>NC_080584.1:4060500-5414000 GCF_029962835.1 Magnolia sinica | reverse complement strand
TTTAAGGCATCTTTGTGAAGAGTCCAGAGAAGCACCGGGGATTCGGAGTAGTTATCCCCCAAGGAAGAACATGCTCGACCTCATCACGTCTGTCCCTACGTCAAAATCATGATTGAATCTATCTTTTACTAGCAATATTGTCCATCAATTTCGGCAAGCCATTGGATACAGATTTATGGGCTATAATTTTTAAGGAATCACTCACCCATTAGGGGTTCCATCAGATCAACGGTTTAGATCTACTGACAAAGGGCCCTAATGCAAAATATGGTGCCTCGGGATATGACAGGCGTCCTGATTTCGTTGAATTTTTCTTATTTGATTTTCGTACCAAAGTGTCAATAGGTGTTTTATGGCAATAATTTTCATTCGGATCGTGTTTTAGGAAAATTTTAATATTTTAGTATTTTTTGGCTTAAAAATTTAATTACTTTTACATAATAATTCTTCACAACCTGTAATTTTATTGAAAGTGCTTTTTAACTTATAAAATTAATAGAGTCCACGTGTACCATCATCACTCTTTTTCTAGCCGTTTATTTCTGAATGATGAGTGGACCCACTTGATATGTAGGTGAAGGCATGTGAACTGTGGTCCCCACCTGATGAATAGCCCGACATCGTCGGTCAAGGGTCGTTAGAAGAGGCGCATCTACACCGGTCGGCCGAGAATACTAAACGGTTTTTTCGGTTTTCTGTTCGTGCAAGATACGGCACCCTTTTTTTCTTGTTTAACCTCGCAGTCAGATCTGTAAACTGTTAATAGGGTACACCGTGATGTATGCTTTTCTAATATTGCCTGTACATTATCCCACCACCAAAACCTATCTAGAGATCAAAGCGGATTGGCTACTGAGTTATTCAGTAGGCTTTTATGGTACCCAGTAAACTCAATTGAGCCCACTGTAAATGTATGTGGTTTGTTTCCGCTAATTTTAGAAGTTGAGCCCAAAATTGAAGCAATTTCAAAGCTTAAGTGGACCATACTATAGGAAACAATGGGAATAATGTTTTCCACCCTTGAAACCTTCTTAGGGCTCAAAGTGATGTTTATTTGTCATCCAAACTGTTCATAAGATCATGAAGACATGGATGAACGAAAACACTAGCTTGATCCAAAACTTACGTGGCCTCTAAGAAATTTTCAATGGTAAAAGTTCAATTCACGTTGTTTCATATGGTGTGGTCCACTTGTGTAACGCCCCGATTTATAAAACCCGAGTATGAGACTCGTTTTCAAAAAATCGGAAGTCTATAAATTAGAGAAACAGCGGAATATAAACTTAGAGTGCGATAGCCAAAAGAAGTATGTATATTCATGAGAGCCCAAAATTTGACCCGCTCAGCTGGGGGTCTTAGTTACAAAATTCCAAAAGTTCCTAAAATACTAATCCACTAGAAATAAAATATAAAGCTACTGATTAACACCAAAATACGCCGCTACGTCCTGATGTAGCTCGTCCTCATAATACTCCTCATCTTGTTCCATGATGGCATCATCAAGGCCGATACCGAAGCCCTCTCCATCCGTCCCTGCATGATCTGTACGGTTGGATAGTTGATGAATAAGTAGCCAGCTCAGTGCGAATTCCCCTCAAGATTACATATCGCCGCCTTAGCAAACATAGTTGAAAAAAAAACAAACAGTAATTCAAAACAGGCAATATGCAGTCTTATTGGATGCATGGATGCATGAATGCACATCGGCCTTGGGATGCACATCCAGCCGAACATGGGCTCGTCACCCATGCAATCATCGACCTGGGAATGATCATCTAGTCAGACAGGGGATCGATAATCGATGGTCTGGGAGCTAGCGAAACGATACCCCAACAACCCAAGGGCACATGCTATAGCATCCAGAATAGCCATCCGTTATCGCCAATATGCTATGAATGTATGTTTAGCCAGATGTTATTAATCCAATTATAATCAGCCAAATTAAGTAACTCAATGGTCACTACGGGGGGCTCGTCACCCAGCGTAGGCCGACAGCCCGGGCATAGTGTCCCATTACCACCATCCTCGGCTCATAAGGTCCTCCACCTTGGGATGTTCCAATAGGGTACCTTGACCAAAATGACACTGGTTCAAGGTCTCTATTTCCCCCACACATTTTGTCTAAGTGCATCCCAAGTGTGGCTTGCATACAATCATGGAATCTTCCACGTGTAGCATTATGAGATTATGTATACAGGCAATCAAAATAACATGTGATAACATATGACTTCGAATAAAACATGAAAGGCGGCATCAAAATTTTAAATAATGATTTCCGACAATGTATTAATAAGACAGGCAATTAGTGATCATTTTCATGGGTTAGCTAGCATGTGGCAAGTATCACAATAGTGGTAATCTACTGTAAACTATGTTTAACTAATTTAGAAATAGAAAGCCCAAGGGGAAAGTCATCACCTGTATGGTAGTGTTCTCGAACTTGGCCCGAGCCTTCTTGTGGTCAAAGGTTGCTTGAGGAATTTCCTAAAATTATGGTTCATATTTGTCAGGCATTTCTATGACTTTGTACAAAAGTTCAAAAGGGGTACAACAACATGGCCTTTTAGGCTAGTGTTAGGCTCACCCTACTTACCCAAGCAAGGTGGCCCAACTGGGCTCCAAACTCCTCACCACTATAAGCCAAATTGGGCCCAATTTGGCCCTAGGTGTTGGGTCCAAATTTGACCCAAGTGGGACTGGCCTCTGCATCGAGTTGGGTGGACGGTGTACTTATTCTATAGGCCAGTGGGCTCATCATGACATCTATTGCATTTCGTCTTTAGAGGCTATCTAGAGCATTCTTTAAAGGGACAAATCAAGCTGAAGGACCACCTCGATGGTATTTCAAATAATAATGGCAGTAATGATCTCTACTGTTGGACCCCACAGGGCCATCATGATATTTTATTTTCCATCCAAGCCGGTCATGAGGTCACAAGGATTTGGACCAGGAAAAATAATTAATTATCACGTTGATCGCAAAACTTCTGTGACCTGAAAAGTTTCAATGCTAGACATTTAATCTCCACAACGCACTGCGGTCCTCCTGATGGATCTGTCTTATTTTTGCCTCAAACCTTAGGATAAGCTCACCAAATGGGATGGACGGTTTGGATTGCAACATAAGTATCGGTGTGGGGCCACTGTCCAGTTATTTGGATGGTGAGGATTACAACGTATACATCATGGTGGTCCATCAATGGGCGGATGGTTTGGATCTAACACAAACATTATGTACGGGGCCCTCATAGGCTGCTGGTGACATACAACAGTTATGTAACTGGTGTGAGGTATGCCCGCCAAACGCACCCACCGTTCAATGCTGTGGATATTTTCATATATCATGGTGGGGTCCACTGCATAGATGGTTGGTTTCGACGAATCACCCATATCAGGGTGGGGTCCACATACATGGCCCACTGCCATAAATACGAGCTCGACAAATGGATAGACGGGTAGAATGGAGTTCGTCCATCAGTGGAGCTCCTCCCATGTGGTGTGGCCATCATAGAATATATACATATTATATGTACGGACATATGCTCCTGTTGGGTCCTATGTGGATGTGGGACCCCATATAATATTTTATTATATGCTACATGCACTGGATGGTATTCCAGCTAGTCACAATAAGTGGGTCCCACGTAGGGCCACCTCATATATATAATACATGTGTATATTATAATAACATGGGTTCCACATGGGTGTGGGGCCCACATATTATTTTATTATATGTTATATGTAATGGAGAGAGACTATAATCACAACAGGTGGGTCCCACGTGGGGCCCACCATAACATATATAGCATTATATATACGTACTATTTTCTTATTTTCTTATTATATGTTATTTATGATTACCATTATTTTATTATTATTATTATTATTTATTTTTTTCAACATGTAAGGCAAATTGCCCAGGGCCTGACGTCCTTTGATGGATGGCCTGGGTGACCCAAGTCACCAAGGTGGGGCCACATACATGCCCCACCAATCGTGGTAGGGTGAGGTTCACCTGCTGATGCAGGGTGTGGCCTACTAGCACTTGCACAGAGCCCATATTTTGGGCATTCCATCAGTTTTGGGTGAGGCCCACCTGCAATTGTGCAGGGCCCACTTGCATTTTGGTGAAGCCCACATGCAATACCGCTCCCCTGCAACATGCCTTGGGCTGTCCCCAGCAAATGACATGAAACAGCCTCTGTTGCAGGCTATTTTGGAGGCCGCTCCCACCTTATTTTCCGGCTCAAACACGGCCCGTTTCCCGGCCGTTTTACGCTCAAGTTGATGCCTAAATGGTGGCATGGTGGCTGTCATCTCTTTTAGCCAAGAAAACGGTCGAAGCGGGGCGTTTTCTCTCTGGTTTTCGGTCTGATTTTTGGGACGTGCAACAGCTTAACAGGGTCCATTTGTAGGTCGTCCCAGGACTGAGTTTCAGCCTCCAGCCTAAGGCCATTCCCACGCCATTGTTTGGCTCCAAACAAGGCCTGCACTCGGGGCCTGTTTGGTCTTGAAACGGTGTCCGAACGCAGGCTATATTTATCTTCAAAGCAGAGCCTGACCTTGGTCATGAGCACAGTCCTTGCTTCTGGTGTTTTTTAGCCAAGGTGAGGCGTGATGGAGCTTAGTGTGGGTTTATTTTAGAGTTTCTTTAACAAAAAGGGAGGGAAAGGTTCTACGTTCCACCGTTGGGTCCGACCCGAACTTGGGCTGGCGCGTAAGCACCCACCACCCTCACTAACTTCCTCTCTTCTCTCACTTTCTCTTTTTCTTCCACCTCTCAAGTGGTGTGGCTATGGCCCCACACTGACTCGGCTCGGTCCGGTTTTCACGGACTGAGTAGGGGCAGTGCGCTCCAAGCTCACCAAAAACTCCCTTTGTTTTCTTCCTCTCCCTTTGTTTGCTCCTTTCTCTGATTTCTCTCTCTTTGTGTAGAGTCTAAGGGAGCTGAGCCTCACCTTATATAGGCAGAGAGAGAGAAGGTCGCTGGTAGGTGTTATTGCGGCCTTGGGAGATAGCGGTTGCATTGCTGCCCTTCCTAACCTTAAAAAAAAAAAAAAAGAAAAAAAAAGGAGAGAAGCCTAGACGTTTCTGCATACCCTCATGATGAGGGAATGGACGGTCCATCCTCATCTCACTTGTTCCTATAAGCGGGTCTAAACCCTTATACGGTTTTGATTAGGGGACCTATGTGAGTGAAATGGACGGTTTGGATTGTCCGGAAAGTGGCCAGGGTGGGCCACTTTGAAGCTTAAAGGTCGTGTGATTCAAACGGCGCGTTGGCGGGAACCTTCATGAGAATTTGGTGTTTGAGTTCGGTCAGACACTATTTGAGGCCGCTCAGTGCACCTCGTGTACTAGCATTAGAGGTGTGCGTGCGCCTAGTTTTGGGGGCCTACCGTGACTCAGGTGCTTGATCTCCCCCGTTCAAATGTCTTGGGGACTCTTCATAAGAGTCCTGACTCTTTTTAGGATGGGCTGAGGCCCAGGTGGGCCATATTATTACATTTGAGGCCTTACTTTGCCCATATGGTGCGTTCTACTGGTCAGATGGGCAAGAGGTTTTGTCTCAACGGTGGAATAGATATTTGAGGGGTTCCAAATGCCTAGTTGGCCATAATTTATCATGTCAAGGTGTATGATGTCATTGTGTCTTAGAGATTTTGTCCATAACTTTGCTTTAATCAAAGGATTTTTTGAGTTTTACCTTCCAGGTTGGTGTTGTGTTCGACTTGGCTCATTTGGACCATGGTGGCCGGCTTTTATCGTCGAACGGGAGCTCCAACCTACACGTGTAGAGTTTAAGTTTAATTGTGTTTAATCCCTATAATCGGGTTCATCAGAGATAACACCCGAGTATCACAGATACGGGGTGTTACAACTTGAGCTTTGGATGTACTTCATTTTTGTTCTAAAGCTCTAAATTTATATTTTACATTAATGAATGGACCGAGTGGATTAAATAAATAAATCATGTGGTCGCACAGAGTTTACCTAATACGCAACCTGCTTCCTCCTGAGACAGTTTGGGGCTCCGTGTGGCCATCATATCCCTGATACTTTATGTAAGTCATTCATTGAAAGATTATTTTAAAGCATGAGTCTATGATGAGAAAAATCAAAGACTTAAATGAACCATACCACACGAAGCAAGGGAGTTTAAAGTCTGCTGTTCAAAATTTCCTAACACGAAAACTTTTGGACCAAGCTGATATTTATGTTTTACTTTCATCTAGTTTCATGTGACCTTTATAACAGATTGGACGTCATAAATATAACGGTGGGCCCTAGGAAGCTTCCAACGGTACAAGGTCAACCATTGCTGCTTCCAGTGGTGTGGTCCACCTTTGATCTGCTTACTTTTTGAGGCTCATGCCTTAAAATGGTCTTTCAAAATAGATGAACGGCATGGATAAATTATATACATCACGTACTGAGCAAACTCTGTGGGGCACACCATAATTTATAATTTATGTCTTTTATCCAGTCTGTCCATCCATTTTTACCATATAATTTTAGGGCCAAGTCCAAAAATGAAGCATATCAAAACCTTAACTGGACTACACCACAGTAGACAAAGTGAATTGAACATATATCATTGAAAAAATCTTGGGGGGCATGAAAGTTTTGGATACAGCTGATATTTGCATTTTACTTTCATCTATGTTTATGTGATGTCATGAATAAGTTAGATGACAAATAAACATAACCATGAGCTAAATGTTCATTGTAAGTACTTCATAGTTACATATGTAACCCTTCTACCCTTTATTATTTCGAAATCTTCTTTCTGGCTTTTTTTTTTTTAAAAATAAAATTATTATTATTATTTCAAACTCGTCTTTATGTCCTTTTGTTATTTTGAAACCTTCTTTCAAACAATCTATTATTTTAAACTCAGATCTTTTATTTCTATTTATGACCCAAATATGTATTTTCAATTTATTATTTTCCAGTCTGCATATTTCAACCCCCCCTGCTTTAAACACTTGAGGAAGTTGATTTTGCTCTGACATCACGTAAAGTATGATCCACAATTATCTTTCTTGGGGATTTTCTGTATAAGAAAATGTGACTTAAAGGAGTAATTGAAAATTTTATGTTCTTTTTATTTTCCGTAGTTTGATCAAAATTTATTATTATTATTATTTTTTTGTCGTTTCCATTTTATTTATCATTTGTCTTTTGTAGCTTAGACATATAAATCTTAGTACATTACTGCTCATTTGAAAGCATACAACCCAGTAAAATAGATATCGTGTTTCACACGAGCAATAAAAGAGTGCTTAACATCTTCCTTTTCCATAATCAAGACCCTTACTTAGAATTCACGGCGTAAAGTTATCTAATAGTCATCTGAATCAGGAATTCTTCAGTTATCCTGATCTCATAGCAATTCCACAGATTCTACCTAACCGTAGATTTTAGAGCCTTATTTTGACTAGTGGTGACTTTTACAACGCTAACAAGTCATTTTGTCAACTTTGTAAAATGTAGTACAAAATCAAACCAAGTTTACAAATTAATCACACCCTCGAGGGGGGGTATGAGGTGTTACAAATGATATAAATATAATTATTAGATTTCTTCTCAACCCCTATACGAGGTTTGGGTATGGAGGTCTTAACTATAGGTTTCACTGAATCTGGATAGACTTCAGATCTAGGCATTCTTATGCTATTGCCTGTATCAACCAAACACAAAATTATTAACTTTCTCTTCTTAGCTCCTTTGTGAGGTTTGGGTATGAAGGTCTCGGCTATGGATTTTACTTGATTTGGATAGACTTTGAATTTGAGCCTTCACATGCTATTGCCGATATCAACTAACTATACAATATTTTTTAGATTTACGAAAGACATATGCCTTGTAGCTCGTTAAGTATCTAGATTCTATCACATCATAAATCTAAGTAAATTCTAGTTTTATATCTATTACCACACACACACATCCATTGTTTGACTCATGTAACCATTAAGTAGTCTGATCCAAATGTCTAGTGGGCTACTGGGAAAATTCTCAATAAGCGTCCGAAGACCCAAAGGATGATTACCTTACTTTTAGATGTTAGATGGGCGGGCATTGCCCTGGGTTGCTTTTATCTTTTGTGCTTGGAATTGTATTTAGGCTAGTTAGACTTTTATTATGTTGGACATGTATATGTGTCCCTAGTTGAGTGGACTCCTCGGATGATTGTATGGTTTGTTTTAGACACATTATTGCTTTCACACTACCAAGTACTGAATTAATGATATGTTTGGCTTATTTATTTTTTATTATATTGAATACAATGTAACTGTGCCATAAACTAAGCTGTCGCATTAAAAATAATATTCAAAATAACGAGAATAAAGCAAATACTCGATCTCTTGGGCTGTTATATAGCTTTCCACAAACACCACAGTGGCCCCCACACACTCTACCCAATACGCTGATTCGCCAATTACCTCGGTTGACCTGACGTCAAGGCTGTTTTCGTAATCTCTTTTTAATTAAAATTTTCTCATATAATGTCGTCACTACTGACGTGCGCCAACGAAAAGGCATTTCTATTTTTTTGTAGAAGTATAACGCAGCCTACATAAAAGACAAGAGTACAAGACAGCCGCTGCATACAATCCACAAGAGATGCAGCAGCCAGCACAAAAAGAAATCATAAAACCAGAGAAACAAACATCAAACGTTGCTGATCAAAATCCCCACGCCCAGGAGCCGCAGAACCAACAAATTCCACCAGCTCTTCAATATCAGAGCCTAGCAGCTGCTCTGCATATGACTGGAATGCCCCCACAAAGGCCATGATGGACAAGACAAAGGAGACACTGACATAAAAACACACTATATATATATATGAAGCAGAAAAAAGGAAATACACACAGCAATCAAAGATGAAGGAAAGGAAATACTCATAGCAACCAAACATAAGGATAACTAAAGAAGCGCCGATGTCGTCGAAGTCCGACTAAAAGGTGAACCAGTCCAGAAGCTACCAAAACCAGCTTCTTTGCCACATTGACGGATACGGGCGCCCACAGAAATAGGATGTGTTGTAAACTAACTGCCATCGTGAGAAATAAGATGGAGTGTAAACTAACCACAATCGTAAGTAAAATGACAACAACATAGGAAATAGATAGGAATTTGTGGTGCGGGAGGCTTAGATCTGCAAAAATCCCCAAGCCAGGACACCTTGAACATCTTCCAGACCAGTTATACTGAAGATACCCTAGCAGCTCTCACGGTGGTACGATGGAGAAAAAACGAGGTGAAATCCCCCATATGAGAGTAGCAAAGTTGTTTAGAACATATACAGCCAAATATGCAACAATCCTAGAGAGAGCGGTGATAACAAGGAATAACCCCTTCAACATCTTCTTCATCTTAGACATCATATTAGCCAAAATGATGTATGCTATTTCTCCAACCAGCTTCTTTGCCATGTCTGATGCGGACTCCTGAGGAAATAAGAAGGAGAGGAAAAGAAGCAGAGTCCCTGATGTAAAAATGGTGTAGTTGGCCATGGAGGGGAATTGGTGAAGAAGGAGGCCGCCAGGGAGATCCGCAACGAACTGATTGGCAGAAAATAGAATAAGAAGAACAGCCGCATCGCGGATGTCCAGATTCACGGCTGCTAATACTCCAGGCATCAGTGTTTTTGTTGGAAAAAAAATCCTGAGAAAAACCTCAAAAATATCAGCGTGGAGTATTTGCTCCAATTCACAAAACAGTAATATACTGAATAAAAAATAAAAATAAATTAAAAAAGGAAGTTTTGAATAAAAGGAACGAGTATAACAAAATGAGATTCAAAACCAGATATGCAAACACTAGATCTTAGACTCAAAATCGTGGATCAGCAAAAAAATATTATCACAAATATTGAAAATTTCATTTGAAGAAAAAGATACTAGGTGCAAGTTTGCACAGGAAAAGCGAAAAATAAAATAAAAAAACAAACGCATCCATAGCAAACATTATTACTTTTAGGTTTTAAATAAGAACAGTATCTTTCCCAAAAACATAGGAATGCAAAGAAGACATACTCAAAGCCCTGGATGCGAGTCAAAAAAATACAAATCCATGCAGAAAAAAACATGAAAACGAGTGCGCACACCCACACACGCACATGTGCCCTCGCACGTGCACGCCAACAGTGCACACAACCCCAACCACACGCACACCTGCACCTGCACAAGCGCACGCGCACACCTACACCCGGAAGCGGATTGGCTGGTCTACCAGACACCAGCTAAATGGGAGCGGATTGTGCACTGAGTAACTCAGTACGGTAAGCGTACTGAGTAAACTCTGTGGACCCCAGTGTCATTTATACATTATATCCACTCCGTCCATCTCTTTTAACACATAATTTTAGGGCTTTATCCAAAAAATGAAGTATACAAAAACCTCAAATGGACCACACCACAGGAAACAGTGTGAATTGAACATCTACCGTTGAAAATTTCTTCGGGACAACAGAAATTTTAGATCAAGCTGATATTTGTTTTTTACCTTCATCCATGTCTTTATTATCTTATGAAAAGGTTGGATGACAAATAAACATCACTGGCGGCTTTAGAAAGTTTTCAACGGTTGAAATAAATATTTCCACTTTTTCCAGTGGTATGGTCCACTTGAGCTTTGTATATGTATCAATTTTGGGTTGAACCCATAAAATGATCTGGAAAAACGAATGGACGGCGTGGATAGACCACACGCATTCTCGGTGGGCCCAACTGAGTTTACTCAGTTGGATAAGAGCGTACTGAGTAACTCAGTACGCAATCCGATTCCCAGCTAAATAGCTGGTGTAGATAGGAGCCGGATTTCCTGGGAAAGCGTTTGGCAGGAAGTTACCGCGCAAGGATTGTGGGTGGGCCAACTACGCTGTTTTTGAGAAATCCAATCCCTCCATCCGTTTTTCGTTCTCATTTTAGGGCATATGACCAAAATTAAGGTGGATCTAAAACTCAAATGGACCACACGAGAGGAAACATTTGGGATTTAGTGACCACCGTTGAAATATTTATATGACCTCAAAAGTTTTGTATCGGTATAATTTTTTGGTGTTTTCAGTTAATCCCACTAAAAATGACCTTATAAACGGTTTGGATGGCATATAAAAATCAAGGCAGAGCCTAGGAAGGTTTTAACGGTAGGAATTCATTTCCTTATTGTTTCATCTTGTATGGCCCAGTTGAGTTTTGAATCCTCTTAATTTTTAGTCGCATGTCCTAAAATGAGCCCGATAGATGGATGGGCGGATTAGATTTCTCATAAACATAAGGGTGGACTCCACCTTGCATCCCAGCGCAGGAACTTCCTGCCGAAGCCTTTACTGGGAAATCCGCATCCGAGACCACCGTGACGTTTATTTTCCATCTAATCTGTTAATAACTTAACAAATATAAGGATGTACAGAAAAAAAGGAAAATTATATTGATCCGAAACTTCTGTGACCCCCAAAAGGGTTTCAATGGTAGACGTTTAATATTCCACTATTTTTTGAAGTGTGGTACAATTGATATTTAGATCTGTCTTATATTTCGGCTCAAGCCTTAAGACAAACTCGCCAAATGGATGGACGGTTTGGATATAACACATACCTGATGATGGGACCCACGGAACTTGGTAACGTAAATACACCAGCCTATGGTGTGTGGTACACCAGCCAATCCGCTTCCCCTACACCCACACATGCATGTGCACACACAGGCGCACACACCCACACCGCACCCGCCCATGCCCCACGCACAAACCCACGCGCACTTCCATCCACAAGCCCCACGCATATGCATACGCTCAACGCAAACCCACACCCGCGCATGCCTACGCTCACACCCACACACATGTGTACATACCCATGGCACACGGACCCACACTCCGCACGCCCACACGCCCCCGCACATGCCCACACGCACACCCACACCCGCGCCTGCACCCCGAAAGATCTCCAAAAGATCGAAATCATGTAAAAGAAAATCCCTGGATCAGTTCTTATAGGAGCAGATCGCAAAGAAAAGCAGAAAACTCGCTCTGAGAATTCCAGGAAACGAAAATCCGCAGAAAAAACGAAGGTCGGAACGAGAACGGAAAAAGCGAGTCAGCTCAAGGCAGGAAGTAGACCCGGAAAATTCGAAAATGGCATATCCAAAGAAAGTAACTTTAATAAAGAGAAAAGAGCAAGATAGCTTCTACCCAGAGAGAGATTTAAAAAGAAGAGGGGCTCGCAAACGATTTATAGGGACGCGGATTGCGTTCTACCCCGCCCGGACGGTAATCTGTCCGGGCAGGGATCTTTGGGGCCCACTGTGATTTAAGTATTTTACCCACACCGTTAATCGCTTTTTTTAGATTATTTTAAGGTATGACTCAAAAGTAAAGTAGGTCCACAGCTCCAATGGACCACACCAAAGGACCCACCGTGAAAACCTATCTAAGGGCCAACGTGATGTTTTTTTTACCATCCAACCTATTCATAAGGTCATGTAGACGTCTATGGAGTGAAAAAACAAATATCAACTTGATCAGAAACTTCTCCAGCTCTCAAGAAGTTTTTAATGGTGGACGTTCAATCCCCACTTTATGGTCCACTTAAGCCTTGTACCTGCTTCATTTTTTGGCTCATACTTAAAATAATATAATATGAGAAAAGTGATGAACCGAGTGGATAAAATTCTTACATCAAGGTGGACCCCACAGAGCCCTGCCCGGACTGATTACTGTCTGGTGGGGTCCGCGTCCGATTTATAGAGGAATCGGATTGCGTCTGACCCGCTTGTACCATAACCCGTCCATATAGAGGCTACAGTGGGGCTCGCTGTGATGTATCTTTCTATCTACGCCGTCCATCCATTTTCTCGAATCATTTTAAGTTAATGAGCCTAAAAATGAGAAATGTAACTCTTGCATTTAATACTTTGTGCATTTAAGCAACCCAAGCTCACCATTTAGTGTGGTCCACTTGAGCGTATGATCTGACTCATTTTTAGCATAATAGATTAAAATGATCTTAGAAAATAGATAGACAGCGTGGATGAACAGATACATGAAGCCGGACCCACAGTAACACGTATGAACGGCTAATTATCCACGCAGTGGTCGAACGCAATCACCAATTCCCCGTGATGTACGTGTTTTATCAACTATCTGAAGATGGAGTGTACCGCACTGTAGTGGTAATTAAATATGGATACTTTTGGGGCCACAAAAGTTGATATTTGTGTTTTACCTTCAATCCATGTCCGCGTCACCTTATCAATGATAAATTGGATGAGAAAGGAAAGTTTCAACGGTGGATATCATTCTCCTCTTGTGGTGTGGTCCAGTTCAGCTTTGGATCTCACTCTTTTTTTTTTCCTCGTTCCTTAAGTGAGCTATAAAAATATATGGACGGCGTGGATAAAACAGATACAGCATGATGGGGTCCCAGTTAATGAGGGGCTTGGAACTTTCTCACACTCGTTTGGCAGCGTGGATTTCAAATTCTATAGAATCAAGTACTTTGTTAGTTACACAAATCGGAAAGCGGATTGCGTCCTACCCCCTTCCGTCCGGGCAGGGCTCTGTGGAGCCCACCGTGATGTAAAGCTTTTATCCACACCGTCCATACATATTTAAAGATAATTTTAGGATATGAAACCAAAAAAAGAGGTGGAACCAAGGCTTAAGTGGACCATAAAGTGAGGATTGAACTTCCACTGTTAAAAACTTCTTGGGAGATGAAGAAGTTTAGGATCAAGTTGATATTTGTGTTTTCACTTCATCGAGGTCTACATGACCTTATGAATAGGTTGGATGGTTAAAAAAACACCACGGTGGCCATTAGAAAGGTGTCAACGTGAGTTCCATTATCATTGTAGCTTCCTTTGGTGTGGTCCACTGGAGTTGTAGACCTTCCTAATTTTTAGGATCATGCTGTAAAATGATCTTAGAAAAGCCATGAACGGCGTGGATAAAACCTTTACATCATGGTGGACCCACAGAGCCCTGCCCAGACGGATCACCATAGGATGCAATCCGCGTCCCACAAATTGATCATGTTTTTTTTTTTTTTCGGGACCCCAAGTGGGGAGCAGATGAGATTTCACACAGTGCGTATTACAATGACCGTTTGGCCCACCTTGACGAATGTTTTGTATATATGTGCCGCCCATCCGTTTTTATATATTATTTCAGAACGTTTTTCCAAAAATGAGCGGACCCAGAGCTACTGTGGACCACACCACAGTAAACAGAGGTGATTGAATGCCCACCTTTAAAAACTATCTAGGGCCTACCTACCTGTTGATAAGGTTAAACAGATCTTGATGAAGTTAAAATACAGAGACCAACTTGATCCAAAACATTTACAGCTTGCTAAGTCTTTAACCGTTAATCACCGTTGTTTCCCGGTGATGTGGTCCACCTGAGATTTGGATTTTTATTTTTTTTAAAGATAAATAATTATATGAGATCGAAAAATGGATGGTCAACGTAAATGTACAACACGTTCATCAAGGTGGGCCCATTAACATCACTAACATGTAACCCCGGTAACACGTGATCTGCTCTAGTGGAGCACAGCTTTTCAATTGACTTCAATGATGTGGCCGTCTAATAAATGTAGGGGGGCGCGTATTTCCTGCGGAAGCCTTTAGCAGGAAGTTCCTGCGCTTGGACCGGAGGTGGGGGCCACCGTGATGTTTGTGAGAAATCTAATTTATTCATACGTTTTGTGAGATCATCTTACGACTTCAGTACAAAAATGAGCCAGATCCAATATTCAAGTGGGCTGAAAACGTGAGAATTGAACTTCCTGAAATATTCGTGGGCCCCCGAGGTTTTGAATCAGGCTCATGTTTTTGTTTTCAGTTCATACATATAGAAAAGACGTTATGAACGGTATAGATGGCATTTAAACATCACTGTGGACCCAGGGAAGTTTCAATGGTAGGAATTTCCCTATCGACCTTTTCATTTTGTGTGGCCCAGTCTTGGTCCCTGCTCACTTTTGGCTTATGTCTTAAGTTACGCTCACAGAAAAAAACGGATGAACGGAGTGGATTTCTCACAAACACTACGGTGGGGCCCACCTAGGTTTACAGTGCAGAAACTAAGTGTTTTGCAGTATATCCACGTCCTTCTACCGGTGAGGCAGGTGCAAAAGTACACGTATCCAAAATTGACTTGTCATGATTGGCGCTCATTTAATAAATTGCTCAGATTTCTCACTTCCATCAGAAGGCCTACTGGCTTAAAAAGAAAAAAGTATCAATCTTAGATTGCGTGTGGGCCCACACAATAGATTATGGTTACGTATCATCTTTTCCTCTGGCATAGGTTGTAAAGAGCCGGTCCTATTAGTAAGTCATGAGCGCCTGCATATATACATCAACTTATCCGAAGAGCTAGTAGATGCACACTAACGTCGTAAAGTAGATTGTTGTCCACGTTCATAGTCGGAGTATTGAATTTTCAGGACGAAATTCTCTTTAAGAGGATTAATTTGTAACATCCCGTACTTTTCAGTACTCGAGTATTACCATGTATTAATACAAAAAAAAAAATACAACCTAACGTATACACTATGAAATGTTATTTATATGTTTTATAAAGATTTAAAATTTCATGCTAAAATGATATGTAAATATAATCCATACTATATGTATACACTTACAACAACATTAATATAAATTATAAATTTTAGAAGTTATAATACATAAAAATAAAATATACTAAAAAATTTTATAATGAATAACATATTTCATGCAATTTAACAACTTATATAAAATTAGAGCATAACATACGTATAACCATATATATAATATATATTAATCTTCACTTACTAATATTCATATAATTTATATATGTTAATGATCTGTAATAATATAAATTATATATGACAAAATACATAAATAATAATAATAATAATAATAATAATAATAATAATAATATAAAATCATTAGACGGAATCCACCAAGTCACATAATTCATGAATCCCTGGGACCATTGATAGTAAAAAATTAGTTGATCCAACCATCGGATCATTTGAATAAGAGATCGAAGATTGTTAGGCGGCATCCATGTGGGATGGCCCACATAATAGTCAACCAATGGGTGTTCTAATCACCCAAGCAACCATTAGTGCCCTTTTGGCCATTGATAGTCGAATCAGGATCAATCCAACCATTGGATTTATATGGGCCTACAATTCGAAACCAATAAGATCGTGTGATTTCAAAGACGTGTAATTAACTATTAGGGATTTTAATTAAATCTTGTGGCCCACATGTAAGACCCATATCCTATCCTGTACTGTTCCATAGGCTTCCGCAGTCCTCCCAGTCGAATTCCGGCGACCCGCGATCTGTTATCATTGTTTGCGCGCGATCCTGAATTGTGTCCAATATTCCAAAGTCGGCTCGACCTGAGACTTGTACCTTTGCGACCGCGCTGTCGCCGCTGTTTCGACGCCACATATTATGTGTTGAGGCGATACCTAGGCCATGAGATATGGACCTGTGTTCAGTTCGAGAAAAACGCCGCGCGTTGTAAATACCGAGGGAATCTCTACGGCACATCACATCAATCCATCATTTCACAAGTCAAGTACACCACCCATGTTCCATGCCACCTCACCCCTCACAAGTCAACTCTCTATCTCCCCACCCATGCCTTTTTTACACCATTTTCAAACTAACCCATACCTCCCATTTCCCATCTCTTACAATAACCACACCTTATCAATCCATCCCATCCTTTCTCTCTCTCTCATTTTTTCTCCATTTTACAAGCAAGCAACCCAATGTCCATGGGAGCTTCCCATGAGAGAGCTAGTGTGACCCACCTTCCTACCTCCCATCTCCACCATCCAAAGTCCACCTAAACTATTGGAATCATTTCCTTAGAGCTCTAGATCGGATTGGCGGAAGAAAAAAGAAAAGATCTTGAGGTGGGTGATCTTTAATTTATTTTTTTGTGATTTAAGGGCCCACATTTGGTTGGACCCATCTTGATGTATGTATTATATAGGGAGGGCCCATAGTGGCGGGGTCCCTCCCCTCCTCACCATCTCTCTCTCTCTCTCTCTCTCTCTCTCTCCCATGCCATGTGATGTGTATGTTCTATATCCATGCTAGTCGCCCGTGTGACCCGCCTTGCCGAAGTCCAGCGGACCGGCCCACCTTAGCTATCCATTTTGAACAAACCCTGATGAAGGGAAACACAAATATCAGCTTGATTCAAAACTTCGGTGGGCCACACGTGGGAACCACCTGAAATGGGTGTGGTTTGGATGGGATACCTCACCCCAGCTATATAGCTGTTGTATGTCAGCAAGTTGAGTAGGTCCCACTGGCTGTATGGATACCCCTATGACTTCAGCAAGTGGGCCTGATCATAAGGCATGTGATATACCTACACCGTCCATCCATTTTAGCCTGATCATGGGTCCACTTGATCCTAACCGTCCCGGTATTGGACGTCCAACAACCGTTTGAAGGGAAAACAAATGTCAACTTTATCCTCCCTAGTGAGTCCCACACGTGTGGATCCACCAATGATGCATGCGTCTCATCTATGTTGTGGGGCCAGCGGTGATGTATGGGTTTATCCACACCGTCTAGACCTTGGATGGTGGGGGCCACTTATATCTATATATCCACACCGTCCAGCATTTTCTGGACGGTGGAGCCTGCTGATACATGTGATCTACACCGTGTGTAACCCACAGCGTGCATGTATAACCCACGTTGATGTACCTATTTTATATCCAGTCCGTCCATCTGCCCTAGACGCTGGACATTGCACATCTGCAATACACAAAAAAAGTAAATAAATATAAAATGGTATTATATATATTATATTATATATATAATATATACCAGATGCATATCTGGTTGGCCCCCACATGGGACCCACCTGTTGACTGGAAGCAAATTGGTAGGTGTACCTCACACCAGCAGGCAGCTGGTTTGATTGACGTCAGCAAGTTCTGGTGGGCCACACCTTGATGTACATGGTGTATTTGCACCGTCTAGCAAATCTGGACGGTGGGCCACACCTTAATGTATTTATTATATCCACATCGTCCCTCCCTGCTGATGTGGACCTAGCTACTGTGTGGATGCCATCCACACCATCCGTCCATTTGCATGGGACTCCACCGTGATGTATTCTATATCCCTGCCGTTCAACTTTTTTTTATTTATTATGGTGGGTCCCACTACTGACTGACATCAGCAAGTACTGGGGGGCGACAATGATGAATGTTGTATCCACCCAGTCCATCCGTGGACCCCCACCCTGAATGTGTTTTGACCGCCATCCATATGTGGACGGTGGAATCCACCACCTGTACGGTTGCTGCTGCTGGCATCAGATAGTTCTGTGGGCCTGATCACGAGGCATGTGTTATATCTAAACTGTCCATGCATGAGGGACCCCACCTAACGATTGGATCTTATCCAAGCTGTTCGTCCATCTTACTGGACTGGTGGGCCACATGTGTGGTCCCACCTTGATGTATTTGTGGATGTTGTGTCCACCGTCCATTTCAGGACAGTGGGACCCACGTGAGATATGTATCCTGCATCCAGGCCGTCCGTCGAGGGCCTGGACGCTGGTGCATTTTTATATATAATATAATATAATATAATGAATATAATGATGGTAGGCCCCACGTGGGACCTCCATGATGTATGTGTATTATCCTGATCATCCATATCATGGGGCCTACCTTGATGTATTTGGCCCACCATGATATGGCCCACTGTGATGTATATTAGGACCATTGGTGCGGCCATGGACGCAGTCCACTTGATGTATATGAGGCCTGCTGCTGCGACCCATGTGATATGGTCGACTCGATATATATAAGGCTTATTGATGTGGCCCACTTGAGGAATACGAGGCCCATTGGTGCGACTCACTTGATGCATTTGTGGCTCATCCGTTAAGGCCCACCTTGATACAATTGCGGCCCATCTGATGAGGCCCATGTGATGTATATTAGGCCGTGGGACATGGCCCATTGTGATATATTTCCGGCCCATTTGGTAAGACCTATTGTGATGTATTTCTGGCCCATATGGGTGGCCCAATGTGATGTTTATGTGACCCATTTGGTGAGACCCATTATGATGTACTAAGGCTCATGGGTCATGGCCCATTGAGATGTATTTTCGGTCCATATGTTGTGGCCCATTGAGACGTATTTTCGGCCCATATGCCGTGGCCCATTGTGATATATTTCCAGCCCATATGATTAGGCCCATTGTGAAGCGGTGAGATGCATCGCGATGTATATTAGGTCCTTGTGCAAGACCGTGGGCCCACTATGTGTTTGGTTCTATGTGACCACTGCTTGGGAGCAATGTCGGTTAAATATCCACATTGATGGGTGATGGTGGTGAAATGTCCACATTGTGACCTTCCCTTAGGCTGATTATCGATTGATACCGATTGTTGTGGCCGATTGCCGACATCGATCAATTCCAATTGTTGTGGCCTATTACCGATTATCAATCGAGGCCAATTATCGTGGCCGATTGCCGATTCCGATTGTCGAGGCCCAATGTAATGTGTATACGGCTCATATTTGAGGCCCATTTTAATGTGCATTCGGCCCGAGTTTGAGGCCCAATGTATTGTATATACGGCCCGTATTTGAGACCCATTGTGATGTGTATTTGGTCCGTGTTGAAGGCCCCAATGTGATGTATATGAGGCCTATTGTGATGCATTTGAGGGCCAGGCGATGGAGCCCATTGTGATATATGTTAGGCTCATGTGAAAGGCCCATCGTGATGTGTATTAAGCTCTTGAATGAGGCTCATGGTGTTGTATATTTGGCCCTTGTGTGAAGCCATGGGTCCACTATATGTTAGGTTCTATGTGGGCTATTCATTGGGGGCAATGTTGGTTAAATGTCCACATTGTCAAGGCTGACTGTCGATGCCGATTATTAAGGCCAGTTATTGGTACCGATTATGAGTATGTAATAACATAGCATCATGATACATGCCATGCGCATCATTTGCATGTTTGTTATGAGAAGTGGTTGACCATTGCATATGTCATTTGGCAAATTGTTATGAGGCTCCTTGATAGGAGGAGGGTATCTCACATGAGTGCATGCATGCACAGGATTGATGCATGACTAGATTGTATGACTTATACATCTTGCATAGTATATCGTGATTACTGTAAGCCCTAATGACATCAGGGTCGTAGCCTCCGTAGGCATGTCGTGGATGACTAGATGGGACACCGAAAATATTTGGTTCGAGCATCTGGGCACTTTGGATATCCATGGGTAAAAGCTCCTAAACTTCCGAGGCCAAGAGACTCCCCAACGTCGAGATCGAGTGGATACATGAGTGCCCGAGTACCGAATACCAGGAGGCTGCGTCTCCCACTGTGTCATGGTTGGTTGGGAGGGGGTGTGGCCTTACCCGTCCGATAGTAGGGGGCATAGTTAGGCTGAGTTTGACCAGCTCGTGAATGGATCCGCTATCGACGTGCCGGGTAAATATTGGCTGACTACTAGCCAGGAGGATAGTGAGGTCTCTTCCACTTGCATAGTCACATGTCAGCGGGCGGTGATTTACATGTAGAGTGTACTAGACCCCGGTGATGATCCCAGTGATGAACAGTACTGATATGTGGGCTAATTGAGCAGGAGTTGCATACTCATTTATTCATTCATTCACTATCCACTCGGGCTGGTGGTGTGCAACTATCTGTTATGTGTACCTTCGCAATGGTTAGAATTTCGGTTAGGGCGCCCGACTAACCTGAGGTCAAGAGTTCACCACATAGAGTCTAACTATCTAAATTAGGTATGAGACTAGTTTGGATAGAAGTCCCTTGGGATGGACCCCATAGCCTGCGATACTACGTACTAACATCCCGACTTCACACTCCAGCATGATCATTCCATACGCACCGCATATTGCATTACATCTGCGGCATGTGACATTTTGGGTTAACGTGTTTCTGCATTTATATGGTCTAGTTACGGCTAATGATTTTCGTAAACTCATCAGGAATTGCATATTACATTGTGTCCTCGGCATCTGATATTTGGTTATTTATGACTCCTCATTTGTATAGCTGATCTGTATTGCTTACTCTGATATCGTATGATTCATGATTTTACCAGTATTTCTGACATTGTATGATTATGACGTTGTATTTGTGTGCTTGGCAATTATCTTGCGCACACACTTTCACCACCCTCTAAGCTTTCTATAAGCTTATGCACGATCGATGCGTGCAGGTGGCGTTGGCCGCAGCGGTGTTGAGCCTAGAGCGTGCAGCTGTCTTATGGAGCTTTGATTTTATTTTGACATATGTATTTCTCTTTCAACATTGTATTCAAAGTTTATATTAGTGGATATGTGATGATGATATTGTTTTGTGATTTGGGTAAACTTATGATTATGCTTCTTACGAGATAAATGTACGTTGAAAAAAAAATCCTCCTTATAGGATCTCAGGATCGGAACCTGGCATATGGGCGCTCGGAGCCGAGAATGGGGTACTACGGGGCTGTCGGCATCGGGATTCCTGTGAATCCGATTTTCAGGTTTGGGCATGACACCACAGATCTACACGACCACCTTAAAATAAGGCCTTACAATTTTAATCTAATAATAATAATAATAATAACAATAATCATAATAATTCATAATAAAGTAATAAAAAACTTTATATTAGAACGATTATTTGGTTACTAACGTATTTTGAGGCCTTGGACATACACAATGGCCCATTAGTACCTTTTAACCGTTGATAATCCGATTGGAATTAATCCAACCATCAGATTGTCATAATAGACACTTGAAAACCATAGTTCAGCTGGTGGGGCCCACCTAAGCTTTGGATCTGACCAATCTTCGGTCAGAGGCCCTTAGTGGTGCCTCTAAAGAGAATGGACGGAGTGGATTACATAAAATACCTCAATGGGCCCCACAATCACCTTGCGTGTGCACCAGAGGGTGTACACTCAAGGTGCACCTGGCCAGCAGGAGCAGTCAAACTGCTCTGACCCGAAAATTTTCAAAATGAGAGAGATTCGCCTCTCTTTCTCCCGCTGTTCCCGCCTGTGGGCATTTTTAAAACGGAGGGTGTTCGTTTGCTATGAACGTGACCCACCATCGTGCCCCCGTGCAAGATCTGAACCATCCATTTAATGGAGAGCCCTCGTCTGACTAAACCCTACCCATTTTAGCTTGCTAGAACACGCGTGCATGGCCACAAACTCTGACAGAAACAACATGTGTGCGGTTGTTTTTCTTCCAAAAATGGAAATTGTCGACACCTTAGCTGGCAATCCGCAGGCGCACGTCCCTTTCAATCTCAGTCATCCAATGGTTGGAAAATCTCGGCCCTCCACCTAAGCAACATGGTTTAGGGCGTTCAATGAAAACCAACAGCCAGTTTCGGTTCTTACCCACGGTATTAGAAGGTGGTTTCTACTAGATCAGATCTGTATCGCTTGTTATCCATTCGACGGTCTCAGGAAGCTTAGGGCTTCAAGAGAAGAGAATATAAACAGTGAGGGCTCCGTTCCTTGCAGCCAAGCTCAAGAAAGAAAGAGGGAAAAAAAAAGGCTGTTTCTCCCAACATCCGAACCCGCCGTCCAAACCCCATTGAAGCTTCGTTCTCCTACCTTCACTAGCTCCAATGAGGGTATACGAGTCATCTGATGACTTTAGGATGAGGAGAAAAACTTTCCTTTGAGATTCACCATTAAATGCCATCACCATCTTCTTCAAGAAGAGACTGTTACTGAACTTAGTTGCAACCGGTCCCATCGTTAGACATCTCTAGAGAAGAAAGGAAAAGAAGAAAAGAAAGAAAAGGAAAGGAGGAGAAGAGAGAGCGAGAGAAGGAAGGCTGCCCCTTACACCCTTCAAGTCAGTGCCACACTTGCTCGACTCAAATCGAGTCGTTAACTCGCTGAACAGAAACCATCTGGGCTAAGCTTGGTTTAAGTCTGGTTTAGTCCAGCAACTCACTGGTATAGGATTCCGGGTGAGAAGAGAGAGGGAGAGTTGGGGTGGTGGACTTACACCACGCTGCTTTTCAGCGAACCGAGTCGCTGACTCGGTTTAACGTTTGGGACAGGCCGGTTCGATCCAGTTCACCCCAGGGGAGAAATTAGGAAGAAAGGAGAAGTAGAAGAGAAAGGAAGAAAGGAAGAAGAAGAAAGAGAGAGAATGCAAGTGTCGACCGCACTACCCTCCCTGCCGAGTCAAATGGACTCGACTTGGCTAAGTCACTGACCAAGTTACAGGTTGATCGTGGTTCAGCAACCTTGCTGGACATGTTAGAAAGAAAGAAGGTAAAGGTGAGGGAGAAAGAGAATCGACTCGATCGGCTTTAACCGAGTTAACCCCCCGAGTTGAATCGTCAATCAAGCTACCAAATCTATTGATGTGAGTCAACACTCCTTTCCCATATTAGATTATCCTGAATTTCCACTAGTTTCATTACCATGATTATGATAATTATTTAGCCTGAATACCCATTAGCATGTTAGCATGTTACGTATACTAGTACTAGTTATTGTAAGCAAAACCACAACTATTAGACCGTACATATTTGTTATTGATAGTGGATTGTACTAATTGGTGCCATCATAATGACTATTAACTAAAATTAACTATAACTCTAATGTTAATAAATATTTTTTAGTTATTAAATTATCACCAAAATTAATTACAGAAAATCTAGCCTAAACCTAAACTCTAGGATAAAATCTTAGACCTAGGTAATCTAAACCTTGGGTCAATACTTTAAACACATATGGTGTTGGGTCTGGATCTAGGTGCAGAATTTAATGTCGGTATATTTAAATACGAACTTATGAACTATCATTATTAATAAATTAGCTAATATAAATTATAACACTAATATTAACAATATTTTATAATTATTAAAATTAACATTATAATTATTTTCACACCAACTAAAGTTCGAACCCCAAAAATCTAGCCTAGATATAAACCCTATGATGAAAATCCTAATTTTACATTAAAACCCTAAGACAAATAATTCAAACCCTAGGCTAGGATCTTAAACCCAAGTAGCGCGTAAAACTTAGATCTAATTGTACAAATTCATAATTTGTGGTAGGATTCAATTCTAAGGGCACAAGCACTTAGGGATACCAGAAGGTG
Organism: Magnolia sinica; assembly: GCF_029962835.1. Classification (NCBI taxonomy): domain Eukaryota; kingdom Viridiplantae; phylum Streptophyta; class Magnoliopsida; order Magnoliales; family Magnoliaceae; genus Magnolia; species Magnolia sinica. Next base: position 5,389,830 of record NC_080584.1, on the reverse strand, counting down.
ATTCAGTTTATCAGGTGATGATTCTTCCCCTTGAACTTTCCATTTTTCTATTATCTTAAGTGATAGTTTTTATTTTAAATTTAGTTGATAATTGATATCTTTTATCTTATAATCATATGTACTAATTGTTGGAATCGAATTGCTAGATTAAATGCCTGATATCTATCTGCACATTTTCTCATGCTTATGAATTACTTGTGGATGGCTTATGAAACTTAGATTGGTACATCAGTGGGAAACCCCCCACTTATAAATGTACACCCACACTTAGGATGTAACTTTACTAGTTGTGAACCTGCGACTTAGTGGTTATTGAATAGTGACTTGAATTGAATATTGATGTGGCCCTAGTATCCAGGGGTTGTTGTGTCTAAGTGGTTTTTAAGGATGGTCTTTTATCACATGGTTTTGATATCGGCCCTATGTGGCTTAGTTTTGATAATTGCCCTATGAGGCTTAGTTTTAAAATCTGCCGCATGTGACTTTGTTCTAGTATTTGCCGTATATTGGTTCGATGTTTTGTATTATACAACCATGCGATGGTAAGTCCCATATATTGAATTTGATTGGCCACTAGTCGTTGGTTTTCCATTAAACATCCAAAGGTGGTAGCCTTATGGGCCGAGGATGGTGGCCATGGGACACTATGCCCAAGCTATCGGCCTATGTTAGGCTCTGAACTCCCCGTAGTGACCTTTGAGCTTATTAAACCCTCTGGTTGTAAACAAATTAATAATGGTTGGACTAATCATGCATTCATAATATTCGGGCAATGACGGGTGGCTAATTCTGGATGCTATAGCACATGCTTAATAGAATTTAGTTGGGGTATCATTTCGCCAGCTCCCAGACCATCGACTATCGACCCACTTTTTGTGAGTTTGACACTATGCATGTACTATATACTTTCACTGGTGACCGGCCACATTGCGTGGGTTTTGCCTAAAAGCCAACTGGATGAGCATCCCTAGTTGATGTGCACTCATACATATATCGATGCCTTTAATAAGACTGCATCATGTATTATTTTGTATGCTTTGTTGTGTTTTTATAACTATACTTACCTGATGCGGCGGTATATAATCTTGAGGGGAATTCACACTGAGTTGGCCACCCATCCATCAAATATGTAACCGTATAGGTAGCACAGGTGGCCCAGGTGATATTCATGTTCATATTGATGAGGAGTGGGTTATAATTGACAAGGGTGCATGATTGTGTTTGCTAAGGGTTGCTACAGGATTTCACAGCCCAAGATTGTTGTAATTTACTTTATTTCACATATAATACTATTTCATTTTGTAATTATAAGGATGGGGACATTGGTTTGTATAAGTCATTATGAGCAGCTTCTTGTATATTTGAATGATAATGAAATTTTTCTTTATGTTGATTTTTCCATACTACGCTCATCTGCTTACTCTGATAGTTGAAAAAATAAATGTATACTCGAATTTGACCATCTTTTAAGGTTAACACTTGGGTTTTTGGAAAACGGGTCATATACTCGAGTCTTGAAAAGTCAGTGTGTTAAAGTAGTGTAAAACTTTCTTTTAACAGACGTTTACATTCCTTAGTATAAACCATAGCAGTAATCATAGTACTAGTTAATTTTAGTTGTAATTCGAGACTACGCTCATACGCTGGATTTAGTTTGAGTACCCCATCAAAGTTCTTCATCTATAGAGGCATTATGCAATTGTTCATCGCGGCTGACTGTAAGAATTTCCTTTTTAGTTTTGTTTGTATTAAAGATAAACTGTTTTTTAGTATAGAAGGCAAAGGTGTGATCTATTTTCAAAGGACGAACCCCACCCTCTGATTATCGCTCGATCATCTTAAGTAGCATTGTGCAAGTGGCTGAATATGTGACATATATTATTATAACTCAGTCATATATGGTCAATTTCTGGACTTATTTGCCTATATTGGCACTTGGGATCATAGTCGTTCAAATTCAATTGAGCCACACATTCAATTCTGACACGCCCGCACTAATCACGTGACTGAGATCAAAATAGTATTAACATCTCTTTGTACGCCTGATGAAACTAATAACATGAGTCATTATAAAAGTAATGAGAACACGAGATGACCAATAGATCTTTTTAAGATAATGATAGCAGGATTACGTGATACACAAATAGTGAATTAGCATATGGCAGACTAGTTACAAGCTCAGGCTGAGTAGTCATGAATTCAGGACGAGACCCTCAATAGATGGATAGCTAGCTATGTCGAAAGCCTGAATATGATGTTTTCTGAAAGAACACCTAATGTGCCGCAGCAAAATGTGATTCAGCCAATTGTTGATATTAGCTCCGTCGAAAATTTGGCGTCAGTATCGCCACCACTGTAGTTACCTCTTCCATAACACAATATTCATCCTGCTTTAATCTAAGAGATACGAAAGACTCTGTTGTCCACTGAGTTTGGGCGATCAGAGTGGGAGGTCAGGAATGTTGTTCTTGAAGAAGGAAACCATGATATATTTGGAGGGCAACCCTTCCATGGAAATACAAAGTACCCTACAATTACTAAGGAGAATTAATAAACATTGCACCTTGATGGGCCCTCTTAGGGTTGGGTGTATTCAAGGCTTACATGCGTTGAGTTCCCTATCCTCGTATTTGAGGTCACGAGGCCTGAGAAACATTCAAAGAAACCTGAATTGGTGGTTGAGGTTGTTATATTGGATGGAAGATCCTCTCATCTCGTTATTTCTTAAAACACTACTTTAATATATAACCCGACCTTCCACAATAGCTGCAAAGCTTATCCTGACCTGAAGAATGAGTTGGGTGAGACATAAATTTCACCCTCTTCTCAGTCATATGAGATGCAAATGGTGTCGTCCTACCTTTACCTGCCGAACCTTGAATAGGAATGCACTTTTGGCAATACGCTTGAAATCTTTTTCTATTGGCATGGCTTTGTCTACGACACCACCGAAGTCAGCAAAATCGAAGGTGCACAATATTGACTAAATTTTAAGTCGAAGACCTTCCATGAACTTTTGTATTTTTTATTCCTCATCTTCAACGACCTTTGGCGCATATCATGACAACTCATCAAGGCGCGCTTCATATTGAGATACTGACAGGTTTCCCTGCTCCAACCTAAGGCACTCAACTACTTTCTCGTAACAATAGCATTAGGGAAAGTATTTTTCATTAAACTTTTTCTGAAACTCCATCCAGGTCCATTCATGATAAGTTGAAACTCTTCTTAACACGCTCTCCCACCAAATATTTGCCTCGCCTTCTAAGGCATAAGTGGCGAGAGTAACCTTGTAGGCGTCCGAATAACCCAGTGGTCTCATTATCTTGGCCATTCAATTCAGCTAGTGTTTTGCCAAGACTAGATCTGGCGCTCTTGGGAAGGTCGGTGGCCTCATCCTCTGAAATCTTTCAAACATATCAACCCCGCTAATCTCTTTAGACTTTGAGGCTGACACATGAACATTGCGTTGAAGAGCCTCTAACAGTGTAGTAATTGAAACTTGTTGTTATATAATGGTTGTCATCTGACTAATAACATCGTCAAGTGGGGCTTTATGCTATGCATTTAATGGAGGTGTGCCAACAAGACCCGCAGGCAGTTGAGATGGGGTAGTTCTTGATGCTGACTCTCTTTCAGGGTTACTTGGCTTAACTGTAGGTAGAAGAGTGTGCCCAGGACTTCTTTCCCTGACAACCTTGTCTGTTGGCGAAGTTAACAAATATGAAGTCTGCGATCTTGGGCAATAGGATCTTAGGGCCATAATACTGTGAAGAGAAAGGATTTCTCATGGTCCTATCCACATAGGTTTAAACAAGTCTTAACCTAATATCACGAAGCAGTTTATACAAATCGCATGATTGGAGTATCGTTAAAATTAATAGAAACTTGACAACTGCCTATCCTTTATGATTAGGTGCAACAAGGCTCCAAAGGTCCTAAGATGGCCAACTAAGTATCATTTTAACTGTTATGCGAACTATAACCCACATCTTCTAGTTTTCGACCTACTGTTAAGGTTCTACGAATATTCTAAGGTCATATTTGTGACCTGAGATAAATTTCAAGAGGTCTAAACCGGTGAGTCCTTGAATTTAACCAGACTTTCCACAACACCTACATTTTGTTTTTAAGTCCAATGACTATCCTAGAAATTTTCAAAGGATCCTAAAATTTTCGATTTCTAGATTCATGAAACACGCTAACGCTAAAGGAATTAGACCTAGATTCAAGTCTCTAATTTCATCAATGAAACTTTGGAGTATATGAATTCATATAAGTCATGTTTTTACCAAGGCTTAGTTTATCTAGACTCTGCTCTGATACCAACTTGTAATGCTCCGATTTTCGAAACTCGAGAATACTACTTCTTTTCCAAAAACTCGAGTGCTAGCCTTCAAAATTTTAGTCTAAATTCAAACCATCTTATCATCAATCAGAGTTAGCAGCAATTATACGTAGAGTAAACAATGCATTAAATAAAAACTTTCCATTCATAACCAAAGATCTAAATGTAGTGCCCATACAGGACTTATATAACCTAAATGCCAAAAGTTCATTAAACAAAAACCGAATCTATCATCTAATGACGGAGCTCAATATGGGCCACAAGAACCCCTTATAACCCCTCAGCTACCCGATCTGCTCCATCAACTAAATAAACAACATCGGCTCGCTCTGTATTTACATCAACCGATATGTTTTGATAATGTCAATGGCTATCACGGTGAGGAATACCCTCTAAAATTACACACTCATAATTCATAATCCAGTAAATATCACAGGTCATGAGAAGATATATATTAAACAGCGAAATTCAAAATCATAATCATATACTCAAAAATGAAGTCAATCAACATAATTTCATTATTACCAAAAATCGTATCGTACATGATACCTCAAGATGGCTAGAAAATCAATAAAGAAACTTCAACTCCACCCGAAAATCACCATATAATTGAAAACCGCAAGATGAAGAGAAAATCAATATTCAAATCTGTGGACCACCTGAAAATCATATCGTATGTGAACACCGCAAGATGGCTAGAAAATTGATAAACGAACTTTAGCTTCACCCGAAAATCACAATACGACTGAACACAGCAAGATGGCTAGAAAATCAACATGCAAACCTTTATTTCACTCGAAAATCATATCGTATGTGAATACCTTAAAATGACTAGAAAATCGATAAGCGAACTTCAGCTCCACCTGAAAATCATAATACAACTGAACTACACAAGATGAAGAAAAATCAACATTCGAACCTCTACTTCACCCAGAAATTACATCGTATGTGAACATCGTAAGATAGCTAGAAAATCAACATTCAAACCTCTATTTCACCCGAAAATCATATCATATGTGAATATTGTAAAATGGCTAGAAGATTGATAAGCGAACTTCAGCTCTACTTGAAATTCACAATACGACTGAACATCGTAAGATGAAGAGAAAATCAATAAGCGAACTTCACCTCCACCCGAAAATCACAATATGACTGAACACCGAAAGATAAAGAGAAAATCAATATTCAAACCTCTACTTCATCCAGAAATTATATTGTATGTGAACACCGCAAAATAATTAAAAAATTGATAAGTAAACTTCAGCTCCACCAAGAAATCACAATATGACTGAATACCGCAAGATAAAGAGAAAATCAACATTCAAACATTTACTTTACCCAGAAATTATATCGTATGTGAATACTGCAAGATGGTTAGAAAATCGATAAGCGAACTTCAGTTCTACCCAAAAATAATAATACGACTAAACACTGCAAGATGAAAAGAGAATCAACATTCAAGCCTCTACTTCATCCAAAAATTATATTGTATGTGAACACCGCAAGATGGCTAGAAAATCGATAAGCGAACTTCAACTCCATCCGAAAATCCTAATACGACTAAACACCACAAGATGAAGAGAGAATCAACATAAAAACTTCAATGTCATTAGGAAATCGTATGAACTCCTCATATGACCTGAAAATCTACGAGTTATGCGAATACAACCAACAAAGCCACGGAGGGCACCAATATTCTATTAAAGCTACGAAGGGCAAATATGCAATACAAGTCGCGTAAAGTAAATATACGGTCTAAGCCATATAAGGCAAATATGCGATCAAAGCCGCGTCGGTCAAATATGGACAACAAGATGCTAAGTCCACAACAAGTTCCATTCAATTTATCAAATAATCGCATGTAGCAAACATCTAATTAATTAACAAGTTATATAACTAGAAATAGCATGTGAACATCAAATCATTTATGCTTGCTAAAATTAAAGACATGTATATTATCTATTACAGGAATCGAGTACGCAACAGATTAGCATATTCGCTTAGTAAGATAAGTAACTCAATCAGGTAACTTATGAGATACTAAATGAGAGAAATCAAAGCATCATCTATGCCCAGATTGACGAATTTAAGTGGGAAGCTCAAAGGGTGAGTCCTCACCTTTGAGTAGAGGTTTTAAGATTCCAAGTGTTCAGAGAAAAATTCCAATCTCTCAAACGTGTTAATTCCCAATACAACTCGGCCCGATTATAAGATTCTAGAGTAGTGCTTGGAATCTACAATTCCTACATCCCACTTGAAGATTCAAGAATAGATTATTTTAATTCAAAATAATATGAGAACCCTAAAATGAATGAATTAAACATACCTTGCTAAACTGAGTTAAGTCAACTCGGTTTGCCTGTCTTGACTTGAACTAACTCAACCCGAACTAGGTCAATTTAGCTCCACACACATAGATCTGCCGAATTGGCCCGATAGCTCAACCTAGTTGACTTGGTAGGTGTAGCAACCACTCAAACCTCTCTTTCTATCTTCCCTCTTTTTTCCTTCTTCTTTCTCTCTTACTCTTTCTTTCTCCCTACTGGAATTCCAGCTAGGCCTAAACCAGGCCCAGACCCAACTCAACCCAACCGGACTCAGTTTCGACTGAGTCGACTCAGCTTCCTCTCTCTCTCCCTCTCTCTCTTCTCTCTTCTTCCTTTCTCCTTTCCTTCTTCTTCTTCAGCTACTCTTTTCCTTTCTCCTAATGATGGAACATCCAGCAACTCTCTAGACCTACCCCAAATCCAATAGCATGTCCGAATTGGCTAGTGGACCTGATTCGAACATGACTGTAGGTGCAGTGCTGCCAACACCCTTCTCTCTCTACCTCATCTCTACTTTCTCCCTGCTTCTTCCCTTTCTCTCCTCATCAACTGACCAGGACACAGCTGGACTCAACTCAAACTCGAGCCCAACTCAGACAGACCAAGATCGCCCCGTAGTGTAGCAGCGTGGCTCTGGTTGCAGCCTCTCCTCACTTCTCTCTCCTTCTTCTTCTTCTTCTTCTCTCTCTCTCTCTCTCTCTCTCTCTCTCTCTCTTTTTCTCTCATTTTATCTTCCTCTCTCTCCCTACCTATCTCTTCTTCTTCTTGCCCTTCTTTATGACCATAATGGGTCAGCAACCAAACTCAGACCAAGCTCGGTCCGAGTCTAGCTAATGCGACAGCGTCGTCTCTCACCTTCTCTCGTTTCTTTTTTTTTTTCCTTTTTTGGTTGGCTGCCTAAAATGGCTCTTTATAGGCCTTAATTGTCTTGTATTAATAGAGAAATCAGTTGTAATGCCCCAAAATTTTTAATACCCGAGTATTAAAAGTTCTCGAGCGTTACTTTAGGATTTAACTTATTATGTACATGGGTACAGTACCAATCTATCTAACCTAGCCTTACATCCTTGCCCTGACACTAACCTAACCATTGGAGATGATCCTCATTCATAGATCAAGCCATCTGACCATTGATTTTGTGACAAGACCATCCGTCGTGTAATTTGACATACGTACCTTCTTTTAAATGAATAGACGAATAACTCCTTTTCCATGAGGATTCAGATATAAGTTCTTTTATAAGAATTACTTAAAAACATGCCAGCAACCATATAAAACCCTTGGATTTTCCAAAACTCTCATATTAGTACTAATTATGAAGATGCCATTACACTAAACCCCTATATTCAAGATCACACGATTACCACTATCCTTTTTATGTGAAACCTTGTATGAAGCTCAAACGTCACAAATTAACCGTATGCAATGAAGTTCCCCTTAGATCATGGCAGAAGTGATTCAATGGACAGATTAGCCATGGATTGTCGGTTTTAGGAACCACCTGACCCTTAGATATGTCCAAACTTGGGTACAAGCCCTTAAATTAGATGGAAAAATGAATGTACGGTGTGGATTTCTCAGAATCGACACCATGGGCCCCACTTTCCACTCCGAGTGCACACAGGATAAGTGCACTGGCGGTAAACTGGATGAGGAGTTTGACCCGTAAAAATCTCGCCGAAGAAGGGATTCTTCCCTACTCGGTTCAGCGAATGGACGACGTTCGTCCGAGACTTGCGTTGGTGGGCCTCCATCACCATTCCTATGACCGATCTGAACCGTTCATCTGATACGGACGAGAATTTTGACTGTAAGACTTCGGATCTCACCGTCTATCAAAACGAAGGGCAACTCCGAGATGGGCACAAGACTCTGGGCAGGAAACAGACCACCGTCCGTTGGGGAGAATGGGGGGCCACCACGACCGTCCCTAGAGGTGATCCGAACCGTCCATCAGGAATACCGGACAAAACCGTCTGCCCAAGAAGTCTCATGTGAGACTGATCGCAGTTGTGCTCGCGAGCCCCGACCGAAAAAGGACCCCTGCACTGCGAAATTAACGGACAGAGCCCGTTTGAAGGCACTCGTGGACCACCATCGCGACGATAATCGATGATCTGAACTGTCCATCTTGTCAAAAGGGAGGATTCGACCATTGGCACGTTGAATTCAAAACAGAATCAACGCCGATCTGCAAGATAGCAGAGAGTTGGGTGCTCTGTTTTTCTCGGCTGTGAAAACAAACAGCGTAAGTCTTACGCTATTTTTATCACTGCATAAACCCACTTACGCAGAGAAACTTCTGGGCCTCGGTCAGGCTATAAATAGGCCTGCTGCCGTCCCATGAGAAAGGGAAAAAAAAACGAGAGAAAGAAACGTGGGCGAGAGAAAAATGGGAAAAGAGAGGACGTGCAGCCGAGCAATGGTTTTCCTCAATCAGGCCTGCTGCCGTCCAGCAGGGGAGGAAGAAAAGAAGGAAAAGGAGAAGGAAAGCAAAGAAAGAAACAAAGAAAGAGAAAGAAAGAAAAGAAGGAAAGAAAGAGAGGAAGAAAGAAAAGAAAAGAAAGAAAAAGAAAAGAGAAGAAAAGAAAGGAAGAAAGAAAAGAAAGGAAAAGAAAGAAAAGAAAAGAAAAGAGAGAGAGAGAGAGAGAGAGAGAGAGAGAGAGAGAGAGAGAGAGAGGAGGCCTTGTGTTGTGACTCATCGAGTCACAATTGAGTCCAACTGAGTCGACTCAGCAAAAAGATTGCTAAAGCCCCAGAAGATCTAAGCCGAAACAAAGTAAGCCGAAACAAAGTAAGGGGATATTTAGATATAAATACCTAGTATAGATTCATATTTTTGAATTAGGGAATCAATTCCTTAAAAACCTAACATTTAATCATAGTCGTACAATGTTGAAATCTAACCGCAGGAATTATTTTAAATAGGATAGAATTTGATCCTATGCCTTATATATACATCAAGTTCTTACAAATCTTAGAAAGCAATACAACTTTAAAGGTGAGGGTTTTATCCTTTAAGATTATAATGATTTGAGTTGATGGAAGTCATTTATTTATTTCTTTTTAAAGGAGCTTTCTCTCTATTTTACTTTAACTTAAGGCTTTAAGATTTATTCGTCTTCTACCTGGATTCTTATTATTTATTGGGCCTTTTTCATGCCTTTGACGTTATGGATTATCCTGTCGTTCATGATTACGTGTTTTCTGAGAATTATCCTATCAATTGATGTGGTTAATATCCTTACAACTATTGGCCCTTTGGGTTTATGACATGACGTCAAATACAAGAGATTTCTCTAAATTTATGTGAGGCCATGGATACAAGCCTTGCCTTTCAAATTGACTGAGTTGGCCCTACCACTCGTTTTGTTATTGAGTTGGCCCTTGCCACTATTCTATCTATTGAGTTAGCCAGTGCTACTATTCTTTTATTGAGTTGATCATTGTCACTCTTCTCTTATTATGTTGGCTATTGCTACTTTTATTGAGTTGACCATTGTCACTCTTTTTCTTATTATGTTGGCCTCATGCCGTCTATTTTTAAGGGCATGGGCATGTGTCTTGCTATTCCAGAACCTCCATGATTCAGTTTATATTCTTCATGATTCAGATTATACTCTTTATGATTCAGTTATATTCTTTATAAGTGCAAGTGATGTGTTAAGAGGTATCATAACTAGTGAATCGATTATCTTATCATGGACGTAATGTATTATGGGTAGTGGCCCTCTTTGTCGGCATGTAATTTCCTGAGTTAGTTGGCATTGCGCACAATCGATGTATATAAATCGACATACATGTTACATCAACTTTTTGTGATTGGATGTCGCAAATAGTCGCTTCATGAACACATCATGTTACGTAAATCCCCTAACCGCGTGTTGTGTTGCCTTGAGATGTTTTTCATAAATTCATGTTAGCATTAGCCATGCCGGTGAATATCCGTAGTTATAGGATGCGGGTCAAGCTGGATTTCCTATGAATTATATTCCATCTTGTGATGATTACTACGTATGATGAGCCGCACACACTATGCTAGGTATGCATCTCATGTAGGTTGTTTGTGCATACTGATATCTCATGTATTAGTGGAGTACGAGATGTATCAGAACCCTTACTTTACTTTATGAATCTCTTGAATTATTGTTAATCTTAAAGAATAACCATCACTATGAGTAGGACATTGACCATTTTCCAAATGTACAAATTATGCAGGTGACGTACATATTGAAGACTTAGATAACCACTTCCCTATAGAAGGTTATCTTGAAAGACTAAGAAGACAGTTCTAGTATTTAGTTCTTCCACTGTGAACTCTGATGTTGTAATAAACCTCCTATTATGAGGGCATTTGATTATTCTATTTACTCTGATGAAATATAATCAATATAGTTGATTTTATTCTTGTAAATATTATCTTCATGAATGTATTTGGATGTGACCCAAACGGAAAAAAATAGGGGTGCGATTTTCTAAAGCATCCAGTTGTACATCATTAACACTTGGTTTCCTTGGGCACGAGTATAAACTCTGGCCGTGAAAATTCGGGATGTTACAGTTAGTATCAGAGCGCGAGAATGAGATTAACTGGACCTGAGGGGAGTAGACCATCATAAGATTTACGTTACTAGGATTCGAATCGTGAATTAGACGCCTGTGGTTATGGTTAGTTCCCCATAGAAATTACGAAGTCAAGAAATTAGAAACTCATATTCAGGTTCCTCGTTGAGAATGTTGAGTTGGATGTGAAAATTTAAAGACTATGAATCTAGCTACCTCTAGGAAACAAATTTCTCAAATTTCCCAAATAAATTAGTTTTGAACTAAAATCATTCTTAAATAGGGCCTCAATCAAGAAGAAATAGATTTCCCTTATGGGAATAGAGATTTCCAAATTTTTCTAGGAATTTTGACTATATCGAAGAAATTTTGACATGTTGCGGAATCCCCACTAGATACAACAATTGGACATACCGAAAAAATTTAAAACTTTTCTAGTAGATCACTTAGATCTCCATCAACCTTCCTTTGAAATTTCATTTGGATTGGATTTGTACAAAATTCCCTTTAAAAAAAAAAAAATCTAAGAGTAGCGCAAATTAGTAAAAATTGTTGTTGGATAGCAAGCGGTTATACACCTCACAAGGGTGAAGCACCTCCCAAAACATTAGATCTCACCTCGTGCACTTTTCTGGAGCCTCAAGAACAAGTTAGGAGCTTAGGCTCCAAATTTCAAAGGAATTGGACGTATAGATCGGAAGTTAAAATTCTTGGAATGACAAATTGTCGGTATAAGATATTTTTTTTTTGGTATTCACGATGACGACACTGAAACCTTGTTCCAAGTAGTGAATGGATGATTTGGCCTACCCTTTATGTAAACTGATCTATTCATTTTCATCTAGTCCCATTAGGATATCTAGCTTTCACCCAGATGACCCAGGTTCAAGTCCAAACGACGGAACCATAATCAGGAAAGGCGTAAGGGGACTAATCCAAATTATGAAATCTGGGGGTCGATAGGCCTTAGGACCATTGTGGGACACTACAAACAAGTGGTGATTAGTATCTTACCTTAATGGGTTCATTTTTATCTCACGGCGATGGTGGGTGAGAAACTTAAGTCGTAGCTAGGGAAAGCCCTAGTTTAGAGGGCTCGATTTCACCAAATGGAGGGTTGAGATGCTGCAAGAGCCATATCGCACGTGGGTTGCCAGCTCGGGGCTTACAAAGTTTCCATTTTTGGTAAGGAGCCGAGCACACATCTCATCTTTCGCAAGCGCTCATGTGCACACGCGTGCGAGCCATGGGGTGAAATCACCGTGCTTTTGGTCAGTCGCCTGCTACTCACAAGATGGATGTTTGGATCATCCAGTTAGACAATCAAGGTGGGCCAGGATTCGACGTAAACAAACTATGTCTATTCGCTGTCTCCAGGGTGGGAGAAAATTTTCGAAAGGGGTCTGCTCAAACCTAATTGACTAGATTTTCCAAACCAGTGCACAGTGAGTGCACGCACTCCACATGCACATGGACTCCAACGTGAGGCCCACGATGATGTTTGGGTAGGTATACTCTATCCACCTTATTTTAGCAGTCCCTTTTTGGTTGTTGGACTAGAGATGAGGCAGATTCAAAGCTTAGGTGGGCTATACCAAGTGGATATCTGTTTTGACCATTGATCTCCACCGATCCGATGATTAGATTGATTCTAATTGTTCATTAAGAGTTTTGTGAGTCCAATGGCCCTCCATGTGGGCACTAATAGTAGGGTCTATAGCCTTTTTGACAATTCAATTCTAGATCTGATCCTGAGCGGTCCCTAGGGCCCGATTAACTATTCAGTTTATCTAATTAAGATGATCGAAATGGGTTTTCAAGATAATTTGATGATCCATTTTGGAAATCAGCGAATGGATGTCTTGTTTTTTTTTTTTATTATCAAGGAGATTAAAACCCTAAAAGTAGGTCCATCAGGTGGTGTGATGGTCCATCTCAAAAATTGACTAATGGATGCATTAATTGTGGTCCTAAATCACTCCCAATGGTCAAATTTAAGCTACAGTGTGTGAATGCTCTTGTGTTTATATTAAGTTAGACCTTATGGCAACACCCGAGTACTAAAAAGTATGGGGTGTTACACCTATATACTATAATTATATGGCCATTCTACAAGAAAGGTACACACAAATCGCACCCTAAAAATTCTACGTTCTACTAGATCCAGATTGCTTTGTTCTAACTTATGCATCGGAGGGTCCCCTTGCTAGAGCCAGGGTCTCCTTTGTCTTCTCCTTTGTGTACAGGTCTAAGGCAATCCAGTGGTCTAGCGAGGGTTAACCAAATTTCCACATCAACATATGCACTTATGAGGATGCCAAGGTAATGGGAGAGTGGGTTAATGGAATCTCCTACAACTAATGAGATAATTGGTTCCAATTGTAGATTAACCTAGATGGACATTCAAGAGGATGATAGACATCAGGATTTACTTATAACATTAGTGTCTAATCTCTCAAGAATGCAAGAGAACATGTGGTTTATTTTTTTTAATCTTTATGAATATGTTTTGTTAGCTCTATTGTGTTTTAACACGTGGTTTTGATATTTTCCTATGTAAATGGATATGGTGAATATTCTTTTGAAAAAATGAAAATGGTGAATTTTTTCCCTAGGTATTGTTGTTAGCAATTAAATTTGCATGATATATCCCAATTTTAAGACAACTTTGGATGTTCTTTATGTTATGAAGTAAAAATATTGCGATTCTCTTGGTAGTGATTCTATAAGTGATTTCTTAAAACCATTAGGTGGGAATATGTGATTTTCAGTACGATTAGTGAGAAAATAGTCAATTGCTCTTATTATTTTTCTATTTGCTGCAAAATCCTAGTTATCTCTTCTCTTCTTTTTTTTCACAATCCTAAATTCTTTCTTAAATAGAGTGGTCTCGCAAATTCTGAATTTGGAAGTGAGGTTTGAGGTCCTGAACGTCACCACAGATGTTTAGATTGGGAAGAGAGCTTTGCGTAATCTATTGAAGTATGTTTGCAACTCCATTGAGGTTGATATTCTCTTCACAATACAATCTATTCTCCTAAATTTATTTCATAGAGATTTTTATCATGCAACAATTAACTTAATTAAAGTACAATATACATTAAGTAAATAACATACTCAGCCAGCCATTCATTTATCTTGTTTGACTTACTTCTTAACATGTTTGTTCTCTTAAACTTGCAAATGGAGACTTTGACAGTGACCGTTATATATGGGTACCAATGCTGCTAGGTTGCGATGATGTATGGACAAAAAAGGCTAGATATAGTTAGTTGTATTGGCCAAGCTAGGAGTCGACCACATGGAGAATTTTTTTAAAATGTATTTGGGCATTTTTCAACTTATTTTTGTAAATATTATATATTTTTTATTATAAAGTCGTACAATATTTGTTTAATATTCATTTTTAATTGTACTGCAACATTCTTTGGGTTTCAAATATTTAAAAAATATATATACAGGTTCCAATCGGAATAAAAAAAAATTTACTGGCTTTTGCCCATGGTTGCACCGCTTTTACTAACCCTTGCTAAATTAGGGTTCAAAATTGTTCGTAAATCACTACTTTCTCCCAAATTTACGACGGTTTTCAACCGTCCCTAATTTTTATGGTTTTCTAAAATTGTTGACGGTTTTAAACCGTTCCTAATTTTTTGCGATGCCCCACTTATAAACGATTGAAAACCGTTCCTAAATAGGGATTTTGGTGGTAGTGCTAGTATATTAGTGTGTAAAGTAATCTTTTAATTTAGACCATTCATCAGGTATTTTAAATGCTTTCGATCAACTTTTGAGTTTTCAATTTGGATAATTGAATGTTTATAGCCGTTAACTTTTAGTTTATTTATTTATTTATTTTAAACCGTGGTTAACAGATATCTAATAATTAAGATTTATTAATCCAGTCTCTAGGCCAGTATATAATTTCTCAAGAGGATGTGGTATCGGGACGAACTTCCAGGCCGAAGCCAAAGCAGTAGTGGACAGGCTAAACCTTTGCCTAGACCAAGGATTCACCAAGGTGGAAGTGGAAAGCAGCTCATCAGCGGTAGTAGCCTTATTATCATCGGACGAGCGAATCCCATGGAATATCTACTACAAAAAAAAAGGTTCGACTATATTCGGGGCTTCGTCAACATCTCGATCGAGCACTTTCCGAAGGAGGCCAATAGAGTGGCGGACGGCCTGGCCCGCATGGGCAGCACCAATCAAATAGATAAGCTCTTCACAGAAATCTCTGACCTTCCACTCCTTTCCTAAGGGGAGCTCGTCCTAGACCGGACAGGGATAAGAACGGTTCGGGAGACTTAATCCAGTCTTTGTTTATTTAGAGAGAGGTCTTATGATCGGCAGGCACCGTTCCCCTTTTTGTAGTAATGGGCCTGCCTGAAATGTGTCTTGCCTGTATAGTCTCCTCTCGGATGATATAAAATATCGTTAAAAAAAAAAAAAGTATACAACTTCTCAATGATCATGAATAATGGAGGGATATGGATGATTAGGATACATGGACTAGAATATTAAACAACTTCGTTCACTTTAAATTATATTAAAGTTTCTGGCAAAAAACGAAGGAAAAAAAAATAATTAAAGTTTCTAGAATAATAGAGCACCATATTAAATGTACCTCCTCAAGACCTTTATGTTATTTTTATATACAACTATATTTCGTGAGGAAAAAGAAATCCTATTTTAAGGAGAGAGCGCTTTCACCAAAAGCAGAAAAAGCTCTCAATTGTATAAACCTCCCTTCCGACTGCACTGAGACAGAGAGATACAGCTTGCAGATGCTAAGGCGACACCTCGTGGACAACTCGGGTCAGTCGACGACGACGACGCCTGTTATGGTACAAGGTTGTCAGCTCTCTGTCACGTGAAAGAGAAATCTTATATTTCATTGGACTAAGGCTACCTTCGTTCAACGACATGTTTGGACAGGTGTCCAATCTGCCGCTAACCAGGTGCCGTTGACGTGTTATACACGTGGGGGCCGAAGAGAATTTTTACTAAGAAATCGGCAAACAAGAGCCATTCATCAGGTGGGGACCACAGTTAAGATGCCTTTGCCAGCATATCAAGTCGGTCCACTAATCATGTACGCCAACCAATAAATGGATGGCTAAAAAGTAATTGACACAGAAGTTTTTGTTCATCTTGCAAGTGTGGCCCACCAAATGATTCAACATGTCCGTTTTGAAATTTTGAGAGTATTATTTCAAACTTTTTGTGTCAACAATTTTACCCTTCTGATCTATGCATTTATTTATTTTTACCAACTCATTTTAAGGCATTAACTCAAAATTGAGGCAAAATATAAGTTCAAGTGGACCACATCACAGAAAATAGGAAAGATAATTATGTTCACCACGCTGTTGAAATTTAAAATAAGCCTGGCCCATAGGGATTCATAATGTCAAATATCAGCTTGATCCAAAAACTTCTTTGACTCCAATGGCAGATGTTAAATTCTCTGTTTTTTTTTTTTTTTTTTTCTTTTTCTTTTATTTTTTCAATAGTGTAGTTAACTTGAGGTTTGAATTCATCTTATTTTTGGGCTCATGCCTTAAAATAAGTAGGTAAAATGAATGGACGACATGGATTAAACATTTACATAAGGGTGAGCCCCATACATAGTCTATTATAGTCTAAAAATGAGTTAAATCCAAATCTCAGGTGAACAACAAAGTAGGCATTAAAATCCCAACATTTAAAACTTTTCTTGGGGGCAACAAAAGTTTTGGATCAAGCTGCTATTTGTTGTGTGGCTCATCAACAGGGTGGATAGCAAAGAAACATGACAGTGACCTTATTCTCTTGGGAGCGGATTGGATACTGAACGCTTCAGTAGCTTGTGGCTATTGAAGTTATGTGGCAAAATGGCATTGGTGGATACCAACCGGCGGTTTCTTTCTGTTAAATGCTCCTTCAAAGGAGATCCGTTAGCAGATTTTTCTCCGCTTAGGCTCTGAACACACTCGGCCAAGCACTCGGAATTGTTTACCCTAAGTACGCGGATTTAATGTGAAAGACTTTCGCATGAAGATCTTGGAACCCAAGTGGGCCTCCTGTGACGTTTGTTAGAAATCCTACTCGTTCATCCGTTTTTTGAGTTCAATTCAGGACATGAAGTAAAAAAATGAACCGTTTCTAGAGCTCAAGTGGGCTAAAAACGTGATAATTTAACGTCAACAGTTGAAATATTCGTGGGCCACTGACATTTTGAGTCATGCTAATATTTTTGATTTCAGCTCATCCCAGTAGGAATGAACTTATTAACAGTATGGATGGCTTGTAAACATCACTCTTGAACCCAGGTAGATTTTAACGATAGGAATTTCCCTAACCACATTTTCCTTTAGTCCGGGCCACTTGAGCTTTGGATACGGTTCATTTTTGGCATCATGCCCTGAAATGAACTCAAACAAAGGATGTAAAGGGAGGATTTCTCACAAACATCACAGTGGCCCCACCTGGTTACCAGCGCAGTAAGAAATCGGCCTCCAAGAAAAACGTACGTGGGATTACCGGTATGTGACCAAGGGAAGTAGATAGGGTACCGAGTAAACTCTGTGGGTCCACCGTGATTTCTGTCCATCTATTTTATAAGATAATTTTAAAGCCTTAACTCAAAACCTAAGTACATAAAAGGCTAAAATCAACCACACGAAAGGAAACAGTGTGAATTGAATTTATACCGTTGAAAAATTCTCGGGGCCACAAAAGTTTTGGATAAAGATTATATTTGGTTTTTTCTTTACCTTAATCTATGTTTTTTGATCCTTTGAACAATTTGAATGAAAAATAAACATCACTGTGGCGCCTAAAAAGGTTTCAACGGTGGAAATCATTATTTCCACTGTTTTTGTGATATGATTCACTTGAGATTTTTATAAGCTTCAATTTTGGGCTCAACACCTAAAATTAGATGAAAAAACAGATGGAAGGTGTGGATAAATCACATAAAATTACAGTGGGCCCAATTGAAGTTTCTTAGTATAACAATCCGATTTCGTGGCCGAGTGGGTAGGGGTTTACATCGGGCCGAACCGAGTCAAACTGGGCTCAACCCGGCCCGGTCCGCTCACCAGCCAAAGCAGCCCGAACCCGGCCCGGCCCGCTCATCGGGCCAACATATCCGGCTCGAACCCGGCCCGGTTAGCAATCGGGCGAGTTCGGGCCAGTTTCGGACCCACGATTTGGACGGCCTTGATTTTTTGACTCTGTTCCATCTACTCCATGAGAAGAGCTTAGGCAGGTAACTTGAATAACCTTGATTTTTGGGAAGAATTTTTTGTCATAGATTTTTAGGACTTTGCTCCATCTACAAAGGGATCCACGATTTGGATGGCCTGGATTGCTGTAAATGGTTAGGGTAACTGGGTAAGAATTTAGAAAAAATACACACACACACACATATAGAGTCATGCTCCCCTGCGCACCTACGCACGTGCGCACCTTTGTACACGTGCCATGGGTGTCTAATCTGAACGGTCCATGTGATGCGGAATCCCATAAAACCCCATGTAAAAAATTTCCACCCCGATCTAATATTCTGGTGGGCCATAGCAAAGAGAAATGAAAATCAAGGGAGGAAACTATTTTCATTTTTATGGCCCATCAAAGTTTTAGATCAAAGTAAAACTTAGGCCCGGGAGGTTTCAGGAGGTGCTGCTTCACATGCACGGTTCAGATTTTAAATCCACATCACGTATGATGGGTTCTCAAAAAAGTTCGTACGTAGTACGTACGAACTGGTTCACAGGTGAGCGTTTCCGTATATATATATATAGGCCGAGTCGGGCCGGGTCGGGCCGAGTCGGGTTTCAGGCCGAACTGGAACCTACTCGGCCCGAACTCGGTTTCGGGCCAAAGAAAATGGCCCGTCCTGACCCGAACTCAGTTCCGGGTCGGGCCAAGTCGAGCTTTTTTGGGCCGAGTTGAGCGAGCTAATCGGGCTAGTCCGGTTTGTGTACAGCCCTACGAGTGGGTGCACAGCGGAAATGGAGATAGATCCGTTAACGGATCTAACGGAGTACATTTATGGTAAGGGAACATACCATTGGTATCTAACAAATGGCGTTTTGCCCCATCACTTCAGTAGCCTTTTGGCTACTGAAGCGTTCAGTATCCAATCCTCTCCCAAAATACACTTTTTCATATAAAAGTTTGGAGGGCAATAATTGCCCTGTACATTATTTACAATAACATAAGCTATTTAAACCATGGAAGAGGATAATTTAATTCTTCAACCCCTGACCTAAAATGAGATGACTTCCAGACCTCAGCCTAACATGAGATGATGCACCTTAGTCTTCGTGTATTTTATTTAAATATCATAGTAGAGCACACCCAAGAAGACGACCTGTTTGGTCACATACCATACGCAACAGGCCATTTAAAAAAAAAAAAAAAAAAAAAATGTAACAAAAGGAAGTGAAATAAATGCCACACGACAAGGAGAAAAAAAAGAAAAAGAAAAAAGAAGAGGGGCTGCACAACGAGAAGTGAAAAAAATGAAACCAGTGTTTCTTTTCTTTTTTTTTTTTCCACCAGCAACACGTGCATGTAAAGTCCTTTACATCCAGTTGATTGTAAGACAATTTGGTACGTTACATGTGTGGGAGATTTGAGATTTCATAAGTTTGGAAATGATGCTTGGATTTATTATTATTCTTTTTTTCTACCCAACATGTCTTCCAATTTCACTTTTCAGGTGGGCCACAGCGCACGAAATTGAATTAACAGTTTTTTTTTAAAAAAATTAAATACTAGCCACTCCTTTGTTTTGATATGCTGTGGCCCACTTACACATTTCAAAGTGCCAGTCAAAAAGAAAATAATGACTTTTTCCAAAGTGATCTAAAATTGTAACTAAAAAGGAAGCAAAAAGAAAGTAATGCTAAAGAGGCTGGATGCAAGTGGTGATGTGGCCCATTTACACTTCTCAAATTCCAAGTCACAAAGAAATTAATGATTTTTCCCAAGGTGATCTAAAAATGCAGCTAAATAGGAAGAAAAGGGAGAGGTAAAGGGGTTGAATGCAAGTGGTTCTGTGGCCCACTTACACATCTCAAATTCCAAGTCACAAAGAAATTAATGAATTTTTCCAAGGTGATCTAAAAATGCGCAGCTAAAAAGAAGAGAAGGGAGGCATAAAGGGGTGTTGTGGCCCACTTACACATCTCAAATTTTGAGTAAGAAAGAAAATAATGATTTTTCCTAGGGTGATCTAAAAATGTAGCTAAAAAGGAAGAAAAGGGAAGTACTACTGAAGGGACTGAATGCATGGCCCATATGTGAGGGGACCCACTAAGATTTTAAATCGTTGACTTATGTTAGAGTATCTGTCACGCCCCAAATTTAGAACCCGGGCACTACTACTTCCCAAGTCCCGAACTCTAGTCGGAGCAACTTCCTCGCCACTTGCCGGACACGGTGAACGGTTAGCGAACTCCCCGACAGCAAACTCAACTCATGGCGGAATTATTTTTTTTTCAACAGTTAATCTGATTAGGCGGCTACATATTTTGTACATGATATCAACGCATGTCGAAGAGACGAACCTGTTCAACATGTCATACATAATATGGTGCACCAGCTCAACAATAATGAAGGAAACAGTAGCAAACTCCAACAGCTCTTGCATGCATCCTTAAAAAGTGTAAATCATCTATATAAGCAAACCATATCTCGTGACTCTACTGCGTTCCAAGAGAAAAACACGGCTTATTAGAGCGATCCGGTATAGACATCCAAAACAACCATAGGCATGTTATTAGTCGAGCATGTTATCATAGGTGAGCAAGTTATCGATCAAGTATGTCGTATAACTATATATGTTATCATGAACATGACATCAATGTTAGGCATGCCACATGACGAGCGACTATGAATAATGAGAATAGCCAATCATCATATACAAGATACTTAAATTCCATATTCTACTATGGGGCATACGATGGAAAGGCGATGTTAAAGCTGGCGTGTGGAGTTGGGATGATAGTACGTGGTATCACAAGCTGTGAGGTTCATCACAAGGGACTTCTATCCAAACTAGTCTCATACCTGATTTATATAGCTAGACTCGATGTGATAAACTCCTGATCTTAAGTTAGTCCCATACCTAACAGAAATCATGGCTATTACGAAGGTGCATATAATGATTTATTTGCGCACCACCAGCCCGAATGAATAGTGGATGAATGAATGCATGAGTCAAATATTGAACATCCCTCATTTCTGTGAGTATATCTCCACAACCATAATACATCTCCACCAGGAACCACGATCATACCACATAGGGGTAATCCATCATCCTCACATAAGAGTGGGACAATATCCGTCATTATTTGCTAGTACATCTCCACCAGAAATCACAAATATACCACACATGGGTAAACCATCATCCTCACATAAGAGTGGGACAACATCCGTCATCATCAAATCATGGCCATCATCCATCACTATCATACATGTCATAAGCATTAGTTGTCTGTTATGCATGAGGTTATCCTTATGTTGACAAACATCATTTATTTATCAACATCCATGCATTAAGTAAAACATGGTTATCTTATCTACGTGATCATCACGACAATCAATACGTACATCATTATCACTTAGATATCAAGCATAGTGGTCAACTAGCAGGTTTAGTCATCATGCATATATATATATATATATATATATATATATATATATATATATATATATATATATATATATATATATATAATATCATCATCATTACAATCAGGATTGTATTTTCATTTCATGATTAACATAAGAAATGTCATAAGTATCACAAATAATTACTCATCTATCATTAATGCATATGCCATAATTCACCATCCATTAAACTATATCTATCATTTCAACTAATAACTCACCATCATCATTATCATGTTATCACATATGTATCATCATCTCAACCATCACTAGGTGTGTCCCACCTAGTGTGAGTTCCGCATTGACCTTGGACTTCACACAAGGCAGGGGGTCGTATAGGTCAAGTGTGAGTCTCACTTGGTGAACCAGTAGGCCAACTCAAAGGTATAAACTTCCAACCATAAGGCTTTCAATGGCATAGATCTAATTCCACAATTATGTAGGCCCCACACATTCCACCATCAACTAGAAATAATACACAATCTCAAACATACGGACAACATGCTAACATCTTTCATGTCATACATCATATTGGGCCCACTAGTCACATACACGACGAACCAAGAAAAAGCTCAATTATCCAGTTTATGTATTCTAAAATAGGCCTAGCTAAGCGTGGTGCACTAGGTAGTAGGCTTGCCCAACTGGCTCAAGGAAGGTTACCATGGTGGGCTTCTCACTCCCCATCGATTTCTCTTATTGTTAGGCATACTTGGGCCTTAAGGTTGCCTCATTTAGAATTGCCCATGACCATCTATATCTTAAGACAACAACTAGGTAAGAAGATCAGTCCACTACACATTTTACAAGTTATATAACACCCATTTACAAAACATACTAGGTGGACTTCATTACATGAAAGGTAAGGCCCATACTAGATAGCTCACTTAAGGTTTTGAGTCCAACAACACCTGCGAGTTATTTTCAGAGTTTAGATGCTGCATTAAATTCTTTGGCAAGGTAGTGGACCCCACTGACATGGCCTCACATAAACTTTACGTCAAACATATTTTTATTATTTTTATTATTATTATTATTATTATTATTATTATTATTATTATTATTTTTTGTGTAATGTTGGTTTCTGGCCATCTTCAATTCATATTTATAATCATGTGGGACCTAGATCTTGTGAAGGGAAGGATCCATCTGGCAGCTCCATGTATGGGCTGTAAAAGGTATAAGGCGAGCCTCATTGGTTGGGTGTATACAATTTGCGCTAATGGACCAAGCATAGGTACTTGGGGAAAGTGTGCAGGAAACACAAAGCATAAGTAGATTTGGCCCAAGTTTGAGTATGTCCCATGATCACATGGGACCACCTTTTAGTGTATCATCAGGTGCCCTTGGTATTACTATATATGTACTTTAAAAAGTATAAGCTAAGACCAACTAGTTGTGTACACGTAATATTTGGTGTAGGGCCAAACCTAGGTATTTTAATTTTCTGCACAACCATGCCTGGCCCCAATTTTGGATCCACTCTTTGATCATGTGGGGTCTAATTTAGCCCAAGTAAAATATTATTTATTTATTCGTTGGTATAGGTTAAAGGTTAAAAGTGGCGGTCCACTCATATCTTTTGCATGTGGTTCACTATAGAGGCCCAAAGCTAGTACAAAACACATAATCAGACGGTTTTTAGCAATGGTATCTGTCACAACTTAAGCTTCAATTTCCCAACACTTGGGGATCATTCCTTGGGACATCCCAGCTCACTTATATAAGGATTAAACGCCTCACAAAGTGGGACCCTTAAATACAGAGCATGGGGCCCACCACAAGGTGACAAAGAGGCCTACATGCAATATAGTTAAGTACTAAGATAATTTTCAGTAAACAAAAAAAGTGCAAAGGAAAAGAAATAGATAGAATGGCAAGTGAGGCCCACACACTAGCAAAACATAGACAAGAAATATGCATCAATACACATGGCTGTTTATATTGAATAAACTAATAAAGTATATAAATCAAAAGTAGTCCCACTACCAAGTGGGTACATAATAAGAGGATGAATCTTGTAGACAACTACATACAATATACAAGTAGCACATAAAATGTCTTAATCAAATCTCTATGATCAGATTCTCTGTCGGGAAATCTGACCCAATGGATGGTTTGTGAATACATCATTTAGGTTGTATATAAGTTTTCAACCATACAGAGCCTTGGATCCATCTGGACCACACGTGGCAACTTAAGGTTTATCCTTACGAAAGTAGCTGTCGTTCCACAATTTTCTAAATTCTATCATGAAAGAATCTGATTATAGGGACCATATGTATGATTATTAACTACCTTAAGTATGTTAAGAAAAAATATTAAATACATCTGACTATTGGAATCACAGATATGGCCCAAACAAAATTGGTCACAACAAGCTCCCAGATATATTTTTGTACATGGCCAAGATCTCAGTCATCTGAACTTTGATTGATGCGGATTATATACCGTTGGAAAGCTACTTCGATTTTCTACGAAGCCAACAAAATATATCTATCTATTGGGTTTAATAAAGTGAGCAAAAATAGATCATCTTTTGAAAAATCAGAACCTTTTGTGTATTGCTGGACATTAGCCAAGTAAATTTAATGCCATGGATGATTGAACTGTTATATGGTGACGAAATTTGGCCAAGAGTTAGCTCATATTGTTGTTCACATTATTACAAAGTTTCTACTCAGATCTTAGCATGATTGATTTTATACGATTTTTACAAGTTGTTGTCCAGATATGAAAACGGAATTACATGTGAAGGGTGTGGCTATAATGTTCATCATGATGGACCATACTGATGTGAGCCACTTTGTTGACCACCATAGCTAGTAATGTATGAAACCATGGGGCTCCACACTAGTGGGTTTTGAGGGTCGAATATTACATATTAGACCCCAAGTATTAGCTGATTTTACGAACATGATACTATTTAACAGCCTGTTTTAATCGTGTTTGTGTTGTAAGGTATGTTTAGGAGCCTGGACTGAAAAAGCATGGATTTGATGCTCTGAAGTTACCAAGGTAAGGGATGTACCCCAGAAGACTGAGATCGAAAAATTTACACGCCAAAGATCGCCACTCACATTAAACGGGCCCAAAAATCATCAAGAATGCAAGATTACAGGGTTCTCACTATCCGTTCGGTTCGAAACTTTATATCTGGCCTGAGGACCATAAATTAACCGCACATGTCAAAATTTAGCCCTTGGATCAATGTATAAGTGACCCAATGGGAAAGATCAGACAATAATCATTAAGAAAACATCTTGGACATCCTTAGGAGATCGGGACCCAAACTGGACTGATGGAAAGAGCATGAAAAACGAGGGATACTCGCCAAATTTCAGAGAATTTGGACAATACACTCTGACATAACAAACGTCGGAAGGTGATCGAGGAATTGATGGCAAATATGTAAATAGAGGTATAACATGCATGCCTATGTTAAACAAATTCAACGGTGAGTGTCAATTTCCACTCCTTTAGCAAGTGCAGCCTACCTGATTTATGAAACTTCCTCATCTTTTACCTTATGTCCTAACATAGTGGGACAAATACGGTGAACGGAGTGATTGCTCATCAAACATCACAGTGGACCCCACACAATACCACAACCAATCAAGTCAATCACGTAATAGATTTTCAATAACGTTTGAAACGCCTGCTAATTATCACATGTGTTGTGGCCCATCCAAAGCACGGATTTGCCTCATAATTGGATCCATGGGCCAGCACAACATACAGGAGCCAATGAACGGAGTGGATTTCCCATAAGGTTATCATAAGAGGACTCCACACACAAAGGAAAAAATTCACACTTTAGGCAATTTACGTAACCACTCTCGTTACATGAGTCTTGGTCTTGAACAGTGTGTGTCACCCACATACTTCCTGAATGTGTGGCCCACCAGAGACTTGGAATTACTTCATCTTTTGGTTTGATGCCTAATATGACCCCACAAAACCTATGGATGGAGTGGATCTTTTAAAAACACATCATAGTGGACCCTACCTATCGCGTGTAGCAAAGCCAAGGAAATACAAAATATCTGCTCGTCGTAACAGCATTCGGATGACGCACGAAAGCACCCTCGTACACGTGATCGGACAGCTCCGTTGGGAATTGTTGTGGTCCACCCCTGTGATTGGTCAGCATGATCCAGACCGTCCATCTTATAGGCCATCCAAAACTGTCCGAAGGGACGTTATCTTTTTGGAAAGGAAGAAAGCTAGGAGATTTGCATTCTTGAGTTTTCACCTAAGTTTCATGCGAATTGCGAAAGGTGTGCGTAAAGAGCCTAAGCACGTTCTCCACTCCAACCGACTCCAAGCTCTTATAAAGGAGAGGGAGAATGGGATGTGAGGATCCATCTTTCAGGGGGTGATCTCATCTGATCTGAGGCTGGCTAGACATGGAGTAGAGAGACAGAGAGAGTAGAGTTGTTTTCTTTTCTTTTTTTTCCTTTTTCTTTTTGTTTATTTTATTTTTGTTTAAGAGATTTAGCCTAATCATGTTGCTAGGCTAAACCTCTTAGCTGGGGCTAAGAGGTGAAGCTTGTAAGGTAATTAGGAAGGTGACTTTGCTTTAATTCATGGTTATTGAACTCTTATAAATTTTAGTTTGATTATTAAAGAATACTTTTAGTTTTTAATGGTTTATTGTGACTCAAATTACGGTAGATCTGCAATAATTTTGAGTATGTTCTTTTCATTATGAGATTGTGAACTTAGGAACCCTATTATTTACCATCGTCTCATGGGCATGGTTGGGTGACGGAATCCTTCCTAACTTTTACAATTCTGTCATGATTGGTTGTAAGATTGGTAAATTGTTGTTGTTTGCCATAGTCTCCTGGGCATGGTTAGGTGATAGAATCGCTTCCAAATCTTCACCAATCTTATCTGTTGATGATTAGATCCATGAGAAGTTCAGAGATCTGACAAATCTCTTCCTACCAATTGGATAAGATATGACTCTGATTTCAGTTGTGTCCTTGAATCAATACAAGGTAACTTCCTAATTGCTACAAGTGGATCCTTGGCACCCTAGTTTCCTACCTCTGATCTCTCTAAATTTTAGATAAATATTTCACCATTATTTCTTAAATTTATTTGATTTAGATTTCGTCTTAGTCTAGTTCTAGTTCTACTTAGTTTCAGATGACGTACAGGTTTCAGTCCCTTGGGATTCGACCGCGGTCTCACCGAGTTTATTACTACATCACAACCCTATACTTGGGGAGGGAACAAGTTTTTGGCACCGTTGTCGGGGATTGACGGTTACGTTTTTCTGAAATTGACTAGTTTTAGAATTAGGTTAAGATTATGATTTTTTATCTTTAGGTTTAGATTTTTCTGATTTCTAAAAACTAATCTGTTTTCCAGTTTTGTAGGACCTTGACATACACATTCTAAATTGGTAATGTCTTTCTAATTTTCTAGTTTTTCTGTTTTCTATTTTAGACTAGGTTTTATCTTTAGAAACTTTTTAATTCTAGGATTTCTTCTAATTTAGAAACTAACTTTCTTTCAATTTTAGGTTTAGAATTTTCATAATTTATTTTTAGAAACTTTCTATTTTCTATTTTAGAAATTTCTCCTTTTTTAGAAACTAGTTTACTTTTTATTTTAAGATCTCCTGCTATTTCTAGACTTTCTATCTGTAGAAACTAACTTGGTTTGTTTTGTTTTGCAGATTCTTAATTTAGAACTTCTGTTTTGGTAACTTCCTTCCAACTCTTTTCTCTTATTTTCTAGATTTGTATTTCTTCCTTTCTCTTAGGTTTAGGTTTAGAATTTGAATTAAGTGCTGCTAGTGTTTCATGCCCAAGTGGGTTCGTGACAACACTCTACGTCTTAAGGAGGATTGGTTGAGGGGTTGTCTATCTATCGTAGAATTAGACACCACTTGAGATCCTCAAGTTAATTGAGGTTATGGCTGTAAATCAACCTCTTCTACCCTAGCCTAGGGTGGAGGACATTCAGGATTTGAATGAGGTGCATCAAGCACCCCCGCCTCATACTTTATGAGATTATTTACAACAGGCGGGTGTGAGTATGTCCTCATGCATAGTTTTAACAGAAAATATAGGACACATGAATATCAAGATAGGGGTGATCCAACTCCTTCCAAAGTTTTATGGGTTTGAATCTGAAAATTCGTATCTACACTTGAAAGAGTTTTATGAAATTATAGCCATTTTATACTTTCCTAACGAATCTGAGGACACAGTCAGGCTGAAACTCTTTCCATTTTCTTTGAAAGAGAAAGCTAAGACGTGGTTATATTCACTATGTCTCCGATCTATTGGCACATGGAATGACATGACAAGGGAGTTCATAAAGAAATTTTTTTCACATCACAAAATGAACACCCTTAGAAAGTCAATCATTAACTTCGCCCAAAAGGAGAGGATGAAACATTCTTCCAATGTTGGGAGCGGTTCAAGGATCTTGTCAGCTCATGCCCACAACATGAATTTGAAACGTGGTGCATTACACACTTTTTCTATAATGGACTGATATCTTTCATGCGCCAATTGATCGAGACAATGTGCAATGGAAAATTTATGAATAAAAATGTCGATGATGTGTGGGATTACTTAGATAGACTTGCTGAAAACACACAAGCATGGGACACATACCCAAAATCAAATACCACTTCTAAGCCCACTCAATCAAAGGAAATGGGCGGAGTATACTTTCTGAAAGAGGATGATGATCTCAATTCTAAAGTGACTAATCTCATAAAGGAATTCGAGGCCATGGAATCAATGAAGGACAAGAGTAAGGAAGTTGTTTGCGGTATTTGTGGTTGTAATAGTCACACAACTGAAAATTGTCCAACTATATTTGCCTTTTAAGAGGTACTGACTAAGCAATCCAATGCTGTAAATAATTACCAAAGGCCTTTCAATGGACCCACCTCTAACACATACAATCCTAGTTGGAGAAATCATCTAAACTTCAATTGGAGAAATGAACAAACTACTACTCCTCAAAGTTTCTTTAATCAAATTCTAAATCAAGTGAAACCTCAATAGGATCCAGTTCTAAAATACATTCAAGACTAAGAGCTACTTAATCAGAATACGGCACAAGTAATCTAGGAAATCAGGTCAGCAATTGGAACGCTTGTTTCGTCTGTCCAAAGGATGGAGTCACAATTAGCAATTGTGGCAAAGGGGATGCTTCCTGCTCAACCTCTCCCCAATCCCAAACCGCAATATGAAATAAGTGATACTAGCTCTTTAAATCAGATGGAACAAGCTAAATCCATCACCACTCTTAGGAGTGGGAAGATCATTGACAAAACCATTCCGGTTAGTGTAAGCCCCGTATCCTAGACCGTACCGTTCCATAGGCTTCCGCGGTCTTCCCGGTCGAATTCCGGCAACCTTCGACCCTTAACCGGTATTTGCACGCGACCTGGATTCTCGTGCCGACAACCCGAGTCAATTCAACTCAGGACTTATACCTTAGCGACCGCATTGTCGCCGCGGTTCCGATGCCGCGACTCGCGCGCTGATGCGATGCTCTGGTCGGGAGTTGTAGGACAGCGTTCGGTGCGAGAAAACGCTGCGCGTGCGAATCCCGAGAGAATCTCTACGAGGTGTCACATCAATCAATCAATCCCATCAATCCCATCATGTCAAGTACACATCAACTTTCACCCTTTCCCAAGCAACCCCCAAAGTCAATAAAGCTCTTACACAACCATAACTCCTCTTACACCTTTTGCCAAAAAGTCAAAAAAAGCTTCTTACACCCATCCCTCTCTCCCATCCATCACTCCATCACCCATCATTCTCTCTCTCTCTCTCTCTCCCTTACAAGTCTCTCTCTCATTCAAACTCTCTCATAGCAAATTCATACGTATGGTCCTCTCATGGTGAGAAAATTTCATTTGTGAGGCCCACCTTTCCTACCCCTTCATCTCTCATCTCAACCATCCATTTTTCATCTTCCTCCATCAAAGAGGAGCACTAGGAGCTAAGGAAGCCAAGGGAGCAAGAAGATCAAGTGGTGGGTGCCTTGATAGGGTAGATTTTCATATTTTTAAGATGGGCCAAGTGAGGCCAACCGATCAATGGTTTGGATCTCACTTTGGACCCTAAGATGTGGCCGATGGCCCACTTGGATCATCATGATCATTCCATGATGGGGCCATTCTCCATGGACCCCATCATGATGTTTATTTCCTTGCATGCTTAGGGTCATCTAGACCGTCTATCTTAGTGGAGAAGGGATCTCCACCGTTGAATTTCGATTTCATGGATCCACATGTAATGGGACCCACTTGATGTATGATTTAGTGCAAGGGAGGGCCCATAGTGTCGGGTCCCTCCATCACGCGGTCCCACTATATCTCTCTCTATCTCTCTCCTTTTTATATTTTATTTTATTTTATTTTTTTTGTGATGATAATGAGATTGTATGGCCCACTTGAATGGACCCCACCACAGGGTATGTATTTCATCCAAATCACCTACAAGTGGGGCCCACGTTGTGTGTAGTATCCACACCATTCTCCATGAGGTGGCCCACCTAAGCAGGGCCCACCTCTAATATATTTGCAAGGGTCCAGCGTCCAGAGACGCTGGACGTTTTTGAAAAATGCAAATTTTAGCTTTGCAAGGGGGGTGGTCCACTTGTGTAGGCTCCATCTTGATGCATGTCTTCAATCCATGCCGCCCATTCCGTTCCCGTCCTTCTTTTAGGCGTTGAACCAAAGGATGGTGTCAACCCGAGGTCTTGGCAGGCCATACCATAGTAAATGGTGGTTTTCACCATTGGAATCTTCCTTGATTGTGTGTATGCTGAAATATGCCCGATATTGGGCTTGTTTTGCCTGTCGTGAGGCATGGGGAGCTATTTGACGGAGTAGATCTGCAAGAGGTGGACCCCACCTGCAAAATCCATGGGAAATCAAAAATCAAAAAAAAAATATAAACAGCAGCAGTGCTGCCTGCGCACGCCAGCGTCCGGGCGGACGGACGTACCAGCAGCCAAGCACGGCCCTAGCCGTGGGCCCCACCTTGATGTTTATATGCTATCTAAACCGTTCATCGGGTGGGCCACTACCTGACGTGGGCCCACCCCAAAAATCAACTTGATCCAAGACTCGGGTGGCCCACATCAAAGGAAACAGTAGGATTGGACTTCTACCTTTGAAATCCCCTTGGGGTCCACAGAAGTTTTGGATCAGGGTGAAATTTCTTTTCACCCTTCACCTAGGCCCATGTGGCCTTATCAACGGGTTGGATGGCATATCGACATTACAGTGGGCCCCACATGGAGCCCACATGGATGTATGTGTTTCATTACACCGTCCGCCTGGACGGTGGAGCCCCCTGTGATGATTGTGTGGGGCCACTGTGATGTTGGGGCCCTGATGCGTGCGTGTGTGGGTGTGTACGTGTGTGTGTGTATATATATATATATATCTATATATATATATATCTATATATATGGATATATCTAATATTATATTATATATATAATATTTTATGTACTATATATATATATATTATATATTATTTTATGTATATTTTGTTGATGATGGGAGGCCCATCTCAGTACTTGTGGCCCATGGTTGAGACCCACTTTGATTTATATGCGAGGCCCATGGGTCGAGGCCCATAGATGTATTAGGGGCCCATTGGTTATGGCCCATTAAAAATATTTTGGGGCCTATGGGTTTAGGCCCATTTGATGTACATATGGGGCCCAATTGGCGAGGCCCATTTGATACTCATAAGGCCCATGAGATTAGGCCCATTTGATGCACTCTAAGGCCCATAGGTTGTAGCCCATTGTAATGAACATAAGGCCCATTGGTGCGGCCCATTGATGTGGCCCACTTAATGAATATAAGGCCCACATGATTTGGCCCATTTGATGTATTTAAAGCCCAATGGGATGTACCTAAGGTTCATTGCAATGTGCAGTCCCAACATGATTTATGTAATGACGTTTACGTCAGGGCTATGCCTTGGGAGCAATGGTGGTTTGACGTCCACATTGCAGGTATAGTGTGGTTAAATGTCCGCATTATGACTTTCCCTAAGGCCCATTGTTAGGCTCGTGCATGTTATGTGTAGACCGTCTAGGCCCATCTTTGTTATGCACATCATCCATCCTATATAACATGTTTAATTCCATGATTCATAATCATATGCATCATACGTATGCTTGATATGAGAAATGCCTGATCATTGCATATGCCTTCGGGCAGATGGTTTAGGGGCTCCCGTACAAGGGGTGTTGCCCTACATGAGCGCACGATACGCGCAGGATTGCTGCATGACTGGATAGTGTGATTCATGCATTCGCATTGTGTGATATGGTTACTGTATGCCCTAGCGACATCAGGGCCGTAGCCTCCACAGACGTATCGTGGTTGGCAGGATTGGATACCGGAAATACTGTTCTACATGGGGTGCGATAGATATCCCTGGGTGAAAGTCCCTAAACCCTTATGGTACCAGGAGGTTGCTCCAACGTCTAGACCGAGTGGATGCATGAGCGCTGAGTGCCGATTACCAGACGGTTGCGCTTTCCACTGTGTCGTGGTCGGTTGGAAGGGGGTGCGGCCTTACCCGCCCGAGAGTAGGGGGCAATGCTAGGCTGAGTCTGACCAGCTCGAGGAATGGGTCCGCTATTGACGAGCCGAGTCCGATTTTGGCAGGCGGATAGTGAGGTCTTTTCCACTCACCTTATTGCGCGCGATGGGGCGGCAATCTGGCTTGGAGTGTACTAGACCCCGATGATATTCCAGATTTGAGTCGTATTGACATGTGGACTTAGATGAGGATTTGTATGCTTGACTTGCATTTCGCATTGCATGGCCTTGGTATGGCCGACATCATTCTTTGCACCGCATGGCCTTGGTACGGCTAGTGGGATTCTTAGCATTCATCAGCATGTTCCGCATTACTCTGATACTGCATAGCTACATTACCACCTTGAGCATACACTTTCACCACCCTCTAAGCTTTCTATAAGCTTATGCACGACCGTTGCGTTGGATCGCAGCAGCGCTGAGGCTTGGGCGCGTGGCTGATCTTTTTGGAGCTTTTGGTCTATCATCATTGTATTTCCCTTATGCTCATTGTACTTGTAAAGTTTTTTATTATAGTGGAAATGTGATGGAGTTTTTGGTTGTTGTTTGTGGGTTATGCCTTTGGTTATGCTTGTTACGAATCAAACTAATGTTGAAAATCCTCCTTGTAGCATCCCAGGATCGGAACCTGGCGAATGGGCGCTGGGAGCCGAGAATGGGGTTCTACGGAGGCTGTCGGCGCCGGATTCGGCGATCGGGAATTTTGTGAGCCCAGTTTCCGAGTTTGGGGCGTGACAGTTAGGGCTGAATATCCTAAGGATCTAGAAGAGGACAACGATGATAGACCTAGTATTGCTCCACATGAATTAGAACCGAAACCTCAAGGGAAGCCGATTGTTCCATTCCCCCAACTTGATTGCACTAAAACCACTCTCTAACTCTCAGGATATGCTAGAGGTGTTGAAACAAGTGAAGGTCAACATTCCTTTACTTGATGTCATAAAACAAATACCTTCATATGCCAAATTTCTGAAGGACTTGTGCACAACTAAAAGATGGTAGAATATTCAAAAGAAAATCTTCTTGATTGAGATAGTGAGTGTCATCCTAAAGTAAGATGTGCCATAGAAATTCAAAGATTCCGGTAGCCCAACCATATCATGTGTAATCGGGGACTATCGAATTGATCACGCACTTCTTGACTTAGGAGTGAGCGTCAATCTGATTCCCTACTCGGTAAATAAACAGTTAGGCTTGGGTGAATTAAAACTCACCCTAACTACACTACAACTTTCTGATCGCTCTGTTTGTGTACTAAGAGGGATAATTGAGGATGTGTTGGTTCAGGTCGACAGATTTTACTACCTTGTAGATTTTATCATCCTGGATCCCAAACCCATCAGTAAAATGAGCACTCAGATTCCCGTCATTCTTGGTCACCCATTCCTTACCACTTCAAATTCAATTATCAATTGCAGGAATGGTGTCATGACTATGTCTTTCGGGAATATGACATTGGAGTCAAATATATTTTTTAATACAGGCAGACGGTTAGAGGATGATGACGATTTCCACGAGATTAACATGATTGACTCTTTCATGGAAGATAAGACACCTCTGACCTTATCCTCTAACCTTCTAAAGATGTGCCTGGCTCACTCCCATGATTTTAATGATGACATGATTAGGGAGATGGGTGTCATGTTTGATACCACGCCGGTACTTGAAGTTAACCGATGGAGGCCATAATTTGAAGTATTGCCCCAAACCGATGCAGTGCATCTACCATCTAACCTCAAAGTACCAAAGCTTGACCTAAAACATTTACTCTCTGATTTGGAATATGCCTATTTAGGTCAAGAAGAGACATATTTAGTGGTGATTTCATCCCACTATGAGAATAAACAAGATAGTATGCTCATTTCTACTCTCAAAGAAGATAAAGGAGTTATTGGACATATCATCACAGATCTCGATAGGATGAATGAACTCCTTTCCACTGAATATTTTGACTCTTTGGATGATTGCTTGGCACACTCTGCAAATTTAAATGATCCCATGATATAAGAAATAGTGGATGTCTCGTAAGACAATATCTCAATAGTTGTCACGGATCGAGAGAACCCTTATTCTGAAGTACTTCCTCCCTTAGATCCTGAATGTTTACCATCAAAGGAGGAGCTGAGAATTGAATTGAAGATTAAAACTTTGGTGTGTGTGGAGATTCCACCACCTACTATGATTTTTTTTTATAAATTTCATCTACTTATAGTCTCTGATTCATCATGGTATACTAACTTTGAAATTTTTTTTGCCACAGGTGAATCGTATATACTTTAGACACTTCAGAAGATTAAAGGGAAACTTTATGCTAAGGTCCATCAATTTCTCTGGACATTCATGCTCCAGGACATCCAAGCCTACTATAAAATGGGCTTTTGGATGATCTTATTGAGAAACCTTCTGAGAAATTTATTAAGATACTAGCTAAAGGAAGAACCGGGATGCATGACGGAGTATTTTTCCTGTGCTTTCATAGTTGAGGATTAGAATTTGCTGCTTTCATAAGACTAGGATAGTTTACTTGATGTCATTCTAGGTTAGTTGGTTTTATGCCATTAGGTTAGTTTATTTTCCCATTGTTTTAGGATAGTTTGTTTTACTCTTATACTGACCCGCTCTCACGCTGCGATCTCTTTAGTAAAAGCTTCTTAATGCCTTCGTTCAGGTACTATCTTCCCATCACCTCTCATCTACTTTCCTTATCTCATGTGCATTACATGCTCATATCTTTTACATTGAGGACAATGTAAATTTTCGGTTGGGGCTGGGAGATTAGGTAACCTAATCAGTGTTTGCTTAGTCTTGAACAAAATTTGTGAATTTTTTTTAAAATTTTCTAGACTTTTGATGTTTTATTTAAACCAACACGATTTAAATGATTTTTAAACTCGCAAGTATACGAATCAGATGCAGATACGGTACGTATTACGAGATCGTTCCCACGAGGACTGGTCGTCACAATTCAAATCTATGATTCTCCTTAACTAATCCAACAAATAATGGAATGAATTACTAAGCACAATTTTATGAAAAATAATTAATTAAGAACAGGGAAGAAAATTCAATCAGAGAGAGAGCACTAGGACTTTCGAATCCACCCCTAATTATCCTAACCCTTGTTTTGTCTGTTGATTCACCTTGATCTAGATTGATACCACTTAAATAGAGAAAGCACAATCTGTGTCCTTAATCGGGCATACAGACTGTCTAATTCCTTTAAGCAATGCCATGAATGACATATCCCATATCCTTGGTCGGGCATAAGGGATGTACAATTCATTAAAGCATCCTGTTTCTTCCTCTATAGGAAACCTGTTCCTGATCAGAAACAAGCACCTATAATAAGCATCCAAACAACATCCATATATATACTTTGGTCAAGTTCATAGATGGAGAAGTATAGAATTTAAACTCATAAAGCCCACTTAAAGAAAGAAACAAATTAATTGACATTCAAAGTAAATCAACCAATACAAGAGCTAATCAAATAAGGGCTTCATCTCAGCCCTAGCTGAGAGATTAGTGACCCATAAAATCCATGAAAAATATTAAATAAAATTCATAAAAATTAAACACCAAACCAATCGATCTCTCTCTTCTTTCTTCTCTTTCTTCTCTTTCTTCTCTTCCTTGCTCCAGATCTGGAATCCCCTGGTTCTGAATGCCTTTCCCACGTCCAAAACTCCCCTTTTATAGCTGCTGGATGGCTGAGGTCGGTGGCAGAGTCGTAGAAGGACTCGAAGTGCAATTTTTCGCAGCCGTGATCGGTGGGCCCCACAGAGGTATTTTCTGGAAAATCTACCACGTCCATTGGATTCAGGACGAAATTTCAGTCAAGAATGGGTGATTTTGAAGGTCCATTAGCGCGACCCACAGAAGAAATCTCAACAAAATCAGTTTTGGACGTCACAAGACGGCCTGTTTGTGGCCTCTGTATCACGCACGTGTGCACGCATGAGAGAAGAATGTCAACATGGTTTTGAAGCTCTCGAAGCCCTCTACACGATGGACGGATCAGATCGGCCGTACGTGCTACCGGTGGGGTTCACAAACTCCCGCAAAACCCGGATTTCGCAGACGCGAACAGAGCAGCGGATTGCTTCCGCTGTGACAACGGT
The DNA here is from genome assembly GCF_029962835.1 of Magnolia sinica. Taxonomy (NCBI): domain Eukaryota; kingdom Viridiplantae; phylum Streptophyta; class Magnoliopsida; order Magnoliales; family Magnoliaceae; genus Magnolia; species Magnolia sinica. The sequence goes on along the minus strand of NC_080584.1, from coordinate 5,353,182 downwards.
GAGGCCCATTTGGATTTTATATTGAAAGATCCAATCCGTTCACCGAATTCATCTCGGAATTTCGGTCGAAAACCCACGGTTTTTCTTCATTTTGGTGTGGTACACAGAATGTTTCTGTTCCACCGTTCAACCTGCGTTTGAAGGGTAAAAAAAACCAATATTTACTGTCTTCTCAAATACCTCCACCTAGGCTATGGTACTAGGGACACTGGAATTCTGGTGGACGGCTTGGATTGTCCGTTTGGACAATGTATGGGCCCCACAACCGACGACAGCGGTCGGCCTGCGGAGACGCTGCAGCGGCGAGAGAGAGAGAGACGGGTCAGCGCTGGTGCTGACCGTCCCAGCGGTGCGGTGCGCAGCCGGCGCACGTGTCTTTAATACACACGCCACCCATGCGGGGTCCACTACGATGATTTTGAGAAATCCAATCCGTCCATCCTATTCCTCACCTTATTTAAACCGTCTGGGCCAATTTTGAAGTATATCCAAATTGTAGGTGGGCCTAAAATTGAAGATTAATGGGCTGATCTGTCCGTTGGCCCACTTCTCGAGATATCCAATGGTTGAAATTTATTATGTACAGTTTATTTATGGCGTCCAGGCCATATATGGAGTTTCGAGCCAATTGGATGGTGAGAACCATGTGATCTTGCATTTTGGACCCGTTTCGGGCCTCTTTATCGTGCTTTCCTCAGATCTCAGGCGTGTAAAATCTTCACTATTGGTTTTCTGGAGTCCATCCCGTGCTCTGGTAATTTTGGAGCACCAAATCCATGTTCTTAACATCATCTTTCAGTACACACTCCTGATTTCATCCTGTAATAAAAATAGGATTAAAATATGGCATTAAACCTTATCATGTACGTAAAATCAGGCAATTACTGGGGTCTGATATGCAATATTTGACCCTGATCACAACCCCCAACCAGCATTTTGCTAGTCCCGAGCAAAGTATGCGAAAAATAATTTTAGAAATAAAAGATGATTCCTGTAAACTCAAGTGACTTGAGAACAGATAGCTGAGATGTGAAAATTCTAAGATTCATGAATGGTAAGTAGAATTTTCTCCTGAAATCAAGCTCTCAACAGATTTCATAATTAATTTCAAACTATTAATCCATTAATTGGAACAATTCTGAACATCGAGCTCCATGAATGTAAAGTGTAATCTCGACTTACAAACATTAAGAGATCCAATTTTCAATCTCATGATATCATTGGTAATTCGTGACAACCAAGCTTGAAACCAACACTTATCTCACAGATTAACTTTTCATTTTACCAGCCTTTGATTTTCTTTTTGAGCAGTAACGCAAATGAGGGGAATCAAATTTATACCTATAGGGAGCAAACCTATGGCGAAAACTCATCGCCTCATTTTTTTTTTTTAAAGTCAACTATGGAGAATCAAATCTACACCTATAGGGAGCAAACCTATGGTGAAGATTATGTGACTTAGCCTTTTAATTCTTCTTTTTACCAAGTTAATCATTCAGTTATCGAACCGAAAACTTAATGTGTAAGCGAGATGTGATATGTGAAATCATGACTCAATCAATGTTTACAACCTCTAATCATGGATTAACAATTCAAAATGGACTGTGAAATCAAGCAGATGGCCGAATCCAAGAGTCATTAGTTACCAACATCATGTATCTTATAATGGTAAAATCACAACTATCCTTCAAAATCACTTTGAGTTCAATAGAAATTCCAGAAAAAATTTTAAAATTTTCAAAAATTTTGCTCAAAACCAAGAAAATACTGATTAGGTAACCTAATCTTCCACCCCTAACCTAAAATCTACATTGTCCTCAATGTAAAAGAAATAATCATGCGATGCACATGGGACAACGAATAATAAAAGAGGAATGAGGGAAAGATAGTACCTGGACGGAGAATCAAGAAGCTTTCTCAAAGTTTGCGAAGAATTTCAACTGAAAAATGAGTTAGCGCAAGAGAGAAATCAACAGAAGAAAAAAATAACAAAAAGAAAAATAAAAGAAGAGCCTACCTATACCACTTTCGCAGGTGCTCTCGATTGCATTTAGCGCATGCAACAAGCCTTTAAACCCCTAGGTTACCCCTAGTGGACGAGTTGTAGTCTCGTGAGGGTTTGCAGTAATGTTACCCACAAACATTGAAGTAACTAACTAAGAAAATAATGAAAATAAATGAAATAACAAGCAATACAATAAAGCAAAAGGCTGGGTTGCCTCCCATGAGCGCTAAGTTTAACGTCTTCAGCCAGACAAGAACGGACCATGAATGAAATAATCTTTATAACCAGGGTCCGCCAAAGAAATTACCTCAACATCTTGATTAACCAATCCCAGACAAGTGATGTGAGTTCTCATGAACTGTGCCATCTGAAATGAGGTAACTGACACTGTCGTCAAATAATTTAAGGACTTCTGCTCGAACGACTTCTTCCATGTTAGGATCACGCTTCCTTTGCATTTCACGCGACATTTCCACAGCATGATCCATACATATCGTGGGGCATACTCCCTGTATTTCCATTATCTTCCGTTCAATTGCTGCCTTATATGCTCTGAGAACATTAAGCAGCCTGCTCGCCTTTGTCTTCTCAGAGTTACAAACTGTGCTGTTAGGAAGAATCTCAGAGGGATGAAGAGGTTCCACTTTCGCTCTCCATTTTTCAGTCTCCAATATAGGAGTAGAGTCGAGCAATGCATTGACTTCATGGATGGGACTATCAATGTCAAAATCCATGCCCGATTGTGCTAAGCAGGTCTCAAGAGGATCTTCAAAAGATGTACGGAAGGAGTCCTGCACAAGGCTCTCGATTATGTCCACTTCAAATATGTCATCCAAATCTGAGGGTTGTTGTCCTGCATTAAAAACATTGAGTTTAATATTCATGTTACCAAAGGACAATTTCATAACTCCATTCCTGCAATTGATAATAGCATTAGATGTGGCCAAAAATGGACGACCCAAAATGACTGGGATCTGACTATGAAGATTCTGAACAGGCTGAGTATCTATAACTATGAAATCCACTGGAAAATAAAATTTATCAACCTGGATTAGCACATCTTCAATAACACCCCGGGGCACCTTGACAGATCTATCGGCTAGTTGTAATGTTACCTTAGTCGGTTTCAACTCACCAAGTCCTAGCTGCTCATAAACCGAATATGGTAACAAATTGACACTCGCCCCTAAATCAAGTAATGCCTTCCCGATCTTATGATCTCCTATGCCGCAAGAAATGGTGGGAGCTCCTGGATCCCTAAATTTAGGAGGGGTGTTATGTTGAATCATAGAGCTGAGCTGCTCTGCAAGGAAGACTTTCTTATGAACATTCTGCTTACGCTTTTGAGTGCATAAATCTTTAAGAAACTTAGCGTAAGCAGGGACTTGCTTGATAGCGTCAAGCAACGGGATGTTGACTTGCACTTTTTGAAACACATCCAAGATTTCATCAAAGTTATTTCTTTTCTTTATTGGTGCCAGACGTTGAGGAAAGGGTGCTTTGGGCACATAAGGTGGCACATTAGTGGCTCTTGGAGAGTCAGAGAGCTTTTGGACTTTGGATGCATTGGTACGGCTCTCTGCTTCATCTTGATCTTCTGTTTTAGAATTTGATTCATCCCCAGGCATCTCTATTCTGTTATCAATCTGCTTGCCTGACCTAAGGGTAGTGATCGATTTGGCCTGTTCATGATATTGCCCTTGGTTGGAATTAGAGCCAATCTCATCTTGTCCCTTTGGATTAGCCTCGGGTTGGCTAGGGAACTTACCCTTCTCTCTCTCACTCAATGTGGCGCTAGTTGACCCATTTGTACTTCCAGCTTGGCAATGGATGTGCATTTGCATGTAAGCTTTCCTGGTTGGCCAATAAGGTTTGTTGGGTGTCTTTTTGGAATTGGAGAGAACTCGCATGAAAAGATGGAGTGTATCCTCAAGAGATGGTTTCCTTGATTGTGTAGGCAGCTTGTTGATATTGTGGAAACCGTTGAGGTTGTTGACTCTGCCAACTTGGGAGTAAGGTTGCAAAGGAGGATTTCCAGATGGTCCTCCTTGTTGTGGTCCTTTTGCCCAAGAGAAATTTGGATGTCTAGCCCACCCTGGATTATAGGTGTTTGAGTAAGGATCATTCCCAGATTTTTGAAAAGTGTTCATAGCATGAACTTGTTCAGAGAGAAGTTCTGGGAATGCTGCACCAGATGGACAAGACTGCATAGGATGGGTATGACTAGAACATGTGGCATATGCCTCGACTTGAGCTGTTTGTGGTGGTCCATTATTTAATACCAGAGCATCAACTTTCTTTGTCAGGTTATCAAGCTTGGCGCTCAGCTCTGGCATGACTCCTATCTCATATATACCACCTCTCTTTTGTGGTTGGGGACTTCTGTCACCTCTATTTGAATAATCCCATTGCTGGGAATTTTCGCACAAGGTTTCAAAGAAGTTCCACGCTTCGACATCACTTTTGGTCATGAATGACCCTCCACTGGTGGCATCAACCATGCGACGGTTCTGTGGTGTCAGACCGTCATAGAAGTATTGAACTTGTTCTCACTTCTCAAAACCATGGTGAGGACATTTAAGAAGCAAGTCCTTCCATCTTTCCCAACATTCATGAAAGTGCTCGCCCTCTTTTTGTGTGAAGTTAGTAATTTCTCTACGGAGGGCATTGGTTTTGTGAACGGGAAAGAACTTGTTTAAGAACTTCTTAGACAGTTGGTCCCATGTAGTGATAGATCCAACTTCTAGAGAATTCAACCATGCTTTCGCCTTATCCTTCAAAGAAAAAGGAAACAGGCGTAGGCGGATCGAATCGTCTGAGAAGTTTTGGAACTTAAAGGTGGAGCAAATGTTTAAGAATTCTTTCACATAATGATATGGGTCCTCCTTGTCCAATCCATAAAAGGATGGCAACAATTGTATGACTCCAGGTTTAAGTAAAGTGTGCTGCCGTAGTGGTTGGCAACACTATGCATGAAGGCGCATTAAATTGGACAGGAGCTGAATAATCTTTGAGAGCTTTAACTTCAGTCTCATTCGCCATTTCAACAGGATTATTTCTCAATCTTTCACGAATTGTTCTTTCAATCTCCGGATCAAACGGTGCTAGTTCTAAATTCAGAGATCTACGTCCTAGCATAAACTATTTTATTGCAATGTAAGAAAGAAAACTAAACTAAGAAGCAACCTAAGAGAAATAAAACTAGACCTAGAAACTATGAGATTCTAAAACAAGTTAAAACTATGTAATTAAGAATGGGAAGAAAGAACCCGGAAAAGGAGATGATTGATGTCTGAAGAATAGAGAGCTCCTCCTTTTGAAGTCAATGTTATTTAGCAGCTTCCTTCCTTAATTCCTGTAAACAAAAAGAAAACAAAAATAAATTAAATTTACTAAAATAATGCTAGAAAAAAAAATCCTAAGCAACGGTTAATTTCTAAAAAAGAAAGTTTGTAATCTTAGAAATAAAAGCTAAGTTAGTTTCTAAAAAGGGAAAATTTCTAAAAAAATAGGAAATTAGAAAATAAGAGAGAAACTTTCTAAAAAATAAAAAATAAAACCTAAAGACTCTTCTAAAAATAATAAAACCTAAACTAGAAAATAGAAAGTTACTTGAAAGAAGAATCAGAATCTAGAATTAGAAAATAGGAAATTTCTAAAAATAAAAAAAATAAAAAATAAAAAATAAAATAGCCTAGAAATAGAAACTTTCTAAAAAAATAAAAATAAAAAAAATAAAAAAATAAAACCTTAATTCTAAAAATAGAAATTAGAAAAAAAAAATAGAAAATTTGGAAGGAGATTACCAAATTAGTAGTTTATGTCAGGTCCCTACAAAACAGGAAATAGGTTAGTTTCAAAAAAATTTAACCTAGAGTTAGTAAAAAACCTAAGACTATGAATTATGATAAGAGAGAATCCTAAATCCAATTGGAACAAAACAGTCCCCGGCAACGGCGCCAAAAACTTGATGTTTTATTTAAACCAACACGATTTAAATGATTTTTAAACTCGCAAGTATACGAATCAGATGCAGATACGGTACGTATTACGAGATCGTTCCCACGAGGACTGGTCGTCACAATTCAAATCTATGATTCTCCTTAACTAATCCAACAAATAATGGAATGAATTACTAAGCACAATTTTATGAAAAATAATTAATTAAGAACAGGGAAGAAAATTCAATCAGAGAGAGAGCACTAGGACTTTCGAATCCACCCCTAATTATCCTAACCCTTGTTTTGTCTGTTGATTCACCTTGATCTAGATTGATGCTACTTAAATAGAGAAAGCACAATCTGTGTCCTTAATCGGGCATACAGACTGTCTAATTCCTTTAAGCAATGCCATGAATGACATATCCCATATCCTTGGTCGGGCATAAGGGATGTACAATTCATTAAAGCATCCTGTTTCTTCCTCTATAGGAAACTTGTTCTTGATCCAGACACAAGCACCTATAATAAGCATCCAAACAACATCCATATATATACTTTGGTCAAGTTCATAGATGGAGAAGTATAGAATTTAAACCCATAAAGCCCACTTAAAGAAAGAAACAAATTAATTGAAATTCAAAGTAAATCAACCAATACAAGAGCTAATCAAATTAGGGGCTTCATCTCAGCCCTAGCTGAGAGATTAGTGACCCATAAAATCCATGAAAAATATTAAATAAAATTCATAAAAATTAAACACCAAACCAATCGATCTCTCTCTTCTTTCTTCTCTTTCTTCTCTTTCTTCTCTTCCTTGCTCCAGATCTGGAATCCCCTGGTTCTCAATGGTTCTGAATGGTTCTGAATGCCTTTCCCACGTCCAAAACTCCCCTTTTATAGCTGCTGGATGGCTGAGGTCGGTGGCAGAGTCGTAGAAGGACTCGAAGTGCAATTTTTCGCAGCCGTGATCGGTGGGCCCCACAGAGGTATTTTCTGGAAAATCTACCACGTCCATTGGATTCAGGACGAAATTTCAGTCAAGAATGGGTGATTTTGAAGGTCCATTAGCGCGACCCACAGAAGAAATCTCAACAAAATCAGTTTTGGACGTCACAAGACGGCCTGTTTGTGGCCTCTGTATCACGCACGTGTGCACGCATGAGAGAAGAATGTCAACATGGTTTTGAAGCTCTCGAAGCCCTCTACACGATGGACGGATCAGATCGGCCGTACGTGCTACCGGTGGGGTTCACAAACTCCCGCAAAACCCGGATTTCGCAGACGCGAACAGAGCAGCGGATTGCTTCCGCTGTGACAACGGTGAGGCCCATTTGAATTTTATATTGAAAGATCCAATCCGTTCACCGAATTCATCTCGGAATTTCGGTCGAAAACCCACGGTTTTTCTTCATTTTGGTGTGGTACACAGAATGTTTCTGTTCCACCGTTCAACCTGCGTTTGAAGGGTAAAAAAAACCAATATTTACTGTCTTCTCAAATACCTCCACCTAGGCTATGGTACTAGGGACACTGGAATTCCGGTGGACGGCTTGGATTGTCCGTTTGGACAATGTATGGGCCCCACAACCGACGACAGCGGTCGGCCTGCGGAGACGCTGCAGCGGCGAGAGAGAGAGAGACGGGTCAGCGCTGGTGCTGACCGTCCCAGCGGTGCGGTGCGCAGCCGGCGCACGTGTCTTTAATACACACGCCACCCATGCGGGGTCCACTACGATGATTTCGAGAAATCCAATCCGTCCATCCTATTCCTCACCTTATTTAAACCGTCTGGGCCAATTTTGAAGTATATCCAAATTGTAGGTGGGCCTAAAATTGAAGATTAATGGGCTGATCTGTCCGTTGGCCCACTTCTCGAGATATCCAATGGTTGAAATTTATTATGTACAGTTTATTTATGGCGTCCAGGCCATATATGGAGTTTCGAGCCAATTGGATGGTGAGAACCATGTGATCTTGCATTTTGGACCCGTTTCGGGCCTCTTTATCGTGCTTTCCTCAGATCTCAGGCGTGTAAAATCTTCACTATTGGTTTTCTGGAGTCCATCCCGTGCTCTGGTAATTTTGGAGCACCAAATCCATGTTCTTAACATCATCTTTCAGTACACACTCCTGATTTCATCCTGTAATAAAAACAGGATTAAAATATGGCATTAAACCTTATCATGTACGTAAAATCAGGCAATTACTGGGGTCTGATATGCAATATTTGACCCTGATCAACTTTCTTGTGAATTTGAAGTGATTTTGAAGGATAGTCGTGATTTAAAAAGTATAAGATACGAAATGTTGGTGATTTACTACTCTTGGATTTAGTTATCTGTTAGATTTCACAGTTACATTCGAATTATTAATCCGTGATTAGAAGTTGTAAACATTAATTGAGTCATGATTTCACATGTCACATCTCGCTTACACATTGAGGTTTCAGTTCGATAGTGAAGGATGAACTTGGTAATCACTAAGCTTGAGAGGAACCAGCCTGAGAAAGTTGTCCAACATGCTAGAATTGAAGAGAAATAAAATAAATAAATAAATAAATAAAAATAGCAGCCTTTAGAAAAGGTTGGGCGAATGGTCTTCACCATAGGTTTGCTCCCTATAGGTGAGGATTCGATTCCCCAAGATTAACATTTGGAAAGGGTTGGACGACTGGTTTTCACCATAGGTTTGCTCCCTATAGGTGAGGAATTGATTCCCTTCCTAGGCATTACTTTTCATGGAAAAATTAAAAGTTGGAAGGAGTAGGATGATCTATGAGGCAGGTTTTGGTTGTCATGAATGCTCTTGTTGGTTACCAATGATATCATGAAATAACAAATTGAATCTTAATGTTGATAAGCCGAGATTACACTATACACCCATGGAACTCAATGTTTAGAATTTTTTTCTAATTGATGGATTAATACTTTGAATTTGATTATGAAGTTTACCATGCGCTTGAGAATTGGAGAAAGTAATGCCCCACATGCATCAATTTTAGAATTCTATTGACTGAATTATTTTTCAAATATCACTCGGTTTCACAGGAATTGTCCCGTAATTCTTAAATTATTTTTCGCATACTTTGCTCGGGATTAGCAAAATGCTGGTTGGGGGTTGTGTTGAGGGTCGAATATTGCATATTAGATCCCAGGTATTACCTGATTTTACGAACATAATACTATTTAACGGCCTGTTTTAATCATGTTTATGTTGCAAGGTATATTTAGGATCTAAGTTCATAACCAAACCCTAGAGAGAAAATCCTAAAGTTACATCAAAACTCTAAAAACAAGTAATCCAAACCCTGGGCTATACTAATCTTAGCCATAAACACTTTGTAGAGACCTGATCTCACGTACGACTTCCCAATCCTCGGTAGGACTCAAATCTAAGGATGTGCACGCTTCCTAACAACATCATTTGGCAATCCAAAGTATAATGTGATGATTCTTCCCCTTGAGCTTTTCATCTTTCCATTAGCTTAAGTTATAGTTTTTATTTAAATTTATAATTGATATCTCTATCTCATAGTCACATGTGTTAATTATTGGAATTGAATTGCTATATTGTCTGCTTAATGTTTATCCTGCATATTTATTCATGCTTGTGAATTATTTGCAGATTTCTTATGGAACTTAAATTGGTACACCAGCGGGAAACCCCCACCTATATGTGTACACCCATACTTGGGATGTAACTCGACTGGTTGTGATCGTAACGGACCTCCGGCTTAGTGGGTATTGAATGGTGGTTTAAATTAACCAGTGATGTGGGCCTACCATCCAGGGTTGCTGTGTCCAATGGTTTTCAAGGATGGCCTTTTATCGCATGATTTTGATACTCGCCCTATGTGGCTTATTTTGATGTTTGTCTTATGTGTCTTGCTTTGATGTCGCCTTATGTGTCCTTGTCCTGGTATTTTTCCTATAAGGGCTCGATGTTTTATACTGTGCAACCATGCGATGATATGCCCCATATGTTGTAATATGATTAACCACTAGTCGACGGTTTTCCATTAAACATCTTAAGGTGGTAGTCTCATGAGCCAAGGATGGTGGTAATGAGACCCTATGCCTGAGCTGTCGACCTACGCTGGGCTCTGAGCTCTCCGTAGTGACCTTGAGCTTACCTAAATTGGCTGATTATAACTGGACTAATAACGGTTTCACTAATGATACATCCATAGCACGTGCCCTAGAGTTGTTGGGGTATCGTTTCGCTAGCTCCCAAACCACCGACTATTAGCCCCTGTCCAACTGGATGATTTTCCCAGGTCGATGATTGCATGGGTGACGAGCCCAAGTTCGGCTGGATGTGCATCCTAGGCCGATGTGCATTTATGCATCCATGCATTTAAAAAGACTGCATTATGTATTATTTTGGTTGCCTTGTTGTTTTATAACTATGCTTATCTAATGCGGCGGTGTGTAATCTTAAGGAGAATTCACACTGAGCTGGCCACTCATCCATCAAATATACAACCGTACAGGTAGAACAGATGGCCCAGGCGATATATAAATCAGACTTGATGAGGAGCTGTGCAGGTGCCATGGATGCACGGCTGTATTGCTAAGAGGAGCTGCGTGGTCATGTGGCTTACATTTATATGCTTTCTGTTATTTCTTATGTATGTAAATTTTGTAATCATTGATGTTGAGACATTAGTTTATATAAGTCATTATGGGCAACCACCTGTATATTCTAAATGAAATGAAAATTTTTCTTTATGTTGATTTGTCCATTTTACGCTCATCTGCTTACTCTGATAGTTAAAAAAATACACTCGAATTTGACCATCATTTAAGGTTAACACTCGGGTTTTTGGGAAACGAGTCATATACTCGGGTCCTGAAAACACGAGGCATTACATTAAATGAGGATTGATGTGCTTGAATTGCATCTCGTATCCTATGGTCTTGGTATGGCCAACATCATTCATGTCTTGCATCGCATAGCCTTTGCACGGCTAATAGTGTTCATGAATTTTTTAGCATATTTTACATTACTCTGATACTACATAATTGTATTACTACTTGCATACACACTTTCACCACCCGCTAAGCTTTCCATAAGCTTATCCACGACCGTTGTGTGCAGGTGACGTTGGACAACAGCAGTGCTGAGGTAGGAGGGCTTAGTAGATCATCTTGGAGCTTTTTGTCCATTGTCATTGTATTTCCCTTTCTACTCATTGTACTTATAAATTTTTTTTCATAGTGGAAATGTGATGAAGTTTTTGGTTGTTGTTTATGGGTTATGCCTTGTTTATGCTTATTACGAATCAAACTGATGTTAAAAATCCTCCTTGTAGCATCTCAGGATCGGAACCTAGCGAATGGGCATTGGGAGCTAAGAATGGGGTACTATGGAGGCTGTCGGTGCCGGATTCGGAGATCAAAAATTTTATGAGCCCGGTTTCCAAGTTTGGGGCGTGATAGGAAGTTGGTATGAGAGCATAACTTGGGAATAACTGAGAACAACATTGCATGTCTGCTATGAGTTTAGAATGACTGAGTCCCGAAGTTTGGATAGCTTAGCGATCTTCCATTATAGGCCTTTAATGTGCGTGCCTTCGAGAGTTTTCAAAGTTGATAGGTGCCTTCGCTCTTTCCTGTAGAACATGCCGCGCAGGAGAGTGACCCGATCGACTCCCGCTCCACCACCTGAGACTCCCGTTCTACCACCTATGACTCCTGCCTTACCACCTACGATCCTCACTCTACCACCAGAAATTCTGACTCCCCAGCCTGAGGATGTCATTCCTCTACCAGAGACCGATGTGGATCCGACCGTACCCGTGAGTGCCTCCTAGTTACAGCAGATGTTGTAAGCTATGACGGCTGCGCTTTAGGAATAGGGCAGGCACCCCGTTGTTTCACTAGACCAGGCAGAGTAGGAGCGCGCGAGCGCCCTTCTTCGAGAGTTCTAACGGCTCGATCCCCCACGTTTTCAGGGCGAGCCAGACTCGAAAGCAGCTGAGAGATGACACTTCGATGTGGAGAAGATATTTAATACGATGGGATGTACGACCCAACGACGAGTTTGATTAGCAGTATTTCTTCTCCATGGTGAGGCTGAGCACTGGTGGACATCAGTCTCCTGAGCAGCAGGCACCGATTTTATGTGGACCTAGGAAGATTTTATGGATCGGTTTGACCGAAAGTACTTTCTTAATCACATCCAACGACAGCGAGCATTGGAGTTTAGGCCTTATTGTAGGGTGATATGACGGTAGCTCAGTATGTAGCTCATTTTATAGCACTGTCCAGATTTGCACCATATCTTATAGATGATGAGGAGCAGAGAGCCCGTCGATTCGAGGACGACTTACGTTACGGTCTTCAAGGTTATGTTATTGGGCATGAGCTCCCGACTTTTAAGGAGGTGGTGCAGAAGGCCCAGATTTTTTAGGCTAAGTGGGCTGGTTCTCAGAGTGATCGCGGTCAGAGGAGGGACCGGAAGAGGCAAGCTTCTTCCAGTGACTCCTAGCAGCGTCGACCACAGCAGAGACACATGAGTCGCCCAGCCTTCCGAGCGCCAGCAGCACCTCTAGCACCACCTCCGAGGCAGTTCACCGATACCTGTTGTGGGTGCGGTGTGACGGGTCACCATCTGTGGGAGTGTCCCCGCCCCCACCAACAGTAGTAGAGAGGTCCATAGCAGCCTCCACGACAGCAGTAGCGATAGCAGCCCCCACCACCAAGGCCACCTCAACAACAACATCAGCACCAGCCTCCGAGGCCGCCGCAGCAGAGGCAGCAGTTTCGACCGCCTCAGCGACAGCAGGAGCAGCAGTACGCTCAGAGGGGACAGGAACCTCCCCATCCGGCTTAGGCTAAGTTCTACGCAGCTCAGTAGGATCCACAGTCATCTGGAGGGGTCGTCATGGGTATACTTTTAGTCTCTACATGTATTGCACTTGTGTTGTTTGATTCTGGTGCATCTCATTCTTTTGTGGCTGAGAGTTTCTACCGATCGACTAGTTTACCGTTGGAGTTTGCTCATGAGGATTTGTCAGTATCGATTCATTTGGGGAAGACTGTAGTGTTGGGCTAATTTTGCTCGTCTTGTCCCGTTCTGGTTGGGGATATGTTTTTACCGGCATATCTGTTTGCATTGCCGATGTCTGAGTTCGATGTCATCCTGAGCATGGATTGGCTTGCCGAGTACCACGCCATACTGGACTGCTCCGCGAGGACAGTCACGTTTTGTATACCAGGCTTACCGTAGTTTCAGTTCGTTGCAGAGCCTCGGGGAGAGCCATTATCTTGCTTGATGTCCTATGCCGTTGAGGAGCATGTTGCCGTTTATATTGATCAGTTGCCTGTGGTTTGTAATTTTTTCGATGTGTTCCAGGAGATTCCAGGATTACCACCTCGCCAACACACCGAGTTTCAGATTGATCTTGTGCCCGGTATCGTGCCTATTTCGAAGGCCCCGTATCGTATGACACCGTTAGAGTTATGAGAACTGCAGAAGCAGTTAGACGAGTTGCGCGAGTTAGGCTTTATCCGTCTGAGCAGTTCGTCGTGGGGAGCGCCGATACTCTTCGTAAAGAAGAAGGATGGCTCATTGAGGCTATATATGGATTATCGCAAGCTCAACAAAGTCACGATCAAGAACAGTATCCGCTCCCGACGATCGATGATTTATTTGATCAGCTGTAGGGTACATAGTTCTTTTTGAAGATTGACCTGTGCTCCGGTTATCATCAAATTCGGGTCCGAGAGGAGGACATCCCGAAGACGGCTTTTAGGACGCGTTATGGTCATTTTGAGTTTCAGGTCATGTCCTTCGGACTAACCAATGCACCCACGGTCTTCATGCAGTTGATGAACGAGGTCTTCCGTCCATATCTTGATCAGTTTGTTGTAGTCTTCATCGACGACATTCTGATCTATTCAAGGACCCATGAGGAGCACGAGCAGCATTTGGAGGTTGCATTGCAGACCCTCCGGGCACACCAACTGTATGCGAAGCTGGAGAAGTGTGAGTTCTGGTAGGATGAGGTGAAGTTCCTCGGTCACGTGGTGACGAGGGAGGGTGTCGCAGTGGACCCATCGAAGGTTGAAGTAGTGCGTCAGTGGGGCCAGCCCACGAACATGTCCGAGATCCACAGTTTTCTTGGTTTAGCGGACTACTACCGGCGTTTCATTGAAGGCTTCTCTCATATTGCAGCCTCGCTAACCAGGTTGACTCAAAAAGCCGCAAAGTTTATTTGGAGCAACGCCTGCCAGCGAGCATTTATGGAGTTAAAAGACTGTCTCACGTCCACTCCTGTCCTTACTCTTCCCTCTGGGAGTGATGAATTTATTGTATTTACTGATGCCTCGCATATTGGTTTAGGTATTGTCCTAATGCAGCACGGGAGACCAGTGGCCTTCGCGTCTCGTCAGCTCAAGGTCCATGAGCTGAACTACCCCACGCATGATTTAGAGCTGGCTGTAGTTGTCTTTGCACTGAAGGTATGGAGGCACTATCTCTATGGGGTTAGGTTCAAGCTCTTTTCTGACCACAAGGGCTTGAAGTACCTCTTTTCGTAATCTGAGTTGAACATGAGGCAGAGGTGCTGGATGGAGCTCCTAAGGACTATGATTTCAATCTTCAGTACCACCTAGGCAAAGCGAACGTGGTGGCAGATGCCCTCAGCCGTCAGCCATGAGGCCTGATGGCACATATGTAAGACCCGTGTCCTAATCCGTACCATTCCGTTGGCTTCTGTGGTCCTTCTGGTCAAATTCCGGCAACCTTCGCACCGTATCTGACATTTACGCACGATCCTAAGCCAGGTCCCGCACACCGACGTCGGCTCGATCCGAAACTTGTATCATAGCGACCGCGTCGTCGCCGCGGTTCCAACGTCATGACTTGCACACCGAACCGATACCCAGGTTAGAAGATGTCGACCTGCGTTTATTCTGAAGAAACACCGCGCGTTGCAGATTTTGAGGGAATCTCTACAATTAGTTCCATCAATCAACCATAAATGCATCCCTTACCCCAAGTACAACATCTCATTCCCTCCTTTTCCAAAAGTCCACTCTCTTTCCACCTTACCATTCCTCTTTTTTCAAATTTCAACTACAACCATACCACTTTTACAAAATTTTCAACCCAACTCATCACCCATCACACCTCACCCATTCATATCTTCTCTCTCCCTCATTCTCCAAAAAAAAAAAAATCTGTCCAAGCAACTAAGAACCCCAAAACGTCCAAGTCTCTCTCTCTCCCAAAATACAAGTGTGGCCCACCCTCTCATCTTTCATCTCAACCATCCAAACCCCATCATCCACCATCCAAGGTAATTGAGGCCAAGGGAGCAAGAAGGAGGCCAACGAGGTGGGTGATCCACAGTTGAAATATTATCTTTAGGGCCCACTTGTTGTGGGACCCATTTTGTTATGTGTGATTTCATCAAGAGGGGCCCATAGTGGCGGGGTCCCTCTGTCTCACCGTATCTCTCTCTCTCTCTCTCTTTGAATGGTAATGATGATGAAGGGATGAGTGTGGCCCACTATGAATCATATAGTTCATGTGGGACCCATTGGATGAATGTGTTGGCTCTATGCCATCCAACCCATTAGCGGGCCGAGATGAAGGAAGAACACAAATATCAGCTTAATGCAATCAGGTGGGCCACGTTCACGTGGGACCCACCTTGATGTGTGGGACACGTTGGTATGAGACCCACCACAATGATGTGTAACAGGCCGTCCAGCGTCCAGAGACACTGGACGCCTGGCTAACATGGAGTGCTTATTAACATGGGTGTGTACTGACAAGCTAAAAAAAAAAACTTTAACTTTTAGGGTGGGCTGCTCCTGCGGGCCCCACCTTAATATATGAATCTGATCCACGCCGTCCATTCTACTCTTCAGCTCATTTTAGACGTTGAGCCGAAAAATGAGGCTGATCCCATTTTCTGGCGGGCCATACCATAGGAACTAGCGGTATTACCCTTAAAATCCACTGTGACCCTTTTATTCACCAAAAACGGGGCGCATATTGGACTCTTTTGGTCGGTCTTGGACCAAGGAATCCAATGGCTGGTATGAATCTTGCTGATGCGGGCCCCGTCTGTGAAAAACCGCAGAAAAATGATTTTTTTTTTTTTAAAAAACAACTCAATAGCAGTGCTGCTGCTGCTGCTACTGACAGCAGGCAGCGCCTACGCTGGCCACTGACGGACGAATGGGCTGGGGCTCACGGCCCCAGCTGTGGGCCCCACCTTGATGCGTTTTGCCCATCAGCACCGTGCATTTGATGGGTCCCCACGGACCAGCCGTCCATCCCAAAAATCAGCCGTATACGGAACTCAGGTGGGCCACACCATCTAAAATCGTGTGAAGACCTGCCTAAACATATAAAAATACTTGGTGGGGCCTACCTGAAATTTGGATGCCACTGAAACTTGGTCTGAACCTTCAGCCAAGTGGGACACACATAATGGGTGGGCTGGATTTGGGAACCACATTTGGTGGGCCCATTTTTCCCAGGTCCACGTGACCTTTTAAATATGTTGGATGCAAATAAACATTACAGTGGGCCCCTCCCTGACCGCGTGGCCCTCTGAATGGGTTGGGTGGAAATAAACATTTCCAGTGGGCCCCAGTCCAGTGGTTCCTACCGCAAGTCCACGTGACCCTTTGAAGGGGTGGTGTGGCAAATAAATATTACAATGGGCCCTATCTAGTCCAAGTGACCTTATGAATGGTTGGATGGCAATTAAACATTACATTGGGCTCAGGTTGGGTGGAAAATAAACATTATGGTAGGCCCCACTTGGGACCCACTTAAGTATATATTGTGATCCACACCCTCCATTAGTGTGGGTCCTACCATGATGCATATGTTTTATCCAATTGTCCACTCAGTTTGGAAAAATATTTTAAGGCCGTGTGATAAGGCCCATCTTGGTGTGTTTGTGGGCGGTTTGTTGAGGCCCATGGTGGTCCTTGTTGAGGCCCACTTTGATTTGTATAAGGCCCATATTATGGGGCCCATTGTGATGCATGCAAAGCCCATGTTGATGCATTTGTGGCCCGTCATTGAGGCCCACCTTGATATGTATATATGAGACCCATGTATGGGGCCCATTTGTGGTACTGGAGGCCCATGGGTCAAGGCCCAATAGGACATACATAAGGCCCAATATAGTGTAATTCCACCATGGTATAAGTGTTGATTTTGTAGTGGGCTACGCCTTAGGAGCAATGATGGTTTGACGTCCACATTGAATGGATAATGTTGGTTAAATGTCCACATTATAACTCTCCCTAAGGCCCACGGATAGGCCCATATTTGCGGTAAGTAGGCCGTCTAGGCCCATCTTCATTTTGATCAGAGCCCATCACCACATAACATGTAGAGCATAGATCCATGATTCATGATCATACGCATCATATGTACTCCTGATATGAGAGGTGATTGAACATAGCATATGCCTTCAGGCAGATCGTTTATGGGCTCCCGGATAGGCGGAGTCGCCCCACATGAGCGCTCGGTACGCGCAGGATTGTTGCATGCTTGGTAGGGTGATTCATGCACTTGCATTTGTGTGATCATGATCATTGTATGCCCTAGCAACATCAGGGCCATAGCCTCCACAGACACATCGTGGGTGGCTGGGTTGGATATTGAAAATGCTTGGTTCTAGCATACGGGCGCCATATATGTCCCTGGGTGAAAATCGCTAAACCCGATGGTACCAGAGGATGACTTCAATGTCGAGATCGAGTGGATATATGAGCGCACGAGGGCCGAATACCAGAAGGCCGCGTCTCCCACTGTGTCGTGGTCGGTTGGAAATAAGTGTGGCCTTACTCGCCCGAGGGTAGGGGGCAATACTAGGCTGAGTTTGACCAGCTCGTGAATGGGTCCGCTATCGACGTGCTGGATAGGTATTGGCAGACTATTAGTCAGGCGGATAGTGAGGTTTCTTACGCTCACTTGGACTGTGTGGCTAGGAGAGCGACAGTGCCATTTGGAGTGTATTAAACCCCGGTGATTATCCAGAATGAGAACTGTACTGATACATGTTGAGGATTGGCATGCTTGAGTTACATCGCATCGCATGGCCGTGTTATGGCTGATGGCATTCATATCTTACACCGCATAGCCTTGGTACGGCTGATTGCATTTATGTACTCATCACCATGATTCTGTATTACTCTGACCTTACATTTTGAGCACGCTTATATTGCGCACATACTTACACCACCCTCTAAGCTTTCTATAAGCTTATGCACGATTGATGCGTGCAGATGACGCCAGGACGCAGTCGCAGCCATAGTCTCGCCATAGTTGGAGCGTGCAGCTGAGCTTCTGGAGTTTTGTTTCTTTCGTTACATTGTATTTTCCCTTTCAGACGCATTGTACTCAAAAGTTTTTTATCATAGTGGATTTTGTGGTGGTATTCTTGTGGTTATTATTCGTGGGTTATGCTTTTGGTTATGCTCATTATGAATCAGACTGATGATTATAATCTTCCTTGTAGTATCCCAGGATTGGAACCTGGTGAATGGGTGCCGGGATCCGAGAATGGGGTTCTACGGAGGTTGTCGGCTCCGGATTCGGCGATCGAGAATTTTATGAGCCCGGTTTTCGAGTTCGGGGCGTGACAACATATGATGATCTGAAAGTGGAAGATGCTCGAGGATATAGCAGAGTATGATTTTGAGTTTGGCCTGCAATCTTCTATCATGCAGTTATCGAGCTTGTCGATTCAACCCTCTCTTATCGCAAGAGTGATCGAGGCTCTACAGGCTGATGAGTCGTTGCAGAGTTATATGACTGAGGTGGCATCCGAGAGTCAGGCAGATTGGCAGATTGGTTCAGACAGTGGACTTCGCTTCAGAGGCTGATTTGTGTCCCGGATATTCCCGAGTTACGCAGAGATCTTATGACCGAGGCGTATCAATCGCGATTTTCTATCCACACTGGCTCGATGAAGATGTACCGTGATATGAGGCGACAGTATTTTTGGGCGAGGATGAAGCGCCAGATCGCCAGTTTTATAGCCAAGTGTGACATGTGCTAGCGTATCAAGGCTAATCATCAGAGACCCCCTAGTCTATTGCAACCGTTGAGTGTCCCGATGTGGAACTGGGAGCACATGTCGATAAATTTTATTATGGGCTTACCGAGGACTCAGCGTGGTCATGATGCCATCTGTGTTGTTGTAGATCGTCTGACGAAGTCGGCATATTTTCTTGCTATGCGTGCGATTTGGTCTATGGACCGGCTCGGGAGGTTATTTATCGAGGAGATTGTGAGACTGCATGGCGTTCCGGTCTCGATCGTTTCTGATCGAGACCTGAGGTTCACATCTCAGTTTTGGAGGAGCTTCCAGAGAGCGATAGGGACTGATTTGTAGCTCAGCACCACGTACCATCCGCTGACCGATGACCAGACCGAGAGAGTCAACCGGATCCTTGAGGATATGCTTTGAGCCTTCGTGATTGATTTCGGGGGTAGCTGGGATGAGTATTTGCGATTGGCTGAGTTCGCATACGCAACAGCTATCAGGCAACCATCAGCATGGTTTCTTTTGAGGCACTATATGGCAGACCATGCAGATCATCGAGTTGTTGAACCGAGGTTGGAGAGCGCTGTCTCCTAGGTCCCGAGCTTGTGCAGCAAATGTCAGAGGCTATTGATATCATCAGGCAAAGGATGCGCACAGCTCAGAGCCGGCAGAAGAGTTTTTCTGATCGTCGGTGTCGTCCCTTAGAGTTTGATTTAGGGGACCATATGTATCTCAAGGTCTCGCCCATGAAGGGCATAATTCGATTTGGAGTGAAGGGCAAGCTTGCCCTGAGATTTATAGGACCTTTTGAGATCACTGGGCGCGTTAGCGTCATGGCTTATCGGCTTACCTTGCCATCTCAGTTGTCCAGCGTTCACAACATTTTCCATGTCTCTATGTTAAAGAAGTATGGATCAGACATCGTTCCTTTATTGATTGGCATCCGTTAGAGGTTCGAGAGGATGCTTCTTACATTGAGCAGCCAATTCGCATCATTAATCAAAAGGAGCAGGTCCTCCAAACCAAGGTCATTCTATTGGTGAAGGTTCAGTGGGGTCACCATTCTGTTAAGGAGGCTTCTTAGGAGCACGAGGCCGAGATTCGAGAGCGTTATCCCCATCACTTTGATGATTGATTAAGTCTTGTATTTTGTATATCACCTCTGATTTTATATGGTGATGTTATATTTCTTCTTCCTTGTGAGTTATGTCTAGTTGGTTTGATTGTGTAAATTTCGAGGACAAAATTTTTATTTGGAGGAGAGAGTTGTAGGCCCCGTATCTTGGACCGTACCATTCCGTAGGCTTCCAATGTCTTCCCGGTAGAATTTCAGTAACCTTTGACATTTATCTGACGTTTGTGCGTGACCCTGAAATGCATGCCATCAACCAGAGTCGGCTCAACCTGAGACTTGTACCCTAGCGACCGCACCGTCACCACGGTTCCAATACTGCATCTCGCGCGCCGAGGCGATACCCGGGCCAGGAGATGTGGACCCACGTTCAGTTCGAGGAAAACATCGTGTGTTGTAAAACCAAAGAGAATCTCTACCAAATGTCACATCCATCAATTAATCAATCTCATCAAGGGTCAAGTACATGTCAAGTACACATCACCTCACACCCATCCCCAAGCAACCCCTAAAGTCAAAAGTTCTTACACAAGCCTATACTCCTTCTTACATAATCTACCCCAAAGTCAACAAATCTCTTACACACCCATCACTCACACATCCATCACATCTCTCTCTCTCTCTCTCTCTCTCTCTCTCTCTCTCTACAACACACTCTCTCTCTCATTCTCAAACCACTTTCCAAGCAACTCAAAAAATTTCCATACGTCCAAGCCTCTCCAAGCTCTCTTAAGAAATAAGTGTGGCCCACTTTCCCATTCTCTCATCTCCCATCTCAACCATTAAACTCCATCTCTTTCATTGGGATCGAAGCTAAGGAGCAAAGAAAGCTAAGGGAGCAAGAAGAAGGCGATGGATGATCTTGAATTTTGTCTTTCATTCATTTCTATTGAGTTAAGGGTCCATATATGTGCGACCCACTTTGATGTATGCTTGTATCTAAGAGGGGCCCATAGTGGCGGGGCCCCTCTGTTATCTCTGATCTCTCTTCCTGTCTCTCTCTCTCTCTCTCTCTCTCTATGATCATGGTCCACTTATGATGTGTGTATTTTACCCATGCCATCCAACTAGTGGGCCATCTTGATCCCTATTTGGGGCCTGCATGATCGGACAGTCACACATGCCCGGATGAAGGGAAAAATACATATCAGGTTGATCCAATCTGTGATGTTTGAGTGCCATCCAGCACCTTCCAGCTTGCTGGACAGTGGGCTGGACACACTGGATATATTATATATTATATAAATACGTGCATATATAAGGCATGTATATATTATAATATTATATTATATGATATAATATTATATGTACTTATATATATTTGGACGTGTGGTCCCCATGTGGGACCCACCCTTTTAACGGTTGGCCGATGTAACGCTGGTCAGCAGCCAGCCGAGTTGGGTGCCATGTACGGCCCACCTTGATGCTTTAGATCTACACCACCCATCTGTCAGGTGGTGGGGCCCACTGCCCTTTTCACATCAGCAGTTCTGTGGGTCCCACGTGTGATGCAGAGCGTCCAGATAGTAGGACCCAGATCCATAGCTCAAATCCTCGTTTCAACGCTGGGGCTTAGACCCTAGCTCCAGTGGTAGGCGGGGTGAAAGATACATCCTTTCAATGCTTGAGGTCTTGGCATTGATTGCCTAGTGGAGGTGGCTAACAGTGAAGTCTGACCTGACCGTGGGTCCGTGGGACCCACCCACGCCGTCCATTCATGTTGATGGGCCACACTGTGGTGCGTGTGCGACATCCACCGTCCCTGGACGGTGGGACCCACCCCACGTGTGGGGCCTCCCTTGATGTATGTGAACGTGTGACGCATGCTTATTAATATAATATCAATATATTATATTATATTATAATATTATATAATATCAGATATTAACTGAGAAGGGTGGGCCCTACGTGGGACCCACCTCTGCCCCCTTTAATGCATAAAGCTGCACTAGCAGCAATAGCTATATATTTTTATTAAATATATTATATTACATATTATATATATATAATGGTGGGCCCTACATGGGACCCACCTTTGCCTCTTTCAGGCAGCAGCAGCTGCCCTATTGTTGTTGTGCACGGCAGCAGGTGGACCCCACCGCCAGCTGTTGTACACAGCATCAAGTTCCGTGGGTCCCACCTGTTCCATCCACGCCATATATCTATGGGACCGACCATGATGCATGTGTTGTATACAAACCGTCCAACTATTTGAGATATCATTTTATGGCATGAGCAAGAGAATGGACCAGATCTAAAGCTCAAGCGGACCCCACCAATGAAAATTTATGAGGACAGGGACATCCACCGTTCAAACTTCTAAGGGTCACAGTAGTTTCCAATGAAGCTAATATTTGTTTTCACTCTATTATAACTTATGAATAGGTCGGACCTCGAATACATAAGGGTGGGCCCGATTTGATATGCACTTAGCCCATTTGATTTGGCCCATTTGATTAGGCCGATGTCATATACAAAGCCCATTGTTGAGGCCCACCTTAATATATATGAGGCTCATATGATTAGGCCCATCATGATGTAGTTATGGCCCATCCATTGAGGCTCACTTGATATACATGAGGCTCATGTTATGCAGCCCATTTGATGTATTTAAAGCCCATGGGTCGAGGCCAAATAGGATATACACAAGTCCATTATAATGTGTGACTCTACTATAGTTTGAGTAATAATGTTTATAGCGGTCGTGCCTTGGGAGCAATGTTGGTTTGACATCCACATTGTAAACATAATGTTGGTTAACTGTCTGCATTATAATTCTCCTTAGGGCCCATTGTTAGGCCCATACTTGCAGGCCGTCTAGGCCCATCTTCGTTATGAACAGAATCCATCTCCATAACATGTTTAGTATAGTTTCATGATTTATGATCATACGCATTATATGTATGCTTGATATAAGGAAGTGATTGATCATAGCAAATGTCTTCGAGCAGATTGTTTATGGGCCCCCGGATAGGCGGTATTGCCCTACATGAGCGCACGATACGCGTAGGATTATTGCATGATTGGATAGTGTAATTCATGCATTTCGCATTGTGTGACATGGTTACTGTACTCCCTAGCGACATTAGGGTTGTAGCCTCCACAGGCATATCATGGTTGGTAGGATTGGATACCGAAAATCTTATTTTACATGGTGTACTATAGAAATCCCTGTATGAAAGTCCCTAAACCCTTATGGTACCAGGAGGTTGCTCCAACGTCTAGACCGAGTGGGTGCATAAGCGCTGAGTGTTAATTACTAGAAGGCTGCACTTTCCACTGAGGGCCCCCGGATAGTGAGGTCTCTTCCACTTACCTTATTGCGTGCGATGGGACGGCAATCTGGTTGGAGTGTACTACACCCCGCTGATATTTCAGAGTTGAGCTGTATTGACATGTGGACTTATAGATGAGGATTGGTGTACTTGAATTGCATCTCGTATCGCATGGCCTTGGTATGGCTGACATCATTCATGCCTTGTATCGCATAGCCTTAGTATGGCTAATAGTGTTCATGGATTCATTAGCATATTCCGCATTACTCTAATATTGTATAATTGTATTACTACCTTGTGTATACACTTTCACCACCTTTTAAGCTTTCCATAAGCTTATGCACGACCGTTGCGTGCAGGTGACGTTGGACCGCAGCAGCACTAAGGTAGGACTGCTTAGCAGATCATCTTGGAGCTTTTTATCCATTATCATTATATTTTCCTAGTTTTTTATCATAGTGAAAATGTGATGGAGTTTTTGGTTGTTGTTTATGGGTTATGCCTTGGTTATGCTTATTACAAATCAAACTAATGTTGAAAATCCTCCTCGTAGCATCCCAGGATCAGAACCTAACAAATGGGTGCTGGGAGCTAAGAATGGGGTACTATGGAGGTTGTCGACGCTGGATTCGACGATCAAAAATTTTGTGAGCCCGATTTTCGAGTTTGGGGCGTGACAATATGACCCAGTAAAGTAGAGACCGTGTTTCACACGAGTAGTAAAAGAGTGCTTAACATCTTCCTTTTCCATAATCGAAACCCTTACCCAGCATTCACGGCGCAGAGCTATCTAAGAGTCATCTGAATCGAGAATTCTTCAGTTATCTTGATCTCATAGGGATTCCACGGATTCTAGCCAACTGTATATATTTGGCGCCTTATTTTGACTAGTGGTGACTCTTACAACGCTAACAAGTCATTTTGTCAACTTTGTAAAATGTAGTACAAAATCAAACTAAGTTTACAAATCAGTCACACCCGAGGGGGGGGGGGGGGGGGGGCTTCACATGCTATTGCCCATATCCACTGAGTATACAATATTTTTTAGATTTACGAAAAACGTATGCTCTGTAGCCTGTTAAGTATCCGAATTCCACCACATCATAAATCTAAGTAAATTCTAGTTTTATATCTATCACCACACACACACACATCCATTGTTTGACTCATATAACCATTAGATAGTCTGATCTGAACGTCTAGTGGGCCACTTGGGGAAATTTCTCCATAAGCATCCACAGACCCAAAGGAGGATCACCTTACTTTCAGATGTTAGATAGGCAAGCATTGCCCTGGGTTGCTTTTATCTTTTGTGCTTGGACAAGTATATGTGTCCCTAGTTGAGTAAACTCCTACGTGTATGTTAGATGATTGTATGGTTTGTTTTAGACACATTATTGCTTTCACACTACCAAGTACTAAATAAACAGTATGTTTGGCTTATTTATTTACTATTATATTGAATACGAAGTAATTGTGTCATAAACTAAACTGTCGCATTAAAATAATATTCAAAATATCAAGAATAAAGCATATACTCATCCCTTGGGGGGTGTTTGGCGCATGGTACCGGGAAGGATCAGGTGGGATGGGATTAAAAAAATGTAATTATTACGTATGGCAGGAATTGTCCCCGGTTACCATGGGATAAGCTTAATTCCATGATATGTTTGTAATACGGTGGTACATTGAATGGATATACCTACCATTATTTGAAACTATTGAGAATAACACATGTGTTATATTCAAGCCGTTCATCTGTTTTGCAACCTCATTTTATGGCATAGGCCTAAAAATGAGGCAGATCCAAAACTTGTGGACCCAAAGAAGTTTTCAACGGTAGGTATTCAATCCCGCTGCTTTCTATGAGGGGGTCCACTTGAGCTTTAGATGTACCTGATTTTTTGGCCCATGCTCTAAAATGATCTCGAAAAATGGGTGGACGGTGGGGATATAGCCCACACATCATGGTGGGACCTACACAACTTGCTAATATTGAGTGGAATTGCCACGGGACCCCACGCAATTCCATCTAATCTAAATCCATGCTTTTCCATTCTTCCCAAACATTGAGTGTAATTGGACCGGATGCAATTCCATCCCACCTAATCCCATCCGATACCATGGGCCAAACGCCCCCTTGGGTGTTATATAGCTTCCCACGAACACCACAGTGGCCCCACACACACTACCCAATACGCTGATTCGCTAATTACCACAGGGCCGTTTTCGTAAAAATATATTTTTAATTAAAATTTTCTCATATAACGTCATCACTACTGACGTGCGCCAACGAAAAGGCATTTGTATTTATTTGCGCAAGTATAACGCAGCCTACATAAAGACAAGAGTAGAAGACAGCCGCTGCATACAATCCACAAGAGATGCAACAGCCAGTCCAAAAAGAAATCATAAAACCAGAGAAACAAACATCAAACGTTGCTGATCAAAATCCCCATGCCCAGGAGCCGCCGAACCAACAAATTCCACCAGCTCTTCAATATCAGAGCCTAGCAGCTGCCCTGCATATGACTGGAGTGCCCCCACAAAGGCCATGATGGACAAGACAAAGGAGACACTGACATAAAAACACACTATATATACATGAAGCAGAAAAAAGGAAATACACACAGCAATCAAAGATGAAGGAAAGGAAATACTCATAGCAATCAAACATAAGGATAACAAAAGAAGCGCCGGTGTCGTCGAAGTCCGACTAAAAGGTGAACCAGTCCAGAAGCTACCAAAACCAGCTTCTTTGCGACATTGACGGATACGGGCGCCCACAGAAGTAGGATGTAGTGTAAACTAACCACCATCGTGAAAAATAAGATGGAGTGTGAACTAACCACAATCGTAAGTAAAATGACAAGAACATAGGAAATAGATAGGAATTTGTGGTGCGGTAGGCTTAGATCTGCAAAAATCCCCAAGCCAGGACACCTTGAACATCTTCCAGACCACAGAAGATACCCCATACAGTAGCAAAGTTGTTTAGAACATAGGCAGCCAAATATGCAACAATCCTAAAGATAGCGCCGATAACAAGGACTAACCCCTTCAACATCTTCTTCATTTTAGACATCATATGAGCCAAAATGATGTATGTTATTTCTCCAACCAGCTTCTTTGCCACGTCTGATATGGTCTCCTGAGGAAATATGAAGGAGAGGAAAAGAAGCAGAATCCCAAATGTAAAAATGGTGTAGTTGGCCATGGAGGGGAATTGGTGAAGAAGGACGCCGCCAGGGAGATCCGCGACAAACTGATTGGCAGAAAATAGAATAAGAAGAACAGCCGCATCGCGGATGTCCTGATTCACGGCTGGTAATACTCCAGGTATCATTGTTTTTGTTGGAAAAAATCCTGAGAAAAACCTCAAAAATATCAGAGTGGAGTATTTGTTCCAATTCAGCAAAACAGTAAAATACTGGAAAAAAAAAATGAAAAAATGTAAAAGAAAAAGAAAAAGAAGGAAGCTTTGTATAACAGGAACGAGTATAAAAAAATTGAGATTCAAAACCAGATATGCAAACACTAGATCTTAGACTCAAAAGTGTGGATCAACAAAAAAATATCACAAATATTGAAAATTTCATTTGAAGAAAACGATACAACGTGCAAGTTTGGACTGGAAAAGCGAAAAATAAAATAAAAAACAAACGCATCCATAGCAAACATTATTACTTTTAGATTTTAAATAAGAACAGTATCTTTCCCAAAATCATAGAAATGCAAAGAAGACCAACTCAAAGTCCTGGATGCCATTAAAAAAAAACAAAAACAAATCCATGCAGAAAAAAACGACTACGCACACCCACACACGCACATGTACACAAACTCACGCGCACATGTGCCCTCGCACGTGCACGCCAACAGTGTACACACGCACACCCGCACCTGCACAAGCGCACGCGCACACCTACACCCGGAAGCGTATTGGCTGGTGTACCACACATCATCTATAGAGCTGGTGTAGTTAGGCCCACTACGCTGTTTGTGAGAAATCCAACCCGTCCATCCGTTTTCTGATCTCATTTTAGAGTATGTGACCAAAAATAAGGTGGATCCAAAACTCAAATGGGCCACACGAGAGGAAACACTGAGGATTTAGTGACCACCGTTGAAATATTTATATGACCATAAAAGTTTGTATGGTCCAAGCTTCTGGTGTTTTCACTTCATCCCACTAAAAATATCTTATAAACGGTCTGGATGGCATATAAACATCAAGGCGGAGCTAGGAAGGCTTTAACTGTAGGAATTCCTTTACCCACTGTTTCATCATATACGGCCCAGTTTTTTGGTGGCATGTTATTTCCCATCCAATCCGTTAATAAGGTCACAAATAAAAGGATGAAGAGGAAAAACAAAAAAAGAAAATAAAAATTCATATTGATCCGAAACTTCCGTGACCACCAAAAGGATTTCAATGGTAGATGTTCAATCCCTCACTGCTTTTTGCATTGTGGTACAATTGATATTTAGATCTGTCATATTTTTCGGCTCAAGCCTTCAGACGAACTCGCCAAATGTATGAACGGTTTGGATATAACACATACCTGATGATGGGACCCATAGAACTTGCTGACGTCAATACTCCCGCCAATCCGCTTTCCCTACACCCACACATGCATGCACACACACAGGCGAACGCACCCACAAGGCACCCGCCAATGCTCCACGCACATACCCACGCGCGTTTCCATGCACAAGCCCCACGCATATGCATACGCTCAACGCAAACCCACACCCACGCATGCCTACGCCCACACCCACACACATGTGTACATAGCCGTGGCACACGGACCCACACTCCGCACGCCCACACGCCCCCGCACATGCCCACAACCACACCCGCGCCTGCACCCACAAAAGATTACCAAAAGATCGAAATCATGTAAAAGAAAATCCCTGGATCAGTTCTTATAGGAGCAGATCGCAAAGAAAAGCAGAAAACTCGCTCTGAGATTTCCAGGAAACGAAAATCCGCGGTAAAAACGAAGGGGGGAACGAGAACGGGAAAAAGCGAGTCAGCTCAAGGCAGGAAGTAGACCCGGAAAATTCGAAAATGGAATATCCAAAGAAAGTAACTTTAATAAAGAGAAAAGAGTAAGATGGCTTCTACCCAGAGAGAGATTTAAATAGAAGAGGGGCTCACAAAAGAAGGGACTACGTGAATTTATAGGGACGCGGATTGCGTCCTACCCGACCCGCACGGTTATCTGTCCGGGCAGGGATATGTGGGGTCCATTGTGATTTAAGTGTTTTATCCACGCCGTTAATCTATTTTTTCATATCATTTTAAGATCTAATGCTAAAAATGAAGCAGAACACAGCTCCAATGGACCACACCAAAGGAAGCTGCAGTGATAATGACAACCACCGTTGAAACCTTTCTAAGGGCCACCGTGATGTAGTTTTACCATCCAACCTATTCATAAGGTCATGTAGACGTGGATGAAGTGAAAAAACTATATCAACTTGATCCGAAACTTCTCCAGCTCTCAAGAAATTTTTAATGGTGAAGGTTTAATCGCCACTTTGTGATCCACCTAAGTATTGTACCTGTCTCATTTTTTGGGTCATTCCTTAAAATGATCTGATAAAAGCGATGAACCGCTTGGATAAAACAATTACATCAATTTGGGCCCCACCGTACCCTGCCCGGACGGATTACTGTCCGGGCGGGGTAGGACACAATCCGCGTCCAATTTATGGAGGAATGGGATTGCGTCTGACCCGCTTGTATCATACTCCGTCCATATAGGGACTACCGTGGGGTCACTGTTATGTATCTGTTTATCCACTCCGTCCATCCATTTTCTCTGAATTTTAAGGGATGAGCCCAAAAATAAGAAAGATGACTATTGAATTTAATACTTTGTACATTTAAGCAACCCAAGCTCACCATTTGGCGTGGTCCACTTAAGCATTTTATCTTACTCATTTTTGGCATAATAGGTTAAAATGATCTTCCAATATAGATGGACAGTGTGGATAAACAGATACATGAAGTCTGACCCACAGTAACCACGTATGAACGGCAAATTATCGACGCAATGGCGGGCACAATCACCGTGATGTACGTGTTTTATCCACTCCCTCCAATTATTAATTTTAGATTATTTTAATGCATGAGCTCAAAAGTGAGACATATCCAAAGATGGACTGGACCGCACTCCAATAAATAGTGGGAATAGAATATGGAAAACTTTTGAGGCCCACAAAACTTCTATATCGACCTGATATTTGTGTCTTTACATTCATTCATGTCCGTGTCACCTTATCAGTGATAGATTGGATGACAAAGGAAGGTTTCAACGATGGAGATCATTCTCCTCCTGTGGTGTGGTCCAGTTGAGCTTTGGATCTGCTTTTTTCTTTCTTTTTTTTCTTTTTTTCCTCATTCCTTAAAAGTAAACTAGAAAAACATATGAACTGCGTGGATGAAATAGATACAACATGGTAGGGTCCCCGTTAATGAGGGGCTTGGATCTCTCTCACACTCGTTTGGCAGTGCGGATTTCAAATTCTATAGAATCAAGTACATTGTTAGTTAAACAACTAAGGAAGCGGATTGCTTCCTACCCCCGCCGTCCGGACATGGCTATGTGGGGTCCACTGTGATGTAAATTTTTTATCCACCTCGTCCATCCATATTTAAAGATCATTTTAGTGTATTAAACCAAAAATGAGGTGGAACCAAGGCTTAAGTGGACCACAAAGTGAAGATTGAACTTCCACCATTAAAAACTTATTAGGAGATGAAGAAGTTTATGATCAAGTTGATATTTTTGTTTTCACTTCAGCAAGGTCTACATGAGCTTTTAAATAGGTTGGATGGTAAAAAAAACATCACGGTGGCCCTTAGAAAGGTTTCAATGGTGAGTGTCATTATCACCGCAGCTTCCTTTGGTGTGGCCCACTGGAGCTGTGAACCTGCCTAATGTTCAATACATACTGTAAATTGATCTTAGAAAAGAAATTGAACGGTGTAGATAAAACCTTTAAACCACGGTGGCTCCATGTACCCCTGCTCGGGCGGATTACGGTAGCACGCAATCGGCTTCCCCCAAATAGGTCAAAGTTTTTTTTTTTCCTCGACTCCAAGTGGGAAGCCTATAATATTTTAAACAGTGATTATTACAATGACCAGTTGGCCCAACTTGATGAATGTTTTGTATATATATGCCGACCATCCATTTTTATATATTATTTTAGAACGACGTTTCCAAAAGTATGCGGACTTAGAACTCATGTGGGCCACACCAAAGTAAACAGAGGTGATTGAATGCCCACATTTAAAAACTATCTGGGGCCCACCTACCTGTTGATAAGGTTAAACAGACCTTGATGAAGTTAAAATACAAAGACCAACTTGATCCAAAACATTTACAGCTCGCTAAGTTTGTAACCGTCAATCACCATTGTTTTCTAGTGATGTGGTCCACCTGAGATTTGGATCTGCTTTTTAAAAAAATTTTAAAAAAATAAAAATTTAAAGATAAATAATGAAATGAGATGGAAAATTGGATGGTCAACGTGGATGTACAACACGTTCATCAAGGTGGGCCCATCAACACTCACTAGCATTTAACCCCGGTAACACCCGATCTGCTCTAGTGGAGCACAGGTTTTCAATTGACTTCAACAGTGTAGTCGTCTAATAAGTGGACGCGGATTGCGTGCTACCCCGCCCGGACGGTAATCTGTCCGGTCATGGATCTGTGGGGCCTACCGTGAGGTAAGTGTTTTATCCACGCTGTTTACCTCATTTCTCATATCATTTTAAGCTATGATGCTAAAACTGAGGCAGGTCCACAGCTCTAGTGGACCGCACGAAAGGAAGATGCAGTCATAATGACACCCACCGTTGAAACCTTTCTAAGGGCCACTGTGATGTTTGTTTACCATCCAACCTATTAATAAGGTCATGTAGATGTAGATGAAGTGAAAACAAAAATATAAGCTTGATCCGAAACTTCTCCAACTTCAATAAGTTTTTAATGGTGGAAATTCAATCCACACTTTGTAGTTCACTTAAGACTTTCACATGACTATTTTTATTTTTTAATACCTTAAAATAATTTAAGAAAAACGATGAACGGCGTAGATAAAACACTTACATCACTGTAGGCCCCACAGAGCCCTGCCCGGACGGATTACCGTCCGGGCGGGTAATCCTTTTTATCCACTGTTGGATCGTGCAATGATGGCCCACATGTAGGCTGTGGAATGCAAGTGCATTAGGCCATTGCACACGACGAGGATTGGAAACGTGCTTCTTGCGACACGTGTACGGCACTTGGCCAATGATCAGGCAGGCCCACCTTGAATACTCCTTGGCTCTAATAAATTAGGACCGTCGATCCGCTCAACAGGAATAGGCCATATGCGTATGCTGAAAATAATTCAGTTTTCACGTGGGGCCCCTCTTCTGGTCAAGAGAATATTATTGGCGGTGGGACCCACCTGATGAACTCCCTGGATGTCTGACACGTGGGCCATGCTGGTACGTATCCTGCCAATGCCCTCTTTGATCTCTCGCTGCTTGACATGTGTTAGCACTCCTTTGTAAAGTATAACAGAATTGCACTTTTGGTGCAAAAGCGAAAAAGGCACCCAAATTGGGCCCGGACATGCATCCAAGATCAGGATTCCAAATCCAATTTCGAAATGACGGGTGGGACCCACCCAGCATCCATGAATTTTTTAGGTTTACCGCTCACCTTCTTTTAATGACCATTATAGCATAGTCCATGATATATATATATAGTTCTTATCATTTTGGACCACTTAGCATGTGGGTCCCATTGAATTGAAATAATCGAGAAAAATTGCATCGGCTCCAAAGACCAAATTCTCTAGAAAGGTTGCATCCAAAACGACCTAGAAAATGCGTAATCAAACGTCCAGCTTGATTGTATAAATGGTCCTTACTTTTTTAGCCAGACTGCTTTCAACCGTCCATTTCCACCTAACATTGGACCTGAACAGGAGAGGGGGAACTTATTTCCTGTTGATAATTTGACACAGCCACTTCTATTATTTATTTTTTTATATAGTAGTTGGACGGATAGTAACCGCCGTACTTTTAGATTGGTACGACTGGGGCTAGTGTTTCAATGATCCAGGCCGTTGATTTTGTGGGGTGGGCCTCATTTTATATAGGATCATGGCTTTAAGTATCTTTTCTTTTTTCCTTTTTTTTTTAATTGTTATTGGGATACTTGGGAGATTTTAGCCACGGATGAACATGGATGCTTGGTGCATGTATATCTATTTTCTAATCCCGACAGGGTTGTTAGGCTGTCGCATCAATGGTGGGGCCGGGCAAAAATCCACTAACCAAAAACCTACTACAGTAGAGAAATGCACGTGCAGAGGATTCTGCCTATTTGAAGCTCTAGAACCGTCTTAATAGAAATGGTCAAAGCTCTCCTCTAAATCAGAAGCATTCAAAGCTCCCGTTTAAATCCTCAGAAAAAACCTAAAAACACCCGAGGACGGTAGAGATATCCATGTATTGAGGATCACGCCTGTTTGAATCTGTTGACCCATCCATGTATTGTGGGAGCTCACTGTCATGTATCTGTTTATCCACGCCGTCCACCGCTTTTCTAATATCATGCCAAGGAATGGACTCAAAAATGAGGTGGATCCAACACTCTAATGGACCACACCGAACTAAACTCATGTTACATTAAATGCACAAATCATTAAATGCAACAGTCACCTCCAGTGGTGTTGTCCACTAGAACTTTGGATCTGCCTATTTTTGGGACAACACTTTAAAATGATCTTAGAAAAAGGATGGATGGTGTGGATAAACAGAAACATCACAGTGGACCCATACAAATATGAACGGTTTGACCAGGGGGTAGGAGGCAATCCGCGTTCCCTTTAAAGCATTCTAAAACTCTGGTATAAATCTTCACAAGGAAGCAGTGCAGGCCCACTTTGATGTATGTGTTTTATCCACACCTTCCATCCAATTTGGCAGATTATTTGAGGGCATGAGCCAAAAAAGGAAGTAGATCAGTAGCTCTAGTGGAATATACTACCGAAAGCAGTGGGGATTGAATTCCTACGGTTGAAAAGTCCTTGGGCCACATAAGTTTTGGATTAAGCTAATATTTATTTATTTTTCTTCGTCTAGATTTATGTGGCCTTAAGAATAGGTTGAATGGCAAATAAACACCATGATGGACCCTCAGAAGGTCTCAATGGTGGGTGTTAGTATGATCCACTTGAGCCTTTTATTGCCTTCTTTTTGAGTTCATGCCCTAAAATGATCTATCTAATGGCCAAATGTTGCAAGTAAAACTCATATGATAGTGGCCTGATACAATCTCTAACGACTCATGATTTTAATTGGGTGCGTGTTACCTGTATGTGAGTATGTACAATAGTATTTATTCGATTGTATGTATACGTATATAGATTGACCGACTTTAACCATTCATCTAGGGTCTAGCTTGAATTTAAAATATATGGAGTAATCCTCATTCATAGATCAAGTCATTCAATCATTAATTCTTAAAATGAACCATCTCATATTCCAATATTTTCACCCGTTCATCAAATCTAACAATTGATATAACCTACCACCATCGGCTAAAGATATTTGAATGTCTACTTTGATTTTAGACCACCATATTATAATAAAATAAGTACCTGATCTTCATATCAACTCATACGCATATCGTATTGAGATTTCAATCCACTCATCTTGTTCGTCACCTATAAGCATGCTTACTTTGCAGTAAAATCTAGAATCTAAATAACTTTTATATTTGAAGAAATCACTTGAATCGTATGGTGTACATTCTTAACATAGACCTCTTTTAAGAATCAGCCTTTATGTATCCGTTTAGTATGTATCTGTTTACAAAACACATCGTAGAATAACTTGTATACATAATTAAATAACTAGCCATGTAATTTCTTTAATTTTAACCCTTCATCTGACTGTCTATTATAATTGTATCTACTAAACCTGCTATCTAAACATCAAATTAAATTGTTCATTAGGAATATCATAAGGTATACATCAAAACTAACAGTTAGTTTTCATATAAGATATTGATACACATTGTTTTGAATTATAAATAAGTATAAGCCATTAAATAAATAACTTAGTCATCCCTGAGAGATCAAGTCCAAACTCTATTGATAGGGCACACAAAATGGTAGGCATTGATGAAGTTTCTCTCCGAACTAATGGTCTAAATAAACGTTATACACGTTTAAAGATTTTCGTTAGAAAAGTGGGACTAGAGACTTCAGGCATCAGTATTATATCAAGATATCCAACACACACATATAGGAGAGACGTCTCATTGAGAAACGGCTTTTCCGTTTCATCCGTGCACACACGCGTCCTTCACATGGGTTTCATCTGTGCACGCACGCACGTCCTTCACACGATAGTAGATTAGGTTTTTTTTTTTTTCTTTTTAAAGAATATAATAGAAAAGAAAAGAAACGAAGAAAGTTTAAACGGTTGGTTTACTTAAGTCCTTGATCATCTACTCTGTTTTGGGGCCGTGTTTAAACAAGTTTTGGATAAGCTAATGTGTGGAGTGGATTTTTCAACACACAACACGCTAGACCCCACATGATCAAACAGCCCAAAGCAGTGAGACAAGCCAACGATGTACTAAATAAAAATTTTGTACCTCTCTAAAATGGAAATATCCATTCTTGGTCCATGAGGATTCTTTCTTAAATCCCGGAGAAGATTTCTCCTATAAATCAAACCATTCATGCTTATCTCTGTTGTGGATCAAGATTCACATGGATTTTGAATCCACCGCCTTCAGTCATCTCTACCATTGAAACAAATGGTCTCTAGGCTTCCTCTAGAGCATCTAAATCATTCACTATAATCAGTTCAACGAGATTTATGACCTGCACAAAACTGCCATTAACGGTGCTTGTCTGCTCCATCAAACTACTCCAGTCATTGATCTTGAATTATTCCCGATCGACTTCCAAGTCTAATCGGGTCATTGTGTATCCCGCTTGAATTAGGTCATTTGAAATATTGCAAATTGAAGAAAGAAACAACAAACCTCTCTATATCCCTCTTTTATCTCTTATCCTTCGTATCTCTCAAACAACCAACCCCATTACTAAGAACCTTAGGATCACTTTGCCATTTTTCTCTCATCAGGTTAGCCTCTGTTACATTTATTTTATTTTATTTTATTATTGCAGTTTAGTTAATTGCTGTCTGATCAACACAATGGACGGTTCGGATTTGATCATCTCACTGATCTTAACATAAACCCTCTTTTCATAGGAAGTTATAAAGGATCATTTGGATGTGGCAGATTTGATCTGAATGGATCACGAGATTGCTGAGGCTGAAATACATTAGAGCCCCAAATCTCATATTAATCTCACCATCTGATGAGTCACCATGATCAGGAGAATTTATAGATGTTGATTTGTATAATATATTGATCCTATAATGGTCATCTGATGCAACGGGTCCAATCCAGGCCAGCCATATTCATCTTGGGATTGAAGTAAATTGACACCTAAAAAATGGTTTGGATCTGATTGATTGGTGGGTCACGTGGATTAAAAGATGAATTATTGGTTAAATATATAATATGAAGAATCCAAACTATTGGATGGTACAGATCTAAACAGCCATTGGAATCTCATAAACTGACCTTTTAGAAGCCAATGGATGGCTTGGATCTAATTCAAAGAAGTAAGCGACCTTTGAATATAAGAATAAAGAAAAAACACTAAAAGTAAAGTATCAGGATTAGATTAAACGGAGCTTTTACACCATCTGTCGATCAAACGAAAGGGCAATTTGATCGATCGAAGGTAGACCAAAAATATCCAATAACCAAAGTCTGAAATTTGAAACGAGATTGACCGATTGACAAGTTAGTATGATAGGTCAAACAAGCATTTTCGATTGATAGAATGAGACAAAAAGTATCCAGAGAGTTGTGTTGGAAATTCGAATTAATTTCTATCAATGGAAATAGATTTCGATCAAATCACGATCGATCAATGTAAGCGTTGATCAACCTCGATCGATCGACAATTCGCAGTAATATTTTGTTTGAATTGGAAATCTAATATTTTAATTATACCATATGAAGTAATTATAATCCTAGATCGTCTTGAGACAATGGAATTGTCAAAGCACTTTGGTTAATCAAATGGATCACAAGTTGAAAGATAACTATCTATATGTGTTGTGGGTGAGCTTTAAGAGGATTCAAAGATGACAGTTGGATTCTTCGTGTGGGCAGCCTTGAATTAGGATTTGATCATTTCGATGTAAATAATGTGCTAATTGAGCTATGTAATAAAGTAGTTGTCAATTAATAGGATGTGGGATGACACCTCAAAAATCACATCACCAAAATAGAGGTGAGTGATCCCAACATGTTTCCTATTGGTTGTGATTAAAGTATTCATTTGATTGTCGTGTTCACTGTATTTACTTGTAAAATTATTTTGATGAATCTATCTATATTAAAATGCTATTATTTAAATATTATATATGTCATATGTGATAAATTATTAATATGATAGATCAATCATTTCCATTCATGCATGTCATTTATAGTGTTCGTACGTTGTTTCACTGGGGGGATCTTCCTAAAATACCTGTAAGTACTTACAATATCAGGTGACCTATGAAATTATCCATGGATGCCCACAATATGTGTAAGTATAGTAAGATGGTAGAAGCCTATCTTAGAAGGAGAGATATGGGTTGATAGAATTCAATTCAAGCAAGTGGACTGATCAACCCACTTGATGCATTCACGTATCATGCATCCTATAACATTTGTGCATTTCTTACTTTATTTATGATGTGCATGAAACATGATGGGTGCACACATTGGGCTTGGCTAGCTAACATTATATTCATAGAAAAACTGTACGGATTTTGTGAAAATGACACACTTGTTCAATTTTCAGGACAAGAGGCTGAACCAGTGCATGATTCACAAGGACAGTGGATCTATCTTGAAGAAGATTAGTCGAATGCATTGGACCAATAGCATGTTGAAATGGAATTAGTTTTAGATTTTCTATTTATTTAATCATGCTTGAAAGTTCATTTATTGCTTAAAAGTTAGAGTTGTGGATGTCTTAAAGTGGTTTATTAATTATAGAGTTGATAGATTTGGAAATGGTTTCATAAGGTTTCAAATAAGTGGACTTAATGAAATAATTAACAATTTTCTAATATTAAAGACGTATGAGAGTGAGTGTTTGTGAATACTCGTAATGGTTGTTGGTTGATAAGTGTGGATAGTGGATATTAATGAGAATCTAGTTTACCAATGGTATTATGCTTCTAACCAAACCACATGACTCCTGATTTAAGTACATTCTGTACATGAGTCGTGTTATGATTCGAGTTCGAGGGTGCACATTTTATATCCGAATTTAAGGGCGTGACATAGCTCCTATTGCAAATCTTGCTCTCTATCTACTCCTTAATGAGGATAGTAACCCATGAAGCGGATTGGCTGATGTACCACACACCAGCAACCTAGCTGGTGTGGGTACGTGTGTGCGAAGATGAGCAACGATGCTCCTCGAGCTTCGAGTTGTACTAATGGTTCAACAGAGATCAAAGTTACATGGCCACATAATAATTTATTTTACATATCTATACCGTTCATCCATTTGGCGAGATCATTTTAGATCTTGATCTCAAAACTCAATAATTTCCAAGGTTCAAGTGGACCACACCACAAATAGCAGCGAGAACAATGATTTTCAACGTTAAAATATTTGTATGGCCTAACGTAACGTTTAATTTCCATCCAATGAGCTCATAAGGCCACAAAGACCTGTACGAAAAAAAACCAAATATCATATTGATCCAAAATTCCAATGACCCCAAAAGGATTTCAATAGCAGGCGTTTAATCCTCCACTGCTTTTACAGTGTGGCCTACTTGATTTTTGGATGTCTTAATTTTAGGCTCAAGCTTTACAACGAGCTCACCAAGCGGACGGACGGTTACCTTATGATGGGGCCCATAGAACATGACGACAACACACCAGCCACATCAGTGGTGCGTGGTACACCTGCTAATTAGCTTCTCAGACCCAATACGCATCAGGGGCGGATTAGGTACTACCCCCTGCATGTTCCGAGATCGGGACAGGCAGAAGCCCGTGGGCCACTGAGATATATTACTTTTATCCACACCGTCCATCCATTTTCCATACCATTTTAAAACGCTGAATCAAAAATAAGGAATATCAAAGGTTCAAGTGGACCACACCACAGGAATTAGCAGTGCTAAGGATGCCCATTTTCAGAAATGGCAAAATGGTGAAAACTTACCCTCCAAAAACTAAAGCATAGGACATAAAAATCATCCCATCGCTGATTTTAGTGGACCATATCAAGGGAAAAAGTTTGGACGGCAATAATTGCCATGTACACTATTTACAATAACATATTCTATTTAAACAATGGAGGAGGGTAATTTAAATTTTAAGCCCTTGGCTTAACATGAGATGACTTTGGGCCCTCGGCCTAATGTGAGAGGACGCACCTGCTAGTCTTATTGTATTTTATTTAAATATCATAGTAGAGTACAACCGAGAAGGTGACCTGTTTGCTCACATACACACTCAGCCCGCCATTAAAGAAATGTGAAATATATATATATATATATATATATAAAGAAGGGCTGCACAACGAGAAGTGAAAAAATGAAACGAGTGTTTTGTTCTTTTCCAACAACAACACTCAACAACACATGCATGTAAAGCCCTGCACATCCCCATGATTGTGACACCGCGGTACATAACATGTGACCACAGCGCACAATAGTGAGTTAACAGTTTAAAAAATACTCGCCACTCCTTTGTTTTGATATGTTGGGGCTCACTTGTACATCTCAAATTCCGAGTCAGAAAGAAAATAATGGCTTTTTCCAAGGTGATCTAAAAATGCAGGTAAAAAAGGAAAAAGATGAAGGTAACACTAGAGGGACTGAATGCAAATGATGTTGTGGCTCAGTTACTCATCTCAAATTCTGAGTCACAAAGAAATTAATAATTTTTCCTAAGGTGATATAAAAATGAGACTATAAAGGAAGAAAAGAAAGGTAAAGGAATATTGTGGCTCACTTACACATCTCAAATTCCAAGTCAGAAAGAAATTAATGATTTTTTCTCAAGATAATCTAAAAATGCAACTAAAAATGAAGAAAAGAGAGGTAAAGGGGTAAATGCAAGTGGTGTTGTGGCCCACTTACATATCTCAAATTTTGAGTCACAAAGAAATTAATGATTTTTCTTAACGTGATCTAAAAGTGTGGCTAGAAAGGAAGAAAAGGAAGGTAAAGGGGTGTTGTGGCCCACTTCACATCTCAAATTCCCTGTCACAAAAAAATTAATGATTGTTCTAAGATAATCTAAAAATGCAGCTAAAAATGAAGAAAAAAGAGGTAAAGGGGCTGAATGCAAGTAGTGTTGTGGCCCACTTATACATCTCAAATTCCGAGTCTCAAATAAATTAATAAAATTTCCCAAGGTAATCTAAAAACTACGGCTAAAAAAGAAACAAAAGGGAGGAAAGAGGTGTTGTGGCCCACTTTCATATCTCAAATTCCGAGTCACAAAGAAATTAATGATTTTTCTTAAGGTAATCTAAAATTGAAGATATATGAGATAAAGGAGCTGAATGCAAGTAGTGTTGTGGCCCACTTACACATCTCAAATTATGAGCCAAAGAATTTAATGATTTTCCCATTGTGATCTAAAAATACAGCTAAAAAGGAAGAAATTGGAGGTAATGCTGAAGGGGCTGAATGCAAGTGGTACAATGTTAAAATTTTCTATAGTTTGGGCCGGTGGACCGTAAAGAAATGGGAGAATAAGATATAACAAAGGACCATTAAGTGGCCCAAAAAAAAACTATGGTGAAGATATTAAACTCAGGGTGACTTCTTGTACATGGCCCATATGTGGGGAGGCCCACCAAGATTTTAAATCGTTGACTTGTATTAGAGTATCTCATATATGTATATGTGTATGTGTGTTGTGTGTGTTTTTTGTGGCCCACCTGAGGTGTGAAATTGATCATTTTATTCAAGGAATGTAGAGATCACCACCTATATATATATACACACACACATGTGTGTGTGTGTTTTGTGGCCTATCTGAGGTGTGAAATTGATCATTTTATTGAAGGAATGGAGAGATCACCACCTAATCGAAAGCGCATGTCTCAAACAAGTATCACACCATGACACGTGTAGTATGTGCATCTATAAGGCTTTCAAACGCGCGTGGAATTCAAGTTATTGGGCATAGGACAAAACGTCTTCTCACGTGCCATCAGTTTTCAACTTTTCAGATTTTTCGTTTTATATTTATTTCATTTCTAAGAGGAACGGGAGGATGATCTATTTTGTCTAATCATTACTACGCAAAAACCAAATCCAATCCAACGGTCATAAAAATCACGATTGAATCTATCTTTTACTTGCAATCTTGTACATCAATTTCGGCAAGGCATTGGATACAGATTCATGGGCTATAAATTTTAAGGAATTACCCAACCACTGGGGGTTCCATCAGATCAACGGTTTAGATCTATTGACCAAGGGACCTAATGCAAAATCTGGTGCCTCAGGATATATTACACACGTCCTGATTTCCTTGAATTTTTCTTATTTGATTTTCGTACCAAAGTGTCAAGAGCTATATTATGGCAATAATTTTCATTCGGATCGTGTTTTAGTAAATTTTTAATATTTAAGTAGTTTTGGCTTAAAAATTTTAATTTATTTTACAAAATAATTCATCACAACCTGTAATTTTATTGAGTGCTTTTTAGCTAATAAAATTAATAGAGTCCATGTGTACCATCATCACTCTTTTAACTAGTAAAATTAATTTTATTGAGTGCTTTTTAACTAATAAAATTAATAGAGTCCATGTGTACCATCATCACTCTTTTAATTTCTAGCCGTTTATTTCTGAATGATGAGTGGACCCACGTGATATGTAGGTAAAGGCATGTAAATTAGGGGCCCCACCTAAAGAATATTCCGATATTGCCAGTCAAGTGTCTATGTAATTCTAGACTGCTCGGCTGAGAATACCCATGGTTTCATCGGTTTCCTATTCTTGCAGGACACGGCAGCTTTTTTCTTTTTAACCTCGCAGGCAGATCTGTCAACTGCAAATAGGGCCCCACCGCGACGTATGTTTTTCTGTTACTGCCGTCCATTCATTTTGCCGGCTTATTTTAGGGCACTCCAAAAATGCGTGGATTTGGCCCGCACCAAGAGCTATCTAGAGACAGGATGGGGCTTTGTGGGCCCATGGCGACCCTTGTATTTTATCTACATTATTTATCTATTTTGAAATATTATTTTAATGCATGAGCTCATAATGAAACAAATCCAAGGCTTAATTTTGATGAGTCGGCTCAAGTGGTGTATCAATGAGATGAGTCGCTATCAAATTCACTGGTGAAAATGACTCGGTATAACTCATTGAGTTGCTCACCTACCTGGTTGACTGGACATGACAAATATACTACGTTACGATGAAACATGACCTGGTCGAGTGGCCTGATTTTTGAGCCATGTGATGCAATGTTGGAGTTTGGAGATAGCTTATTAATGTCTCAAATCTTTACACAAAGGTGTTATATTTGCACGTATTGTTGAGAAGTGGAGCCACATCTGGGGCCGCCCTCGACCGGTCGTGAGCCATTCTTGACCAGTCGTGGAGCCCTCTCGACCGGTCGTGACCAATCGTGGACTGACTCGACTCGAACTTAAGCGAGCATCAGTTTTTTTGGGTCTGAGGTGCTTGACCGGTCGTGGGGTCCGCTCGATCGGTCGTACAGTCTGCTCGACTGATTGTGGCTACGCAGATTCGTTTCCGAATCTGATGCGGACTGCGGATTTCTTTGCCTAAACTATATATAGGTGTCCCTAGGGCTTTTCTAGTGTATTGGAAAGCAATAGGAAATATTTTCTAAGGTGTGGGCAAGGAATTTTCTCTGTACCTCTAAGGGAGAGGTTAATATTTTGCCTTGTAATCTTTGTTTTTCTTCATAGTGGAAGTTTGCATCCGTGATTTTTTTACCGTAGTTTGGGATTTTTCCACATATATCTTGTCTTGTAGTTTGTTTGATTGATTTGATCTGTTTCTAGTTTATATTTCTTCTTGTTTATCGTTTGTGGGTGAGACTCAAGATTAAATCTCGGCTCACTACGTTGTTGGCGTGTTGTGCAACAACTGGTATCAGAGCTATTAGTTTAATTCTATTGGGAGCGATGACGGAAGAAGAGAAAACTAAAATTGAGAAGTTTGATGGTTCAAACTTTGCCTTCTGGAAGATACAGATGAAGGATTACCTATATCAGAAGGACCTCTATATTCCTCTACGAGGAAAAAAGAAGAAACCAGAAAAGATGACAGATTATGAATGGTTCTTACTGGATAGGAAGGCTTTAGGAACGATCTGACTCTCTTTGTCTAAGAGCGTCGCCTTCAACATATTTAAGATGAAAACTACAAAAGAATTAATGGAAGCCTTAGCCACCATGTATGAAAAACGCTCTGCGTCCAACAAGGTTCATCTTATGAAACAGCTATTAAACATGAAGATGTTAGATGCATCTAAACGAGTTCAATACAGTCACGAGCCAGTTGGAATCCGTTGGCATTGTTTTTTAGGATGAGGTCAGGGCATTATTGATCTTGTCCAGTTTATCAGATAGTTGGGATGGTTTGGTGATTGCTATGAGCAATTCTTCAGGGTCGATAAAACTGAAATTTAATGATGTGGCCGGTCTAATTCTCAGCGAAGAATTTAGAAGAAATGCATCAAGAGTTTCAAGGGATTTAGGGAATGCTCTAAACGTTGAAGGAAGACGAAGATCATTGAACAAAGGAGGCAATAAACATGGGTGTTCTAAGTCAAGGAAGAAATCCAAGGGACCGAAAGACAAAGACGGGTGCTGGCATTACGGCAAGAAATGGCACATGAAACGTGATTGCAAGGCGCTTAAGAAACAAGAAGGAAGCTCTCAAGGCGGGAAAGATTCAGTGAATCTATCTGAGGAGAGTGACATAGAGGCGTTGATCTTGTCTCTTGATGCGAGGAATGAGTCTTGGGTTATAGACTCGGGTGCTTCGTTTCATGCCACTTCATGTAAGGAAGTTCTGCGTGATTATGTGTCATGTGACTTCGGGAGAGTCTAACTGGGTGATGATGAGCCGTGCAGTATCGTTGGAAAGAGGGACGTTCAGATAAATCGGAAAG
This sequence comes from Magnolia sinica, assembly GCF_029962835.1. Taxonomy (NCBI): domain Eukaryota; kingdom Viridiplantae; phylum Streptophyta; class Magnoliopsida; order Magnoliales; family Magnoliaceae; genus Magnolia; species Magnolia sinica. Next base: position 5,309,486 of record NC_080584.1, on the reverse strand, counting down.
ATGGAACGATTTTAAAATTGAAGAATGTTAGACATGTACCGAGTTTGAGAAGGAATCTGATCACAGTGGGGAGTTGCCGATAACGGTTATATGACGACATTCACCAGTGATTCTTAGAAGATCACAAAAGGTGCCTTGTTATATCTCAAGGCAAAAAGGAAGGTACTTTGTATGTGACTTTAGGATCGTATAGTTCACTCGCAGTCACATCAACTGGAGTGAATGGGCAGTTATAGCATCAGAGGTTGGGACATATGAGTGAGAAAGGGATGAAAGTGCTATTGTCAAAAGAGAAGCTACCAGGGCTGAAGTCTATTGACTTGGAATTCTTCGAGGACTGCGTATATGGCAAGCAGAAGAGGGTAAGCTTCAAGAAGACAAGACGCGTTCCAATGATGCATCTGTTGGAGCTTGTACATGCTGATGTGTGGGGACCGACATAGGTATTATCTCTTAGTGGCTCACGTTATTTTGCTTCTTTTATTGATGATGCTAGTAAAAAAACTGTGGGTCTATTTCTTAAAGCATAAATTTAACGTATTTGATGTATTTAAAAAGTAGAAAGTTATGGTAGAAAATGAGACAGATAAAACAGTAAAAGTCTCAGATCTGATAATGGGAAAGAGTACTGTGATAAGAGGTTTGAGGAGTATTGTGTAGCAAATGAAATCAAATATCAAAAAATGATTCCAGGGACACCGCAGCAGAATGGTGTGGCTGAGCACATTAACAGGACCATCCTTGAGCGCGCCAGGAGCATGAGGTTACATGTAGGGTTGTCCAAGACCTTTAGGGCAGATAATGCGAATGTTGCCACATATCTCATCAATAAAAGTCCCTCAGCACCATTGGATAATGGGCTACCAGAAGAAGCGCGGACTAGGAAAGAAGTGAACCTTGCACATCTCAAAGTGTTCGATTACACTTCATATGTTCACATTGATGCAGAGCACAGAAATAAGTTAGATGCGAAGTCTAGGAGGTACACATTTATAGGCTACGGGCAGCATGATTTTAACTACAGGTTTTGGGGTGCAGAAAACAGGAAAATCATCAGAAAAAAGGACGTAGTCTTCAATGAAAATGTAACGCCCTGAAAATCGGGGGTCGTGCATACACTCGACTCCCGAGTTCCCGGGGTCACTTATAACCGGTTTTCATTAATATGTGTTTAAATCAAGTTTAAATGCGCAGCATGGAATTTCCTGGAACATGAAGCATAAACACACAAGTCTACTGAAATAAAAGAGATCAAGTATATATACAATTTCAAAATAATGTATAATGGGTTGCACAAGCGTTACCCAAAAAAATCACCATAAAGAATAGTATGCCTAAAAGAATAAAGCTGAGTCCACTACTCAGTGGTCTAATGCCCCATCTATTGAGCCGGTGAAGACCCGCTCATCAACTGGAAGTAGGAGAACTCGTCCTCCTCCTCGCGGCGCCCGTCGTCAGGCTCCTCGAAATCTACATCTCCTACATCTACGGGAGAGTCTGGTTAGTGTTTTAAAACACCATCTCAGAGTGGGAGTGAGTGATCAACTCAGTGGGTACTATTAGTCTTAAGTCGTAACAAACATCAATTATATTATAAATTTAATGAAAGGTAATCATTCAGAAACACCTAACTAATCTTGTTAATACATATGCATGATAGATGATATGATGCATGCCCTCGCCACATCACTCCCTCGAGCGACTGCATCTAACGATCGCGTATGACCAACACTCCCTTAGAGCGACCTTGACTGCCGAGTCACAAACCTAGCTAGTGCGATGCAATGATAATGTTAGTTAAGTTTTTATTTAATTTCATTCATCCAGCAGGTTGAGAAAACTGATACACCCCACGTATCAATGCCTTGAACTAGTTGCGAGGCCAAGGCCCCCCAATGTGTGAGGCCGAGACCCCATGATCCTTAATCCCGTCGGGTTTCCTCCATCCCCGACTTTAAGCATATGGGGAGCGCTGAAATGTGGGATTCCTCGCGGTCACTACGGGGAGGCGCGTCACCCCAGCATAGGCCAACAACTCAGACACAGTGTCCCATTCCACCATGCCCGGCTCTCGAGTTAGTGAATCGATTTCAAATGGTTGGCAATGGGCTCCAATGGTTGAAAGGTATTATAGGTCTCATACAGGTGTGGGCAAACATGGTTAATAAATAAGGTTGGCCAGTAAGAAGGCTAGATCGCACGAGTTTAGGCGAGTACGAGACAGATGACATCGGGTACGAGCGACCCATGTAGCCTAACTACTGTCGCCCACGTGCACCCTCCTAAATTCACGGGTTTAACCTCAGGATAGTCCTACCAACGGGACCACCTTCACTCTCCTCGTATTCCTAACCAACTCAAGGGTTTGGTGGTAATGTGTAGCATGCCGACTAACATGAGTTATCAACTAGCATAGGTAATAGCATGCATTCATACTTCTCATCATAGAATTCAGATTTTTATAAGGCAAATGCTAACAATATCATGAAATAAAGGTGCAAGTGTTGTGTGGGTTAGTGTAGAAGGCACGCATTTCATATATCTCCTAATACCAAAATATACACAAGGGTTAGTGCATCAAACATGTTATGGGGAAAACATCATATATGAACCGAGAAAGGAATGTACAAGCAATCATTATTAACATACCCAATCATGTTTAAGAAACAACAAGCATTCCATCATCATTCCACATTAATTTGGGGATTTAAGGTGTAAGGTCTTATCTAGATTTTGCTAGATTATCCAAATACATCATCCAACAAACAAAATCATTAGATTCATATTAAAATTAGTGTTAGGCCACCTAATAACAATAGTCCGCACTTATGGATCGTTGAGATCTTGGAAACGACCTAGGAGGGTGGATTTGGGGTCGATCGGCCAAAATTCCTAAAGCACACATTTGCATGTTAGAAATCCATGTCAATCCCTTCTCAACACAAGAGTTTTAAGAAAAAAAAGATAAGGGATCTTACCTAGACAATCAACGGAACGATTCTTGTGGTTGTGGTGTAGAGTTTTCCTTTGAAAAATGGATAGAGAGTTGCAAGATTGAGTTCCCTTGGGCCCACCTCGATTTATGGTCCACCCTTGCTCTCCTTCACTCTCTATTTCTCTCCTTGCTCTCTCTCTTCTCTCTTTACTCTCTCCCTCTTTCTCTCTTTCTCCCCTTTGAAGATAGAAAATCGTATGGGAAGAGGGGTGCCCCAAATGAGGCCCTTTTATAATGTCAGATTTGGTGCCAATGGCCCCAAGTGTTGGGTTTTTACTATGCTAACCCTATGGGAGGGTTTTTCTAGCCACTAGGGCCCACTATAGGATGTACAAGTCAATATACATCGTAGGATAGTTAGCCCTAATGATGATCTACGTATGGATATGATCGACCTGCCATTTGAATGCGTCATTGACAGATATGATGAGAAGTCTGTTCAATGGTCGTCGATGGTCGATCGGGGCTCCGGCTATACAGATATGAGCAGAGAAATATCCTCACTCCACGTGTGAAGTTTGGTCGTAAATCGACGGTCTGAAATCCTCAACTTTACATAAGAGTGGATGACCCAATTCACTAAAGTTTCAGCTCCTTTCTTTGGGGTATTTGCGCTTCTCATGCACTCGTCCTTTGGCTCAAGTTGAGTGGTTTTGGGCAGTACCCAGGTCTGACTCCCGCGATGGACGTCAAACCCAGTATGACGGACATTATTCTATAGTTTTGGAACTAGTAGCCCACCAACGAGCGGTCTAGAGCTTGTTTGGAGAATCGGAGCATTTATGGAATGAATTTTGTAGTGAGATTTCTCGTGGGCAATGATTAGGGTTTAGATTAACTATGTTCATAGTATGACCCATTTATAACTAATGAAAGTAGAGATTTGGTCATGATTACTCTAAACCGTCAGTTTTAGGCTAAAGGAGTAACGGGGTTGATTTGGTCTATTAGTCAAGATCCAGGCAGATTCGTTAGCTTCCTACGGTTGATTAATCGAACGTGTGCAGTTCTTTACTGGTACCAGCAATGTACAACTAACATTGAGTGCTAATGGTCAGTAAGTGATATTATAAGCTAATTACAGAAGAAAATTTCAAGGATTTTTGGAAATCCAAAACAGTGAAAAATCCAGGATATTACAATCTACCCCCTTTAAAAACAATTTCGTCGCCGAAATTGCCTAAGAGTAGTAAGTAAAGGTTTCATTATTTCATTTGTCTAGGTTTATTGATTTCAAGTTTATATGCGTGGTAGGATATATACTATCTATGCTAAGCTGACTCATTTTAGTCTACCCCCCTTAAAACTTTTTCACCCTGATGGTTTACTAAAATTTATTTATTTATCTATTTATTTTTAAAGATTTAAATTCATGGCAACGGTTTTCCTCTATCTAAAGTAAAAGTATTTATTTTCAATGTTAGACCAATACGAAGAGACGATTGTAGTGGGCTTGAACCCGATACGTCGATCATCTACCTGACTAGGGTAGAAGGCTCATCGTATCCCTCCTTCGTCCTGGTGGATCCTGGTCTTCTGCTCGGTCAAAGCAGTGAGCCCATTGGTAATCGCCCAGGATTGAGAATTGAATCAAGCTGCGAATGCTTCGCAGGTGTATACTTCCGTAATTCCGTAGTCCGATCAATCTAAGTGTTTAGAGAACAACCATTATTGGAAAGTTTAAATCTCCTATTTATAAGGTTGTCTTTTGGGTCTTGGTCCGAGAGAGTTCTCACTTTAATTCTTGTCTAACTTAGTGATTTAAATCTCCCACGGTGCTTATGGTCAATTGATTATCCTAATAAGGTTTCTAATAGTATAAAATCTTGTATGTATATCACCATTTTGATCTCATGTTTAGTGGGTTAGGAGCAGACTGCACTTCAGTTTCCTAAACTTTGAGAGAGAATGAAGAATCGAAAGTTCTAAGGTATTTCAAAGGTTTGAAGTGGTAATAACGCTAAAAAGGATGCAAAAAAGGAAAGACGAAGAATGTCATCTTCTCAATATGGTACGAACCTTAAATCTTTAACAGAATAGGAAAACTTGACATATTTTACCATAGTCTGCCTTTAATACAAACTTTTGGAGCCTTAAACTATGAAACCCAATCCTACTCAAGAGTCCTAATTTGATTGCATTGAAAACTACTTAAAATAGAAAAATATATAAAAATTAGTCTAATCATAGAATGATTCCTAGTATTATTAGAAATAAACATTCTTATCTTTCACTACATATTTGGTTTCTACTGCAGACTTGTTTAAATTCAATCCATTATAGCCTAGTTTGTGTTTGCAACAAAACTCATTAATAGATTCAGCTTATTGTTTAGTTTCTGCTTCTAGAATTGTTTCCAACACCCATGGCCTGTCCTGGAACTTGCTTATCAACTCCTATTTTAATAAAGTCTTCACCAGTCAACCATCCGACCAACAGTTAATTCCTAAGGCAGTTCAACAGAAAACTAATAATCTAAACCTAAATCTGTCCACAGTCAACCATCTGTCTTTATGACTGATCTATTTCCTAGCCACTTCCACACCCAACATTGGTACCAAAATCTAGCATTGAATGTCCATGGCTACAAAGTATCTTTAATTGTGGACAACACGATATTCAAATAGGGATGTGTATATGGAATCATAGTTTATTTATTTTCATTTAGAGCAACATCACCTATCTGTGATGAAGCACATTAAATGAATGGATTGGGTGGCAGATAAAGACCATGGTAGGCCCCATATATAATTAATAGTGGATGTTCCTTCTCAACTATTCCATGGGATGGCCCATTTGAGTTTTAGATGATCATATTTTAGTTCAATGGTTACCTTTGGAAGAAAGAAAAGAAGAAGAAAGGATTATAGTAATAAGTTTTTTATGATGGGTTTGGATAAGAAGAAAAGATAGGTTTGGAGATGTTGAGTGAGATGAATTTGGAGCTGAGTTTAAGAAAATGGATTTGAGAGATGGAAGTTGAGAACTAATTAGAAATGAGTTAAAGAAATGAGATTGAGAAAAGTTTGGAAAGGCTTGAGAGAATGAGGATTGAGATGGGTTAGAGTGAAGAAGAAGATGGTGGGGTTGGGGATTGGGTTTTGAGATTAGGAGAGGGAGAGTATTCTCTAGGTTTAGAAGGGATGGTGGAGGGTAATGGGAGTAGTAGAGATAAGTTTTATGGACTCTACATAGTCCTAAATAGCAAGGGAAATGGGCCCCACTCGTGTGTACATTGAAAGGAAGAGGACCCATCTTGTAACGTTTCTTACACTTTTAATAACTAAATTATTTTTAAAATTTTTATGATAATTTACCATCAAGTTTTAAGTCATCTCATAAAATTTCATATAATTTAGATTTGTAAATAAATTATTAAAATTCTAGGAGCAACAGCTATCCAAAATTAATAATTTTTGGATAGTTAGTAAAACATCTTAATTTTAATTATATTATAATTTTTATTTTATTTTTTAATTATTTTTATATAAGATTAGACTTATCAAGCTTTAATTTAGCTTTTGAATAGCCTAAATTGGAGTTATAACGAAAGAGATATAAATTTTTGAAGTGGACCCAAATTTGCAGGAAAATCCGGTGGGGGCAACGCCGGTCAGCGGAGCAACGTAGGCCGGCGGGGGCCACGCGGGCCGGGGGGGCAACACGGACCGGCGAGAACCACGCGGGCCTCTGGCTTCCCAGGCAGTCGATGTCTTCCGACACGCATATCTCGCAAACCGAAATGAGTTATTCAACGTGCCATATATGAATTTGGGGTAGGAGAAGCTAATCTACGCAATGATCCTAGTGATTTTACAAGATTCTCCCTGGTTAGTAGTCAAAATTTAATTTTTCTACAGTTTCACTAATTTCGATAAATTTTCATTCACCTCTATGTCTTCATCCCTAAATGGGTTAGAACTATCATATTTGGTCCAATATTAGGTCATTTGGACTAGGACGATGACTCCGACCATCTAATCACTCAATTCCCAGCTCGTTCCTATCAATGTACTAGGAAAACTTAAAGAACAAACTGAAGGTAGGCGAAGATTTTAACGAGATAGATGGGAGAGAGGGAATTTAAACTTAGGCCTGTTTGGCTAGTGGCATTAAGCGGTACTAAATGAGATTACAATGTCAATCCTAGCTCAAGATTGGGAATGGCATGTCTGAAATAAATGTGGGATGGGACTCAAATTTACTTCATAGGCTTTGCTAAATGAGCCTTGCGTTGGAAGGTGTAATGTGGGATTTTCAAATCCCAGGATGACGAATTTCTAAGCATAATTGGGAACGAAGACTCGGAATTTACCCTTAATTGAATACATTCCAACGGGGCATTATAGAACATGGGATGCACTTATCCCAGGGACAATACCTTACCTGCATTTATTGTTACTCTAAAATTCATTTTACCCTGATCCCACCTATTTCAGTTGGCTTAACGGGCCCTAGGAACTTAGTGGACTAAACTAGCTATATTTCCTAATTAATTGAATCGAATCTTACCGTCAAGTTCCCAATTTCTTACCCGGGAATGGGTCATGGCACTGTAAGACTCTCGGATCTCCTTCTCTAACGTCACTATTCCCTCTCTCGCTACCCATTCCTAACTCCTTGGAATTCCTACCCTCAGTCCATAATTGTTGGTTCAGGGCCTGGGATGGTTCCTAGCGTTCTAAGTCCCCGTTGCGTTTTATATTATATATCCTCTCAAGTCAGCGGACGCGTTAGTGAGTTCATGACCCATGGCCCAATGGATTTCAAACTATTGCTCTGATACCATCCTGTAACGCCTTGGGAATTGGGGGTCGTGCATACACTTGACTTCCGAGTTCCTGGGTTCACTTATAACCAGTTTTCATTAATATGCGCTTAAATCAAGTTTAAATGCGCAGCCTGAAATTTTCTGGAACGTGAAGCACAAACACACAAGTCTACTGAAATAAAAGAGATCAAGTATATATACAAGTCCAAAATAATGTATAATGGGTTACACAAGCGTTACCCAACAAAATCACCACAAAGAATAGTATGCCCAAAAGAATAAAGTTGAGTCCACAACTCAGCGGTCTAACGCCCCATCTACTGAGCCGGTGAAGACCCGCTCATCAACTGGAAGTAGGAGAACTCGTCCTCTTCCTCGCAGCGCACGGCGCCAAGCTCCTCAAAATCTGCATCTCTTGCATCTACGGGAGAGTCTGGTTGGTGTTTTAAAACACCATCTGAAAGTGAGAGTGAGTGATCAACTCAGTGAGTGCTATTAGTCTTAAGTCGTAACAAACATCAATTATATTATGAATTTAATGAAAAGTAATCATTCAGAAACACCTAACTAATCTTGTTAATGCATATACATGATAGATGATATGATGCATGCCCTCGCCACAACACTCCCTCGAGCGTCTCCATCTAACGATCGCGTATGACCAACACTCTCTCAGAGCAACCTCGATTGCCAAGTCGCAAACCTAGCTAGTGCGATGCGATGATAATGTTAGATAAGTTCTTAGTTAATTTCATTCATACAGCAGGTTAGAAAAACTGATACACCCCACGTATCAATGCCCTGAACTGGTTGCGAGACCAAGGCCCCCCAATGTGTGAGGCCGAGACCCTACGATCCTTGATCCCGTCGGGTTTTTTTCATCCCCAACTTCAAGCACATGGGAAGTGCTGAAATGTGGGATAGCTCGTGGTCACTACGGGGAGGCGTGTCACCCCAGCGTAGGCCGACAGCTCGGACACAGTGTCTCATTCCACCATGCCGGCTCTCGAGTCAGTGGATCGATTTCAAATGGTTGGCAATGGGCTCCAATGGTTAAAGGGTGTTCTAAGTTCCATACAGGTGTGGGCAAACATGGTTAACAAACAAGGTTGGTTAATAAGTGGCTAGATCGCACGAGTTTAGCGAGTACGGAACAAACGACATCGGGTACGAGCGACCCATGTAGCCTGACTACTGTTGCCCATGCGCACCCGCCCAAATTCATGGGTTTAACCTCAAAATAGTCCTACCAATGGGACCACCTTCACTCTCCTCGTATTCCTGACCAACCCAAGGGTTTGGTGGTAATGTGTAGCATGCCGACTAGCATGGGTTAGCATTGGTAATAGCATGCATTCATACTTCCCATCATAGAATTCAGATTTTTATAAAGCAAATGCTAACAATATCATGAAATAAAGGTGCAAGTGTTGTGTGAGTTAGTGTGGAAGGCACGCATTTCATATATGTCACGCCCCAGACTCTGTAACCGGATTCACAAGGAACCCGATGGCCGGTTCTGGCTGCAACAGCCTCCGTAGTACCCCATTCTCAGCTCCTGAAGCAGGTTCCAATCCTGGGATCTTACAAGGAGGATTTTCATAACAATATAACCATTTTCAATACGAGCATACTCAAGATCATAACAAATAAATCTAAGAATAAAAAAAAAACACATATCACAAAAGTCACTATGAATTTGAACTTTTACAAGTTTACATTAGGTCCAAAAGGACATACATAAGATAATAGAAGAAAGAAAGGAAGGATGCAATATTGGGTCCTCAAGGTCAGCTTTAATCCAAACTCTGCCACTGCGACACCTGCCTAAGATCTCCTGCACGCATTAATCGTGCAGAAGCTTATAGAAGCTTAGAGGGTTGTGTAAGTGTGTGATATTAGTGCATAGAAGAAAAATAGGAGATACAGGAAGGAGACATGCTCAAAGAGAATATCACTAGCCTTACCAAGGCTTATCATGAATATGATGCAATGAGTACTGGACGCCATACCAAGGCAATGCATAAAGGGGCATACATAACCAATACTAATGCGACGCAAGTAATGCCAGTGCTCATAACCAAACCGTATGTGAAGTATATTTTCAATCATAAGGAAATCACCGGGGTCCATTACAATGCTGGATGACTGTCGCTCTACAGACCCTGCACAGTCAAACGAGCGTAAGAGACCTTACTATCCGCTTGTGGACAACCAATCACCAGCAAGGCCTGACGGTAGCGAACCCATTCACGAGCTGGTCAGACTCAACCTAGCAATGCCCTCTTACATCAGGCGAGTAAGGCCACACCCCTATCCAACCGACTACACGACAGTGGGAGTCGTGGCCTAATGGTATAAGGCCCTCGTGCGCTCATATATTCCACCCGGTCACGGCATTGAAGCAGATCCTTGGTACCATTGAAGTTTTGAAAATTTCACCCATGGGCATCCTATGCATCCGGTATGCTCAAGTAACATTTTCGGTGTCCAAACATGGCCATCCACGATGTATCTGTGGAGGCTACAACCCCGATGAAGCAAGGGTGATAATGATCATATATTATGCAATGTCAGATGCATGAATCACACAATCAACTATGCATCAATTCCAAGCATCCAACATGCTCAAGAGGGAATATTACGTCCCTCGGGAAGACAGCATTCAATGCCCAATGGCACAATCATAACCACACACACAGTGTCATCCAAGCATACAATGATGCACATGAGCCATGAAGATGGGTCTAGGCGCATCATGCGGCGATATACAAAGTAAATTACATTCCTCTTATCCAAGAAGGAACTAAGACTAAGTACTTTGACAATATCCATAAGGAATCCCACCTCTAGTGGGGGCCTATTTACCTGGGGTATCCCACGAGACAAAGCATACAATTACGGGTCTAAGTAGTATAGAAATGAGCCTAGCAACTGCCTAAGATAAGTATCTAATCACTCTTAAATACAACTGGACCTAGAGGGGTCCATAATGGGGACATTTAACCACCATTCTCCAAAAAGGCATATCAACCATGAACTATATGGATAAAAGGCCCAAGGCCTATATTTAAGATAAAAATAAAAGTAACCACATACATATATTCCTCATAATAGGCCATAAAAAGATATAATACCACTTTTAACAACATGGGCTCTAAGAGGGAAATTAAGGCCCAAGGCCTAATTCCCAATGGCCATAGAATCCATGCATTAAGTTGGACTTGGTGGGCAGCCCGCATAAACAATATACGGCCCAAAAAAATAGGTTTAAGTTTGGATGAAATAGGCCCCACTACATCAGCCCAATAACTAGCAATTTAAGTAGGCAACCGAGGGCCCAATAATATCCTTACCTCAGCCCACAAAGTCCATCAAAATGGTGGAAGTCGGCCCAATGTATGGTTGGGCCAAGCTGGAATGTCCCTGCCCAATCTGGGCTCACTGGATGTCCCAAAATTCTGATCTTAAGATGGGGTCCTCATAAGATCACTAAAAGTGACCCAAAAGAATGCACTGATTAAGCCCAAAGATTATAAGAAAGCATAAGCATGTAACACATACACAAGTTTTCAATATGGTGAGCCCCGCAGCCAAATAAAGTTATAACCATAAAATTGTACATCGAAGGCCCTTTGATAAACTTTTGGCCCATTTGACTTCCTGGGCCTGCTAAGGTCTAGAAATTAGTTGAGTATATGAAAATAATCTCATGAAGGCCAACTATACTCACTGGGGGACCCCACCAGATGGAGAGTATGTATATATCATGAAAAGATCAAGTGGGCCTGCTACTGGATTGTGAGTCCAGCAGCAACCCAAGGCAGAGAGTGCTTCCACAATCGGGCGATCCAAGGCTTAGACGGCCTGGACCAAACATGCATTAAGGTAGGTTCCACATACATGCACATTGAGCCTTAAATAAATGGCCTAAGGTCTATGGTGGGCCTTTAACCACCCATAGAGAGACCTATGAGCTTACCTTAGGATCACCCAGGAGGACATCCAACCTCAACTAGTTTCCAAGAGGTAGCTCGCCACTACCCATAAAATGAAAGATCTAAGGCCTAAGCAATGTGTGGACTAGTAGGCCATACACCAAGCCCAACTCATAGGCCATATAGTGGGCCCTCAAGTAAGGTTTGGGCCCAACCACAAAAGTCATAATTCCACATATTGTGGTGGGCTTCATGGGCAGCCCAGTAATTCATTTACATGGGTAAGTTTCACATTTAACACAAGTGAGTTGCCTCACTTTTGGCCTAAGTACGAGGTCAGTTTAGTGGGCAGCCAAGGGCCCGACTTCTTGTATATCATTGCCCCTAAGCCCATCACAATAGATAGGAGAGTATAGGCTCAAGATCAATGGGCCTATCCAAAAGAACTGAGTCCACAAGGCCTACTTGCTAACACAAACATGCATATACTATATCACATAATGGGCCCTAAAGAAATGGCCCAAAACAAAAGTCATCTAATTCATACACTATGGTGGGCTTGAGGGCAGCCCATAAACCCAAGAATACACATAGGCAAGGCCTATACTGACAGTGTGGGCCTTGCCACATCAGCCCAAAGACTTAGCAAGGCCCTCTACACTATACATTTATGTGGGCCCTGTAAGTCAGTCCATAATTAAGCATTTCATGAGGGCATCACGGCTAATAAATACACACGGTCAACCTGTAGACGGCCCGTTGGGCCCGTGAAACAACAAGGTCAGGCCCTGCACGATCTTGGGCTCAAGAAATAGGTTTCCAACCCATTAGGCCTATAAACTACCAAAAATCTGGTTAAGGCTAACCCCCAACATCACCACAAAGGTAGGCCTTAAGAGGAACTAATTATGCCCAAAAATGTCTAAGAAAATAAGGCAAGGAGTGTGTGCAATACTCCCTTAAATCTGGTGGGCCACAACAGCTCCAAAACAATCAACTATGGAGCAAATTTGGGCCCCTTACTGGAATTCCAACCCACCCACTTCCTGGGCCTGCTGGAATCCAGAAATTTATGTAATTCAGATGGGTTACTAGCCCATGGTGACCCACACATATCACAGTGGGTCCCACCGGATGAGAAGGGAATGCACAACACACATTATAAGTGGGCCATGCCGCTGGAATACAGGCCCAGCAACAGCCCAAGGTAGGGGCGTCCTGTGGTGGGTAGTCGTACGGGCCTGAGTATCTGGCCCAAAACTGACCCAAGTTTGCAGGCCACACCACGGTCAGTATAGGGGCCTGATGGCCATGAAAATTTACAAGATGGTCTTCCCATAGGTGGAACACGAATCCTCAAAATTTTGTGATTTTTGGACAGTTAGAAGTATTTTAATTAATTTAAATAAAACAGACCATCAAGAAAATCTGGTGAATCGGGACTCCTGAACATGGTGAGCCAGTCCAACACTTTCCACGGTGTACATGGGGATCCATTGGCCCTAAAAATTTGTAGGTGAGTCCCACCATAGGTGGACCACCTTCCTATAAATTTTCATGATTTTAGGATACTCAAAAGTATTTAAATTAATTTAAAGAATACAATCTATCCAGGGTGAAATATTGCTGGAATATAACTGTCCTGAATTTGGGCCACCCAATGGGTGGGTTCTGAGCCTCCAAAATTCCTGAAATTTGGACCCAAGGTCCCTCATCAAGCCTAAAACAAGGTGAGATCCAGAAATATGGCCCAACTTCTTAGAAATTATTTTTTTTAATATTATTTTTATGGGACTATGCTGCTGGACTGCACAGCAGAAATTTCTGGCAGTCCAGTATATTGGCCCACCCTTTTGGATGCCCAAATAGGATTCCTTGGCCCTGAAATTGTGTGGATAGGTCCTACCATGGGTGGGACACCTCCCTACAAAAATTTAGGATTTTTGGGATAGTAAAAATATTTTATTTAACTCATGCAATTTATGGACAGCAAGGTCCAGATTTTTATTTTCCTGCTGCAGCAATGCTGCTGTCCCTGACTTTAGCACCCCATTTGAGTGGGCCCAGGTCTATGTAAATTTGGAAAAATGCAAGGCCAACCTTCCTATACAAGTATACAGTAAGGTGGGGTCCACAAATGTGGCCCACCATTTCAAAATCAGGCTGATATTTATGATTTTCCAACAAACAGTGTGGCTGGACAGTCCAGAAAAATCTGGACCGTCCACCCTCCTTGGCCCACCCTTTTGGGTGATCAAATAGGGACATTTGAAGGTGAGGTTTAGCATAATTTTAGGTGGGGTCCACACCTCAAAGAGAAGTCTAAGAAATCAGGAAAAGGAGACCACAAACAAGGCCTACAACCCATACATTACAGCATAAAAAAAATTCCAGCAATCTGGACAGCAACATATTGCTGTCTAGATCAGCCCAAAAAATTAATAAATGGGTAATAAATCATAGATTCCACAAGGTGGGGTCCACCCTGATGTGTCACACAACTCCCAGGCCCAGCCCCTCCCCAAGAAAATCCATAATATCAGGCTCAAAGGCTTTCCAAATCAAGCAGCAAAACTAGGCAGCACAGTTGGGCCTGGGTGTCCAACAACTTGGGCCTGGATGTCTGAAAATTTTAAAAATTTTGGTTGCATGGCATATCAGGTGGGCGACATAATCATTACATCCAAACCACAGAAAGGGGAGAAGAGAAGAAGAAATGAAATCTCATCAAGATGGGGTCCATGGAGAATGGCCCTATCAAGATCACATGCATGCAAGTGATGGCTAAAAAAAATACCTTATCCAAGGAGTGGTGGACCTTCACCATTGATGTAGTGAGTCCTGCACTCTCCATATGAAGCAAAAAAAGATCTATGAAAATAAGAACCATGCAATCTATCCTACATGCTCACCTACTTGTTAGATCTTCAAGATTCTTCAACCACCATGCTCCTTAAGCTTCAAGGAAGGAGGTTCAATGGTGATGATGGATCTTTGATGGTTAGATCTAGGGGAAAAGAAGAGGAAAGAGGGCTGGAAAAGTTCAGCAATGGAGGACATTGGAGGGCATTTGCAAAGAGGAGAAGAGAGAAATGAAGAAAGAGAGAGGGAGATGAGAGAGTTTCTAAAGTTGAAATGATTACTTTCTTAGAAAAAGATGAGTTTTTGAAAAGAGAAAATAATCATTGCTCATGGGATAGGGTGGCTCATCATTGCCTAGAGAAGCTAATCTCATCATGGTTTTATTGAGAAAAGATGCCATCATTGCTAGGCTAAAGGTGGCTTAAATAGGGAATATTGGACATGGGGAAATGTGCAATCAGGTGGGTCTCACCAAAAATGCAATCAACGGTCCAAATAATACGCGGCCCATAACTTTTGATGGACACGCCGGATTTACGCATGAGATGCAGCGCTGGAACCGCGGCGATGATGCGGTCGCAATGGCATATGTCTTGGGTCAATCCGAGTCGGGTCTACGTGACCAAACTCAAGGGTGACCACAATCACTATCAGAAGGTCGCGGGTCACCGAAATTTAACCGGTAGGACCGCGAGACCAAAATACATGAGATGCATACTCATACACATACATGCACACATGCGAACTTGGGTCAAGTCTCACAATATATCTCCTAATACCAAAATATCCACAAGGGTTAGTGCATCAAACATGTTATGGGGAAAACATCATACATGAACCGAGCAAGGAATGTATAAGCAATCATCATTAACATACCCAATCATGTTTAAGAAACAACAAGCATTCCATCATCATTCCACATTAATTTAGGGATCTAAGATGTAAGGTCTTATCTAGATTTTGCTAGATTACTCAAATACATCATCCAGCAAATAAAATCATTAGATTCATATTGAAATTGGTGTTAGGCCACCTAATAATAATAGTCCGCACCTATGGATCGTTGAGATCTTGAAAACGACCTAGGAGGGTGGATTTGGGGTCGATCGGTCAAAATCCCTAAAGCACACATTTGCATGTTAGAAATCCATGTCAATCCCTTCTCAACACAAGGGTTTTAAGAAAAAAGGATGAGGGATCTTACCTATACGATCAACGGAACGATTCTTATGGTTTTGGTGTAGGGTTTTCCTTTGGAGAAGGGATAGGGAGTTGTAAGCTTGAGTTTCCTTGGGCCCACCTCGATCTATGGTCCACCCTTGCTCTCCTTCACTCTCTCTCTCTCTCCTTGCTCTCTCTCTCTCTTCTCTCTTTACTCTCTCCCTCTTTCTCTTTTTCTCCCCTTTGAAGATGGAAAATCGTATGGGAAGAGGGGTGCCCCAAATGAGGCCCTTTTATAATATCAGATTTGGTGCTAATGGCCCCAAGTGTTGGGTTGTTACTATGCTAACCCTATGGGAGAGTTTTTCTAACCTCTAGGGCCCATTATAGGGTGTACAAGTCAATATACACCGTAAGATAGTTAGCACTAATGATGATCTACGTATGGATATGATCGGCCCGCCATTTGGATGCGCCGATCGACAGATATGATGAGAAGTCTGTTCAACGGTCGCCGATGGTCGGTCGAGGCCGCGGCTATACGGATATGAGCAGAAAAATATCCTCACTCCACATGTGAAGTTTGGTCATAAACCGATGGTCCGAAATCCTCAACTTTGCATAAGAGTGGATGACCTAATTCACTTAAGTTTCAGCTCCTTTCTTTGGAGTATTTGTGCTTCTCATGCACTCGTCATTTGGCTCAAGTTGAGTGGTTTTGGGCAGTACCTACGTCCGAATCCCGCGATAAACGTCAAGCCCAGTAAGACGGACATTATTATATAGTTTTGGAACTAGTGGCCCACTAATGAGCGGTTTAGAGCTTGTTCGGAGAATCACAGCATTTCTGGAATAAATTTTGGTAGTGAGATTTCTCATGGGCAATGATTAGGGTTTGGATTAACTATGTTCATAGTGTGGCCCATTTATAACTAATGAAAGTGGAGATTTGGTCATGATTACTCTAAACCATCGGTTTTAGGTTAAAGGAGTAACAGGGTTGATTTGGTCTATTAGTCAAAATTCAGGCGAATTCGTTGGCTTCCTACGGTTGATTAATCGAACTTGTGCAGTTCTTTACTGGTACCAGCCGTGTACAACTAACATTGAGTGCTAATGGTCAGTAAGTGATATTACAAGCTAATTACAAAGGAAAATTTCAAGGATTTTTGGAAATCCAAAACAGTGAAAAATCCAAGATGTTACAGAAAAAGTGATACATAAGGACAGTTTGCAGGAAAATAAGGCCGAAGAAAAAAAATTCATAGAGTTGGAAGAGTTACCAGACACTGGTGTTACAGCGCCACAAGATGATCATGCACAAGAGCATTATGAGGCCAAGCCGCATAAACCAGTTGTGAGGAGGTCTACTCGGGAGAGGAGACTCATGGTCCGATACTCACCCTCCTTACATTATCTAATGCTGATAAATAATGGTGAGCCAGAGTATTTTGAAGAGGCGTTACAGTCAAATGCACGGGTTAAGTGGGAGCACGCCATGGATGATGAGATAGACTCTCTTGAGTCTAATCGTACATGGGAGATAGTCACTCTACCTAAGGGTAAGAAAGCTCTTCATAACAAGTGGGTTTACAAACTAAAGGAGTAGCACAATGGTTCGAAACGGTACAAGGCTAGACTGGTTGTGAAAGGTTTTCAACAAAAGACAAGTATTGATTTCATTGACATATTTTCACCTGTGGTGAAAAGGTCTATGATTTGCATGGTCTTGAGTATAGTGGCTACAGAGGATTTATATCTAGAGCAGCTAGATGTTAAGACAATCTTTCTTCATTGAGATCTTAAAGAAGAGATATATATGCATTAGCCGATAGGATACATGG
Organism: Magnolia sinica; assembly: GCF_029962835.1. NCBI lineage: Eukaryota > Viridiplantae > Streptophyta > Magnoliopsida > Magnoliales > Magnoliaceae > Magnolia > Magnolia sinica. The sequence continues at coordinate 5,291,915 of NC_080584.1, read as the reverse complement.
CACCGGGAAAGGAGAACAAGGTGTGCAGACTAAAAAAGAGTCTATATGGCCTGAAGCAGGCCCCAAGGCAACGGTACAAGAAGTTCGACAGTTTCATGTCGGGAAATAGTTTTAGGAGATGTCATACAGACCACTGTTGTTATTTGAAGAAATTTGATACGTCGTACATCATCCTTCTTCTGTACGTTGATGATATGCTTGTGGCCTGTTCAAGCATGAAGGACATCTTAGATCTCAAAAGACAACTGTCTAGAGAATTTACCATGAAGGATTTAGGAGTAACAAAATAAATCCTAAGCATGAGGATAAAGCGTGATAGGAAAAATAAGAAATTAGTTTTATCACAGGCATAGTACATAGCCAAGGTACTTGATCAATTTAATATGGAAGGTGTTAAGCTGGTTAACACTCTATTAACCAACTACTTCAAGCTATCTAAGGAGCAAGGGGCAAAGACGTAGGAGGAACAAGACTACATGGCTAAAGTCCTATACGCGTCAGCTATTGGGAGTCTCATGTATGCTATGGTGAGCACGAGGCCAGACATTACTCAAGCAGTGGGAGTTGTTAGTAGGTTCATGAATAACCCTGGCAATGAACATTGGGAAGCTGTGAATTGAATCCTCAGATACCTGGTAGGTACTATAGATGTAGGGCTATGCTATAGTAGATCAAAAATTAAGCTATAAGGCTACGTGGATTCAGATTTGGCAGGGGATATCGACAGTAGAAGAAGCACTACAGATTATGTCTTTACTCTGGGTAGTGTTGCAGTCATTTGAGTTTCTCAGTTATAGAAGATAGTATTCATCAGTATGACGGAAGCAGAATATGTTGCGCCTATAGAAGCGTGCAAGGAGATGGTGTGGATGCAAAGTTTCATGAAAGAGTTGGATAAGAAGCAAGTAGATTGCAAGCTGTACAATGACAGTCAGAGTGCAATATACTTGGCTAAGAATTCAGCCTTTCATTCAAGAACCAAACATATTACCATCAGATATCACTTCATGTGTTCGTTACTGGAAGATGGATCGATTGCTCTGGAGAACATTCAAACAAGTGAGAATCCTGCGGATATGTTGACCAAGGCGGTCACACGGGAGAAGCTGAAGCTCTGTTTAGCTTTGATTGGTCTTCAAGCTTGAAGACGAGGAGGTGATGCACTCCGGATGAAGAAGACAAAGGTTTATGGTGATGTGTATCCAAGTGGGAGATTGTTGAGAAGTGGAGTCACATCTGGGGCCGCCCTCGACCGGTCGTGAGTCATTCTCAACCGGTCGTGGAGCCCACTCGACCAGTCATGTACTAGCTCGACTCGAACTCCAGCGAGCATCAGTTTTTTTGGGTTCGAGGTGCTCGACCGGTCGTATAGTCTGCTTGACTGGTTGTGGTTACTCAGATTCGTTTCTGAATCTGATGCGGACTGCGGATTTCTGTGTCGCCTTTCACAAGAGTGCAAAAGGGAAGTTGCTTAAACTATATATAAGTGTCCCTAGGGCTTTTCTAGTGCATTGGAAAGCAATAGAAAATATTTTCTAAGGTGTGGGCAAAGGATTTTCTCTGTACTTCTAAGGGAGAGGTTAGTATTTTTCCTTATAATCTTTATTTTTCTTCATAGTAGAAGTTTGCATCCATGGTTTTTTACCCTAGTTTGGGGTTTTTCCACGTACATCTTATCTTGTGGTTTGTTTGATTGCTTTGATCTATTTTTAGTTTATATTTCTTCCTGTTTATCGTTTGTGGGTGAGACTTGAGATTAGATCTCGGCTCACTGCGTTGTTGGCGTGCTGCGCAATATGTATACTATAAGTTACATGTTGAAGCTTCCCATGCTTGTGTCATGCTAGCATTTCTCCTTGAGCATTCACGTGGGCCCACTTGATGAATAGACCATAAAACACAAGTATTGATCATTCGCCAATTCTTGTGCAAGCCAATCAAGGGAGTTGTGTGTGATCCGGAGAGATTTGTATGACGTATTTAAAGATTTTTTGAGATATACAAAGAATTCATAAGACAATACAGTTAGAGCGCATTAAGTGATGCCACGACATCCATTAAGCATTCAATTAAAGTGCGATTGTGTAAAAGCGGTTACAAGAGAGATGACAATAATTGCAGTAAGGAGGGTTAAGACATTATTAAATGATTATAGCAACCGTGAGAACTCGGGAATCGTTCAAATAGCCGAGTTAATGATATAAATAGTAAAAGAATTCGATAGAAAGATTTATCTCATACCAACCAATTCACAACCAAATCAAATTAAATATATTTTACAATTATCCTTTCAATTATCCGTCATTTATATTCTTTAGTGTAGTCTTTTAACTTCCCTACCAGTCGATTACATTTCTTAATATAATAATTTACATTCTGCTTGCTTTTTACATTGTATAGTATAATCTGTAGCATTAATAAAATAGCTAATAATCTTAGTTGTAATTTGAATCTATGCTCATACGCTGGATTTAGTTCTCTATCAGGAAGGTGGTTTGACAGTTGTTCTTCCCGACCAACTATAAGGTTTCTTTTCATATTTTTCTTTTATCTGTAACTCATCATCAGAGTACGAACCTTACTTTTTGAATATCATTTGATCATTTTTACATACCGAGCGACTGGTCGATTAGGTGACCGATCTTGTTCGATATCGATTATATAGTATGTATCTACCTATCTTAGCAGTTGAGGCTATAATTATTTGATTTGAATTGAGTCGTAAATTCAATTATGTCATACCCTCACGAGCACCAACAAGTATCACATGGATCTTTTGACGCCCTACTACAGGAGCCATATCGACACCTATGGAGCCTGTTATGGGGAAATCTGAACAAGAATAATTAGGGTCGGCCTGAGCTACCAAAATCAGTTAACAAGGCCTCGAAAGGAGGGTACCACGTCAAGTATGAGCCGACCCCTGAGTTAGGACTGTAGGTTAGCTGAGACGAGCTCTCCACTAATGGATCACGACTCTGAACTACAACCCTGATTGGCCGATCCGAACCCTCGTCCTCGTCCGAAGAAGGATGGCTGAGCCAAGCTCTGGTCCTCGTACTCAGTTTCATTCAGCGAACTCCGACTTCTCGGTCTCAGGCTTAAACAAGACTAAGTCAAGGCTAGGCTGACACTCTGAATATTAGTACTCAGCCTTAGATCCGGACAAGTTGAGCCGAGCCCAAGTGAGGGCACTCCGTGTGCCGAGTCTGTAAACTAACCTAAATGCAATTATGATCAAAGATCTTACCCAAGGATACCCGCCCTTAAGACAAGATACGCCGCACAACGCAAAAATTGCGGATAATATCTCCATGTTTACACTATCTTCAAGATTGAGTAAATTGTGCCGAGATTAACGGACGCGATCCTCTCTACCCACAAGTATAAATACCAAGGGACCCCATTACTATAGGTACGCAATATCTCGCACCCTATTTCTACTTTTGACTTAGACTAAGATTCTCTATCCTGACTTAGGCATCGGAGGGTCCCCCGGCTAAGCCAGGGTCTCCTTTGCTCACCTCTTTGTGCAGGATCAGGGCTCATTGGATGTTCGTGGCATTGAGTGGAGGGTAGTCTAGATTTTGACCCCAATAGAGCCCATTCGTTCCATGCTTATTGATATGCGGCCAGCTAAAGCACGTGGAATAAGGTGGGGTGGATAATTTGAACAACGTGGATTGCAACAATCATGGTGTTTGTGAGAAATCCACACTGTCCATCTATGTTATGGGATTATGTTAGAATTGCTGGAGTGATCAAGTCCCTTTATATACATTGATACACCACACTTTTAAAGCTTAAGCTTTTAGAACAAATGGTTGTTGACATGGTATTGGAGAGGAAGATTCTATGTTGGGAAGCAATTATAATGGTTGGAGCTGACAGTTGAAATTGTTTTAAGGCCTACCTTGATATTCGTTTGTCATGTAACCTTTTCATATTAGATCTAGATGAAGGAAAAATATAAATATCACCACTGATCGAAACTGTTACAGCTCCAGTAAATTTTTAATAGTAAGAATTTAATCCCCGCTGTGTGGTCCACTTTTGAGCATTGGATCTGCCTCATTTTGGGCAGCATCGGTTCCTCCTCATTTCGGGGCTAATAGCCTTGGAATGGATGCACCCGCGGAAGCCTTTTGCATGAAGTTCCTGGGCAACGATGCTGTATGGGAACCACATTTCGAGAAATCCAGCCCGTTCATCCGCTTTGATAGCTTATTTTAGGGCATGAGATTAAAAATCATGTGTATCCAAAACTTAAGTGCATCACGTAAGAGGAAACAGTGGGGATTCAGTGTCAATCATTGAAATATTCTTAGGGCATAAAAATTTTCTGTCATGCAATTTTTTTGGTATTTTCACTTCATCACAGTGGTAATGATTTTACAAACCTCAAGTGGAGCCTGTATAAACTTCAAGTGGAGCCAACGAAGGTTTCAACTGTAGGAATTTCTTTCCCAATTTCCCCGCTGGCGTGACCCACTTGAGTTTTGGATCCAACTCGATTTTTGTTGCATTTTGTAAAATGAGCACTTAAAATGGATCAACGGAGTGGATTTCTAACAAACATGTATGTGGGCCCCAACCAGCATCCCTGCACAGGAATTTCCTGCCAAGGGACTTTCGCAAAAATGATATGGAAAATTGAATAGACGGTGTGGATTAAATCCGAAAATCATGGTGGGTCCTCAGAGCCCTTTCCAATTTGGGATAAGCAGCGTAGTCCGCATACATCACACGTGGTCCATCGTGGTAATAATTTAGCATGACGCCGACAATGCCAATGCCTTGAAAATGACGCTGATATTATCAGATTGTACCTACGCGGCCCCTATTTCACTGCAAAGAAGAAGAATGCTGATGGGCGCGGACTACGTTCTACCCCCACCTGCCTGGAGCTCGAACAGGCGGAGGCTCTGAGGGCTACTGTAGAGCCACTGTAATGTATGACTTTTATTCATATATACCATCCATCCATTTTTCCTATTATTTTAGAATACTGGGCCAGAAATAGGGCAGAACCAAATTCCAATTGGACCACACCACAGGAATAAGCGTACAAAGGACGACCACCATTGAAACCTTCTTAGGGTCCACAGTGTCATCTATTTTCCATCCAACTTATTAATATAGTCATATACACATGAATGAAGTGGAAAAACAAATATTATGATCCAAAACTTCTGTGGTCCTTGAGAAAATTTCAATGGTAAGAATTTAATCCCGGCTGTGTGGTCCATTTGAGCCTTAAATATGTCATATATTTGGTCCAGCATTCTAAAATGATATAGAAAAAGCAGAGCTTCGCTGTCCGGAGCTCCGAACAAATGGGGGTAGCACCGTTGGAAGTGGGATTAGCTGGTGTACCGCACACCACCGACCTGGCTAGTGTGGCATGTATTGTGCCAAGATGAGCGCTGCCGCTGCTCGAGCTCTCCAAGTTAGAAGAACGGTTCAAAGGAGATCAAAGTTACAATGGCCCTAAAATGATATATTTATTTATTATATCCACACCATTAATTCATTTTACAATATCATTTTAGAGCATTAGTAGACCGAGGTAAACTATCACTACCTGAAGAAGCACCTTGACAGGGTCCAAGTGGATCAATTAAAGCAATGAGAACTGCTTTGTTGAGCTTCCTCTATCCCCTTGTCTTGAGTTTGCATTCTCAAGATATGATGAAAATAAATTCTATATAAGCAATTCTTCAAAAACAATTGCTGTGCCGCATCAAAGATCTGACATTTGAAAAACCTCATTCCTCGGATTGCACACTTGTCTGATCCAAAGTTTAATTTGACCGTACAATAAATAAGAGCAGGCTTTCAATGGTAGACTTTCAATCCCACACTGCTTTTTTTGCAGTGTGGTACACCTGATCTTTAGATCTGACTTATTTTTTGGCTCAATCTTTATAATAAGCTCTCCAAATGTATGAACGGTTTGGATATAACACATATCTCTTGGTGACCCACGGAACTTGGTGACGTTAACGAACCAGCCAGCTTGGTGGTGTGTGGTACATCAGCCAATCCCTTTCCTGTTTCACGTGCCTTCAACATAGTAAATAAAAATTCACTTTATATACATATATATTTATATACATATAAGTGTATATACAAGAGTCCGAAACAGCCGCTGCATTCGATCTACATTACGGACGCGGATCGAGTCCTACCCCGCCCACCTCCAGCCACAAACGTACAGTTATGTGGGCCCGGCCCACCGTGACTGTTTGATCTGTTCATTTTTTGAGCATACAAGGGATGGACGGCGTGGATTAACAGATACATCACGGTATGCTTGCCTACGGAACTTCACGTTCGCGGCTAGAGACGGGCCTGCCCACGGAACTTCCTGTTCCCTCCAGCTGCCTTGCGAAGTCCGACTGAAAGGTGAAGCAGTCGGAGAGCTGCCTTGCGAGGTCCGATAATGAAAGCCGATAGAACGACTAACGCGGGTACCAGAAGTGAAATCCCCATTATGGGAGTAGCTAAGTCGGTAACGGAGAGTGTACGTAATTTGTGGGGGAGGCAAGGGAGACAGACAGCCAGATATGCAACAATCCCAGAGACAGCAAACATGGTAATAAGGACTAACACCTTGAACGTCTTCTTCATCTTGCCCAAAATCATGTATGATATATCTCCAACCAACGAACCGGCCCGAGCAGCAGCGTCGAGTGAAAGGCGACAGTGTTCAGCAGCTATACAAAACAGCTTCTTTACCACTTGTGGTACCGACTCCTCAGGAAATAAGAAGGAGAGGAAAAGAAGCATAAATCCTAATGTGAAAATGGTGTAGTTGGCCATAGAGGGGAATGGGTGATGAAGGAGGCCGCCAGGGAAATGAGCAACAAACTCATTGGCAGAAAATATAATAAGAAGAAGAGCCGCATCGCGGATGTCCAGATCCACGACTGCTAATACTCCGGGCATCATTGTTTTCGTTGGAAAAAATCCTGAGAAAAACCTCAAAAATATCAGAGTGGAGTATTTGCCCCAATTCAGCAAAAGAGTAATACAGTAATATACCGAAAAAAAAAAAAAAAGGAAAGGAAAACTTTGCATAGAAGGAAATAGTATAAATCAAAACCAGACAGGCAAACACTAGATCTTAGACTCAGACGCCATGGATCAACAAAAGAAAATCACAAATATTGAAAATTTCATTTGAAAACTAAAAAGAAAGTCATCCATAGCAAGCATTACTATTGATTTTAAATAAAATGAGTATGTTTCCCAAAATCACATAAATGCAAAAGACCAAGTCAAAAGCCCTTGATTCCAGGAAAAAAATGAGTCCAGATACTCTGTTTGCGAAAACCATGACTTTTCTGGTCTCCGGTATCGTCACGACGGTGTGTATTGACACCGTGCAATTAGTTACAGCAACCACGATTTTCCTGCTTGACGCAAAAACATGAAAAACCAGCGCATGCGCATGCCCCCATACCGCACGTATCACTCCCACACGCATGTGCACACACCCACACCACGCGCGCACACGATCCCACACGACACCTGCCCGTGCCCCACGCACATACCCATGCGCACACCACGCACATATCCATGCGCACACCCACAACCACACGCATGTACACATACCTACGCACACGCACAAGCCCCACGCAAACGCATAGGCATACACAGAGGTGCACATGGGTCCCCAAAATTGGAACCGAACCGTTCCACACTGTTTAGGATTTTTGGAACCGGAACGCGACCGTTAGCACCCTAGAACCAGACCGTGAAAACCGGTTCGGTTCCGGATCGGTTCCACGGTTCTGAGCTTTTTAAAATCAGGAGAGAAAGTGAGAGAGGTGGAGAGAGAGATGCCGTGGCGGTGGTGAATGGCGAGAGAGAGAGAGAGAATCAGAGACAGATAGAAGAGCAGTGAGAGAGAGAGAGGAGCAGCGAGAGAGAGAGAGGATCAGCAAGAGATAGAAGAGCAGTGAGAGAGAGAGGAGCAGCGCGAGAGAGAGCCGGCGGCGGTGAAAAAGAGGAGCATCGAGAGAGAGAGAGAGAGAGAGTCGGCGGCAGTGAAAGAGAGAGGAGCGGCTAGAGAGAGAGAGGACCTGAGAGACAGAGAGAGAGAGAGAGAGGACTGAGTGACAGAGAGAAGGGCTGGGGCAGTCACACACGCAGCAGCAGGGGATCAAGTATCCAGAGTTAGGGTTTTTTTTTTGTTTTAAATTATTTAAGTTAGGTTCCTGGTTGGGTTCCAGATTCGGTTCAACGGTTCCAGTTCTTAGATTTTTTTGAACCGGAACAGGTGCACTCTACAACAGGACCAAACTGGACCGTTTGGTCAGTTCCAGTCCGGTTCCATGATACCGCCGGCAGGATGTGCACCCCCCGACACAAACCCACACCCGCGCATGCCTACACCCACACCTACGTCCACACGGCCGCACCCGCACGCATGCGCAGACACCCCCGGCACGCGCTCACGCATCCGCGCGATTAGGCGTTACCTTGCTTACAGCTTATAACTAGTGTTACCCTTAGAACCGAACCGAAACCGGACCGTGAAAATCGGTTCGGTTCCGTGGTTCTGAGCTTTTTAAAATTAAGAGAGAAAGTGAGAGAGGTGGAGAGAGAGATGCCGTGGCGGTGGTGAATGGCGAGAGAGAGAGAGAAAAAAACTCGCCCTGAGAATTGCAGGAAACGGCAACCCTCAAAAAATCGAAGGCAGGAATGAGAACGCGAAGAAGCGAGTTAGCTAGGGCAGAAATGAGATTTTTTGGGAAGCAATTGGGTTGCGTACCTTACGCCAGCTATTTATACAGCTGCCGTAGGTACATGTCGGTTGAAGAACAACATAATGTCGGTCTTCGACTGACATGTGCACCGCCCAATCTACTTTTATTATATATAAACCGTTCATCTACTTTTAGAGATCATTTTATATTATTATTTAAAACAAAACAATGAATCTTATACTAATAACATCTTAACCACACTACAAATAGCAGCCGAGATAATAATTATCACTGTTAAAAAATTTATAGGCCCACCCTAACGTTTATCATTCATCCATTGTGTGCATAAGTTCTGGATGAATGCATAAGTTCACAAGGACCTAAATTGAGTGGAAAAACAAATTTCATATTATCTAAAACTACCGTGACCCATATAGGGTTTGAATGGTAGACAATCCCCCACTGGCTTTTGCAGTGTGGTCCACTTAACTGTTAGATCAAGTCTTATTTCTCATCTAAAGCCTTAAGATGGGCTCGTCAATTGGATGGACGGTTTAGATATAACGCATACTTCGACCCACAAAATTTGCAGAAGTCAATACACCAGCTAGACTAACAAAATTTGCTGACGTAAATACGCCGGCTATATAGCAGGTACACCAGCCAATCCGCTTCCGCCTGTGTAACCTCATGAATTGATTGGACGTAACGTAAGCGTTACGGTAATGAATGTTTTAACGGTAAAAATCACAGTAGCCACTTCTATATGTGGTGTGTTCCAATTGAGAATTGGAAATTACTCATTTTCAGGATGTTGATCTACAATGATCTCGCCGAATGAACGTATGGACCCGATAAATATATCATGTTGGGGCCATGTAAGTTTGATCTCATTTGAACCGTTCTACAACTGACACGTACCACCGGCTTGGCTTCCGTGCAGAGGAATCGGATTGCGTATGACCCGATTGTACCATAACCCGTTCATATAGGGGCTACTGTGGAGCCTACTGTGATGTATCTGTTTATCTATGCCGTCCATCCATTTTATCTGATCATTTTAAATTACGAGCCCAAAAATGAGAAAGATTAATGTTGCATTTAATGTTCTATGAATTTAATGCAACCCAAGCTCACCATTTGGCCTGGTCCACTTGAGGGTTTGATCTGACGAGTTTTTGGAATATTATGTTAAAATCATCTTCGAAAATATATTAACGGTGTGGATAAACAGATAGATGATGGTGGACCTACAGGATCCCCTGCATGAACGGCTTATTGTCCACGCGGTGGTCGGAGTCGAACACAATCTTAGTGGGATAGATCCGATTCGCAAACGCGGTTTAGCTGGCAGCTGAACACCTGTCAAACCTTTGCACGGGGCCGCCATCACCATGATGGACGCGGATTGCGTCCTACTTCCGCCCGCCTAGCCCCGAACAGGCAGTTACGTGGGCGGGCCCACCATGATGTATCTATACATCCAGGTCGACAATTCCTTTTCTCATATCATTTTAAGGCTTAAACACAAAAATTAGGCAGATCTAACGCTCAAGTGAACCACACCAAATAATAAACTTGGTTGCACTAAATGCACAGGGCATTAAATGCAAGAGTCACCTATGATGTGGTCCATTTGAACGTTGGATCTGCCAAGTTTTGTATGCATGCCTTCGAATGATATGAGATAAGGAATAAACGGCTTGGATGTATAGATAAATCACGGTGGCCCCGCCCACAGGACTGCCCGTTCGGAGCTAGAAACGGGCGGGGGTAAGACGCAATCCGCGTCCCACCGTGATATATGTATTTCATCAAACACCCTCTATCCATTTTTATTTTTATTTTTATTTTTATTTTCGGATAATTTCAATGCATGAACCCAGAAGTAAGGCATATCTAGAGTTACAGTGGACCGCACCACAAGAAATATTTAGAATTAAATATTTACCGTTGAAAAATTTTTAGGGCCACAAAAGTTCGGAATTAAGTTGATATTTGTGTTTTCCCTTCCTCCAATGACAAATAAATATCACTGTATGATGTAGGAAGGTTTGAACGGTGGATATCATTATCCTCACTATTTCCTGTGGTGTGGTCTACTTGAACTTTGTATCTGCTTTTCTTTCTTTTCCTTTTCCCTTAAAGTGACTATAAAAATGTATGGATGGCGTGGATGAAACAAATACATCATGGTGGCCCCATTTATTTAAGTGCGTGTAAATCTCTCGCACTCGCTTGGCAGCGTGGATTTCAAATTCCATAGGCTCGAGGAAATTGTGGGTTATACGAGCAGAGAATGCTCTTTTTGACCGATTCGTGGTGGGGGAGCAGATAAGATTTTACACAGTGCGCGGTACAATGACCGTGGGCCACACCTTGATGAATGTGTTGTATATCTATACCATCCATCTATTTTAATAGATTATTTTAGGATGTATTCCCAAAAAATATGCCGATCTAGAACTCGGTTGGACCACACCACAGTAACAGAGGTGATTGAATGCCCACCTTTAAAAATTACCTAGGGCCCACCTAAGGATCGCACGTAACGTTTATTTGCTATTGAACCTGTTGATAAGGTTACACAGACGTTGATGAAGGTAAAATACAAAACGTTTATCGCCCACTAATTTTTTAACGGTCAATCACCATTGTTTCGAGTGACGTGGTCCACCTGATATTTGAATATGATTTATTTTTTTATTTTTTTGGATAAATAAGAAAATGAGATGGAAAAATGGATGGTCGTGGATGTACACCACGTGCATCAAGGTGGGTCCATACGGTCCTCGTGCACCCACCCCCGTAACACGTAATCCTCTCTAGTGGATCACAGGTTGTCAATTGACTTCAACCCTTCAACCATGTAGCCGCCTTATAAATGGACCTTCGTGATTTTCATCCCCAGTGATGAATGTCTTCAATAGATGAAGCAGGTGCAAAAGCACACGTGTCTAAATTTGAATTGACATGCTTGGTGTCCAGATGTAGAAAATTGCTAAGATTTCTCACTTCCATTAATAGGCCGACCTCTTGGCTTAGAAAGAAAAAGGTAGCACATGTGGATTGCACGTAGAGCTAGGCAAAATTGATCCGACCTGATCAAACCCGATTCGATCCGATCCTAACTGAACCAACGGCCTGGATCGGTGAGGATTGGATTAGTCATTTCAGATCCGAATGGTTTTCGGATCTGGCTCGGATCGTAGTCAATTCGGACAGATCCGATCCAAAACTCAATCCGATCAGATCCGACCCGATCCGGAGCCTGAGGAGGATTTTAATAGAGGATATTCAATCATTATTGTTTTCCTATGGTGTGGTCCACCTGAGATTTTTACCCCTCTAATATTTTTTATCAAACCTTAAAATGATCCGTAAAAATGGATAAACGGCATCGATGAAAGACATACATCATGGTGGGGCTCACATATCACGAACACAGTGAGTAGCCCATCCATTTCCGTTAGCACCACTAACATTGTTTTATGGCACAAATGACGTATTCAGTATGCTTTTATTCATTGAGTAAACTCAGTGGAGCCTACCATGAATATGTGTGGGTTATCCATGTTGTACAACCGTTTTTCCAGCTAATTTTAGTGGTTGAGCCGAAAATTGAAGAATGGACAAAGCTCAAGTGGACCACACCACAGGAAACAGTGGGAATAATGACTTCCACCGTTTAAACCTTGGTAGGCCCCATGGTGATGTTTATTTGTCATCCAACCTGTTCATAAGATCACAAAGGCATTGATGAAAGGATAACACAAATAAAAGATTGACCCAAAACTACTGTGGCCCCTAAGAAATTTTCAACGGTATAATTTCAATTCACACTGTTTCTAGTGGTGTGGCCCACTTGACATTTAGATATATTTTGTTTTTGGTCTAGGGTACTCAAATTATCTTTTAAAATGGATGGACGGAGTGGATAAAATAATTAAATCATGGTGGACCCCACAGAGGCTGGCGTGCTGAGTTACTCGGTAAGCAGTCCGCATCCAGACTCCCAGTACAAGCACTAGCCACCAGCTGTGCCGTAGGCTGTAGCCTAGGCTAGCTGGCTATGGCGTGCGAAGATGAGCGAACGCTCCTCGAGCTCCGAGTTGTACGAACGGTTCAAAGGAGATCAAGTTATATGGGCCCACAGTGATGTATTTATTACATCTACACCGTTCATATATTTTTAGAAATCATGTATTAGCATTATGCAAAAAATAAATAATATCCAAAGATCATCTGGACCACACCACAAATAGCAGCAAAGAATGATTTTCACTGTTAAATCATTTGTGTGGTCCACTTGATAGTTAGATCTGCCTTATTTTTCGTCTCAGGCCTTAAGACAAGCTTGCCAAATGGATGAACGGTTTGGATATAACACCTACCCCATCATCAGATGTACAAACCTCGCTAACGTGAATACACAATTCACTCGGTCGAATTCACCCGGGCGTGCTTGCGTGAAAAGCAAGCAAACAATTTAACTTTAAAAGTTAAATAAAACCCTATGCACAGAGATTAGAAGTTTTTACAGAGCCATGTGGGGCCCACCTTGATGTATATATTTCATCTAAGCTGTTTATCCATTTTGAAATATTATTTTAGTCATTGAGCACAAAAATGAGATATATTTAAAGTTAACTTATACCACACTATATGAAATAATTTGATTTAATTTATACTATTTGAATCACACCTAATCCAATCCGGCTCGGTTTTCCTGACCGAGGCGGACTCGGTTCAGGTAAAGTCAACTTGGCATCGGGTCTGTCCGAATCAGGTGACCCGAATCTGGTCTTGGATCGGGTCGAGTTCGGATCTGACCATTGAAAATTCGAATCTGATCGGGTTATACCTAATCCGATCTGATCAGGACCGATGCCCAGCTCTAATTGCACGTGAGTCGTTCATCAATCTTAGATGCCCATTTGAGTTATATGGGCAAATTCAGTTTGGCATGTCGTTTTGAGTGGTTTATAATCAATCAATGTTTAATGATTCCCAACAAATATTTACTTTTTGATTATATGCACTCCTGTTCATTCAACACTAATGAGAAAGCACCACACTAATGAGCTCGTTATAAGGCTTGAGATGAAAATTAAAACAGATCTAACGATCAATTGGACTACACTGAAAAAAGCAATAGGGGATTGAATGTATGCCATTGAAATCCTTTCGGGGTTCATAGAAGTTTTGGATCAATATGAAATTTGTTTTTCCTTTTCATTCAGGTCTCCAAGATGTTATGAATAGATTGGATGGAAAATAAATGTTACAGTGGGCCCTACAAAATTTTTGATGGTGAAAATTATTATCTCAGCTTCTATTTGTAACGTGGTCCAAATGATCTTTGGATATGATTATTTTTTGGATAGTACTCTAAAATGATCTTAAAAAATGAATGACCAACGTGGATATAATAAATACATCATTGTCACACCCATGTAACTTTGATCTCCTTTGACCTGTTCATACAGCTCGGAGCATGAGGAGAGTCAGCGCTCATCTTGGCATGACACATACCTACACTAGCAATATAGCTGGTGTGTGGTACACCAGCCAGATTAATATGGCCATTTAGGAACTCGGGATGCCTAGTAAACAATTGCATATTTTATTTGCTATTCAAACTGGACCTATTTTTGGAATCCAATTTCCTACAGCAAGTATGGAAATTATGATTGTATATTCACTACATTTTTTATAAAATACTCACAGACTCCATGGATTAGAATAATATATTTGTACGATATGACTTGAGCACAAATCCAATTTGCTCAGGTCATGTCTGACTAAAATGACTTGAGCCCAAGCCCAACCCAAAAGTTGATAATTCCATCAATGTCAGGCTCTAACCTGACCACAGGCCAGGCTACTAGATCCAAGCCTAGCTCAAAGCTGGGTTGGGTGAGCCACCTGGTCCATTGCCTACCTGTGGTGTGGACAACTTGCACAACCAAGGGACCAAGTGGAACCAGAAAAAACTGAATATGTAGAGATATCTCCTTCAAGTACAAGCCGCAGGGCCATAGGCAAATTGGGTCCGTCCATACGCACCAATGGCTTATGTTTAAAAATCATCCATGTCCTGTAAAACCAATACAATTAACCTTTGGAGAGATGGCTCTTAACATATTCTGGTTCTTCAGACTCAATGAAGATCTACCATACCGACCGTCCCTGATCGAGGCTTGCTACAATACACCCCGATATGTTGCAATACATGAGATTTGTTGCAATACATTCCAATTTTTTGCAATAAGACATATCGGGCCATAGCCTGTGGATTGGAATCTTGTATCGGCCCAAACAGCCTAATACAGGTGCAATACACTGCAAAATGGGGCCATATCTGTGGTGAACAAAATGCACCACCATATAATACCTGCTACACCAATTTAAAACCTTGGTTGGAATCCTTTTCAATGACCCAAAAATGTTTACATGATGAGGAAAAAAAAATCTAAGATTATAGCATCTCAAACCTCTGATTATTGAAAGTTCATGGAGACCATCCATATTCAAAGGAAAAGAGTCGAATGGTCAAAGGGTTGAAATAATCCAACCTAAGAGTATTTACTTCTTTAAACATCCATCACCAGAGGTGAGGCAGATGATACAAATGGTTTGGATCATTAGACCAGATAGAAAGGCTAAAGTCTAATGCAATACATGAGCATGCAGCTCGTTATACATTTGGCTGGCTGAGGCTTTGAGCAGTATATGCTGGTTTCCAGTTCAAAAAAGTAAGACTCATGGCTTTGTAGTACTAGACTGTTTCCAAAAAACAAAAAAAAAAAATCTCAAATTGGAAGATCCTACCACAAATCCTGGATTCAGTTGGATGCTGATAATTGCTCTGTCTATTCCTTGGCTATATCAAATTGACATGATCATCCAAATTGATATTTTTGAGGTGCAAACTGTAGAGCTAAGACAACTTTCAGCCTCAAACAAACTATATATGTTACAAAGTTATGAATGAGTGTGTTTATATAAAACTGTTGCACTTCTAATGAACATGAACGAATTTGATATATAAAAAGGATGCTAGTAATATCAGTAATTCGAAACAACAATCCAAAGGATTTACTTCTTCTTGCCATCAAGATTCATTCTCCTAAACAGAAATAGTATAATTGTAGGCTTTAGGGAAATACTCTCCTACAAGAATCTAATAACCAGTCAGCAATCTTTCACAGAAATAAGCCTAGATACAAAAATGAAAAAAGAAAAAAGAATACGCGTATATGTAGATAATCCTTATAAATAAGAACTGCTTTCAAAACATTAAACCATGCTATTCTACATAGGATTCATTATATTCAAAATTGAGAGCTAAGAGAGGACAAAAAGTACTTCAATTTTTATACACAAGAAATGGGTCAATGAATTATGTTCAAACCTAATTTACACAATTAATCTTCTGAATAAAATCGGTATTTAAGCGGAACTTCTTACAAATCTATGGATTGGAATAAAATCGATGTCGTTCCCACAAAGATGTGGTCAAAAGAGAGAGAGAGAGAGAGAGAGAGAGAGAGAGAGAGAGAGAGAGAAGTAGATTGCTAAAGAATGGCAAGAGAATGAGAAAGTATATTGGTAAAGAATGGCAAGAGAACGAGAGAAATTTTAAAGAGCGCGAAGAAGAGAGGTTTTAGACATGCGTGAATAGTAATCCGTCCGGGCTGAGATTTGTGGGGCCACCATGATGTAAGTGTTTTATCCATGCCGTTCATCACTTTTATTATATTATCTTAAGATATTATCCTAAAAATGAGGCATGTCCACAAGTCCAGTGGACCACATGAAAGGAAGCTGAAGTGATAATTACATGCCGTTGAAACCTTTCTAAGGGCCACCGTGATGTTTTTTTACCATCCAACCTATTCATAAGGTCATGTAGACGTGGATGAAGTGAAAACACAAATATCAGCTTGATCTGAAACAGCTCCCGCTCCCAAGAAGTTATTAAAGGTTGACGTTCAATCCCCACTTTGTGGTCCACTGCAGCTGTGGAACTACTTTATTTTAAGGATCATACCTTAAAATGATCTGACAAAAGCGATGAACGGCGTGGATAAAACACTTACATCACAATGGGCCCCATAGAGCCCTACCGTCTGGGCGGGGGTAGCACGCAATCTGTGTCCGGGGAGGATTCGTGAGCGAGGACCGAGGATTGGATACTGACAGGCTGCCTACTGAAGTGACATCACTAACTTTTATGGGCCCACCATGATGTATGTGTTGTATCAACATCGTCCATGCATATAGAGAGATCATTTTAGAGCATCGTCCAAAGAACGAGGCAGATTCAAGGCTGAGATGGACCCCACCACAGAAAACAGGGATGAGAGTAACACCCACCGTTGAAACCTTCTGACACCACAAGAAATTTCACTTTTACCTACGAAACATTTCGTAGGTAAATGATGTTATTTCATAGGCAAAGAGTTTTACCTACGAAATATTTCGTCAGTAAATTCGTTGGTAAAAAGCCGTGGCTAAAGACTTTTACCGACGAAAAAATATCATCGTCGGTAAAGTAAGACTTTTACCAATGAAATTAAAAACTTGGTTGAGACTTTTACCAACAAAGTGTTAAGACTTTTACCTACGAACATTTGCGTAGCTAAAAACTTTGTTAAAACTTTTGCTGCCTACGAACATTTTCGTAGCTACAAACTCTACAAACTTTATTAAAACGTTTACATGTTTTAAGACCTTTACCTACGAATGTTTCCGTAGCTATAAACTTTGTTAAAACTTTTATTCGTAGGCAGAAATGGTGTTAAGACTTTTACCTACGAACGTTTTTCGTAGGTACAAACTTTTACCTACGAATGTTTTCATAGCTAATAACTGTGTTAATGCTTTTACCTACAAATGGAAAATACAAATTAAACAGCTTTTTTCTAAAAAGAAACAGAGATCCCACATAGGGCTGTTCACGAGTCAAGCTAGCTCGAAAAGCTCGCTCGACTCGGCTCGAGTCAGCTCGGATTGACTCGGCTTGAATGGTCGATTCGAGCCAAGCCAAGCTAATTATTTGAAGCTCGAGTTGAGTTCAAGCCAAGCTCGACCAGGGGGCATTTCAACTCGACTCGACTCGAACTCGACTCGACTCGAAGCTCGAACTCGAGCTCGACTCGGCTCGATTAATAAATATATTAAATATTATATTATATTATATTATATATATATATATATAAGTTTTAAGTTTAAACTTAAAAATAAAAAAATAAAAAACAAACCCTAGAGTCTCTACCCGACCGCACGCACCCCCTTCCCTTTCCCTTTCTTCTCTTTCTCTGCCCACTGCTAGCCGCACGCCCGCCCCGACCACCACCACTAGTTTTCATTTCAGCTTTACAATAGTATGATTTTAATCTCTTGAGATGTACTTCTTAGGTGAGAAACTCAAGAAATTCGAGATAGGTTCTTCTTAGATTTGTTAGAGTTTCAAGGAAATCCAATAATCTGATTGACTAGAGCTCTTTACTTGGATTTCTGATCTGTGTTCTGCTCTGTTTCTTTTCTAGTACTTGGATTTTTACTGGTGGAAGAAGATCAAGAACAGATCGGTTCTTACAGGTTTCCTCATCCGATTTGAAGCTTTGTTTGGTTTTTTCATCGGGTTTTGCTTTGATTCTCTTAAGATTTTTGAATTTTTCATCAATGGAGGAGGATCAAGAACAAAATCCATTACTCTCTCACCCAACAAGCTCGAGCTCGATTCAAGGTAAACTCGACTCGACTCGAACCACTAGCTCGACTCGACCTCGACTCGACAGCTTTGGCAAACAAGCCAAGCTTCAATGTTGAGCTCGAGGCCAAGCTCGAGCTCGAGCTCGAACTCGAGTACATCATGGACAAGCCAAGCCAAGCTTGGCCCACCTCGACTCGACTCGGCTCGATGCCCACCTCTAATCCCACATGAGGAAAAAGAAATAGAAAGCAAATCCAACCCCAAAAAGAATTAGAGAAAAAGAAAAAGAAACCTGCACATATATGGTGTGGATGAGCAGTAGCTTTGAGAAGATAATCAGTACCCCAATGAATAGCTTCCTACAACGAAT
The DNA here is from genome assembly GCF_029962835.1 of Magnolia sinica. Taxonomy (NCBI): domain Eukaryota; kingdom Viridiplantae; phylum Streptophyta; class Magnoliopsida; order Magnoliales; family Magnoliaceae; genus Magnolia; species Magnolia sinica. Next base: position 5,273,104 of record NC_080584.1, on the reverse strand, counting down.
ATCATCATACAGAAAAGTTATGCAGCAAAATTGAAGAACTAAAAATATAGAAAAAGATAAGGATGAGATGTCATAAAAAAGAGAGAGACAATACTTCAAGAGCACATGCTCATCTTCTCAATTGTAAACTCTGAAAAGCTAAGCAAAATCTGCATTATCTAAAAACCAAATAAACATCCAACAATTCATGGGCTGAAGTGAATGCTTCCCCATACTTTTGTTCAAATATTAATCTTTCCCACTCTTTCTTTAGATCCATAGGTGCCTCAAACCTATTGGACAGTCATGGCCTGAACAAAATCAGCAATACATAGCTTCCAAAACAGATAGTATTCAATTATCAACTTTCTTTCAGAAAGTTTTAAATCTCAAGTTTGTAACACTGGAGTAAAATGCGAAATATGGCATGGACATTTCAAACATGAGAATTATCTTCAAATTACCCCACATTATGATCCCAACCATTGAATGAGTGGGCCTTTCTAAAACTTGCTGTCCAACTATTTTTGGGCACTCAGAAACATCCAACCAGTAAGATATTACAAAGTGTGACCCATAGATTGGTAGATTTGGAAAAGTCAAACAAATGCACCAAATGGACAGAAAAGATAGCTTACGTGTTCGATGTCTTGTGCATCTATTTTTATTTCATGTTGGGAAAACACTACTTTTGTAATTGGTGCAATATTTGAATGGAAAGTTCTGTTCTCGCACCTTATGTTATATTGGTACATGCAGCTATATGTTGTTGCAGAAGGCTCTACCCATGTGTGGGCTTAGCAAACTTCACCTAGTAAAAACAACCATGATGTAATTTGAAACATTATTTATCTGACTTGCAAACCTGACTGTAAAAACTAAAATCTACAATGGAAGACTTCAAAATAAAAAGCAATTCAATGAAGGTCCGTGAAGCAGATGAAGAGCTCCACAATGTGATGGCCTTTTATGTACCTAACTAACAAGCAACAAGTAAAAAATAAGAACAAAAACATGTGAATAGATTGAAAGAACAACAATCAAATATCAAAACAGTCTGAAAAAAATTGTGACAATTGAACATACATATGGGGGACTGTTGTTAGTTGACTCACCTGGTTTTTGGAAATGCTCGATGCACTCTTGACCCGAGGGGAGCTCGTTCTAGACCAAGCGAGGCAAACTTGTTCACTTGCTAGGTGCGAAAATGCATCTCCTGTGAAATCTATAACAACATAAGAACACCTATGGTAGTTCAACAAGGAAACTCCGGGAATCATCTTAACTGAAACTTGTAATGCATATAGAACTAGCAAAAGGTAGAGATGCTGAAAATTTCTGCTGAGGAATGTTCAAAATCCAGAATGTAATACTCTAGATTCTTATGAGAAATGCATCACGTACATTGTAAAAAGATATTTGGAATGGCATTGCAGGTATAATTGGACTTTCCAGGCTGATTTGGAATGGCATTGCATGTATAATCAAGAATAGAAGTCAGACCAAAGTTCTGAAGTTTTCTAGAATGTATTTCTGAAGAGGAATGGGTTAGAAGCATTGCCTTCAGCTTCATCTTCCCATCATTAGCCATAAACCAGCAGATTACATTAAAATATTAGTTGTCAATGCACACATATCTCCCATAATCCAAAAAGAACCAGGCTAACAAACTGATAGCCCCTTGGGTGGAACTTTCATAAGATCCACCCCATTAAAATATTAGTTGTCTATGCACACGTATCTCCCACAAACCTGCAGATTACATTAAAACCATTCTTCTAATGTTCCTTGTCAAGATGAAAGAACTACCTAAAAAGTGCAGTATTCCAAAAACTAGGTAGGCCACACCATAGGAAACAAAAGAATATTGATGACTTGGAAAGAAGAGAAGGAACACTGGGGCTCCACAATGAGTTCCCCAGTTATTAACTTTCAAATCCCAAAAGCAGCATATGCATGAAGTTGGAAATCATCATTAGTATGGTTTCTATAATTTAACGGACGAAAAAAGAAACAAAAATTATCATTAGTATGGTTTTTATAATTTGATCAAAAATTATGTTGATGAACCTGCAAAGAAGTGTCACAAGAAAACAAAAATTGAACATAAGGAGCAATAATAGTTCTTAAAGAAAAATAAATTTGATTTAAATAGCCATTCATTTCTTCAACAAGCTGGCTGGTGGATGTAATGGAACTAGCTTCAACAAGCTGGGTGGTGGATGGAATGGAACTACCCTTCATTTCCTGAAAATAGGAGTAAAGCAAGCAAAGAATTCTAGTTAATATAATGGAATTAGCTTCACAACTATTGATTGCTCCAACCATTAACAAAAGGCATATACTGCACCTATGCATCATGTTTATCAAAACATCCCAAATATCACAAATCATATAAGATTCCAAACAATTTAGAAATGATTAATCACTGTGAAATGCCAAGTTATTTACCTAAGGCATGTTTTGTTCCACAGCACTATAATGCAGATGTATAAGAGATTAGGTTATCTGGCAAGTAATGTAAATGCATAAGAGATTAGGTTATCTAACAAGGCATGTTTTGTTCCACAACACTCTAATGCAAATGCTACCTTGATGCCTGGTGGAGATGCTGAAAGTAATGAAAACCAATAGAAAAAGGTTAGCATTTCCAAGAAATGAGCTTTTCTCGAGATATAACCATGAGAACATTGTATTAAGTTACTATTGTAAAACACAGTTTGTGAAGCAGAGCCCTCTCAAAAGGAAATTGAGGTTTTCAGCTTTAAAAAGAGATAAATACATCTTGGTTTTTGGTTGGCATGGACGAATGGAAAATCAAGTATACTCGTGATGAAAGGATTGAATTCATCGTCTGGAACTCACTTCTGGAAACTGTTGCAAATTTCATTCACTGAAATGTCCTATTCACAGCCATAAACTTTCCTTGTCATTCAGTTAAATACCTATGCCAATAAAATCTATCAAGTTCTACCATGCATCACAATATTATGCGAATCCACCGCATCCAACTTATGTGAATCAGTTGGATCATGCCACAGTCAGAAGAAAACAGATTTGATAAACACGTGACTGTTAATGAAGGGAAAGTACCATAACTCAAGTCAACAAGTCCTACTAGTTATATAATTGGATCAGAGAAGGCCAATGCATCTCCCATGAATTGAGATGCCATACAATAATAAAGGCTTGGACATGACAATATGCAGTTCTAAGACATATAGGAAGAATATTCCTGCAAATAAAAAGGGTCTAAGTTTGATTGACTTGTAATGAACAAATTCACTTGATCAAGTCAATTCAAATTGAGTCAGACAATACTTACAGCAAGCTAGCTTGGTTTTCTCTAAACCTAAAGAACCTAGTCAAAAGTACTTTGACATTTTGATCAATAGGTCAAAAATTCATAAGAGTACTCAAAGACTAGATTAGATAGCAAGGTAAAACAACAATCTATAGCCATTTGAAAACCAGCCAATCTTAAAAGTAAAAAGGGAATAGTACAAACATTATTTTAAAAAGATAAAGAAAAAAGAAAGGGAACTTGTTCACCTGCACCATGGGTTGTTGGTCCAATTCTATTGACCATTCATTTGTTTTACATACACACAGTCCACTTATTATAAAATAAAAAAAGAAGAGAGATTTTGAAAAAAAAAAAAAAAATTTAAAAACAAAACAAAATTCTAATTCCAACGTCTATGTTGTATTGGATGTATTTGACTGATACCGGCGATGTACCCAATGCATGCCCCTGTTTTTTTTTTTTTTGGATGGACTCATATGGACCTGACTGAAAGGGCACTCCAAATGCCTCGAACAATGGGGCAGTTGTACAGTTTGTCCTGCAACCATTGATACCACCATATGCCAACTACAAATAGCAGAGTTTGTATGAGAGACTGAGTGCGAAGGGATTAGCCCCCATATATACGTTAGCCAAAAAAAAAAAAAAAACAAGAATGTGACCAAGATGGAAAGGGGTCAAAGTAGCCCGGCGGCTTCAAACTAGATGATAATGCTAACACAAACTCAATGCGAATGGGGATCCAAGATATAGAGAATTCATTACAACCATCCAACAGCTCTGAGTTTGAACATTCAGTTGCAGAGTGTTTAAGCTTTGGTTTACAGAATGAATTTGGTAAACTTATCTTAATATGCAAGGAACTTGGCAGCATCAATACCCGTCTTCAGAACATTTGTAATCCCATAAGTCCACTCGGCAGCTACGATACACTGACTAGCATATTTGGGCTATGTGCCATCCGTGACAATGCCTAGCAAATGAACAGTACATGCATGCCAAGTGTATGGAAATGCAATGCACGATAACTTAGATAAACAGGTCCAAAATTGGATCATTTTCCATGCAAAGTAGGTAATTGCTCCAGTACCTTATCACGTCATCTTCCACTAATTATTGCCGTTGGGAAATAGTTTGCAACATCCTGCACGACTTCACACATCTGTCAACAAGTTGCGACAAATTAGGATGTGAAGAAAGCCTTTTAGCCCAACTTCATCATAGAAAACTACCAAATGCAGACTTTCTGAAAATGGCAGTCACAAATGTGTTAAAAGAAGAACAATAGAAAAATGTAGTTTGAGCATCTAAGTGTGGAATTCTCTAGACAAAAAGGTGGAAATGGTCTAAAAACTCATAAGAATGGAATACCTTCTCATTTCTAGAACTACAGTGCATTTATGTCAGGTGACTAAACATTTGTAGAAGGAAGCCTTCTGCATGATACAAATAAAACAAACACAATTAAATCCTTGTAGCATGTTTGTATACATATAACATATCTATATAACATAAACAAATCACAAAAAAAAAAAAAAAAACAAAAGCCATCACCATCATAGGCTAGGCCAATTGAACCAAACAACTCTTTTGCTACATTCTGTTTCTTTACAGGCATTGACTCTATATTAAGCACATCCATCTATTTTAAGAGGTAATCAGAGAGTTGCTCAACCCCTGCTAATTGTGAATTCATTGTGTTATATAAATTATGCAAAGACTGAATTTGTCAATATATAAAGTTTGAAAATGTCAATATCATAGCCCCTTGTCCAACAATGCAAGCTGCAGCATACAAAAGAAAAAAAAAAAAGACCACCTGATTGCATAAAAATATGAAAATTGCAGGCAATGCTGACAGATGGTGATTGAGAAGCTTTTGACCAATCAGGTATTTGATTACTTCAAACATGAGGAATTTGTATTCACAAAAATATTGTTGCTTTGTGATTTTCTAAGTTGTGAATCAAATCTTTCTTAGTACAAGACTTCTTTAATACAATGGAATATCAGAGAAGTGAAAAGAAGAATGAAGAAAATGTAAACTTCTCTGTCCTTCTGCATATGCCACTTCAGTGTCCTTCCTGCTTCTGTTTTTCCTTCTCGAATAATACAAAACAGACAGAAACATAGAGCATAAATTAGAGAAATGAAGGGAAGAAAATATAAGGAAAAAAAAAACTTTCAGAATGAATTTTAGGTTTTACTTGTACTCAAATGCCCTGTCATCTAATTAGTGGCACACATGAATCTATTAGTGACGGAGAGTAATGTCTGGTGGGTAGAGCCGTTTGTAGAACTCTTGCCAATCTAATTAGTGGCACACACGAAATCGCAGCTTAACATTTATTTTGACTGCACAAAATGAGAGAGCTAATCACTCAAAGTAGATCCATGTGGTAGTAGGAATCTGCTTGTCGTGGATAAAACACATACATCATGATGGGCCCCACAGCTTTTCCAATAGTACATAGTACTGACATTGGTGCTGTGTGCCACACTACGCAATCCGAGTCCAAGGAGCACATGCAAAAGAAACATTCAGTTCATACGCAGAACAAGTCCACAATTAAATCATATATCATGAGCTTACATTTATTTTGACCACGTAAAATGGGGGAGCTAATAGCTCAAAGTAGTTCCATGTAGTATTAGGAATATGCTTGTCATGGTAAGCTGATTAATGAGAGAAATAGATGGCAGAAAACAGACCTTTTTTCGAATGGAAAAACTCTTTGTTTTTAGTTCCCTTTTGTAAATAATGATGAATTCTGTACATAGAATCAATCAGATCCTCTAGAAAAACCCAAAAGACCTGCTAACATACTCAATAGATGGCATACAGATAATGGCAGATGGTTTGATTTTTGCAACATATCACAGGATTCCTTCACAACACATCACAATCTACTTCAAACGATGTATCACAAGCGGATTGTTGCAAACAGCATATGGGATATCACAAGACAACAACAGATGGTGTCCAACTGATTCTTCAAACACAAGATAAAACCAGTTCCTATAAATCACAAACTGATTTTCCAAACCAAATATCGCAGGATGACAGCAGATGGTGTACATAGAAACACAGATTAATTAAAAAATAAATAAAAACAATGACTAATAGCAATGCTCAACAAGAGAGGGACCTAATTTCAGAAAATATCACTTACTAATTTTCCATAACTTTCAAAAAAATTTGCAATCATCCAACCATACAACCATATGGGCTAACTCATGGGTAGAGAAAAAAAAATGGAACTCAAATGTGATCCACACAAAACATTCCTTGTTGAGACATTTCATCATACAGTTAGCATACATGACATATAGGAGATTATATACAATGGATTTTTCAGTTTTTACAAGTGAGGCTATTGTTTAGTGACCTAAATTCTGATATTATATATGATCCATGCACCAACAATCTGAAAAAAGGGGCCCAACTTGTATAAAATGAAAAGAAAAACATTAATAATAACAGGTAATTTACTAACAAATTGGAGATTGGTAAGGAACGTAATCATTTATTGTTTTTCATGTGAAAGTATACTCAGATGACTGAATGACTGAATATCTCACTTTGTTGGAGTGTGACACAAAGCACCCTACAGACGAGTGAGACAGAATCTTCAACTGAGAACACCACAGCACCACCATAGCTTCTTTCCTCTCCTCCGCCACACTCACTTTCTCCCAGAACTCATTTTCGTCATCTGTTTGGAGAGAGAGGGAGGAGAAAGAGAGATGGAGCAAAGATCGGGACAGAGACAGAGGTTTAGGGGAAGAAGGGTTTAGGGAATGCAACGGAGAGAATGAGAGAGAAGAGAGAGAGACCGTATGAAATCCCTACTTTTGGGCGCGGCTCTGTTTTGAGCACGCGCCCAAATTTGGGAGGCGGATTGGCTACTAGTGGCGGGTGCTCTGTGGGCCCCACCATGATGTATATGTTTCATCCATTCCGTTCATCTATTTTTAGAGATCATTTTAGGGATTAGTACAAAAAATGATAGGTATATAAATCTCAGGTGGACTACACCATAGGAAATCAATAATGGTTGGATAGCCACTATTAAAATCCTCCTGAGGCCCACTGTACTGTTTATTTGAAATCTAATATGTTGATTAGGTCATAAAGACCTAGGTGAAAGGAAATAATAAATATTAGCTTGACCCAAAACTTTTATGACCCCCAAAACGTTTTTAATGGTCAACATTCATCCAACACTTTTTTCTGTAATGTGGTCCACTTGAGGTTTAAATATACCTCATTTTTTCTCTCATATCATAAAATGATCTATAAAAATAAATGGACAGCGTGGATGAAACACATATATCATGGTGGGGCCCACAAATCACCAACCACCAGCCATTGCATGGTGTAAATAGATATGAGGTCGACCACACCACATAAAAACAATAATAATTGGTTATCCATCATTAAAACCCTCCTAAGGCCCACTTTACTTTTTATTTGACATTCAATCTGTTGATTAGGTCATATAGGCCTAGATAAAGGGGAAAAACAAAAATCATCTCGATCCATGACTTTTATGGCCCTCGAAATGTTTTAAATGGTTAACGCTCATTCAACACTATTTCCTGTTAATGTGGTCCATTTCATATTAGGATATGCCTCATTTTTTGTCTCGTGCCTTAAGATGATTTTTAAAAAAGATGGACAGCATAGATTAAACACATACATCAGGGAAGTGCTCACAAAGCATCAACCACAAGCCATTGGATGGTGCCAGGGGGAGCAGCTAATTTGTTCCCCTTATTTATGGTGTGGTTCATTTAATTAATCTTTGGATATGAATAATTTTTTGGATAGTTCTCTAAAATGATATCGAAAAATGGATGAACAAGCCAATGATCCCAAATTTTCGGTAAAGATTTTTGGTTTTTTCAAAAATTCAAAATACCTTTACCTATGAAAATGTTTTCGTAGGTAAAAATGACTTTTAAGTAAACTTTTCGTTTTTTTTATTTTTTGAAAAATTCAAAACACACTTTACCTACGAAGATTTTTCGTAGGTAAAGATGGCTTTTACCTACGAAATCTTCATTTTTTTGTATTTACAAAATTTGAAAACACCCTTTACCTACAAAAAGTTTCGTAGGTGAAGATAGCTTTTACCTACAAAATTAAATTTCGTCAATAAAAGTAAATTTTTTGATTTTTAATTATTATGAAAAATTCAAAACACTCTTTATCTACAAAATTTGAATAGGTAAAGATGTCTTTTACCTAAGAAATATAATTTCGTAGGGAAAAATTTGAAAATACCCTTTACCTACGAAACTTTTCGTAGGTAAAGATGACTTTTACCTACGAAATTTAATTTCGTTGGTAAAAGTTTACTTTTACCTACAAAAACAATTTTCGTCGGTAAAAGTCATCTTGACCTACGCAATAAAAACCATATTTCTTGTAGTGTGAAGTTCCACCGTGATGTTTATTTGAGATCCCACATGTTCATGTGTTAAAGCAGACATGAAAGAAGGAAAACACAAATATTTGCCAAAACTCAAACTGTCGTGGCCCACGGAACATTTTAACGGTGGGTGTCACTCTTCCCTCTGTTTTTTGTGGTAGGGTCTTCTCGAGCTTTGGATCTGATTCATTTTTTGGATCATGCCGTAATATGATATCTCCAAATGGATGGATGGTGTAGATACAAAACATACATCATGGTGTGGTCCACAGAAACAGGAGACATCACTTCAAGAGGAGCCGGTGAGATGCCGAAAATACTGCCGCGAGTCATCTCCACGGAGACTCTCCTGTGCACGGCTTTTGAATCCCAGCCAATGAAGGTATCTAACATCTCTTATAAAAGCTCGTATTTAAGCTCCGATGCGACATGGTGCGCAGGAGACGGGGGCTCTCTCTCTCTCTCTCTCTCTCCCTCCCTCCCTCCCTCCCTATATATATATATATATATATATGATCAAAGCCCACCCTCCAAAGCATTCCAAACTCGGATTTTGATCCTCATAAGGCACCTATAAATACATAAATAAATAAACGATTACCGTAGAGATATCAACGTGTCTGAAGATCATGACCATTTGAAGCTCTAAACCCATTTTGAGAAATGGCAAATGGTGAAAACCTACCCTCCAAAAACTAAAGATAGGGCATAAAAATCATCCCATCATTAATTTTAGTGGACCATATGAAGGGAAAGAGTTTGGAGGGCAATAATTGCCACATAAACTATTTACAATTGCATAGTGTATTTAAACAATAGAGGAGGGTAATTTAATTTTTAGGCCCTTGACTTAACATGAGATGACTTTGGGCCCCCGGCCCAACGTGAGAAGACGCACCTGCTAGTCTTCTTGTATTTTATTTAAATATCATAGTAGAGCACACCCAAGAAGCTGACCTGTTTGCTCGCATACACACTCATTAAAGAAATGTAGCAAAAGGAAGAAGTGAAATATATATATATATATATATATATATATATATATATATATATATATATATATATATATATATATAACAGGAAGAAGAAGAAGAAGGGCCGCACAACAAAAAGTGAAAAAATGAAACCAGTGTTTTTTTCTTTTCCACCAACAACACTCAACAACACATACATGTAAAGTCCTGTACATCCACATGATTGTGACATCGTGGTACATAACATGTGGCCACAGCGGACAAAAGTGAATTAACAGTTAAAAAAAAATACTAGCCACTTCTTTGTTTTGATATGTTGTGGCCCACTTGGACATCTCAAATTCCGAATCAGAAAGAAAATAATGACTTTTACCAAGGTGATCTAAAAATGCAGGTAAAAAAGGAAGAAAATGAAGGTAACGCTAAAGGGGCTGAATGCAAATGGTGTTGTGGCCGTGTACACATCTCAAATTTCGAGTCACAAAGAAAATAATGATTTTTCCTGAGGTGATATAAAAATGTGACTATAAAGGAAGAAAAGGGAGGTAAAGGGGTGTTGTGGCCCACATACACATCTCAAATTCCAAGCCACAAAGAAATTAATGATTTTTCTCAAGGTAATCTAAAATTGCAGCTAAAAAGGAAGAAAAAGGAGATAAAGGGGCTAAATGCAAGTGGTGTTGTGGCCCACCTACATATCTCAAATTCTGAGTCGCAAAGAAATTAATGATTTTTTCCAAGGTGATCTAAAAATGTGGCTAGAAAGGAAGAAAAAGAAGGTAAAGGGGGGTTGTGGCCCACTTGCACATCTCAAATTCTGAGTCACAGAGAAATTAATGATTTTTCTCAAGGTAATCTAAAAATGCAGCTAAAAATAAAGAAAAGGGAGGTAAAGGGGCTGAATGCAAGTAGTGTTGTGGCCCACTTATACATCTCAAATTCCGAATCTCAAAGAAATTAATAAATTTTCCCAAGGTGATCTATAAAAAAACGGCCAAAAAATAAAGAAAAGGGAGGTAAAGAGGTGTTGTGGCTCACTTACATATCTCAAATTCCGAGTCACAAAGAAATTAATGATTTTTCTCAAGGTAATCTAAAAACGCAGCTAAAAATAAAGAAAAGGGAGGTAAAGGCGCTGAATGCAAGTAGTGTTGTGGCCCACTTATACATCTCAAATTCCGAATCTCAAAGAAATTAATAGATTTTCCCAAGGTGATCTAAAAAATGCAGCTAAAAAATAAAGAAAAGGGAGGTAAAGAGGTGTTGTGGCCCACTTACATATCTCAAATTCCGAGTCACAAAGAAATTAATGATTTTACTCAAGGTAATCTAAAAATGAAGAAAAAGGAGGTAAAGGTGTTGTGGCCCACTTACACATCTCAAATTCTGAGTCACAAAAAATTTAATGATTGTCCCAAGGGTGATCTAAAAATGCAGCTAAAAAGGAAGAAAATGGAGGTAATGCTGAAGGGGCTGAATGCAAGTGGTCCAATGTTAAAAATTTCAATAGTTTTAACAAGTAGATGATAAAGAAATGGGAGAATAAGATATAACAAAGGACCATTAAGCGGACCAAAAAAATCTATGGTGAAGATCTTTTAATCAGGGTGACTTCTTGTACATGGCCCATATGTGGTGAGACCCACCAAGATTTTAAATCGTTGAATTGTGTTAGAGTAGCTCATAAACAAATTTGTTGTGGCCCACCTGAGGTGTGAAATTGATCATTTTATTCAAGGAATGTAGAGATCACCACCTGATGGAAAGCACAGATCTCACACAAGTATCACACTGTGACACGTGTGGCGTGTGCATATATAAGGCTCCCAAACTCGTGTGGAATTTAAGTTATTTGGCGTAGGACAAAACGTCTTCTCACGTGCCATCTTTTTTTCATATCTTTTCTGTTTTCAACCTATCAGATTTTAGTTTTATTTTTATTTCATTTCCAAGGGAAACACGAAGGATGATCTATTGTATCTGTTCATTACTACGCAAAAACCAAATCGAATCCAATGGTCATAAAATTCATGATTGAATCTATCTTTTATTAGCAATCTTGTCCATCAATTTCGGCAAGCCATTGTATACAGATTCAATGGCTATAAATTTTAAGTAATTACCCACCCATTGGGGGTTCCATCAGATCAACGGTTTAGATCTATTGACCAAAGGCCCTAATGCAAAATCTGGTGCCTCAGGATATTACAGGTGTCCTGATTTCCTTGAATTTTTCTTATTTGATTTTCGTACCAAAGTGTCAATAGGTGTATTAAGGCAATAATTTTCATTCGGATCGTGTTTTAGTAAAATTTTAATATTTGAGTATTTTTTGTTTTAAAAATTTTAATTTATTTTACATAATAATTCTTCACAACGTGTAATTTTATTAAGTGCTTTTTAACTAATAAAATTAATAAAGTCCACGTGTACCATCATCACTCTTTTTCTAGCCGTTTATTTCTGAATGATGAGGGGACCCACTTGATATGCAGGTGAAGGCATGTAAACTGTGGGCCCCACCTGAAGAATAGCCCGATATCTTCAGTCAAGTTTCGTTAGGAGAGGCATCTATACATGTATTCGTGCAAAACACGGTAGCTTTTTTTTCTTGTTTAAACTCGCAGTCAGATCTGTCAACTGCTAACAGGGCCCCAACGTGATGCATGTTTTTCTGTTCCTGTCGGCCATTCATTTTGTCATTTTGTCGGATTATTTTGGACGCGGATTTCATTCCAAAGCCTTTCGCACGAAGCTCTTGAGATGGTAACGTGAGAAATCCACCTCTTTTGTCCGTTGTATGAGACCATTTCAGGACCTGAGACCAAAATGGATGGGATCCAATACTCAAAGTGACAACACAAAAATGAAAAGGTGGGTAGGAAAAATCTTATAGTTGAAACCTCCCTTCGGTCTACCCTGATGTTTACATGCCATCAATACAGTTAATAACGTCATTCCTACTGTGAAGAACTGAAAACACAAATATTAGCCATTCTTATTGTGAAGAACTGAAAACACAAATATTTGAAAACACAAATATTAGCCTGATTCAAAACTAATGTGGTGCCATGAATATTTCAATTGTGGACGTTGAGTGCCCACAATTTAGACCCACTTACGTATCCAATACGGTGCCATTTTTACCTCATGTCCTAAAATAAGCTCATAAAATGGTTGGATTTCTTATAAACATCACGGTGGGCCTCAACTAGGTTTCCACCACAGGAACTTCTGCAAAAGGCTTTGGCGCCGCCCCCTTATTTTAGGGGCAGTCCAAAAATGCTTGGATTTGGTACAATCCCCACAAAGACCTAACTAGAGAGAGTAGGACTATGTGGAGCCATCGTGACCCTTCTATTTTATCTACGTTGTCAACCTATTTTGAAAGATTGTTTCAAGGCATGTGCCCATAATGAAACAAATCAAAGGCTTAAATGAACCATACCACAGGTAACAGTAGGGATTTAAAGTCCACCATTGAAAACCTAATATTTATATTTTCCTTTCATTTAGGTATATGTGATCTTAAGAATATATATGTTGGACGGTAAATAAACATCACCGTGGGCCCTAGGAAGTTTTCAATGATAGGAGGTCAATCACCGCTACTTCCTGTGGTGTGGTCCACCTGAAGCTTTGATCTGCCTCCTTTTTGGGGCTCATGCCCTAAAATGGTCTTTCAAAATAGATGGACATCATGGATAAATTATATACATCATGATGGCCCCAAAAAGCCCTAACATGGCCATCCATCTTGGTAGTAGACTCCGTACTGAGTAAGCTCCGTGGGGCCCATTGTAATTTGTCTTTTATCCACTCCATCCATCTATTTTACCAAATAATTTTAGGGCTTAAGTCCAAAAATAAAGTATATCAAAACCTCAGGTGGACCACACCACAAGAAACAATGTAAATTATACATCTATTGTTGAAAAAATCTTAGGGGCCACATAAGTTTTGGATATAATTGATATTTGTGTTTCTCCTTCATTTATGTCTCTGTGATGTTATGAATTAGTTTGATGACAAATAAACATCATTGTAGGCCCTAGGAAGTGTTCGTCGGTGGAAATCATTATTCCCGCTGCTTTTTATGGTGTGGTCTACTAAAGCTTAATTCGGATATGCATCAATTTTCGGCTCAACTCCTAGAATGAGCCGGAAAAACGGATGTACATCATGGATAAACCATATACAATTATGGTGGGCCTTGTTGTCAAATGTCTTCAATCTATGCATGGAATAGGGTCTCAATCGATCAAAAAGCATGGTCGATTGATCGAGTGAACCCTGAATTAAACAGATTGGTCTCTGGATGGTTTTAGACAATATCGATCTCGATCGACAGAATTTAGAAAATACTTGTAATCTCTATGGACCCTTTTAAGCATGTTTGAGCAATCAAACATATGGTACTCGATCGATCGAGGACCACTCGATTCGATGTCGATCAATTGATGGTTAGAATAATGACACGCACAATTTTATGTAATTGCATGATTAGGTTCCTATTTCAGGTATTATGTTATATATATGAGTGTAATTGTAGCATTAGGGTATTCTAATTGTGGTTTAAATGTTTATAGGGTTTGGAGAGGAGAAAACAAGGCTTTTCTGATTGTAAGTCCATCCATCTATTGTATTTTTTATTTTCATAGTAGTCGTTGTCTCTTTTTGTCGTGGTTTTCTTTTTCTACGAGAGTTTCAATTTCCACGTAAAAATTTGTGTGTACTTGTGTATGCTTTGTTTGTATTTGCTTATTGTTGTATGACCTTATTTAGGGTTTGCTTTCGCAGTCTCTCAACAAATAGTATCAGAACTAACATTAGAATTCGAGTTTTGGATTTGAAACATGACAACTAATAGATCAAATGTGAAGTATGAAGCAGAGAATTTCATTAGGAAAAACAACTTCAAACTACGAAAGGTGAAGATAAGAGGCCTTCTAGTTCAGCTAAGGCTCTAACATACACTTTTTAGTGTAAAGAAACATCCAACGTCTATGATTGATGAAGAGTGTGAATAATTGGATAAGAGGGCGAAAACCTCGGTTAATTATGTTTGGCGGATGATATCCTTTACAATATCCTTAATTAAAAGACCACCACAAAACTTTAAAAGAAATTAAATAGCTTACACATGACGAAATCCCTATCAAATTGTCTATATCAGAAAAAGCAATTATGTAATCTAAAAATGACGGAAGGGTCGAATCTTAATAATCACAATAACATGTTTAACTAGATACTTTGCAAATTAACGAGTATAGAAGTGAAGATTGGCGAAAAAGATCAAGCCCTAATTCAATTGAACTCTCTTTTAGAGTCTTACGATAGTTTTGTAAACACTATGTGCTATGGTAGAGAGACAATTGATGTCAAAACTGTCATCTCAACCATTCGGTTGAAAATGTTGAAAAAGAAGGATAATAGCACCGGGTCCTCTACAAATGCATTGGTAGATATGGGAAGAAATTCAAAGTGAGAAAAAGAAAACTTACGATCACGATTCAAGTCTAAGGGCAATAAGAAGACAATGTGCTGAAATTGTGGGAGACGGGCATATGAAGAAGGATTGTCGAAATCTTAAAACCCAAAAAGGAAAAAAAAATTAGATGAAGCACCGAAGGAGACCAACACGGTAGAATTTAGCGAAGAAGTGAATGATGGTATAACATCTTGACTGCATCAAAATCCAATTTTTCAGCGATGAGTGATTTTGGATTTAGGAGGCCTCATACCACATGACTTTTCAGCGAGATTGATTCATCAATTATAGTCAATGTAATGGTGGATAGGTATTTAATTATGGGTAATGATATTGCCTGTAAAGTTGTTGGAATCGAAATGGTGCACATCAAGATATTAGACATGTTCCTGAGCTGAGGAAAAATCTTATATCTTTGGGAGCTCTTGATGCACTTGTGTGCAAATTCACCGGATTTGATTGTGTCTTAAAGGTTTCAAAATGGACACTCATAATGATGAAAGCACAATGGAGCAGTAACATTTACAAGTTAATTAGAAATACTGTATCGGGTGGAGCTGCAACATCTGTAGAAGAGTCAACGTCAGCATATTTGTGGCATGCACGTATATGCCACATGAGCAACCATGATATGAAGGTACTTTCTGCTCAATAATTAATCCTTGCTTTTAAAAGTGTAGATTTAAATATATGCAAGCATTGTATATAAAGTAAGCAATCACGATTATCTTTTAAGTCGAGAAAATATATTAGTAAATTGGTGCTTAATTATGTATTTTCTAATGTATGGGGCCATCTCCTCTAGTTTCTAAAAGGGAGTCATTGTTCTTTGTATCATTTATAAATGACTACTTTAAAAATATGTGAGTTTACTTCATGAAGCATAAATAAGACATTTTTACCACATAAATACCCTTAACAAATTCACTTTGTCCATCAGTTACTATACCACAATTGGCCAGGATTCTAAAAAATTGAGCAGATCCAAAACTCATGTGGGCCATATCACACAAAACAGTGGGGAATGAATGCTTACCACTGGAGACTGTGGGGACCACATAAGGTATGTATGAGGATGATATTTGTGCCTACAGCTTATGCGAGTGGTAATAACCCTACAAATGATTTGGATGGCATATAAAAATCATGGTCAACTCTAGTAACGTTTCAATGATAGATGTTTCTATTCCCACTTTCTCATTTGGTGTGGCCCACTTGAGTTTTGGATCTCCCTAATTTTTAGAATCTTATTCTATTGTGGTCTTACAAAATCGATAAATGGAATGGATTTGTCACGGGCATCTCTGTGGGCCCCACATGGCTTCTAAGAATGTGTCCAACAAGCAAACAACCAAGTTCTATGGGGCTCACTATGTTATACATGTAAATCCACTCAGTCTATCGAGTGAAAACCATTATTTTAACCGTAGATACAGATGATCAATCCCATGAAAAATTTGGATGGGCCACACAAATGGAAATAACTTAAACTTGTTTGTAAAACTGTAGTTTTAAAATATGGTGCCACGGCTTGAAACTTGACGAGTCAACTCAACTTGTTTAGCAATGAGCTGAGTTACTATGAAATTCGCTAGTGAGATAGACTCAGCATGACTCATTGAGTTTGCTCACCTACCTGGTCAATTGGACATGACCGACATATCTCGGACTAACTTACGATGAAACATGACCCGATCAAGTGGCCTGATTTTTGAGCCATGTGAAGCAATTTTGGAGTTTGGACACAGCTTATTAATATCCTGGATCTTTTCACAGAGGTGTTACATTTGCACGTGTACTATATGAGTTACGTCTTGAAGCTTTCCATTCTCGTATCTTGATAGCATTTCTCTGTGAACATTCACGTGGGCCCACTTGATGAATGGACCATAAAACACAAGTACTGTTCACTCCCATTGTCACCAATTCCTATGAAAGCCAATCAAAGCGAGTTATGTGTGATCTGGATGGATATGTTTAAAGATCTTTGGGGATATACGAAGATGATTCTACAATACAGCTGGAGTACATTGTGCATTGCCACGACATCCACTAAGTGGTCAATTGAAGAGTGATCATGCAAAGTGGTTACAGGACAGTTGGTAGGAGTAGAAGCAATGAGGATTAAAACGTATTAAGCGGTTATAACAATCACCGGAACTTGGGAATAATCCAAATGGCAGAGTTAAGGATATTGTTAGCTTGTTAGTACACCCCACTATCAGTTCACACTTCACTATTAGCCAACCCACTAGGGAATCGATACCAAGACCTTATTGTTGAAACGAGGTATCTTTCACTCGGTCTACCACTTGAGCTATAGATTATAAATAGTAAAGTAATTCAGTAGAAAGATTTATCTCGTACCAACAAAATCAAACTGAATATATTTTACAATTAACCTTTTAATTATCCGTCATTTACATTCTTTAGTGTAATCTTTTAACTTTCTTGTCAGTCAATTGCATTTCTTAATATAATCATTAACTCTCTACCCACCTTTTACATTCTATAGTGTAATCTATAGCGTTAATAAAGTAACTAATAATATTAGCTGTAATTTGGGTGTATGTTCATATGCTGGATTCAGTTCTCCATCATGAATGTATTTTGCAACTGCTTTTTGTGACTGACTGTAAGGTTTCATTTCATATTTTTCTTTTATCTGTATTGAAAAGTTCTTTTATACAGAAGGCAAAGGTGTAATCCATCATCAGAGGACGAACCTTACCTTATGAATATCATCTAATCATTTTTACATACTGAGCAAGTGGTTGAAAAAGTGACTGATCTTGTTCGATCTATATAACGTATATGCTTATCTTGGCGCATAGGGTTATAGTTATTCAGTTTGAATTGAACCGTAAATTCAATTATGTCACACCCTCACGAGCACCAACAAGTATCACATGGACCTTTTGAGGGCCTACAACACCTGCCATATCGGCACCCATGGAGCCGATTCGTTTTGTGCTTATTGAGATGCAGCCAGCTAAAGCATGAGGAATAACATGGAGATACATGATTTGAACAACACGGATTGCAACGATCGAGGTGTTTGTGAGAAATCTACACTGTCCACCTATGTTTTGGGATTATGTTAGAATATCAACCCAAAAATGAAGCAAATCCACCACTTAAGTGGACTGCATGACAAGAAGCGTTACGGATTTAACGTCCAACATTGAAATATTCGTGGGCCCACATAAGATTTGGATTTGGCTAATATTCTTTGCATTTTCAATTGATCACAATATAAATGACAATATGAACGGTATTAACAGGTCTGTGTGTGTAGTACTATGAGGTCTAGCTATGTGGGCCACACCATGATGTGTGTCGAAAATTAACATTGTGCATTTGATTGGTCCCCATTAAGTCATGGGATATCTCAAAAATCAGCCATATACAGAATTCAGGTGTGCGATGCCATGAGAAGACATGCCTAAAATATATAAAAGCACTTGGTGGGGCCCACCTGAGTTTTGGATGCGGCTGAAACTTAATCCCTGGGCTGGATTTGTGAACCTCATCTCCATGGCCCAATAAATTATTATGAATATTTTAATGGGAGAATAACTCCTCTAAATGGTTGTATGTGGTGTAGCCCACCAAAGTCAAGGACTGACTTCATTTTTATGCCTGTGGCCCACCATGGAATGGTGCATCTAATTGATGGGGGGGATGTTCGACACACATCATGGTGTGGCCCACACAG
This sequence comes from Magnolia sinica, assembly GCF_029962835.1. Classification (NCBI taxonomy): domain Eukaryota; kingdom Viridiplantae; phylum Streptophyta; class Magnoliopsida; order Magnoliales; family Magnoliaceae; genus Magnolia; species Magnolia sinica. The sequence goes on along the minus strand of NC_080584.1, from coordinate 5,254,197 downwards.
CTTGACCTCATGGTACCATAATATTGTAGTAAAAACATTTTGTAAATTTTTCACGCAAGTATTGGGAGAGTTTCCACAATATTTGTCACTTTGGTGTTCATGTGTATCAAATAAAATATTTTAAGATAAATCTAACTAAATAAGATATCTTAAAACAGCACATCTTAAATGTTGACGTGCACTTACCGTGAAAAAGGTGAAAATGTCGTTTTATGTAAAGAATTTTTATTTTTCACTATCAACTACACTTATGTACACGTATATAGTACTTCTTCATTGGGACACAAATGAGTACTTTCCTATGATCCCAAAAAGTAAGCAAATCAAATCTTCGATTGAGACACACTGCTTATTAATGGCAGACGCTCAATATCATCCTTTCGTGTGGTGTGGTCCACTTGGGCCTTCGATCTGCCTTTGTTTTTGGATCATGTTATAACATAAGCTTTCAAAATGGATGGACGGCTTAAATAAAAACACAAATATTGTGGTGGGTGTTATACTCCACTTTTTTGGCTAGTATGCTCGAAACATTGAAATATTGGTTTATTTAGGACGGAAAAACCCACACGACCGTTGGCGTTGGTCATTTTTTTGGTAGCGAGCATATGTCAATGTAAGGATTTTATTCACACAGTTGGTTCTTTCATTTGAAATATCATTTAGGGGTATAAACCCATAAGATAAGACAGATCCAAGGCGTAAGTGGTCCACGCCAAAGGAAGAAGCCGTTATAATAGCTACGGCCCACGGTTGAAACCATCACAGGGTCCACCCTGATGTTTATTTACTATGTTAGCCCTTTTTCATTGAAACAGGAGTGGGCACTGTCCTAAACTCGGAATAGGCATGGCTTTGAGGAGCAGATCCAAAGCTCAAGTGGACCACACCAAAGGAAGAAGCAGTTACAATGGTTGGGGCTGACGGTTGAAACCGTTCTGGGCCTACCTTGATGTTTATTTGCCATGTAACCTTTTCATAACGTCAGGTAGATGTGGATGAAGGAAAAATATAAATATCACCATCGATTGAAACTTTTACAACTATGTGGTCTACTTTGAGCATTAGATCTACCACATTTCGGGGCTTATATTCTAAAATGACATGGACCAATATTTTAATAGTGGATGTTTAATCCCCATTATGTGGTCCACTTTGAGCATTGGATCTGCCTCATTTCCGGGCTTATACTCTAAAATGATGTGGACCAATATTTCAGCATCAGAACCACCTCATTTTGGGGCTTATACCCTTAAATTAAATGGACGCACCCGAGAGAGCATTTTGCATGAAGTTCCTGCACAACGATGTTGGATGGGACCCACTAAGATGTTTTTGAGAAATCTGGCTCGTTCATCCGCATCGATTGCTAATTTTAGGACATGAGATTAAAATAGCTTATTTTAGCTCATTTGAGGAAACAGCGGGGATTCAGTGTGAACCGTGGAAACATTCTTAGGGCATAAAAATTTTCTGTCAGGCAATCTTTTTGGTATTTTCGCTTCATCCCAGTGGTAATGATATTATAAACGGTTTAGATGCATATAAACATCAATTGGAGCCCAGGAAGGTTTCAACTGTAGGAATTTCTTTCCCCAATTTCCCTGCTGGTGTGACCCACTTGAGTTTTGGATCCACCTCATTTTTTGTTGCATTTTTTAAAATGATCACCCAAAATGGATAGACGGGGTGGATTTCTAACAAACATCTGTGGGCCCCACCCAGCATCCCTGATATGGAAAATTGAATAGACGGTGTGGATAAAATCCAAAAATCATAGTGGGTCCCTCGGAGCCCTGCCCTTTCCAAGTTGGGATTGGGCGGGTGGTCCGCATCCATTGCACGCGGACGATCCTGGCAATATCTTAACTTGATCATGCGGACAATGCCAGTATATTAAAAATGACGCTGACGATGTAAGATTCTACTTATCTGGCTCATATTTCATTGCAAATATGCTAACAATGGGACGGGGACTGCGTCCTACCGCCGCTGTACGGACCACCGTGATGTAAGTGTTTTATCCGAGCCGTTCATAGATTTTCTCAATCATTTTATGCTAGTAAGTGTTTTGTCAGTGTGGGGCTCACCACGATGTAAGTATTTTATCTACTTGATGCACACACACCTCACCGTGATGCTATTAGCCTAAAAATGAAGCATGTCCACAGCTCCCGTGGATAAACATCAAAAGAAACTGCAGTGATAATGACACCCACCCTTTAAACCTTCCTAAGGGCTACCATGATCTTTTTTTACTGCCACCGTGGTGTTTTTTAATGATCCAACATATTCATTAGGTAGTGTAGAAGTGGATGAAGTGAAAACATGAATATCAAGCACACAAATATTAGCTTGATCCGAGACTTCCACATCTCCCAAGAAGTTTTTAATGTTGGACGTCTAATCCCCACTTTGTGGTCCACTTAAGCCCTGGACCTACTCACTTTTTTAGATCATACCTTAAAATGATGAACAGTGTTGAGAAAACACTTACATCATGGTGGACCCCACAAAGCCCTGCTTGGACAGATTACCCCGCTCGAGCGGGGTAGGATGCAATCCGCGTCCATGATAATGACACGTTACACCTGTTATATTGGAAGCAGATTGGAAGGCACACCACCGACCTGACTTGTGTGGTACTTATCGTGCTTATAAGATGAGCGCTGCCACTAGTCTACGGCAGGGTGTGAAGGACAGTTCAAAGGAGATCAAAGTTAAAATGGCTCTAAAATGATGTATCTATTTATTATATCCGTATCATTAATCCATTTTTCAATATTATTTTTGAGTATTACCCTAAAATTCCAAAGCTTAATTGGACCATACAACAAATAAGAATAGGGATAGTGATTTTCACCAATAAAAGATTCCTGGGCTCACCATCACTTTTATTTTCAATCTAATCTATTACACAACGGTTGACTTTCAATATTACTCGCTGCTTTTTGCAGTGTGTCACACTCGATCTTTCGGTTAATTTTATTTTTGGCTCAAATTTTACAGCGATTTCTTCAAACGGATGGATGGTTTGGATATAACACATACATCGTAGTGGACCACAAAACTTGGTGTCATCAACACACCAGCCAGTTCGGTGGTGTTTGGTACACCAGCCAATTCCCTTCCTGTTCCATGTGACTTTAACACAGCAAATAAAAAATACACTTTTTTTTTCTTTTTTTTTAACTATAACGAGGCGTATATACAAGAGTCCGAAACAGCCACGGCATACAGTGGATTAGGTCCTACCCGGCCCGCCTCCAGCCACAAACGGACAGTTATGTGGGTGGGCCTACCATGATGTATCTGTTTATCTACGCCGCTCATCCCTTTTCTCAAACTATTGTAAGGTATGTGCACAAAAATGAAGTAGATACTATACTCAAGTGGACCACACCAAACAATAAGATTTGTTGCATTAAATACAAAGAGTCATCTTTGGTGTGGTCCACTTAACCGTTTGATCTGCCTTATTTTTTGCATAAATGATAAAATAATCAGAGAAAAGAGATGGACAGCGTAGATAAACAGATACATCACGTTCTGCCCGCCCACAGAACTTACTGTTCGTGGCTAGAGAGGGGAGGGGGTAAGACGCAATCCCCGCAGCAGCTATAACAAAACAAACAAAAAAAAAAAAAAAAAAAAAATCAGAAATCCAGGAAAACGAACAGTGCCTGATCAAAATCCCCATCCCCATCCTCATCGTCATCCTCAGGAGCCGCCGAACCACCAAACTCCATCACAAGCTCTTCAAAAGCAGAGCATAGCAGCTACCTTGCGGAAGACTGTAATTCCTCACAAAGACCATGATGGCGGGGCAAACGAGACACCGACATAAACACACACGGTATATATGAAGCAGAAAAGGCGAAATACGTACGGACATGGAAAATCAAACAAGCCCTAATATCAATCACACATGAAGGAGATCTAACGAAGTGTCGGAGGTGAAGAGACATCTCGAAAAGGCTGGAAACGGATATGGACACGCACAAAAATAGCTAATCAAACTAGCTTCTTTGCCACTTTCACGGATACGGACACCCACAAAAGTCGGATATAGTGTAAAGTAACCGCCATCGTGAGCAAAATGAGGGAAATGGCAACAAGGGCGATGGAGATGAAGTTGTGGTGCGGTACTATGAGATTTGCAAAAATCCCCAAAGCAGCTATTATAACGAACGGAAAAGTCCCAGCAGACTTTCTTCTGTGGCAAGTTCGAACCAATCCAGCAGCTGCAGAAATCAGCTTCTTTGCTAGAACGACTGAAACGAGCACCTTAGGAAATAGGATGAAGAGTAAAAGAAGTGAAATCCCCATTATGAGAGTAGCGAAGTTGAAGTTGGTTAGAACATAAGCAACGGAAAGGAATTTGTGAGGGAATCGGACAGCGAGATCTGCAACAATCCCAAAAACAGCGACCGTGGTAATAAGGATTAACACCTTGAATATCTTCTTCATCTGGGCCAGAATCATGTATGCTATTTCTCCAACAAACGAACCGGCCCGAGCAGCAGCGTCTAGTGAAAGGCGACAGTGTTCAGCAGCTATAGAAACCAGCTTCTTTGCCACTTGTGATACGGACTCGTGAGGAAATAAGAAGGAGAGGAAAAGAAGCATCATTCCTAATGTGAAAATGGTGTAGTTGGCCATAGAGGGGAATGGGTGATGAATGAGGCCGCCAGGGAAATCCGCAACAAACTGATAGGCAGAAAATATAATAAGAAAGACAGCAACATTGCGAGCATTGGGGATGTCCCGATCCACGTCTGGTAATACTCCAGGCATCATTGTTTTTGTTGGAGAAAATCCTGAGAAAAACCTCAAAAATATCAGAGTAGAGTATTTGCCCCAATTCAGCAAAAGAGTAATACAGTAATATACTGAAAAAAAGGGAGAACTTTGTATAGAAGGAAAGAGTATAACAAAATGAGATTCAAAAACAGATAGGCAGACACAAGATGTTAGAATCAAAAGCATGGATCAACAAAAGAAAATCATACGTATTGAAAATTTCATTTGAAAAATACGAGATTACGTGCAAATTTGCACGAGAAAAACCAAAAGAAAGTCATTCATAAATGCGAAGAAGACTAAGTCAAATCACTAGTTGCCAGTAAAAAAATACGAAACCGAGAAAAAAAAAACATGAAAAACCAACACGCACACCCACACCCGCACATGCACATGTGCCCTCGCACGTGCACGTGCTCAGTGAACACAGCCCTGCCAAAGCACACATGCAACCACACACGTAGACGCGCACCTGCACGCCCACACCTACACAAACCCACACCCTCCTACACACCCACGCCCCCGCACGTACCGACGCCCACGCACATGCCCATACTTGCACTTGCCCATGCCCACACGGCCACACACCCACGCACAAGCGCATGCGGTCACCACCTGTGCACACGCACAACCACACGCACACGCAAGCGCACACCTGTAGCACACGCACACCCACACCGCCCATGCCCCACCCCAAACAGTCACGCACCAGCGCATGCGCATGCACCCATACACGCACACCCACACCGCACGTACCGACGCCCACACGCACCGCACATGCCACGCACCAACGTACACGCATACGCCCACTCACACGGTCACACCTGCCAAGGCCTATGCCCGTACGCATGTGCACATATCCATGCGCACACCCACACCACACACCCACAACCACACGCATGTGAACATAACCACGCACACGCACACAAACACGCACATGCACAGACCCACGCACAAGCACCACGTATACGCATACGCATACGCAAACCCACACCCGCGCATGCCTACGCCCACACCCACACACCTGCGCACATACCCGCGGCACTCGCTCACGCATCGGCGCGATTAGGTGTTACTCGGGTTAAATCTTACAACTCGGTGTTACCCTTACTGTAGGGCCCACCTTGATGATATGTTGTATATCCATTCCGTCCATTCGTTTTGACAGTCGATTTTAGGACGCAGTTCCAAAAATTAGCCATATTCACTTCTTAGATGGACCACACCAGAAGAAACAGTGATGATTGAGCACTCGGCGTTCCAAACTTCCCAAGGCTCACTGTAATCATATCCATGATTTTTCATCTTCCATCCAAGCCGTTGATAAGGTCAGTCGGAGCTGGATGAAGGGAAAATACAAAGATCCAAAAATTTTACTATCTAAAACAATCTTTTAATAGTCATTCACAACTTTTCCAGTAGTGTGCTCCACAAGAATTTAGATCTGGCGCTCGCGCGGCGCCCCGAAAAGATCGAAATCGTGTAAAAGAAAATCCCGGGATCAGATCTGATAGCACCAGATCGCAAAGAAAACAGGAAGCTTGCCCAGAGAATTCCAAGAAACCCGCACATGCCCACACCCACACCCCGCCCACGCCCCAAAAGATCGAAATCATGTAAAAGAAAATCCCTGGATCAGTTCTTATAACAGCAGATCGCAAAGAAAAGCAGAGAACTCGCCTTGAGAATTCCAAGAAATGGAAATCCTCAGAAAAAAACGAAGGCGGAAACGAGAACTGGAAGAAGCGAGTCAGCTACGGCAGTAACCAGACCCGGAGAATGCGAAAATGAAATATCCAAGGAGCGTATGGAAACGCGTGAGAATTCTTCTTCTCAGATGGGGATTATAAAGAAGAGGGGCTGGTGTAGTACACACCACCGTTGTGGCTGGTGTGTGTTACATCACCAAGTTCTGTGGGTCACATGATGAGGTATGAGCTATATCCAAACCGTCCGTCCAATTGGTGATCTCGTCCTAAGGCTTGAGCCTAAAAATAAGAAAGATCCAATAATCAAGTGGATCACACTGTAAAAATCAGAGGAGGATTGAACGCCTGCCATTGAAACCATTTTGGGGGTCACAGAATTTTTTTATCATTATGATATATTTTTTTTCTCTTCATCCAGGTCTGTGTGACCTTATAAACAGATTGGATTGGAAAGTAAGCGTTACGGTGGGGCCTACGAGTGCTTTAACGGTGAATATCATTGTCCCACGGCTATTTGTGATGTGGACCACTTGAGCATTGGAAATTACACATTTTTTGGGATCAAGATCTACAATAATCTCGCCAAATGGATGAACGGTTTAGATATGATAAATACGTCATTTTCGGGCCATGTAACTTTGATCTCATTTGAACCGTTCATACAACTGAGATTTCGAGAAGCTCCAGCGCTAGTCTTCGCATGGGCGGTGCGTGGGACACTGCAATCCGCTTCCGTACGGATATTGCAGAGGAATCGATTGCGTCCGACCCGCTTGTACCATAAACCGTCCGTACAGGGGCTACTGTGGGTCCCACTGTGATGTCTCTGTTTATCAACGCGGTCCATCCATTTTCTCGGATCATTTCAAACTACGATCCCAACAATTAGAGAGATTAATATTATATTTAATATTTTTTTGCATTTAATGTAACTGAAGCTCACCATTTTGGCGTGGTAACTTGAGCGTTGGATCTGAATCGTTTTTGGGATAATCGATTAAAATGATCTTCAAAAATATATGAACGGCGTGGATTAACAGATACATACTTGGAATCACAGGAGACCCCGCATGAACGGCTTATTGTCCACGCAGTGGACGGACGCAATCCGTGAGGAATGGATTGGAGAACGCGGTTTCGCGTGCAATTGAACCCGCGTTCAGTTGAACACCTGTCAAGCCAACCGTGCAGTGGAGCCCGCGTTCAGTTGAACACCTGCAAAACCCCTTCGTAGTCTATAGCTGGGAATTTCTCACCCATCTTAATGAAACTTAAAGCTTAAATTGGTGCAGTTTGAGTTGGGTCAGTGAGATTCGACCATTAATCGAATCGAGTTCGAATCATGGTCGATTTGAACTGATCCGAACCAAATGGATCCAATTCGATCTGAAATGATTCTTAGGAATATTTATCATATATATTTATCTTATAAACAGGTTGGAAGACAAATAAACATAATTGAGGCCTTATAAATTTTTTAATGGTGGAAATCAATACTTCTACTTTTTCCCGTGGTATGGTACACTTGAGCTTTGGATATACATCAATTTTGACTTCAACCACTAAAATGATCTAGAAAAACGAATGGACGGCATGGATAAACCACATGCATTCATGGTGGACCCCAACAGAGTTTACTAAGAGACCAACTGTGTGCATAGCATGTCAACACGGGCGCGGATTAGCCACTTACGGGTTGAGAGACTAGCTACTGAAGTGACGTTAACAAGTTCTGTGGACCCCGCCATGATGTATGTTTTGTATCCACACCTTCCATCCATTTGAAGAGATCATTTTAGGGCAATATCCAAAGAATGAGTTAAATCCAAAGCTCTAGTGGACCCCAGCATAGAAGACAGTAGGACAGTCATGCCCGCCATTAAAGACTTCTAAAGGCCATAAAGTTTTAGATCAAGCTGATATTTGTGATTTTCCTTTTTTTTTGGGGGGGGGGTTAGATTGTTAGTACACACCCATTTCAGTACACACACTCCATGTTAGCCACCCCCATAAGGATCAATACCAAGACCTCAAGTGTTGAAACGAGGTATCTCCACTCAATCTGCCAGTTGAGCTGTGGATCTGGGTGTATGTTTTCCCTTATTTCATGTCTTTTTGAACTTTTTAATAGGTTGGATTTCAAATAAACATTATGATGGGCCTTAGGATTGTTTCAACGGTGGAAATCACTCTCCCCACTATTTTCTTTGATGTGATCCACTACAGATTTTTATTTGCCTCATTCTTCGGTTCATATCCTAAAATGATATTTAAAAATGAATGGACAGTGTGGATATAACACATACATCATAGTAGGGCCCACAAAACTTGGTGAAGCCAACTCAACCTGTCAGTATCTAATCCACGTCCTGTCATCAACACAGCTGTAGCGTGTAACCATTTCGTGCGCAGTACGTCAACACAGGCTAGTTTAGATATGTGTCATGCAAAGACGAGCGGAGACACGCCTCGAGCTCCGAGTTGTACGAATAGCTCAAATGATATCAAAATTACATGGGCCCCATAATGATGTATTTATTATATCCATATCGTTTATCCATTTTTCATGATCATTTTCGAGCATTTGAAAAAAAAAAAAAAAAAGAATCATGTCTAAAGCTAAAATGGACCGCATCGAAAATAGCAGCGAGGATAATGATTTTCACCGTTAAAAATTTCGTAGGGCACACCATAATCCAGCAAAGCATATAGACATGGTGGATTTCTGGTCAACATAATGGTGGGCTACACTTAGCTTGCTATCCCAATAAGTTCTCATGCATATATATATATATATATATATATATGGAAAAGGTTTTATGCGAGTTAATGGGAACTTCCCATGTGGTCAAGTTGTGTGAGCCCCACCATGATGCATGTCAAACATCTACCCCATCAATAAGATGCACCATTCCATGGTAGGCCCAGGGCTTAAAAATCAAGTCATTTCTTGACTTGTGTGGGCCACACCACATACAAAAGTTGAGAGGGGTTACCCTCCATTAAAACATTCATAATCATTTGTTGGGCCCAACGAGATGTGGTTAACAAATCCAGCCCATCCATTATGTGTGTACCACTTGGATGAGTAGTCAAACCAAGTTTCATAAGCATCCAATTTTCAGGTGGGCCCCACCAAATTCTTTTATATGTTTTAGGCAAGTCTTCACATGATTTTAGACGGTGTGGCCCACTTGAGTTCTATATACAGCTGATTTTTGGGATATCCCATTATTTAAAGGGGACCCATCAAATGCACGGTGTTGATAGTCGACACGCATCACGGTAGATCCCACACAACTCGACCTCATGGGAAGTTCCCATGAGCTCGACGGCATAGAACCTTTTCCCACACACACCAAGATATATATATATATATATTACCATCTCAATGATAGATAATTGGAAAATCTCATGTCACTCTGGTAATCATTTGTTTCAAACAAAATATTTGAAAAGAATGATTACCATCAAATAAAATATTTTAAGATAAACCAAATTAAATAAGATATCCTAAAATGGCACATCTTAAATGCTGACTGCTGGGCCTTTTTAGTGGAAGCTTGGCCTATTTCACGTGGTAGTGGCATGCACCTATAATGAAAAAGGTGAAAATGTCTTTTATGTAAAGAATTTTTATTTTTCACTTTCAATCACACTTATGGTACATTAATGTGACGCTTTTTCATTGAAACACAGAGAATAAGCCAGGCTCCGAGGAGCCCATGTCAATGTATGGACTTCATTCACACCACTAATTCTTCCATTTGAAATATCACTTAAGGGTATAAGCTCAAAAGATGAGACAGATCCAAGCCTCAAGTGGACCACACCAAAGAGAGTAGTAGTTATAATGGTTGGGACCCACAGTTGAAATAGCCCACCCTAATGTTTATTTACTATCTTAATACTTTTTCATTGAAACACTAATGGTTACCGTCCTAAGCTCAGAATAGGCACCGAGGAGCCCATGTTGGTGTATGGGTTTTGAAATATCATTTAAGGATATAAGCACAAAAGATGAGAAAGATGTAATGCCAAAGTGGACCACACCAAAGTAAGAAGCATTTATAATGGTTGGGGCTGACTGTTGAAATCGTTCGGAGGCCCACCCTGATGTTTATTTGACATGTAACCTTTTCATAAGGTCCCGTAGATGAAGGGAAAAATATAAATATCACCATTGATCAAAACTTCTACAGTCTTAAGATGCTTTTAATGGTGGCCATTTAATCCCTACCGTGTGATTCACTTGAGCATTGGATCTGCTTTATTTTTGGGCTTACACCCTTAAAATGATATGGAAAAATGGACAGATGGTGTGGATAAAATCCATAAATCATATGGTGGGTCCCTCAGAGCCCTGCCTTTTCCAAGTTGGGATAGGCGGGGTGGTTGGCATCCATCGCACACTGACCGATCGTGGCAATAGTTTAACAAAAGGGGATTGAGTAATAAGTAGCTCACTACACTTAACTTAACATAAACTCTGTGGGGTCCATCATGATTTATGTATTTTATCCTCTCTGTCCTTCTATTTTACCGGATAATTTTTAGGACTAGAGCCCAAAAATAAAGTTTATATAAGTTCAAATGGATCACATTACATAAACCAATTGAATTCAAAATCCATCACCGTTGAAAACTTTTTGGGAGCCATAGAAGTCCTGTATTAAGCTTATATTTGCATTTTCCTTACTCCCATGTCTACATGATATTATCAACCGTTTGGAAGACAAATAAACATAACTGTGGGACAAATAAACATGACTGTGGGGCCTAACAAGGTTTCAACTGTGGAAACCATTATCTCTATTATTTCGTGTGGTATGATTCACCCCATCTTTGGATATGCTCCAATTTTAGGTCCAATGCCTTAAATTAGATGAAAGAATGGATGGACAGCCAGGATAAACCACGTTCAAGGCGGTCTCAGTACGAAAAGAGACGCCGACGAGGCCGATAGCCTAAAAATGACGCCGTCAATGTCAAAATGTACCTGCCTGGCCCATATTTCAATGCAAAGGAGAAAGTGTAATGCCACGTTGCACTTGCGCATTTTTCAACTCACCATGATTGAAATGACCCACATGCAATCTATATGTGCTCCACGTACTTCTTTGTATTTTTTATTTTTTTAATAGCTTTTATTTATTTTTTTATGCCAGTGGCCCGTTGATGAGTACAACAAACGGGAAAGGATTGCTACTCCCCTGATGGTAGCCCGGTGGCTGGTGGTCGGTGCTATGTGGGCCCACCATGATGTATGCGTTTCATCCAAGCCGTTTATCCATATTTACATATCATTTTAGGGCTTGATACCAAAAATAATCTCAGGTGGACCACACCATAGGAAAACAATAGTGATTGGATATCCACCATTAAAAACCTCTTAAGCCCCAATGTAATGTCTATTTGATATCCAAGCGGTTAATTAGGTCATACCGACCTAGATGAAGGGAAAAATAAAAAAAGAAACATCAGATTGATCCATAACTTTTGTAGCCTACAGGAAGTTTTTAATGGTGAGCGTTTAATCAACATTATGTGGTTTGCTTGAGATTTGTATCAAGGGGTGTACATCGAGTTGAACCAAGTCGAGCTGGCCCAGCTCAACTCAGTTCAAACAGTGGCTGACCTCAGCTCGAACTCAGCTTGGCTCAGTCCTCGAGCCTTTTTGGCCAGCTTAGCTCGGTTCAATCAGCAGCTTGGGCCAACTCGAGCCAAGTTCGAGCCAAGATTAAGCTGAGTTCACCGTCAAGGCATTTTCACAGACACCCGAACTGCAACTTTAAAATCCCACTGTTTAACAAATAGAGACAATGATTTTTACAGGTATTTTCTTCAACACATTCTAAGTAACAAAAAGAAAAAAAAAATAAAAAAAATAAAAAAAAAGGGAGAGAGAGAGAGAAAAAAAAAAAGTATTTGTTTCATGTATATACCTACCTTGCTACCTTGCCATCAACCAAATCTTCCTTGCCATTAGGGTTGTTCACGAGTTGAGCTAGCTCGATTAACTCGCTTGACTTGGCTCGAGTTAGCTTAGATTGACTCGAGTTGAATGGCTGAGTTGGGACGAGTCAATCTACATTCTTCTAGATCGAGTTGAGTTCGATCCGAGTTCGACCAGGGAGATTTTAACTCGACTCGGCTCGATTAGAAATAGGTATTTCCGCTGACCGCTCTGTCGTCGGTCAGATTCTCTCCTTCTACACTACTTCCGATGCCTGCAGCCTTCACTACGCAACTCTCCTCCTCTACAGCCTCCATCAACACCTCCTCGATTCTTTCCTCTGGAATATCATGATCCGTGCCCACGCCAAGAGCGACGCTCCCCAAAGCGCCTTGCATCTGTTTGACGAAATGCTTAGCCAAGGCTCCGTCCCTCCAGACAAGTTCACCTTCCCCTTCCTTCTCAAGGCATGCACACGCCTTCAAGCGCTCCACGAAGGAGAACAAATGCACTCCCACATCCTCAAATCCGGCCTTGCCTCCGACCCTGTCGTGAGGAATGTGCTTATCAATGTTTATGCGCAAATTGGGATGTTGGAATCCGCGCGCCGGGTGTTCGATAGAAATCCTCAACGGGACTCCGTTTCCTGGAATTCTTTAATTGGTGGATATTTGAAGCATGGACACCTTGAGGAAGCAGGTCGCCTCTTCTCGCAGATGCCTCACCAGAAGACTCTTTTCTCTTGGAACATAATGATCTCGGGGTATGCCAAGTCCGGACGGCCTGAACTTGCCAAGTCCCTTCTCCATCAACTTGCTTCCGAATTCAGCAACATCAACTCGCTCATTTCCCTCACTTGCCTCATCTCCCTCTACGTGGAGGTCGGGGAGGTGGAGGCTGCACGTCGGGTGTTTGATAGTATGGACGAAAATGATATTGTGTGCTGGAGTTGCATGATTTCTGGATACGTGCGCAGCGGCCACTACATGGAGGCATTATGGCTCTTCAAAGAGATGCAGCAGGTTGAGGAAAACATAAAGCCGGACAAGGTGTTGCTGGTTAGCATTGTCTCAGAATAGTTTTTCTTTAGTGTCCATTTTTTTCAGTAGGTTGAGTGTCAACATCAAGATCATCACACTCTCAACCTGACCCCACCCTAATTCTAACCTAACGTGATCAACCCCAAATCCGAACCCAACTTTACTCGACCCCACCAAAGTCAAATACATGTGATTATTCCCAATCTCACTAACCCAACATGGTTTTGCAATTCAAATTACCTTGACAACCCAACTCTACAACTTGACATGAACTCGATTGGACCCGTCGGTTTGGTCAAACCGAACCCAAGTTGCAACAGTACTAAAAAAAATAAAAATGTTGCAACAGTACTAATCCAAAGGCCCATTTAAATTGCAGAGTTAAAAAGATTAATCGTGCCCATGTATGCATCCATGTCAACTTGTGCATGTAGGCATGCATGTGTGGTAATAACTTAACATATGATGATATGAACAAGCTCAAATTCGACTCGAGGTAAACTCAACTCAACTCGAACCACTAGCTCGACAGCTTTGGCAAACAAGCTAAGCTTTCATGTTGAGCTCGAGGCCAAGCTCGAGCTCGAGCTCGAACTCGAGTACGCCATGGACAAGCCGAGCTGAGCTTGACCCACCTCAACTCGACTTGGCTCGATGCCCACCCCTACTTGCCACCTCACCACCCGCCAAACCTTCCTTGCCGCCAACCAAACCTTCCTTGCCACCAGCCACATTTCGTTGAGTCATTTTATCAAACAGTTGGTGAGCAACATCAATGGCAAAGTAACCGAGCTACCGAACTAGTTCGATTCGAGCTGGATTCAATCCGAGTCAAGTTGAGCTAGGGCCTCCTTGAACTCAGCTCGAACTCATTTTCGAGCTCAAAAAATCAACTTAACTCCGCTCGAACTCAGCTTCGAACAGAGTAGAATCGAGCTTGTCGAGTTGAGCGAGATAACCGAGCTAGCTCAGTTCATGTACACCCCTATTTGTATCTATCTCATTTTTGGGCTCATACAATAAAACAATCCGAAAAAATGTTAGATTGGCATGGACGAAACACAGACATCATGATGGGGCCCACACCACCACTAGTCATTGGCTACTTTCGAGGTCACTGGCCAATCCGTTTCCCTTAGAGCCTAAGTAATCCGAATCCTTCCCCCCTTGTGACGGGCGATGGGATCAACGCACAGCGGCATTTTCACCAATTACCTGGTTTGACCCGGCGCTAGGGCCATTTTCGTAAAGTTTTCTTTTTCTCATTTGACGTCATCGTTGCCGTCAGCGTTTGCTGACGTGCGCCAATGAGAAGCGACGGCACAAGTATTTCACCATTCGTCCTATTCGGAGCTCGGGAGCGGATTGGCTACTCCCCCTGACACCAGCCCCGTGGCTGGTGGTCGGTGATCTGTGGGCCCCACCATGATGTATGTATTTCATCCATTCCGTTCATCCATTTTAAAAGCTGATTTTAGGACTTTATTCCAAAAATGAGAGGAATATAAATCTCAGGTGGACCACACCACAGGAAAACAATAGTGATTGGATATCCATCATTTAAATCCTACTAAGGCCCATTGTACTGTTTATTTGACATCCAATCTGTTGATTAGGTCATAAAGACTCAGATGAAGGGAAAAAAAAAATATCAGCTTGATCCAATACTTTTATGGGCCCCAAAAAGTTTTTAATGGTTGACATTCATTCAACACTGTTTCATATAATGTGGTCCACTTGAGATTGGGATATATCTCATTTTTTGTATAATACCATAAAATGATATATAAAAATAGATGGACGGCATTGATGAAACACATACATCATGGTGGGGCCCACAGAGCACCGACCATCAGCCATCTGGTGGCAAGGGGAGTAGCCAATCCGTTTCCTCGGAGCTCGGTACACGCGGACTGATGCGGGCACCCAGTAAATGGAGCTTAAAAGAAATAAGATTTGTTGGGGATAAAAAAATACAAGTCCGCAGACTCGGACTTAATGCCTCGGGTCACAGAAGGATGTGTCAAGACCGAGGCATGATTCGCTAAACCGAGACAAAGGTTGAGTCGGTTCGGACGAGTCATCAGCGTCCCGGGCACGCATCGGGCGGACCACCTTGCCAGACCGACCATCGCTAGGACGAGTCTCATCCCGGATATCTCGGGATAAGATCTCCGACCCCGAAGCTCACGGGATCGGATGAAGGCTCAAGATGGGCACGATCCTATCTCCGTGATCCCAGGAGAAGATCCCGCGCCCAGTATCAGGAAGAGAATCCTTGTGCGACAGAACGCCCCAGTAGCTATAAAAGAAGGACCCCGGTCACCTTGAGAGGTACGAAAAAATTCGGTCTAAAAACCTTTCAATACATTTAGACCCAGAGTCCAGGCCTAACTTTGGCATCGGAGGGTCCCCTGCTCGAGCCAGGGTCTCCTTTGTCCTCTTTCTGTGCAGGCATACAAGGGTCTAGGAGGACGAACCAGACATTTGCATCAACAGTTTGGCGCCGTCTGTGGGAACGTACAAAAAGCCATCTCGTATCTCTATACTGATTCCAATGGTGATGACTAGAAGGACGGTCCCAGAAGAAGATTTGAATGAGAACGCGATTACAGGGCCAGCGGGTCCAATCGCCGTTCCCCCAGCCCAGAACCCACCTAACAACCGCCGACGAGGGGCGACCGGAACAAGCAACAATCAGCGGGGTCGCGACGATGGGCGGTTGGACAAGGAGGTTCAAGAAATCCGCTCCGATATGAATATGATGAAGCAGATGCTGGAACGAATGTATCAGCAGCAAATGCAGCCACTCCCGCATCCTCAAGGGGAGACAGCGCACGTACCGACGGCGGCGGTTGATCCTCAACCTTCCGCGCTCTGTCCGCCCAAGCCAACCCCAAGGCGGATCAGAACCATCTCCGGCGCAGTCAGCCAACGCTTCCCTGCCCCCGACTGATCTTCGGCACGAAATAGAGCGAAGAAGGCGCAATCGCCCTTCCATGGAAGGCACGGCAGAAAGCAGCGAACCTTGGAAAGCCGACATTCAAAATTTCAAAAAAGAAGTGCGGGAAGAGATGGCAAAAGAGATGGCGGACATAAAGCACGGCCGGAATGTATATTCAACCGGGTCCGAAGCGAAAGCGTCCCCCTTTGTGGACTCGGTACTGAAGGCCCGATTGCCCGAAAGGTTTCGATTACCTCAAATCACTCCTTTCACCGGCAAGACCGACCCGACCGAGCATATTGAGTGCTTCAGAACTTATATGGAACTCCACGATGCCTCGGATGCAGTAATGTGTCGGGCCTTTTCTCTTACGTTGACTGATGTAGCTCGACTGTGGTTCAAACAGCTGAAGCCAAAGTCCATCGGTTCATTCGTTGAGCTGAGCGACGCCTTCCTCACCAACTTCATCGGCGGAAAGAAGAAATTGAAGCCCCCGGCACATCTGAACAACGTAGTTCAAAAGCAGAGCTACTAAAAGATTACATCAAGCGTTTTAATTTCGAATCCCTTCAAGTTCGAAAACATTCGGAAGAAACGGCCCTCAATGCGCTCATGCAAGGAGTTAGGGATAAGCCATTCCTGGCATCTCTAGACAAAACTCCGCCTGATACTCTGGCGGAGTTTATGGCACGATCCGATAAATATGACAACGCCGAGGAAGCGCGAATCCTGCGTGAAACTAAAACCTCGGCCAAAGAGTCGACCAAAAAAGAAGCCGACTCGGCCGGAGGAAGGAAACGCAAAGAGGATCAAGCGCGTGACGAGCGAAGGTCAGGAAAACGGCCGGATCGAAAATTTTCCACATATACTCCCCTGAATAAGACTCGGGAAGAGGTACGATGGAAATAAAAACGAAGGCTTTGTTAGTTGGCCCAATAAGCTCAGGAGTAATCCCAATCGGCGGGACAAGGATAAGTACGCCATTATCACCGCGATCACGGGCATAACACAAGTGATTGCCGTCACTTAAAAGAAGAGATCGAACGACTCATAAAAGACGGCCGACTCAGAGAACATATGGTCAAAGCTGGGGCATCTGAGGCGCGCCCGACCGAGAGTCAGCCTATGGAAGAAATCCGGACGATTATCGGCGGTCCACAATGTGGGGGCGACTCAAACAACGCGCGAAGGAATCACGCACGAAAACTTAGTCAGCCTCAGTCCGAGCTCATGATTATAGATCGGCCATCAAAGGAAAAGAAAAGAGAAAGATATTGCATATCGTTCACTGAGGAAGACGCCCGAGGTATCCATCACCCCCACAATGATGCGTTGATCGTCTCCTTGGCGATCGCTAACCGAAAAGTATTTCGGATACTCGTCGATACGGGGTCATCTGCAGACGTGTTATTTACCCAGGCGTTCGACAAAATGGGGATCGAACGATCCACACTGCGCCCAGTTCGGACCCCGTTGATCGGTTTTTCCGGAGGACAGGTACTGCCTGAAGGGATTGTCTCGTTGCCGCTCACTGCTGGTAGTGCCCCATGTCAGACGACGATGATGGTTGACTTCTTGGTCGTCGATCAACCCTCAGTATACAACGCAATACTCGGCCGACCTTCATTGAGTCTCCTCCAGGCCGTGGTATCCACGTACCATCTTTCAATGAAATTCCCGACCGAGTCGGGATTGTCAAAGGAGACCAGCAGGATGCGAGGCGATGTTACATGATAGCCGTAAAAGGAGCCACCGACAAAAGTCCGACCAACATATTAACAATCGAATCGTTGGACCCTCGGGGCGAGAATTATGAACGAGGACAGCCGGTCGAGGATCTTGTCTCGGTCCCCTTGGTCGAGACAGATGGATCCAAGACGGTACGAATTGGCTCGTCTCTGCAGTCCCCTTTGAAAGAAAAGCTGATAGCCCTGCTCCGTAGGTACGCCGACGTCTTTGCCTGGGGTCATGAAGATATGCCCGGGATCGACCCCTCTGTGGTGACTCACCGACTCAACATCGATCCGTCGTATCGACCGATCCGACAGAAGCGGCGACCGCTCGGCCCTGAACGATACGCTATCATCGAAGAAGAAGTCAACAAACTCCTCCAGGCTAATTTCATAGAAGAAATACACTATCCAGAGTGGGTCGCGAATGTCGTGCTTGTAAAGAAATCCAACGGGAAGTGGAGAGTCTGTATTGACTATACCGACTTAAATAAAGCCTGCCCCAAGGATAGCTTTCCGCTTCCGAGGATAGACCAGCTAGTAGATAGTACAGCCGGACATGAGCTCCTTAGCTTCATGGATGCATATTCAGGATATAATCAAATTGTAATGCATCAAACAGATAAATCAAAAATGACCTTTGTCACCGACAAAGGCCTTTATTGTTACCGAGTGATGCCATTTGGTCTGAAGAATGCCGGCGCAACTTATCAAAGGTTAGTTAACAAAATCTTTGCTCGGCTTATAGGCCTAACCATGGAAGTATACATCGACGACATGCTCGTCAAAAGCATACACGCGGCAGATCATGTGAATAATTTGGAAGAAATGTTTCTAATCCTACGGAAGTTCCGGATGAAGCTAAATCCAAGTAAATGTGCTTTTGGAGTAGGCTCCGGTAAATTTCTCGGTTTCTTGGTCAGTCAGCGAGGAATAGAGGCAAACCCTGAGAAGATAAAGGCTCTGATTGATATGGAATCCCCCAAAACCATTAAGGACGTCCAAAGGTTGACCGGACGAGTCGCAGCACTTAATCGGTTCCTGTCCAGAGCAACGGATAAGTGTCTCCCTTTCTTCAAACAATTGAAAGGAAGACAAGCGATGGGTTGGACGGAAGAGTGTGAAGCAGCATTCCAGCAATTAAAATCACATCTCGGTTCTGCACCTCTCTTATCAAAACCCGAACCGGGGGAGTCGTTGCTCCTCTACCTAGCTGTATCCGAGGCAGCGGTTAGCTCGGCTTTGATACGAGAATCCGAAGGAAAGCAACTGCCGGTTTACTACGTCAGCAAAGCGTTATTGCCAGCAGAAACGAGATACCCAAGCTTGGAAAAAGTGGCCTTGGCTTTAATAACTTCCTCTCGGCGACTTAGGCCGTATTTCCATGCCCACACCATCATTGTAATGACCGACCTTCCGCTTCGCCAGGTACTTCCGGCCGACTCACCAAATGGGCTATCGAGCTGAGTGAGTTTGATATTCAATACCGACCAAAGGCAGCAATCAAAGGGCAAGCCGTAGCTGATTTTATCGCCGAGGGAACGTCTTCAACCGAACTTTCAGTAAATGATACACCGAAGGACGGTGCAGTTCCGACCTCAACCGCTCCCCCTTGCCCTATTCCGTGGAATCTGTATGTCGACGGTTCTTCCAACTCCAAGTGGGGCTGGGGTTGTGCTGGAAACCCCCGATCATACCTATATACAGTATGCCTTACGACTTGGATTCCAAGCGTCGAACAATACAGCGGAATATGAAGCGTTGTTACTCGGCCTCCGACTCGCCGCTAGCATGGAGGTCACGCACCTAAGTGTTTTCAGCGACTCTCAGTTGGTTGTTAACCAAGTTACCGGTGTATACCAGACACGAAAAGACCAATTAAGGGCATACATGCAGAAAGCAAAGGAACTTATCAACGGATTTCAACTCTGTCGTGTCACTCGGATCCCTCGTACGGAAAACAGCAAAGCCGATTGGTTAGCAAAGCTCGCCTCAGCCGATGAAGATGAGATACCCAGATCCGTCCCTGTCGAATACGTTGACAAGCCAAGCATAGATGAACCAATTAGTGAGGCAGTCAATACAATCGACTCGGAACCTTCCTGGATTGATCCAATCCGCCAATACCTTGACGAAGGAAAGTTGCCCGAGGATCGTGCCGAGGCTCGACGAATTAAGATTCGAGTCTCCCGTTATACCATATTCAACGGAACCCTCTACAAGAAAGGTTACTACGCCCCGTTGCTGCGGTGCCTCAAACCCAGCGAGGCAAACTATGTGTTACGGGAAATTCATGAAGGAATCTGCGGAAACCACTCTGGAGGGCGATCCCTCGCCTACAAGGTCCTACGACAGGGATACTACTGGCCCACTATCCAACACGACGCTCGCGAGCTCGTTCAAAAATGCTACAGATGCCAACGGTTCGCGGCAATTCCGAGGCAAGCGCCCGAAGCACTAACGCCGATGACTGGTCCCTGGCCTTTCGCACAGTAGGGCGTCGACATCATAGGACCGCTCCCTATGGGAAAAGGTCAGACCAAGTTTGCTGTGGTAGCGGTTGACTATTTCACGAAGTGGGCCGAGGCAGAACCATTAGACCGGGAACGTATCAGCTGGAAGACCTAAACGGACAGCCGTTGCCTCACCCTTGGAACGCTGAACACCTCAAAGTCTACTATCCCTAGTTCTATATTCAACGATTAAAGACTCTGAACTAAGAAAGGATAAAGTCAAGTCAAATAAGTAAAGATAGGCATTTCTCTTTCATTCATCAAAACATATGTATGTACAAAGCAAGCGAATACATCAAAGCAAAAATATATATATATATATATATATTGTCCAAGGGCCCCGGTAACGGTCCTCATGCACCGGCCTCGTCCCCAACAGTATCTTCAGCAGTGGCGTCCGGGTTCTCGGATCCCGAGGCTGCTCCACCCTCGATTTCTGAAAGGTCAAGGTCAGGGAAGGATTTCTTTATGTCCTTGACGCATTCCAGATATCCGCTTTGGAACAAGCGGTCCCTTTCATCCTCGAACTCCGCCGACTCGAGGAATGCTTGGACGGCTTGGTCCCTAGCCTTCTCGGCCTCCCGAGTCTTCTCGACGGCCTGCTGAATGTGCTCCGCCGCCTCAAGCTTAGCCCGAGCTAAGTCATCCGCGCACGAAGCATGGACTGCCAGAACTCGCTGATTCTCTTCTTCAGCTTTGGAGAGTCGAACCAGTGCCTGAGCGACCTCTGCCTTCGCTTCGTCAAGGGCGGTGGAAGCCACCTCTGCCCTCGCGTCTTCGGCAGCTTTCCGGGCAAGGGCCGCCTCGCCTGTCAGGACGCCGACCCGGATCTCGGCCTCCTCGCGTCGACCTACGGCCTCAGACAGAAGAGCCTGCAGCCGATGAGTTGAGGATAGCTCCTTGCTGGCCTTGATCAAGCAAGGAGCGAGTTCAAAAAGCATCCTGGCAGCGTGGCTGACGGTCTGCGACGACGGGGCGTTGTAGAGTTTCACGAACTCTCTTTCACACCCGTGGGCCAGGGCCCAAGGAACCATCCCCGACACCACTTGCTGCAGGAATGACGGCCCCTCCTGGTTCGTCTCCTCCCCTCGGGAGGACGCGGTCCTCCTCTCTCCCTCCCCCCTGGAGGACGCGGCCCCGGTCTCTTCCTCCCGACTCGGAACATCCGTCTCAACGCGTGCCGAGTCAGGTGCCGCCTGAGGCTCCGAAGCAGCAATCCCCGTCTCTTCCGCCCTTTCGTCCGGGTCGGGAATCACGACGACGGAAGGGGCAGAAGAGCTCGCTGGCTCTTTCTCCTTCCGCAGCACCCTTTGCCTCTTCGGCGGCCGAGGCTCCGAAAGAAGAACTGACCGCGGAGGAGCCTTCAACTTCGTGACGGCCTAAGGGCGGGGACGAGCTCCATCATCTCGGTCTCGAGGATAATTCGAGGTTGGGACGAGCTTCGGCGGATCTGTAAAAAAAAAAAAAAAAAAAAACAGAGAATAAGTTATGGCGAAGTAAGTCGGGGGAAATTCAGAAAATCCAGAAGATTCATTCTCAATTACCTGTAACTTCCGAGTCCAGACCTGCAAGATGAAGGCGCTCCGGCTGTAGAAGCACCTTCCAAGACCTGTTCCTCGAATCCAACGACCTCAACTCTTTGATCCGAGCCGAGGCACTGGTGCCGAGCTTCGGCCGCTTCTTCGGAATATCTGCCAAACACAAACTCGTCAGACTCAGAATATTACAAAAAAAAAAGGGGGAGGGGGAGAGAAGACCCAAGTCACCTGCTCTTTGAAACGCCCGAGGGACACGAGCCTCGCAGGACCCGGACTCATCCGTTTCCCAGCGACCACATGCCCAAAACCAACGCTCTCTCTAATGTTTGTTGGAAGTGGGAAGGTCGGTTATCAGGGAACCGCCTCCGCCTCGCCAAGCAGCGAAGACGTAGAAGCCGGGATAGTTCGGATTTACTCGCACTTGATACAGGTGGAGAAATTCGTCGACTGTAAGCGGTGGCTGTTCCATCTCAGCCCACAACACCGCACATCCGAGTAAGTTCCTCCACCCATTCGGGACTATCTGTCCCGGGGCAATCTGTATGCGAGACAAAACTCCCCGGACGATGGTCTGAAGGGGCAGACGCAGGCCGCATTGCATCGACACTTGGTAAATCGCGACTGCCCCGGCAGGAGGGTGATCCGGCAAGTCATTCGGACGGGGGAGATAGGTGATGACCGACTCGGGAATATGATACCCGACTCGGATTCTGTCCAAGTCCGTCTCAGTCAAGACTGAGGGAACCGGACCACTTAAATCTTCCCCCGATCCTTCTTCTTCAGACTTGCGCCGATTCACCAACAGGAGCAGGATCAGGGGTTCCTTCGGCGATTAAAATTTCATCTTCTTCCTCCTCATCTTCCTCCACGTCCCTTAGCAAGTTAGGCCTTCCCGGGCGGGTTAATAGAGATGACCCGCCCCGAGAAGGAACGACGGAAGCAGGGCGCTCCGCCGGAGCTTCTGTGACTCTCTCAGATAGAAACGCAGCGTTGGCATCCACTGCTATCTCCGTCAGCAAGGAAGGCGATTCCGCAACATTCCAAAAACGTTGCGCTTCGCCTTCGTCTCCGGAAGCTCCCCCCTGGGGACTTCGAGAACCCCTATCCGCCATTATTATCTAATAAAGAGGAAGGAGAAACTCAAACGAGGGAGAAAGGAAAACGGAAATGGCTAAGGAAGCGCTGACGGTTATGAGAGAGGAAAGGAAGAAGATGAAAGACTCGAAAAGGCTCCAAAGGGAATGAAAAGTATGAAATACAATAGAAGTACAAAATGCGGGACCCCCACCAATTTATAAGGTTGCCATACTGGGAGTAATTAATGAGGAAATGATTCGACGCCGGCATCGATTCCCCCACTCGACACGTGGCGCTCGCCGATGACGGTAATAATGTCCTTGCTACGTGTCCAACCCTCATTGGCGGGATGAGCGACTTGACGGCTGACGGCGCATGAGATGTCAGGAACCGAACCGCCTCTCGTCAGAGGCGGCATGGAACGCATTAAATGACCACCTGCTGTCTCGGACTGGGTTATGAACCGACTCAAAACTCGCTACTCCTAGGTGTCATATGAAACACACGGAGTAGGGGGGGCTTACTGTTGGGGATAAAAAATACAAGTCCGCAGACTCGGACTTAATGCCTCGGGTCACAGAAGGATGTGTCAAGACCGAGGCATGATTCGCTAAACCGAGACAAAGGTTGAGTCGGTTCGGACGAGTCATCAGCGTCCCGGGCACGCATCGGGCGGACCACCTTGCCAGACCGACCATCGCTAGGACGAGTCTCATCCCGGATATCTCGGGATAAGATCTCCGACCCCGAAGCTCACGGGATCGGATGAAGGCTCAAGATGGGCACGATCCTATCTCCGTGATCCCAGGAGAAGATCCCGCGCCCAGTATCAGGAAGAGAATCCTTGTGCGACAGAACGCCCCAGTAGCTATAAAAGAAGGACCCCGGTCACCTTGAGAGGTACGAAAAAATTCGGTCTAAAAACCTTTCAATACATTTAGACCCAGAGTCCAGGCCTAACTTTGGCATCGGAGGGTCCCCTGCTCGAGCCAGGGTCTCCTTTGTCCTCTTTCTGTGCAGGCATACAAGGGTCTAGGAGGACGAACCAGACATTTGCATCAACAAGATTCACAGTGTGAGAGTAGCGAAGTTGGTTAGAACATAAGCAGTCGATGAGAATATATGAGGTAGGCGGTATGCGATATCTGCAACAATCCCAAATACAGCGACCGTCGTAATAAGTACTAACGCCTTATTACGGCATCCTATTAAGGTGGTTTAAATGATGCATTTAAAAGTTTGGCGGGTTGAGGATGCGGATTTCCTGCAAAAGACTTTCGTGAAGTTGAACCCAGGTTGGGCCCACTGTGATGTTTGTTAGAAATACTATCTATCCATCCGTTTTGTAGGTTTATTCTAAGACATGATGTCAAAAATGAACCGTTTTCAAAGCTTAAGTAGGCTGAAAATGTGATAATTAAAGGTCCATGGTTGAAATATACATGAGTCACGGACGTTTTGAATCATGCTAATATTTGTAATTTCAGTTCATCAAAATAGGAATGAAGTAATTAACGGTATGGATAGCAAGTAAATATCACTGTCGAACAGGTACATTTCCTTAACCACATTTTCCTTTAGCATGGCCCACATGAGCTTTACATACAGTTAATTTTTGGCGTAATGAACTTAAAAAACTGATGAAAGGGGAGGATTTCTAGCGAACATCACAGAGGACCCCACCTGGTTCCCAGCGCAGAAACTTCCTGCTAAAGGCTTCACCGCGTCCGCGGGTCGAAGTGGTCTACTTACGTAGCGCTTTTTCTTTGAGAGACATGAGAATACGAGTACGCAGGATGCGGAGTAGCTACTGACACGTTGAGTAGCGAGAGTGCTATTGAAGTGATGTCACCAATTTCTGTTAGTCACGCCATGTTGCACACCGTCCGTGGAGACATCATTTCAGGGCATTAGTCAAAGAATAAGGCAGATACAAAGCTTTAGTAGACCCCAGCACAGAAAACAGTGGAGAGAGTAACATCCACTGTTAAAACCTTCCTAAGGTCTACTGTAATGTTTATTTGAGATCTAACCCGTTCATAAGTTGACAAAGATATTAAAAAATGGAAAACATAAATATCAGAGAAAACTTTTATTGCCCTTAGAAGTTTTATATGGTGTGCATCACTCTCTCCCCTGTTTTCTGTGGTGGTCCATTGGAGCTTTGAATCTGACTCACTCTTTGGCTCATTGCCAAAAATGTTCTCTCCAAATGGATGGACGGTGGAGATACAAAACATACAAAATGGTGGGACCCACAGGAGTATCGCTACTCAACCTGTCATTAGCCAATCCGAGTCCGAATACGCAGGGCTTTGAGTAGTAATCGGATTGCGTACTGGGTTTACTCAGTACCTCCTTATCGTACTAAGTAAACTCTATGGAGCCCGCTGTCATTAATACATTGTATCAACTCCGTCCATCCGTTTTATAATATGAATTTATGTCTTTAACCCAAAGATTAAGCATATCCAAAGCTCAAGTGGACCACACCACTAGAAACAGAGTGAAATGAAGTCTACCGTTCCAAAGTTCAAGTGGAAGTTTTAGATCAAGCTGATATTTGTGTTTTCCCTTCATCCATGTAACCTTTCTCGTAAGGTCACTAAAATGAAGGGAAAATATAAATATCACCATTGATCAAAACTTCTACAGCTCCTAGGAAGCTTTTAATGGTGGCAGTTTAATTCACACTGCGTGGTTCACATGAGCATTGGATTTGCCTTATTTTTGAATTTACCCCCTTAAAATTATATGGAAAAATGAACAGGGTTGGGATAAAATTCATAAATCATGGTGGGCCATCAAAGCCCCGCCTTTTTCAAGTTGGGATAGGCGGGGTGGACGGCATCGATCAAACACTGACCGATCGTGGCAATAGTTTAACACGACGCAGACAATGCCCATAGCTTAAAAATGACGCGGTCAATGCGAAATTGTACCTGCCTGGCCCCATATTTCAATGCAAAGGAGAAGGACGGTGTAACGCTACGTTACACTTGCTCATATTTCAACTCACCATGATTAAAATGACCCACATGCAATCTTTATGTGCTCCACGTGCTTCTTTGTATTTTTCTTTTTCTTTTCTTTTTTTATTATTTTATAATTTTTAGTTTTTATTTATTTTTAAAGCCCTTGATGAATATAACAAATGGGAAAGGATTGGCTACTCCCCGAACACTAGATTGGTGGCTACTGGTCGGTGCTCTTTGGGCCCACCATGATGTATCATCTATTTTTACAATACCAAAAATTAAAGGGATATAAATCTCAGGGAGACCACACGAAAGGAAAATAGTAGTGATTGGATATCTGCTGTTAAAAATCTCCTGGGGCCCACTCTAATGTTTATTTGACATCCAAGCTGTTAATTATGTTGTACAGACCTGCAAGAAGGGAAAAAAAAGAAAAATCCAATTGATCCAAAACTTCTATGGCCGGCAGGAAGTTTTTAATGGTAAGCGTTCAATCAACACTGTGTGGTCCACTTTAGATATGTATTTATCTCATTTTTGAGCTCATACAATAAAATCATTTGAAAAAAAATGGACGGTTGGCATGGACGAAACATAGACATCATGGCGGGGCCCACACCACCACTAGGCATTGGCTACTTGCGGGGTCACTAGCCAATCCGTTTCCCTCAAAGCGTAAGTAATCCGAATCCTTCCCGCCTTGTTACGGGCGTTGGGATCAACGCATAGCGGCATTTTCGCCCGTTGCTGACGTGCGCCAATCAGAAGCGAAGGCACAAATAATTCATGCGCGCGGGTTAAGTACTACTCGTCGTATTCGGAGCTCGGTAGAGGCGGAGGCTGAGAGGGATGTATGAAGTTTATCCGCACCGTCCGTCCATTTTTCCATATTATTTTAGATTTTAATTCCAAAAATAGAAAGAACAAAATCTAAAATGTACCACACTGTTGGGATTAAATTTCCGCCGTTGAAAAATTCTTAATGACCGCAGAAGTTGTGGATAAGATGATATTTTTTTACTTCATTTAGCTTTATATGACCATATCAACGGGTTTGATGTTATGTTGATGTTAAAAATACACCTCTTCATCCAGCTTTAAATAAACGACACGGTGAACTCTAATGGGTTTCAATGGTGGACGTCATTAGCACGGCTTCTTTTTATTGTGTGGTCCACTCGTATCGGTATCTGTCTTATTTTTGGTCCAATATTATAAAATGATATAGAAAAATGAATGGACGGTGATAAAAGTCATAAATCACAGAAATAATATGAAAAAAATGGATATACGGTGCAGATAAAAGTCATACATCACAGTGGCCATCGGAGCCTCCGCGCCCGTGTTCCACGTTCCTTCAACACGGAAAGTTCAAGCAGCAAATAAAAATACCTCTTTTATATATATAAGTATAACGCAGCATGTATACAACAGTACGAAACAGCCGCTGCGTACAATTCACAAGACGGACGTGGATTGAGTCCTACCGCCCGGCTCAAGCCACGAACGGTCAGTTCTATAGATGGGCCCACCTTGATGTAACTATTTATCCACACCGTTCATCCCTCCTTTCAGGTCATTGTAATAAATGTGTGCAAAAACGTGACAGAGTTAACGGTCAAATGAATCACACCAAATAATAAGTTTTTTATCATTAAATGAATAGAGCATTAAATGCAATTGTTATCTTTGGTGTGGTCCATTTAACCGTTTGAACTGCCTTATTTTTTTATACATACCTTAAAATGATCTAGGAGAAGGGATGGACGGCGTTGATAAACAGATAAATCACGGTGGGCCCACCCACAGAACTTCCCTTTCGTGGCTAGAGCTGCGTGGGGTAGGACGCAATCCCTACAACAGATGCACCAGACAGCCCAAAAAGAAATCAGACAACCAAAAAAACAAACAGAAAACGTTGCTGACCAAAATCCCCAACCCCAGGAGCCGCGGAACCAGCAAACTCCAACAGCTCTTCAAAAGCAGAGCCTAATAGCTGCCCTGCCGAAGACTGGTAAGAGACATGAAGGAGATCTAAACAAGCGCCGGTGGTGAATAGACATGAATGGCCAATCGAAGTCCGACTGAAAGGTGAACCAGTCCAACAGCAACCCAAACCAGCTTCTTTGCCACATTCACGGATACAGGCACCCACAGAAATAGGATGTAGTGTAAACTAACCGCCATCGCGAGGAAAATGGCAACAACGTAGGCAATGGAGAGGAATTTGTGGTGCGGGATGCTGAGATCTGCATAAATCCCAAAGGCAGCTATGAAAATGGTAAGTACTGACATCTTGAACATCTTCCAAGCCAGCTCCTCTTCTGCGATTTTTATAACCAACGGAGCGGACCCAGCAGACCTCATGGTGCCGAACTTTCTCTTTCTCCTTAGGCCGAGCAAAAATCGACCCAGTCTAGCAGTTGCAGAAACCAGCTTCTTGGCGAGAACGACTGATACAGGCACCCTAGTAAATACGATGGAGAGTAAAAGAAGTGAAATTCCCAGTGTGAGAGTGGCGAAGTTGGTTAGAACGTAAGCAACGGATAGGAATCTGTGAGGTAGGCGGTATGCGAGATCTACAACAATCCCAAAGACAGCTACCGTCGTAACAAGGACTAATACCTTGAACCTCTTCTTCATCTTGACCAAAATCATCATGAACATCTCCTTCATCTGGGCCAAAATCATGCATGCTTTTTCTCCCACCAACGAAGTGGCCCGAGCAGCAGCGTCGAGTGAAAGGCGACAGTGTTCGGCAGCTATACAAAACAGCTTCTTTGCCACTTGTGATACGGACTCCCGAGGAAATAAGAAGGAGAGGTAAAGAAGCAGAATCCCTAATATGAAAATGGTGTAGTTGGCCATGGAAGGGAATTGGTGACGAAGGAGGCCGCCAGGGAGATCCGCAACAAACTCATTGGCAGAACATAGAATAAGAAAAACAGCCGCATCGCGGATGTTCAGATTCACGACTGCTAATACTCCAGGCATCATTGTTTTTGTTGGAAAAAATCCTGAGAAAAACCTCAAAAATATGAGAGTGGAGTATTTGCCCCAGTTCAGCAAAAGACTAATACAGTAATATACTGATTAAAAAATAAAAAATAAAAATAAATAAATAAAAGGAAAACTTTGTATAGAAGGAAAGAGTATAATTCAAAACCAAATAGGCAAACACTAGATCTTAGACTCAAAAGCCATGGATCAACAAAAGAGAATCACAAATATTGAAATTTTCATTTGAAAAACACGAGATTACGTGCAAATATGCACAAGAAAAGGCAAAAAGAAAGTCATCCATAGCAGGCAATACTTTTGATTTTATACAAAATGAATATGTTTCCCAAAATCACAGAAATGCAAAAGACCAACTGACCAAGTCAAAACCCCTAAATTCCAGGAAAAAATATACGAACCCAGGCGTAAAAAAACACATGAAAAACCAGCGCATGCGCATGCACATGCACCGCATCGTATCCACACCTACACGCACACCCGCACCGCACGTACCACTCCCACACGCATCCACATATGCCACACGCCAACGCGCACGCGCACACGCACACGCACACCTACACCTGCCTAGGCCTATTCCCACACGCATGTGCACACACTCACACCAAGCGGGCACACGAGCCCACACGTTACCTGCCCGTGCCCGACGCACACACCCATGCGCACACCCACACGAGGCATGTGCACACACCCACGCACATATCCATGCGCACACCCACAACCACACACGCATGTGCACACACCCACGCACATATCCATGCGCACACCCACAACCACACACGCATGTGCACATACCCACGCACACGCACATGCACACAAACACGCACAAGCCCCACGCATACGCACACGCATAAAGAAACCCAAACCCGCGCATGCCTACACCCACACCGACGTCCACTGCCACACACATGCGCACAGACCCCCGGCACGCGCTCACGCATCCGCGCCATTAGGTGTTACCTTGCCTACATCTTATAACCCGGTGTTACCCTTACTGTAGGGCCCACCTTGATGATATGTTGCATATCCATCCCGTCCATTCGTTTTTACAGTCAATTTTAGGGCGCAATTCAAAAAATTAGCCATATCGACTTCTCAGGTGGACCACACCACAAGAAACAGTGACGATTGAACAGTCACCGTTAAAAATTTCCCAAGGTAATCATATCCGTTATTTTTATCTTCCATCCAAGCCGTTGATAAGATCAATCGGAGCTGGATGAAGGGAAAATACAAAGGTTAGCTTGATCCAAAACTTTTATGGCCTAAAAAAATCTTTTAATGGTCATTCACAACTTTTCCGGTGGTGTGGTCCACGAGAGATTTGGATCTGGCGTTCGCGCCGCGCCACAAAAGATCGAAATCATGTAAAAGAAAATCCCCAGATCAGATCTGATAGCACCAGATCGCAAAGAAAAAAAGGAAAATCGCTCTGAGAATTCCGAGAAACCTGCAACCGCACAAGCCCACACCCACACCCCGCCCACGCCCCCAAAAGATCGAAATCATGTAAAAGAAAATCCCTGGATCAGTTCTTATAGCAGCAGATCGCTAAGAAAAGCAGAAAACTCGCCGTGAGAATTCCAGGAAACGAAAATCCGCAGAAAAAACGAAGGCAAGAACGAGAACGGGAGGAAACGAGTCAGCTGCGCTGCTGGAACCAGACCCGGAAAATGCGAAAATGAAATATCCAAAGAGTCTTTTAAAGGGGAAGGGGGAAACGTGTAAGATAGCTTCTTCCCAGAGAGATTAAAAAAAAGAAGAGGGGCTGGTGTACTACACACCACCGATGTGGCTGGTGTGTTTACGTTACCAAGTTCTGTGGGTCACATCATGAGGTATGACTTATATCCAAACCGTCCGTCCACTTGGTGAGCTCGTCATACAGCTTGAGCCTAAAAATAAGAAAGATCCAATAATCAAGTGGACCACACTGTAAAAAACAGTGGAGGATTGAACGCCTGCCATGAAACCCTTTTACGGTCACTGAAATTTTGGATCAATATAATATTTGTTTTTTCTATTCATCCATGTTTGTGTTACCTTATAAACAAATTGGATGGAAAGAAAACATTACGGTAATGCCTATGAATGTTTTAACGGTGAAAATCATGGTAACCACTTCTATATGTAGTGTTGTCCACTTTAGAATTGGAAATTACTCATTTTTGGGATATTGATCTACAATGATCTCGCCAAATGGATGAACGTGTGGATATGATAAATATATCATTTTGGGGCCTATATAAGTTTGATCTGATTTGAACCGTTGTACAACTGAGAGCTTGAGAAGAGTCAGCGCTCGTCTTCGCACGACACGTACCAACGCCACCGGCCAATCGGCTTCCGTGCGGATATTATAGAGGAATCGGATTGCGTCTGACCCGATTGTACCTTAACCCGTCCATATAGGGGCTACGGTGGAGCTCACTGTGATGTAGCTGTTTATCCAAGCCGTTCATCCATTTTCTCGGATGTTTTTAAATTATGAGCCCAAAAAAGAGAGAGATTAATGTTGCATTTAATGGTTTGTACATTTAATGCAACCCAAGCTCACCATTTCGCCTGGTCCACTTGAGAGTTTCATCTGACTCATTTTTGGAATAATCTATTAATATCATCTTCAAAAATAGATTAACGGTGTGGATAAACAGATAGATGACGATGGACCCACAGGATCCCCCGCATGAACGGCTTATGGTCCACGCGGTGGTCGGACACAATCTTATAGGAATAGATTCGCGAACGCGGTTTCGCTGGCAGCTGAACACCTGTCAAACCAGTGTGGGGCCACCATCACCATGATATATGTATTTTATCGGAAACGGATTGGCTACTCCCCCTGCCACAAGCCCCGTCGCTGGTGGTCAGTGCTCTGTGTATTTCATACAATCCGTTCATCCATTTTTACATATCATTTTAGGCTTGATCTCAAAAATTAGAGGTATATAACTCTCAGGTGGACCACACCACATGAAAACAATAGTGATTGGATATCCACCATTAAAATCCTCCTAAGGCGTACTGTTTATTTGACATCCAATCTGTTGATTAGGTCATACAGTCCCAGATGAAGGGAGACAACAAAAATCAGCTTGATCCAAAACTTCTATGGCCCCCAAAATGTTTTTAATGGTCAACGCTAATTTAACGCTGTTTACTGTAATGTGGTCCATTTGAGATTGGGATATACCTCATTTTTGGTCTCATATCGTAAAATGATCTATAAAAATAGATGAACAGCATGGATGAAACACATACATCATGGTGGGGCCCACAGAGCACCGACCACTAGCCATTGGCTGGTGTCAGGGGGAGTAGCCAATCCGTTTCCTATTTTATCCAACTCCCTTCATTTTTTTTTTTTCCAGATAATTTTAATGCATGAGCCCAGTAAGGCATATCTAAAGTTAAAGTGGACCGCACCACAAAAAATATTTAGAATTAAATATTTTCCGTGGGGAAATTTTTAGGGCCACAAAAGTTTTGGATTAAGCATATTTGTGTTTTCCCTTCCTCAAATGATAAATAAACATCACTGTCTGATGTAGGAAGGTTTGAACGTTGGACATCATCATCCTCATTATTTTCCTTATTTTCCGTAGTATATGGTACACTTGAGCTTTGTATCTGATTTTCTTTTTCCCTTATTCCTTAAAGTGAGCTATAAAAATGTATGGACGGCGTGGATAAAACAAATACATCATCCTGGCCCCATTTATCTACGTTCTTGTACCTCTCTCGCACTCGCTTGGCAGCATGGATTTCAAATTTCAGGAATCGAGTAAATTGTTGGTTATACAAGCAGAATATGCGTTTTTTTTTTTTTTTTTACCGATTCGAGGTGGACAGCGGATAAGATTTTTACACAGTGCGCGTTACAATGACCGTGGGGCCCACTTGATGAATGTGTTGTATATCTATGCCGTCCATCTATTTTAACAGATTATTTTAAGACAACATGCCGATCAAGAACTCAGGTGGACCACACAACAGTAACAGAGGTGATTGAATGCCCACCTTTAAAAATTACCTAGGGCCCACCATCGTGATTTTCATCCCTGGTGGTGAATATCTTCTATTGGTGAAAGGTGCAAAAGCACACGTGCCTAAAATTGACTTTACATAGATTGCGTGTGGGCCGTTGATCATAGTCTTAAATGCCCATTTGAATTATATGGGGCAAAATCAGTTTGGCATGTCCTTTTGAGTGGGTTTATAATCAATCAATGTTTAATGATTCCCAACAAATTTTTATTTTTAGATTATATGCACTCCATTCAACACTAATACTAATGAGAAAGCACCGCATAGACCTATCACGCCTGTGGTGCAGTTTGCATGTCAATATTTTGTGTGCATCGATGTGCATTGGATAAGGATCTCCAATCTTTTTAGTCTGCCTAATAATTATATTAATGTATGCTTGTTGGACTGGTTAGATGTCAAAAACATATTATGTATTGTATTATATTTTTTTTACTGTTTTGTGAAATCCAATTGGAAAGAATACCTGTTATCGAAAGTGAAAGATATAGTATACCAAAGATCTTTAATGATCTTTAGAATGTTTTTTACGAAATCACGATTATAATATGACAAGATAGAGAGCATTTAAAAGAAATTCAAAAGCAAATCAAGCGAATTAAAGTCATTTGAGAGGTCGACCGATTAGCCAAGTAAAATACGGTCGAGTCAACAAGGAGGCCTGAAGCGGTTATGAATACGAGTGGTAAGGAATCATCTAGAAGGTTAATAATACTGAAAATGGTTGTAATAACTGTCAGAATATGAGAAATATCTAAATGACCAAGTTAAGGCTATAAATAGCAAAAGAACTCAATAGAAGAAATCCTCGCATACCAACCAAATCAAAGTAAATATATCTTTCAATTATCAGTCATTTACATTCCATATGTAGTGTAAATCTTTACTTTTATCAATCATTTACATTTCTTAATGTAAATTATAGCAGTAATCTAAATAACAGATAATTTTAGTTGTAATTCGCGATTACGCTCATATGCTAAATTTAGTTCGAGTATTAAGAAAAGTTCTCCATCCAGAGTGGCATTTTACAGTTATTCTTCATAGCTGACTATAATAATTTACTTTTTATTTTGTTTGTATTGAAGAAAAAAAGTACTTCGTACTAAAGTCAGAGGTGTGACCCATTTTCAGAGGACGATTCCCACCCTTTTGGCTATCACCTGATCATATTAAGCAGTGTTGTGCGAGTATTTAAATAGGTAGTCAATATTATTAGAACTCAGTCATATATGGTCAATTTCTGGATATATGTACAAATCTTGGCGCTTACCATCACAGTTGTTGGGTTTGAATTGAGCTACACATTCAATTCTGACATGCTGACAATAATCACATGACCAAGATCAAGCTAGAGGCAACCTAGGCCCTGATTGTTAACAACCCTAATACTTCTACATGAGTCGGTTAGATACAGCCATATTGTCCTCCACGTCGATGAAGCACCTACCATAGGTGCCACCTTTGTCCAAAGATCATAGAAATGCAAAGAAATTCAAATCAAAGCCCAAGATTTCTCAATTATATGTATGCATGTATATGGACATGTACACATGTGCACGTATATAGTACACACGCATACATGCATATAGAGCTGGGCATCGGTTCGGATGGGATCGGATTGGATTGGGTCCAACTCGATCCGATCTGAAATCTCAATGGCCTAACCCGAACTCGATCCGATCCGGGACCGAGTCCGGGTCACCTGACTCGAACCGATCCGATGCATGGTTGGCCTGACCTAAACCGAGTCCGACTCGTTCAGGGAAACCGAGTCGGATCGGGTTGTATACGATTCGGATTATATAAATTTAATCCAACTATTTCATGTGGTGTGGTCCACTTCATCCTTTAATCTACCAACTTTTTGTGCTCAAGACCTAAAATGATATGTCAAAATGGATGAACGACTTAGATAAACATATACATCAAGGTAGGCCCCACGTGGCTCTAAAAGAACCGTTCGTTTGCTGTATCCACGCTTTTATCGGACAGCGTAGTGTTGACATGTGTAGTGACGTGCTTATTGCAGCTGTGCACATTGCTAACTTGCTGTATTGATGTTAGCAAGTTTTGTGGGTCTAATCATGGGGTATGTGTTATATCCAAACCGTCCATCCATTTCGCGAGCTCGTCTTAAGGCTTGAGACGAAAAAATAAGAGAAATCTAACTATCAAGTGGACCACATGAATTGTTTAACGGTGAAAATTATTCTCTGCTGCTATTTGTGGTGTAGTCCAGATGAACTTTGGATATTATTCATTTTTTGGATAATGCTCTATAATGATCTCTAAAAATATATGAACAGTGTAGATATAATAAATACATCACTGTGGGGCCTATATAACTTTGATCTCCTTTGAACCGTTTGTACAACTCGGAGCTTAAGGAGCATCAGTACTCATCTTCACACATGACACATAAGGCTTCGACATGAAGTTACTGCACTAGGAACCTTTATGGGGCCCACCGTGATGTTTGTGAGAAATCCACCTCGTCTATCTGTTTTGTGAGATCATTTTAGAACTTAAAGACAAAAATGAGCTGGATCCAATACTCAAGTGGGTAGAAAACGCAAGCATTGAACGTCTACAGTTAAAATATTCGTGGGGCCAGAGAAGTTTCCAATCAGGATAATATTTATGTTTTCAGTTCATCCCAGTAGGAATGACGTTATGAACGGTATGGATGGCATGCAAACATCACTGTCAATCCCAGGGAGGTTTCAACGGTAGGAATTTCTCTATCCACCTTTTCCTTTAGCGCGGCCCACTTAAGTATTGGATCCTGCTCACTTTTGGGCTCAAAATCCTAAAATGAGCTCAAAAAAAGGATGGACGAGGTGGATCTCTCACAAACATAATGGTGGGTCCCAACTAGATTTACAGCGCAAGAACTTCATGCGGAAGCCTTACACAGCATTGGCCCTTGGGAAGCGAATTGGCTAGTGTACCAGCTATATAGCCGCTGCAGGTTACGTGTCATATGTGAAGACGAATATTGGCGCTCCTCAAGCTCCTAGTTGTACGAACAGTTCAAAGGAGATCAAAGTTATATGGACCCCACAGTGATGTATTTACTATATCTACACCGTTTATATATTTTTAGAGATCATTATAGAACATTATTCAAAAAATGAATAATATCCAAAGATGATCTAGACCACACCACAAATAGTAGCAGAGAATGATTTTCACTGTAAATAATTCGCGTGGTCCACTTGATAGTTAGATTTGTCTTATTTTTCGTTTTAAGCCTTAAGACGAGCTCGCCAAATGGATGGACGGTTTGGATCTAACACGTACCCCATGATCAACCCAAAAGGCTTTTGCATCTGAAATGGCCTACTCGATCTGCACCGATTCAGGCCATCGGATCGGGTAAGATATCCTGATGAATTGAGTAAGGGCAAACATGTCCAAATATCACAAAAATTCCAAGAAATTCAAATCAAAGCCCAAGATTTCTCAATTATACATATGCATACACACATGTACACATACATAGTACACGTGCAAAATGCAGATGCACTGGCGCGCTTTGGGGCCACGGAATTGAGTAAGGATAGACATGTCCAAATATCACATCAATGCAAAGAAATCCAAATCAAAGCCTAAGATTTTCCAATCCTACACAAGCATGTACGGACGCACATGCACGGGAAACGGATTGGCTACTTCCCCTTCCACTAGCCAATGGCTAGTGGTCGGTGCTCTATGGGCCCCGCCATAATGTATGTGTTTCATCCATGCCATCCACCCATTCTTCTGTATCATTTTATGGCATGAGCCCAACAATGAATTTAATCCAAATCTTAAATGGACCGCACAGTGTTGATTGAACACCCACCATTAAAAACTTCCTGGCGCAACAAAAGTTTTGGAACAAGCTGATATATTTTTTTTACAAGTCTGTATGAACTAATCAACAGGTTAGATATCAAATAACTATTATAGTGGCGGACATTCAATCACTACTGTTTTTCCGTAGTATGGGCCACTTGAGGTTTATATCTACCTCATTTTTGAGATTAAGTCCTAAAATTATCTTTCAAAATGGATAGACGGCCGGGATAAAACGCATAAGTCATGATGGGGTCAACATAGGACCTACCACTAGCCACCTGGCTCATGGCAGCGTCACTAGCCAAACCGCGTCCACATGCACCAGAACGGATTGGCTACTCCCCCGCGGCTAGCCCGGTAGCCAGTGTTCGGTGCCATGAAGTCTGTCTTTTATCCATGCCGGTCGTTCATTTTTAAATGATCCGTTAAAATAAGAGAGGGATATAAATCTTCGGTGGACCCATCACAGGAAAACAATAGTGATTGGATATCCACCATTAAAATCCTCCTAAGGCCCACTGTATTGTGTATTTGATATCCAATGGGTTGATTAGGTCCCCCAAAATTTTTTTAATGGTCGAGGCTCAATCAACACTATTTCATATTATGTGGTCCACTTGAGATTGGGATATATCTTATTTTTTGGCTCATACCTTAAAATGATCTAGAAAAATAGATAAATGGCATGGATGAACCACATACATGATGGTGGGGCCCACATAGCACCAACCACTAGCCAAGGGAGTAGCCAATCCCTTTCCCACCTGCAGGCGTGCGCGCGCACACACACACACATATATATAGCTAGAGCTGGGCATCGAGTCG
This sequence comes from Magnolia sinica, assembly GCF_029962835.1. Lineage (NCBI taxonomy): Eukaryota > Viridiplantae > Streptophyta > Magnoliopsida > Magnoliales > Magnoliaceae > Magnolia > Magnolia sinica. The sequence continues at coordinate 5,216,173 of NC_080584.1, read as the reverse complement.
GGTTAGACCAAGTGAGGGCTGACTCAACTGGATCCAGTTTTGAAATAGGCTTGACTTGAACTCGATCCGACTCGATACCGAATCCAGCATGCCTGACTCGATCTGAGTGCAGTCTGGCCTGGGTTGATTCGGACTGAGTCTGATCTGGTCAAAAGTATCGAGTTGGGTCGAGTTGAGTCGAGTTGGCATCGAGTCAGATTGAGAGATGAGGGGGGGGGGGGGGGGAGAGAGAGAGAGAGAGGAGGAGGAGGAGCAAGAGGAGGAGGGTGATGGTGATGGGTGGTTGCCGAGCTTGGAAGAGGAGGAGGAAGAGGGTGATGGTGGTAGGTGGTTGGAAGATAAGGAAGGAAGAGCGAGAGGCCAAGCTTGGAAGAGAAGGAGGATGAGGGAGGAAGAGAGAGATTTTGGGATTGGGTCGGGGTAGGATGCGGCAGGTAGAGTTAAAGAGTTGGGTTTCGGATCGAGTCGGGTCTAACCGAATCGAGTTTTGGGTCGAGTTACTAGGTAACTCGAACTCAACTCGGTTTGAGTTCAGATTAGGTGAAGCCTACTCGGTTAGGACCGAGTCACCCATTTAGTTCAACGTCAAGTTGGATCAAGTCGGTGAAGTCGAGTTAGCCGAAACGAGTCGTCCTGTGCCACCTCTACGCACGTATAGAGATGCGCTGGCTTTCTCTATACCCGCCAAATTCGGGAAAGGCAGACATGGCCAAGGCGACTTGACTCAAGAAAAACTAAGCGGAAGGAAGTTGAAAAGTCAAAATTACCCCTAATACCTAACAGGGGAGATTTGAAGAATCCAACCGATGCAAACAGGCCCACCGTTATCTATCGAATCCAAAATCTGATGAAAACAAGGCCCACTTCTGTCGAATCGAAATCCGACGCAAACAGGGCCCACCGCTATCGAATCCGAAATCCGACATAAACAGGGTCCATCGGAAATCTGACTCGGGGGTGAATCTGACGCAAACAGTTTCCGTCCGAAATCCGACGCAAACAGAGCCCACCGTTATCAATTTCGAAACCCGACACAAACAGGGCACATCCGAAATCCGACACGACGGTGAATCTCACCGTTATCGAATCCGAAATCCAACGCAAACAGGCCCACCGTTATCTAGTCCGAAACCCGACACATACAGGGCCCATCCGAAATCCGACACGAGGATAAATCCCGCCGTTATCGAATCCGAAATCCGACACAAAAAGGCCCACCGTTACCTAATCTGAAATCTGAAACAAACAGGGCCATTCCGAAATCCGACACGAGGGGTGAATCCCACCGTTATCGAATCCGAAATCCGACACAAACAGGGCCCATCCGAAATCCAACGCAACGGTGAATCCGACCAGGGCCACTATGATTTTAAAGAGAGAGAGAGAGAAATCGACGATCGAAAATCTTTGTTGCGAGGACCGACGGCACCAAGTCGACCGTACGAGAAAACAGATAGACGGTCGGATGCTAGTGAGAAAGCATAAAAACGAAGGAAGAGAGAAAATCTCTTTCTAAAGCTCTGAATCCAGGCTCTAGGGATTTCCAATTCACGTATTTCGAATCCAAGGTTCCAAACGATGCCCAAAGACTATGATGTAATCCGGAAAACAATCCCTAAGCATAGCAATGCATGAAGCAAAATCCCTACATCAGATCTTATAGCACCAGATTGCAATGAAAAGCAGAAAATTCGCGAAAAAAAAAGGGGGGACGGAGGGGAGAAACGATACCTGGAAGAAGCAAGCTCCGGCGGGAATCCAGACAAGGAAAATGCGAAAATGAAATATCCCTTATCGGAGAAGGGACAAGAGCTTTTACTCCGGAAGAGTGTGCGCGGTATGGAAATGGAGGCCGCTTGGTATTTATCGGAAAAAGGGAATAATTAGGAATATTCGCCTCTGGCAGAGGAACAACTGAGGCGGATTGCGTACTGAGTAAACTCTGTGGGGTCCACCGTGCTTTATATATTTTATCCAATCTGTAAATCCATTTTAAAATATCATTTTAAGGCCTTATGTCAAAACGGAAGTGTAATCAAAGCTAAATGGGCCACACCACAGGAAACAGTGTGAATTAAATGTCTACCGTTAAAAATTTTTTAGGGGCTACAGAAGTTTTGGATTACATTTACTTTTTCCCTTCATCCATGTTTTTGTGATCTTATAAACAGCTTGGATGACAAATAAACATCAATATGGGGGCCTAAAAAGGTTTCAACGGTGGAATTATTTCCACTCTTTCCTATGGTGTGGTGCACTTGAGCTTTGGATAAGCTTAAATTTTAAGATCAACCGTTAGAATGAGGTAGAAAAACGGGTGGACGGTGTGGATAAACCACATGCATTCACAATGGCCCAACAGAGTTTACTCTGTACGCAATCCGATTTAAGCAAAAAACTCGGTTTAGCTTGGAAATGACCATTTTGCACCTAAGGCTTATTTTCTAAAAGGATTTCCGTCCGACCGTAAAATGACCATTTTGCACCTAAGGCATATTTTCTAGAAGCATTTTCATCCGATCGTAAAATGATCGTTTTATCGTTAAAAGCCGTCTTTTTCAAAAGCGTAATCAGTTTTACCTTAAAAGAGCCCTCATTTCCAAAGGCAAAATCGGTCGGCCCAAAATTGACCATTTTACTCTCATGGACCCCCGTTTTCATGAGCGAAGGGGATTGCATTCAACCTAAGTAGCCGACTATAACTATGTGGGGAACCACTGTGACTCATCAGTTTATCTATCTCATCCGTCCCTTTTTTTTAAATCAAGGAATAGGTAAAGAAATAAGGCACATACCACACTTCACTAAAAATGAATCTTGCATTTAATGCAACTTACATTTAATAATTTATACATTTAACGCAACCTAAGTTTAATATTTAGTGCCTGTTTGATTTTCAGTGGCAGGGTAAATACATGTAAAAATATGCAATAATTACTTTCCCGTATTTACCTCACTTTTTCTGATGCTTAATTTGACTAGGTGTATTTTTTGACACAAAAACTAAGAACGCCACAATATATTTGTAGGTCCCATTGTGATGCGTATCGCTTATCCACACCGTTAATTTATTATGCCTGATGAATTTATGGCATGAGCAAAAAAACAAGGCATATCGAAAGCTTAAGTGGACCACGCCACGAGAAAAAGGGAATCAAAAACCTCTCAGGCCCACTATTTCTTTTGGTGTGGGCCATTTGAGTATTCAATCTATCTCTTTTTCAACTCAGGTCTTAGAATATTGTGTTAAAAGGATTGGACGGAATGGATATATCATATACATCACCTTGGGTCTACAAATTAAAAATAATTCTTTTAAACAGATTTTCAAGGTGAAAAGTGTGGTGAATTTTCAAAGGATTTTCAAACGGGGTGAAATGGTAATAATTAGCAATTTCACAGGTATTTACACCGCCACTGAAAATCAAACACACCCCTAATGTCGTCCACCATAGTATCGGATAGATACATCACGGTGAGCCCCCACATAGATATGATCATATCCTTAAAAGCTTTCCTCATTTATGAACCAATTGGACAATGTGTAAAAGGATACAAGGAGCTATTTTATGAATTCATGAGGTGATCAAAACTGGTCATATATTTTCTATATTATTTTAGGTTACGAGTATTTGAATTGTATGGGAGCTCTAGAAAAGTTTCAACGATGGACAATGTTAAAACCATAAAATATATTTTCCTATTGTATTCCAATTAAGCACTGGATCCACCTTATTTTTGGAGTTATATCTTGAAATAGTTTAGAAAAATATATGATTGGTGTGGATTTTTTACAAACACCGTGTATAGCCTCACCTCACTTACCACTAAAGGATGTGGAGTGGGGTAAGTAAAGCCCTAGTATCAGCCAACCCACCACGATCCTACTAGTGGGGGCTACCTTGATGCATGTATTGCACATCAAGCCGTTCAGCCTCTTGATAATGTCACAAGAAACGGGATGAAGTCAAAAATAAATATCCGCTTGATTTAAATTTTTGTAACCCTCGGGAAGTTTTTAATAGTAGAATATTGTTGTTTTCTCTATTTGAGGTGGGTATATAATACATACATCAAGGTGGGCCCAAGTTAGGGTAATACCATACACCGTAAGGAGCACATATAGATCGAGTCAGAAGCAATCCCCTTCCCCTTAAAACGATGTGCAAATTGGACGAACGGACCGGATATAACACACGTAAATCACGGTGAGGTCCACGTAACATGGTGACGTTAGCACACCACGGCCTTGGTGGCGGTGTTTGCGCACCACGCAATCGGCTTCCGGCAGGACGCGGATTGCGTCCTACCCCCGCCCGTCTCCAGCTGGGAACGAGTGGGAGCATTGAGTGGCCACCGTGATGTATGGGTCTTATCCACACCGTTCATCCATTGTTTTGTATCATTTTATTATAAAAACCCAAAAATGAGGTAGATCCAAGACAGGTGTGGACTACACGATGGGGATTAAACCCTTATCGTTGAAAACTTTCTTGGGGCCATAGAAATTTTGGATGGAGCTGATATTTGCGTTTTCTCTTCATCCAGATCTACGTAATTTTATGAATAGGCCATAGAAAATCTTTAATGGTGAGAATCATTATCACCGCTGCTTCTGTGGTGTGGTCCACTTTAGCCTTGGATCTGCTTAAATTTTGGTATTATATTATAAAATGATACGTAAAAATGGATGGACGGTGTGGATAAAAACCATACATCACAGTGGCCACTCAAATCTCCTGCCCGTTACTAGCCGGAGAGGGGGGGGGTGCGGTGCGACGCAATCCTCGTTCCTTCCGGCAGACCTACTGCCTACCTGGTACTCTAGAAGAGGACGGCGGGCCGGCGTGTATGACGCAATCCGCGTTCTTCCCTGCAGTAGGTTGGTACACCAGAAAAGGACAGGTTTTCTGGTACACTAGAAAAGGACAGGTTTTCTGGTACACTAGAAGAGGACAGTGTAGTTATAATCATGCACACACCACCCTCTACAAAACTGTCCAAATTGGAAATCGGATTGGATACTTAGTCAGAAGTTAGTAAGCTTTTACCGTAGTGAGTAAACTTTGTTGGGTCCACTGTAACTGTATGTAGTTTATTCACTCCATTTATACATTTTTTTTTCCAGCTCATTTTAAGGATTCAGCCCAAATTTGCAACATATCCAAAGCACAAGTGGACCACACAAAGGGAAACAGGAGAATAATGATTTACATGTGTGCTGGGGCCTTGGGTAATGCTTATTTATCATACAACCTGTTCATAAGATTAAATAGATATGAATGAAGAGAAAACAAAAATATTATCTTGACCTTAAACTTTGTTGGCCCTCAAAAATCTTTCAATGCTAGACATTGAATTCACACTGCTTCCCTTGGTGACTTGAAACTCAGATACGATTTAATTTTTAGCCCAAGCCTTAAAACTATTTGTTAAAATGATCTGAATGAGCGGCTAAAAGACATAAATCAAGTGGACCCCACAGAGTTTACTCAGTAACCTTAGCTGATTGAGTTAATCAGTACACAATCCGGTTCCCCAAATTGCGGGTCCCATTGTTGATGTTGCACGGCCGAAAAGATCACACTAAACAGGTTATTCCAACCATCTGATTACTGGCCACCGAATGGACCAGTAAATTTAGAAACTAAAGTCAGCGATGAAATTCCATACAAACGTCCACTAGGTTGGCTGTTTTTCGATTTATAACACACCTACATTTGTTGCTACGATACCCCACTAATCCTGACGATTCAATTGATGGGAACAGGCACGACCGAAGACCCATCAACTGTCCAAATTCTAGAGGCAAACTAACATCGGTCCAACGGTTGGAATCATTCATGAACATTGATCCAACGGTTAGGATGGGTTTTCAGCCAACGCTCCATCCACATTCTGCCCCATACTTCGAACGGTTCGGATTGAGCTCATGTCTCCACTACAAGGTAGAACTGTCAATGGTCATGAAAAAAGAATGATAAAAAAAAAAAAAAACAACCGTCCGAATTTAACATGCATAACATTCACCGATCAGACGGTTAGAATCATCCCATCGGTGCAATTTTCAAGCTATGCTCTCATCCACGTTACGCCCCACTACACAAACTGTCCAGATGGACCACACGTCCACGGAAGCCACTGCCACGTGTACGGTACATAGCTACTCGATGTGGTACACCCAACTCTTCTTACTTCTCGCTGTATTAAAAACTGCCTTGTAAGCTAGGTACATCTCAACGTTTGAATGAGAAAGAGGCGGAGAGGATTCTAACCTGCCTCTTTTCATTTTCCCTCAGGAAGATGATTAAAACCAAGTGCCAAAATTTAAAATGCATAACATCTGCTGATCAACGGTTAGAATCATCTGAACGGTCCAATTTTCAATCTACACCCCATCCACATTTAGTCCACCACTGCCACGTGTACAGCATATAGCTACTTGATCATGGTCCACCCAACTCTTATTACTTAACTTTACATAACCTACTAGTAAGGGGTCGTTTGACATCATGGATTTGGGGGATTTGAGTTTAAATCTCCTTATTATGTGGCACTATAAAGTAACTTGGGTTTGAAATTCACCGTGTGAGCTTAGATTAGGTCTAAAATTCTTCCAAGAGTTGCGTGTAACATGTGTGTCACCATATTCTTATTTTATTGGGCAGATGGCCCACTAATGATATTCCAAAACAATTAGGTTATCAATTGCATCACTTTAATTACTTAATACGATGATTATCACTGTTGAAACATTGTTCATGTAAATCAACTATTAAAAACCTTTGGTTAGTTGCTCAGACATGATCCTGTGCGTGTAACTCATTTAAGACTTGAAATTTCATCACTTTTGTGCAAAGCATATATTTCAGTGGGCTTATTACAATCATTGCGTCAAACATTACATACGTTACTAATTAGTGACATTAAAGTTGATTTATTAATTAAAGTCAAACCTCTCTAAACATTAGCAAAACTACTTATATAAAAGTTGATTCCCAATCCAAGGTGTCAAACACAATAGGCAGGGTGTTCCAAAACAAGATAGTTTCAAATCCACGATCCCAAACAGGGCCTAAAGCTACGTTCCTTTGCACATTTGAATGGGATGGGGGAGGGGATCCAACCCTTCCCTTCTCGTTTTCTTCGACGCAAAGGACAAAATAACCTTAATATCTCTCTTCTCAATGCAAAAGAAAACCAACGGCAGGTGGCGGCTTTATTAAAGTGAAAGCGCTATCGGGGTTTTATCCTGTTTCTCTTCGCATCCCCCCTCTTTCACGGCAGTATTTTGTGATATTTTCTTTAATGGGTCTGACCTAGTTTGATGAGAAACCGATTGTTAGATCCGAATTGCCTTCTGGGTCCTGCTCAATCTGTTTTTTTAATTTTCTCATTTGGGTGGCTTGGTTCCGGGAAACTTCTGTTTAGGTACAAGGAATCTCCACCATCGGATTGTTTTTTCCAAGCTAGATATCTGCCGTGGCATGTATGGATTGTTTCTGATGTGAGTTTTGTTGGCTTTGTGCTTTCTATTAATTATCAGTGAAGGATTTTGGACGCGGATTTCCTGCGAAAGCCTTTCGCAGGAAGTTCCTGCGCAAGAATGCTCTGTGGGGCCCACCATCATTTTTTTGGGAAATGTACTCCGTTCATCCGTTTGGTAAGCTCATTTTAGGAAAATTGACCAAAAACGAAGTGGATCCAAAACTTAAGTGGGCCACACGAGAGGAAACAGTAGGGATTCAGTTAGAACCGTTGAAGCATTCTTATGACCATAAAAACTTTGTTTCAGGCTAATTTCTTTTTTGTATTTTCACTTCATCCTTGTGTTAATAACCTTATAAACGGTTTGGATGGCATATAAACATCAAGGTGGAGCCCAGGAAGCTTTCAACGGTAAATATTTCTTTCCCTCTCGTGTGGCCCACTTTAGTTTTGGATCCACTTCGTTTTTGGTCAATTTTCCTAAAATGAGCTCACCAAACGGATGAACGGAGTACATTTCCCAAAAACATGATGGTGGGCCCCACACAGCATTCTTGCGCAGGAACTTCCTGCGAAAGGCTTTCGCAGGAAACCGCGTCCAAGGATTTTACTATTTTACCAAGTGTATTGAGATCTGCATCCACCTTGCTTGATTTTCATACACCCATTTTCCATTTTGGGTGTTGAAAAATTGTACACTTGTGTTAGGTCCATTACCCAGAATGACAAAATGGGTGTATATGAAGCGATCGGTGTGGGAGTAAATAGCCATTGCATGTATGGATTGTTTCTGCCGTCGCCTGTATAGATTGTTTCGAGTTAAGGATATATCAGGTGGATTGATATCCACACCCACCCTGCTTGATTTTCATACACCCATTTTCCGTTTTGGGTGTTGAAATTGTTCACTTGTGTTAGTTCAATACCCAAATGAAAATGGGTGTATGTGAAGCGGTCCGTGTGGAAGTAAATAGCCCTTGCATGTATGGATTGTTTCTGCCATCGCATGTATGGATTGTTTCTGATGTGAGTTTGTTGACTTTGTGCTTATATTAAATAATCAGTGAAGGATTTATCAGGTGGATTGATATCCACACAAACCCGGCTTGATTTTCATATACCCATTTTGCATTTTGAGTGTTGAAATTGTACACTTGTGTTAGTTCAATACCCAGAATGAAAAATGGGTGTATGTGAAGCGACCTGTGTGAGAGTAAATAGCGTCTCGCTTCTGTAAATGAAAATTAAAAATTGTAATCATATACATCTAATACGTTGGCCAATTTGTGTATGCCTGTGCTGATGACTCATTTAATGATGCATATATAAATGTATATATACATAAATACATTAATAAGTGTCGGGGGACCACGAAAGCACATAGAGATGAATCTAGGAGAGTAATCCAATCGAACCAAACAAACACAAAGATATATAACACTTCAATTTAACGTGGAAAAATTCTTTCGTGAAAAAACCACAACACAAAGTGATAGATGATCACTATGAAAAACAGAAATTACAAAGAGAAAGAGCTTACCCGATTCGAACGACCTCGAATCAAACCCCTTGAACTCCTTGGATGAATTTGAAACCCTTAGGGCCCGTTTGGCCAGGTGGATTGGAAGGGATTGATTGGTATTAGGGTGGATGGCATGGATTTCTAGGTAATTATGGTGTTGTCAGTGGATTGTCTGGAGATCCATGGGATTGATATATCCCTGGATTGCTATATCCAGTCTGTTTGGTATTAAACCTTCTCATCCCTTCTAATCCCTCAAACCGAACACGTCCCAGGCAAATTTGAAGGATTAGGGTGGATTTGATGGGATTTAAATGTAATGATGGTGTTGTCAGCGGATTGTCTTGAGATACATGGGCTTGGGATCAGATCACCGACTCTGTTTGGCACGCTAGGCCAATCCCGGGATTTGACTTCCAATCCCTTCCAATACCATCCAATCCCTTCCAATCTGACCGGCCAAACAGGCCCTTAGGGTTTGTTTGGGCAGTGGGATTAGAAGGGATTAGGTGGGATGGGATTCATCTGATCCCGTGCCAATTCCACTCTATGTTTGGGAAGAATGGGAAAGCTTGGAGTTACATTAAATGGAATTACATTGGGTCCCGTGCCAATTTCACTCAATGTTTAGCAAGTTGTGTAGGTCCCGCCATGATGTGTGGACTATATCCACACCGTCCACCCATTTATCGAGATTATTTTAAAGGATGGGCCAAAAAATTAGGTAAATCTAAAGCTCAAGTGGACCCCACCATAGAAAGCAACAGGGATTGAATACTTACCGTTGAAAACTTCTTTGGGGCCACATAAGTTTTAGATCTACCTCATTTTTAGGCCCATGCCATAAAATGAGGTTACAAAACAAATGAACGGTTTAGATATAACACGTGCGTTATTCTCAATAATTTCAAATGATGGTGGGTATATTCATTCAATATACCACCGTATTATCAACAAAGCATGGCATTAATTTTATCCCATGGTATTAGGGGACAATCCCTGCCATGGGTAATAATTATGTTTTTTGAATCCCATCCCACCTAATCCCTTCTAATCCCACTGCCCAAATAGACCCTTAAGAATTCCTCTCAATCCCGTTTACACCTAAGGAAGAATTCCGAATGAAATTGGAAATAAATTCCTTAAATCCGACGAATCCACAAAATTCTGCACGAAACGTTCGATGGCATCGAGTACACTTTGATGTCATCAAAACTAATCCTTCAATGGCATCGAAGCCACATCGATGGCATCGAAATAACACCTTGACAGTACAGAGACTATGATTTTTCAGAAATTCTCGATTGCGTTGATCTATGTTCTATGGCATCGAACATTTACCTTTGATGTCATTGAACAGCCTCCGATGGCATCAAAGAGACACCTTGATAGTCCAGTGACCAACTGGAGAAAATTCAGAAAATCTCGATGAGATCAAGCACTATTAGCATTGATAGGCCTTGTATCTGACTTGATTTAAGACATCAAATATAACAATCTCCAACATGTCTTCAATAATCAAACGTATAGTTTCTAGTCATATTCTCTTATCTCTGCCTTACATTATAACTCCATCAACGCTTCTCGTACACACTATGTCCTTTTGTGCCATCGCCAAGCCCAGAGAAGATGCACGGAACTTAAACTTCTCCGAAGGAACCACCTTGGTGAGTATGTTTGACTGATTCACGCTGGTGTGAACCTTTTCCACAGTCACACCTCCTTCAAACACATATCAGATAAAATGGTGATAAACATCAATATGTTTAGTATGAGAGTGATAAACAAAATTTTTAATCAAATTGATAACACTCTTACTGTCATAATTAACCGACACGGCTTACTGCCGAAGCCTCAACTGATTTATCATGCATCTCAACCAAATACCTTACTTAAATACTTTCGTCACTGTCATATACTCTACTTTAGTTGTGGAAAGAGTCATTACTGACTGAAGCTTCGACATTCAACTGATTGCTTCACCCGCTAGCACAAACGAGTAACCTGAAGTCGACTTTCTGGAATTCATACTACCTGCATAATCTAAATTCACATACCTAACTAACTTAGCCTTTGTCTCTATTCCTGTTTGACTCCTGTAACGTCTCGGACAAATCCGTACAAAGACCCGAGTACCACCTCAGGCAAAACCGCCAAAGGACGGTATCCTGTTGTAATTTAAACAGAAATTAATTAAGTACTAAACTAGATAATCGGTGGAATAAGCTTGGACGACCATTTCCACAAACGAGAAGGCCCAAAATCAGTAATACCACTGACTCAATTCTACATAAAGACATAAGAGAAATCCCAAGAGCCTGTCGCTCTCGGGAGTATATTGAAACTCCATATCAGACCTAGACCGCACAGAGAATTCGATGACCGCAAAACTATAGGTTATGTCCGTCCTACTGGGCTTGACAATCATCGTGGGAATCGAGCCTAGATAATGTCCAAAAATACACAACTTGAGTCCTGAGCGAAGTGTGTGAGAAACGCTAATATCTTTAGAAAATATATTGAAACTTAAGTGAATTGGGCCATTCGCTCACACACGAAATTGGAGATTTTGGACCGTCAGTTTTTAACCAAACTTCACCCATGGGAAAAGAAAATTTCCCTGCATGTATCCGTATACTTGTGGCCCCGATCGAGTAAGTATGATTGTTGATCTGACACAGGTCCTCCACGATCGATCAGCTTATCCGATCGCATCGAAATCACATCCTGGCATGGATCCATTGTCAGAGAACTTACCCTATAACGTAGGTGAGTAATGGGCCTCCCTGTGAGCCCTGTTTGTCAAAAACAGCTGCCCAAAGGGTATAACCCATGTATATAGTGGCTCTGGGGCCATTTGCATTACTTCTGGGCTTATAAATAGCCCTTATACCACCCCACCTCTCTCATATACGAATTTCTCCAAAACCCTAAGGGAGAGAGAGAGAGAAAAGAAGAGAAAAGAGGGAAGAGAGAAGAATGATCTTAGGAGATCGTTGCATTGATTCTCTCCCACGACTCCAAGCACCGAATCACCTCCTTGTTACGCTACACAATTTGTTTTGACTACGATTTGGGTAAGAAAATCTAACCCTAATATCGTTATAGAAATCCAGATTGATTAATTTTCGAACTAGCTAACTTTTTACGTTATTTAAGTGCTCGACGTTCCGTTTTCGGGAGTGTAGAATTCGAACCGAGTTCGAATCGAGTATTCCGATGAAATGTGCGGACTATAAATGTTTAGGTTATGGTTATTAATGCTTTCAATGTTAGCTAATGATTTATGTCTGACTTAATTGCTGCCATATTGTCTTAGATCTGCCGTTTTGGATCTATTATACGTGTATGAACTATGTTGAACAAAAGATGCATCCCATGTGTTTGTTGAAATGTTTGAATGAACATGTAAATATGATTTGTGTTTGCCATGATTACTAATATAGGATTCATCGTTGTTATATGCATGATGACCTCTCTATATAAGGATTTGCTAAAATATATTTTGTAACTAACCTAGTTTATATATTTGATGAAGTGTATTTGTTAAGAGTATTAAGATATGATTCTTAATTACCTTATTCATATGTATAGTTTCTTTCATTTAATCATATTTTCCACTACGCAATTTATGAATAAAATGTAAGTGTTTGATAATATGCTTAATATGTTTGATGAAATGCTCAAATGAGGAATTTACTTAGATTGTTCGTTAAATACTAAGATTTTTATCACATGTGTTTATTTATTGCATCTAAATAAGATTGAGACTACGACGTAGCCCAGGCAATCGGCAACAGTCTCCGTTTGGGTGGCCGAATTAGTCTCGCCACATCGGGTAAACTCGACGAATCCGGGTCGCACAACGATCGTCAATAGTGGTTAGGCCACGAGGGGTGCTTATGCGTTCCGTGTTGATTAAGTCAGCGTGTGCCCGTACCAATTGAACTTGCCTAACAAACCGATTAGCCTATTGTGTGTTTACCATGTATGGACACATTTGCTTGAATCTAAGGTACCCCTTTCCAATGTAAAGGCCCACTTTAACCATGATACCACGATTTGCTAAGACTCATGAGCCGAGCATGATGGTATGGGACACCGTGTTCGAACTGTTGGTTTACGCTGGGGTGACGAGTCTCCCCATAGTGACCAGTGAGCAACTAAGACTCGTAAGTCGAGCATGGTGGTATGGGACACCGTGTTCAAGCTGTCGGCCTACGCTAAGGTGATGAGCCTCCTTGTAGTGACCGCGAGTATATACTTTGAATTTGCCTATCAACTGTTTTTCATGAGGAGTGATGACCCTACAACTTGCCTATCGTATGTGCTTGGCTAGGAGTGACAAACATAGATGGATCCTTCTGTTCGGGTCAATGATATAAAGGGATGTACCCTAGCTTCCCAAATCTGCTGTATGAATAAGCCTAATTAACTACTTGGCTAACATGACCATGCATCGCACTGCATTAGTTAGGAAGTGCTTTAAAGGCGTTGAAGTCGCACCAGAGGTAGTGATGTCATATGCGAAATTGGTTGTCGGAGTCGCTTTTTGAGAGAGCTTTAATGCGAGGGCATACATCATTACTTGCACTCCATTCCTGCATTAACAAGAGTAGTTAGGAAGTGATTGTTATGTTGCTTTATTATTACTGCTTGATTGACTTGATAACATGTTAACATTTGCCTTATAATACTACTGAGTTGATCACTCACTCTCACCCTGGGACGGTGTTTTAAAACACCAGGCAGACTCTGGTTTAGATACCAGTGTTGATGAAGTCTATGCGACGGATCAGGACTTTAGGGATGAGGATGAAGAGTTCTCCTACTTTCAGCTCTCGGGTGGGTCTATGTAGACCTCGTGCCTATACGCAAGGAATGCTGGGATATTTGGCTTAGTTGAATACCTTACATTTTCACATTTTGTATATTTTGAAACAATATATGTATATGTTCAACCCGGTTACATACTCATACTTTGGAGGTTGAGAAACACTTACACACTTAAATATATATGCTTCAGACTTTCGCTTGCTTAGTTTAATTATATCTAGAGTATGATATGTTTTTTTTGGTATAGTCTCACTCATGCTTAACTCATTAATATGGACCAAACTTGAACATCATCATCTATATTACATAAGTGATGTTCTGGATCTCGGGAGTAGAGCTTTGCTCGACTCTCGAAATTCAGGGCATTACAACTCCCTACCCCTCTCTTGTGTAGAATACAATCATAGTTTATATGAGAAAGATATGAAGGAGTGACCCAGATCCATAGCCCAACTGGTCGACTGAGTTGACATACCTCGTTTCAACACTTGAGGTCTTGGTATCGATCCTTAGTGGGGGTGGCTAACAGTGGAGTGTGTGTACTAACATGGGTGTGTACTAACATGCTAACCCAAAAAGAAAAAGAAAAAAAAGGAGTGATAAAAAAAAGGAAGTAGATTCCCTTTACCCCTGATTTCAGAAGCTGTGGAACCTACAAAGATGCTTGTGACAAATCCACTCCGTTCATCAATTTTGCCTGACCACATGAGAGGAGTCTGATATTCAGTCAGAAACTTGTGGACCATACCACATGAAACATTGCCCACCATTGGAAACTTTGTATCTTCGTACTGAGTTACTCATTATGCTTTTATCATACCGAGTAAAATCAGTTGTGTCTACCGAAAATGTATGTGGGTTATCGATGTCATCCATCCGTTTTTCCAGCTTATTGTAGTGGTTAAACCCAAAATTGAAGCATGCCCAAAGCTCAAGTGGACCACACCAAAGGAAATAGTGACAATAATGACTGCCACCATTGAAACCTTGCTAGGGCCCACAGTGATGTTTATTTGTCATCTAAACTGTTCATAAGATCACAAAGACATGGATGAAGGGAAAACACAAATAATAGCTTAATCCAAAACTTCGATGGCTCCAAAGTATTTTTCAACGTTAGAATTTCAATTCTCACGGTTTCCTGTGGTGAGGTTCACTTTAGATTTGGATATACTTCATTTTTTGTCTCAAGCCCTCAAATTATCTATTAAAATGGATTAACGGAGTGGATAAATATGTAAATTATAGTAGACCCCACATAATTTACTAAGTATGCAATCCCCTACAATTTATGAGGGTGGTAATAATCCCATGAATAGTTTGGATAACCTATAAATATCATGGTCAGCTTAAGGAAGGTTTCAATGGTGACGACATGGAAAGAAATGTTTTTATGTCAGCAACGGCAGTCCAGCCCAAGCTCATGGCATTGTTGATCTTGTAGTGGTCGAAAATACCGAGGATATTTCTGTTCTCACTGTCCCATTTGGTGAGTTTTGAATTTACCTGATTTTAGATTTTTTTTTTTTTCTTTTTTTAATGCACGCACACACACCCCATGTGCACACTCGCGCCATAGTGGAATTTCACCACCTATGGGTACCCGGTGTTGAAACTCCCGGTGTTCACCACCGGATTTTTAGATTCATGTCCTATGTAGTCTGGAGAAACTAATGGACAAGTGAATGTGTCAAACTCCCGGTGTTCACCACCGGATTTTTAGATTCATGTCCTATGTAGTCTGGGGAAACTAATGGACAAGTGAATTTGTCACCGGAACCTCTGTAGCCCTTACCAAACCTCTGACAACAAGGGACACAGGCAATAATCCGCGTCCAGGAGAAAATTCCAAGTCCGGGTAAACAAAACCGATCGATATTTGTACAGTTATTTTCAATGACTAACTATAATATTTTATGTATGGTACCATCACGTTTTTAGATTGATGCAACTGAGGTTAGCGATTCAATGAAAGCGTCAATGGTCAAAGCCCACTCTCCTCCAATGCATTCAAATAGTCCATAAGACCAATGCAAAAGTGAAGATATCCACCGGCCACTCTACTGCAAGAAATCAAATAGGCATTTTCAAATGCTGATTTGAATATATTACTGAAAAAATGCAGCAAAAAAGCCAATATAATATAAACAATCTAACTTGATACGTCGACAAATTCAATTCATCTGCTTATCACGTCTTACATTGTAATTGGTCCACGTCATCTTCATTGTGATTGGTCCACGACGTCGTACCACAACTACGTCTAGATATTCTGGAAGCTTCACAGAAGCTACCTCTTATTTTCAAGAGGTCTGATCCGTTACGCGTGTCTGTAGGATAAGTCTCATTTCGCAGAGCAGCGAAGGGAATTTGGAAGTGTCACTTGAGACTCGCAATTGCTTGCTCCTGGTTTAGTTTTGTTATTACAGTTATGCCCCTGGAACTGGGTGGGCCTCTGGAAGGGTGAAATGGGGTACACCTTCATTAACTTCAGTGATCGACACCGTTCATCCGTTTGCTCTTGTCCTTTTTAATTCAGGTCCAAAAAATGAGGTGGATCTGAATGGTAGGTAGATTATAAGAATTCTCAACAGTGGATAATATCTGAACTATTAAAAGAAATCTGGCTAATTTGGTCCACTTGATCATTTGATCTACCTCATTTTTCAAGGCATGTTACAATATAATCTGTACGGTTGAATAGACAGCACAGATCATTATGATAAAAAAGATGGGGCCCGCGTACGTTAAACCTAATGACATGAGAAGTCCTGATAGCAATAACAAGGAGCATATAGTGGGTGTGATCCTCTTAGTGTGGGGCCCAGCTTGATGAGTTTTTCATATATCGTTGTTGTCCTACTGTTTTTCCTGCTCATTTTAGGATGTGATCCCGAAACTTAAAAAGATCCAAATCTTATGTTGGCCACACCATTGAAAACAATAGTTAATACCATTAAAAGCATTTTATAGTTCACAAAAGTTTGGATTTTGCTAACATTTATGTGGTCAATTAGGTATTTGTCGCTTTATTAATAACAAGTTGGATGGCAAATAAACATTCCAGTGGGTCTTGCTGATGCAGAAATATATACATCCTCCTTAGACCACTTGAGACCTGCAAAATAAGACAAAGATGGAAACCTTAAATAAATAAATAAATAAATAAACTCACGCACACACACCCCACACACTCACGCTAGTGAAATTTCACCACCTATGGGTACTCGAACCCTTGATCGGGAGTTGAAACCTCTGAGAGTCTACCACCCGAGCAAGAGTAAGGACCCGACAAAGATGGAAACCTTGGTTGTAACAGGGGACCCTCCAATGCCAAAGTCAGGCGAACAAGTTGGGTCTAGTAGAACGTAAGATTTTAGGGTGTAGAACCGTGTGTACTTTTCACTATTGGGAGTACTCCTATTTATAGGTGAATGTGGGCGGTGGGTTAGAGGGGGATTCCCTATTTAGTAAGTGCATATTGTAGAGGATTAGTATCCCGAACGTGTCGTGGATATCTTTCAAGATCCTCGATTGAGATATCGGGCAGATCCATGTTGCGATCGTCTTCCAATATCCTTGGCTGGGATTTTGGGTAGATACAGTTGAAACCAGGTCGAAATCGGTGGAAGCATGTGGTAGGAGTCCGAGATAGATGGTCGGTTTGTAGAGAAACTTTTCCGACCTAGATCCTTAGTGAGTTGTGGTCAAGCTTTCTAGCAGATTACTGACCTATTGACCTCCCCTTAGAAGGTGTGCTAGAGGGCCAAGACCGAGCTTATTTCCTTAGTAGAATATAGGTGAGGCATCAGGGATGACCATCCTCTCTACTTATTCATACAGGGCAAGGTCGTATCTCAAGTCTTTTGCCAAGAGATGTTTTGAGCATTAACTCGGAAATGTATGGGTCCGTGGAAGGGCTCAACATCCGAAAGGGCCCGACGTTTGTCATAGATGAAGAGATTCTTTCTACCTATGGTCAAACCCAGGGTCATTCCGTGAAATATAACAGAGTGTCCTTCTTTGGCCATTAAGGAGCTCCTTGGTTATAACCAGTGTTAGTCGAGCTCCTCACACTGTGCACATATGTCTGAACTGGTTTTTCCTTAGCGGCTAATCCATTTTTATCCAAAACAAGTCCCATATAGTTTTAAAGGAAAAAAATCTATTATAACTGTTTCCTATGATATGGTCCATCTATGATTGGGATCTACATCATTTTTTAGAATTACACCCTGAAATAAGCTGTCGAACTGGATGGACGGTGTGAATATATGTCACATAGATCACAATCGTCCCATATTTAGAGATACACAGACTTCCTTGGTGGATCCGGTGTCTGCCCAAACCATGCCCCCAACAGGGACACAGATTGCCTAATTATACTATTAGACGCCAGTAGTTGTTGGTTGGTGCTATGTGGGCCTCTGCTTTATCCACACTGTTCATCCATTTGTCTGAATTACTTTAGGGTATGATCCCAAAAATAAGGCAGATCTAAATACCAAATCTCATTTGGAGCATACCATAGAAAACAATGGGGATGGAACCCTCACCGTTACAAATTTATCCAAGGCTACAAAAGTTTTGAATCAAATTGCTGTGTTTTTCCAGCATTTAAGTTTGTATGACCTAATTAACAAGTTGGATGGAAAATAAATATTACAGTGGGCCTTAGGAATTTTTAATGGTTGGCATTTAATTACCACTGTTTCTAGCAGTGGGGTTCACCTGCTATTTGGAACTCTCTTATTTTTTGGCTTATACATAAATGAGCTGGCAAAATTAATGGACAGCGGTTAAAATCCACACACGTCATGGTGGGGCAACGAAGCTTTTCCCTCACTGCAAAGATGGTCGGCCAGTGTGGTACACCACCGCCCAATAAGAGAGAGAGAGAGAGATAGAGAGAGAGAGAGAGAGAGCAGCATTGCACACGTGACATGGGCACAGGATCTTAACGTTCCACGTTATGCAACACCCTTTGAAACTCTTTGGACCTAATTTTTAGCCTGATACAAAACTTTGGTGGGCTATGGCAAAGAGAAATGCAAATCAAGGAAATAAATTGTTTCCTCTTTCCATGGCTCACCAGAGTTTTGTATGGAGTTGAAAGTTGAGCTGGTAAGGTTTCAAGTGGTGCCGCATAATTTGGACCGTTCAGATTCTGTGCCCATGACACGTGTGAAAAGGTGCTCAAGAGTGCTCACGTAAGAAGGTGTACAGATGAGCATTCCTCAGGAAGCTAGGTATGACCGAGCTTTGGTTGAGTTCATTGCATTAATGTGTAGAATCCAAAATCTAAAATAATATTAATGTGTTTTGTCTGTCACGTGACTGAGGACGTTTCGCTATTGTTGGAGGCTGTGGGACTGAGAGGGATGCCCATGACAAATCCACTCCATCCATCAGTTTTACAAGACGATAAGAGAGGAGTCTGAAAATCAGGCAGATCAGAATCACTTGTGGGGGTTTGAACAGAGGGGATTGAACTCCCAGCATTGGAAACTTTGTGGGGTCCCAGAAGTTTTGTATCATAATGATATTTGTGCCTACAGTTTATCTGAGTGGTAATGATCCTATGAACGGTTTGGATGGCATAGAAACATCATGGTCGGCTCCAAGAAGGTTTCATCCGTTGACATTTCTGTTCTCACTCTCTCATTTGGTGTGGCCCACCTGAATTCTGGATATGCTTGATTTTTAAATTCCTATCCTATTGTGGTCTTGTAAAACTAATGGACGGAGTGTATTTGTCACGGGCATCTATGTGGGCCCCACATAGCTTCTGACAACAAGGGGCACAGGAACATCTACGTGGCACGGGGGGACAGGCAATCCACGTCCCGGAGAAAATTCCAAGTTGGGGTAAGCAAAACCGACCGAGACTCGTACAGCTATTTTCAACTGCCAACTATAATATTTTATGTATGGAACCCTCGTATTTTTAGATTGGTGCGGGCTGCTGATTCGATGATCTGGGCCGATGATGTTGTGGGCCTCATTTTATATATGGCCGGCCATTGCTTCAAGTATCTCTTCTCTGTTAGGAGAGTCGAGAGATTCTAGCCACAGGTGAATATGGAGGCTTGGCCTCTGTCTCTTTTCTAATCTGCGTCTATTTATAGGCCATTGATGGGTGGGTCACTGGAGCCTTTGCCTCAATGGTGGGGCTGGGCACATATACACCTACCAAAAACCCAAGGACAGTAGAGATAGTAACGTGTGAGTATTATGCATGTTTAAAGCTCCAGAACAATTTCCAAAAACGACATAAAAGGTCAATGGTCAACCCACTCTCCTCTCAGGCATTAAAAAAAATCTATAAACCATACCCAAAGCAAAGAGATCCACCGGCCACTCTCCTATAAGCAAACAGGCATTTTCAAACGCGGATTGACTACATTGCTGCAGAGTTGTAGCAAAGTAGCTAATGTAATAGAAATGATTTAATATGATAAATCAACGGACTCTGGGAAGCTTCGCAGAAGCATGACTTGCTCTCAAGAAACCGGATTCATATTCGGGTGTTTGTAATAGCGTTTTATTTTGCTAAGAAACCTATTTGATTATTTTATTTTATTATTATTATTTTTTTTAATAATAAAGGATCTATTCATAACTTCCCTTTATTGGTGTCACTGTCAATCGCTATTTGCTCAGTTTTGTTATATTGTTCATCGATTTGTTTGTGTCCTGTTTTTGTAATGGGTCCAAAAATAAGACGGATTTGAGTGGTAGGTAAGCCCTAAGAAGTCTCGACAGTGGATGATTTTTGAACCGTTACAAGAAATCGGGCTGGTGTGGTCCACTTGATCATTTGATCTGTCTTATTTTTTAAGGCATATATGTTCTAATACAATCCATACAGTTGAATGGATGACACATATCATCATGATAAAAATGGTGGGTCATAGTTACGTAAACCCAATGACATGGCAAGTCTAACAGGGTGGGGATCAAGTGCTAGACCCTTACTGTCTGGGGCCCATCGTGATGATTTTTTTTGTTTTCCGGTTCATTTTAGGATGTGATCCCAAAATGTAAATAGATTCAAAGCTCAGGTGGACCACACCATTGGAAATCGTGGTTATTGACCATGAAAAGCTTTTTGTAGACTTTTTTTTTTTTTTGGATCAAGCTAAAGCTTGTGGGTCACCCATGTCTTTGTGACCTTATCAACAGGTTGGATGGAAAATAAACATTCTGGCAGGTATCATGAAGTTTTTAAAGGTGGGAACTCCATTACAACTGTTTTATGTGGTATGGTCCACCTCGGATTTGGATCTACGTCACTTTTGGGATCATGCACTAAAATGAGAAGTGTAAATGTATGAACGGTGTGGATGTATGTCACATACATAACAATGGGCCACATAGTTAGGGATTTACGGACCTGGTGGATCCCTGATCCGCCCAAACCACGCCCCCTACGGGACACGGATTGCCTACTGATGATGTCAGTAGCAAGTAGCTGCTAGATAGCGCTAGGTAAGCCCCACCATGATATGTGTGTTTTATTCACGTCATTTGTTCAAATCATTTTAAGGTCTGATCCAAAAAAATGAGGCAAATCTAAATCTCATTTGAACCATATTATAGAAAACAATGGGGACTGAACGTGAATTAAAAATTTCTCTAGGGCTACATATGTTTCGAAACAAATCTCGTGGCTTCCCATCACTTGGGTCTGTATGACCTAATCACCATGACCAATAAACACTACAGCGGGCCTTGGGAATTTTTTAATAATGGACATTTAATCACCACTATTTCCAGTGGTGGGGTTCACAAAAGATAAACCATATATATTATATATGGTGGGGCCCGGAGCTTTTCCTGCACGATAGTATCTTTGGCTTTTTATAGAAGTTCAGGCTTCCTGGATATTCAGTTTATTACTGACCTTTTTTAATCAATTCAGTCTAAGGGCTGATGTGTAAGTAAAGAAGTTAGATATGATCAAACATCACTTGGTGGGGCCCACCTGAGTTTTGAATGCAGCTGAAACTTAGTCAGGCATCCAAGCGAGACAAACACGATGGATGAGTTAGATTTGGGAATCACATCTTAGTGGGTCCAATAAATGATTAAGAATGTTTTGATGGGAGGCATCCAAGCGAGACAAACACGATGGATGAGTTAGATTTGGGAATCACATCTTAGTGGGTCCAATAAATGATTATGAATGTTTTAATGGGAGGGTAACCCCACTCAACTATTTGGATGGTATAGAAACATCATGATTTGCTCCAGGAAGGTTTCAATGGTGGATATTTCCGCTCTCACTGTCTTGTTTAGTATGGCCCACCTGAGTTCCGAATCTGCTTATTTTTAAATTCTCATCCTACTGTGGTCTTGCAAAACTAATGAGACAAGTGGATTTGTCAAGGGCATCTTAGTGGGCCCACATAACTACATAACTTCTGACGACAAAGGGCACAGGACCAGGAGAACAGGCAATTCACGTCCGGGAGAAAATTCCAAAGTTGGGGTAAGCAAAACCGACCGAGATTTATACAGTTATTTTCAACTACCAATTATAATATTTTATTTTTATGTATGGTATCCTCGTGTTTTCAGATGGACTACTGATTTGATGATCCAGGCCAATGATGCTGTGGGCCTCATTTTATATAGGGCTATGACTTCAAGTATCTCTTTTCTGTTGGGAGAATCGGGAGATTCTAGCCGTAGGTGAATATGGAAGCTTTGGCCATGTCTCTTTTCTAATCTGCGTCTATTTATAGACCATTGACGGGTGGGTTACTGGGCCTTTGCCTCAATAGTAGGGCCGGACACATATGCACCTACCAAAAACCCGAGGACAGTAGAGATACTCACGTGTCGTAGAGTATCATGCATGTTTAAATCTCTAGAACAATTTCTAGAAGAGACATGAAAGGTCAATGGTCAACCCACTCTCCCCTCATGCATTTAAAAGACCCATAAACCATACCCCAAGCAAAGAGATCCACCGGCCACCCTACTACAAGCAACATTTTCAATCGCAGATTTGACTACAATGCTGCAGAGCTGTAGCAAAGTAGCCAATGTAATAGAAATGATTTAATATGATAAATCAATGTATTCTCTAAGAAGCTTCGCAGTAACTATGACTTACTTTCAAGAAACCGGATTCATATTCGGGTGTTTGTAGGAGTGTCTTATTTTGCTAAGAAACTCATTTGGTTTTTTTAGTTTTTTTCGTAATAAAGGGAGCTACTCATCCCTTTCGTGGTGTAACTGTCAATCGCTACTTGTTGAGTTTTGTTATTACTGCCATCCCCTTTGATTTGGGTGGGCCTCAAAAAGCGTGAAATAGAGCTTACTTTCATTAATTTCAGCGATCAATATCGTTCATCCGTTTGTTTGTGCCTTTTTTTGTAATGGGTCCAAAAATAAGACGGTTCTGAGAAGTAGGTAGGCCATAAGAAGTCTCAATAGTAGATGATCTTTGAACCATTACAAGAAATCTGGCTGGTGTGGTCCACTTAATCATTTGATGTGTGTCATTTTTTAAGTAATGTCGTAATATAATTCATACAGTTGAATGGATGACAAAGATCATCATGATAAAAATGGTGGGTCATAGTTACGTAAACCCAGTGACATGGCAAGTCTAACAGGGAGGGGATCAGGTGTTACCTGGGTAAGACACTAGTGGGTGTGACCCTCACTGTGTGGGGCCCATATTAATGAATTTTTTGTATATCGATGCCATCTGTCTGTTTTTCCAGTTCATTTTAGTCTGTGACCCCAAAACGTAAAGAGATCCAAAGCTCAGGTGGACCACACCATTGGAAATCATGGTTATTGACCATTAAAAGCTTTTTGTAGGCTCTTTTTTTTTTTTTTATCAAGATAAAACATGTGGGCCACCCAGGTCTTTGTGACCTTATCAACAGGTTGATGGAAAATTAACATTCCCGGGGTTCCATGAAGTTTTTAAAGGTGGGAAATCCATTAGGGCTGTTTTCTGTGGTATGATCCGCCTCATATTTGTATCTGAGTAATCTTCTTGATCATGCCCTAAAATGAGATGTGAAAAGGGATGAACGGTGTGGATGTATGTCAAATACATAACAATGGGCCCCCATAGTTAGGGATCCACGTACCTGGTGGATCCGGGATCCATCGTATCAGTAGCAAGTAGCTGCTGCATGGTGCTATATGGAAACGGATTGGCTACTCCCCCTGCCGGGCTGGTGGTCAGTGCTCTGTGGGCCCCATAATGATGTATGTGTTTCATCTACTCCGTTCATCCATTTTTACGGATCATTTTAGGGCTTGATTCCAAAAATGAGGGGGATATAAATCTCAGGCGGACCACACCACAGGAAAACAATATTGATTGGATATCCACCCTTAAAATTCTCCTAAGGCCCACTGTACTGTTTATTTGACATCCAATCTATTGATTATATGTATAGCATCAAAATGCTACAAATACATATATGATCATATATTTTTAAGATATGTTCAAATATACAATTGCCTTATGAAAATCTCAAACACTAATTAAACAACGTACAAAAATGTGTTTATTTTGAATCAGGTTCAAATTACAGCCATAACAAGTTCGTTCAAAATATATGTTACTTTCTATTCAAAAGTTAAATTCTTCATGATCGACTATTAGTCTTCAATTATAACATGCTTATACTTCTTAAGAGAATAATGATGTCTTCATATCTCTTGCTTTCTTAACAATGAAGAAAGATTATCTCGCAGAATTTACAGAGGTAGAGGAGGATGAAAATATGAAGAATTATCATTTTCTTTTGGATAATTTAAAATTCAGATGTATTTTTTGGATTCTTTAAAGGAGCACGAAATGCTATCCATCTTTCAAGGGTATCAACAGGCTTCATTTCGTAAATATTATATTTTGAAGAAATCTTTATGCAAAGTTAGCCTAGAGAGGGGGCATGATCTATTTCTTCAAAGTAATTTATGTATTGGTCTTTCTGATAATTTTTTACGCGCGGCGGAGCAATTGATATGGCATGATCTAGTAGATGATAATCGCGCGCTAAGTAATATTGATGAGCCCACCAATGCATCCAACTATAAGAAGTATGAACTGAATAGTTATAGCCGAGAATTATGAAGCGTGATCCAATGTGAACATTCAAAAGTTGCTTCCATAATCAAGGCTCAGTCATATGATCCGATGTCATAACTTCTCAATGTTTTAGTAAGGACATTACAAGTCTTCGGTACATCTGGTCAAATTAAAATTGATGAACAAATCTATTGGGATAATATGGTTCATGCCAAAATGAACTATCTTCCCTCAATGGAAAAGTATTCGACTTAATGGAGACAAGGAACAAATGTTCATCAAAAGAGATATAACCATTATCAGTCACTTCTATGATCTCCAAAAAGCTAGTAAATGAAAATTGAAATAAGTCTGATCTATTTTTCTGAATCAATAAAGGTTCAAGAAAAATACACTCCTAACCAATCTATGAAGAAATGTTATGGAGCACAAATTAAGAAAAGACTCAACAGTTGAATCCCCTGGATTCGGAACCCCCAGGATTGAAAACCCCCTGAATTGGCAATCCTCTCAATGTGTTTGGCACCCTGGAGTGTGAATCAATTTTAATTAAAAAATACCTATGCATGGTATATTTACAGGGATTTGAATTTAATCACTAAATCAACTTTAATATCCCTAATTAGTGAGATATATAATTTTGACACTATGGTTGTGATAAGCCCACTGAAATATATGCTTTGCTTGAAAATGATGAAATTCCAAGTCTTGAATGGACCGTAAGCACAAGATTATGTTTGAGTAGTGACTAATCAACGATTTTTAATCGTTGATTAATATGAACAATGTTTGGACGGTACTGATTTACATGGACAATGTTTGGATGGTGCTGATCATCATTAGTGGGCCATGTGCTCAATAGAATGATAGTGTACAGTGACACAAATGTTACACATGCAACTATTGAAATGATTTTAGGTGCAATCCAAGCTCTCACCATGGATTGCAAACCCCCTCAAACAGGGGATTAGAAACCCAACCAAGGGGATTTGAAACCCCTGCAATCCACGCTGTCAACCGACCCTTAACATGAAGCCGAAGATGCCAATAGCTTAAAAATGACGCGGTCAATATCAAATTGTACCTTCCTGGCCCATATTTCAACGGAGAGGAGAAGGATGGTATAATGCCACATTGCACATGTTCATATTTCGACTCACCATTATTAAAATGGTTTGGCTGGTGTACCACACACTAGCTATATAGCTGGTGTTTTGACGTAAGCAAATTATGTGGGTCCCATTATGAGGTATGTGTTATATCCATACTGTCCGTCCATTTTGCAAGCTCGTCGTAAGGCTTGAGATACACAGTGGGGAATTGAACATCTGCCATTGAAACCCTTCTGGGGTTCACAAAAGTTTTGGATCAATATGAAATTTATTTTTCCTCTTCATCCAGGTCTTTATGACGTTATGAATAGATTGGATGGAAAATAACTGTTATTGTGGGCCCTATGAAATTTTTAATGGTGAAAATCATTATCTGGGCTTCTATTTGTGCTGTGGTACAGTTGATCTTTGGATATGATTCATTTTTTTGGATATTACTCTACAATGATCTCAAAAAAATGGATGACCGGTGTGGATATAATAAATACATAATTGTAGGGCCATGAAACTTTGATCTCCTTTGAACCGTTCTTATAACTCTAAGCTGGAGGAGAGTCAGCGCCCTGTCTTCCCACGACACGTACCTACACCAGCTATATAGATGGTGTGTGTTACACCAGCCAATCCACCTCCGATTAAAATGATCCACATGCAATCTATATGTGCTCCATGTACATCTTTGTATTTTTTTTCTTATTTTTCTTATTTTATTTATTTTTTAAGCCAGTGGGCCCCTAGATGAATATAACAAACCTCCGATATTAATTTTGGACATGCCAAAACAACCTTGGCACGTGCTCCAAAGTACCTGAAGACGAGACTTACACATACAACACCAGACTTAAACATGCAACTTTCCCATTGGACTAATGTCTTAATTGTGGTGCGACACAAGACATTTGAAGAGAGTGGAGTCATCTACGCATTTGTGCATCTCCTGTGGAGAGACGGTTCCATCTCCCCAATCACATTTTCATTTTTCTATACGTATGAAGGTCCTAGTTTCTATAATACTGCCACAAAATAATTAAAAAGTACAGATGAACAGTGTGGATATATAATTAGTACATCAAGGTGGGCCCCACGTTTTGGATATCACGATATTGGTTGGTACAGGTGCACACCTAATCCATTTCACTCTCCCTGGAACTAAGAGAGATTAACAGCTGGCTGAGGTCACGTTAGAATAAGGCACGTGCCCCACTTGATGTGGAACCCACTTTTTTTTTTCTTTTTTCTTACGTTAGCTTGTTAGCACACATCCATGTCCGTATACACACTCCATGTTAGCCACCCCCACTGGGGATCGATACCAAGACCTCAAGTGTTGAAACGAGGTATCTCCGCTCAGTCTGCCAGTTGAGCTATGGATCTGGGTGTACGTGGAACCCACCTTAATGTTTGTGAGAAATCGATTCCATTCATCAGTTTTGTCAAATCTGGTTAGAATATGAGATCAAGCATCAGTTGCTTACCGTTCAAACCTTTCTGTGCTCCACCTGAATATTTATATGCAATCCAATCCGTTCGTAAAATGACCCAACTGTTTATAAGGTCATTACTATTAGGATGCATTGAAATAACAAAAATATTAACTTGATTTCCACTGTTTTATGCTGTGAAGTAAACTTGAACTCCGGATCTACCTCATTTTTAGGCTCTATAGATTTCTCACAAGCACCATAGTGCCCCTGCATAGTATAACCAAGATGCTTAAAACCCGATGTGGTTTTGCTAGTGGTTAGTACTCTGTGGGCCCACCATAATGTATGTGTTTTATCCACACTGTCCATCCATTTTTAAAGAACATTTTAGAGCTTGATCCAGAAAATGAGGCAGATCTAAAACTCAAGTGGACCACACCACGGGAAAATACTAGTGATTAAATGTCCACCATTAAAAACCTCCTAAGGCCCACCATAATGTTTATTTGACATCCAAGCTGTTGATTAGGTCGTACAGACCTGGATGAAGGGAAAAAAGAAACATCAGATTGATCCAAAACTTTTGTAGCCTACAAGAAGTTTTTAATGGTGAGCATTCAATCAACACAGTGTGGTCCACTTGAAATTTGTATCTATCTCATTTTTGAGCTCATACAATAAAATGATATGGAAAAATTGGACGCTTGGCATGGACGAAACACATACATCATGGTGTGGCCCACATAGCACCACCACTAGCCATTGGCAAGTTGCAGGGTCACCAGCCAATCCGTTTCCCTTAAAGCCTAAGGGGGTGTTTGGCGCATGAAATTATATGGTATTAAGTGGGATCGAATCGTTTTTTGCAATCAATGCACTCATAAGTGGATTGTCTCTTAATACCATGGGAGTTAGCTATTCACTTTGGTGTTTGGATTATGCAGGATGTAGGGCTTAAATACATGTTTTGAACACGTAGTGTTTGGTTGTACATAGAAAACAACTACCAATTTTGAAAATCGTATTTGAAAAGTACAATGAGAAGTAAGGTCGAGCCTACCTTGATGTTTATGAGTAATCCACCTATCCATCTGTTTTGTGAGATCATTTTAGGACATGCTACCAAAAGTCAAGCAAATCCAAAACTCAAGTGGGTCATATGAGAGGAAAGAGTGGGGAAAGAATTTCCCACTATTGAAACCTTCCTGAGCTCCACCTTGATGTTTATATGTCATGTCAACCGTTTATAAGTTCATTCCTGCCGGGTTGAACTGACAATATAGAAAACTTTATCGTGATACAAACTTGTATGGCCATATGAATATTTCAATGGTGATCACTCAATCCCCATTGTTTTCTCCTGTGTGGCCCACTTGAGTTTTAAATCTACCTCATTTTTTGTCGTTTACCCTAAAATGATCTTGTAAAACAGATGGATGGGGTGGACTCCTCACAAATATCAAGGTGGGTCCCACCTCCCTTCCTAGCGTAAGAACTTCCTAGCTCATGCTTTGAGGAGGAAACCCTAAATCTTGGTTGAATTGTGGAAAGCCCTCCCTAACCCTCCCTCCTCCATGCACAGGATCCAATGTTGGAAACCTATGATGAACCAAATGGGGATGATTTTTCAAACCAAGGGATTTAAAGTTCCATCTCACTTAATACCATCTAATTCCATGCACCAAAACACCCCCTAAGCAATCTGAATCCCTCCCGACTTTGTGATAGGCATTGGGATCAATGCATAGCGGCATTTTCACCAATTAACTGGTTTGACTCGACATTAGGGCCATTTTCGTAACATTCTCTTTTTTAACTTTTCTCATCAACATCATCGCTGCTGACTTGCGCCAATAAGAAGCGACGGCACAAGTGTTCCATGCGCACGGATTAGGTACTACTTGTCTTATTTGGAGCCCACGACACGTGGAGGCTTCGATGGACACTAAGAGGACACTATGATGTATGAATTTTATCCACACCGTCCATCCATTTTTCCATATTATTTTAGATTTTAATCTCGAAAATAGAAAGAACCAAACCTAAAATGGACCACACCATGGGGATTAAATTTCCACCATTGAAAAATTCTTAGTGACCAAAGAAGTTGCGGATAAGATGATCTTTTAAAAAAAAAAAAAAAAAAAAACTTGCTTTATATGACCATATCAACAGGTTTGATGTTATGTCTAGAGGTGGGCATTGAGTTGAGTTGGACCGGATTGTGTCAAACTCGATTCGATCTAAAATTTCATGCTCTGACCCGAACTCAATCTGATTGGGACCAAGTCCGAGTCTTCTAACTCGATTTGATCCGTTGTACTGCTGGCCTGACCCGAACCAAGTCCAACTCAGTCAGGGAAACCGAGTCGGATCGAGTTGGGTACGGTTCGGACCAGATCTTCTTTTTTTCTTTTTTTTTTGAAAATTAAAAAAAAAAATCACCGTTAAAAAGGTCCACCATAACGTTTATTTTCCATCCAATCTGTTAATAAGGTTACAACTATATGGATGAAGAGGAAAAACAAATTTCATAATGATCCAAGATCTTTAGATCTGTCTTATTTTTCGGCTCAAGCCTTAAGACGAGCCCGCCAAATGGATGGACAGTTTGGATATAACACATACCTCATGATGGAACCCACAGAACTTGTTGATGCCAATACTTGGTGCGTGGTACACCTGCCAATTCACTTCTTCTTTCTTCTCCTGTGTCAGAGAAGGACGCACATTTCCTTCGGAAGCCTTTCACAGGAAGTTCTGTGCAAGGATGCTGGGTGGGGCCACTGAAATGTATGTGAGAAATCCATTCCCTCCATTCTTTTTGAGAGATCATTTTAC
This sequence comes from Magnolia sinica, assembly GCF_029962835.1. Taxonomy (NCBI): domain Eukaryota; kingdom Viridiplantae; phylum Streptophyta; class Magnoliopsida; order Magnoliales; family Magnoliaceae; genus Magnolia; species Magnolia sinica. The sequence goes on along the minus strand of NC_080584.1, from coordinate 5,185,882 downwards.
TAATACATAATAAAAATTAGGTGGATACAACACTCAAGTGGGTCACACGAGAGGAAAAATTGGGCGAAAAAATCCTACCGTCGAAACCTTCCTGTGCTCCACCTTAATGTTTATATGCTATCTAAACCGTTTAAAAGGTCATTCCCAATGGGATGAAGTGAAAACACGAAAACTATAGCCAGATACAAAACTGTTAAGGTTGTAAGAATGCTTCAACAATGCTCACTAAATATCCATTGTTTCCTCCTGTATGGCCCACATGAGTGTTGGATACAACTCATTTTTGGCAGCACATCCTAAACTGATCTCGTAAAACGGACGGAGGGGGTGGATTTCATAAAAACATCGTAGTGGGGCCCACCTAGCATCTTTGCGCATGAACTTCCTGTGAAAGCGCATGACATCCGCGTCAGTTAGAGACTTCAGTGCTCGAGGCGCCTCGAGCCACGAGCTGAGAGGAGACGGATGGGCTACTCCCCCTGCCACCAGCCAATGACTGGTGGTCAATGCTATGTGGACCCCCACCATGATTGAGTAGAATTGACCGGATCGATCCGAACCGGATCCAATCAGATCCAATCAAATCGGATCCCAGATCAAATCGGTCTAGATTGACCACTGATCTGAACTCGATCCGATGTACGGTGAGATTTGAGTGGGCCAACTCGATCTGACCCGATCCTGACCTTCGGTTCGGATCAAATCGGGTCGGATCAGTCCAGATTCTGCCCAACTCTAGTTATGTTGATGGTCAATCAACGACACAGTGGACTCTAAAAAGGTTTCAATGGTAGACGTCCTTAGTACTGCTTCTTCCTATTGTGTGGTCCACTCGAAGATTGTATCTGCCTTAATTTTGGTCCAATGCTATAAAATTATATGGAAAAATGAATGGACGATGTGGATAAAAGTTATACATAATGATATGAAAAAATGGATGTACGGTGTAGATAAGAGTCATACATCACAGTGGCCATCGAAGCCTCCACAGCCTCCGCGCCCGTGTTCCACGTGCCTTCAACAAAGAAAGTTCAAGCAGCAAATAAAAATGCACCTCTTATATATATATATAGGTCGAGTTGTGTGGGCCCCACCGTAATGCATGTCGAACATCTACCCCATTAGTTAGATACAACATTCCATGGTGGGCCTCGTGCTTAAAAATCAAGTCAATCCATGACTTTTTGGGCCACACCACATACAAAAGTTGAAAGGGGCTATCCTCCCATTAAAACATTCATAATCATTTATTGGGCCCACCGAGGTGTGGTCAACAAATCCAGGCCATCCATTATGTGTGTTCCACTTGTATGAGGGGTCAGACTAGGTTTCAGCATCCAAATTTTAAGTAAGCCCCAACAAGTGATTTTATATGTTTTAGGCATGTCTTTACATTATTTTAGATGGTATGGCCCACCTGACTTCCTTATACAGTTGATTTTTGAGATATCCCTTCATTTAAAGGGGACCCATCAAATGCATGGTGTTGATGTTCAACACGCATAATGGTGGGCCCCACACAACTCGACCTCATGGGAAGTTCCCATGAGCTTGACCGTATAGAACCTTTTCCCATATATATATAACGGAGCCTATATACAAGAGTCCGAAACATCCGCTGCATATAGCTCACAAGATGGACGTGGAACTTGATCATTACTCTTGCTCAGGTGGTAGACTCTCAGGAGTTTCAACACTCAGTCGAGGGTTGAAGTATCCATAGGTGGCATGGATAAACAGATAAATCACGATGGGCTGGTCCAGCCACAGAACTTTGGCTAAAGCTGTGCGGGGTATTACGCAATCCCTGCAACAGATACAACAAATGCAGCAGACTGTTGAATTAATGCACTTGAAGAGAAATACATGTACCTTTTGGAAAACATGTATTTGTTGCAATACAAATACATGTATTCATGATTACAATTTTGTGAAAAGGTTCATGTCTCTTTGTTGAAGAGTCACATGTCCCTTAATTTTTTATGCATCTATTAAATAACTTTTATTTGTTGAATGTATTTAAAAGCCTATAAATATGTGTATTGAGATTGATGAATTGGGGATCATTGGACGTTGATGTGTAAGGAAAGTTACGTATGTTTCCACACACATGTAAACTGAGTACTGAAAAGCTGAAAAGTACGGGGTGTCACAAGCTACCCCCTTAAAGAGAATTTCGTCCCTGAAATTCAGTACTTCGACTATGAACATGAACAACAATCTATCTTACGGTGTCCGTATGCGTCCACCAGTCCTCCACACTAGGGTTATTTGTGTGCGCAAACGCTCAAGGACAGGGTCATCACAACCTACCTCCCTTAAAGAAAAAATTTACCCTGAGACCTGATGATGTACACCCAATCTACTAATATTATAGTATTTATTAGGATTACAAGTTCATTTATGTGGTTAATAATAATAATGTTTTATCTTTCCTTTCCTTTATCTTAGTGATAGTTCCCAATTGTCCAAAGTAAAATACAATTTCTATTTTTCAGTGTTCAGGCTAACACGAATAGATGGTCGTACTGGGCTTGAACCCGATACATCAATCATCTGTCTGCGCAAGACAGAGGATTTTGGTATCCATTCATAATCCTTTTAAATCTTGATCCTTTGCTTGATCAGAGCATTGGAATTATTGAGATTTGCTAGGACTCAGAATCTGAGCCAAACCAGGTTAACTTCGTTTAAGTATGGTCCCACCAACTTCTGATCCTGACTACTCTGGATTCCTGGGAAATATCATGTAAATTTCTATCTTCATAACTGGAGTGCCTGAAGTTTACATGAATGGACGCGAACGACCCTCACGCTTCTACTGCCCGCTCTGGCCACCAAACACGCTACTTAAAAATTCCAAGACCAAGACTTTCTGCGTGAAATAGATCTGAGTTTTAAAATTTTGTTAAGTTTATCTAAGACTTTAAATCTGGCCTCGATATGCTCATCCTAAGGTTGAAATCTTACCCAAAATGTAACGCCTCGGGTTTTAAGGGGCCGTGTAGGAACTCGGCTCCCGAATTAGCAGGTGTTACGGGTGCCCTAATGGGCTTTAGATTTTAATTACATTTGGATGATCTCATAAACAATGAAGAGTTTAGCAAGGCATAAAGCATAAGTAAGTCATAAAGCAGTATCAAGTATCACTAAATATAAAAGTATCAAACCTACAAATTCAAAATCATTTAAATAGGGAACTAGGTCCCACCCATACATGACTCGAAGTGACTAGAGCCCTGGCCCATATCCCGCGGTAGTTCGAACTCTGACCAGAAGGATCTGCTGAAAGTCTAGAAGTAGGGAAGCTCCTCTACCTCATCCATGCTCACCCCGCTCAGCTCGTCGAGCTCCGCCTCACCTGCATCTAATGACCTGTCTGATTGGTGTTTTAATTAAAACACCGTCTCAGAGTGGGAGTGAGTAGCTAACTCAGTAGTTACTATTAGCCTTAAGTTACAACAAGCATCAATTATATGATGAGTTTAATGAAAAACATACATTCACAGATCTCTAACTAGTCTTGTTAGTATATATGCATATATTATGATATGATGCATGACCTCGCAACAACACTTCCTTGAGTGACTTCATTTCATGATCGCGCATGATCAACACTCACTCATTGCGACCTCAACTGCCGAGTCATCAAATCCTAGCTAATATGATGCATGAATAATGTTAGCCGAGTATTTAATTAATTCCGTTCATCCAGTCGATTGGAGAAATTGGTACACTCTACATATCATTGCCCTCAACTGGTTGCGAGGCCAAGGCCCCTCAACGTGCGAGGCCAGAACTCCGCAATCATTGATCTCATCGGGTTCCTCATCCCCAATTTCAAGCACTTAGAGAGTGCTGAGAAGAGGAATTGCTCGCAATCACTACAGGGAGGCTTGTCACCCCAACATACGCCAATAGCTCGGACACAATGTCTCATTCCACCATGCCTGGCTCTCGAGTTAGTGAATTGGTTTCACATGGTTATCAATAGACTTCGGTGGTTGAAGGGTGTTCCAGGTTCCATACAGGTGTGAGCAGACATGACTAACAAACATGGTTGGTCAATAAGCGAACTAGACCGTGCGAGTTCAGGCGAGTATGTGACGGACAACATCCAGTGCAAGCAACCCATATAGTCCAACTCCTGTCACCCATTCGCATCCGCCCAAACCCGCTGGTTTATCTACAGGATGGTCCTATCAACTGAACCACCTTCTACCACTTCAATTCCCTGACCAACCCAGGGGTTTATGACATTCAATAACACTTCAACTGCTGGTTTAGTTGCCAAGAATCAGTTTCATCGGAGCAAGTGTGAGTCTACCTTATATATCAAGACTAAAGGTAAATCTATTCTCATCGTATCATTGTATGTTAACGATTTGATACTCATGGGAAATGATCATAGTATGCTCCATCAGTTCAAACTCGATATGATGAAGACATGAGATGAATGATCTTGGCATGATGCATTATTTTTTGGGAATAGAAGTTTCTCAAGATGAAAACAAAATCTTTATTTCTCCAAAAAAGTATACTGAATCTATTCTTGCAAAATTCAGCATGGAAGAATGCTATCCAGTTACTACTCCTCTTGTAGTAAACGAGAAGTTGATAAAAGGCGATGGTTCAAAAAAGGTAGATGAATCATTGTACAGAAGTATCGTTGGAAGCCTCTTGTATCTTACTATTACTAGGCTTGATATTATGTTTGTGCAAGTTTACTCTCGAGATTCATGAATTGTCTAAAGCAAACTCACTTAGGAGTTGCAAAAAGGGTGTTACGATACATCCAAGGATCGTTGGATTATGGAATCATGTATACTTCTATTCCAAACTCAAAATTGGTAGGATATACAGATAGTGATTAGGTATGATTCATAGATGATATGAAAAGCACATCAGCATACACTTTCTCTCTTGGATTCGGGATATTTTCTTGGGCGTTAAAGAAACAAAGTACCATTGCTCAATCTATAGCAGAAGCAGAGTATGTGGCGGCATCTCTTGCAGTTTCTTAAGCAATATGGTTACGATAAATTCTTGAAGATATTGGCGAAAAGCAAAATGAATAAACTACTATATATTGCGACAACATGTCAACCAATTGTAAAAAAATCCAGTATATCATAACAAAACGAAGCATATTGCAATCAAGAATCACTTCATCCGCGAAGTTATTGAGAGTGGTGAGATCAAGTTGAAGTATTGTAAGATGAAAGAACAAATAGCTGACGTGTTCACCAAGGCACTCCCTAAAGAAAGTTTTTGTCATCTTCAAGAGATACTGTGAGTAATTCAGAAAGTACATTAAGGAGGAGTGTTGAATTAATGCACTTGAAGAGAAATACATATATTTGTTCCAATACATTACCTTTTGAAATACATGTATTTGTTGCAATACATGCATGTATTCATGCTTAGAATTTTGTGAAAAGGTTCATGTCTCTTTGCTGTAGAATCACATGTCCCTTAGTTTTTTATGCATCTATTAAATAACTTTTATTTGTTGAATGTATCCAAAAGCCTATAAATATGTGTATGGATTTCATTTTCAACCGTGAAGAAACAATACAACAAAAATTAGTATTCTCCTGTTCCTTTCTAAGTTATTTTTTTCTAAGTAAAAAGACTACAATAGCCTACACAGAAAGCCCAAAAAGAAATCAGACAACTAGAAAAATAAACAGAAAACGTTGCTGACCAAAATTCACATCCTCATGAGCAGCGGAACCAACAAACTCGACCGGCTCTTCAGCAGAAGACTGTAATTCCCCACAACGGCGCGGGGCAAACGAGACAATGACAAAAACCCCACAGTGTGTGTGTGTGTACATATATATGAAGCAGCAAAAAGGAAATACTGATAGTAATCCAACATGAATGAGATCTAAAGAAGTGCCGGTGGTGAAGAGACATTACGAAATGGCATATATGGCCAATCGAAGTCCGACTGAAAGGTGAACCAGTCCAACAGCTACCCAAACCAGCTTATTTGCCATATTTACGGATACGGTCACCCACAGATATAGGATGGAGTGTAAGCTAACCGCCATCGTGAGGAAAATGGCAACAACATAGGCAATAGAGAGGGATTTGTGATGCGGGAGGCTGAGATCTGCATAAATACCCAGGACAGCGATCAAAATAGTAAGTACCGACACATTGAACATCTTCCAAGCCAGCTCCACTTCTGATAGTTTTATAAGAGAAGCCCCAGCAGACTCTCTCTCAAGTCCAATCAAGACGCGACCCAATCCAGCAGCTGCATAATACAGCTTCTTTGCCAAAACGACTGGTACAGGCACCTTAGGAAATAGGATGGAGAGGAAAAGAAGTGAAATCCCTGATGTGAGAGTGGCGAAGTTGGTTAGAACATAAGCAACGGATAGGAATCTGTGAGGTAGGCGGTATGCGAGATCTGCAACAATCCCAAAGACAATGACAGTGGTAACAAAGACTAACACCTTTAACCTCTTCTTCATCTTGACCAAAATCATCATGAACATCTTCTTCATCTGGGCCAAAATCATGTATGTTATTTCTCCAACCAACGAAGCGGCCCGAGCAGCAGCGTCGAGTGAAAGGCGACAGTGTACAGCAGCTACACACACCAGCTTCTTTGCCACTTCTGATACGGACTCCCGAGGAAATAAGAAGGAGAGTAAAAGAAGCAGAATCCCTAATGTCAAAAGGGTGTAGTTGGCCATGGAAGGGAATTGGTGAAGGAGGAGGCCGCCAGGGAGATCCGCAACAAACTCATTTGCAGAAAATAGAATAAGAAGAAGAGCCGCATCGCGGATGTCCAGATCCACGACTGCTAATACTCCAGGCATCATTGTTTTTGTTGGAAAAAAATCCTGAGAAAAACCTCAAAAATATCAGAGTGGAGTATTTCCCCCAATCCAGCAAAAGAGTAATACAGTTATATACTGATTTTTTATTTTTTATTTTTAAAAAGGAAAACTTTGTATGGAAGGAAAGAGTATAATTCAAAACCAGATAGGCAAACACTAGATCTCAGACTCAAAAGCATGTATCAAAAAAAAAAAAAAATCACAAATATTGAAATTTTCATTTGAAAAACACGAGGTTACGTGCAAGTTTGCACAAGAAAAGCCAAAATGTATATGTGCGCATGTACACATGTGCACATACATAGTACACGTGCATACATGCAGATGCACTGGCACGCTCTAGGCCCACCGAAATGAGTAAGGACAGACATGTCCAAATATCACACACATAAATAGAAAGAAATCCAAATTAAAGTCCAAGATTTTCCAATTATACACACGAATATACGGACGCACATGCACGTATGTAGTACACACGTGTACAGCCATGCCCATAGAGGCCTTGACCCCAGAAAAACCACGGAAAGAAAAACTATTCGTAAGAAGATTGAAAAGTCAAAATTACCCCTAATGTCTAGTGAGGAGATTTAAAGAATCCAAAAGAACGGCGAATCCAAAAGAACGGCGAAGCCGATAAAACCAGACGCCCGGTTATCGAAGGAAGCGTATTGGCTGGTGTACGACACATCAGCAACTAGCTGGTGTGGGTACGTGTCGTGCCAAGACGAGCGCGGAAGCTCCTCGAGCTCTGAGTTCTACAAACGGTTCAAAGAAGATCAAAGTTACGTGGCCCCATAATGATGTATTTATCAGATCTACACCGTTCATCCATTTTGTGCGATCATTTTAGATCTAGATCCCAAAAATGAGTAATTTCCAAGGCTCAAGTGGACCACACCACAAATAGCAGTGGAACAATGCTCTCACCGTTAAAACATTCGTTGGGCCCACCAAAACAAATATCAAATTGATCCAAAATTTCTTTGACCCCAACAGGGTTTCAATGGCAGGCAATTAATTCAATCCTCCGCTGCATTTTACACTGTGGTCCACTTGATTTTTGTATATTTCTTATTTTTCGTCTCAAGCCTTAGCAAAGCTCACCAAAATAAAACTCATACCTCGTGGAACCCACAGAACTTGGTGACGTCAACACACCAGCTACATCGGTGATGTGTGGTACACCACCCAATCCGCTTCCGTTATGGAATTCAAAATCTGACGTAGGCAGGGCCCACCGTTATCAGGCACAAATAGGGCCCGCCGCTATCGAATCCAAAATCCGACATAAACGGGTCCATCGGAAATCCGACACGAGGGCGAATCTAACGCAAACAAGTTCAGTCCGAAATCCGACGCGAACAGGGCCCATCGTTATCAAATCCGAAACCCAACACAAACAGGGCACATCCGAAATCCGACAGTGAAGCTCACCGTTATCGAATCCGAAATCCGACGCAAACAGTACCCATCGGTATTAAACCCGAAATCCGACACCAAAATCCAACACAAACAGTCCCACCGTTATCTAATCCAAAATCTGACACAAACAGGGCCCATCCAAAATCCAACACGAGGGTGAATTCCACCATTATCGAATCCGAAATCCGACGCAAACAGCGCCCTCCGTTATCAAGTCCAAAATTCGACGCAAACAGGCCCACCGTTACCTAATCAGAAACCCGACACGAACAGGGCCAATCCGAAATCCGACATGTGGGTGAATCCCACCGTTATGGAATACCAAATCCGGTCCCACTGTTATCGAGTCCGAAATCCGACACAAATAGGGCCCATCCGAAATCCGACGCGACGGTGAATCCAACCAGGGCCACTATGATTTAAAAAATTAAAAAATAAATAAAAAATCGACGATTGAAAATCTTTGTTGCAAGGACCGAAGGCACCAAGTCGACCGTACGAGAAAACAGATAGATGGTCGGATGCTATTGAGAGATCGTTAAAACGAAGGAAGAGAGAGAGAGAGAGAATCTCTCTCTAAAGCTCTGAATCCAGGCTCCAGGGATTTCCAATTCACGTATTTCGAATCCAATGTGCCAAACGAGGCCTAATGACTATGATGTGATCCGGAAAACAATCCATAAGTATAGCAAAGATTGAAGCAAAATCCCTATATCAGATCTTATAGCACCAGATAGCAAAGAAAAGCAGAAAATTAGCGAAAAAATAAAAAGGAGGGGACGGAGGGGAGAAACGATACCTGGAAGAAGCAAGCTCCGGCGGTATTCCAGACACGGAAAATGCGAAAATGGAATCTCCTTTATCGGAGAGGGTGAACTCAAAAGCTTTTATTTTTCAGAGAGGGCGCGTTGGGAAGTGGAGAGTTCCGGCCGAGTATTTATAGGAAAAAGGGAATAATTAGGAATATTCGCTTCCTTTGGCCGGAAGAAAGACCAGATTGTTCTCGGTAGCGGATTCGTCGGACCGTTAAACTGACCATTTTATCCTTGACAAATGCTCACACACAACTAGTTGGACCGTGAGTTTTGGTCCAACTAGCTGGGCATGGGCGCGGATTAGATACTGACAAGGACAGTAGCCACATCGCTACTGAAGTGACGTCACCAAGCTCTGTGGACCCACCATGATGCATGTGTTGTATCCATACCGTCCATCGTTTTATGGCATGAGAAAAATAATGAGATAGATCCTAAAGTTCAATTGGACCCCACGATAGAAAACAGTGGGGATAGTGACATCCACTGTTCAAAACTTCTTAGGAGCCATGGAAGTTTCCGATCAAGCTTATATTTTTTTTTTTTCACTTCATCTATCTCTATGTTAACTTATGAATAGGTTGGATCTAAAAAACACAACATGATGGGCCATATAAATGTTTCAACGGTGGGTGTGACTGATCCCACGGTTTTCTGTGGTGGGTCCACTTGAACATTAGATCTATCTCATTCTTTTTCTCATGCCATAAAACGATCTCTACAAATGGTCGGACGGTATGGATACAACACACGCATCATGGTGGGGTCCACAGAGCTTGGTGATGTCACTTCAGTAGCGATTTGGCTACTGACCTTGTCAGTGTCTAACCCGCGGGCATGACATGACAAGAATGCCTATTTCATCCGCATGTAATGCCTCTTGTAAAAGATGATGTAATACAAAGTCCTACTCACGTGAGATGGTAATAAATATTAAAGATCCTCTCCATTCATCAAATAGGACCCATTACTTAGATTTTATTTACAAAATTTTATTAAAATATATTAGTTATTTAAATCACATATGGAAGTTAAATTTAAATTAATATAATGCCATTTCTATCTACTCCAAATTTCTCCTAAAAGAGTGGTACTCTAATCAACTATTAATTAGAAGAGAAATAAAAAATTGGCCTCTCATATTATCATAAGGTACTGTACTTGATAAACAGATCAGATTTATGATGCATATAATGTATTGTACGAATGCATCACACATGTAAAACTCTTAAAATATAGCTAGAAAGTCCGCAAACAAAACTATGCTATCACTTTCTCTCACTTCATTTATTACTCTCTCACCGTTTAAATCTCTCCTCCTTTCTCTCCTTTTTAAAAGCAAAGCATAGTTTACAAATCTCTCTCCAAACAGCACCGAGGAGATGTGAGCTTGATGTCCCATCCTGATAAGCACGGTAAATCCACTCCAACCATTACGTGAATAGTAGAAATTTAACCAAAGAGCTCAAACTACAAGTAGATTTGTGATGTGGATGCCAACCCTTGATTTTTACGAGGCCAATGGTGATGTTTATGGACAGTCCACTCTGACAATCAATTAAGTCAGATATAGCCATTTCTAGATCCCAAAACTCAGGTTGTCATGCAATTTAGGTAGGTCACAAAAAATAAAACAACCTCGATAGGATGTCCACCATTAATTTTCTATTGGGCATATCATAATGTTTATGTGAAATCCTATCCAACTATTAGATTTATTTTGATAAGTTATACATATGCACCAAATATTAGGGCCATGCATGATTCGTGTGCCATGTCTAATAAAAAAAGTTTGGATGGTGGCCGTCTCCCTCCATACTTATTTTCACCTGTACAACTTACCTGAACCATAAAAGTTGCTGTTTTTTTTTTATTTTTTGTTTTATTTATTTATTTTATATATATATACCTTCTAGTTAACATTCCATGGTACACCTTATGGTCAGAGTAGATTTCACACACAAATCAAGGAGAGGCACACCATTTGCTATAGACCACATCATTATTCGTGTGACACGGAGACTAGTGGCTGGATTCACGTCTCAGTTTGCATGGGAATGCAGAGGCTGCACGTCAGCCATGCAAATAATAGGGGTGGATTAGGGTGGGCCCACAAGTCACTTGTATGTAAAATCCACTTTGATGATACGGTGTGTTGTAGAGATTTACCAAACTCGGCATAATTTTTGCATTAAGTGTAACCTTATCTAAACCGTGTGTTAGCATAATTTTTGGACCCTCAAAGTAATAATGGGTCATGACACTCTTATTGTTGGATAGAAGAGAGAGAGTAATAAATGAATGGGGGAGAGAAAGGCTACCTTTTCAATAAGAGGGTTTATAGTTTGGAGTTGTACAAGTGTAATTTATTCAGATAATGGATCAAATATGTAAGAGTCCTGGGCCATTGAACAAATATAGTACCTTGTAATTAGAGCTGGGCATCGGACCGAGTCGGATCGGATTCAGTCCAACTCGACTCTGTTCGAAATCTGCAAGGCCTGATCCGAATTCGATCCGATCCGAGACCGGGTCCGAGTCATCTGACTCGAACGTATCCGAATCCCTATTGGCCTGAACCGGTCTGAGTCCGACTCGGTCAGGAAAACCGAGTCAGATCGGATTAGGCAAGGTCCGGATCGTCCATTTCATTATTCTCACTGTTTCTTATGGTGCGATCTACTTGATTATTAGATATACTTAAAATTTAGCATCAATCCCTACAATCATTTGAAAAAGCTGATGAACGGTGTGGATAAACCAAAAAAAAATTCAAAACGAGCCCCACATAGTTTACTTAGTGGGATAGAATAACTCAGTATGAAATGGGCTTCTTGAAGAAGCTTCATACTACTGGCTATAGTTGACACCAGCTATACAGCTGCTCTAGCCTGTCGTTTGTACATGAACTCATAGTGGTTACATACGAGCAGGGTACATCTCAGCATTTCCCGCCAATGCATCCTAATATAGAAAATCTGAGCCGTGGAGAGGGTGGGTCACAATACAAATATCATATCCATTGCAAGGATAAATCTGGTCCACCGATCACATAAGTCACACCACCAAAATCAATGAAACCTACTTATTCGATTCAACATTCATGTGTGCCCCACATAATGAGTGGATCAGCCAAATTTCTAAGTAGAAAATCTTCATATTGTGACCCATCTGTTGAACGGCTCGGATTTTCTATAAATATGACACGTTGGCAGAAAAGATGGAGCTGTATGTGAAAGTTCACATGCTTCTCCTCATCTCTGCGGCTCTAGATATGTGTCGTGCAAAGACGAGCACTGACGCTCCTTGAGCTCCGAGTTGTACGAACAATTGGAGATCAAAGTTACATGGCCCCACAGTGATGTATTTATTATATCTATACCATTCATCTATTTTTAGAGATCATTTTAGAGCATTATCCAAAAAATGAATCATATCCAAAGATCATCTGGACCACACCATAAATAGCAACGGAGATAATGATTTTCACCGTTGAACAATTTGTAAGGGCCACCATAACGTTTAGTTTCCATCCAATCTATTCATAAGGTCACAAAGACCTTAACGAAGAGGAAAAACAAATTTCATATTGATCCAAAACTTCTTTGAACCCAAAAAGGGTTTCAATGGTAGAAGTTCAATCTCCCATTGCTTTCCATAGTGTGGTCCACTTAATAGTTAAATCTGTCTTATTTTTTGTCTTAAGCCTTAATACGATATTGCCAAATGGATGGACGGTTTGGATATAACACATACCTCGTGATTAGACCCACAGAACTTGCTAACGTTACACCAGCTAATTCGCTTTGTATACCAGCCAATCCGCTTCCGCCAACTTGGTCTGACTGTGAAGACTACAAGCTGTAAACAGCTGTATGCGAACCATTTAATGCCGTCTACGACTCTCTTTCTCTTTCTCCTTCTTCTGAACACAGAGAGATCTCGCAGAGCTTCAAAACTGAATGACAGAAAGAGAGAGATATAGAGAGAGATAGACAGATAAAGTTGGGGGCTCGGGTGTACATTGAGCGGGGTTTTTTGGTGCCAAACAAAAAGCTAAAGATGGATGGGTGGTAAGACTTTATTGAGAAAGAGAATTTTGCAAAATAGAGGGATATTTACATCCCGGGTCGGGTCGGGTCGGTTCGGACCCTTTCAGGCTGGGTTTTCGGATCAGTTCTGTCCGGATACACCACTATCCGAACCCAACCTGAAAAACGATCAGATCTGGACGGACAGACTCTATCAGGGCCGATCCAGGCTGTCGGTTCTGTTTGAAATGATACCGAGTCGAGCGGATCGGGTCGGATCCACCGGATTGGGTCCAATATGCCCACCTCTACTTGTAATCATGTTGTGTTAAAAAAAAATTCTATTTAGTAGTTAAAATAATTATAGGAGAAATTTTGACAATTAAAAATGTATTACAAGGGTCTAAATTTTACTTGCACCTATAGGTAAAGAAATAAGTATATTTCGATAATTTTTTTTATTATAAATAATATCCAATTAGCGGGCCATTTGATAAATGGTGCATAACTTTAATATGTGTACCTGTAAGCCCCATAGACTTCCGCGGTCTTTCCGGTCGAATTCCGACAACCTTCGACCCTTAACCTGTATTTGCGCGTGACCCTGATTCACACTCCGTCAACCCGAGTCGATTCAACCCAGGACTTGTAACATAGCGACTGCGCCGTCGCCACGGTTCCGATGCCGCGACTCACGCGCCAAGGCGATACCTTGGATAGGAGATGTGGGCCAGCGTTCAGTGCGAGAAAAATACCGCGCGTGCGAATTACGAGATGTCACATCAATCATTCAACTCATTAATCCCATCATGTCAAGTACACATCACCTTTCACCCATTCCCAAGCAACCACAAAAGTCAAAAAGTTCTTACAAACCTATACCTTTCTTACACTAAAATTCCCAAAAGTCAAAAATCTCTTACACACCCATCACTCACCACATCCATCACTCCATCACCCATCACTCTCTTTCTCCCTTTACAAGTCTCTCTCTCTCATTTTCAAACTCATTCCCAAGCAAGAGAGAAAACACTATACGTCCAATCCTTTCCAAGCATTCCCAAGCAACAAGTGTGGCCCACCTTCCCACCCTCTCATCTCCCATCTCAACCATCCAAACCTCATCTCCTCCGTTATAATCGAAGCTAAGGAGCTAAAGAAGCCAATGGAGCAAGAAGATCAAGCGATGGGTGCTTTGATAGAGTAGTTTTAATGTTTTTAAGATGGGCCAAGTGAGGCCAACCGACCAATGGTTTGGATCTCACTTGGGACCCTAAGATGTGGCCGATGGCCCACTTTGATCATCATGATCATTCTATGATGGGGCCATTTTCCATGAACCCCATTATGATGTTTATTTTTCTTGTATACCTAGGGTCATCTAAACTGTCTATTTTAGTGGAGAAGGGATCTTCACCGTTGGATTTTGATTTAATGGGCTCATGTGTAATGGGACCGACTTGATGTATGATTTAGTGCAAGGGAGGGCTCATAGTGGCGGAGCCCTCCATCACGCGTGTCCCACTCTCTCTTTCTTTCTCTCTCTCTCTCCCTCTTTTCCTAATTTTTTTTATGTGATGATGATGTGATTGTGTGGCCCACCTGGATAGAAGTGGGGCCAACCTTTTATGTGTTGTACACACACCATTCATCATGAGGTGCCCCACTTGAGCAAAGCCCTCCATGCATGTGCAGCGTCCAGGGACGCTGGACGTCACTGGTAAAAAAAAAAAACAAATATTAGCTTGTTGCCAAGCTCATGGGGTGGCCCACTCATATAGGCCCCACCTTGATGAATAGTTCTAATCCAAGCCATCCATTCCATTCTCCAGATTATTTTAAGCGTTGATCCAAAAAATAGGGCCAATCTGACTTTCGGGCGGGCCATAGCATGGCAAACAGCGGGTTTACCGTTGAATTATCCCTTGTTATTTCTATACACCGAAATAGGCTCAATATTGGGCTTATTTTGCTTGTCTTGAGCCATGGAGGGCCATTGGATGGAGTGAATTCTCAAGATATGGACCCCACCTGTGAAAAATCATAGGAAAACAATATATATATATATATATATATATAAACATCAGCAGCAGCGATATATATATATATATATATATAAACATCAGCAGCAGCAGGCGCTGCTGCTGTGTCAGAAGGCAGCAGGCGCTGCCTGCGCACAGGGACGGGCGGATGGGCAGCAGCCCACAGGCCCAGCTGTGGGCCCCACCATGATGTATATCTGTCATCTAACCCGTTCATTGGGTGGGCCACTCCCTGAAGTGGGCCCACTCCAAAAATCAACCTGATCTAGAGCTCAGGTGGACCACACCGTAGGAAACAGTGGGATTGAACGACGACCTTTAAAACCCTTTTTGGGTCCACAGAAGTTTTGGATCAGGATGAAATTTGTTTTCACTCTTCATCTAGGTCTACGTGACCTTATCAACGGGTTGGATGGCGTAGAAACATTATGGTGAGCCCCACATGGAGCCCACAGTGATTTATGTGTTTTACTCCCATCGTCCAGGCGGACGGTGGAGCCCATCGTGATATTTGTGTTCTATCCCCACCATCCAAGGGACGGTGGGTGTGTGCGTGTGTGTGTGTGTGTGGGTGTGTGTGTGTGTGTGGGTGTGTGTATAGTTATATAAAATATTATATTATATATAATATTGTATATGCTATACATAAATTATATATTATATTATATATAATATACTGGGTGGTGGGCCTTCATGTGGACCCTCCTCCCCCCCCATGATGCAAGTGTTGCATCCAAAACCATCCAACCATCTTAGAAGCTCATTTTATGGCATGAGCTAAGGACTGAGTCAAATCTATAGATCAAGTGGACCCCACCTTGTTATATGTATAGGGCCCATCTTGAGTTAATTGTGGCCACCCATTGAGACCCCACCTTGATATATGTATGAGGCCCATCTCAGTTTATTTGTGGCCCATTGGATGTGCATTGGGCCTAATTGGTGTGGCCCATTTGATATACATAAGGCCCATGTGATTAGGCTCGTTGTGATGTATTTTAAGGCCCATGGGCTATGGCCCATTGCAATGTACATAAGGCCCGTTGGTGAGGCCCATTAATGCAGCCCATTTGATGAATGTAAGGCCCATGTGATATGGCCCATTTGATATATTGAAGGCCCAATGAGATGTACTTAAGGTCCATTGCAATATGTGATCCCAACATGGTTTATGTAATGATGTTTACGACGGGCTATGCCTTGGGAGTAATGTTGGTTTGACGTCCACATTGCAAGTAGATTGTTGGTTAAATGTCCACATTATGACTCTCCCTAGGGCTCATTGTTAGGCCCGTACATGTAATGTGTAGGCCGTCTAAGCCCATCTTCGTTATGAACTGCATCCATTACCATATAACATGCTTAGTATAGTTATATGATTCACGATCATACGCATCATATGTATGCATGATATGAGAAGTGACTGATCATAGCATATGCCTTCGGACAGATTGTTTATGGGCTCCCGGATAGGTTGTGCTGCCCTACATGAGCGTACGATACGCGCAGGACTGCTGCATGACTGGATAGTGTGATTCATGCATTTGCATTGTGTGATATGGTACTGTACGCCCTAGCGACATCAGGGCCGTAGCCTCCACAGGCATATCGTGGTTGGCAGGATTGGATACCGAAAATTTTATTCTACATGGGGTGCTATAGATATCCCTGGGTGAAAGTTCCTAAACCCTTATGGTACCAAGAGGTTGCTCCAACGTCTAGACCGAGTGGGTACATGAGCGCCGAGTGCCGATTACCAGACGGTTGCGCATTTCACTTTGTCGTGGTCGGTTGGAAGGGGGTGCGGCCTTACCCACCCGAGAGGAGGGGGCAAAGCTAGGTTGAGTCTGACCAGCTCGAGGAATGGGTCCTCTATTGTCGAGCCAAGCCGATATTGGCAGGCGGATAGTGAGGTCTTTTCCACTCACCTTATTGCGTGCGATGGGGCAGCAATCTGTCTTAGAGTGTACTAGACCCCAGTGATATTCCAGAGTTAAGCTGTATTGATATGTGGACTTAGATGAGGATTCGCATGCTTGAGTTGCATTCCACACCGCATGGCCTTGGTATGGCCGACATCATCCATGCCTCGCATTACATAGCCTTGGTACGGCTCATGGCATTCATGGATTCATCAGCATATTCCGTATTACTCTGATACTGCATAACTACTACCTTGCGCACACACTTACACCACCCTCTAAGCTTTCCATAAGCTTATGCACGACCGTTACGTGCAGGTGATGTTGGAGCATAGCAGCGCTGAGGCAAGAGCGCTTTGTTGATCATCTTGGAGCTTTTTATTTATTATCATTGTATTTTCCTTTATGCTCATTGTACTTTTAAAGTTTTTGATCATAGTAGAAATGTGATGGAGTTTTTGGTTGTTGTTTGTGGGTTATGCCTTTGGTTATGCTCATTACGAATCAAACTGATGTTGAAAATCCTCCTCGTATCATCCCAGGATCGGAACCTGGCGAATGGGCGCTAGGAGCCGAGAATGAGGTTCTACGGAGGCTGTCGGCGCCGGATTCAGTGATCGAAAATTTTGTGAGCCCGGTTTCCGAGTTTGGGGCGTGACAGTACCCATCTTTATTAATTAGGATATAGTATACACAATTTATCCGGGAGATAATTACATATTCACAACAAGAGTTTTTTCCCCAATTTAATGCCCAGCTAGTTGGACCAATTTGAAAGGTCCAACTAGTTGTGTGTGAGCATATCTCTTTATCCTTAAAGCACTCATTTTTATAAGCAAAATCCATCCGGCCGAAAAGACCATTTTACCCTTAAGGGCTATCATTTGGGACGCAAAGCGGATTGCACTCGACCCCAGTCAGACCTTTTAGGGCCTGTTTGATTTATCAGGTAATGGGTAATTGCCTGGTAAATGGGTAATAATTACTTATCAAGTAATTACCACATCATTTCTTACACCGACGTTGACGGCTTGACTTTTCGCGCTAGAAGCGAGGATGGCTGCCAAATGAATGTAGGGCATATTGTGATGTACACGATGTATCAACACCGTTCATCCTATATGTCAATCTCATTTATGGCATGAACCCAAAAATGAGGTAGATCCAAAGCTCCAGTGGACCACGCCACAGGAAACAGTGGAAATTAGATGCTTACTGTATAAAAATTTATGTGGCCCTCAGAAGTTTTGGATGAAGCTGATATTTGTGTTTACCCCTTATCAATGTTTTTATAACTTCTTGAACAAGTTAGATGACAAATAAACATTAATGTGGGCCTAATAAACAAAATAACTTTCAACGGTGGATGTTTAAGGCCATTGTTTCCTGTGGTATGGGCCACTTGAGCGTTGCACTGTCTCAATTTTGGACTTGGGCCCTAAAATCTGCTGATAAAATAGATGGACGGTGTGGATATGTCATGCACATCATAGTGGGGTTCACAAATTTAAGTCAGCTTTTTTGGACAAACTTTTGAAACGAAAATACGTTTGAAATTTTAAACGGAGTGAAAAGATAATAATGACCTTTTCAAGGGTATTTCCCTGATACACAAAAATCAAACAGGCCCTTAAGTGGCCGATTAGATCCATGTGAGGCCCACTGTCACGTATTAGTTTATCCACGCAACTCCTTTTTAAATATCATGTTGAGATATGAGTTAAAAAATGACGATCCAATGCTAGGTGGGACCACACTACCTTGCATTTAATAGAAATTATATTTAATGTTTTGTACATTTAATGTAACCCAAGTTTATTATTTGATGTATTTCACCGTAGATTTGGATTTGCCTCATTTGTAGGCTGTTATTAAAAAAGGAATGAAGGCATGGGTAAACACATATTATGGTGAGCTTCCACACAAATTAGTAGCTTAGAAGTCCAACTAGGTCCATTGCAATACGCTTCTCTCATTTTTACTAATGAACTTCATTGTCTAGGATAGCTTGTAAAAGAGTTTAGGGAGTTATTTTTACATATACAGTTGATTGAAACCATTTATCTATTTTATAAACTCATTTTAAGTCACAATTTTCTTTTTAAAAAAATGAATTAAATCTGAATTGCAAGTGATTGTAGATAATATTAAAACCATAAAATATATTTTCCTAGCGTGATCCACTTAGCCATCGGAGTTACATTATTTTGAAGTCGTATTATGGAATAATCTAGAAAAATGGAAGGACAGTGTGAATTTTACAAAACACAGTAGTGAGCCTTACCTTGCTTACCATCAAAGAATGTAGAGTAGAGAAGGTCCCAACTTAGCATATCCAAGTTCAAGTAGACCACACCAAAGGAAACAGTGGGAATGATGATTTCCACGGTTGAAAGCGTGCTAGGGCCTACGGTGATTCTTATTTGTTATCCAACCCGTTCATAAGATCACAAAGTCATGGATGAAGATAAAGAAAAAATATCAGCTTGATCCAAAACTTCTGTGGCCCTCAAAAATCTTTCAACAGTAAATGTTCAATTCACACTTTTTCCAGTAGTGTGGTAGATTTGAGCTTTATATATGGTTTATTTTTTAGCTCCAGCTTTAAAATTATTTTTTAAAATGGACGGAAGGAGTGGATAAAATAAATAAATCAGGTTGACCCCACAGAGTTTACTCAGTACCCTTAGACTACTGAGTTACTCAGTACGCAATCAGCTTCCCCAATTGCGGGTCCCATTGTTGATGTTGCACGGCCGAAAAGATCACACTGACGTAATTATAACCATCTGATTACTGGCCACCGAATGGACCGGTCAATTTAAGAAATCGAAGTCAACGATGAAATTCACTACAAACGTCCGGTAGGTTGGTTGTTTTTGGATTTATAATACATCACGCTTTCTGCCACGGATAACCCACTTATCCTAACGATTCAATTGATGGGAAGCGGCAAGATCGGGGACCCATCAACGGTCCAAATTCTAGAGGCAAACTAACATCGGTCATTCATGAATATTGATCCAGCGGTTAGGATCATTCTCTTTGCATGGTTTGCAGCCAACGGCTCATCCACATTCTGCCCCATACTTGGAACGGTTCAGATTGAGGTCATGTCTCCACTACAAGGTAGAACTGTCAGTGGTCATGAAAAGTGGATGATTAAAAAAAAAAACAGAAAACCGTCCGAATTTAACATGCATAACATCCACCGATCAGACGGTTATAATCATCCGATCGGTGCAATTTTCAAGCTATGCTCTCATGCACGCTACGCCCCACTACACAAACCGTTCGGATGGACCACACATCCACGGAAGCCACTGCCACGTGTACGGTAGATAGCTACTCGATATGGTCCACTCAGCTTACGTACATCTCAACGTTTGAATCAGAGAGAGAGAGAGAGAGAGAGAGAGAGAGAGAGAGAGGATCCTAACCCTTCCCTTTTCATTTCCTCTCGCCAAGAAAGGAAGATGATCAAAACCAACGGCCCAAATTTAAGATGCATAAAATCTACTGATCAACGGTTAGAATCATCCGAACGGTCCAATTTTCAAGCTACACCCATCCTAATTTTGTGCACCACTGCCACGTGTACAGCATAGAGCTACTTGATAATGGTCCACCCAACTCTTCTTACCTTTGTACATTTGAATGTGAGACAAAGGGGGGAAGAGAGGATCCGACCCTTCCCTTATCTTTTTCCTCAAAGTAAAGGACAAAAGTAACCCTAATATCTCTGTTCAAAATGCAAAACAAAACCACTGGCAAGCATTATTTAAGTGAAAGCGGTATTGCGGTTTTGTTCTCTTTCTCCTCACGTTTCCCCTTTCACGGCAGTTTTTTGTGACATTTTCTGTATTGGGTCTATCTTAGTTTGATCAAAACCGATTGTAAGATCCGAATTGCCTTCTGGGTCCTGCTCAATCTGTTTTTTTTTTTTTTTCATTTGGGTCGCTTTGTTCCTGGAAACTTCTGTTCAAGTCCAAGGAATCTCCACCATCGGATTGTTTTTTTCAGGCTAGATATCTACCATCGGATGTATGGATTGTTTCTGATGTGAGTTTTGTTGACTCTGTGCGAAGGATTCTATCAGGTGGATTGATATCCACACCCACCCTGCTTGATTTTCATACACCATTTTCCATTTTGGGTGTTGATATTGTACACTTGCTTTAGTTCAATACCCAAATTAAAAATGGGTGCATGTGAAGGGTGTGGGAGTAAATAGCGATGGCATGTATGGATTGTTTCTGCCATCGCAGGTATGGATTGTTTCTTCTGCGAGTTTGTTGACTTTGTGATTCTATTAATAATCAGTGAAGGATTTATCGGGTGGATTGATATCCACACCCACGCTACTCGATTTTCACACACCCATTTTTCATTTCGGGTGTTGAAGTTGTACACTTGTGTTAGTTCAATCCCCAAAATGAAAAATGGGTGTATGGGAAGCGATAGGTGTGGGAGTAAATAGCGGCTTGCTTCTGTAAATGAAAATTAAAAATGGTAATCATATGCATCGAATACGCTGGCTAATTTGTATATGCTTTTGCCGGTATATATATATATATATATATATATATATATATGCGCACATTCAACATGTACAAGCGTGCATGCTCGTACCTGTACACATATATACATAAATATATAAATGTCATACACGTGGGTGTAGTACATGTGTGCATACACGTGTGAATACAATACAAAATTAATCAATTATAGGGCTAATTACAAATCAATTATCTATTTAATTCTTCTCCTCGAGTTAGAGAGTGAAGATGATGAACACTCAATATTTGAAGGTTAATCTATGAAATGAATCTTCACTGAAAGGTTTCGTAAATGAGTCTGTTGGTTGTAACTTTGATAAAACATATATAAAAAGTTTGTATCAAGTTAGATTGAATTTTTTTCACCATAACAATCAATTTCAATATGCTTGTATGGTAAAAGTGTACGGCAAAGGCATGGCACCAGATGCACAAAGAGTTCTCTTAAGCTAATTGGCAACGATATAATACTACCCTTGATGGTATGAGTTACGAGGGATTATACTAGTTATATTGGCCATATGGTAAATTATTGATTGTTGTTTCTCATTTGGTTTGAGAAACAGTGATATGACTTAATCGGCCAAACTTTGGTTACAGTTTAGCCATTCTTCCTAAGCCTGTATTCATTGGAGGTATGGTATCTCAAGCTGATTGTCAAGAAATGGTAAAATTTTTATCAAACTTTCAATGCACTCAATCATTATTCTCGATTGTTCTGAAATTCGTTGTATGAGAACACATATTCATTGTGTAGGTAATCTAAAAGGCATCTAATACTCTCTAGTGAATAGCCATTGGACAATCCAAACTCATAAATTGCAGGTATTGGGGGATGATTGGCTTTTAAGATTATATTCTTCTTCACAAGCCTTTCTTAATCTCCTGACTTTTTCTTGAATTTAGATTTTCTAACCATATTGTTAAACTGTTGAATTTCTAGTTATCCATGTGTCCTATCAATTGTGTCAAAAAAAGTTTGCATAATTTAATTAAAACTTAAGGCCACACATGTCAACACAAGCTTGTATTCTGTTAACTGATGTGATTAAGATAGTGTGGGCAAGCTAGAGTTGTACTCGACTTGAGTTCAATTGAGTGTTGGTACCCTTAGCACTGAGATAGAACAATTAAGACCAAATTCGTGGGATTGACCACCTTCTCAGCCATCAACTGTTACAACGATCATAAAATTTTAGAAGGTAGAGGTTAGTCCTTCCGAATAGGTACTTTTTACTTTATGCTGAGGACTTTTCTTTCAACATGATTGCTATCATAATTCAACAATGAAAACAATAAAGAGAAGATAAAAACCGAAAGTATTCTATCAATGACTTTTATAATTAGCACTCATGATCGACTTAAGGGATGACGATCTCTTTGTTACCTAATCACGGAATGAGCTTTATTGTGAGACGGTTTGGATATACGGGATGGTCGTTTGTTTGTTGCTCGAATGGAAATATTCGAACATCCTGCAACACAACCAATTGAGGAGTGGATCCTTAACAATTTGTTTGTGGCTCGATCAGAACCAGACTTCATGGTGAGATGGCCAATATGGTGATTGACTGTTCGTGGTCTTGAAGGGAGCTAAGCATGCGGTGAGACAGTCGTGATTTGATTATCTGTTCATCGTCTAGTGTAGACCAAATATAGTAGCAAGATGGTCAGCGAAATCACCTAGCATGTAGCAGGAAAACTTCATAACTTTTCGTTTGAAATTGAGCGATATTCCTTACGATCTATTGGGATGCTATGGATGAAGGGTGGAGAGATAAAATAACGATTAAAAACCAAAATCCCATATTATAAGCAACAATGTAGGGCTAAACTGTAATAAATAAAAAGATAAGTGTCCATAGTGGACGGATAAATGAGGCAGCATAGAACTAGGTAATTTGATTGTGTTTCCATCTTTGATATGTCTTTCAACTCTTCGTGGAGTGTTATTTCTATATAGGATTCTGCGAGGCAGTGTCTGTATGTAATCTTCGATATCGTGAAAGATTTAGACAATTGGGTGTGCAAATCTCCTTGATTCTTCCATGTAAGCGTAGCTATTCCATACAACCACAGGTACAAGAGATCATGTACACATCTTACCTTTCCGGTCTTATGACGTGCATTGGAAGCTTTCTGGAATCTTTAATGTCACGGGACTCTTACACAAGAAATCTTACTAAAGTCCTCATGTTACTAAACTCTTCCATTTAAGAGAATTGCTTTTAACAGGACTAATATTTAATGCTTCATAGATATTTACTTTGATGGGAAGTGGATTACATCTTGCCCCCATTTGGACACATTACAAGGGCTCCTCGAGGCCCACCATAATTTATGGGTTTTATCCATGCCGTCCATCTATTTTTTTCAGATCATTTTAGGGCTTGAGTTTAAAATTTAGGCAGGCCCAATGCTCAAGTGAATTGCACCACAAGAAGCAGCGGCAATAATGAAACTCACCGTTCAAACCTTCTTAAAGGCCACCATGATGTTTATTTGTCATTTAGCCTGTTCATAAGGTCATATAGACTTGGATGAAGGGAAAACACAAATATCAAATTGATCCAAAATTTACGCTGCTCACAGGAACTTTTTAATGGTGGGAGTTTAATCCCCCCTATGGCCCACTTAAGCCTTGAATTTACTTCATTTTTGGGTTCATATCCTAAAATGATAAGGAAAAATGGATGGACATCATAGATAAAATCCATACTGTGAAACAACCAATTGCTCTAAAAGCTTACGCTGTTAGAGGATGGTGTATTAATGTATAACAAGGGATTTCAACACTCCCTTGCAAGTGAAGGGTGGAACTCTACATGAGAACATCCTGAGCCGACATAGGTGGAGGGACACTTACACCATAAAACAAGTCAGGCTTGATTTTCCCAACCCCTCAATGAAGAATATATAATGAAGGCATCGTGGGGCGTGGGGTTGGGGTTTCGCGCAGGGTGGAGGTGGCTGAGTCGGTTGTCCAGCTAGGGAGGGGCGATCGCAAGGATTCGAGTGTGGGTGATTAGTTTCGGGTTCAATAGGGAAGAAGGTGAGGGTGATGAGGGTTTTTGGGTAGGGTAACAGTGATGGATTTAGGGTTCAAGTGGTACGACTGAGGTTGCCAAGCTTGGGGAAGATGCATTTTTCAACATGGCGCAGAATGCAGCGGCTAGTGATGCTCAACGACGAAATCTAGATTTTTCTTCTTCTCCTTTATATATATATATATATATATATATATATATATATATTTCCTTTTATGGATTATAGTCATATATATATATATATATATATATATATATATATATATATATATATATTTCCTTTTAAGGATTATAGTCATACAAACCCTAGTTCTGATACCATGAAGTTTAGAGCTAATTGAGATTAGGGAAAATCACCCCCTCCATAATTTATATTAAAAATAAATAAATAAATAGGATATGGTAGTCCAAAGGACCACCTAAAATATAAAGTTTCTACTTTAACACATACATCATGGTGGGCCTCATAGGAGCCTGCCTAGAGGAATTATCATTCAGGTGGGGCAGGATGTAATCTGCTGATGTTTTAACGGGACTTGCTTTGCAAAGTGATGCTTTGACAAAACTTTAGCATTTAATATTTAATGATCTCACGATTTATGCATTTCTAACTCTTTTTGAAATTCATCTACACTACTTGTGGCATAGGTGGCAGATTACATCTTTTTAATCGTTTGATTTGACCATGCTAAGTCAAATGTAAACACCATTCATCCATTTTTTTAGCTCATTTTAAACATGATCCAAAAAATTGAGGTAGATCCAAATCTCATTTGGACCATACCATAGAAAATATTAAGGATTGAATGTCCACCATTAAAAATTTCTGAAGGGCTACAAAAGTTTTAAATCAAAATGTTGTGTTTTTCTATCATCTAGGTCTCTATGACCTAATCAATAAATTGGATGGCAAATAAACATTACAGTGAGCCTTAGAATATTTTAACTGTGGCCATTTAATCACTACTGTTTCCAGTAGCCGGTTCACCTGAGATTTGGATCTGTCCCAGTTTTGGGCTCATTCCTTAAATAAGGGGTAAATTGCCTGAACTGCATGGATAAACCAGGTACATCACGGTGGGAGGACATGGAGTTTTTCCCACACCGCACCGATTGTCAGTGCAGCGTGCTACACAAGGCAATAATCTCTTTGGCTTTTTGATAAAAATTCAGACTTTCTCGGGATTCAGTGTACTGCTGGCCTTTTTATATTCGATTCTGTCCTCGGATTGATGTGCAGCAAAGAGGCTACATATGATCAAAGCTCCGGTTGTGTTCTCAATTTAAATGAGAAGGATAAAAAGGAGAGAATAAAAAACAAAAGTGGATTCCGTTTACCCCAGTTGTCGGAAGCTGTGGCACCTACAGGGATGCCCGTGACAAATCCACTCCGTTCATCAGTTTTGCATGACCGTAGAAGAGCTGTCTGATTTTCAATCAGATCCGAAACGCTTGTGGGCCATACCACAAGAAACAGTGCCCACCATTGGAAACTGTGTGGAGGCCACAGAAGTTATGCATCAGAATGATATTTGTGCCTACAGTTTGTTAGTCGTAATAATTCCATGAATAGTTTGGAAAACATATAAACATCATGGTCAGCTTCAGGAAGGTTTCAACGGTGGATATTTCTATAATTCTCTGTCGTTTGGTGTGGCCTACCTGACTTCTAAATCGGCTTGATATTTAGATTTATGTCCCATTGTGGTCTTGCGAAACTAATGGACAAAGAAAATTTGTTACGGGAATCTCGGTGGGCCCTACACAACTTTTGACAACAGGAGCACGGAATGCGAATACGGGCAATCCGCGTCCAGGAGAAAATTCCAAGTTCCGGTAAGCAAATCCAACGAGATTTGTACGGTTATTTTCAACGACCAACTATAATATTTTATATATGGTACCCTCATGTTTTTAGATCGGTCCAACTATGGCTAGTGATTCGATGATCTTAGCAATGACGTTGTGGGCCTTATTTTATATAGGAGTATATATGGCTTCAAGTATCTCTTCTTTTGGGGGGTGAATATATGGAAACTCCATCTACATCTTTTTCCTAATCCTTGTCTATTTACAAGTGATTGATGGGTGGGTTGTTGGGCCTTGGGTTGTTGGGCCTTTGCGATGGCCCAGGGTTGAATGTGATGAGGTTGATCACCGCTTTCATCGAGGATAACTACTCCAGATCCACAGAGTTTCCCTGGACTCCTCACATAGATTTCTCAAATCCACGTGGAAAAAATATATATATATATATATATATATATATATATATATACACACACACACACACACACACACACACACACACACGGAAACGCTCACCTGCGAACCAGTTCGTACGTACTACGTACGAACTTTTTTGAGAACCCATCATACGTGATGTGGATCCAAAATCTGAACCGTTCATAGGACAATGCAAACCCTCTAGGTACAAGTTTTACTTTGATCTAAAACTTTGATAGGCCATGAAAAATGAAAACAGTTTCCTTCCTTGATTTGCATTTCTCTTTTCTATGGCCCACCAGAATATTAGATCGGGGTGAAAATTTTTCACATGAAGTTTTATGGGATTCCGGATCACATGGACCGTTCAGATTAGACACCCATGGCACGTGTGCAAAGGTGCGCACGTGCGCAGGTGCATAGGGGAGCATGACTATATATATATATATATATATATATATATATATATATATATATAAATAAATTCTAGAAAATTCGTAAATTGATCGATGATCGAAACAAACGAGTTTACAACCCTTTAAATAATGATAATAAACCTTGGAAGAAGTTCCAAAATCAAACTACAATTAAAACTCTTATAATCTGTGACTTACTATGAATAGTAAATAAATACTAGTCATAATTTCCACTAGACCTCGTGGTTTTTGGCTAAAAATAGTAAGTGTCTTATTTGGCTTAACTATGTTATTCTCCTAATTATTCTAAATACTTTTTTATGTTGGACGTAACTCCTAAAGCCTAATGGATGAAGAGTTATAATCAAACAAAAGCTTACTATAAATAGTAAAAACATAAATAAAATGACAATTCAACTGATGATATCATCGGTAAAATTTTGTAAATTTAGCTTGTGCTAAATCACATATGGCACATCGAATAACTCATTACGATTTGTAAGATACTTCTGTTTTAAGGTCCTGATGGTTCGGATCATTTCTGCTTATGATCGGAACTTTTCTGATCCATCTTGGCCATGAAACTGTCCGCAACTAGATCTACATCATTTTGCATCAATAGTGGGCCAGGCACACATACACCTACCATTTTGAGAAATCAGAAAAAACGTCAATGGTTAAAGCCCACTCCCATCTAAGGCATTCAAAGGGTCCATGGTCCATGTCAGAAGGAAAGAGATTCGCACGCCACTCTACTGCAACCAAAAGACATTTTCAAACGTAGATTTGACTCAATTGCTGCAAAGCTGCAGAAAAGAAGCCAATACGATACAAACGATCTAATACTATGACTCCATTTCAAAAGGTCTGATCCGTTACGCGTGTTTAATGTTTATACGATAGTCTTATTTTGCAAAGCAGCCAATTTGGTTTGTTCACGACTTTGGTTTGGGAGCGTTACTTGAGAGTAGACTCGCAATTTGCTTGCTCCTGGTTTAGTATTGTTAATACAGTTACGCCCCTGGAATTGGGTGGGCCTCTGGAAGGGTGAAATGGAGGACACCTTCATTAATTTCGGTGATCGACACCGTTCATTCGTTTGCTCGTGTCCTTTTTTTGTTTTGGGACAAAAAATGAGGTGGATCTGAACAGTAGCAGGCCATAAGAAGTATAAACAGGGGGATAATCTCTGAACAATTAAAAGAAATCTGGCTGATTTGGTCCACTTAATCATTTAATCTGCCTCGTTTCTTAAGGCATGTCACAGTATAATCTGTACGGTTGAATGGACGGCACTGATCATTATGGTAAAAATGATGGGGCCCTATGTACCTTTAACCTAATGACATGACAAGTCCCGACAGCTATGACAAGGAGCAGATAGTGGGTGTTATCCTCATCGTGTGGGGCTCATCTTGATGATTTTTAATTTTTTTATTTTTTATTTTTCTTCTATAACGATGCTGTCCGTCTGTTTTTTCAGCTCAATATATGATGTGATCCCAAAATTTAAATAGATCCAAATCTCAGGTTGACCCCACCAATGGAAATAGGGTTAATAATAGGGGTGTACATCCAGTCGAACTGAGCCAAGCTAGCCTCAGCTCGAACACTGGTTGACTTAACTTGAACTCAGCTCGGCTCGGTCCTCGAGCCTAGCTAGCTAGATCAGCTCGGTTAGGCTAGCAGCTCGAGCTAGCTCGGGTTGAGCTCGAGCTAAGATCGAGCCGAGTTCGCATTGAAGCATTTCCACAAACACCTGAACTGCAACTTCAAAATTCCACTGTGAGAGAGTGCAAGAGAGAGAGGGGGGGTAGGGGGGGACCTTCAGCAGGGTCGGTGGTCTGTTGTCCAGCAACAAGTGGAGGGAGTAGAAGATGAGAAATCCCATTGCCAAACACCAGCAGCAGCTCCACGTAAGTGATATGGTGACCCAAACAGCCTCTAGGGCCCATTACAAAGTAGTCAATTTTTTGTCTGTGAACGAGAGTGAGAGTGACAGTTTCTTTTTCTCTATTTGAAAATTCAAGGCTGACAGAATGAAATGGATGGATCTACTTGACCGGGATATGGCCGGCTGTTCGAGCTGGATTCGATCCGAGCCGAGTCGAGCTAGGGCCTGCTCGAACTCGGCTCGAACTCATTTTCGAGCTCAAAAAATCAGCTTGACTTGGCTCGAACTCAACTTTGAACCAAGTCGAATCAAGCTTTTTCGAGTCAAGTCGAGCGAGCTAACCGAGCTAGTTCGGTTCGTGTACACTACTAGTTAATAACCATTAAAAGCTGTTTATGGGCCACAAAAGTTTGGATTGATCAACTTGGTATTTGTTGCTTTATCATCAGGTTGGATGGCAAATAAACATTCCAATGGGTCTCATGTTGTTTTAAAAACGGGAATTCCATTATGATTGCTTCCTATGATATGGTCCACCTAAGATTTAGATTGCATCTTTTTCGAAATTACGCCCTGAAATGAGCTATCGAAATGGACGGACAGTGTGGATGTATGTCACATTATCCCTATCCACCGACTTCAAGCCGGTAGCTGTTGAATGGTGCTATGTGGGCCCCTGTTTTATCCATGCCGTTCATCCATTTGTTTGAATCAATTTTGGGCATAATCTCAAACATAAGATAGATCCAAATTCCAAATCTCATTTCGACTATACCATAGAAAACAATGGGATGAAACGCCCAATGTTAGAATTTTCTCTTTTGAATCAAATCTCATGTTTTCTACAACCAAATCAATAAGTTGGATGGCAAATAAACATTACAATGGACTTAAGAAATTTTTTAATGACAGTCATTTAATTACCACTGTTTTCAATAATAAGGTTCACTTGCAATTTGGATCCACCATAATTTTGGGCTCATAACTTAAATGAGTGGGCAAAATGAATGGACTGCATATAAAATCCACATACATCATAGTAGAGGCTAGGTCACACTGACGGGAACTTCCCATGTGGTTGAGCTGTGTGGGTCCATCATGATGTGTGTCAAACATCAATACCATGCGTTTAATGAGTCCCCTTTAGGTCATGGAATATTTTAAAAATAAGTTGTATACAGAACTCAAGTAGAAAACTATGTGAAAACATGCATAAAACATATAACATCACTTGGTGGGGCCCACCTGAGTTTTGGATGCGATTGAAACTTGGTCGGACATCCAAGTGGGACAAACACAATGGATGGGTTAGATTTGTGAAGCACATCTCAGTGGGTCTAATAAATGATTAGGAATGTTTTGATGGGAGGGTAACCCCTTTCATCTGTCCGGATGGTATAGAAACATCATGTTCAGCTTCAAGAAGGTTTCAATGGTAGATATTTTCATTTTCACTGTTTCGTTTGGTGTGGCCCAAGCCGAGTTCTAAATCTACTTATTTTTAAATTCCGCAAAACTAATGAGATAGAGTGGATTTGAGACGGGCATCTCGGTGGGCCCCACATAACTTCTGACAACAAGGGAGATTCAGGAGATTCTAGCCACAGGTTAATATGGAGGCTTGGTTTATGTCTCGTTTTTTAATATGCGTCTAGTTATAAACAATTGATGGGTAGGAGTGTCAATCGCCATTTGTTCAGTTTCGTTATTTGGGTGGGCCTTAAAAAGCGTGAGATAGAGTCTACCTTTATTAATTTCAGCAATTGATATCGTTCATCCGTTTACTTGTGTCCTTTTTTTTTTATGGGTCCAAAAATAAGACGGATCTGAGTAGTAGGTAGGCCCTGAGAAGTCTCAACAGTGGATGATTTTTGAACCATTACAAGAAATCTGTCTGGTGTGATCCACTTGATCATTTGATCTGTCTTATTTTTTAAGGCATGTTATAATATAATTCATACAGTTGAATGGATGACACAGATCATCACAATAAAAATGGTGGGTCATAGTTACGTATACCCTATTACCTGGCAAGTCTAACTGGGAGTGGATCAGGTGTTACCTGGGTAACACACTAGTGGCTGTGACACTCACTGTGTGGGGCGATGAATTTTTTTTATACCGACGCCATCCGTCTGTTTTTCCGGTTCATTTTAGAATGTGATCCCAAAACTTAAAGAGATACAAAGGTCAGGTGGACCACACCATTGGAAACTATGGTTAATGACCATTAAAAGTTTTTTGTAGGCCAATTTTTTTTTTTTTTATCACGCTGTCACTTTTGGGTCACCCAGGTCTTTGTGACCTTATCAACAGGTTGGATGGAAAATAAATATTCCGGTGCATATCATGAAGTTTTTAAAGGTGGGAATTTCATTACGACTGCTTCATGTGGTATGGTCCACCTCATATTTGGATCTTAGTCATTTTTGGAATCTTGCACTAAAATGAGATGTGAAAGCGTATGAACGGTGTGGATGTATGTCAGCTGCTGGATGGCGCTACGCAGCCCCTCCATGGTATACTTGTTTTATCCACGTCATTCCATTCATTTGTTCAAATCATTTTAAGGTATAATAATAATTTTTAAAAAAACATGCAGATCTAAATCTCATTTAGACAGTATTGTAGAAAACAATGGGGACTGAACGTGAATTAAAAATTTCTCCAGGCTACAAAAGTTTTGAATCAAACCTTTGTGGTTTCCCATCATCTGGGTTGTATGACCTAATAAACATGGCCAATAAACATTAAAGGAGGCCTTGCGAATTTTTTAATTATGGGCATTTAATCACACCATTATTTGCAGTGGTGGGGTTCACACGAAATTTGAATACGCATGGATAAACCATATATATTATGGTGAGGCCCAAAGTTTTTCCCGCACTTTACAGATGGTAGGTGCATGCAGTGTGCTACACTACACAATAATCTAATTGGCTTTTTATAAAAATTCAGACTTTCTTATATTCAGTTTATTGCTAGCCTTTTTCAATCAATTCAGTCTTCCAGTCGATGTGCAAGTAAAGATGCTACGTATGACCAAACTTTGGTGTAGTTTATTCCTGTATATGTACACGTCATGCCCTTAATTAAATAAAAAGGTTATTTCACATATGAATAATCAAAGTAATGCAATTTAACTTAGTGGACCTAAAACAAAGTAGAGATCACAAAAATTCATAAATATATTAGCACCTGAATATAGAAATCCCGGTCTCAAGCTCTTGAGTGTGAACTAAATGAAAACGCACGTATGACTTCATTCAAATTCATATTCATTTCACATGTGAATAATTAAAGCAGTGTAATTTAACTTTGTGGATCCAAAACGGGGTAAAGATAACAAAAATTCATAAATATAAAGTTAACAGTCAAACTACAATTTCGATATTGGTGGTTGTCCAAAATGATAATTATAGAAGCTACAAATTTATACAACAAAATTAACACATACAGTATGTCTAGTTAGAGACTCCAGTATATATATGCACAAAACTTAAATAAAAGCAAAGTCTTTTCATTTCACCTGTCACCCCTAAGATATCACGATAAAGGCGCAAGTCTATCCAAGCCTATCTATCGTAGACCTTGATAGCATCGCAATCAATAATATTTTCCGGTTGATGTTTTAAAACACCACCTTAGATGGAAGTGAGTAGCAAACTCGGTAGTTCTATTAGTTCTAAGTTAGGTATGTTGTCGACACAATCAACGTAGGTATTGATAAACAGGTAAACAATCACTTTTAAATACTCTTATCAAATGCACGTATGAAATTATAACATAATACATGCCCTTACAATCCAACAATCCTTCACAAGTGACTTCAATGTCTATTTTGTGAGTGTTAAATTTCCTTACAAGAATATCCACTACCCAATCGCAACATCTTATCTAATGCAATGTGATTGATGTGTATGTTACTTGAGTAGTTATTAAAATTTCATTCATTCAGTATATTGGGGAAGCTAAGATACCATCATTTTATCATGCTCTCAACCGGATTACGAGGTTCAGGGTGGCCGTAGCTACTCCTCACATATATCCCTTGATCTGTTTTTGGGTTCATCACCTAAACAACAACTCTCCGTCACAAGCCCAACTTTCAACACGATACAAAACTTTAGTGGCCATGGCAAAAGGAAATGGTTTCCTTCCTTGATTTGCATTTCTCTTTACTATGGCCTATTAGAGTTTTGTATTAGGCTGAAAATTGGACATATAGAGTTTCAAGGGGTGCCGCATTACATGAACCATTCAAATTCTATGCCCATGACATGTGTGCAAAGGTGCACATAGGTGCTCAGGTAAAAACGCGCGGGACGGAGATTTTCTTTACTGGTGGCCTTTTTTAATCGATTTAGTCTTTGGGTTGATGTGCAGCAAGGAGGCTAGATATGACCAAGCTCTGATTGAGTCCATTGCCATATCCCTCCGTGTAATCTAAACTAATGTTAATGTGTTGTCCGTCACATGACTAAGAACGTTTATCTATTGTTGGAAGTTGTGGAACTAAGAGGGATGCCTATGACAAATCCATTCCGTCCATCAATTTTCCAAGACCACAAGAGAGGAGTCTGAATATCAGGCAGTTCCGAAACACTTGTAGGCTGCCATAGGAAACAGTGGGGATTGAACTCCCACCATTGAAAACTTTGTGAGGGTCACAGAAGTTTTGTATCAAATGATACTTCTGCCTACAGCTTATCTGAGTGGTTATTGCCCTATGAACGGTTTGAATGGCATAGAAACATCAACGGTGGACGTTTCCGATCTTACAGTCTCATTTGGTGTGGCCCGCCCGAGTTCCGAATCTACTTATTTTCATATTCCTGTCCTATTCTGGTCTTGCAAAACTAATGGACGAGAGTGTATTTGTCATGGGCATCTCTGTGGCCCCACAACTTCTAACCACAAGGGCCACAGGAACAGGACAGAGGCAATTCACGTCCCAGAGAAAATTCTAAGTTTGAGCAAGCAAAACCAACGGAGATTTGTAAGGCTATTTTCAACCACCGACTATAATATTTTATATATGGTACCCCCATATTTTTAGATTGGTGCAACTCGGGCTACTGATTCAAGATGATGTTATGGGCCGGCCTCATTTTATATAGGGCCATAGCTTCAAGTATTTCTTTTCTGTTTGGAGATTTGGGAGATTCTAGCCACTGGTGAATACGAAGGATTGGCCTGTGTCTCTTTTCTAATCTGCGTCTATTTATAAGCCATTGATGGGTAGTTTACTGGGCCTTTGCCTCAATTGTGAGGCTGGGCACATATGCACCTACCAAAAACTCGAGGACAGTAGAGATGCCCATGTGTCGAGTATCATGGATGTTTAAAGTTCTAGAACAATTTCGAGAAAAGACAAAAGGTCAATGGTCAACCTACTCTCCTCTAAGGCATTGAAAAGGCCCGTAGACCATACCCAAAGCAAAGAGATCCACAGGACACTCTACTGCAAGCAAAGAGGCATTTTCAAACACAGATTTGACTGCATTGCTAGAAAGTGGCAGCAAAATAGCCAATGTAATAGAATCGATTTAATGTGATAAATCAATGTCGGAAGCTTCGCAGAAGCTAAGACTTATTTTCAAGAAACCGGATGCATATTAGGCGTGTTTGTAGGATAGTTTTATTTTGTAAAGAAGCGCATTTGGTTTTTTCTTCTTGATAAAGGGTGCTTGTCACAACTCCCGTCTGGGGGGTGTCAGTGGCAATTGCCCCTTGTTCAGTTTTGTTGTTACTGTCATGCCCCTTGATTTGGGTGGTCCTCTAAAAGCGTGAAATAGGGCTTAGCTTCGGTTGTTGTCTCAATTTAGGTCACGTGATTTGTGCAAGCAAGCCGGAATCGAGTATGCCACTCAATTCAAACTGAACAACTATGACCCCAAGCATCAAGATAGGTCGATACATTAAAAATAGATTATATATGATGTAGATTGATTGCTTATTCAGTCACTTGCGTACAATTACTTAAGATGATTAGCTGATTATAAGATGGTGGGGTTCATCCTCAATTTACACTCTTGTAGAAGAGGACATTTTTTCAGTATAAATAAAACAAAAAGAAAATTCTTACCATCACTTAGAGAGAATAACTGCAAAATTCCTTTCTGAATGGAGAATTTGCTTGATACTCAAGCTAAATCTAACGTATTAGCATATACTCGAATTACAGCTAAAGTTAATAGCTACTTATTATTGCTATGGACTATACTAATAAATATAAATGACAAATAATGCTAAGGATTACACTAATTGGGAAATAAATTTGATTTGGTTTGGTTGGCATGAGACGTCTTCTTC
Organism: Magnolia sinica; assembly: GCF_029962835.1. NCBI lineage: Eukaryota > Viridiplantae > Streptophyta > Magnoliopsida > Magnoliales > Magnoliaceae > Magnolia > Magnolia sinica. Next base: position 5,150,333 of record NC_080584.1, on the reverse strand, counting down.
CACTGAATTCATTTGTTATTTATAGTCTTAAATTGACTATCCGAATACTTTTCATGTTCTGACAGTTGTTATCGCTATTTCAGCGTTACTAACCTTCTAGAGCATTTCCTTCTTAACTTGTCACATTTACAAATAACCATTTCAAGCTTCTATTAACTTGACCACATTCTACTCAACACTTTGTGGATGACTTGGCATTCCTTGATAGACGCAATTGTATGACCATAAAATTCTCTTTAGATATCTTTACATAATTCTTACACGTTTCCCTCTTTGGTTGGCTGCAGTATTCGAGTTATCGGTGAATTGTCGATAATATCGACAATAATATCGGTGTCGCCAGTGCTGCGACACCAATACCCCCTAAATTCGTTTCTCTGCCAGTTGTCAGCGAAATATCGGCGATTTTTTTGAGATGGGCGATATTATCAGAATATGCCATTATCGATGAAATATCGGGAGATATTATCGGCGTCCGTCCAATATTTTTGGAATCTCAACTGTAGCCACCAACCCCACAAGAAAACTGTAGCTACCTACCCCTCCTCCTTTTCTCTGATAAATATCGGGAATATCGGGGAAAAAAATTACAAAGTACTTGGTTAATCGGAAGTCGGAACTGGAGCTGAAACAGGAGCTTCTCGATACAGAGCCGGTATGTGTACGCAAAACCCCTCTTATCTCCTCATCTCCCCTCTTTAGGGTTTTTTAATTTCTTCCTTCGTGCGAAAATCCCTGGGAAATCGGATTTCGTACCGAACGAAAATGGCTCTCGCACTGGGAAATCGGATTTCGCCGAGCGAAAATCCCTCTCGCGAAAACCTTGTGAATGCGAAAGCCTCTCTCGCCCTTGGAGGAAAAGGGGACGGAGGCACTGGTGCGACAAAGGAGTACGCTCCTATCGTACCAACTAAACTCAATTGGGCCCACTTTGCTTGTATGTGGTCTATCTAAGCCATCCATCCATTTTTCCATCTAATTCAAGGGGATGAGCCCAAAATTGAAGCATATACAAAACTTCTGTGGCCCCCAACAATTTTTCAACGGTAGACATGCAATTCAACTTTCCTGCAGTGTGGTCCAGCCATGATGTATGTGGGCCCCACCATGATGTATGTATATTATCCACTCCGTTCATCCATTTTTACAGATCATTGTAGGGCTTTATCCCAAAATTGAGATGGATAAAAATCTCAGGTGGACCACACCATAGGAAAATAATAGTAATTGGATATCCATCATTTAAATCCTCTGAAGGCCCACTTTACAGTTTATTTGACATATAATCTGTTAATTAGGTCATACAGACCTAGATTAAGGGAAAAAACAAAGATCAGGTTGTTCCAAAACCTTTATAGCCCCCAAAAAGTTTTTAATGGTCAAAGTTCATTCAGCGCTATTTCTTGTAATGTGGTCCAATTGAGATTGGGATATACCTCTTTTTTTTTTAATAACATAAAATTATCTATAAAAATAGATGGATGGGATGGATGAAACACATACCTTGTGGTGGGGCCCACAGAACACGGCAGGGGAGTAGCCAATCCGTTTCCAAAGCTTGAGTGAGCCGTACTAAAAGAAACTGTGGTTAGGAAATTCCTACCGTTGAAACCTTCCCGGGTTCAACAGTGATGTTTAGATGCTATCCATGCCGCTAATAACGTCATTTCTATTGGGATGAACTGAAAACAAAAATATTGGCATGAATCAAAACTTCTGTGGCCCCAAGAATATTTCAACTGTGGACGTTTAATTATCACGTTTTAGGATCACTTGAGCTTTAGATAAAGTTCGTTTTTTGCATCATGTCCTAAAATGAACTCACAAAACAGATGGATGGGGAGGATTTTTCATAAACATCACAGCGGGCCCCACCTGAGCTTACGGTGCAGGAAGGAAGAGTCCCACGCTGCTGTTGAAAGGGGGGGGTGGTTGGAAGCGGATTGCGTACTGCGTACAGGCAGCACGCTAAGCGTACTGTGTAAACTCTATGGGGTCCACCGTGATTTATGTATTTTATCCAGTCTGTCCATCCATTTTACAAGATAATTTTATGGCTTTATATAAAAACCAAAGGATATACAATGCTAAAATGGACCACACCACAGGAAACAGTGTGAATTGAAGTTATACCGTTGAAAAATTCTTGGGGGCCACAGAAGTTTTGGATCAAGATTATATTTGTTTTTTCCTTTCATCCATGTTTGTTTGATCTTATGAACAATTTGGATGAAAAATAAACATCACTTTGGGGCATAGAAAGGTTTCAACGGTGGAAATCATTATTTCCAATATTTCCAGTGGTATGGTCCACTTGAGATTTGTATAAGCTTCAATTTTGGGCTCAACGCCTAAAATGAGATGGAAAAACCTATGAAAGGTGTGGATAAGCCACATAAATTCACAGTGGGCCCAAATGAGTTTACTCAGCATAATAAGAGCGTACACTATATGCAAGGTGATTTGGGGTGAATTGGCTACTGGCAAGAGTCGTAGCCAAAAGAAGCAGACTGGCTACGACCCCTGCCCCGCCAATGGTTGGTGGTCGGTGCTCTGTGGGCCCCACCATGATGAATGTGTTTCATCCATGTCGTCCATCTATTTTTCTACATCAGTTTATAAAATAATACTGGAACTGAGGTATATAACAGTCTCAAGTGGACCACATTATCGAAAACAGTGTTGAATAAACTTTAACCATTAAAAACTTTTTGAGGGCCATAAAAGTTTTGGAACAAAAATATCTTTGGTTTTTCCCTTCATTTGGATCTTTAGATTGGATGTCAAATAAATAGTACAGCCGTCCTTAAGAGGATTTTAATGGTGGATATCCAATCACTATTATTTTCCTGTGGTGTGGTCCACCTAAGATTTATATTCCTATCATTTTTGGTATAAAGCCCTAAAATGGTCTGTAAAAATGGATGAACGGAATGGATGAAACATATACATCATGGTGGGGCCCACAGAGCACCGACTGCCAGATGGCCTAAACTCTGAGTCAGGCGCAGATTAGATACTAACAAGGTCAGTTGCCAAATGGCTACTGAAGTGATATAACCAAGCTCTATGGACCCCACCATGATGCATGTGTTGTATCCATACCGTACAACCATTTGTAGACATGGTTTTATGGCATTACAAAGAGAATGAGATAGATCTAAATTTCAAGTGGACCCACCACAGAAAACCGTGGGAGCCGTCACACCCACCGTTGAAACATTTATAGGGCCCACAGTGATGTATTTTTGAGATCCATATTATTCATAAGTTAACATAGAGATAGATGAAGTGAAAACAAAAATATCAGCTTCTTCGGAAACTACTATGGCTCCTAATAAGTGTTTAACGGTGGACCGTACAATCACAACTATTTCCTTTTGAATTGTCCACCTGACACTATATCTGTTTCATTTTTTTTCAAGTACTCTATAATTAAATACAAAAACAGATGAACAGCGTGGATATAGAATAAATACATCAAATTCCCAAAAATCAGGATGATCAGTTAAATAAATGGGCTACACCAGAGGGAACAAGTTGGGAGATAACGTTCACCCTTTATTTACATGGACCCATCATGTTGTATGTATAAATCACAATAGGCCCCATAAAGTTTACTTAATATGTAATCTACAAACTCTTTCTCAATTGTAATTTATGTGAAATTTTGATTTGATCTAACATCTTAGCCCTTGAAATGATTTGGGCTTATTACACTGAATACGAGTCGATGCACTTTTTTTTTGTCGATTATTGTAAATTTGTATACTACTAGGGAGCAAAATGTCGTCTGGATCGGGAAAAGGAGGAGCAAGGGACATTGGGTGGAAACATGGACGGCCAGTGGAGGGGAATAAATATGAGGCCATATGCAATTATTGTGGCCAAGTGATATGGAGTGGGGAAGTGTCTAGGGTAAAGGAACATTTGGCAGGAGGATACAAGAATGTGAAAGACTGTCCAAGTGTAACAAGGCCAGTGAGAGAGGAGATGAGAGGAGTGTTGACTGAAGCGAAGTCACGCAAGCTGCAGCAAAAGGATTGGGAGAGGGATATGAGGGAGAAGCTACGAGGCACTGGACGGGGCCTAAGTGCTATCGACGAGCACGATGATGACGATGATGAGGGGATCGTGTACCCCGATGACTGTATTACAGCTCGAGAAATGAGTGATTTTAGACAAGTGATTCGTGAGTCTCGAGCTTCAGAGTGGGAGAGGGAGCAAAGAAGACGGATTGATGAGAGTAGGTCGTCATTTGGGATGTCCCGACATAAGGCTAGTGGGAGTAGTAGACGATTTGAGGGAGGCAGCGGGCATGGCCTACAACACACACTCGTGTCCCAGATGCACCCATCGCAGGTGTTAATAAAAAAAGATTAAAAAATATATGGAGCAAGGGGCTCAGGGAGAAAGTGGGTGGCGCTATATCTAGGTGGTTCATCTCGAGCTATGTACCAGCAAATGCAGCAGCCAGTCCTCACTTCAAAAATATAATTGAGGAGGTGCAGCATGCCGGGCCTGGCATGAAGCCTCCCACGCTACAGGAGATTCTTAGCTTCTACCTCGATCGGGAGCAAGAGGAGATGCAGGCTTGGGTACATGGACTCAAGCTGAACTGGAAACAGTATGGGGTAACAATCATGTGTGACGGGTGGACAGGACCCACGAAATTGTCCATTATCAATTTCATGGTGCACTGTAGAGGACAACTGATTTTCCTTAAATCCATTGATGCATCGGTCAGAATAAAAGATCACGAATACATATATGCTCTCCTGAAAGGAGTGATTAGAGAAGTTGGGTCCCAGAATGTTGTCCAAGTTGTGACGGACAATGGCAGTGCGTTCGTTAAGGCAGGGAAGAAATTGACGTAGAAGTTCAATCTCTATTGGACCCCATGTGTGGCACACAGCATTGATTTAATGCTCGAGGAGATAGGTCAGAGGGATTCTGTCAGGAAAACCATCCAAGATGCGAGGAAAGTGACAAACTTTATATACAATCACTTATGGTTGTTGGCTACAATGCGTGAGTGTTATGGAGGAAACATCGTTAGACCAAGCACGACACGATTTGCCACGAACTTCATTGCACTTGACAGCTTATACAGGCACCGCGTGGGTCTCAGAATTTTGTTCAGATCCGAGAGATATATGGAGTGGAATCAGAGGAAGACTGAGGGTGCAAGGACTTGTTCGAATATAGTGCTCTCCAATTCCTTCTGGGATAAAGTTCACAACTTCGTTTCCTTCCTGCATCCGATGTACAAGGTCCTACGAGCCGTAGATAATGAGGCGTGACCTTCGATGGGGTCAATGTATGAGCTTATGAGAATTATGAGATAGGGGATAATGACTGCAATCCCCACTTCGTATCAGTGGGTGATCGATATCATCGATCGTCGATGGACTGGGACTCTCGAGCATCCACTCCACCAAGCTGGTAATTTTGTTAATACAATTGAGTACTTTAAGCATCACTTCTATTTGCATGTTAATACAACTGAGTAACTAATATTCAAATTTCAACATACTACCTAAATCTCAAATTTCATTATAAACATCGGCTCTATGAGAATCAAGATTTGACGATGGCTGTCCACGAGGCATTGGAACGATTGCTCCCAGAATCAACAGCGCAAGCAGATTTAGGTAACCTAGTAATGTAATAAAATTTCTTCCTTATAGCCTTTAGAAATATGGGTGATTAAAAATAATGACCTATGAATCCATGTTTACAGTTGTTGCGGTTTAGGGATGCGAGGGTTACGTTCTCATCCGCACTAGCAAAAGCAGCGACTGAAACGATGATGCGGTGTGAGTATGGTAACATAATTAGGTAATTGCATTTTTCATTTAAACTTTAAACTAAAACAAGCTCCTCATGGATATATAGGTGAGTGGTGGGCGATGTACGGAGTCAACACGCCAGCACTACAGTTATTGGCAGTCCGTGTTCTCGCACAGACTTTATCCTCCTTACCGTGTGAGAGGAATTGGAGCACATGGTCACTCATACACACCAGCAAGAGGAACGGACTAGCATATGAGAAGCTGCAAAAGCTCATTTACTGCCATTATAATATGAAGTTAAGAGAGAGGCAGTTGCGGGTAGACCAAGACATAGAGGAAAATCAAGACCCGTTAGACTTGTTGTCTATAGGTAACATGGCACAAATAGGTGATGATGATGAGGACCCACTTTATGAGTGGGTCAAATTTGCTGATTTAGATAATGCGGAGGGAGGCGCTACCCCACAAGTAACCGAGGGAGCAGCGGCTCTGAGTATCGATGTCTATCAGGTAGTAGAGGAATAGAAGGCGGATACAGACTCCTTTGATCCTTTGGTAAGGAGTTCGACACGTTCCAATCAGGGTGAGGAAGCATCTTCACGGCCCCCTCCTCATCATCAAGTCGTAGTGAGTGATGATGATGATGAGACTTAACCCCCACTTGGCACTAGTCCTGGGGATGACGACGACGACGATGACGACGGTGATGAGGGAGGGGACGAAGGCACCGATACTAGTATAGGTGGTACTAGTGGGGGTGAGGGCGGGGGTGGCAGTGGTGAGGGGTACACGACGGCTCAGAGCCAACGATCCGTTGGCCAGTTCACTAAGGAGCAAAGCTTTGACCATGCCACTCAGGACGAGGATCATGGATCGCGTCCACCATCCAGGGCGAGAGCATCAAAGCCCAGATATATGTTCGAGCATCGTTCAAAGAAGAAAGCCGGACGCGCCGCGGAAGATGCTCTCACACGCAGCTTGTCATCTATGGACATAAGTTTAGATTAGGGGAGCTTCACCTCTGTCCCACCTTATGCTTATGGAGGATATCACGGGTATGGCCATGACAGCTCTGATATTCAGTCACGCTCATCTACCCATGGGTACAAGCAGCTAGAAGATAGTTCTTCGAGTCATGACCCTTTGATAAGAGGATATTCAGGGTACCTATATGACTGGCAGCAATACTATCAAGGAGTCAGGGTTGGACTTGATCTATTCCCTCAATACCCTGCTCAGGAAATGCCGTCGATGTATGTTACACAATTCCCACGTCTAGGCGTACTCGTACAGTTTGGGGAGGATGACTATCAAAGGTAGATAAGAGAGTTCCTCAATTGGTACGAGCAGAGGATGACCTGGGAACAGTACTGTCAATATGTTGGGCAACAGTACTACTCTCAACTGCCACGGGATCCGGACAATGATTACGAGTCACCTCGTCACTCTATGTGGGGATGAAACATAGCCAAAAATGTGTATTTTTTTTAATTCATTTACTTTTGCATGCCTTAATTATTGTAAGCTTGCATTTGTATTATGTAAACTAATTTTGGTTACTATTTGAGTGATTTCTTATAACATCGCATACTTTTTAGCCCCCATTAAATGGAAAATTCTAATTTAATGCATTCTTTTTATAAAATTTTCATTCCTGAATATGTAAATATGCGTATTTAGGCATGTCCTGAAGTTTCACTAAAAAATTCCATCATTTTCCCCAATTTTCCCTACATTTCCAGTTATCGGCAATAACGATATTATATCTTTATCTCCGACCAGCAAAACTTGTAGCGATACCGACAACTCGAACACTGGTTGGCTGTCATAAAAAGGTAATGTGTACCTTCACTTGCTTCAATGTTGACATGAATATGACTTGTTGGTTGACTGATCCTTTGAGTTGAAGATTCCCTACTATTTCATTCCTTCGCAATGTTGCTTGCCGTTATCCACACTTTTCCTGTCAAGTGGCCCACCTAAGTTATGGATACCAATGATTTTTCTCCTTAAGTTCTAGCACCAGGAAGTGCACTTAATGGACAGTAAATTTCACATATATAACATGGGTGGCAAATGCTAGCCTTAGGGCTAATAATCAACCATATCCACTAATCAGGTGGGCCACACCAAGGGGGAACAGTGTAGACATGATACCAACCACCCACCAGAGAGTCCTGATGGGGCTGCCCTCACATTCCCACCTTATGTCAATTGCTAAGAATTTTTTGCCTTTAACCATCCAAGGGCCACTGATCAGATGCCTGGGATTGTTCGAGTGTGCAGGTTTTTCCTCTGTCGCTCACCTATGATCGGGCTGAGAGTAAATGGATGGTCTCAGTCCACTATTCCTGATGTCACATGCATGTTAGGGGATGGACGTAGATTGTGTAGTAACTCACCCTTACAGTGATGAGTAAACTCTGTGGGGTCCACCGTGATGTATGTCTTATTATCCATGCTGTCTATTCATTTTTTCAGATCATTTCAGTAATGGGCCCAAAATTGAAGCATATCCAATGCTCAAAAGAACCACACCAAAGAAAACACTATGATAATGATGTTTATTATACACTTTCCTAGAGGCGTAGACTGATGTTTTTTTTCATCCAACTTATTCATAAGGTCAAATAGACATGGATGAGGGGAAAACATAAATATCAGCTTGACCCAAAACTTCTGTGGGCCGAGGAAGTTTGGGTAGGCACTCAATTCAAATAGTTTTCTATGGTGCAGTCCACTTGAGCTTTGCACGTGCTTCAATTCTGCGCTCACGTCCTAAAATGAGATGAAAAATGGACGGATGGTGTGGATAAAATACATACATCACAATGGGCCCCACAAAGTTTACCTGAATCTGATTTCTTAGGTGATGTGTTGTATCATTTTCAAACCCTAAATTGTCGGCATGGATTCAGTCTAATTGGACCTGACCCTATTTGGTCAGGTTGTAACCGTGGGCCCCACCTTGATGTACGTGTTGTATATCCATACCATTCATCCATTTTCCAGCTCCTTTTAGGATGTGGACCTAAAATTGAAGAAGATCCACATCTCGGGTGGACCACACTATAAGAAATAGTGATGGTTGACCATTAAAAACTTCTCGTAGGCCACAAAAGTTTTAGATTGAGTAGGGTTGATTAGAAAGAAGAAGAAACTTTGAAAGGAAGAGAGCTAATTCTTTGGAGTTGAGTATTAGATTTATTCCTGAATGTATAGTGCTTTCAAAAAAAAAAAAAAAAACATGGTTCTTGCTTCCCACGGGTTATTACAGCCAAACAACCACTATCTCTAAAAGCTCGAGCTGTTAGAGGATGGCATGTCAATGCATATCAAGGGACTTTAATATGCAGCTTCGTGGATGTTGTATAGCGGTCTATATGTTGGGTGTGGCAGCTTCTTTTTGTAGAGCTCACCCAACTGGATGTACATGTTTTGTGGAGCCCACCCAATTGGATGTACATGTTTAATTTCCTTCTTCATGGGGGGATGCTAGAAGGCTACTTTCTTTCATATGGGGATGGATGGAGGTGGATGGAAGCCTAGTGGATGGATATAATTGTTTGGCTGATGGGTGTAATGTCCTGGATTTTGGTTCACCTGCTGTTGATAGCTTGATAGGCCTAATGCACTGATCTCTCTTTGTACAGGTTTGATGTGTGGTTGTTGGTGTCTTTAGCTGTGATGATGTTTGCTATTTGGAGGTATGCTGGAGGGTGTAAACTGTGTTGATGTTAATTTGCTGTGCTGAGGGTGAGTATGGTTCGCTAGGTGGAGGTATGTTCTGTTGGGTCGAAACCCAGCTCCATCCTGCTGACGTGTGGTTGCAGCCAAAAAAAAAAAAAAAAAAACAGAAACCTTTGAAGAGAGGAAGAGAGAACTTGCTGCTGTAGCTTTTTATTAAATAAAAAGGAATGAATGAAAACGTATTACAGTGTTGCATTTTATAGGCATTTTTATTCTATGAAATGACTAATTTATCCCTGTCTAGATTCATCCTAGGGGCAGCTAAAGAAAGAAAAAATCTAAAGAAAAAAAATCTACTGTTTATCTTCACCCAGCTAGCAAACTAAACTTAGAAAAAAAATCTTATCTTCACAGCTAGCTCACATGGTATGCACACGGTTTTGGATTTGCACAATCACCGTATCCAACACTCCCCTTCAAACCAAAACCGACTTCATTTCGAGCATCGTTCTTAGTCGTTTGAATGCATCTATCGGCAATGCATTTGTGAAAATATCCGCCACCTATTCCGTAGTATAACAATACTCTAATTTCATCATTTTCTTCTTCACATGATCTCTCAGAAGATGATTTTGGGTATCAATGTGTTTGCTTCTTCCATCCTGTACCGAATTTTTAGCTAGCTCGATTGCCGACTTGTTATCCACATATATGATTGTAGATTCCTCATGTGGATGCTTCAGCTCCTTCAATAGATTCCTTAACCAAATTCCCTCACAGACGGTGGATGATGCTGCCATGTACTCTACTTCACATGTGGACAGGGCTACCACACTTTGCTTCTTCGAATTCCATGTGAAAGCAATCGTTCCGAGATAGAATATATAGCAAGTGGTGCTCTTTCTCTCATCTTGGTCACCTCCTCAATCACTATCTGAGTATCCATACAACATTGCTTCATCATCATATGGATAAAAGAAATCGAATTCAATAGTCCCTTTGATATATCTCAGTACTCGTTTTGCAGCTAGCTAGTGTGACTCTTTTGGGGCTTCCATATAACGGCTTAGAAGCCCAACACTATAGACTTTATCTGGCCTAGTGATTGTAAGGTACCTTAAGCTTCTGATTAAGCTCTTGAATAGGGTTGAGTCGACGTTTCTTCCTTCTCCATCTTTTGTGAGATCAGGCCTATTGTAATAGGTGTACTTACAGCTTTACAGTCGACCATCTGAAATTTCTCAAGAACTTCCTTTGTGTACTTCTTCTGGGATATGTAAATGTCATCGACTTGTTGCTTTACTGCAATGCCCAAGAAAAAAGACATCAATCCACCATCAGTCATCTCGAATTCTTTAAACATAACCTGCTTGAATTCTTCGAACATCGCCTGGCTATTCCCAGTGAACAGCAGATCATCAACATATAAATAAGTGATAAGCATATCACCACGGGCATTCTTTTTTGTGTAGACGGCATGCTCATATAGACATTTGACGAAACCATTCTCTTGAAGATAACCGTCAATCCATGCATTCTAAGCACGAGGAGCCTGCTTCAACACATACAGGGCTTTCTTCAACCGATACACCTTGTGTTCCTTCTCTTACATGATAAAGCCTTCAGGCTGGTAAACGTATACTTCTTCTTCGAGTACCCCATTTAGGAATGCAGATTTCACATCCAATTGGTAAATCATCTAACTGTGATGAGCTGCAAGGGAGATAATCATTCTTATAGTGTCAAGGCGAGCAACTGGGGCGAAAACTTCTTCATAATCTACCCCATATTTTTGTTTGTAACCTTTTGCTACGAGCCTTGCTTTATATTATTTGATCTTACCATCAGCATTCCGCTTGATTTTGTACACCCATTTGAGACCAATGGTCTTTTGGCTTTTGGGGAGTGAGATCAACTCCTATGTTCGATTCTTCTCGATGGCATGAATCTCTTCTTCCATAGCCTTTCTCCAATATTCTTCATTCACAACCTCCTCGAATGTGAGAGGCTTGTGGTCCGCATACAGGCATAGTAGATTCACTTCCTCAGTTTCTACATAGATGTCGTTGAGGCTTCTCATTTTAATAGGAGCCAAAGGTGAAGGAGAATCGGATGAAGATGTGCTAGATGAATTCCGATTTGATGAAGTACTTCCAGGAGAGATAGAGCGTACTCCTGGACTTCTGCAATCCGAAGGGGGTGATGTGGGTGTCTGCTCTTGCTTCTCATGTCTCTCTTCTTCGTATTCTTCGATCTCAACTGCTTTTCTTTGGCCGAGTTTTCCTCGTTCCATTTCCATGCTTTTTCTTCACAAAATACCACATCTCTACTCACCACCAGCTTATTGGTTAGTGGGTTGTAGAGCTTATATGCCTTTGACTCTTCATTGTAGCCAATGAAGATGCACTTCTCGCCATGATCATCAAGATTTTTCCTTCTTACTTCTAGAACTTTAGCGTAGGCAACACACCCAAAGATCTTAAGGTGCGCCATGCTCAGCTTGCATCCACTCCATGCTTCTTGTGGTGTCTGGAATCTGACACTTTTAGTAGGACACCTATTGAGCAGATAGACAGTACATGCAACTGCCTCTGCCCAGAAATTCTTTGGCAGACTTTTCTCCTTCAACATGGTCCTCGTCATATCGAGGATGGTGCGGTTCTTCCGGTCTCCAATTCCATTTTGATGTGGCGTGTACACTATAGTGTGTTGTTGCTTAATACCATGTTCCCTGCAATATTCTCGAAAAACATTTGAGGTGTACTCCCCACCTTTGTCAAATCGGAGGGTTTTGATTTTAAGACCACTTTCTTTTTCAACAAGGGCCTTAAAGTTTTTAAAAATAGTAAAAGCAGCAGACTTCTCTTTGATTACATACACCCACAATTTTCTACTAAAATCGTCAATGAATGTAATAAAGCATTTATTACCTTTAAGAGAGATTGGCTCTAATGGTCCACAGATGTCAGTGTAAACCAACTACAACGGTTCTCTTGCTCTTCGGGATACTCCACTCGGAAAGGAGTTCCTTTATTGTTTCCCAAGTGTGCACACCTCACGCACATGATCTAGAGCTTCAATAGCAGGCAAGCCATACAACATGCTTGATGAGGACAGAAGTTTCAGGCCACTAAAATTTAGATCGTCAAAGTGAAGATGCCACATCTAGGAATCATTCTTTGCTTTTCCATAAAAACACTTCTCAAGCATTGTGTTTATATGGAGAGGAAACATACGATTCTTTGCCATCTGGACTTTCACAATCAAACGTCCATGTATATCTCTTATGGAAAGAGAAGAGTTCTCCATGTGTATGACATATCCTTTTTCGAGGAGTTGTCCGAGACTCAGTATATTACTTTTTATGCTGGGCACGTAGTACACATTGGAGATATAATTTGGAACACCATTCTTTTGAAAGATTTTAATTTTGCCTTTACCTTTCACCGGCGTTTTTGATGAGTCTCCAAACGTTACATTGCCATGAACTCCTTCTGTGAGTTCTACAAAGAGTTTCTTGTCGCCGCACATGTGATTGCTTGCACCCGTGTCGAGATACCATACATCCTGCTGATCACTACCTTTCTCTTGTGCAAGGAGAAGTGTGGAGTTTTCTTGTTCATGGCCTGATGCTTCGGCATAGTTGGATAGCTCGTCTTAAGTCACCGGCTTGTTCCAACAATTAGATGCATAGTGGCCAAGCTTGTTGTAATTATAGTATTAGATGTTCTTTGTACTTCCTCGTCCACACATAGATCTACCTCTACCATTTCCTCTTCCATGGAAAGTGGTATTTTTCTGCTAGTTTTGGCCATGGCTTTGTTAGTATGTGCGCCCTCTGCCTCTTGCGCTATTGTTAGCAAAACGTCCACCACGTTGTGAACTTCCACGTCCACCATTGTTATCATTTAGGGTCAATCTTGACTCTAAAGCTTGTTCCATTAGCATGGAACTGACATTCTTTTACATTCGTTGCTTATGAACTTACAACGATCCCATCAACTCCTCAATGGAGAGTTTCTTAATATCTTTTGATTCTTCGATCACCACAACCACATGCTCAAACTTGGTTGTGAGGGATCGAAGTATCTTTTCAATAACTCGGACATCTTCAATCTTCTCACCATTTCTTTTTAAATTATTGACAGTTACAAGCAAATGTGAAAAATAATCAGTAATATTCTCACCTTCCTTCATGCGAGTCTCTTTAAACTCGGCTCTTAATGTTTGAAGGTGAACCCGCTTCACTCAATCTACACCCTTAAAGATGGTGCCAAGGGTATCTCATGCTTGCTTGCTTGATGTTGCTTCAGCAATCTTTTCAAAGGTTGATTCATCTAACCCTTGATAGAGAAGGAACGAAACCTAGTTGTCTCTCTTCCTTTGATTTTTTAGAGCGATCTTTTCTTCATTGGTGAAGGCAGCTTTTTCTTCCATAGTGGATTCTTCATATCCATCGGTGACGATCTCCCATAGTTCTTGCGACCCGAACAATGCCTTCATTTAGATGCACCATTTTTCATAGTTGTCCTTTGACAACTTAGGAACCTGTGGCTGGATTGTGCTAGCCATCTTTTTCTATTTTTTTTTTTTAAAAAAGAGAGATGGACTAGAAGAACAGATTTTGTTTTTTTTTTTTTTTTTTGAAAAAAAAAAAAAAAATCTTTGGAAATCTGATTTTATTTTTTATTTTTTTTTGCTTAAAATCTGATTTTATTTTATTTTTCCTAAAAACAAACCATTGGCTTTGCAAGCTAATTTTTTAAAAAAAGATTTTTTTGTTTTGCTGCAATTTGATTTTTTTTGAAAAAATAGATATGGATTTGCTGCAATCTGATTTTTTGAAAACAGATTTTTTTTATAAAAAAAAAGAATTCTCGTGGCTGGAAATTGCTGAAAACTTTTTTCGAAAAAAAAATTCAACCTCCTCACGATTGATTTGGTTTCGGTTGTTGGGTATTTGCAGACCCAAAACAGGGAGTGCAGGACTTTCTTCTCACGACTGATGAGACCCAAGGATCAGCGCTCTAATACCAGTTTGTTGGGTCTAAACCCAGCGCCTTCCTGCTGACGTGTGGTTGCAGCCAAAAAAAAAAAAAAAAAGAAACCTTTGAAGAGAGGAAGAGAGAACTTGCTGCCGTAGCTTTTTATTGAATAAAAAGGAATGAATGAAAACATATTACAGTGTTGCATTTTATAGGCATTCTTATTCTATGAAATGACTAATTTATCCCTGTCTAGATTCATCCTAGGGGCAACTAAAGAAAGAAAAAATCCAAAGAAAAAATCTACTGTTTATCTTCACCCAGCTAGCAAACTAAACTTAGAAAAACAATCCTATCTTCACAGCTAGCTCACGCGGTATGCACATGGTTTTGGATTTGCACAATCACCGTATCCAACATGTTCCCAGTATTCTCCTCTTTGGTTTCTATGTTTGTGTATTTGAGTGGATTTGCCCTCTTTTGGTTCATTTGTTGTTGTTGATTTCATGAAATTATATGATAGGTGAGGCCTGTTTGTTTTGGGGAGCCCACTCATGAGTTTGTTAAAAAAGGTTTGTTTGACCTTATCAACAGGTTGGACGGCAAATAAATATTAAGATGGACCCTAGGAAGTTTTTAATGGTGGGTGTTCAATGACCACTACTTGGTTCAGTTTGATCCACTTTAAGGTTTGTATCCACTAAATTTTTTGAAACATGCCCTAAAATGAGTTAGCAAAATGGATGCACGGCCTAGATATATGCAGCACATAAGTGTCAAGGTGGGCCCTACATTTTCAATGGCAGCATGACTGAAAATAGGTAACTGTCAAAACGTATTCACCACACGTGACGAATTCAACCGATGCGCCATGGCATCACGTGGAAGCCTTTGTGACTGAAAATGTTTGAGTAAAATAATAACAACGTCAAGTTGGACAAGTTTCATTGGAAGGATGAGAGCTTCTCTTCACAAATAACTTGATTTCACTTGCAAGTGGCTGAATAGACTACCAAATTGCTTCAGCTCTCGATCATAGAAGACGCCTACAATCTCTCTGCGTATCTCAATGCTTGTAGTCATAGGTGCTTGGTTCAGATCAAGCAGTAAAAAGCTCTAAAGCTGAGTCGGCATGTGTATCTGCCTAACTTGCCCGCGTTGGCCGTGAGTTGGGGTGCCACTTGTGGTATAAAACCGGATCGGTGGGTGCCGAATCGAACTCGAATTGTCCGAGTTGCATCCAACTCAGACAAGTCCTTTAAACCATGTTTTGCCCGTCGGGCTTGTGGACCTGACCCACTCTGGGATGGGCTTGGTCTGGAATATTAGGCCATTTGGCCAGTTTCAGGCCTGAGACAAAAGCCTATTAATTAACTGGGCCAGGCTTGAGTGCTTCTTGCACAAGCCCAGCTTATGCATGTTGGGGCATGGCTAGTGATTAGAGCTGGGCACGGGACCACTCGTCTCAGCAAACCCAACTCATCGGACTCGATCCAAACCAAGTGCTTTTTCATTGAAACACCAATAGGTACCGTCCTAAGCTCGGAATAGGCACTTTGAGGAGCCCATGTTGGTGTATGGGTTTTGAAATATCACTTGAGGGCATAAGCACAAAAGATGAGAAAGGTCTAAGGCTAAAGTGGACCACACCAAAGTAAGAAGCATTTATAATGGTTGGGGCTGACGGTTGAAACTGTTCTGAGGCCCACCATGTTTATTTGCCATGTATTCTTTTCATAAGGTCACGTAGATGAAGGGGAAAATATAAATATCACCATTGATGGAAACTTCTACGGATCTTAAGATGCTTTTAATGGTGATCATGTAATCCCTACTGTGTGGTTCACTTGACCATTAGATCTGCCTTATTTTTGAGCTTACATCTTAAAATGATATGGAAAAATGGACAGACGGTGTGGATAAAATCCATAAATCATGGTGCGTCCCTTGGAGTCCTGCCTTTTCCAAGTATAGGCCGGGTAGTCGGCATCCATCACACACTGACCGATCGTGGCAATAGTTTAACGAAAGCGGATTGCGTAGTGAGGAACTCACAACGCTTAGCGTACTGAGTAAACTCTGTAAGGTCCCTTATGATTTATGTATTTTATCCACTCTCGTCAATCCATTTTTCTAGATAATTTTAAGTCTTGAGCCGAACAATGATGCATATACAATGTTCAAATGGATCACACCACAGGAAACAGTCGAATTCAGCGTCCATCACCGTTGAAAACATTCTGAGAGCCACATAAGTCTTGGATCAAGCATATATTTGCGTTTTCCCTTCAGCATGTCTATATGATATTATCAACAGTTTGGATGACAAATAAACATGACTATGGGGCCTAGCAAAGTTTCAACTGTGGAAATCATTCTCTCTATTATTTCGTGTGGTATGATCTACTTGATCTTTGGATATGCTACAATTTTAGGTTCAATCCCTTAAATTAGACGAAGAAACGGAAGGACGGCACGGATACACCACGTACATTCAAGGTGAGCTCAGTACGAAGAGAGACGCCGACAATGCCGATGGCTTAGAAATGACGCGGTCAAATGTCAAATTGTACCTACCTGGCCCATATTTCAATGCAAAGGAGAGGATGGTAAAATGCCACGTTGCACTTGCCCATATTTTAACTCGCCATGATTAAAATGACCCACGTGCAATTTATATGTGCTCCATGTACTTCTTTGTATTTTTTTCTTCTTATTTTTATTCCTTTTATTTATTTTTTAAGCCTTTGGGAGCATGGATTTGGAACCTTGGATTTGGAACCCCGGGATTGGAAACCCTTGAATTACCAATCCTGGCGGTGTGTTTGGCACTTGGGAGTGTGAATCAACTTTATTCCAAAAATACGTATGCAGGGTATATTTACAGAGGTTTCAATTTAATTACTAAATCAACTTTGATATCTCTAATTAGTGAGATATGTAATTTTTGACACAATGGTTATGATAAGCCCACTGAAGTACATATGCTTTGCCCGAAAATGATGAAATTCCAAGTCTCCAATAGGCCACAAGCACAAGACCATGTTTGACTGACTAACTAATGATTTTTAATCGCTGATTAATATGGACAATGTTTGGATAGTGCTAGACAATGTTTGGACAGTGCTGATTTACATGGACAATGTTTGGACGGTGCTAGACAATGTTTGGACAATGCTGATTTATATGAACAATGTTTGGACAGTGTTGATCATCATTAGTGGGTCATGTGCCCAATAGAATGATAGTGTACATTGACACACATGTCACACTTGCAACTATTGAAATGATTTTAGGTGTAATCCAAGCTCTCACCATGAATTGCAAACCCCCTCAAAGAGGGGATTAGAAACCCCCTGGATTTGCAACCCCCAATTACTTTATGCGCCAAACAACCAAGGGGATTTGCAACCCCCTCTAATCCACAGTACCAAACAACCCCTTAGGCTTTAAGGGCCTATTTGATTTTTGAGGTAAGAGGTAATTACCTGGTAAATGAATAATGATTACTTACCAGGTAATTACCACATCATTTTTTTACGCCAATGTTGATGGCTAAACTTTTCGGCATTAAAATCGAGGATGACTGCTAAATGAATATAGGGCCCACTATGATGTACGTGATGTATCAACACTGTTCATCCTATATGTCAGCCTCATTTAGGCCATGAACCCAAAAATGAGGCAAATCCAAAGCTCCAGTGGACCACACCACAGGAAATAGTGGAAATTAGATGCTTATCGTATAAATATTTATGTGGCTCTCAGAAGTTTTGGATGAAGCTGATATTTATCAATGTTTTTATGACTTCATGAATAGGTTAGATGACAAATAAACATTAATGTGGGCCCAATAAACAAAATATCTTTCAATAGCGGACGTTTAAGGCTATTGTTTCTTGTGGTATGGGTTACCTGAGCGTTGCATTTGTCCCAATTTTAGACTTAGGCGTTAAAATCTTTTGATGAAACATATGGACGTTGTGGATATGTCATGCACATCACAATGGGGTCCATAAATTTAAGTCAACTTTTTGAACCAATTTTCAAGATGAAAATGCATTTGAAATTTCAAACTGGTGAAAAGGTATTAATGACCATTTTCAAGGATATTTTCCTTATACACAAAAATCAAAAAGATAATAATGACCATTTTCAAGGATATTTTCCTTATACACAAAAATCAGAAAGGCCCTCAGGGAAACTAACTGGCTAGGGACCCTGCAACTAGCCAATGCCTAGTGGTGGTGCTTTGTAGGCCCCACCATGATGTCTATGTTTTGTCCATGCCAACCGTCCATTTTTCTAGATCATTTTATTGTATCCAAAAATGAAATAGATACAAATCTCAAGTGGACCACATAGTGTTGATTGAATTGCTCATCATTAAAAACTTCTTGCAGGCCACAAAAGTTTTGGATCAATCTGACATTTCTTTTGTCCCTTCATCCAGGTCTATACAACCTAATTAACAGCTTGGATGTCAAATAAACATTACAGTGGGCCTTGGGAGGTCCTTAACGGTGGACATTCAACCACTAGTGCTTTCCCATCGTACGCTTTAGTTTTAAATCTTCCCCATTTTCTAGATCAGTCTTAAAATAATCTTAAAAAATGGAGGGACAGCCTGGACAAAACACATATATTATGGCAGGTCGACGGTGCATTGACCACTGGCCACCTAGCCAGCCTCACTAGCGGTGCCGGCTTTAAACATCTTGGTTATAATACGTGGGGCACTACAGTGCTTGTGAAAAATCTATATAGCACAAAAATGAGGTAGATCCATATCTCAAGTAGACTCCACAGCATAAGAAAGTAGAGATCAGGTTAATATTTTTGTTATTTAAATGCATTCTAATGGCAATGACCTTATAAACAGTTGGGCCATTTTATGAACGGATTGGATTGCATATAACCATTTCGGTGGAGCTCAGAAAGATTTGAACGGTAAGCGCTAGCAACCGATGTTTGATCTCGTGTCTAAACAAGATCGGCCAAAAGTGATGGATGGAATGTATTTCTCACCAACATTAAGGTGGGCTCCACATGCTGTGGGGTCACGTACCTTATTCTGATGTGACCTCAGCCAGCCGTAATCTCTCTCAGGGAGAGAGTGAGAGTGAGATGGATTACGTGTGCACCTGTCTCAACTAATATTATGATGTCCAAAACGTGGGGCCCACCTTGATGTACTAATTATATATCCACGCTGTTCATCCGTATTTTTAAATTATTTTGTGGCAGTATTATTGAAACTAGGACCTTCACACGTACAGAAAAATAAAAATGTGAGCGAGAGAGATGGAACCGTCTCTCCACAGCAGATGCGCATATACTTGGATGACTCCACTGTCCTCATATGTCTTGTGTGCCACCACAGTTGAAACATTGGTCCAATGGAAAAGTTGCGTGTTTAAGTTGTTGAAATATTTGGTTGAATTAAATAGACTATTAAAATCGAGAACCAAGAAAGAAAAATAAAATTTTGAAAAAGAAGAACTTATTGAATTGAGTCGAGGGGTGACTGAGTCATTTGGCTAGAAATCGAATTTGCTCCCCTTGGACAGCATCACAAGTGCAACAGGTTTCCAGAACAATCGACTTCCAGGATACAACGACTATGACCTGGTCTCAGCGGTGTACTCACTGTACGCGGGCTTGAACCACTTGCAGTTTAATTCGAAAGTGCTAAGTTGACTCAGCGATGAACTCAGTGAAATTCTTAAACAAGAGAGAGTTTTATAAAAGAGAATAATTTTCGTATATTTAAAACTGGAACGGAAGTTTATATAAACTTCGAAGTAGTGCATAAGTACCCTTTATAAAGGATTAGGTCTGTTGGGTTTAAACCCAACAAATGCGACCAACTGGAACGGATGCATCTCTCTGGTTTAAAATGAAAAGACGCAAGTACAAGTACACTCTTGCAAATAAAGTCTTGCGAGTACCCATACACACACCCACGCGAGTACACTCACACCGCACTTGCACCCGCACCCGCGCCCAGCCCAGCCCATCCCGTCCCGTTGCGCACGGGCACACAGACTCCGAGTCAGCACTGTGGTGACTTGAAATTTAGATATGGTTTAATTTTTAGCTCAAACTTTAGAATGAGTGGATAAAAGACATAAATCAGGTGGACCCCATAGAGTTTACTCAGTAACCTTAGCTTACTTAGTTACTCAATAAGCAGTTCGCTTCCCCAAATTGGGAGTCCCATTGTTGATGTTGCACGCAGAAAAGATCACACGTAATTCTAACCATCTGATTGCTGGCCACCAAATGGACCCGTCAATTTAGAAATTAAAGTCAACGATGAAATTCCATACAAACTTCAAATAGGTTGCTTGTTTTTGGATTTATAATACATCTACGCTTGTTGCCACCATACCCCACTTATCCCAACGATTCAATTGATGGGAACCGGCAAGACCGAGGACCCCTCAAGGGTCCAAATTCTAGAGGCAAACTAACATCGGTTAAACGGTTGGAATCATTCATGAACATTGATCCAGCTGTTAGGATCATTCTCTTAGCATGGTTTTCAGCCAACGCCCCATCCACATTCTGCCCCATACTTTGAACGGTTCGGATTGAGATCATGTCTCCACTACAAGGTAGAACTGTCAATGGTCATGAAAAGATGATGATAAAAATTTAAAAAAAAAAACAACTGTCCGAATTTAACGTGCATAACATCCACCGATCAGACGGTTAGAATCATCCGATCGGTGCAATTTTCAAACTACGCTCTCATCCACGCTACGCCCCACTACACAAACAGTCCAGATGGACCACACGTCCACGGAAGCCACTGCCACGTGTACCTTAGATAGCTACTCGATATGGTCCACCGGACTCTTCTTACTTCTCTTTGTACCAAAAACTGCCTAATAAGCTAGGTACATCTCAACGTTTGAATGAGAAAGAGAGAGGATTCCAACCCGGCCCCCTCTTTTCATTCTCTCGCCAAGAAAGGAAGATGATCAAAACCAACTGCCAAAATTTAAGATGCATAACATCTACTGATCAACGGTTAGAATCATCTGAACGCTCCAATTTTCAAGCTACGCCCCATCCACATTTAATCCATCACTGCCACGTGTACAGCATATAGCTACTTGATCATGGTCCACCCAACTCTTATTACTTAGCTTTACACAATCTACTAGGAAGGGGTCCTTTGGCACCATGGATTTGGGAGGATTTGAGTTTAAATCCCCATGTTGTCTGGCACCGTGAAGTAATTGGGGTTTGAAATCCACTAGGAGAGCTTGATTACACCTAAAATCCTTACAAGAGTTGCGTGTAACATCTGTCACCCTATTATTATTCTATTGGGCACATGGCCCACTAATGATATACCCAAACGATTAGATTATTAATTACATCACTTTAATTACTTTAATATGATGATCATTACCGTGGAAACATTGTCCATGTAAATCAATGATTAAAAATCGTTAGTTAGTCGCTTAGACATGATCTTGTGCTTGTAAGCCCTCTAAGACTTGAAATTTCATCATTTTCAGGGCAAAGCATATATTTCAGTGGGCTTATTATAATCATAATGGCGAACATTATATACATCACTAATTAGAGATATTAAAATTGATTTAGTAATTAAATTCAAACCTCTATAAACACATTGCAGAAGGAAACAAAACAGCAAGTGGCAGGCTTTATTAAAGTAAAAACGCTATTGGCGTTTTATTCTGTTTCTCCTCTCATTCCCCCTCTTTCACGGCAGTATTTTGTGACATTTTCTGTATTGGGTCTGACCTAGTTTGATCAGAAACCGATTGTTAGATCCGAATCGCCTTCTGGGTCCTGCTCAATCTGTTTTTTTATTTTTCTCATTTGGGTCGCTTGGTTCTGGGAAACTTCTGTTTAGGTACAAGGAATCTCCACCATCGGATTGTTTTTTCCAAGCTAGATATCTGCCGTGGCATGTATGGATTGTTTCTGATGTGAGTTTTGTTGACTTTGTGCTTTCTATTAATTATCAGTGAAGGATTTTGCTATTTTACCAGGTGTATTGATTTCCCCATCCACCTTGCTTGATTTTCATACACCCATTTTCCATTTTGGGTGTTGAAAAATTGTACACTTGTGTTAGTTCCATTACCCAGAATGAAAAAATGGGTGTATGTGAAGCGATCGGTGAGGGAGTAAATAGCCATTGCATGTATGGATTGTTTCTGCCACCGCATGTATAGATTGTTTCTGATGTGAGTTATGGATTTATCAGGTAGATTGATATCCACACCCACCCTGCTTGATTTTCATAGATCCATTTTCCATTTTGGGTGTTGAAAATGTATACTTGTGCTAGTTCAATACCCAAATGAAAAATGGGTGTATGTGAAGTGCTAGGTGTGAGAGTAAATAGCGTCTTGCTTCTGTAAATGAAAATTAAAAATGGTAATCATATGCATGGAATACGTTGGCCAATTTAACTATGCTTGTGCCGATAACTCAATATTTAATCATACATATACAAATGTATATATACATACATACATGTATAAGTGCACATACTAACACGTACAAGCGCATGTGCACATACATGTACACATATATACGTAAATATATAAACACATTACATGCACACGTCCACGTGTTGATATAATACAAAATTAATCAATTATAAGGCTAATTATAAATTAAAAATCTATTTACAGAATATCGTGCGTTACGCGCTCGCCTGAATTTGGGCAGGTCTAGTCCACCAACTGACCAACCATATTTGTTCATGCTTGTTTGGAACCTAGAACACCCTTCACCCACTGACACCCACTGAAATTGATCTACAGTCTCGTGAACCGGGTATGGTGGAATGTGACACTATATCCAGTTGTCGGCCTATGCTTGGGTGATGAGCATCACTGTAGTGACCGCGAGCGATTGCAATCGGGGGTGAGGAACCCGATGGGATCAAGGAATGTACGTTGAGAGGTCATGGCCTCGCAAAAAGGATAAGGGCATTGATATCGTCAGGGTGTACCAGTTTTCTCAATCTGCTGGATAAACGGAATTAATTAAAAACTCAGCTAATCCGTTCATGATCGCATTGTATTAGTTAGGTTAGCGACTTGGCAATTGAGGTCGCAATGAGGGAGTGGTGGTCATGCGCGAACGTTTGATGAAGTCGCTCGAGAGAGTGTTATTGTGAGGTCATGCATTATACCATAATTCATGCTTATGCATTAACAAGATTAGTTGAGATGTGTGAATGTTTGTTTTTCATTAGATTCGTCATAGAATTGATATTTGATATAACTTATGGCTAATGGCACCCACTGAGTTGATCACTCACTCCCACTCTGGAATGGTGTTTTAAAACACCAACCAGACACTTCATTAGATGCGGGTGATGCAGAGCTTGACGAGCCGAGTAGGGTGAGCATAGACAAGGAAGAGGTGTTATCCTACTTCCAGCTTATGGGTGGGTCACCATAGGCTGAGCGGGCTGACTATGAGTTGTTGAGTAGGAGACTCAACGCACTATTCTTTTGGACATTTCACATATGTATTTTGTCGGGCAGCGCCTTGCGCGGCCCGTTTGATATCTTTTTGTAAGACTCGTATATCGTAGCCGTCTTCATTTCAGTAGATTAGATGTAGTTGTGGTTTATGTTCCAGTCGATTCCATTTTTGCTCATTTAAATTGAATTATATACAAGTCACTAAAATTAGGATATATATATATAAGTGACACCTGGGAACTTGGAGGTCGAGTGTCTGCTCGACCCCCAAATTTCAGGGTGTTAGCTCTGGCGATGGCATCGACAAACCACCCAATCCTATTGAGTAACTATTGATCCCATCGACAATCTACTCGATCCCATCGAGAAAATTCTATTCTTTTGCCTTTGCTTGCTAGACAGTTTTGTAATCCAAATCGATGTGATCGAAAGTGGCTTAGATTCCATCGATGAGATGTCGATGGCACTTAATATGATGATTTTATTTTCTAATTCAGTTTTAATCCTTTTTAAGGGTTTGTAATTAGGGATTAGGGTGTAGAAAATGTGCTTAAAGCTTTTGGTAAGTAAAGGGAGTTTAAAGATAGGTTTTTGGGTATTTGGGGTATATTCTCGGATCAGTAAACTCTTTCATCTCTTATAACATTGATTACCGTAGTGAATGTGTTGTCGCTTTGTGCTGTGGTTTTCTCCCTCGAGGGTTTTTTCACATAAAACCATGTGTTCTCTGTGTGCTTGGTTTGTTTAATCTATTGTTGTTTGATTCTAACTCCGAGTTACTTTTGCGCATCCCCCAATAAATGGTATCAGAGACAACATGTGAGTTTTGAGTTTTTTTTTATCTGAAAATATGTCTTCTAAGAGATTAATATTAAGTATGAAATGGAGAAGTTTACTAGGAGAAATAACTTTTAACTATGAAAGGTTAAATAAGAGACCTCTTAATTCAGTAAGGACTACAACACTCTCTCCTTAACAAGGCGAAGCATCCTGCATCTATGACTAATGAAGAGTGGGTTGAACTAGATGAAATGGCTAAAATCTTGATACAATTATGTCTAGTGACAATGTCTTATATAATGTCCTGGATCAAAAAACTGTTGCAGGGGTATGGACGAAACTGGATAGTTTGTACATGAATAAATCCTTGAATAGTCGTTTTTATCTTAAGAAACAATTCTATAATCTTAAGATGACAGAAGGGTCTGACATTAATAAACACATGAGCACTTTCAGCGAGTTGCTACATAAACTGACGAATGTAAAGATTAAGATCGAAGAAGAAGATCAAGTCTTAATTCTCTTGAATTCGATTACATCATCTTTTGAGAATCTGGTAGACACATTGATCCATGGTAGAGATACCATAGATGTGGAGACTGTCATCTCAACCCTTCATGAGAAGCAGTTGAAAACGAAAGATAGTAATGGAAGTACCTCTACTGATGTAACACCCCGGTTCCCAGAACCTGAGTACGTTACTCATTTTCCAAAAACCCGAGCGTTAACCTTTAAATATCCCAAATTTCACGTATATTTTTTTTCTTTTATCAAAGTTAATAAACTAGCGTGACAAAAACAAATTAAGTATAAGAGGGAGTCCAAATATACATAACCAAAGTTTCAACTGGTTACCCAAAAACTTATACAAACCAATGTCTTAACCTTTACAAACATAATAGTATAACTTAAATACAAATAAAATTAGGAATGGAGAGTCGCGAGATCATCTGCCTCCTCCCATTCAACCATCTTTGGCTCATGAGGCTAGCAAATAGGGTGTTTAAAGGTAACCTACGCAACTAGTGGCCAATTGTAGTTCTACAAGTGGAAATTACCATCACAAGGTCATATAAAGACAGTTCATTTAAGCCACCTAGGGAAAACATTACATCAAGCTGCATAGGGCA
This sequence comes from Magnolia sinica, assembly GCF_029962835.1. Lineage (NCBI taxonomy): Eukaryota > Viridiplantae > Streptophyta > Magnoliopsida > Magnoliales > Magnoliaceae > Magnolia > Magnolia sinica. Next base: position 5,124,462 of record NC_080584.1, on the reverse strand, counting down.
AACAGTTCATCCCAAGGATGTGATAAAAATGGAATTTTCTCCGAAAAGCCTTATAGGCACAAATGATTCCCAAGATGGTAACTCCATGACAACATTCTACTTGATCTTACCAAGATAAATGACTAATAGTTCGAGGACCTTCAAGAACACCATAAAGTAATCGCAAGTAGTAAAGTAAGTCATGTACAATCTGAATAGTACTTATACAATTTGACTCTGGAGAGGTGAGGATTACCTTCAAGCTTTTCCACATCATGATAATTATCCTAGTTCATTTATTCCATTAATTGCTTAATTTAGTATTTAATAAGAATGATGATAAATGTTAGTCCCTATATGTGTAGTTATTTACAAATGATTGATGATTGGACTTCAATTCAATTATATGAACATACTATGGATCTCAATTACCCCTGTTTAGAGTAAGATAAACATTTTAAATGTATAAGTACTATTCAGATTATACACGGCTTACTTTACCACTTGCGATTACTTTATGATGTTGTTGGTGGTCCTCGAACTAGTGGTCATTTATCCTGATAAGATTAAATAGAATGTTGTCGTGGAATTACCATCTTGGGAATCATTTGTACCTATGAGGCTTTTCGGGAAAAATCTCATTTTTATCACATCCTTGGGATGGACTGTTTGCCCTATGCGGCTTGATATAACGTTTGCCCTAGGTGGCTTAAATAAACTGTCTTCATATGACCTTGCGATGGTAATTTTCACTTGTAAAACCACAATTGGCCACTAGTTGAGTAGGTTACCTTTAAACATCCTAATTGTTAGTTTCATGAGCCAGGGATGGTGGAATGAGACACTATGTCTGAGTTGTCGGCCTATGTTGGGTGACAAACCCCCCATAGTGACCTTTGAGCTTCTTTAAAATGATGGTTTGAAATTGAAATAATAATGGTTGGACTAATCATGCATTTTCATGGCATATGGTCTTTTCTGGGTGGTTAGTTTTCCTTCGGCGTACCTTTGTGTACTTTTTCAGGTGACTAATTCTCATTGGGCGACCTCATTACATAGTCTTTTTTGGGTGGCTAGTTCTCTTTGGGCGACTCTTTACCAGCTGGATGTGCATCTCCAGGTCTGTGAGCATGTGCATACATCCATGCGTTTAAACAAGATTATCTTCTGTAATTTATTTAATGAACCTTACCTGATTTTCATGTTAATCATTGTGTAATATTTGTTATACATTCTCTGATATCATCTTGTAACATCCCGGTTCCCGGAACCCGAGTACACTACTCGTTTTTCAAAAACCCGAGCGTTAACCTTTAAATATCCCAAATTTCACGTACATTTTTTTTCTTTTATCAGATTTAATAAACTAGCGTGATAAAAACAAATCAAGTATAAGAGGGAGTCCAAATATACATAACTAAATTTTCAAGTGGTTACCCAAAAACTTATACAAACCAATATCTTAACCTTTACAAACATAACAGTATAACTTAAATACAAATACAATCTCAATGTTTAATGATTCCCAACAAAATTTTATTTCTAGATTATGGGTAGACAAGAATTATAATTCACCATCATTTTTAAGCTATTACCATGTGGCCTGTATGCAATGGACACGAATTTAGGCTATGCACTCCATCCAACACTAATGTGAAAGTACTGCATAGGCCTATCATGCCTATAGTACAGCTTGCATGTCAATATTTTTTTTTGCATCTATGTGCATTGGATACGGGTCTTCAATATTTTTTGTCCGCCTAAGAATTATATTAATGTACACTTGTTGTATGGGTTAAATGCCAAAAACATACCTTGTGTTGTACCATATTTCTAAATGTTTTTGTGAAACCAAATTGAAAATGACACTTATTATAAAAGCTATAGCATATTAAATATCTTCGAGAATTCTTATAGTATTTTTTACGGAATCACAATTAATAGGATGATAAGATAATGAGCAGTTATAAGAAAATTACAAGCAAACCAAGCAGTTATAAGTCTTTTAAAAGATTGACTAAGTGAAATATGGTCGAATCAGCAAGAAGGCCTAGAGTGGTTATTAAGATAGGTGGTAAGAAAGCATCCAGAGGGTTAGTAATGATAAAACAATTATAGCAACCGTCGGAACATGGGAAGCATCTAGAAAGTTAGTAATGGTGAAACGGTTATAGCAACCGTTAGAATGTGAAAAACATCCAGAATGTCAGTAATACTGAAACAGTTATAACAACCGTCAGAACATGCGAAGTATCCAAATAGCCAGTTAAAGTTATAAATAGCAAATGAAGTCAATAGAAAAAATGGTCGCATACCAACCAAACCAAATTTATCTTTTAATTATCAATCATTTACATTCCATATTATAAATCTCTACTTTTATTAGCCATTTACATTCCTTAGAGTAAACTATAGCAATAATCAAAGTAACCATTAATTGTAGTTGTAATTCAAAACTATGCTCATACACTAGATTTAGTTTATCCAAAGATGCATTCTACAACTGTTCTTTGTGGCCGGCTGTAAGAATTTTCTTTTTGAATATTGGATATCCACCAGACCTTGGGCCCCACATTCACATAATCTGAACCTTGATTAAGAGACCAAATCCCCTACAAAGTTTTCGAGACCTACCGCCCTTTGTGTGAGGCCGACTGTGATGTATGCATGACATCCAAATTACAAGTTTTAAATATGTAAATAATAATAATAATAATAATAAGATAATTAAAAAAAAAAAAGAGAGAACAGGTTTCAATCAAATATAAACATTAGCCCTCAAATATACCGGCACTTCGTAGACCTTTACCGGCACTTCAGCAGACATTTACCGGCACCAGTAAAACTATATAACCGCCAGCAAATTTTACATTAGGAAGCGCCCAGCACAATCACCTGTAAAAGATGCAGACCGCCGGTAACACCTCTGCCGACGCCACCTTTACCGGCACTTACCGGACCGCCGACAGTAGTTTTACCGGCGATTTTCTAGGTTGTTACTGGTGGTTTTAACCACTGGTGAAGGTCAGTTTTCTTCTAGTGACACACCACAAAAGGCAGTGGGACAATGATTTTCACCATTAAAACATACCTAAGGCCCACTATAATGTTTATTTGTCATCTTCATAAGCTCAAATAGAACTAAATAAAGGAAAAAAAAAAAAACAAATATCATATTGATTCAAAACTTCTATGAGCCCAGGGAAGTTTCAAAAGTAGACATTCAATCCTCACTATTTTATGCCGTAGTCCACTTCAGCTTTTGGCTCTATCTCATTTCTTAGCTCAAGCCTTAAAATAATCTGGCAAAATAGATAGACGGGGTGGATATAACAAATCCACAAACCTTCCACAATACGTCACATATGAAAAGAAAAGTACATATATTTAATGCAACAGAAAAGAATTTAGTCTGAATACAAAAAAAAATAAAAATACAATCTATATATGGAGAGTAGTAGCAGGAATGAAGGTGAACCAATCCAACGGCTCTCTACCCAAACAGCTTCTTTGCCACAGCGATGGATGCCCTTGGAAATTTGATGGTGAGGAGTATAAGTGTAGTAGCCAATGCGAAAATGCCGAATACGGCGACAGTATAATGGGGGAAGCCGAAAGAGAGACCTGCAACAACCCCAGTGCCAGCGAACATAATAACAGGTACCAACATCTCAAACATCTTGTGGGCCAGGTTCATTTCTGCTAATTCTCCAACCAATGGAGGGGCCCCACCAGCCTCCATTGTGATGGGCCAGCTTACATCATGGCCCTCCATCTCCGACATTCTTCTTGTTGAGAAAAACCCTCAAAAGTATCAAAGCTAAGTATTCATCTCAAAATATACTATAATAGATATACTTCAACAAAAGCAGTATGGGGTCCACTGTGGATGTGTCTTATCCAAACCGTCCACACATTTTTACAAAACACTGCATTGGCCTAATCCAAAGCATATCCAAAACTCAAGTAGACCACACTATGCCCACACTGATGTTTGTTTTGTCATCCAACCTGTTCACAAGATCACATGGATATGGATGAAGGGAAAACACAAATTTTTTTGTGACCCGCAGGAACTTTTCAATGGTAGGCATTCAATTTACACAGTTTCCTATGGTGTGGTCCACTTGAACTTTGGATATGCATCGATTTTGGGTTCATTCCCTATAATGAGCTGGTAAAACTGATGGACGGTGTGGATAATGCACGTGCGTAACCATAGCCCAATGAGAATTTACCTAGTGTACTGAGTTAAGTTACTCAGAACAAATCCACTTCCCCTCGGAAATTTGATGGTGAGGAATATAAGTGTAGTAGCCAATGAAAAAATGCCGGACATGGCGACAGCACAGCGAGTGAAGCCAAAAGAGAGACCTGCAACAACCCCAGTGCCCGCGAACATAATAACAGGTACCAACACCTCAAACATCTTGTGGGCCAGGTTCATTTCTGCTAATTCTCCAACCAATGGACGGGCCCCACTAGCCTCCATTGTGATGGGCCAGCTTGCATCATGGCCCTCCATCTCCGACATTCTTCTTGTTGAGAAAAACCGTCAAAAATATTAGAGCTAGGTATTCATCTCAAAATATACTATAATAGATATACTTCAACAAAAGCAGTTTGGGGTCCACCGTGGATGTGTCTTATCCAAACTGTCCACACGTTTTTACAAAACATTGTGTTGGCCTAATCCAAAACATATCCAAAACTCAAGTGGACCACACTAATGGAAATAGTGGGGATAATGATGTCCATTGTTGAAACCTTCCTATGCCCACACGGATGTTTGTTTTGTCATCCAACGTGTTCACAAGATCACACGAATATGGATGAAGGGAAAACACAAATCTTTTGTGAACCCCAAGAAGTTTTCAATGGTAGGCGTTCAATTTACACAGTTTCCTATGGTGTGGTCCACTTGAACTTTGGATATTCATCAATTTTGGGTTCATTCCCTATAATGAGCTGGTAAAACTGATGGACGTCGTGGATAACGCACATGCGTAACCATAGCCCAATGAGAATTTATCTAGTGTATTGAGTTAAGTTACTCAGAACGAATCCACTTCCCCTCGGAAATTTGATGGTGAGGAATATAAGTATAGTAGCCAATGTGAAAATGCCGGACATGGCGACAGCACAGCGAGCGAAGCCAAAAGAGAGACTTGCAACAACCCCTGTGCCAGCGAACATGATAATAGGTACCAACACCTCAAACATATTGTGGGCCAGGTTCATTTCTGCTAATTCTCCAACCAATGGAGGGGCCCCACCAGCCTCCATTGTGATGGGCCAGCTTGCATCATGTCCCTCCATCTCCGACATTCTTCTTGATGAGAAAAACCGTCAAAAATATCAGAGCTAAGTATTCATCTCAAAATATACTATAATAGATATACTTCAACAAAAGCAGCATGGGTCCACCGTGGATGTGTCTTATATCCATACCGTCCACACGTTTTTCTAAAACATTGCGTTGGCCTAATCCAAAACATATCCAAAACCCAAGTAGACCACACTAATGGAAATAGTGGGGATAGTGATGTCCATTGTTGAAACCTTCCTAGGCCCACACTGATGTTTGTTTTGTCATCCAACCTATTCATAAAATCACACGAATATGGATGAAGGGAAAACATAAATTGTTTGTGGCCCCCAAGAAGTTTTCAACGGTAGGCGTTCAATTTACACTGTTTCCTATGGTGTGGTCCACTTGAACTTTGGATATGAATCGATTTTGGGCTCATTCCCTATAATGAGCTGGCAAAACTGATGGACGGTGTGGATAACGCACGTATGGAACAATTTACACTGTTTCCTATGGTGTGGTCCACTTGAACTTTGGATATGAATCGATTTTGGGCTCATTCCCTATAATGAGCTGGCAAAACTGATGGACGGTGTGGATAACGTACGTACGGAACCATAGCCCAGTGAGAATTTACCTAGTGTACTGAGTTATGTATTTCCTTAGGGCTGTCAATACGCCGGACTCGGCAAATCAAAATTTTCAATGCCCACCACGTCAGCCAGAAACGATTCAAAATCCAAGCCAGAGGCAACCCTAGGCCCGGCTGTTGACAGTCCTAATACTTCTACACGAGCCGATTAGATGTGGCCACGCCTCCCCAACGTCAGTGGAACACCTACCATGGGTCCCACTATGCCCAAATACCACATAAATGTAAAGAAATTCAAATTCAAAGCCCAAGATTTCCCAATTATATACCCGCATGTACACGTGTGCATGTATATAGTACACACGCAAACATGCACATGCATGGTTACACTCGAGCCCGGCTAATTGAGTAAGGGCAAACATGTCCAAATAAAACAGAAATGGAAAAATAAAATAAAATCAAAGCCCAGGATTTCCCAATCATTCACACGCATATGTGAGAAAAGGTTCCATGCGGTCTAGCTCAAGGGAACTTCCCATGAGGTCGAGCTGTGTGGGCCCCACCGGGATGCATGTCGACCATCAACACCATCAGTCAGATGCACCAGCCTCGATCTTAAAACCCAAGTCAATCCATGACTTGTGTGGGCCACACCACATGCAAAAGTTGAGAAGGGTTACCCTCTGTTAAAACATTCATAATCATTTGTTGGGCTTTAACAATCATTTGTTGGGCCCACCGAGACATGTTTTACAAATTCAGCCCATCCATTATGTGTGTCCCACTTACATGAAGGGTTAGACCAAGTTTCAGATGCATCCAAATTTCAGGTGGGCCCCACCAACTGTTTTTATATGTTTTAGGCATGTCTTCACATGATTTTAGATGGTATGGCCCACCTGAGTTCCATATACGGCTGATTTTGAAATATCTCATAATTTAAAGGAGACCCATCAAATGCACGGTGTTGATGGTCGACACGCATCACGGTAAGGCCCACACAGCTCAATCTCATGGGAAGTTCCCATGAGCCCGACCGCATAGAACCTTTGTATACACATCTGCACATGCACATAGTACACATGCACATGTACATGTACTGGAGCGCTTGATCCCCGCCGGAGCGACAAATGGCAAGCATGCGTAAATATCACAGAGATGCAATAAAATAAAATAAATCAAAGTCCAAGATTTTCAATTATACACATGCGCATGTACACACGTGCACACATATAGCACACATGCGGAGATGCAGATGCACTGGCACGCTATAGGTCCACCGAATCGAGTAAGGACAGACATGTCCAAATATAACAGAAATGCAAAAAATTGCAAATCAAAGCCCAAGATTTTCTAATTACACACACGCGCGCATATGTATATATATATATATATATACACACACATATGTGTGTGTGTATATATATACACATATGCGTGTGTGTGTGTGTGATTGAAAAGTCAGAATTACCCCTGATGCGTGACGGGGAGATTTGGAGAATCCAAAGGCACGGCGAAACGACGCAAACAGGCCTACCGTTGTAGAATCCAAAATCGGACGAAAACAGGACCCACTGCCATCCAATCCGAAATCCCACGCAAACAGGGCCCACCGTTATCGACACAAACAGGGCCCACTGCTGTCGAATCCGAAATCCGAAAAAAGAGGGCCCACCGCTATCGAATCCGAAATCGACATAAACAGAATGGATCGGAAATCAAGACACGACGGTGAATCTGACGCAAACAGGTTCCATCCGAAATCGGACGCAAACAGGGCCCATCGATATCAAATCCAAAACCCGACGCAAACAGAGCACATCCGAAATCCGACACGGGGGTGAATCTCACCGTTATCGAATCCGAAATCCGACGCAAACGGGGGCCATCGTTATCAAATCCGAAACCCGACACAAACAGGGCACATCCGAAATCAGACACGAGGGTGAATCTCACCCCTATCGAATCCGAAATCCGACGCAAACAGTGCCCATCGTTATCAAATCCGAAATCCAACACCAAAATCCAACGCAAAAGGGCCCACCGTTTTCTAATCCGAAATCCGACACGATGGGTGAATCCTGCCATTATCGAATCCGAAATCCGACACAAACAGGGCCCATCCGAAATCCGACGCGACGGTGAATCCGACCAGGGCCACTATGATTTTTTTGTTTTCGACGATTGAAAATCTTTGTTGCGAGGGCCGAATGCGCCAAGTCGACCGACGAGAAAACAGATAGACGGTCGGATGCTAGTGAGAGAGCATAAAAACGAAGGAAGAGAGAGAATCTCTCTCTACAGCTCTGAATCCAGGCTCCAGGGATTTCCAATTCACGCATTTCGAAACGAAGGTGCCAAACGAGGCCTAAAGACTATGAAGTAATCCGGAAAAATCCATAAGTATAGCAAAGATTGAAGCAAAACCCCTGTACCAGATCTTATAGCACCACATCGAAATGAAAAGCACAAAAATCGCGAAAAAAAAAAGGAGACGGAGGGGAGAAACGATACCTGGAAGAAACAAGCTCTGGCCGGATTCCAGACGCAGAATGTGAAAATGGAATCTCGGAGAAGGGTGAACTCAAGGCCTTTATTTCTCAGAGTGTGTGCTGGTCGAGTATTTATAGGAATATTCGCATCCTTTACCGTAAAAGAACCAATTTTTCCAGAAGGTACTCATTTTTTCTAAGCAAAATCCGTCGGACCGTCAAAATGACCATTTTATCATTACATCACTCATATTTCTGTCCGGATTCTCTGTTTTACCAAAAAGCCACGGCTTTCCTGCTTGTTTCCTCCTTTCCTCCTCTTTCATTTTTTTTTTTTTTTGTTAGCTGTTAGTACACGCACCGTCATTTTTCGTTTTTTTGTGTTTTTTTCTAGCTTGTTAATAACGCACTGTAAGTTCACACTTCACCGTTAGCCACCCCCTAGGGAATCCTTCGCCTTGTTGTACGGTGAATGATCCGTCTCTATCATTGACGCAAATTCAATTCATGTATCTATCACAACCACATGGTCCAATAAGATTGCAACAACACACAATTTTCCGGCTCGACACAGATAGAGAATCCGTATTCCATTTTTTAAAGCAAAATCTGTCAGACCATAAAACGTCCATTTTATACTTAAAGCGCTCATTTTTTAAAGCTAAATCCGTCGGACTGTAAAAGACTATTTTACCCCTAAGGGCCATCGTTTCGGACGCAAAGCAGGTTTCACACGACCCCAATCAGACTTTTAAGCGGCCGATTAGATCCATGTGGGGCCCACCGTGACGTATCTGTTTATCCACTCGACCCATTCTTTTTTAACATCATGTTTTTATCATGTTAGGATATGAGTTTTAAAAATGATTCGGATCCAACTGTCTATAATAAACAACACCAGAGATGACTATTGTAATTAACACAACTTATATTTAGTGTAACCAGATCTTATTATTTGATGTATTTCACCCTAGTTTTGAATTTGCCTCATTTTTATGCTAATACCTTACCATGGTATTAAAAAAAAAAAAGAGGATAAAGGCCCAATAAACACATACATCATGGTGGGCTTCCACACTGATCTAGTAGATTAGAAGTCCGACTAGGGCCGGACACAATCTGCTTCTCTCATTTATACTAATGACCCTCGTTGTTTGATGACAGTGTGTAAATGAGTCCAAAGAGTTATTTTTACATATACAATTTATCCAAATCGTTTATCTATTTTGTATGCTCATTTTAAGTAATAAGTCAAAAATAATAATAAAAAAAAGAGTTAGAACTCAATTTCAAGTGAATTGCGAGTTGTTGGGGATTCGAGTTGCAGAATCACACAAATCTAGATCCGATTCGAACAATCTTGAATCTTACCCTTACTACATCCTTTAGAAATCCTAAAACCCTTTTAGGAACCCTTGAAAAAATTTTAGAAAGCTTTAAAATACATTAGAATAGCCTCAGGGACCCCTATTTATAGTTTAGACAACTCCACTTACGCACCAGCCATGGAAAAGTTCAGAAACCTCCTCAAATTTACGCAGTCCACGTAGGATCTGCGTAACCCTCAAATAGTCGAAAGAGGGTCTCAACTGGTCAAGTAACCCGCTCGACCAGTCAAGCCTGACCCTCAACTGGTCAAGCATCACGGACACCCAAAAAACGAGCTTGCTGGACTTCGATTCGAGCATGCCTCGACTAGTCGAGTAGCTCTGTAATGCCCTGAAAATCGAGGGTCGAGCAATTACCCAACTCTCAAGTTCCAACGCATCACTTATGCAACATAGATAATGATGATTTGATGTTGTCCATGTTAATGCATAAAATATGAATGAGATTAAGCTAAATCAGCAAATCATACTCCAAGGACAGTTGAATTTACGTAAGTGGAAGACTATGATAAGTGTATAAAATGTATAAACCATTGTAGGTCCCCAAAGTATGACGCATTGTCAGGTCAAATAGTTACAAGCATTGTTTCAAAATTCAAAATATCAAAAAATGATGGTCCACTACAAGTATAAGCCTTGAAGCCTTGTCGATTAGAACGGTCTAGAGGAACCCGCCCGAATACTGCATATATGAGAATGCTTCCTCATCATCTTCAAAATCTGGCTCCGCCTCGCAGGCTGCGCCATCATCTGAAACTACAACAGGGACTGGTTGGTGTTTAAAACACCGTCCCGTAACGTGGGAGTGAGTGATCAACTTAGTGGAATAATAATGCAAAGGTTAACATGTTATCAATTCAGTCAAGCAGTAATGATAACGCAATACAACAGTCAGGTCCTAAGTACTCTTGTTAATACAAGAATGATATGAATTAATGATGCATGCCCTCGTCTACGCTCCCTTAGCGATTTCATCTCACGATCGCGACATGAAACACTTCCTCAGTGATTGACCTACTACGCCAAAGGCACACGTAATGCGGTGCATGCACACGTTAGTCAAGTTGCTAACTTAGGTTTATTCATACAGCAGGATTAGGAAGATAAGGTACCTCCCTTATATCATTCCCAAACGATGATCTATTCTAGGGTCGTCAGTCCTAGTAATTCTCATACGATGTTACGGTTATAGGTCGTTACAAAGGACTCATCACCTTGATGCATGCCTGGTTTATACTCTTGTTTACTACGGTAAGGCTTGTCACCTCAGCGGAGTCTTAGAGTATGCTCGAGGTCACTACGAATGGCTCGTCACCTAGACGTAGGCCGACAGCTCGAATACAGTGTCTCATACCAACATATTCGGCTCACGAGTTTGGGTTGTTCACTGGTCACTACGAGGAGGCTCGTCACTCCAGCGTAGGCCGACAGCTCAACCACGGTGTCCCATACCACCATGCCTGACTCATGAGTCTTGGCGGATCGAGGTACCAAGGTTAAAGGGGTTTCCACTGGTGAGTTTGGTACCTTAGATTCAAACAGTAACGTCCATATGTTCACTCCCCAAGTGTAGGGTTGTGATGTAGTAATAAACTCGATAAGACCGAGGTCGAATCCACAGAGACTGATACCTGTACGTTATCTGAAACCAAGTAGAACTAGAACTAGACTAAGATGTGATCTAAACCAAATATAATTTAAAGAATAATTGTGGAATAATTATCTAAAACTTTAAGGAATTCAGAGAAAGAAAACTAGGGATTCAGAGGATCCACTTGTAGAGATCAGGGAGATCTTATGCCTACTTCAAAAATCATGAAAATTAAACTGAACTTCTTCTGATATAATTTTAAAGAAATGAAAGGTATATGAATTAGAATGGATTCCATCACTACACCATGCCCAGGAGATAAAGCAAACAACAGGATTAAACTAATTACCAACCAATCAACAGTGCATGAAAGTTAGGAAGGGTACCATCATCCAACCATGCTCAGGAGACGATGGTGAACAACAGGGCCTCCTAACGTCATAAACATCAAAAGGAAAAAAGAAATATTCAAAGCCATTGCAAACCCAATGTAATTTCAGTCACAACAGACCATTAAAGACTAAGAAAATATTCCTTCAATAATCGACTTAAAAACAAATTCAATCCATGAATTAAAAACATAGAATAGAATCTCCCATCTCGCTACAGGCTTCACCTCTTAGCCCTAGCTAAGAGGTTTAGCCCAACATGATCGGGCTTGATCTCTCAACTAATAATAAATAAATAAAAATTAAAAAATTAAAACTTGAAAACAAACTCTCTATGCAGACGTCCACCCCAAGCCTTAGATCCCTGCCTTTTCTCATTTCTTCCCCCCGATCCCCTGGCCTCCTCACGTGCTTCTCCTCTTATACTCTGCTATAGGTCGGCTCGAGTCCAAGAACTTCATGCGAAAGTTCCCTTACGCAGCCCAGTAATGTGCGAAAGAGACATGCGAAACTACTCACCTTCTGGAGAAGAATTTCGGCGCGAAATCAATTCATCTCTTGATTCTGATATCTTGGCTAGGGTTATGGCCACCTGTTGTAACATGTGTACGGTCCAGATCATGGATCCGACCATCAATACGATCGCACAATGGCCCACGAAAGCCGTTTGGGTCTGGACATGCGTAATGCGTAAACCTTACGCTGTTGAAGTCGGTGGGCCCAGGATTGATGTCAGACGAGAAATCCGACCCGTCCATTGAATTCCTCTCGAAATTTCAGTCGAGAAGGAGTATTTTTTCTCAGGTTTAGTGCAGCCCATCAATTGAAACAGTTCCTCCGTCTATCTTCCGTTCGGACGATCAAAAACCGATCTCCGATGTATTCTGAAATCTATCCACCTAGGCCTGAGTGAGAGGAGCGGTTTGAGTCTCATAAACAGTTCAGATCTGACCGTTGATGCACGGTGTTGGCCCAAAGAGATCCGCCGCAAGTCCCTGTTCAAGCTTCCGCAGCAGAGACCGAAACGGAAGGCTCTGATGAGAGTTGGTGGGGTCCATGTACTTGGTATCTTCGAAATCCACTGCGTCAATTGTCTTTACAACGAAATTTCAGCTGGATGTGTCTGGCTTTGGAATGTTATGGACGCGGCCAAAGATGGTAATCACGCTGCAATCAGTGCAGGTCTGTCCGTTTCTGTTGAAACCAGCATGTATGGGTGCATGGGTATATAATATCAACATGGTTCTGACCATATCGCGCCCCTATGCATGATTGACGGCTCGGATTGATCTTTTTGTCCATGATGATGGCCCACTGAGATCATCTGCAGTCTCTGTTTCATACCAGAAACAGAGTTCTATTTTTGAAGAGGAGACGTCCCAGTGTTGTCATGCACGTCTTAGTGCAAAAGGTGTACTATGTACACTGTGTGATGATTATGAGAAATCCACACCATTCATGTTGTTCCCCATTTCATTTGAGCCATGGGGCCGAAGTTAAAGCGTATCTGGACAGCGGGTGGGCCCCAAATCAGGATTTTATGGATTGATCTGTTAGTTCAGCCACTTTCACGAGGATCCAATGGCTAAAATTTGACGTGTACGGTTAGTTTTTTGTCCTCGAGCTATGTATAAAGTTTCGAGCCAAACAGATGATGGAAACCCAGTGATCTTGCATTCTGGCTGACTTTCAGGCCGCTTGAGCTTCAGTTTCTTAATTTTCGCGGATCCCTGGCGTGTAATTCCGTCGATCTTGGTCCCCTAGAGTCCGTCCCTTGCCTTGGTGCATTCTGAACGTTAAATTCGTGCTTTTAGCATCCCGATCCAGTCTCAGCTCGCAATTCCACCTTGCAACACAAACATGATTAAAATGGGCTATTCAACGATACCATGTTCATAAATTCAGGCAATAACTGGGTCTGATATGTAATATTTGACCCTCAACATAACCCCCAACCAGCATTTTGTTAGTCCCAAGCAAAATATGCGAAAAGTAAGTTGAGAATTACAGAACAATTTCCATAAACTCGAGTGATTTTTGCAGAATAATCCAGATATGAGAATTCTCAGATTCATGAATGTTGGCATTACTTTATCCTGAAATCAAGCTCAAATATTAATCCATTATTTAGAACGATTCTAAATATTGAGTTCCATGAGTGTATAGTGTAATCTCGGCTTAACATTAAAATTCACTTCTCTATTTCAGGATATCATTGGTAACCACAATAGAATTTATGATAACCAACACCTAAACCAAAACTTGATTCATTCTTCCAGCTTTTGATGATTTTCACACTGTCAACTTCTTTTCTTTTCTTTTTTTAAAGAAAATTCAAGGAGGAGAATCGAATCTACACCTCTAGGGAGCAAACTTATGATAAAGACCAGTCGCCAAAAAAGTTTCTGAATGTCAACCTTGGGGAATCAAACCTTCACCTGTAGGGAACAAACCTATGGTGAAAACCATTCACTCAATCCTTTCAATTCTCAGGTTGGTTCCTTTCAAGCTTAGTGATCACCAAATTAATCTTTCAATATTGAACGAAACCTTAATGTGTAAGCGAGATGTGACATGTAAAATTATGATTCAATCAATGTTTAAAACTTCTAATCATGGATTAATAGTTCAAACTCTGAATCCAAGAGTCATAAATTACCAACATCATGTATTTTGTAATTCCAAGTGTCCCAGATGGCCATCAAAATCACTTTGAATTCATACGAAATTCCAAAAAAAATTAAAATTTTCACAATTTTCGCTCAAGACCAAGAAAACACAGATTAGGAAACCTAATCTCCTACCCCCAACCTAAAATCTACATTGTCCTTAATGTAAAAGAAATAAGCATGCAATGCACATGGGACAACGAAAATATAAGAGGAGTAATGGAAAGATAGTACCTGGATGAAAGAATCAAGAGGCTTTCCAAAGATATCGCAGCATGGGCGTTGGTCAGCACGAGAGAGAAGGCAACACAAAAATAACAAAAATAAAATCCTACCTATACCACTTTCGTAGGTGCTCTCGATTGCATTTAGCATATGCAACAAGCCTTTAAACCCCTAGGTTGCCCCTAGTGGATGAGTTGTAGTCTCGTGAGGGTTTGCAGCAATGTTACCCACAAACATTGAACTGACTAATGATAGAAATGAAATGAAGAGCTGGGTTGCCACCCAGGAGCGCTAAGTTTACCGTCTTCCTAAAACAGCATAAAATAAACTACCCTAGTCCTATGAAAGCAGAAAAAACTACTCGATCATGCTGCAAGGTCCCTCTTCCGCCAGTATCGTGATAAGTTTCTCAGTAAGTTTCTCAATAGGATAATCCAAAAGCCCTTTTTGTAATGGGCTTGGATGCCCTGGAGCTTGACCTTCCAGAGAAACTTATGTACCTCATTAAAATTTTGTTGTTGATTCGCTTGAGGTATCCAAAATATATATGATTCACCTGTGTCAGAAAAAGTTACAAAGTTAGTATCCCATGGTGAATCAGAGACTACAGGTAGATCAAATTGAGAAAAATTTTCTGGAAGTGGTATAGTCACAACACATTCCAAAGTAGCAAACTTCAGTTCAATTTTCAGCTCCTCCTCCCCTAATGGTAAACATTCAGGATCTGTGGAAGAAGGGGCTTCAGAGTAATGGTTCACTCGGTCAGTGATGACTACCGAGATGTCGTCTTGCAAGGCATTCACTATGTCTCTTATCATGGGATCATTTGAATCTGCAAAGTGTACCAAACAATCATCCAAAGAGTTGGAAAATTCAGTTGAGCGTGACCTATGTTCCACATTAAAGCTCGTGATGATCTGCCCAAGGAATCCATTGTCTTTAAAGGTAAACAGAGGTGTGCTCTCTTGCTCCAGCCCTACACAGATAGATTGAAAATCAATAGGGGAAGCATCGATGTGATCACTTTGTTCATTGAAACTACTCAATCGAGGTGTTGAATTGTCAAACGTGTACAGCTCAGATGGTGGCCTCAACTTAGTGGTTTCAATTTCCAAGGTCGTAGCAAGCAACTCGTCCTTCTCCCGAATCACATCATCATTTAATTCAGAGGAGTGGTCCAAATATGTTTCATAAGAGTTAGAAGGGTCGATTATAAGGGGCTCATCCTCCACCTTAAAATCAGACATGTCAGGTGAGGGGAGTGGCTCATTATGACCGACCACTTCGTGTACGTCTTGATCATTGACCTGGACCAAACTTGAGATTGATTCTAGGGGACCTTGGGCTGTATATTCATGATCATCATCCCAATACGCATCATCGTTTAATTTCGTGTAGTACACACTTGGGATGGGGTCGCTCTCCTCACATTCTACACCTAAGTTCGGTTGAGGTTTTAAAAAACTAACCTCTACCTCATCATTGAGATCCTGTGTGTCATGTGAGGAAAGTGTGTCATCATCACTGTATTTGAAAGATACCCACGCATCTTGACCATTCCTTTGAACAGTCATCGAGATCAACTCATCGGGAAATTGAACCATATGCTCATTAATAGAATCCAACTCCTCATTTGTAATTCCAGAGTTCTTCAAAAGCGAGTTAGGATCACTTTTCTCGCATTGTATTTCCGGAATGAATTGTGGTTGAGATAACCGAGCCTCCTCTATCTTATCAAGGCGCGAATTAAGCGCTTCCAACGATTTTCTCATTTCCGTGAGATAGGCCAGGCTACGCTGAGCTGAATCCTCTTGGATTGTTTCTGGTTGGATATCAATGGTAGGGTATCCAAGAGAATAATCATTATAACTTATAGTTGGTTCATCTTCTAAATTTTGATGTTTTCCCTTGTAATAGTCATACTGATCATACATGGGAGAATATGATGGTTGATAATAATCCTCGTTTCCATAATTACGATCATATACGACCCTATTAACCGATGGAACATAACATTCTAGTCGGTCCTCGATGTCTGTTCTCGATGGAAAAAAATCTTGAGGTATACGTTGAATTCCACAACCCTCAGGCATTCCCCAATATTTCTTATCCATCTCGGCATATGCACGTACCCACGCTTCCATAGTAGAACCCTAACTTTGAGTCTAATTCTAAGAAAAATAGAAGAAACGATCCTACAGAAGTATGGAAAGTAAGAGGAGGAGAAGTTAGAAAGAAGGTACCAAATGAGAAGTTCCTATGTTAAGATGCTGTAAAAGAAAACAATAGAAAGTTAGTTTCTAAAAAGAAGACTTAGAATTAGAAAGTTTCTAAAATAGAAAATCGAAGCCTAAAAAATAAAATAAATGAAAGATGAATTAGTTTCTACAATTAGAAAGAATAATTAACCTAGTTTCTAAAAACAAAAGATGAAAGTTTAAAAATAAACTAGTTCCTAAAAATAGAAAAATACTAGAAAATAGAAAATTTTCAAAACTCAAATCCTAATTCTAAAAATAGAAAAAGTAGAGGAATTAGAAAGGGATTACTAGTTTAGAAGTTATTTCAGGATCCTACAAAACAGGAAAACAGGTTAGTGTTTAAAAATAAAATAATAGTTTCTAAAAATAAAATAAAATAAAAACCTTTAACCTAAAGTTAGTAAAATCCTAATCCTAACCTAATTCTAAAACTAATTAATTTCAGAAAAATGTAACCGTCAGTCCCCGGCAACGGCGCCAAAAACTTGTTCACTCCCCAAGTGTAGGGTTGTGATGTAGTAATAAACTCGGTAAGACCGAGGTCGAATCCACAAGGACTGATACCTGTACGTTATCTGAAACCAAGTAGAACTAGAACTAGACTAAGATGTGATCTAAACCAAATAGAATTTAAGGAATAATTGTGGAATAATTATCTAAAACTTTAAGGAATTCAGAGGAAGAAAACTAGGGATTCAGAGGATCCACTTGTAGAGATCAGGGAGATCTTATGCCTGCTTCAAAAATCATGAAAATTAAACTGAACTTCTTCTGATATAATTTTAAAGAGATGAAAGGTATATGAATTAGAATGGATTCCATCACTACACCATGCCCAGGAGACAAAGCAAACAATAGGATTAAACTAATTACCAACCAATCAACAGTGCATTAAAGTTAGGAAGGGTACCATCATCCAACCATGCCCAGGAGACGATGGTGAACAACAGGGCCTCCTGACGTCATAAACATCAAAAGGAAAAAAGAAATATTCAAAGCCATTGCAAACCCAATGTAATTTCAGTCACAACAGACCATTAAAGACTAAGAAAATATTCCTTCAATAATTGACTTAAAAACAAATTCAGTCCATGAATTAAAAACATAGAATAGAATCTCCCATCTCGCTACAAGCTTCACCTCTTAGCCCTAGCTAAGAGGTTTAGCCCAACATGATCGGGCTTGATCTCTCAACTAATAATAAATAAATAAAAATTAAAAAATTAAAACTTGAAAACAAACTCTCTATGCAGACGTCCAGCCCTAAGCCTTAGATCCCTGCCTTTTCTCGTTTCTTCCCCCCGATCCCCTGGCCTCCTCGTGCTTCTCCTCTTATACTCTGCTGTAGGTCGGCTCAAGTCCAAAAACTTCATGCGAAAGTTGCCTTACGCAGCCCAGTAATGTGCGAAAGAGCCATGCGAAACTACTCACCTTCTGGAGAAGAATTTTGGCGCGAAATCAATTCATCTCTTGATTCTGATATCTTAGCTAGGGTTATGGCCACCTGTTGTAACATGTGTACGGTCCAGATCATGGATCCGACCATCAATACGATCGCACAATGGCCCATGAAAGTCATTTGCGTCTAGACGTGCGTAATGCGTAAACCTTACGCTGTTGAAGTCGGTGGGCCTAGGATTGATGTCAGACGAGAAATCCGACCCGTCCATTGAATTCCTCTCGAAATTTCAGTCGAGAAGGAATATTTTTTCTCAGGTTTAGTGCAGCCCATCAATTGAAACAGTTCCTCCGTCTATCTTCCGTTCGGACGATCAAAAACCGATCTCCGATGTATTCTGAAATCTATCCACCTAGGCCTGAGTGAGAGGAGCGGTTTAAGTCTCATAAATGGTTTAGATCTAACCGTTGATGCACGGTGTTGGCCCAAAGAGATCGGCCGTAAGTCCCTGTTCAAGCTTCCGCAGCAGAGACCGAAACGGAAGGCTTTGATGAGAGTTGGTGGGGTCCACGTACTTGGTATCTTCGAAATCCACTGCGTCAATTGTCTTTACAACGAAATTTCAGCTGGATGTGTCCAGCTTTGGAATGTTATGGACGCGGCCAAAGATGATAATCACGCTACAATCAGTGCAGGGCTGTCTGTTTCCGTTGAAACCAGCATGTATGGGTGCATGGGTATATAATATCAACATGGTTCTGACCATATCGCGCCCCTATGCATGATTGACGGCTCGGATTGATCTTTTTGTCCATGATGATGGCCCACTGAGATCATCCGCAGTCTCTGTTTCATACCAGAAACAGAGTTCTGTTTTTGAAGAGGAGACGTCCCTGTGTTGCCATGCATGTCTTAGTGCAAAAGGTGTACTATGTACATTGTGTGATGATTATGAGAAATCCACACCATCCATCTTGTTCCCCATTTCATTTGAGCCGTGGGGGCCGAAGTTAAAGCGTATTTGGACAGCGGGTGGGCCCCAAATCAGGGTTTTATGGACTGATCTATTAGTTCAGCCACTTTCACGAGGATCCAATGGCTGAAATTTGACGTGTACGATTAGTTTTTGGTCCTCAAGCTATGTATAAAGTTTCGAGCCAAACAGATGATGGAAACCCAGTGATCTTGCATTCTGGCTGACTTTCAGGCCGCTTGAGCTTCAGTTTCTTAATTTTCGCGGATCCCTGGCGTGTAATTCCGTCGATCTTGGTCCCCTGGAGTCCGTCCCTTGCTTTGGTGCATTCTGAACGTTAAATCCGTGCTTTTAGCATCCCGACCCAGTCTCAGCTCGCAATTCCACCTTGCAACACAAACATGATTAAAATGGGCTATTCAACGGTACCATGTTCATAAATCCAGGTAATAACTGGGTCTGATATGCAATATTTGACCCTCAACACCATACATAGTGAACATACATCGGGTCAATCGGGTTACTTGACGAGCTTGACTGGTACAAGCGCACGTTGACTTGATCGACATGGAGTGCGTAAGCATTTCGCATGGCCTAACCACTATCGTCAATCCAAGTACGACTCGGATTCATCGAAGACGTCCAGTGTGGTGAAACAACCTCAGCCACCACCCCAAGACCTGCTACCGATTGCCTGGACTATACCATAGTCCTAAACACACTCCAAACAATTCATTTCACACGTGATAGTCAAAAACAGCATGTGATAATCAATCCACACAGAGATCTTATTTGAGCATTTTAACAAACACATAGTAAACATGTCAACATACATAGGCATTTCATCACAATTCACGTAATATTAGATATGTTACATAAGGAAACCATAAGTACAGATAAGGGGGTTGAGGATCCTGTCTCATCGCTCTATTGCATACCATAAACAAGCATTTACTCATTCAGTCATTTTGTCAAACACTTAGACTACACATATTACATACATGTAATATCTTAGTTTAAACACATGTTATAGCAAATCCTTTCACAAGGAGATCGACGTATCAATAATCATGGCAAGCATGAATCATAATTCCATATTCATTCCAGCATATCAACAAACACATGAATTTCACTATATTCAACATAGTTCATATATATGTGTAAAGTGTGGGAAACATCGTTTCTAAGCATGTGATAGTAATCAAATCAGTCATAAATCATTAACTGACATTAAAAGCCTTGAAAACCATAACCTAAACATTTATAGTCCACGCCTTACGTCGTTAAACAAGTATCGAACTCAGTTTGTATACCGAGTCTTTGTCTACGGCACAACGGTAACATACAGTACGAAATAGGTTAGCTATTTCATCACCTACACGATTTGAAACCCTAAAATAGGTTAGGGCTAGGTTTTTCTTACCTAAGAACGGAATCGGAATCGCCTGTATAGCGATACAGGGATTGTGATTAAGCACGTGGAGCGTCAGGAAAAGATCCCGGCAACTAACTCCCACTCTCACTCATTTCTCCTCCCTTTCTCCTTCTCTTTTCTCTCTTCTCTCGTAGGGTTTCCCAAATTCGTATAAGATGAGAGAGAGAGAGGGTTTAAGGCTCTTATATAGGCCTGGGACTGATGGGAATGGCCCCATGGCCAAGGTATATACTTAGATTATGTCCAAAGAGTGTCTGTTTCGATCTAACGGAGCACTTCTTGTCACGCCCCGAACTCGGAAACCGGGCTCACAAAATTCCCGATCGCCGAATCTGGCGCCGACAGCCTCCGTAGAACCCCATTTTCGGATCCCGGCACCCATTCACCAAGTTCCGATCCTGGAATACTACAAGGAGGATTTCAAGTCATCAGTCTGATTCATAATGAGCATAACAAAAGCATAACCCACAAACAATAGCCACAAGAACACCACCACAAAATCCAATAAGATCAAAAACTTTTGAGTACAATGCGATAGAAAAGGAAAATACAATGTGATAAAAGAAACAAAACTCCAGAAGCTCGTCTGCACGGTCCAACTACGGCGAGACTATGGCTGCGACTGCGTCCTGGCGTCACCTGCACGCATCAATCGTGCATAAGCTTATGGAAAGCTTAGAGGGTGGTGTAAGTGTGTGCGCAATATAAACGTGCTCAAAATGCAAGGTCAGAGTGATGCGGAATCATGGTGATGAGCACATGAATGCAATCAGCCGTACCAAGGCTATGCGGTGCAAGATATGAATGCTATCGGCCATAACACGGCCATGCGATGCAAGATGCAACTCAAGCATGCCAATCCTCAACATGTATCAGTACAGTTCTCATTCTGGATAATCACCGGGGTTCAATACACTCCAAATGGCACTGTCGCTCTCCTAGCCGCACAGTCCAAGTAAGCGTAAGAAACCTCACTATCCGCCTGGCCAATAGTCTGCCAATACCTATCCGGCACGTCGATAGCAGACCCATTTGCGAGCTGGTCAAACTCAACTTAGTATTGCCCCCTACCCTCGGGCGAGTAAGGCCACACTCCTTTCCAACCGACCACGACACAGTGGGAGACGCGGCCTCCTGGTATTCGGCCCTCGTGCGCTCATATATCCACTCGGTCTCGACATTGGAGTCATCCTCTGGTACCATCGGGTTTAGGGATTTTCACCCAGGGACATCTATGGTGCCCGTATGCTAGAACCAAACATTTCCGGCATCCAACCCAGCCATCCATGATGTGTCTATGGAGGCTATGGCCCTGATGTCACTAGGGCATTCAGTAACTATAATCACACAAATGCAAGTGCATGAGTCACATTATCAGTCATGCAACAATCTCGTATGTACCATGCACTTATATCAGGGAGCCCATAAACAGTCTGCCCAAGGCATATGCTATGATTGGTCACTCCTCACATCAGGCATGCATATGATGCGAATGATCATGAATTATGGACCTATACTATCATGTTATGAGGTGGTGGACTCTGATTAAAATGAAGATGGGCCTGGGCGGCCTATATACTACAGGTATGGGCCTATTAATGGGCCTTAGGGAGATTCATAATGCGGACATTTAACCGACATTATCCTCACAATGTGGACATAAAACCAACATTGTTCCCAAAGGATGGCCTTCCACGAATCACACATTTCAATGGGTATTTTGCACATCTTATTGGGCCTCGACCCATGGGCCTCTAAAACATCAAATGGCCTCATACATGGGTCTTTCATATACATATCAAGGTGGGCCTCAATGACGGGCCAAAATTGCATCAACATGGGCCTAGTCACACGGGCCTTGCATACATTACAGAGGGCTTATGCAATTTAAGGTGGGCCTCAATAATGGGCCTAAAAAATAATTTTCAAGGTGATTGAATGATTGGATGAAACACACCTATCATGGTGGGGCCCACACTAAAGGAGGGTGTGGATTATCATACATATATAAGTGGGTCCCGTGTGGGGCCTACCATAATGTTTATTTCCCATCCAACCCATTGATAAGGTCACTCAAACTCGGGGCCAAAATAATGTTTCTTTTCCACCCCAATCTGGCCCACTGAAATGTTTATTTTCTAACCAACCTGGGCCCATTGTAATGTTTATTTGCCATCCAATTCCTCATAAGGTCATTTAGGCCAGGTAAGGCCCACTATAATATTTATTTTCTACTCGATCTTTTGATAAGGTCACACGTGACCTGGGCCCACATTAATGCATAATTACCACCCAACCCGTTGGTCACGTGCACCTGGGGTACGGCACACTTGAATGGGCCCACTGAAATATTTATTTTCCGTACAACCTGCTCACACAGGCCACGTGGTGAAGGGCCCACCGCAATGTTCATTTCTCATCTAACCTGTTGAAAAGGATACACGGGCAGGGAGCCCACTGTAATGTATATTTGACGTCCAACCTGTTGGTAAGGTCATTAGACCTTTGGGCAGATGTGGGGCCCACCGAAATGTGGTTCACAAATCCAGCCCATCCATTATGTGGGTCCCATCTAAATGATGGTACAGACCAAGTTTAAGCAACATCCAAAACTCAGGTGGGCCCTGCCAAATGATTTTATATGTTTTAGTATGTCTTCACATGATTTTCAATGATGTGGCCCACCGGAGTTCCATATACAGTTGAATTTTGGGGTGGACGGCTGAAATATGGGGACCCATCAAATGCACGGTGTTGATGGCCGAGATGCACCAAGGTGGGACCACAGCTGGGGGGCCGTGAGCCCAGGCCGTCCGTCCGTCAGACGGTCTGGCGCAGGCAGCGCCTGCGCCCGTTGTGTTGCTGCTGCTGCTCGTTTGTTTTTTTTTTTTTTTTTTTAAAACGGTTTTTCTACAGTTTTTCATAGACGGGGCCCACATCCGCAAGATCCACTCCAGCCATGGGTCCTTATGGCTTGATACAAGCCCATAGAGTCCAATATCGGGCTATTTTTGATATGCAGGAGCCTTAGGGAGTAAACCGAAGGTAGGAACACTGTTTCCTATGGTATGGCCCGCCAGAAAATGGGATCAACTTCATTTTTCGGCTCAACGCCTAAAATGAGTTGAGGAACAACATGGACGGCTCGGATCTTACATATACATCAAGGTGGGGCCTGCATGAGTGGCCCACCACTCTTTTCTTCTTTTTTTTTTTTTTTTTTTTAACAGTCCATTGTTGCAACGTCCAGCGTCCAGGGACGCTGGACGGTTGTATATATTCACAAAAAATGTGGTGGGTCCCACGTGAATGTGGCCCACCAATATATATATATATACATATACATTTAATGTTTACCTTATATTGTATATATATATAAGTACATATTATATTATATATTATATACATAAGTATATAAAATATAACATACATATATATATATACCTATAAAAAGATGCATTGGACCCATCCCAACAGTAGAGGGTGCGGATCATCACCTATAATAGAGTGGGCCACACCGTCTGATGTAGATGAACGGAGGAGATGTAACACCTATCGGTGGGATCCACACCATTACAAAGAAAGAATGAGAGAGAGATAAAGAGAGAGATACACGGTGAGATAGAGGAACCCCGCCACTATGGGCCCTCTTGATTAAATCACATACATCCAAATGGGTCCCACCAACAAGTGGGCCCTAAAATTTAAATTAATGGAAAAACACCCACCTTATCTTCCTTCTCCTAGCTCCCTTGGACTCCTTAGCTCCTTACCTTCACTTTTAATGGAGATTGATGAAGGATGAATGGTTGAGATTGGAGATGAGAGGGTGGGCCACACTTGAAGTTGAGAGGGAGTGTTGGATGAGTGAAATTTCTCATGGGATTTGGAAAATTTGCTAGAGAATGAGAGGAAGAGATAGAAATAATGGGTGGAGGGATGGGTGGAGTGATGGTTGTAAGAAAGAAGTGATGAGGGGTATGGTTTAGTTTGAAATTGGTGGAGAAGAGGGATGGTTGAGGTTGAAAATGAGAAAAAGAGGAATGGTGAGGTGGAAAGATGGTGGACTTTTGGAAAAAGAGGGAATGGGTGAAGTACTTTGAGGTATGGTTGCATTTATGGTTAATTAGTGGGACTAATTGTGTAGAGATTCCCTCGAAATCCGCAACGCGCGGTGTTTCTTCGGAATAAACGCTGATCGGCATCTTCTTACCTGGGTATCGGTTCGGTGTGCAAGTCACGGCGTTGGAACCGCGGCGACGACGCGATCGCCAAGACATAAGTTTCGGATCGAGCCGACGTCGGTGCGCGGGACCTGGCTTAGGATCGTGCGCAAACACCGAATTCGGTGCGAAGGTTGCTGAAATTTGACCGGAAGGACCGCGGAAGCTAACAGAATGGTACGGATTAGGACACGGGTCTTACACTTCTGGAGGCCCCTTTTCTGTGTGCGGTCGGACTTAAGCTCCCTGACATTGGATCTAGGTCAAGCTGAGTTTTCGGTCCGATCGGATTTACAGATCGACTGTGGCGGACCAGTTTTAGTTCAACGACCACCGGTACTCAATCAGAGTCACCAGTGCACTAACATGTGTTAGACATTTCCCCTGATCCTAGGGTGTAATTGGGTCAGATTCTGACAGTCTGAATCCTTATATTTGGACCTGCAAGTGAACGACTCAATTTACTTAAGTTTGAATTTATTTCTTAAAACTATCCATGTTTCTCACGCACTTCGCTCCGGGCTCAAGTTGTGCATTTCTGGATACTATTAGGACTTAATTTCCGGGATGGTTGTCAAGTCCAATAAGGCGGTCATATTCGTATAGTTTCGCAGTTACCAGACTTTCGACGTGCAGTCTAGATCCGATACGGAGTTTCGATATGCTCTCAAGAGCAGCTGGGACTTGAGATTGATCCTAAGTCTTAAGGTAATGTAACGGTAATGATTTCGCATGGTTTAGGTCTTGCAAATCATATTTAAAGTGATTAGTGCTAATTTCACAGATAAGCTAGTTTAGCACTAGTTAATTCTTGCCTAATTTCTAAAGGATTTGTTCCTGTGTGATTTCTGCATGAGATAGTAGTCGGGCCTTTGTACAGATTTTTCCGAGACATTACAAGCTCCCTCGACCAGTCGAGCATCCTTGAATATTGAGGACATCAGTTCTAACAACAATCTCCACCATGTCTTCAATCTTCAACCATGTAACTCCTTGACCTCTTCTCTTATCTCCGCATCACATCATAGCTTCAATCAACGTTTCTCATACATACCCCGTCCTTCTTTTACGTCATCGCCAAGCCTAGAGAAGTTGAACAAAACTTGAACTTCTCTGTAAGAAGGACCTTGGTAAACATGTCTGCTGGATTCATGCTGGTGTGAATCTTTTTCAGTGTTACGCCTCCTTCCTCAAGCACTTTTTGGATAAAGTAGTGATGAACATCAATGTTTTAGTACGTGAGTGATAAACAAAATTTTTAGCCAAATTGATAGCGCTCTCGCTATCACAGTTAACCGGCACGCCACCTGCTGAAGTCCTAACTAATTTATCATACCTCTGAGCCAAACACCTTCTTTAAACACTTTCATCACTGTCATATATTCTGTTTCGGTCGTGGAAAGAGCCACCACGGACTGAAGCTTCGACATCCAACTGATTGCTCCACCCGATAGTACAAACGAGTATCATGAAGTAGACTTCCTATATTCTACACTGCCTGCGTAGTCGAAATCCACGTACCCTACTAACTTTGTCTCTATTTTCTCGAAAGTTAAGACGTAGTCTTTCGTACCTCGAATATATCGAAGTAACCATTTCACTGCTTCCCAATGTTGCTTGTTAGGGTTTGACATGTATCTGCTCACAACACCAACTATCTGTGAAATATCTAGTCTCGTGCAGACCATGTCATACATTAATATGCCAACCGCATTCGAATAAGGCACATGAGACATAACATGCTTTTCCTCATCTTATTTAGGACATTATTCTGAGGAAAGCTTAAAGTGAGCCGTGTGGGGAACGCTCAGCGGTTTTGCTTAATCCATCCCATACTTAATCAATACCTTTTTAAGGTATTCTGCCTATGATAGCCAAAGCCTACTCTTCTTCCTGTCTCTATGAATATCTATACCAAGAACCCTTTTTACAGCCTCCAGATCTTTCATTTCGAATATCCCTGATAACTGAGTCTTCAGTACGTTGATTTCAGACATATCATGACAGGCGATCAACGTATCATCAACATACAATACTAAGATGATGAATTTTCTATAACTCAATGTCTTGTAATAGACACAATGATCGTATTCACTTCGAGTAAATTTCTAACTCACCATAAAAGAATCAAATTTTTTATACCACTGCCTAGACGACTGTTTCAGGCCGTATAACGACCTCATTAACCTACAAACATTTTTCTCTGCCCCTTTAACTTTGTAGCCCTGTAGTTGTTTTATGTAGATATGCTCTTCCAACTCCCTATGCAATAATGCAGTCTTAACATCCATTTATTCCAACTCGAGATCGTATTGGGCAACAAGCGCCAATACGAATTTGATAGACACCTGTTTAACCATTGGCGCAAATATATCTGTGAAGTCGATTCCTTCTCTCTGAGCATAACTCTTCACTACTAACATTGCTTTGTGTCTATCCTGTTTCTTTTTTAATAATCACTTGCATTCAATTGCTTTTCGGCCCACTGGAAGCTCCACCAGCTCCCATGTGTGATTTTTGTGTAACAAGTTCATCTCATCGTCCGTAGCCGCCTTCTAATTTTGAGCATCAAGCTCATCAAGAGTCTCCTAAATAGTAAACGAGTCCCTCTCATCTGTAATGAGGCCATATGAAATATTAGAATTGTCCATGTATCTTGCCGGTAACGTGCGATCACGTGGTGGATTCCTTCTCACAGGTGGCTGCTCCACCTGATCTTGTACCTTTGTCTTCGTATCTGTATCTGCCTGAGTACCATCTGTGTCAATCTGGACGTCTACGATTACCCTTTATGGTTCCTCTTACTACTCTTAATCATTCTTGCGAAATAGGGAGCTTTTATCGAATCTGACGTCACGGCTAGTAATGACCTTGCATATAAACTTGTCGAATAACCTGTAACCTTTTACACCAATGTCATAACCAACAAAGATATACTTTTTGGCTCTATAATCTAGCTTATCTCTCTCAACTGAGGGTATATGAGATTAAGCCTCGCAACCAAATATGCATAGATCTGAGTAGTCGATTTTCTGATCACTCCATATTTCCTCTGGGATTTTACATTCAATTGCGGTTAAAGGAGACCGGTTCACCAATTAACAAGTTGTGTCAACAGCCTCAGTACATAGGTCCTTTCCCAACGCAGCATTACTTAACATGCATCCGACCCTCTCCAAAAGAGTCCAATTCATTCACTCAGCCACACTGTTTTGCTCGGGCATGTGGCACACTGTGTTGTGCATGAAGATCCCTTCATCCTTTCAATAATCATTAAATTCAATGGAAATAAATTCTCCACCATTGTCAGTCCTTAAAACCTTTATTTTTCGCCCTGACTGTTTTTCCAACATTGCCTTTCATTATTTAGATATGGTGAAAACTTCTGATTTATGTTTTATGAAGTAAACTCAAACTTTCCTGGAATAGTCGTCAATGAATGAAACAAACTATGATGACCCCCCAATGAAAACTTCTGGCGATGGCCCCCATATGTCAGTGCATATGTCAGTGCACATAATCAAGCACTCTCTTACAAACATGTTTTCCAGATTTAAAAGACAATCTAGATTGTTTACCATATATACAATGCTCGCATATATCTAAATTAGAATTTTTAAAAACTGGAATCAAACATCGATCAGAAAGTACCTTCATGCCCCGCTCGCTCATGTGGCCCAGACGAGCATGCCACATATGTAGAGACGTGGAGTCTGCAATAGCTGTTGCTACTTCACCTACTGAAGTACTCTCAATCAACCTGTAAAGGTTTTCGTACCTTTGTGCTCTCGTAACCACGAGTGCCTCTTTTGAAAGTTTAAGGACACCATCAATACCATTGAACTTGCACCCTGTAGCCTC
Organism: Magnolia sinica; assembly: GCF_029962835.1. Taxonomy (NCBI): domain Eukaryota; kingdom Viridiplantae; phylum Streptophyta; class Magnoliopsida; order Magnoliales; family Magnoliaceae; genus Magnolia; species Magnolia sinica. The sequence continues at coordinate 5,095,674 of NC_080584.1, read as the reverse complement.
GAGAACACCAAGAGAAATCAGACTTTTCTTCATATCAGGAACATGCCTGACATCAGTTAGGGAACGCTCCATCCCATCAAACATCTTGATGCTCACCGTACCAATAGCCACAACATTACAGGCATTGTCATTACCCATAAAAACCTGTCCACCATCGCATTCTCTGTAACTGGCGAACCAACTCGAATGAGGAGTCATGTGATATGACACTCCTGTGTTTAGGATCCACTCATCTACATGATTTTCGTGAATATGTCCGATCATGGACACAGACAGAACATCACCACCACTTATTTTTTCATCAGATGTGACAACATTGACCTCCTTGGAAGAAGCTACTGAATTTTTTTTCTTCGCTTTAGGATTTCTACAATCCTTTTTTATGTGTCTAAACAACCCACAATTCCAACACTTTAATTTTATTTGCCCTTTCCCTTGGATTTAGATCTACGCCTTGAAGATCCTGTACCTCGCTCAGAATCTCTGCCCCTCGTAATCAGTGCGTCGGAAGATGCTCCCATGTCGCCGTTTAGGTTTCTCATAGCCTTCCCTTGAAGGTCTGAGATAATTTTATTTGTGGTGCACATCGTGTCCCTAAAAGACTCATATGATGCAGGAAGAGAATTCAACAATATACATGTCTGTTCCTCATCTTTGACCACTTCCTACATATCCAGCAATTTACACATTAATTTATTAAAGTTGCTGATATGGGCTTCTATAACTCCACCCTCTGTCATCCTGAAGGTATAACACTATAGCTTCAAGTGTAGGCGATTTTCAGAGAACTTCTTTGTATAGATGTTATCTAACTTTGCCCACAAACTAGCCGCAGTTTTCTCCCTCAAAACATTATAGAGAACCTCTTCCGTGAGACATAAATGGATAGAGGCTGAAGCATTACTATCAAAGTTTCTTATTTATCATTCTTCATGGTAGATTTTCGCTCCATAAGAGCCTTAATTTCGCCTTGCTTAGTTAACAGGCTAATCATCTTAACATTCCATAACTCAAATTATTTTTGCCTGATTATTTCTCAACATCAAACTTGTCGTTTCCCATTATTACTAATCCTGCAGATTCAGATTTGTGCCCCAACGATTGCTCTGATACCACTTGTTGGGGATATGGGCTGCGAAATCACACAGATCTAGATCCGATTCGAACAATCTCGAATCTTAGGATCATTGGAATACGTCGTCTGATACATCCGTCCAATATATGAAATCAGTTGTTTGTAATTTGACTAATGGTCTGTTTTTTATAATATTAGGATCATTGGAAATGTCATCTATAAACTTTTAATTGCAACTAAAATCATCTCAATCAGATCTTGTTTGGCTAGTTTTAAGCGCAGCCAAAGTTTTTCCAATTTTAATCAATCGGCAATGCATGGTTTTGATAAACGGGCTAGATCTTCCTCATCATGACTTAGATTGAAGGAAACTTAAGTTTGTTAAGAAAATCATTTGACCACCTTTCCAATGAATCCTAAATCAACCTAATCGGTCAGGATTTGCCTCCAAGAATACCATGTCCATTTTATATATAAGGACGATCATATTTTCCCTGATTATGAAAATATCACTTCTTACACATCAACACAACGTTAGTCGGAATGACTAAATAATACAGAGAGTGATCTATGGATAGAGAGTATTCGTTTTATCCATTTTTGCATGTCAGTTGCGTGATACAAAGGGTTTCAGGGATTTTGGAGTTTGGACGCTCCGCCATGACCGAATTGCTACTGGATTTGGTGTTAGCCAATCTGGTTCGTTGGTTGTTTCTGGCGCATGCCGAGTATGCTTCCAACGTGATCCATTTAGGTTTTCAATTATTTCCAAGTTAGCAGGAGACAATTGATTAAAGTCAAGTTGAAGCTCAAAGAATATCGCATCCTTGTTTTATGTGAGGTGTCTACACACCATCCATCTATTTTTTTAGCTCATCTTAAGTATGATCCAAAAATCGAGGTAGATCCAAATCTCACTTGGACCATACCATAAAAAACATTAGGTATTGAATGTCCATCATTAAAAATTTCTCGAGGGCTACAAAAGTTTTAAATCAAACCATTGTGTTCTTCCATCATCTAGGTCTATATGTATGACCTAATCAATAAATTAGATGGCAAATAAACATCAGTGTGCTTAGAATTTTTTCAGCGGCGGCCATTTAATCACTACTGTTTCCAATAGTGGGTTCACCTGAGATTTGGATATGTCCCATTTTTTACTCATACCCTAGACGGGGTGCAAAATGTATGCACAACGGATAAGCCACGTACATCATGTTGGGAGGACATGTAGTTTTTCCCACACCGCACGGACGGTCGGTGCCTTGTGCTACACTAGACAATGATCTCTTTGGCTTTTTGATAATAAAAAATCAGACTTTCTTAGGATTCGGTGTACTACTGGCCTTTTTATATTCGATTGTCCTCGGATTGATGTGCAGCAAAAAGGCTACATATGATCAAAGCTCCGGTTGCGTTCGCAATTTCTATTTGAAGGATTGGAAGAAGAGAGATAAAAACAAAAAAAACAAAAAAAAACAAAAAAACCAAAAGTGGATTCCGTTTACCCCGGTTGTCGGAAGCTGTGGGACCTATAGGTATGCCCGTGACAAATCCAATCCGTTCATCAGTTTTGCAAGACCACATAAGAGGAGTCTGATTTTCAATCAGATCCAAAACACTTGTGGGCCATGCCACACGAAACAGTGCCCACTATTGGAAACTTTGTGAGGGCCACAGAAGTTATGTATCAGAATGATATTTGTGCCTACAGTTTATCAGTCAGTAAAAATCCCATGAATAGTTTGGATAGCATGCCAACATCATCGTCAGCTTCAGAAAGGTTTCAACGGTGGATATTTTCATTCTCACTGTCTCGTTTGGTGTGGCCACCTGAGTTCTAATCTACCTGATAATTAGATGCATGTTCTACTGTGGTCTTGAAAAACTAATGTACAAAGAAAATTTGTCTCCGGAATCTCGGTTGGCCCCGCACAACTTCTGACAACAGAGGCCACGCAATATGGATACAGCCAATCCGCGTCAGCGAGAAAATTCCAAGTTCCGGTAAGCAAATCCAACCGAGATTTGTACAGTTATTTTCAACGACCAACTATAATATTTTATCCACGGTACCCTCGTGTTTTTAGATTGGTGCAACTAGGGCTAGTGATTCAATGATCTTGGCAATGATGTTGTGGGCCCCATTTTATATTTTATATAGGAATATGACTTCAAGTATCTCTTCTTTTGGGTGATTGGGGGTTCTAGCCACAGGTGAATGTATGAAAACTTCATCTGGCCTCTTTCCTAATCCTTATCTATTTACAAGCGATTGATGGGTGGGTAATTGGGCCTTTGCGATGGCCCGGGGTTGAATACAATAAGGTTGATCACCATCTTCACCAAGGATAACTACTCCGTATTCACCGGCCGGGCTTCACTGGACTCCTCACGTAGACTTTGAATCCGTGCCCTATTATAAATAGTAAACTTATTATTCATAGAAAGTCATAATTTCTATTGGAACTTATGGTTTTCGGCTAAAAATAGTACATGTCCTATTTGGCTCAACCATGCTATTCTCCTAATTATTCAAAGCACTTTTTATGTTGGACGCAACTCCAACCGATGAAGAATTATAATCAAACAAAAACTTACTATAAATGGTAAAAACAGAAATAAAATGACAATTCGATTATTGATCTTGCACAAAATCATATATGGGACGTGGAATAACTCATTCCGACTTGTGAGATACGTCCGTTTTAAGGTCATGATGGTCCAGATCACTTTCGCTTGTGATCAGGGCCTTTTCTAATCCATCTTGACCATGAAACTTTCTGCCACCCGCTCTACATCACTTTGCCTCAATGGTGGGCTAGGCACACATACACCTATCATTTTGAGAAATCAGAAAAATCCACGTGTCAAGGACGATGCCTGTTTAAACCTCTAAAACCATTTTGAGAAATCAGAAAAAAGATCAGTGGTCAAAGCCCATTCTCCTCTAAGGCATTCAAAGGGTCCATGGACCATGTCAAAAGGAAAGAGATTCACACGCCGCTCTTCTGCAACCAAAGAGGCGCAGAAGCTATGACTTCATTTCAAAAGGTCTGATCCGTTACGCGTGCTTACAGGATAGTCTTATTTTCCAAAGCTGCCAATTTGGCTTTTTCACGACTTTGGTTTGGGAGTGTTACTTGAGACTCGCAATTGGTTGCTCCTGGTTTAGTGTTGTTATTACAGTTACGCCCCTGGAATTGGGTGGGCCTCTGGAAGGGTGAAATGAAGGACACCTTTATTAATTTCGGCGATCGACACCATTCATTCGTTTGCTCGTGTCCTTTTTTTGTTTTGGGACAAAAAAAAAGTTGGATCTGAACAGTAGGTAGGCCATAAGAAGTATCTACAGGGGATAATCTCTGAACTATTAAAAGAAATCTGGCTGATTTGGTTGATCTGCCTCATTTCTTAATGCATGTCACAGTATAATCTGTACGGTTGAATGGACAGCACAAATCATTATGGTAAAAATGATGGGGCTACATACGTTTAACATAATGACATGAGAAGTCCTTATTTTCAACATGCAAAGAGGCATTTTCAAACGCAGATTTGACTACATTGCTGCGGAACTATAGCAAAGTAGCTAATGTAATAGAAACGATTTATTATAATAAATCAAGGTATTCTCTCGGAAGCTTCGCAGAAGTAATGATTTATTTTATAAAAAACCGGATCCATATTACAAGTGTTTGTAGGAGTGTTTTATTTTGCTAAGAAACCATTTGGTTTTTTTCGTAATAAAGGGTGACACTCATAACTCGCATCACTGTCAATCGCCATTTGTTCAGTTTTGTTATTACTGACATGCCCCTTGAATTGGGTGGGCCTCTAAAAGCGTGAAATAGAGCCTAGCTTCATTAATTTCACCAATCGATATCGTTCATCCATTTGTTTGTGTCCTTTTTTGTTATGGGTCCAAAAATAAGACCGATCTGAATATTAGGTAAGCCATAAGAAGTCTCAACAGTGGATGATTTTTGAACCATTACAAGAAATCTGTCTGGTGTGGTCCACTTGATCATTTGATCTGCCTTATTTTTTAAGGCATGTAGTAATATAATCCATACAGTTGAATGGATGACACAGATCATCAAGATAAAATGGCGGGTCATAGTTACATAAACTCAATGACATGGCAAGTCTAACAGGGAGAGGATCAGGTGTTACCTGGGTAACACACTAGTGAGTGTGAACCCCACTGTGTGGGGCCATCTCGATGAATTTTTTGTATATCGATGCCATCTGTCCGCTTTTCCAGATCATTGTAGGATGTCATCCGAAAATGTAAAGAGATCCAAATCTCAGTTGGACCACACCATTGGAAACCGTGGTTAATGACCATTAAAAGCTTTTTGTGAGCCATTTTTTTTTTTTTTTGGATCAAGCTAACATTTGTGGGTCACCCAGGTCTTTGTGACCTTATCAACAGGTTGGATGGAAAATATATATCCTGGTGGGTATCATGAAGTTTTTAAAGGTGGGAATTCCATTACGACTGTTTTATGTGGTATGGTCCACTTCAGATTTGGATCCTGATCATTTTTGGAATCATGCCCTCAAATGAGATGTGAAAATGCATGTACGGTGTGGATGTATGTCACATACATATCAATGGGCCCAAAGTTATGGATCCACGGACCCACGCCCCCTACTGAACACGGATTGCCTACTGATGCTGTCAGTAGCCGGCAGCTGCTGGATGGCGCTAGGCAGGGCCCACCATGGTATACGTGTTTTGTCCGCGTCGTTCCGTTCATTTGTCCAAATCATTTTAAGGTATAATAATAATAATAATTTAAAAAAAAAAAAAAAAAAAAAACAGATCCAAATCTCATTTGGACCACATCATAGGAAACAATGAGGACTGAACGCTCGTTACAAATCTCTCCAGGGCTACAAAAGTTTTGAATCACACCTTTGTGGTTTCCCATCATCTGGGTTGCATGACCTCATAAACATGGCCAATAAACATTATAGGAGGCATTGGGAATTTTTTAATTATGGGTATTTAATTACACCATTATTTGCAGTGGTGTGGTTCACATGAGATTTAGGATACGCATGGATAAACCATATATACTATTGGAGAAAAAATAGAACAAGTCCAGAGACTTGGCTATGGAATGGACCAACTCTACTGGCATCGTTCATGACCCTGAGGCAACAAGCCCGACCGAGGCAAGCACATCAAAAGCCTAAATGGACTTAGCTTGGATTGTGGAAAATGACTCGGCAAACGAGACAACAACATCCGAAAAGGCCGACTAAGGCCCAACGCTCTGAAGCTACCCGATCGACCATAAAACCAACCCATCTTTAGGTCAGTTATAGAGTCGGCTATCAGATTAAAGAAAGTATACTGATTACAAATCAGTCTCATCTCATCCGACGGTAGGCAAGTAGCCTTACCCTTTATAGCAGGCTGAGACTCACTTATTAGTAAAGTCGGCCCAGACTAATCCGAGCAAGATGGAAACAATATCAAGAAAAATATATTACCGAAAATCTAGTAAAAGGATCTCCGATCCCGAAGATCTCGGGATCGGCTGGAGTCCAGAAACGGATTGACACAAAATCTCTAAGATATCAGGAAGAGAATCCTGGCACAATGGGATCCTCCCCTTCCTATAAATATAGGAAACCTCCAAGACGAAAGGTACGCAAAAAAAAAAAAAAAAAAAAGTTGTCCCTTAAACCCTTTCGAACGGTCCTAGCCCTGACTTTGGCATTAGAGGGTCCCCGGCTCTAGCCAAGGTTTCCTTTGTTTTCCTCGTGTGCAGGTAATAGGTCGGTGGAGGGGCATGTTAGATTTTTGCATCAACAGATTGAGGCTGTCTGTGGGAAACGATACAAAAACTCGTTTTCCTTATCTCTATCAAAAAGCTTCAAAAGATCTCCAATGGCAAGAACAAGGAGAACCACCCAGAACGAGCCTAATGAGGTCGTTGTCACTGGACCACCGACAACAGAAGGCCTGCCGGGTATGAACGGTGCCCAAGAGGCCCAGAACCGACCCAATAACCGACAAGGTTCTGCGGCCCGTCCGGCAACCTCTGTTTCGACCAGGCATACTCAACAGAACCGAGGGAATGGACGGTTAGATAGGGAGGTTTAAGAACTCAGGACCGATATGAACTTCATGAAGCAAATGTTAGAACAGATTCATCGCCAACAAGTTTAGCTGCCTCAGCGCGATGATGGTTGGGTGACGAATGCCCCACAACAATTCGCTGACCCTTAGCCTGTTACCCCGCGATCTACTCCTCAACAAAATCAACACTAGGGACCGGCCGAGACAACACCCGCTCATTCCGTGACCGCCCTGCTACCTACCACCGATCTTCGACATGAAATAGATCGAAGAAGGCGCAGCAGGCCTCCGATTAAGGGTACAACCGATAGTGACGAACCCTGGAAAGCTGACCTTCAGGATTTCAAGAGGGAAATGCAGGAAGAGATCGCCGATATGAGGCAAAATTGAAATCTGAGCAGATAAGACCCGAGGCAAAGGCATCCCCGTTTACAGAGGAAATAATGCAAGCTCGGTTACCGAAACGATTCCATCTACCTCAGATTACGCCCTTCACCTGCAAAACCGATCCAAGCAAGCATATCGAATCATTTCGAACGTATATGAAATTGCATGATGCCTCGGACGCCGTTATGTGCCAAGCTTTCTCCCTTACTTTAGCCGACGTGGCTCGGCTTTGGTTCAAACGGTTGAAACCAAAGTCCATTAGCTCATTTACAGACCTCAGCGATGCCTTCCTCACCAATTTCATCGGTGGGAAGAAAAAATTGAAGTCATCTGTGCATCTGAACAATATAGTTCAGAAAGAATGAGAGCTACTAAAAGATTATATCAAGCGCTTCAACTTTAAATCGCTTCAAGTCCGAAAACATTCGGACGAGACAGCACTTAACTCAATCATGCAAGGCATTAGAGATAAGCCGTTTATGGCTTCCTTGGACAAGAACCCACCTACCACTCTTGCAGAATTTATGGCTCAGTCGGAAAGTATGTGGACGCCGAAGAAACCCGAATCCTGCGTGAGGCTGCTCAAAACGCGAAAATTTCGGCCAAAGAGTCAGCAAAGAAAGAAGTTAACTCCACTAGTGGAAAGAAACGTAAAGATGATCTGTCTTACGATGAACGTAGATCGGATAAGCGGCCTGGCCACAAATTCTCAACATATACCCCACTCAATAAACCATAGGAATAGATATTGATGGAAATCAAGGGCGAAGGGTTTGTCAACTGGCCAGATAGGCTCCAAAGCAATCCGAACCGACGAAATAAGAACAAATACTGTCATTACCATCGCGATCATGGGCATAATACGAGTGACTGTTATCACTTGAAAGAACAAATCGAGAGACTCATCCGAGAAGGCCATCTCAGAGAGCATGTTGAAAGAACCGGGACAGCGGAAGAACGTTCGGGTGATAACCGACCCACAAAGGAAATTCGGACCATTGTCGGTGGTCCCCGAGACGGGGCGACTCAAACAATGCTCGAAAAAATCACGTCAGGAGCATTAGTCGGCCTGAGTCCAAAATTCTAATTTTAACCCGACCTTCGAAAGAGAAGAAAACGGAGAAGTACTGCATATCGTTTACCGATGAAGACGCTCAGGGCATTCATCATCCATATGATGATGCATTAGTCGTCACCCTCACTACAGCGAACCTCAAGGTATTCCACATTCTCGTTGATACAGGGTCGTCCGCAAACGTATTGTTCACTCAAGCGTTCGACAAAATGGGTGTCGAACGATCGGCATTATGGCCAGTTCACACCCCATTAATCGGATTCTCCGGTGGACGAACACTCCCCGAAGGAGTCATCTCATTGCCACCCACTACTGAAAACTCTCCACATCAAGCGACAGTAATGGTCGACTTTCTGATAGTCGACCAATCATCAGTCTATAACGCTATACTCGGCCGACCCTCTCTATGCCTTCTTCAAGCTGTAATATCGACATATCATCTCTCCATGAAATTTTCGACCGAGTCGGGAGTCAGAGTCGTTAAAGGCGACCAACAGTATAAATGGTGCTGTTATGCGATGGCCGTAAAAACTCCATCCGAGGTAACCACGATTGAATCGTTGGACCCTCGGGCTGAGACCTACGAGCGAGGACAACCAATAGAAGACCTCATTCCAATACCTTTGGTCGAGACAGACGAAACCAAGACAGTTCGGATTAGCTCGTCCCTGTAGTCCCTATTAAAAGATAAGGTGGTATCTCTACTCCGACGATACGCTGATGTATTTGCATGGAGTCATGAAGATATGCCTGAGATCGATCCCTCGGTGATGACTCATCGCCTCAACATCGACCCAACCTACAAACCAATCTGACAGAAACGACGACCACTCGACCCCGAAAGGTACGCCATCATCAAAGAAGAGGTCAACGAGCTCCTCAAGGCTAAATTCATCGAGGAGATATACTATTCGGAATGGGTAGTTAATATCATACTCGTTAAGAAAGCCAATGGGAAGTGGCGAGTCTGTATTAACTATACTGACTTAAACAAAGCCTGCCCAAAGGACAGCTTCCCTCTCCCAAGGATTGATCAGTTGGTGGATAGCACGGCAGGACATGAACTTCTTAGTTTTATGGATGCTTATTCCAGATACAATCAAATTGTAATGCATCAGTCAGATAAATCTAAGACTACCTTTGTCACTGATAAAGGTCTTTACTTTTACAGTGTGATGTCATTTAGTCTAAAGAATGTAGGAGCGACCTACCAGCAATTAGTGGACAAAATGTTTGCTCAGCAGATCGGCCGAACCATGGAAGTATACATTGATGACATGCTCGTCAAGAGTATACATGCAGCTGATCATACTACCGACTTAAAAGAAATGTTCCTGGTTCTTCGTAAATATCAGATGAAGTTGAACCCGAGTAAATGCGCTTTTGGGGTAAGCTCGAGTAAATTTCTCGAGTTCTTAGTCAGCCAGCGAGGTATCGAAGCGAATCCAGAGAAAATCAAAGCATTGCTTGACATGAAATCTCCAAAAATGATCAAAGATATACAAAGGCTGACTGGACGAGTAGCCACACTCAACCGCTTCCTCTCCCGAGCTACCGATAAATGCCTCCCGTTCTTCAAACAATTGAAGGGACAGCAAATGGTAAATTGGATGGAAGAGTGCGAAGCAGCGTTCCGGTAGTTGAAGTCATATCTCGGATCTCTACCTCTCATATCAAAATCCGAGCCTGGGGAAGCCTTGCTGTTATATCTGGCGGTATCTGACGCAGCCATAAGCTTAGCATTGATAGACAAGTATGAAGGAAAGCAATTGCCGGTGTATTATGTCAGCAAAGCATTACTGCCGGCGGAAACCAGATATCCGCCTTTGGAGAAGGTGGCCATAGTCCTAGTTGTCTCCTCAGAATAACTTCGGCCCTACTTTCAGGCTCACACTATCGTCGTCGTAACCGACCTCCCACTGCGTCAAATCCTTCACAAACCGAAAGCTTTCAGTCGACTAACAAAGTGGGCGATCGAGCTCAGTGAATTCAACATTCAATACAAGCTGAGGGTAGCAATTAAAGGATAGGTTGTGGCCGACTTCATAGCTGAAGTTACACCACAAGCTGATTCACCTACCGAGCTTGTGGGTGAGCTAACCAACCAGTCGACTGTTTCTCCCAGTCATCACCCGACCCAACCCCCTGGAGGCTTTATGTCGATGGCTCATCCAATTCTAAGGCAAGTGGGGCAGGAGTCGTCTTAAAAACTCTCGATCAAATCTACATGCAATATGCCTTAAGACTTGGATTTCAAATCTTGAATAATACAGAAGAATACGAAGTCTTGTTATTCAGCCTCCTATTAGCAGCCAGCCTGGGTGTTACTCATCTCAACGTATTCAACGACTCGCAGTTGGTCGTCAATCAGGTCACCAGCATGTATCAGACACGTAAAGAGCAGCTGAAAGCTTACATAAAGAAAGCTAAAAAGTTGATTGACGATTTTCAACTATGTATCGTCACTCGGATCCCTCGAACAGAAAATGTCAATGCCGACCTATTGACGAAACTTGCCTCTGTCGACGAAGATGATATACACAGGTCTATTCCAATCGAGCACATCGTTAAGCCGAGTGTTAACGACCCGCTTAGCTCGACTATACACTCAATCAATTCGGAACCCACTTGGCTCGACCCGATCGTCCAATATTTCGACAATGGGAAGTTGCCCGAGGATCGTGCCGAAGCCCGATGGTTAAAGATCCAAGCCTCACGTTATACTATACTCAACGGGGTACTGTATAAAAAAGAATTTTTCACTCCTTTGCTACGCTGCCTAAATCATGATGAGGCTAATTATGCACTGCGAGAAATTCATGAAGGGATTTGCGAAAATGACTAGAGAGGATGATCGCTTGCACATAAGGTCTTACGGCAAGGGTATTACTGGCTAACCGTTCAGCACGATGCTCGCAAGCTCATCTAAAGTTTCGACAAATGCCAACGATTCACAGCCATTCCGAGACAGCCACCAAAAGAGCTGACCCCTATGGCCGGGCCTTGGCCCTTCGTACAGTTGGGAATCGACATCATCGAACCACTCCCTTTGAGGAAAGGCCAAACCAAATTTACCGTCGTTGCAGTGGATTACTTCATGAAATGGGCCGAAGCCGAGCCACTGGCTAGGATAACCGATCAAAAGATCACAGATTTTGTTTGGAAAAATATCATCTGTCGGTTCGGCATATCTCGGACCATCATTATCGACAATAGAAAGCAATTTGACAACAGGCAGTATCGAGAGATGTGCGGCAATCTCGGAATAAGGAATATCTACTCGTCTCCACATCATCCTTAGACGAATGGACAAGTCGAGGCAGTCAACAAAATCATCAAACAGCATCTCCAAACCAAACTTGACCGAGCGAAGGGAGCATGGGCCGAAGAACTTCCTAAAATACTATGGGCATACCAAACTACCGCCTGAACGGCCACGGGAGAAACCCCCTTCTCCCTTGCATATGGATCTAAAGCCGTCACCCCAATCGATATCGAACTACCTTCAGCCCGGGTCAGCTTGTTCAATGAACGAGATAATGAAGAACTGCTAGCTCTCGAGCTCGACCTTTTGGAAGAACAAAGAGAAAGGGCTCGGCTATGAACAATTGCTCGGTAATAACAAGTAGCTTAGCTCTACAATGCCTGAGTCAAGGTCAAACGATTCCGAGCGGGGGACATGGTCCTCCGAAAAACGTTCCTGAACACAAAAGAGGTTAGCACAGGCACACTGGGACCTAATTGGGAAGGACCCTATGTTTTCTCGAGCACCATCCGACCTGGGAGGTATCGGTTGGAAGACCTAACTGACAATTACTCCCTCATCCTTGAAATGCCGAGCATCTAAAAATCTATTATCCTTAGGTCGGCCGTTGGGCAATTAATTGCATTCATTTTTCAGATGAGCAAGTAATGGAAAAAATGTAAACTGAGCCAAAAGAATATGAAGATCAATATATTCATTCATCAATGTAAGTTTTACATTAGATTACACTAGTTCCTACTTTAGAATTACATCGATAAAATGACATGGACACATGTGAAGAAGAGTCGGCTGAGACACGCGATGTCCCCTCTCGGTAGCAAATGCTCTCGAACCCGGCTGAAGCTTGGTGTGCTTGAAGTACTTAAAGCTTGGTGTGCTTAAAGTACTTAGCACGCTTTGCAATCCAAAATCGGCTTTAAGGTTCACCAGGAGTTAACTTGTGAGGTGGCTCGGCTTCACCTGCTGCCGCCGCTCGGACCAACCTCTGGCGCCACCTCAAGAGTAGCCTTGGAAGCAACCTCAAGATCAACCGCCGCGTCTGCAAACCCAGCTGTCTCGGCCTCCGGACCTTCAGACCCAGAGCCACCTTCGTCAAATTCTGAGAGATCAAGGTCAGGAAAGGACTACTTCATCAGGTCTATACACTTAATATAGCCATCCTGATACAAGCGGTCCTGTTCCTCCAAGTACTCTCGAGACCCAAGAAAGGCTTCTATAGCCTGAGCCTTGGCATGCTCAAGGGTAGCCTTAGTCACGGTCTTGAGCCGAGTCAACTTCTCTTCGAAGGAAAGATGAGCCTGGCGATTCCACCGACTCTCCTCCTGAGCCTCTTTCAATTGCGAGGCCAAACGAGCACTCTCGACTTTGGCTTCCTCAACGACCTTCCTGGCAAGCCCTAAGTCGTCAGTCATTATGTTGAGCCAAGTCACGGCAGCAGCGAGTTGTGCTTCCGCCTCCCCTGCTTGTTTCTGAGCATTGGCTAGATCCTAGCCAGCCCTGAGCACACAAGGGGAGAACTATAAAAGAAAAATGCAAGGTCAGATCAAGTTTGAAAAAATCGACAGAACAAGCGCAAAGTTCAGTTCTTACCTCAAGAAGCATCTTCGACATATGAGAGAGAGTCCACCTCGGGGGAGCTTCGAAGAGGGTAGCGAAGTCCTTTTCGCTCCCATGGGAAATCGCCCAGGGGACCATGTCCTTCACAGCCCGTTGGAAGGCCGACATCTCCTGTTGAGTCGTCGCCCCTCCTGAAGACTCCCCTCTCCTCTACTGCGGAACCTGCTCTACAACGAGTCCTAGCTCAGGAACCACATGGGACTCGGGAGCCACTACGTCCGCCACTTCCGCCCCTTCTTCTGTGTCAGGGACTATCACGGTCGGGATGGTCGTGGCGGCTTGCCCCTTAACCTTCGAGACCGTCTTCGGCTTCTTTGGAGGCCGAGACTCTGACCTCGGAGGGGCCTTCATCTTGGAAGGCCGATTGAGGAAAGGCCGGGCCTCAGCTATCTCTGCATTAAAAGCAAGACGAATTGAATAAAATTTAAAAGGAATGCAACAGGACAGCCAGAAAGTACCTGTCAAAGTCGAGTCCAAACCCGAATCAAAAAGATGCTCCGGTTGAAGAAGTCTCTTCGAAGACCACTGCTCCAGACTCAGCGCCTTAAGATCTTTAATCCGAGCTAAAGTGCCGACTCCGAGTTTTGGCCTTCGCTCGGGGATATTTAAAAAACGCATTCAGTCATAGTAAGAAATATAACAGTGTGAGAAGGTAGAGAAAAGAGCAGACGTCGAGTCACCTGCTTGGGAGAACACCCAAGGAACACGAGATTCGATAAGCCCTAACTCGAAAGTCTCCTAATGGCCACACGCCCAGAACCATCTATCTCTCCAATGCTTGTAGGAGGTAGGGGGTCGGTTATCAAAGGACTGCCCTTATTCCACTAAGCGCACAAAAAGTACTAGCCGGGTTGCTACGTGTTCGGCCGTACTTGGAACAGAGAGAAACTCGTCAATAGTCAGTGGGGGCTGCTCCATCTCAGCCCACAACACCGAGCATCTAAATAAGTTCCTTCAGTCGTTTGAAACTATCTGCTCAAGCGCTATCCAGAGTCGGGAAAGCAGATCCCAAGCAATCCCCTGAAGGAGTAGACACAAGCCACATTGCAAAGCGACTTGGAAGATAGTAACCATCCTGGCAGGAGGACGGTTGGATAATTCGTTTAGAAGAGGGAGGTAAATGATGACAGAGTCTGGGACATGGTACCCAGCCCTGATCCTGTCCAGATCCGCCTCGGTTAAAACTAAGGGAACGGGACCCTTTTGCTCATCTTTAGCCTCCCCTCCCTCGGCCGCCTACTCAGCGGTAGTTGTCGATCTCCTAGCAGGGACCGAATCACTGGCCCCTTCAGCGGCCTCATCCTCTTCTTTCATTTCCTCCCCAGGAGGATTGGGTCTGTCAGGGGCAGTTGCCAATGATGCCCCTCTGCGAGAGGGACCTGCCGAAGCAAGGCGCTCCGCAAAAATTCCAACCACCCTTTCAAAATACTGGAAAGCTGCATTGGCACCTATAGCTATCTACGCCAGTAGCGAAGGTGATTCTGAAACGTTCCAGAGACGCCTCGCTTCACCCTCGTCACTAGAAGCTCCCTCTCGAGGGCTATGGGAACCTTGCATTGCCATTGAAATTGAAAGCGAAAGGGAGAGAGAGAGTTAAAAACTAACCGGAGATAGCGAGAATGAGACGAACGTGGAAGCAGAAATCGAAAACGAAAATGGCAGAGAGTGCAAAATCAGTGAAAACGAAAATTGAGGAAGAGGAAAATACGCATGCGAAAATGGAAGAGGAGCGTCCTACTCCCCCTTTTATAGCCCTACCACGTGACAAGGGCATTTAAGGAGGAGTCGAGTCCACGGCCGCTTCGACTCCCCCGCCCGACGCGTGGCATACTCCGGATGACGCAAACGCCGCCTTCACCACGCGTCTAACATTCATAAGCTGAAAGAACGTTCTGACGGTTTTCCGCTCGTGCGGCCTTGATCAACGAACTGACGCATGTTCTGGACGATGGATGACTCCTGTGAGCATTAAATGTTTCATCATAACGTCAGCCTCAGTTCAAGCTGACTCAACAACTCTTTACTCCTTAGCGTCAACATAGTTGATGCAAGGACTAAGAGGGGTTACCGTTGGGGAAAAAATAGAACAAGTCCAGAGACTCGGCTATGGAATGGACCAACTCTACTGACATCGCCCGGGACCCCGAGGCAACAAGCTCGACCAAGGCAAGCACATCAAAAGCCTAGAGGGACTTAGAGGGACTTAACTTAGATTGTGGAAAATGAATCCCGACCGAGACTTATGAAGTCCAGAGCTATAAGGGAAAGTATACGAGATGTATAAAGTTGACTCGACAAACGAGACAGCAACATCCGAAAAGGCCAACTAAGGCCCAACGCTCAGAAGTCACCCGACCGACCATAAAACTGGCCCATCTTTAGGTCAGTTATAGAGTCGGCTATCGGATTAAAGAAAGTACACTGATTACAAATCAGTCTCATCTCATCCAACAATAGGCAAGTAGCCCTACCCTTTATAGCAGGCCAAGACTCACTCATCAGTAAAGTCAGCCCGAACCGATCCGAGCAAGATAAAAACGGTATCAAGTGAAATACCTTGCCAAAAATCTAGTAAAAGGATCCCCGATCCCGAAGATCTCGGGATCGGCTGGAGTCCAGAAACGGATTGACACCGAATCTCCAAGATATCAAGAAGAGAATCCTGGCACGATGGGATCCTCCCCTTCCTATAAATACAGGAGACCTCCAAGATGAAAGGTATGCAAAAAAGTTATCCCTTAAACCCTTTCGAACGGTCCTAGCCCATCGGAGGGTCCCCGGCTCTAGCCAAGGTTTCTTTTGTTTTCCTCGTGTGCAGGTAATAGGTCGGCGGAGGGGCACGTCAAATTTTTGCATCAACATATAATAGGTGAGGCCCAAAGCTTTTCCCGCACTTTACAGACGGTAGGTGCATGCAGTGCGCTACACTACATAATAATCCAATTGGCTTTTTATAAAAATTCAAACTTTCAGATATTTAGTTTATTGCTAGCCTTTTTTAATCAATTCAGTCTTCGAGTTGATGTGTAAGTAAAGAAGCTAGATATGATCAAACTTTGGTGTAGTTTATTCCTGTATATGTACATGTCATGCCTTGAGTTAAATAAAAAGGCTATTACACATGCAAATAATCAAAATAGTGCAATTTAATTTAGTGGATCCAAAACGAAGTAGAGATAACAAAAATTTATAAATATATCGGCACCTGATTATAGAGATCCCGGTCTCGAGCTCTCGAGTGTGAACCAAATGAAAATGCACGTATGACTTCTTTTAAATTTACATTCATTTCATATATGAATAATTAAAGTAGTGCAATTTAACTTAGTGGATCCAAAACGAAGTAGAGATAACAAAAATTCATAAATATAGAGTTAACAATCAAAGTATAATTTTAATAGTGGTGGTTGTCTAAAATGGTGATTATAGAAGCTACAAATTTATACAACAAAATTAACACATACGGTATGTTCAGTCGGAGACTCCGACATATACATGTACAAAATTTAAATAAAAGCAAAGTTTTTCCATTTTGCCTGTCACTCCCAAGATATCACGATGAAAGCACAAGTCGATCCAAGCCTATCTATCGGAGACCTTGATAGTATCGCAATCAATAATATCGCTTGGTTGATATTTTAAAACACCGTCTCAGATGGAAGTGAGTAGCTAACTCGGTGGTTCTATTAGTTCTAAGTTAGACATATTATTGACACAATTAGGTATTGATAGACAGGTGAACAATTATTTTTAAATACTCCTGTCAAATGCACGTAAGAAATTATAACATGATGCATGCCCTTACAATCCAACAATCCCTCACAAGTGACTTTAATGTCTATTTCGCGAGTGTTAAACTTCCTTACAAACATATCCACTGCTCAATCGCAATATCTTATCTAATGCAATGTGATTGATATGTATGTTAGCCGAGTAGTTATTAAAATTTCATTCATTCAACATATTGGGGAAGCTAAAATACCATCATTTTATCATGATCTCAACCAGATTGCGAAGTTCACGGCGGCTGTAACTACTCCTCACCTATGTCCCTTGATCTATTTTTGGGTTTATCACCTAGACAACAACTCTCCGTCACAAACCCAACTTTCAACACGATACAAAACTTTAGTGGCCATGGCAAAAGGAAATGGTATCCTTCCTTGATTTGCATTTCTCTCTGCTATGGCCTATTAGAGTTTTTTATTAGGCTGAAAATTGGACCCATAGAATTTCAAAGTGTGCTACATTACATGAACCATTCAAATTTTATGCCCATGACACGTGTGCAAAGGTGCACATAGGTGCTCAGGTTAAAACGTGCCAGACAGATTTTCTTTACTAGTGGCCTTTTTTAATCGATTCAGTCTTTGGGTTGATGTGCAGAAAGGAGGCTAGATATGACCAAGCTCTGATTGAGTCCATTGCCATATCCCTCCGTGTAATCTAAACTAATGTTAATGTGTTGTCCGTCACATGACTGAGAACGTTTATCTATTGTTGGAAGTTGTGGAACTAAGAGGGATGCCGATGACAAATCCATTCCGTCCATCAATTTTGCAAGACCACAAGATAGGAGTCTGAATATCAGGCAGATCCGAAACACTTGTAGGCTGCCACAGGAAACAGTGGGGATTGAACTCCCACCATTGAAAACTTTGTGAGGGTCACAGAAGTTTTGTATCAAATGATACTTGTGCCTACCGCTTATCTGAGTGGTTATTGCCCTATGAACGGTTTGAATGGCATAGAAACATCAACGGTGGACGTTTCTGATCTCACTGTCTCATTTGGTGTGGCCCACCTGAGTTCCGAATCTACTTATTTTCATATTCCTGTCCTATTCTGGTCTTGCAAAACTAATGGATGGAGTGTATTTGTCATGGGCATCTCTGTGGCCCCACATAACTTCTAACAACAAGGGCCCCAGGAACAGGATACAGGCAATTCACGTCCCAGAGAAAATTCTAAGTTTGAGTAAGCAAAACCAACAGAGATTTGTTAAGGCTATTTTCAACTACCGACTATAATATTTTATATATGGTACCCTCGTATTTTTAGATTGGTGCAAGTCGGGCTACTGATTCAAGATGATGTTATGGGCCGGCCTCATTTTATATAGGGCCATAGCTTCAAGTACTTGTTTTCTGTTTGGAGATTTGGGAGATTCTAGCCACTGGTGAATACAAAGGATTGGCCTGTGTCTCTTTTCTAATCTGCGTCTATTTATAGGCCATTGATGGGTGGTTTACTGGGGCCTTTGCCTCAATGGTGAGGCTGGCACATATGCACCTACCAAAAACTCGAGGACAGTTGAGATGCCCACGTGTCGAGTATCATGGATGTTTAAAGTTCTAGAACAATTTGGAGGAAAGACAAAACGTCAATGGTCAACCTACTCTCCTCTAAGGCATTGAAAAGGCCCGTAGACCATACCCAAAGCAAAGAGATCCACAGGACACTCTACTGCAAGCAAAGAGGCATTTTCAAACGCAGAAGCTACGACTTATTTTCAAGAAACCGGATTCATATCAGGCGTGTTTGGAGGATAGTTTTATTTTGCAAAGAAGTCCATTTGGTTTTTACTTCTGTGATAAGGGGAGCTTCTCACTACTCCCGTTTGGGGAGTGTCACTGGCAATCGCCCCTTGTTCAGTTTTGTTTTTACTGTCATACCCCTTGATTTGGGTGGTCCTCTAAAAGCGTGAAATAGGGCCTAGCTTCGGTTGTTGTCTCAATTTCAGTCATGTGATTTGTGCCGGCAAGTCGGAATTGAGTGTTTGGATCAATTCAAATCGAACAACTACGACCCCAAAAGTCAAGATAGGCGTGTTGAAAATAGATTATATATGATCTAAATCGAATAAGACCAGTTGCCTATTCAGTCAATTGCTTAAGATGATTAGTTGATTATCAAATTGTGGGATTTGTCCTCAGTTTACGAGAGGACTTTTTTTTTTGTATAAATAAAATAGAAAGAAAATTCTTACCGTTAGAGAGAACAATGCAAAATACCTCTCTGAATGGATACTGTTTCAACATTATTGACCTTCTGAAGCCTTTCCTTCTTAAACTTCCTTTTTTTTTTTTTTTACACACGCACACACTCACACCGTTGGAATTTCACCACCTATGGGTACTCGAACCCTTGACCGGGAGTTGAAACTCCCGAGAGTCTACCACCCAGGCAAGAGTAAGGACCCCTTAACTTTCCTTCTTAACTTACCACCCATAGAAATAACCTTTTAAGTTTCTTATTAACTCGACCAGGTTCTACTTAGCACTTTGGGGATGACATGGCATTCCTTATAGACGCAACTGTATGACTATAAAACTCTCTTTGGATAATTTTACATATTTCAAATTCACTGAACAACTCTTGTAAAATTACACGTTTCCCTCTCTGGTTGGCTGTCATAAAAATGCCATGTGTGCCTTCCCTTGCTTCAATGTTGACGTGAATGCGCTTGTTGGTTGACTGATCCTTTGAGCTGAAGATTCCTTACTATTTCATACCTTCACAATCTTGCTGCTGTTATCCACACTTTCCCTGTCATGCGGCCCACCTAAGTTATGGATACCAATTATTTTGTTCCTTAAGTTCTAGCACCAGGAAGTGCACTTAATGGACAGAAAATTCACATATACAACATGGGTGGCAAACGAGTGCTGGGGTGGTAGACTCTTAGGAGTTTCAACACCTGGTCAAGGGTTCGAGTACCCATAGGTGGTGAAATTCCACTAAGGCGTGAGTGTGTGGGGGATGTGTGCGTGTGTTAAAAAAAAAAAACATGGGTGGCAAACGAGTGCACTCCTTGATGCTTAGCCCTAGGGCCAATAATCAACCATATCCACTAATCAGGTGGGCCACACCAAGTGGAACAGTGTAGATATGACACCAACCACCCACCAGAGAGTCCTGATGGGGCTGCCCTCACAATCTCACCTTATGTCAATTGCTGAGAATTTTTTGCCTTTAACCATCCGAGGGCCACTGATCAGATGCATTCCTGGGATTGCTTGAGTGTGCGGATTTTTCCTATGTCGCTCACCTATGGTCGGGCTGAGAGTAAATGGATGGTTTCAGTCCACCATTCCTGATGTCACATGCACGTTAGGGGATGGACGTAGATTGTGTAGTAACTCACCCCTACAGTGGTGAGTAAACTCTGTGGGGCCCACCGTGATGTATATGTTATTATCCACGCCGTCTATCCATTTTTAGAGATCATTTTAGATAATGAGCCCAAAATTGAAGCATATCCAATGCTCAAAAAGAACCACACCAAAGAAAACACTACGATAATGATGTCTATTATACACTTTCCTGGGGGCGTAGACTGATGTTTTTTTTTTCATCGAACCTATTCATAAGGTCCACAGGCATGGATAAGGGTGAAACACAAATATCAGCTTGATCCAAAACTTCTGTGGGCCCAGGAAGTTTTGGGTAAGCACTCAGTTCATCCTGTTTTCTGTGGTGCATGTAGTCCACTTGAGCTTTGGACGTGCTTCAATTCTGCACTCACGTCTTAAAATGCGCTTAAAAAATGGATGGATGGTGTGGATAAAATACATACATCACAGTGGGCCCCACAAAGTTTACCTGAATCTGATTTCGTAGGTGATGTGTTGTATCAGAAGTTTCGGTAAAACAAATGTACTGAATCATTTTAAAACCCTAAATTGTCGGCATGGATTCAGTCTAATTGGGACCTGACCCAGTTTGGCCAGGTTGTAACCGTGGGGCGACCTTGATGTATGTGTTGTATATCCATACCATCAATCCGTTTTCCAGCTCCTTTTAGGACGTGGACCCAAAATTGAAGAAGATCCAAATCTCGGGTGGACCACACCATAAGAAACAGTGATGGTTGACTATTAAAAACTTCTTGTAGGCCGCAAAAGTTTTAGGTCAAAGCAGGAGTAGGGTTGATTAGAAAAAAGAAGAAGCTTTGAAAAGAATAGAGCTAATTCTTTGGAGTTGAGTGTTCAATTTATTCCTGAATGTATAGTACTTTCAAAAAAAATATAAAAACCAGTATGGTAGTGGTCATTACAGCCAAACAACCACTATCTCTAAAAGCTCGAGCTGTTAGAGGATGACATGTCCATGTATATCAAGAGACTTTAACATGCAGTTTTGTGGATGCTGTATAGCGGTGTATATGTTGGGTGTGGCAGCTTCTTTTTGTAGAGCTCACCCAATTGGATGTACATGTTTTCCTTCTACATGGGGGGATGCTAGAGGGCTACTTTCTTTCATTTGGGGATGGATGGAGGTGGATGGAGGCCTAGTGGATGGATGTAATTGTGTGGCTGATGGGTGTAATGTCCTGGATTTTGGTTCACCTGCTGTTGAAAGCTTGATAGGCCTGATGCACTGGTCTGCTCTTTGTACAGGTTTGATATTGTGGTTGGTGGTGTCTTTAACCGTGATGATGTTTCCTATTTGGAGGTAAGATGGAGGGGAGTAAGCTGTGTTGATGTTAATTTGCTTTGTTAAGGGTGAGTGTTTGCTGGGTGGAGGTATGTTCCCAGTATTCTCAACTTTGGTTTCTGTTTTTGTGTATTTGAGTGGCTTTGCCCTCTCTTGGTTTATTTGATGGTGTCGATTTCATGGAATTATATGATAGGTGATGCCCGGTTGTTTTGTGGAGCTCACAGATGAGTTTGTACAAAAAAAAAAAAAAAAAAAAAAAGGGTGGGGTGAAGGGTAGGGGGTGGTTTGGATGCCAAATAAACATTAAGATGAACCCTAGAAGTTTTTAATGGTGGGTGCTCAATGACTATTATTTCATTTTGTGTGATCCACTTTGAGATTTATATCCACTATATTTTTTGAACCATGCCCTAAAATGAGTTAGCAAATATGGATGCACAGCCTAGATATATGCAACACGTAAGTGTCAAGGTGGGCCTTACATTTTTAATGGCATCATGACTGGAAATGAGTAATGATCGGAACATATTCACCACAAGTGACAAATTGGTCCGATGTGCCATGGCATCACGTAGAAGCCTTTGCAGCTGAAAATGTTTAAGGAGCAAAATAATAACGACATTAAGTTGGATAAGTTTCATTGGAAGGATGAACTCTTCTCTTTACAAATAACTTGATTTCACTTACAGGTGGCTGAATAGACGGCCAAACTACTTCAGCTCTTTATCATAGAAGACTCCTACAGGCTCTGCCTTTCTCAATGCTCGTGGTCATAGGTGCTTGGTTCAGATCGAGCAGTAAAAAGCTCTAACGCCGAGTCGGCATGTGTATCTGCCTAACTT
Source organism: Magnolia sinica (assembly GCF_029962835.1). Classification (NCBI taxonomy): domain Eukaryota; kingdom Viridiplantae; phylum Streptophyta; class Magnoliopsida; order Magnoliales; family Magnoliaceae; genus Magnolia; species Magnolia sinica. The sequence goes on along the minus strand of NC_080584.1, from coordinate 5,072,868 downwards.
GCCTGAGTCGGGCGGTGAGTGGGGGTGCCACTTGTGGTATAAAACCGGATCGGTGGGTGTCGGATCAAACAAAAAATTGTCCGAGTTGCACCCAACTCGGTCACGTCCTTTAAACGATGTTTTGCCCGTTTGGCTTTTGGACCCGACCCACTTTGGGATGGGCTTGGTCTGGAATATTAGGCCATTTGGACAGTTTCAGGCCTATGACAAAAGCCTATTAATTAATTGGGCCAGGCTTGAGTGCTTCTTGCTCAAGCCCAACTTATGCATGTTGGGGCATGGCTAGTGATTAGAGCTGGGGACAGGATGGCTCAATTCAGCAAACTCGACTAGTCCGACTCGATCTGAACCGAGTGGATGAGTTGATCCAAATTAATTGAGTTGACTTCGTCCAATCCAAACTCAAACCGAGTCAAGTTCAAGTCACCTAGTAACTCAACTTGACTCGACCGGAAATCCAACTCGGTACTGACTCGACTTGATCGAACTCATACATATATATTTAAAATTAAAAAAAAAAAAAAAAAAAAAAAAACAACTAGCTTTTGAGTTGACTGATAGGTTGCAATTCTAGTGAGTGAATCTAGGTTTTGAGTTGTGATTTTAGCTCGTCGATACCCGCAGCTCATTGGTTAGATTCAAATGGTTGGGCTCAGCTAGGGCTGGACTCGCGCTCTGGCAATGCATAATCTTCACGGGTTAGCATGGGCTTGTTTTACTTTGTGTGTTGGGCTTGGATAGCTAGACCCGACCAGGCCCAGCCCATTATGGAGCCTACTTTTGAGTGCAATTTTAGTTGAAGAGAACTCATGGAAGCTTCTCCAATCACACTGGCCCAGTTTCAGATACTAATGGCCCACTATGGATTTCTCAACAGAATATGATAATGATGATCTTAACCACCTCATCAACAGCCTGTAAATGGGTTAGGAGCATTTTGTTGGAGAGATATACTTGGGCTGGGCCTATTAGATGAGAGAATCATCCATGGCGGGCCCAGTCACAGGTTTTAACTAAAGATCCTACCAGAAGGCTAGATTAGTATCATTCCTTCTCAATAATCATCGCTAATAAAACTAGCCTATCACTAATGGGACTATCATGGGCCCACACGGTATTGTCAAATAGGGGTAGATTCTTAGTGGGTGTTACCTTGACCCTGTGGGGCCCACCTTGATGAATATATTATATATCTATGCCGTCCATACATTTTTTCAGCTCATTTTAGGACATGATTCCCAAAATTTAGCCAGATTCAAATCTCAGGTGGCCCACACCAATGGAAACTTGGATCTAGCTGATCCTTGTAGTTTCCCTTCATCCGGGTCTGTTTGACCTTATCAGCAGGTTGGATTGCAAATAAACATTACTGTGGGCCCTAGAAAGTTTTTAATGGTGAGCGTTCAATCACTACTGTTTCCAGTGGTGTGGTCCACCTGAGATTTGGATATGCTTAATGTTTGGGATAACCTGCTAAAAGAGGCTATAAAAATGGATGAACAGAGTGGATATACAACACATCATCAAGGTGGGCCTCTGGGTAAGGGCAACAACTAACCAGCTCCCTGTTAAAATAAGCTGAGGGCCGTTGATTGTTTAGGTAGATTCAAGCCCAGGCCCATCAAATGCCCCTGGGCTCATACTTCATCCAGCCCAAGAGATCTGGCCCAGACTAATGTTGGGCCAGACCAAGACGGCCCACCCACTTTCTGCCCTAATTGAACGGTTATAAATTAAAATTATCACTTAAATGTGAATTTGAACTATCAACATGTCCAGCCAAGCCAGATGAACGGTCCGGATCATGTCCAAGTGTGCCATTTCAAATGCTTCGGATGTACGACAATGGACATTTCTCCACGCTTGCCAATATAGCACGTGTGCAAGATTAAATCAGTTCATCAAGTGGACCGCTCTGTATAGATCTTCTGGCCCAAAATCATGCAAGTCGACTCAATACAATGCATGAGACAAATGGAAATCTTCATCATGTGTTTTCCAGCCATCCATTTCTTTAGGATTGTGTCCCACCTAATAAGTAGCCTGATTTTTTAAGCCAAAAGTTCTATGCCTTGTGGCACACGTTTTTGTTTTATTTATTTATTTATTTATTTATTTTATATAAAGGAAAGGCACATGGCCTTGAATTCATTCATATATGATATATGGGAACCAACTTATATTTTATGCATTAGAGATCTCATTCCATGTCATATATACCTAAAAATCACCAGATAACGGTTCATGTAGTCAACTCACTCATGTGATATTGTATCCAACCCTAACTTTGGTGGGCCATTACTTGGACACTAGGCCCCACATGAATTTCTATAGACTAAAATGAGTACAGTTGGACGTCCACCTATTAAAAGGCAGAAAATTTTCCATTTGGAAGATTTTTGGTACATGGACCTAGCGAGGCCTGTAAATTTTTATTTATTTATTTAAGGGCACCACCTCCTTAGTTTTTGTAAGAAGGTAAACAAACCGGTTCACTAGCATTACAGAGACCCCAATGTTGTATTATGAGAAATGATCTGGTGTCCTTAAGAGGACTGTAACTTATGGTGCTTTTGCTTGTATTGGACCACTTAGACAGTCCAGTCAACTGATCAGAACCGTCCATTAGGTTTATCATTCATTTTTTGGGCAATGTTAAAAAATCAAATTGAATGATTAGTTTCATCTATAAGTTGGCTTTTTTATATATATAATTATCCATTTACTACGTGATTATTAGGATGGTTAAAATTGGCTATGGTTGTATTCTTTGTATGCAAACCCTTGTGAGGATTTCATTGACTTTCAATAGTTCTTCTACTTTCAGGAGAAATTTTTTTAGCATTTGATTCAAGGGATGAGTCATATGTGTACTTGTATTAAAAGATGGGTTTAGATGCTTACATCAACATGACAATAGGTTTGGACGGCTTAGATCAACTTGACAATGAGTTTTGACAGCTTATATTAACATGATGAGCATTAATACACTCTACATGGATGTGACCCATACACATGAAATTACAGTGACAATGTGCTTTACACTCTTTTTCATGCTTTAGCTGGAAGTTTGCAATGGGAAAATTTATATCTATATTTATATGTAAGTATCGGTCCCTACTCTTTCACATGCTATATCGTATAGTCATGCATTACTGCATGTATATGTAAGCGTTCTATAAGGTGGGCTTAATTGATTGATGGTTTGGATCTACTTAAAAGATTAGATGTGTAATTGGGCATATTAGTGGGCTCCAAATAAGTATGCTTTTATTTAATTCTTTAATACTCATACTGGATGCACAGTTCAGACTTTTAATTTTGCAATTTTTAGATTGTAGTAGGGAGTAGTGGAATATTAAAGGTCCACTGGTATCTTTTTCATCAAGTTTAAAGGTCTTTGATTGCATAAATAAATGTGGTTTTCATGTTTGAAATCCACATCATTGAATGCATGAGATTCATGGAAATTAGTGTGATTGAACCTAACAAAAATCTCATGTGGGTGCCTAATAAAAAATTAGCAAGTTGGTGGATAATAACCCTTGACAAGACAGGATGAATAATTCATCTATCTGGCATAAGCAGATAAAAATGGCATGAAGAAAAAGGTTGAATTGGACAGTGCTAGAAGCATCTTTAGAGCATTGCATATGATTTGGCCAAGGAATTTCTTTTTTCCCTTCCATCAAAGAAAGAGGCGAGGGATCCATCTGGGCACGGATTGCCTTGTGTAAGGCTTTCTCGGGAAGGTCCAGTACTAGGAAGCTAAGCGGGGCCACCATGATTTTTGTGATAAATCCACCCGTCCATCCATTTTTTTGGATCATTTGAAGACACGAAGGCAAAAATGAGATGGATCCAAAACTCAAGAAGGCCACATGGAAAGAAATACCTCCCGTTGAAACTTTCCTGGAGTCCACCTTGATGTCTATATGTTATTCAAATCATTTATAAGGCCATCCCCATTGGGATGAATTTAAAACACAAAAACAACGCATACAAAACTTTTATGGCCATACGAATGTTTTAACGGTGGTAGTTCAATCCTCATTGATTCCTCTAGTGTGGCCTCCTTGAGTTTTGGATTTGCCTCAATTTTTTATCCCATATCCTAAAATGATTTTAAAAAAACTGATGGACAAGATGGATTTGTCACAAACATTACAGTGAACCCCACATAGCTTGTCAGTGCACAAACTTCTTGCAAAAGGCTTTCACATGCAGCTAGAGGTGGGCATCGAGTCGAGTCCGACCGAGTCCAACTTGACTTGATCCGGTTTTGCCAACTACCTAACCTGAAATCAATCCAACTCAAGAACAAGTCCGGCAGGGCTGACTCGATCCGAACCGATTCCTGGCTAGCCTGACCCAAACTGAGTCTGACTCGATCAGGGAAACCAAGTTGGACCGAGTTGGGTATGATTCGAATTGAGTCTTTTGTTTTAAATATTTCTTTTTTTGAAAAATTAAAAAATTTTCAAAAAATTATATTTAAAAAAAAAAAAAAAAAAAAAAAAAAAAAAAAAAAAACAAGAAGAAGAAGAAAAAGAAATTAAGGGTAACCTTCCTAAGTTAATAAATAACTAAATTTACATAGTTAAAATATATTTAAGAGAAATAAAATCAATTAAACAATGAATGAAATAACAAGTGCTTGAATCTTATAGTGGGTTAAGCAAAAAGGTATTTAGGTGGGGTTAGGGTTAAAAACATTGGGCTAAATTTTTAAGTTGGGTCCTATACTCTTACTGAGGTCGGATTGGACACTTGAAAATTGATAGTGGTACACGTACAAATATATAGAGCTTTAACTAAAACCGTCACACATATGCATACTTGGTAGTTGGCACGCAGTGGGTCATTCAACTGTTATTTGGGAGATCCAAAGTAAAATCTTTCAATTTGGGATATTTCATAAATCATCATCCATGGTGAGATGCATGATATCAATACGTTGGACCATTTAGTTAGGTCATTCAATTGTTAAAATATCACAGATCCAACTTTCAAAGTAAATAAACTACGTCCATAAAATGAACAAAGTAAATAAACTCCGTATATAATCAGAAGTAAATAAACCTAACATACACATACAAACAAATAAAACTTTCATACATTCAATAACCTTTGTATGATGAATGTCTTTGTGGTATGTAACTAGATGAACCTTGTCCATAATAGTAACCCCCTCCTCTACCTCCACCTCCACATTCATCGCCAGAATTGTCATTTGGTTCTCTTTTTACGGCTTCAACTGTACTCGAATTCTAAGCCGACTCCGAGCTAAAGGTTTTCAAAAGATGGTCATTCACCTCTGCTGAATCAGATGGTGAAGATGTCTTCCCATCATCCTCATTCATATATTGAACAAGTTTTTTCAGGCACTTTTTATAATCCAATTTGTACGGGATTCTCAATTGCCTATAAAATGTTGTAAGACTTTTAAGAAACTTTGATAATTTACTCGTATCTGCTTCAGCATCATGTTGTCTCGAAAGGGGTAGATGTTGTTGTCAAGTCATGGGTGTCATTTTCAAGCTTTCTTTTATGGTATTTTTATAATATTGTTCTTCTTGTTTCCTTAAAATTCTCTCTTATTCTTCCTCTTTTCTACTAACTATGGAGGGCCTAGAAGCAGTTCCTGTACTTAACCATTCTTCATTTATAATAGGCCTGCTTCTATATATTTTGTGGTTGGTTGTATTGGTTGTAATTGTAGGGAGAGGAGTGTAGAAAGTATTTGTATTTAAGTCAAGAATGACTCGAAATAAATCCAGAACTTCCTGAGGAGCTTTGCTACATGGTGCAGCATTTCCTTCCCAACAAGCCAAATGTAGTTTCAGCCAATTTATTTTGTCTACAAATTGTTTTCCACATAACTTGTATTGTAACTTTATCTTTCCATCTTGGAAGTAGACTTGAACTCCATAATTTCAAATATTTGTTGATGCATCATCTTCCAATGACATATATACAGGCATATATTAAAAGAAAAATATCTGGTTAGGTTAAAGCAACATAAAAAAATAAGTTATAGTGATGAATGAACACAATTAACCAACTATATAATATGAGATTTAAACAATATTAACTAATTGAATAGTACAAATGAAAAAAGAGAAGGTTTATGGAAAGAGAAGTAAAATGCAGTGTCTTATCTTGTAAGTACTGTCTCATCTTGCTTATCACTCTGCTCTTCCTCAAACTCCTCATCAACAGAATTCCTTTTCCCCCAGATCGAACGCAGCCAATCCTATATACAAATGAGCACTTCAACCGATTCTAGTATAAGTGAGTTTCGATACTTGTTCACGACCGTACTCCCAGTACTAAAAATAGATTCTGAAGCCACAGATGAAATTAGAATTAATAATATATCTCGTGCCATTAACAAGAGCACGAGGTATTGTGAATCACGAGATTTCATCTTCCACCAATCCAAAACATCAAACTCATTGCCTTTTGTATTTTACAAGTGGCTCATTGAGATAGTTTTCAAGTTCTGATTGGAGTGTCTGCATTTGATTCTCATGTTGTGCCACGAAAGACATGATATCATCTACCGTTTCTTTTCGCTGTTCATCAAAAGCAGAACTAGAACCCACTTGAGGAGTTTTATCTTTTACAGCGCACACATAGAAATTGTACAAATCATTGACTGCATCACAAATCTTTTCGACTTCAGGGGCACTCTCCTCACCATACAACTTACTACATATGAATACAACCATGATCATCTGTTGAGGGTCAAATATTGCATATCAGACCCAGATGTTGCCTAGATTTATGAACATGGTACCGTTTAATAGCTCATTTTAATCATGTTTCTGTTGCAAGGTGGAATTGCGAGCTGGGACTGGATCGGGATGCTAAAAGCATGGAATTAACGTTCAGAATGCACCAAGGCAAGGGACGGACCCCAGGAGACCAAGATCGACGGATGTGCATGCCAGGGATTCAAGAAAATCGAGAAACTGAAGCTCAAGTGGCCCAAAAGACATCCAAAATTCAAGATCACAGGGTTCCCACCATCCGTTTAGCTTGAAAATTCATACATTGCCCGAGGACCATAAATTAACCGTACACGTCAAATTTCATCCGTTCAATCCCTGTGCAAGTGTCCCAACGGACAGATCAGCCACTAAAATCATGATTTGGGGCCCACCAGATCTTTGGATATGTCTCAATTTTAGTCTGAACCCCGTAAATGAGGTTCTTAAGAGGATGGACGGAGCAGATTTGTCACAAACATCTCCGTGGGACCTACATGTACAGTGTGTGTGCATGTATTGAAGTGCACCAGGCGTACACCGAATATCCAAAAGTCGGTCAGCAAGCGCTGACCGACTCTTCTTCTCAAACCCGGAACTCTCTCACAGTGGCGAATGTGGGTCCGCCGGTTCCTCTCAGTGGGGCCCACTCCTCTTCCAAAGCATCGATCGGGACCGTCCATTGTGTGCATAGGTGGGTTATTTACCTCACTAAGGTGGCCTCTTGAGACCATGTAAGATATTGCAGAATCCTAACCGTTAAAGGCATGATGAACGGCGGAGTAGAAGAGATTGTGGGCCACATAGAATTTGGTCCAAAAATAGTGATTCCCATCTGTTTTTTCGAGCAGAATGCAGTGGACGGCTTGGATTTCTCAAAAAAACAGTGAAGTGGGCCCCACCATCGTCACAACGTCAATGACGCTACTCTGTTTTGCGTCCGGAAAATCCGGGATTTCCGTGCGGTTTTGGACCACTATATTTGATCAGATGTATGATCCAAACCATCCATCGTGTATCTCGTCCAAAGATTCCCCAGGGGACGTTGTTTATTTGAAAAAAATGTGAGGGAAGTGGAAGTTTTTTTTCTTCCGTTTTCTTAGCTGCGAAAAGACCTACGCACTGGCCTTGTTGCGTAAGGAAGTCTTCCTGCTCGTGAAACTTCCGCAGGGAGTGCGGAAATCCTTCTCCGACGACAGCTCTATAAAGAGAAAGTGAAAAGGCTGGGAAGGAGGAGGAAAGAGCTCGGCTTGGTGGGAACCAGAAGACAGGAGACGTGGAGCTTTGGGGCTGGACGTGGAGCAGGGAAAGAGATAGGAAGGAAAAGGTTTTTTTTTCTTTATTTTTGTTTAAAGGTAGCCACATCATGACGGGCTAATCCTCTTAGCTAGGGCTAAGAGGTGAAGCTTGTATTGAGATGAGAGACTCTATTTGTTGATTTAATTATTTAATTGTGAATTAAACTTGATTGTGGTTTAATTATTAAGGGATGTTTGTAGTTTTTAATGATCTATTGTGACTGAAATTACAATGGGTCTGAGATAGGTTTGAGCATGTTCCTTTTCTTTTATGTTTATAACGTCAGGAAGCCCTGTTGTTCACCATCGTCTCATGGGTATGGTCGGATGACGGTACCCTTCCTAATTTTCATGCACTATTGATTGGTTGGTAATTAGTTTAATCCTGTTGTTTGCTTTGTCTCCTGGGCATGGTTAGATGATGGAATCCATTCTAATTCATATACCTTTCATCTCTTGAAAACCAGATCAAGTAAGTTCAATTTAAAGTCAATAATTCTTGATGCAGGCATAAGATCTCCCTGATCTCTACAAGTGGATCCTCTGAATCCCTAGTTTCCTTCCTCTGAATTCCTTAAGTTTTACATTAATCTCTCACCATCATTCATCAATTTATATTTGATTTAGATTGCATCTTAGGCTAGTTCTATTTCTACCTAGTTTCAGGAAACGTACAAGTTTCAGTCCCTGTGGATTCGACATCGGTCTTACCGAGTTTATTACTACATCACAACCCTATACTTGGGGAGTGAACATCATCTTGTATAGAGGATCAAGAATGACTGCAGCAACCATTACCAGAATACACACAGACCAATGCTTATCAAACTTTAACCGCATACCCATGATCATTAGTTGTAAAAAATCTAGTCCACTACGGCTTCTGTGCAAGACATCTTTTACCCTCCAAAGTTCTGGCAGAAATATATTCGTTGTTGGATACTTGCTTTCTGAAAATTTCTTCTTTATATTGTAAAAAACTGAAAAGAACTTGCGAACAGATTCAACTTTTGACCAATCATATTCAGAAGGCAACCAAAGATACGTACTATCACGCTCTGCATAGTGACAGAATGCATCTTTAAAAGCTATCGCTGAATCCAATATTTCAAAAGTTGAATTCTAACGTGTCATGACATCTAGCTTCATCGTTCTCTGAGATAAAAAATTCAATCACTTCACGATCTCATTCCATGTATATAATCGTGAAGGTGACCCTCATATATACTTAACACTCTCTCTTATGTTCTCGAACGTTGGCTCAATTGTTTTAAGGTCATCTTGTACAATCAAGTTTAGGATGTGGGTGTAACACCTAATATGAAATATATTTCCACCAAAATACAAGTCACCAGTGTCCCTAAACTGGTTCCGTAAATTCGTTATCACGCTATCATTTGCAGAGGCATTGTCTAAAGTTATTGAGGAGATTTTCTTCTCAATGCCGCACTCCATAAGACATTTATACATGCAATCTGAAATCATCAATCCAATGTAAGGAGGTGCAAGATAACAAAACTTTATAATTCTCTTGCAAAGCCTCCATTCGGTATCAACGTAGTGAGTAGTTAGTGAGATATACCCCTTTCGTTGATTGAATGTCGTCCACAAATCTGATATCAGGCTAATTCAAAAAATCAATTCCAATTGTCCTTTCAACTTAAGCTTCTCGCTTTCATAAATCTTCATGCACACTCTCTTTATTATTGTATGAGAGACATTTTCGTATCTGGGGTTAAGGCATCTGGCTAATTCGACAAAAGCAAGACTCTCTATCATCTGAAATGGTCTTTCATTAATAATAATAAATTTAGTCATCAACTCAATCACCTAGTCTTTGTTATACTTGTAAATGGATAATGCACCTTGCGACGGACTCACTAAAGATTGTGTAAATGAAAGTGTCTGTTGCCCTGAGGTCCAAGTTCTCATTTTTTTTACAACACTTCAAACTGTGTTTCTTCAGAGTTGTGGTCAACTCATCTGCTTGCCTAGCATATTGAGTCTTATAGTACTTGCATTGTATTTCACGGTGTCGTTCTTTAAGGTTACTTCTTCAAAATTTTCTTACACTACTGATCTTTCTTTCCGCTTTTCCCGTAATATGTGACTGTGAGGTACTAGTATCAATGGACACCTCTTCATCTTCTAGACCTAATCCTTCATCTTCTAGGATCATCGGCGATGTAACTAACAGACCGCCTGGGGTAATTAAAAAACCCTCACTAACCATCTAATAATTGAAAATTACTAAATCATATTAGCATTAGTAATTTAATGCTAAAATAGTTATACTAAATCCTAAATTAGTTACCTGTGAACACTGAAAATTGGCGCCCACGCTGATTTTAATATTTTTGGTGTGAAAGGTGGGAGTACGTAGGTCGATTTGTGAATGTTGCAGTCACCACTAGCCAATTAATATCATAATCCTGCAATCGACTAGAACCTGCGAAATATGTAAGGTTGGAGAAATACGAAGACTCTCCTACCTTAGATTGACTCCTGGTCTACGATTCGGAATTCCGGGTAAGGGACTTCGGTTATAAAGAAAGAATGTCTTAGGCACCCTCTCTACCCGTATAAATATACGATCTCTACTTGGTGTGATACGAAAATCTCAAGAGATGAATGATGTGGTCGAGGTAGGACTAGCCACACGTGGGTTTCTGATCCGGCAAGATCCGAGATTTTGGTAAGCCACAGAGCATACGTCCAACAACGTGTCTAGAAGGCGGATGTAATGATGCTCATATAAAAAGGTAAAGAAAAGTGGACTAGATCATTAGGAATTTCTGATGTGGCAAGATCCAATGTACGGCAAGTCAGAGAGTATATATTCACTAGAGATCTAGAGAAGTAGGGGGATTGAGAAGGGAATAGATGTCATGATGAATGCTTGTATAAAATGAAAAGATCTTTGGCTTGAACTTGAGTGGGCTAAGACATGGGTTGTATCATGATCAATCCGGGCTAGACTTAGGATTGAGAAGGTTAGGAGGAGGCTAAGAGATGACTAGAAAAGTTTGATCTTTGAGGCTTGGGAGCTCTCTCTTTCGCTCACCCTCACTCTCTTCTTTTCTCCCTCTCTCTCTCTCTCACTTGAAAAGTGGAAGTTGTTGTTAAAATGAGAAGAGGAAAGGGCTATTTATAGCATTCTCCAATGATTTTATGATAATTATAGAGTTTATAAGGGGTAAAAGTTGATGTGGCAGTTTGTGAGTAGTTGAGGAGAAAGAAACGCCACGTAGCACATTCTCATTGGCTATTAGGGTTGGTAAAAGGGTAAATAAGGTCGGTTGGAGGGGTAATTCTGAAAAAAAGTTGACTTTCGGACGCTGTGATAGCTGTTGCTCGGAGGAGACACACGCCCCGCGAGCGACGGTAGTCGGAGTACCGCCAGCGCTAGTCAAACTACCGCCCGGACCAGGCTCGAACGTGTGGGCCTCATTTGGTGCACTGGTTTGTCTGATGGTCTTCTTTTTGAATTTTTTAGCTCAGCTGGGTGTATTTCATGCTGATCTGGATCTAATGAGTTTTAAGTTAGGTTGTGGGGTTTTGGGTTCGGGTTAGGGTTTTGGGTTCGGACTAGGGTTTAAGGTTTGGGTTAAGATTTGGATTATGGTTTTGGGTTATTAATCATGGTCCGGACTGTCCTTGCCTTTTTAAGATGTTAGCCTGGGTGGGGTGTCTATATTATCCATCTAAAGTTGGATAGATTGTAATACTTTCATATTCTTATTTAAACGTCTATGCTGAAAATCCAACAACAGCTCAACATGCCTCTCCAGATAAGTTGATCTTCCATTACATTCTGATGACAAATAGTTAAACAATGTGAAGATATTTGACATTAGAAATGAAAAAGAAGAAACATATCTAGAGAAAAATGAGGAGATGAAGCACAGATTAGGCATGAACATTTAAATAGGTTATATGAAAGCGTACTATCCATCTAACCTTGAACTGTCCAAAATGGGACAATTTAAGCAATTTTTATACCACCAAAAACACACTATATTTATGTATGACCACATAGAAATCTTCAAATGGGCAACTAATTATCTAACTCACAATCACAATAATAAGCTAAGTTAGTTACCCATCTAGGAATTGATAAATTGTAATACTTCCATATTTTCATTTAAACGCCCACGCCGAAAATCCAGTAGCATCTTCTCATGGCTCTCTAAATAAGTTGATTTTTCATTATATTACTATGTCAATTATCTAAGCAATGTGAAGATATTTAACATTAAAAATGAAAATGAATAAACATATCCAAAAAGAAATGAGGAGATGGAGCGCAGATCAAGCATGAATATTTAAATAGGTTATATGAAAGCATACTATTCATCTAACCTTGAACTATCCAAAATTAAACAATTTGAGCGATTTCTATACCAGCAAAAACACACTATATCTATGAATGACCACATAAAAATCCTGAGTGGGAAACTAATTATCTAACTCACAAGTCACAATAATAAGATAAGCAGAAAAAGTAATGTAATATAAATTAAGTTAACTATACGATGAACAAAAATAAGATAAGCAAAAAAGTAATGTAATACATTTATACGAACATATTAAGCTAACTAGTAACTAGTAAGCAGTAAGTAATAAGAAATAAGCAATGTAAATAGTAATTCCAAAAAAAAATAACTACTAATCGTTTAATTAAAATTTTAAATAAACTAAACACTTTTGCAATTTAGGAACTAAGGTTTAGGGATTAGGTTTAGGGTTTAGGGTTTAGGGATAGGGAGGTTTAGGATTAGGGTTTAGGGTTAGGGTAGGGTTTAGGATTAGGGTTAGGGTAGAGTTTATGTTAGGATTTGAGCTTAGGGTTAGGGGTTTAGGGTTTAGGGTTAGGGTTAACTCACCGGACCACCAGCGAACCAGGGCGGGACACTGCAGTCGAGCTAGCGAGGTCCTGAGATCAGCCAGACCACCAACATGCCAGGGCAGGACCCACCATGAAGGCCAGTCCACCAGCTAGGTCAAGCCAAGGTGGGCCACAAGTTGCAGCTGAGCCAATGAGGTCTCGAGATTGGCCGGACCACCAGTGAACCAGGTCAGACCCATCATGAAGTGTGGTACACTAGTGAGCCAGGGCGAGACCCACCGTTGCTAATCCACATCCATCCCGATCCAGGGCAGGCCATAACCAAGGTCCCGAGCTATGGCAGGCCACCAACGGCCTGCACGGCTACACCCAAGGTCCCGAGCTCGAATCAATACAGAAAGAAAAAAAAAACATATAAAATTAACCTACTTGATGAATGGACGAGGATGACCAGTGAAGATAGGGTGTTGCGCTACTTATTGGCCTAGATTCCGATCGAGTTCGGTGCAGCGCCGGCTCAGGTAGGGTTAGAGTTCGGGTAAATGAAGGGTAAATGTTTATATATATATATATATATATATATATATATATATATATATATATATATATATATATATATATATACACATACATACATACATACATATATATACATATAGATTGACTTTATAGTACCTGATTCCAGATCAGATCGGGTTTTGGATCGGTTCAGATCTGACCAGATCAGATTCCGGATCGAGTTACTACGTGACCCGAACTTGACTTAGTCGGACTTTGGATTCGAGTGGGTTCACACGATCCGATCTGACCTGGCTTTCGGTTCGAGTCAAGCCGGATCCTGCCCACCTCTACAGGCAACCCGCATCCATCTAAGGCTATCAACGATTGAGCCTGGGGTTGGTCTTGGACCGGATTTTGAACTATTTCAGACTGGGCCTATTCAAAATTCTGATTTTGCAGGCCCAAGCCCAACCCACTAATACCCCTAAAATCTAAATCCATCCCAACCAAATAGTTGCATGACTTATTTACCTTTCTTTTTAAAGTAGAGTAAAAAAGAGAATTATTCCAATGCTCCCAAATAAGTCCCTACTCATGGCTCGGGGTAGACCCCGTGGGTTTCAAAACTGAGGTCATGGGTTCGAGTACACATGTGTTGTGTGTGGGTGTGAGTGTATGCGGAAAAAAAAAAAAAAAAAAAAAGTTACAGTGCTCCTAAATGCATTGGTTCAATTGGATAGTCCACTCAATCCATCTGAAATGTCCATCAAGTCCGGGACATATTCTCTAGGCTGTCGTGCAAAAATCACACTTATTGGATGATTCAGTCCATCTTTGATTTAGCCTTGTATTCTACCCTACACATTTTTAAAGCCATGGATGGGATGGTTACAATTGCCCAACGAAAGTGATTCTTTATAATCAGAAACAATCCAGGATTGACCTTATCAAATATATGAATCAAGTTGTTAACCGGACTTTTTTTTTGTAAATTATCTTGGCCGTTCATATTGAAGACCATTGATCAAATGGCTCATATTTGTTAGATCGACATAATACTTGCATGATAGCCTATGAAATGTTTGCTAAACCTAACGAACAGCCTAGATCAATGGATTGAACTGTCTAAGTGTCCCAATGCAACTAAGAGCACTATGAGACAAAATATACTAAAATGGTTCAGTTGCATTATACATTTAATTGCCTCAAATTGTTAATTGAGCCTTATTTAATATAAATGATCTCAACAATCCATTCTATATATAAGCTATTGATTGGAGATGAGAATCATATGACCAGAGTGATTGTTTTTTTTTTTTTTTTGTACCATGAAATGTGCAATGAGTGTAATGGACCGTTCAGATTGATTGATTGGGAAAATGGAATACTAAAACTAGCATCTCCATTCTTCAAAAAAATAAGGTCTATAGTTAATTCTATCTAATTGTGAACTTAAGCAACACACTATTTTCGTATTTGATACATAGTAACTGCCACGCATGAGAGAAGGGATCGGATCATGTCTTATAATTAGAGAGGTGGGCCCACAGCACACGTGTCAATATGGCATACCAATGCAAAAAATCCAGGTTGTTCATCATGTGGGGACTGTAGTTAACATGCCTTGATGCGAAAACAAGGCAGTCAACTCATCCAGTGGGACAAATATAAAAAATGTATGGAAAATGAAAATGATCTATAGTCTATATAGGAATTTTTTAAAGGGGGATGGACCATTCACAACGTGGCATGTAATATCAACGGTTTGTATCACCTAACAATGGGTCCCAGCCTGAATGCTAGAGAGCTACAAGTTATAGTAATCTTGGTTGATTTAGGACACTTGGACAGTCCAATCCATTGATCCAATTCTCTAGGTCCAGCACATTTCATGGGTCATCTTGCGAACATCACACTGATATGACAAATAACCATTTGATATGGACGGTGAGATGATTCACAAGAAAATAGGTCCACTAATTAATTTGATCCATCTATTTGTTAGGATTAGTCATGGAATGCTTATGATTCTAAAGAAAAACTTTGTTTTTTTTTTTTTAACACACACACCCGACAATCACGATTTAGTGGGCTTTCACCACCTATGGATACTCGAGCCCTTGACCAGGTGTTGAAACTCCTGAGAGTCTACCACCCGGGCAAGAGCAAGGATCCAAAGAAACGCTTTGTTAGGTAACTTTAACCATCCCATGCATGAATGACTTGAAAATTGATGACTATAAAAATAAAACCAAATCAAGGATATATAGGATAATTGGACCAGTAACCTTTGCAAGTTGCATCATATCTCATGGAATGTGTCAGGATCTAATGTATAGCTCACAATCCAAGTGAAATGATGCAACTAGGAGCACTATAACTTATGGTGCTCCAAGAGCAATGGAGTATTGATTTATTAAAATATAAAATGAAGAAACTAGCATTTGTTAAATATAAAATGAGGAAGTTGGCATTTATTTTGTAATTTCTTAAAAATGTCGAATTCATTTTTCTTTTTTCTTGAAAAAAATAACTCTTTCAATTTTTTTCTCTAAAGTTAAGATATATTATTTCCAAGAAATTGAGAAAAATTAGAAGATTAAAAAAGACCTCTTCTTTTATAAAGTATCACATGTGTCACCGTGCCACCATCTATCTTAAAGCACCAAATATGTCATGTTATTTCAAATGTATACAATATGTGCCATTGCCCAATTTTGGTGGGCATGTGGTGAATCTAGTTGAAGGCTCATTTGCTAGGAATACTTACTTAAATTTGTATTAGAGGGCGTTTGTGTTAGGACTACCCTGAGGATTGTTTCCACTATAGTGAATGTGCATGCTTCTCATGATGATGTATTAGATACCAAGTTGGTTGTGCTGCTAATATAGTAACAATGTTAGCTTGGCATATGATGTGGTGTAGGGTTTCGCGCTAATAGTATGTGATGCACATAGAAATTCTATTCCTTCATGGATCATATAATGCTCTTAAAAGAATTATGGTTGTCAAATAATTGAGTTTATAATTACAATGATAAAGGGCACAATGAATTGGTTATGACAACCGTGGAACCGATAACATATGTTGAGTGTGTTAGAGAGTAAGAGTTACCATTAGAGATAGCATGCAGATTTAAGGAATGATCAATATGACTCCTTAATACTCTATCTACAACTTGTGTGCTTAAATAGATTTGAGCACAAATTGATTTTATGGCAAGTGGAAGAACATTGTTGATGTAGTAATTTGGAAAACTAATATGCGCGATAATTTGCTTGCCATATAGATGTAATAATGTCCATTTCAACCATTGATATTGATGACTATGGGTCCTTTAGGACATGTGTGACATGCCTTAAGAGCTTGTTTGGAACGCAAGATTAAATGGTAGGGAATTGCATTGGATTGAATTAATAGCATTATTGCAAATGATTGCATATAGGTAAATACTATGGTATTTTGACCATCTAATCTCACTTTTGGGATTAAGTTCTTCCTTTGGAAAAAAAAAAAGAAAAAAGAACACAGTGTTAAGTGAAACCTACATTTGGACTATGGAATTGTAATCAATGAAATATATTTCACATTTGATGTTGATCGCTTGTATGCATTTGCAACTCGAATGTCACATGTAAAGGGTGCATATGGATAAATGATGTGGATAAAATACAGGCATCAACATGGGGCTGGATGATATGTGAGATTTATGGTGGATATTGAAATCCACCATAAATCTCACATTATCTTCTATTGGGACTAGCTGATATGATATTTGAATTAATCCAATACTTCACATCATTTCTAAATTCCGGATGGAATTTGCATGGGATCAAAAACAATTCCATTCCACTTAATATCACATCCCAAACAAGCCCTAAAATATTATGATGTTGCCTTAAACTTATATGGTACGGGTTACGTTAGGAGTACGTACATTTTCCAACCATTGAGAACTTGAGATTAGATGTAGTGATCATAGGCTGGAGAAAGTTGTGTTCCACGGATTTCAGTACTCTAATGAGCCATGGCCGGTGCAAATTCTTAGGACATATATATATATATATATATATATATATTTGTCAAGATTACTCTTTTATATTCATGGACAACCTGTGTGAGGTGATGGACTTTGGGTTAGGATGGAAGCTTTTCACCATTAAGAGTTGACTGGGTGTTGGTTATACATTTCGCCCTTACCTTATGTGGGAACGTGAGTGTGTTATGAATATAAGATTCTAATAAGACCTTTGAACACTTACGTTAGATGATTAGAGTTCAAGTCAACAGTCTAGGGGACCATTGGCTTGAATTATGATCATGTGATTGATAACTTTTTAATGCATGAAAAATGACCGATTCATAGGCTTGAGGGCGTATATGCGTCTTAGATCTTGGCTGTACAGCTTTTATTCACTTTACAATATGTTCTAAAAACCATTGAAAATGAGTGATGCTAAGTATGTTCATTAGGGCTCCTTAGCTCTTACACGGGCCAACATGATATCCATTAGGTTTTCCAAACAACATGTTAGGGTTAAATTTGATTAGATAGGGACTTATCAAGTTATTTTTCTTTTAGGCCTAGTACTTAAAAGGTTTTAATAGGCTCTAAAAATGTTTCGACCATTAAAATTTTATTTTAACGATAAAAATTGATTTTATTGCACGTGATAATAATCTTATGGCCCAAATCAAATGATTTACTGATTCACTTATTTGATCAACATAAAATGTGGATTTATGATGAATGGTCTGAAAAGTGAAAGGGTTATATTATGAGTATATGCATGTATGTGGTAGATTAATGGCATTTCTTCCCTGTAAAATACATCAAAAATTGTAAAGTGAAGTCTATAAGTAGGAATTCACCAGAAACCACATTTCCTCCTATATAAATCATAATGTAAAAAGGACCTTAGACATCCCCCCTTGGGTGTCACACTATGGAGAGAAGAGAGAGCACTGAAGAGCGAGATAGTGCTCGCATTCTTTTATATTATATCTTGATCCCCTTCACATGTGTATGTGTGTAGTCCTACTTTTGTGGATGGTTTCCATCATCCTCGACCCCTAGCATAAATTTTAATATTTCTCTTTCTTCTTAGTTCTTCTTTACTGAATCAAGGAAATACCTCTTAATTTGAAAGATTGGCATTGGAATCTTCATCATGGAAATAGTGTCTAGTGATCATGATTACACTCGGGTATGATTTAACCATCTATAAATTTGATCTTATATAAAAATATGATTTTATCGCACATGGGGTAGTCATGG
Organism: Magnolia sinica; assembly: GCF_029962835.1. NCBI lineage: Eukaryota > Viridiplantae > Streptophyta > Magnoliopsida > Magnoliales > Magnoliaceae > Magnolia > Magnolia sinica. The sequence goes on along the minus strand of NC_080584.1, from coordinate 5,054,168 downwards.
GGATTGGATCCTTGAAATTTTCAAGTTTCAGCTGCCTTACACCGAAAGGATCCAACAAGTTTTGAATTCAACATATTATTGAGATCTAAGGAGACATTAGTGGGAGAACATGTTGGACAACTTAAATGCCATTAAAAACATTATGGTTCGCATCCTAAAAATAGACCGATCAATGGACATGCGCAAATGAGGGAAAATCATGATTAAAAAGAAAATGATCAACTGCATATATTGATATAGGTGTAACCCCAACTAATAAGTGGATAAAAATGAATTTTTGCACTAGGACATTTCCCAATAGTAGGACCCACTTGGGGAGTGGCTTGATCTTATAGCAATATTGGATTAGCATTTAATCTTTCCAAACATCTCACTACTACAAATATGAGTTAGGCAGAGTTTGGCTGTGGCCCAAATATTAATAGGGCAAGAAAATTACACCCATTTAGCTACACTTATGTTCAGCCATTATTAGGCTGGGCATAGGTATCTGGTGGACCATCCATTAATATGGTCCGCCCTTACTCAATTCTAAATCTATCTCCCCTGCAATATAAAGTCTCCAATATCTGATCGCAGGCGCCTTTCATGCTCGAACTCGGATTTTCACTCTAATTTGAGTATAGTCCTTGGTGTACCGTCCAACCATTTAAATTGACCATTTGGGCCAAGCTAAACTAAAACTGCTGATGTGACCGTTAAGGATTCATTAGCCGACGTGCCCTGGACATTTTGAGTGGTCTGGATCGTTATTTGATGATACTGTCTCAGTGTCAAGGACCACTAGACACGGATTGTGTAGTGAGTAAACTGTGGGGTCCACTATGATGTATGTGTCTTATCCATGCCGTCCATCCGTTTTCTCAGATTATTTTAAAGTACGGTCCCAAAATTGAAACGTATCCAAATCTTTTAAGTGGACCACACCACGGGAAACAGTGGTGATAATGAAGTCCACCGTTGAAACCTTCCTAGATCCTACAGTGATGTTTATATGTCATCCAACTTGATTATAACGTCACACAGACATGGATGAAAGGAAAACACAAACAGCAGCTTGATCCAAAACTTCTGTGGGTCCCTCAGAAAATTTCAACGGTAGGACTTCAATTCCCACTGTTTACTGTGGTGGGGTCCACTTGAGCTTTGTATATGCTTCAATTTTGGCTCATGCCCTAAATTGAGCTGAAAAAACGGATGGTCGACATGGAGAAGACATTTACATCATGGTGGGCCCCACGGAGTTTACTTAGTATACTGGTACTGAGTTACTCAGTACTCATCCTCGTCCACTCATTGTATGGATGGGGTAGCTCGATCCCCACGTTTTTTTAGGAAATGGTGGCCCACCCGAACAACAGTCTAGATCAGCACGCACGTTTGGCACGTAGTCTGAGGAAGGAATAAGATAGAACTTTGATACACTTACTTGCATTCCTCTAATGCCAAAGATACCAAGGCAGATTAAAGCTATCTTAATGGAGAAATAATCCAGTATTGTTAGACCACTCTAATATAGTACTTCACAAATCAATCGATCAATCTGAACTGTCCATGAGGTGCAGCACATACCGATTGAAAGATTCTAGCCATCTGATCAATATCCTTTAAAATTGATGGTCAACATTGTTTATATAACAAATGATCCACTCAGAAACTTGAGCCATCCATTGGCTGAAGCCTATCATGGATTGGTTAAGAATCACTTTTATCAGGAAATTCTAGCCTTCCAACTGAGGCTTAGAAACGGGTGGCTAACATGAAAAAATGCCAATTCTTGAATGGATTGCATAAACTGTGTTATGGGAAGATCAGAGATGTCTGAACTCTAAGGCCCGAGGTTATCCAAAGCCGACTTGAGGCGTAATACTAAGCTCAGAATTATGTGAATAGGCGGGGGACGGACTTCCAACTCGACATTCATTATACCTTCGCTCTGAGGCCCTAGGCCTGGACTACTAACTCGAAGCTTGGAGTAATCCGAGGCCAAGGCGGTTGGCTTAGAGTGATCCGAGGCCGAGGCGGTCGACTCGGAGTTCAGAGCGGATTTTACTAATGAAGGGGACCGTGAGGTGTCCCACTATCACACGATTGACAACGGTTACTCAACCGCCCATGTCCGCACGACCACTGAACAATTGAGTGGCCGAATCACCCGCAAGATGTGGCGAATGCTCCAAGATGCGCCTACTTATGCGGACATACCCATCCTAAGCGAGGGGGTATAAGTAACACATTTCAGGGAGAAGACAGGTACGCAATATCTCGCACTCTCTCTACATCTCGACTTAGACCCAGATTCCCTTGACCTGACTTAGGCATCGGAGGATCTCCTATTTAAGCTACGGTCTCCTTTGCTCACCGCTTTTGTGTAGGACCAGGGCTCAGTGGGGGTCAGAAGCACCGAGTGAAGGGTAGTTCAGATTTTGATAGCAACATTTTTGGCGTCGTCTATAGGAAGAGGGTACAAAAAGTCAGTTTCTTATTCAATGGCAAGAGGAAAGAGGAATTCCGTAGTTGTGGAGTCAGTGCCGAATGAACAGACTCGGTCTTCCTCGATACTTCACGTCAAGTCAACTCCATGACCATACCAATGCTCTCGTAATAGGGCGAGCAAGTATTAAGCCATGCAGAACGAGATCCAAACTTTACGTGACGAAATCAATCAGATGAAGCAACAACAGGAGCAGCAGCTGCACCCCATCCGGGAAACAGTTGGACCAGTGGTGGAAGTCGAGTCTGCACCGCAGAGTGGACCTGAGGGGTCACAGCATCAATCTGCCCGAGTTCCAGCTTTAGTCCAGAACCCTGTTTCAATCCAAAACCCAATTTCGGCTTGGAACCCAACGACTCAGGCTCCAACGAATGTCTCGGTCACCTCGGCCCTGGCACCGACGGACCTCCGTCACGAGCTAAAGAGGAGGAGGAGGGGGAGGAACCCTAAGGTAGAGGCTCCGCGGGAGGCGGTAGCTGAAAATAGAGATCCGTAGGAAATACGGTTCGCAGAACTCAGCAATCGGATTCGAACATTACAGTAGAATCAGCAGCCTTCATCTGTCCCTACCGTAGTTCAGGCGATGATAGAAGAGACCGAACCTCCCTTCACCTCCGCAATAAAAAATGAGGTGATGCCGCAGAGGTTCCAGATACCTCCCGTCATCCAGTACTCCGGGTTTGGAGATCGGTTCGAGCACGTAAAGGCCTATCGCTCGTGGATGTAAATCCAGATGGCCATGGACGCGATGATGTGTAGGGGTTTTTCGATCACCCTCGCTGGATCGGCTCAGAATTGGTACAGGCAACTCAAGCCCAATTCGGTTGGCTCCTTCGCAGAGCTCAGCAGATTGTTCCTTGGCTAGTTCATAAGTGGTAAGAAGAGTCAGAAGTCGACTGCTCATTTATTCACCATCCAGCAGGGACCTAAAGAGTCATTGAAGGACTTCATCGCCCGCTTCAACGAGGAGGCATTACAGGTGGAGGATTATAACGACAAAATGGCACTCTTTACCATGTTCAGCAGACTGAAAGAGGGAAAGTTTACCTTCTCCATTGGAAAGAACCTGCCGAAGACGTTGGCCGAGCTCGTCACCAGAGCTCAGAAATACACTAATGCTGAGGAGTTCTCCAACTCCTGAAAAATATCCAAGTGTGGAGCCATCAACTAAAGGGAAGAGGCTGAGGAACGAAGAGCCCTAGTCATCCAACAAGAAATCGGACGACTATGTTCCTCGTGATCGTAGGCCGTGCAGGAAGCCTGAGGGCAAGTTTCATTCTTACACTCCCCTCAACACATCTACAGAACAGATACTGATGGACATCAGGGGTTAGAAACTCCTGAAGTGGCCCGTTTGTATGAAAGTCGACGCAGAGCGCCGAGACAAGCGTAAATACTGTCGGTTTCATCCTGACCACGGTCACAACACAAGTGACTCCGTGGATCTTAAGGACGAGATCGAGACCCTCATCTGTAAGGGTCATCTGCGCCGATATACCAAGGAAGAGAAATAAGCTCAGAGAGAAGAGTAGCCGAGCAAAACTGCAGAAGAATCGGTTGAAATCCGTACCATCTTTAGTGGTTCGTCAAGTGGAGCAGACTCAAACAGGGCTCGTAAAGCCCACTCTCGGAAGTCTGATCCAGAACACTACGTCCACATGACCGAGAGGACGAAGAAAGAGCTCCAAGTCAACTCTTGGATCTTGACCTTCACGGAAGATGATGCACGCAAAATCCAGTATCCATACGACGATGCCTTGGTTGTGGCAATGACCATAACCAACCACAAGGTTTACCGCATCCTGGTTGACACCAGAAGCTCAGTTAATATCATCTACTCAGAGGCCTTCGAAAGAATGGGGATTCCAATGTCACGCCTCAGACCTGTGAAGACCCCTCTTCACGACTTTGCTGGAAAAATGGTGATCTCCGAGGGAGCCATCTCCCTCCCTGTGACTATGGGAGAAGGACGGCATCAAGTCACCCTTCTGGTGGACTTCCTTGTTGTTAACGTGCTGTCAGTGCACAACTTCATCTTGGGCAGACTCTCCCTTAATATAATGAGGGTGGTCGTGTTCACATACCATCCAATGATGAAGTTTCCCGTAGAGGATAGAATAAGTTATCTCCGAGGCGATCAGCGCAAAGCCCGGAAATGCTATGCGATAGCAGTGAAGAAAGGTCAGTGAAGCAAACCCTCACCATTAATGTCCTCGATCCCAGGGGTCCTACAGAGGATTCATCCGTGGAGGATTTGGAGGCTGTACCGCTTGATAAATCAGATTCGAGCAAAATCGTTCAACTCGGCATGTCATTGAATTCCGAGCAACGATCTCAGGCAGCAGCACAGAGACGTCTTCACATGGTCACATGAGGACATGCGAGGAATCTCTCCCGATGTCATGGTCCACAGGATGAATGTGGACCCAAATGACATGCCAGTAAAACAAAAGAGGAGAGTGTTCGACACCGAGAGATATGCAACTATAGCTGACGAGGTCTTTAAACTCCTCAACGTCGGCTTCATCGAGGAGGTACACTATCCAGATTGGATCGTAAATGTGGTCCTCGTCAAGAAAGTAAAGGGGAAGTGGCGGGTCTGTGTGGACTACTCAGATTTGAACAAGGCCTATCCCAAAAATAGTTTTCCCTTGCCTCGGATCAACCAATTGGTAGACAGTACGACTGGGCATGAACTACTATCCTTCCTGGACGCCTATTCCAGGTATAACTAGATTGCGATGCACCCCCCGGATAGGTAGAAGACTACCTTTATCACCGACAAGGGGTACTATTGTTACCGGGTTATGCCGTTCAGCATAAAGAATACTGGGGCCACGTATCAGAGATTGGTAAAGCAGATGTTCGCCAAGCAGATAGGGCGCACCATGGAGGTTAATGTTGACGACCTGCTGTTCACTCCCCAAGTATAGGGTTGTGATGTAGTAATAAACTCGGTAAGACCGAGGTCGAATCCCAAGGGACTGAAACCTGTACGTTATCTGAAACTAAGTAGAATTAGAACTAGACTAAGATGAAATCTAAATTGATTATAATTTGAGGAATAATGGTGAAATTTTAATGTAAAACTTAAGAAATTTAAAGGTAGAAAACTAGGGATTCAGAGGATCCACTTGTAGAGATCAGGGAGATCTTATGCCTGCATCAAAAACTCATCTGGACTTGGAGTCTATTTTCATCCAGTTGAAGGGTGTCACGATAAAAATCAAGACTGAACTTCCTTTGATATAGTTTTTAAGAGATGAAAGGTGTATGAATTAGAATGGATTCCATCACCAAACCATGCCCAGGAGATAAAGGAAACAACAGAATTAAACTAATTACCAACCAATCATACGATATATGAGGGTCAGGAAGGGTACCGACATCCAACCATGCCCAAGAGATGATGGTGAACATCAGGGCTTCCTGATGTCATAATCAGAATAATGAAAAGGAAATACTTAAAGCTATTGTAGACCCATTGTCACAACAGACCATTAAAAACTAAAACATTCCCTTAATTAAACTAAAACCAATATAAGTTTAGTCTAACATCGATCAGAGTTGTAGAATTGTTCCCATCACGCCACAAGCTTCACCCCTTAGCCCTTGCTAAGGGGTTTAACCCAACATAATCAGACTAAATCTCAACATAATTCATAAGAAAAAGCAGAAAAAAATAAAGAAAATAGATAAAAATTCCAAAACTTCTCTCTCCGCTTCTCTTTCTCTATATGACGTCCACATGTTCAAGCACCCAAGCCTAGATTCCCTCCTTCCACGTTCTCTCTCTCCTTTTATAAGTGTTACAGTCGGTGGCTAGAGTTGGTTTTGAGGCGGTGGAGAATGCGCAAGTGCTGTTTACGCATGGCAGCGTGCGCAACACCTTTCGCAGTAGAAAAACAATGCAAATTGACTTGCATTTTGACGAAAATTGCAGGACATGAGCGGTATGTCCTTGGAATCCGGCATCGTGGCACTGGTCGACCCTTCCTTGGCTTTCATATGGACGGTCCAGATTGATCGAATGGGCCATTCTGGTGGGCCATAACGTCAAATTGTGTCCAGTTTTACAGACACGGCCTGTGCAGAAAAGTTGCGCTGTGATGATTGGTGGGCCCCTGTTTTAGCGTTGGTGAGAAAATCCACTCCATCCATTAGCTTCTTGGCGAGATTTCAGGTGGGAATGAATGGTTTTGGAGTGATTTTGATATGGCCCACCTACTTGATCTTACTTCCATCTGATCTGTGGTTGAAAGGTTAGGAACTCATCATCGCTATTTCCTGGAATTGTGTCACTTAGGTGGTGATAAGAGGATTGGTGGGATTCCAATGGACGGTCCGGATCGGATCGTCGATGCATGGTGTTGGCCCACAAGAATCCAACCGCGGCTCTGTTTCACGCCACAGGAAACACAGTTTCCTATTTTGAAGAAGAGACTCGGTCAAACCGAGTTTTGACCGGACTCCCAGTCCGGTGTACCTCTCGCGCACATGTACCTTGTGTACATGCAATATACACGTGGGGCCCATAGTGATGTTTGAGAGAAATCCGCTCCGTCCATCTGTTTTATTACCTCATTTAAGGAGTTGAAACCAAAATTGAAGTGTATCCAGATATCAGGTGGGCCCCAAATAAGAGTTTTATGGGATAATCTGTCCGTTGGGCCACTTCTACAAGTATCCAATGGCTGAAATTTTATGTGTACGGTTGATCAATGGTCCTCAATCCATGTATGAAGTTTCGAGTCGATCAGATGGTGGGAACATTGTGATCTTGCATTCTGGACGTTTTTCAGGCCTGTTTGAAGTGAGTGGCTGGAAATTCTCTGATCTCTAGTATGTAAATCTTCAATCTTGGTCCCATAGAGTCCCGTCCACTGCCTTGGTGATGCCAGAGTGTCAAATCCATACCTTTAACATCCTTTTCAATCAATGCTTGTCAATTCTCCTTGTATCACAAACACGATTAAAATAGCCCATTAAAACAGTATCATGTTCATAATTCAGGTAATAACTGGGGTTTAATATGCAATATTTGACCCTCAACACCTACTTGTCAAGAGCATTAGGGCGTTCGATCACCTAATGGATCTCGGAGAGACATTCTTCATCCTCCGAGAATACAGTATGAAACTGCATCCCGCGAAGTGTGCCTTCGAAGTCGGCTTTGACAAATTCCTCAGGTTTCAGGTCAGTCGGCGGGGCATTGAAGCAAACCCCAACAAGATCAAGACGCTCCTTGATATGAGCTTGCCTCGGACGACAAAAGAGATATAGTGTCTCACCGGACGAGTAGCGGTGCTCGGACGGTTCATATCCAGAGCCACGGATAAATTTCTCTTCTTTCAGCAGCTGAAGGGTCATAAGAAAGCCGAGTGGACATCGGAATATAAGCAAGCCTTCCATCAGTTGAAGCAGTATCTGGGCTCACCGCCCCTACTATCCAAGCCTGAAGAGGGCAAGTCCTCATTCTTTTATCTGGCAGTGTCGGCCTCAGCCATCAATTCCGCACTAATGAAGGAGGTGGGGAGCAAGAAGCTCCCCGTGTACTATGTGAACAAAGCAATGGTGCTTATTGAGACAAGGTACCCGGCTCTTGAGAAGTTAACACTCTGTTTAATTGTCTCAGCTCGAAGGTTACACCCATACTTTCAGGCCCATTCCATCATTTGTCCTGACCAACTCTCCCCTCAGGCAAGTCCTCCATAGGCCCGAGGTATCAGGTCGGCTAACTAAGTGGGCGATTGAACTCGGGAAGTTTGATATCCAATTCTGGCCAAGGACCACGATTAAGAGCCAAGCTGTGACTGACTTCATTGCAGAGTTCACTGCTCCGTGTGAAGAAGGGCCAATCGCTGAAGTAGAAGAAGCTCCTTCGCCCGCTCCTCCAACCGATCAAGATACAATGTCAGAACAAAGATGGATCCTTTTTGTGGACGAGTCGTCCAACACCAAGCGCACTGGGGCAGGAATTGTCCTAGTCGCGCCCAACTCTACACCTATTTAGAACGCAATCAGGCTCGGCTTCAAAGCCACTAACAATGAAGCAAAGTATGAGGCCTTATTAACTGGACTCAAAGTAGCGGCCAGTCTGGGGGGTCTAGTCCTTCGAGGTGCGATGCGACTCTCAGCTGGTGATGAATCATATCTCCACTGAACATGAGGCTAAGGAGACTAGAATGGTGACTTATCTGGCTAAGGCCAAGAAGTTGATAGAAAAGTTTTGGAGCAGCACTATCAATCAAATATCGAGAGCAGAGAAATCCTAGGCCGACGCCTTAGCAAGGCTAGCCTCGGCTACGAAGGGAAAGATTCCTCGGGTCATCCTAGTGGAGTTCATAGAACATCCGAGCATTGACCGAACAGATCGGGAAACGGTCAACCCGATGGAAGTCGCACCGAGCTGGATGGATCCAATTCATAATTACCTCACATCTGGTCAGGTCCCCTCGAACAAGTTAGAGGTAAGACAGCTGAGGATTAGAGCTGCACAGTACATGGTCTTGGACGAGGTCTTGCACAAGAAGGGGCATTCACAACCATACATCAGGTGTCTCCAACCCGATGAAGCAAACTATGTGATTCGGGAGATTCATGAAGGCATCTGTGGAAACCACTTTGGTGGTCAGGCTCTGGCTCTGAAGATACTCCGTTAAGGATATTTCTGGCCGACCATCAGGGTGGACTCGAAGAACTATGTCCAGAGGTGCGATAAGTGTCAGCAATATGTGACCATGCCAAGGTAACCTAAATAAGAGATGAACCCCATAAGCGGGCCGTGGTCGTTCGCTTAATGGGAAATCGACATAATCGGACCTCTGCCCACTGGGAAAGGACAGGTCAAGTTCGTTATTGTTACAGTCGACTACTTTACCAAGTGGGCCGAGGCCGAGCCTGTCGCAAAAATCACGGAGCAGAAGGTGGTCGACTTTGTTTGGAAAAACATCATCTGTCGATTCGTAATCCCATGCACCGTCGTTTCTGATAACGGCAAGCAGTTCAACAACAATAAGTTCCGAGACATGTGTCGGGGGCTCGGCATTTTAAACGCGTATTCCTTGTATCGGCACCCGCAATCCAATGGACAAGTGGAGGCAGTAAACAAAGTTATCAAGCACCACTTCAAAATAAAATTGGAGAAAGCAAAAGGCAACTGGGCCGAGGAGCTTCCATTCGTCCTCTGCGCCTATAGGACTACGACTCAGTAGTCTATTGGGAAAACTCCATTTTCACTGTCCTACGATTCGGAAGAGATGGTGCCAGTCAAGATTGGCCTCCCTACAGCTCGGGTCAGAAATTATCAGGAAGATTGGAATGCTGAGCAGATTGCAACCAATCTGGACATACTCGAGGAAGCTAGAGATGTCTCCACACTTCGAGTTGCTGCTCAGCATTAGTAGGTGGCACGATTTTATAACTCCAAGGTCAAGACTCTGCGATTCCGACCAGATGACTTGGTTCTCCGTCACGTCTTCTAGAACACTGCGAAGTCGGGGGCTGGGGCACTCGGACCCAATTGGGAGGGGCCCTATCGCGTGGTCAGATCGACCAAGCCAGGCTCCTACCACTTGGAGGATCTTGAAGGGCATCAGTTCCCTCACCCCTGGAACGCCGAGCACCTAAAAATCTACTATCGTTGACGTATTGGACGCTAAAGGCCCCCAATAAGTGTACAGCTCAGAGCGGCTAGCCTCTTAAGGCTTTTAACAAAGTCTCTTTTTATTCTACATAATCTACTTGCACAACTTGTCGATAAACGAAAAAAGTTGCCCGTCACAAGTGGGGGCTGACTCAATAGACTAATCCCTTAAAGAAGGGGTTAGTACATTAACCCATGAAAACTCGCCAAGAGATCCCCTCATATGTAAGGGAAAAGCCCATGGACGACCTGATCCCTTAACGAAGGGGTCGGCTCGTCATACGACCAACGGATTTACAAAAATGATTGCCGCTCACCATTCGTGGGAGGGTTGACCCCTCAAAGGGTCGGTCCTTATAATTTTAACATCGCAAGATTCAATAGAATAGCCAAGGAGTCTCCTAGGTATGGGAAGACAGCTCTTGGATGAGCCAACCTACTAAGGAGTCTACTCGTCAATCAATAGCTTAGTATCTAAGAACCATCATTCAGTAAAATCGATCATGTTATATCATGCCCTCTCTCGAGGGTTAAAAGATTATCCACAAAAATTATCTATAAAAAAACTATTGTTTAAAGAGTTAAAAGAGAAGGGGGTATCAAAAACTAGTCAGTTGGAGGGAATTGAGGGGTCAGTAGCCGGGCCCGGGGAGATGTCCTCGGCCGGTCTCTCCCCTACGTCCTCGGAAGTGAGGGACTCGAGGTTAAGATCTGGGTAGAGCTCCTGGACTGAGTCAATGCAGGCATTGAAGCCCCAGTTGTAGAACTTGTTGGCCTCGATGGTCCTCTCCTCTGAGGTCTTGAACGCATCCATCGCGGCGGCCACCACTGATGCCAGGGAAGCTTCATCCTCAGCCCGTTGAGCCTCCTTCACCTTCGCTACTACTCGGTCAACTCTTCTGCTGCCTCAGCCTTGGCCCGCTCTAGTGAGTCCTTCAGTTGAGCATTCTCCTTCACGAGTAAGTCGGTGTGAGCCCTAGCTCCTGTCAGCTCAGCTACAACAGCAGCGCAACATGCCTGAAGGTCATTGACGACCCCCTGAAGCTGTAACTCTCTCGCCTTTCCATCATCCAACAGCTCGTGCAGTTCCGCCTGCTCTACTCAAAGGACTGCAGCCTTGTCTCAGAGAGTCTCGACTTCGCCCTTGAGAGCGGCTATCTCCTTGTCCTTTTGTGTGATCTCTCTCAACCTCTCCCAAGTCATCAGGAGCCTTGGGATGGACTGAATCAAAACAAGTATGTGAGTGTATGGATGCGACTAGGAGAGAATTAAGACGAGAAAGTTCAGTAAAGATACCCCGTAGAATACAGAGGCTATGTCATTCACAGAGGACTCGTCCAACTTGTTAAGGAGGGCAGTGATCTCCTCCTCTGGAGCATGCTTTGCAGTCCAGCGAACTAAGCCCAACATATGATAGCCTAGCGGAAGCCTGCCCCCACTGGTTTCGACCCAAGAAAACCCCGCTGCTCCTCTTGCCCCGGTCCCGCTGCCCACCTAAGCTTGGGCCTCGGCCCTGTGATCATCTTTGACTTTGGGAGGAAACAACATCGCATCAACGATCCGAATGGCCTCCTCCCGTTCGGAGGAAGACGAGATGGCTATGCAGGGCTCGGGGGCGGGTGGAGGTGCTTCCGAGGCATGAGGGGCGACGACGGGAGGAGGAATCGAAGCTGGAACATTATTAGCAGTGGCCCTGACCGCAGTGTTGGTTGGACGTGTTAAAGCTGCAGCAACAAAAATTGAAGCTGCTCCGACAAAAACTGAAGCTGCAACAGTAGGAGCTGGAGCAGCGGTAACAGAAATTGGAGCCGAGGAGTCCTCGCTGCGAGGAGTCTCCTACCTCTTCCTACCCGTCGTATTTGTTCGCGGTTCGGATCTCAACATCTCTTCGACTGACGGGGGGCCCTCCTCGTCCGAGATCCAGAGGCTTTGGCAATGCCTGCGTATGTGACAATAAGTTAATGTCTGAGCTACGAGATCTTCAGCTTCAGTAAAGTAAAAAAGCAAAGAGGCACTTACTGAATGAAGTAGGGAGCGGCTTGAATCTGCAGAGCCCGGACCGATAAAGGTTGTCCACTGTAATCAAGAACGACTAGGAGTGTAGATCCTCTGAATGTGCCCTGGCCTTGGTGATCTGATTCTTTTGATCCGAGGAGAGGAGAGGTTGACCCCTCAAGAAGTTTGTAGAAATGAAGTTAAAACACAGATCAAAGTCCAGCAAGCCGGGGAGTGTTGCAAAAAGATTGTTTGAGGTCCAACTTGGAATAACAAATTGGGTAGGGACCCGAGTCCTTAGATTCCCGAGCTCCGCTACTGACGCTTCCCACTTGTCCAAAGCCCAAAACCACTTGTTCTTCCAATCCTTGTTAGAGGATGGAAGTTGTAGGACTAGTCCCGAGCCTTTGCTGTAAGACCCGTGTCCTAATCCGTACTGTTCCGTTAGCTTCCGCGGTCCTTCCGGTCAAATTCCGGCAACCTTCGCACTGTATTCGGTGTTTGCGCACGATCCTAAGCCCGGTCCCGCGCACCGACGTCGGCTTGGTCCGAAAGTTATATCATAGCGACCGCGTCGTCGCCGCGGTTCCATCACCGTGACTTGCGCACCGAACCGATACCCAGTCAAGAAGATGCCGATCAGCGTTTATTCCGAAGAAACACCGCGCGTTGCGGATTTCGAGGGAATCTCTACAATTAGTCCCATCAATCAACCATTAAAGCATCCCATACCTCAAGTACAACAACCCATCTCTACCTTTTACAAAAGTCTACCCTCTTTCCACCTCACCACTCCTCTTTTTCCCATTTTCAACATCAACCATACCTCCTTTTACAATTTTCAACCCAAACCATCCCCCATCACTCCATCACCCATCTCTTTCTCTCTCTCTCTCTCTCTCTCTCTCTCTCTCTCTCCCTTTACAACTATCTCTCTTATTCATTTTTTCAAAAATCTAAATCCAAGAGAGAGCACCATACGTATGAGTCCCCCATGGTGAGAAAACTTCATTTGTGAGGTCCACCTTTCCTACCCCTTCATCTCTCATCTCAACCATCCATTTTTCATCTTCCTCCATCAAAGAGAAGCACAAGGAGCTAAGGAAGCCAAGGGAGCAAGAAGATCAAGTGGTGGGTGCCTTGATAGGGTAGATTTTCATATTTTTAAGATGGGCCAAGTGAGGCCAACCGATCAATGGTTTGGATCTCACTTTGGACCCTAAGATGTGGCCGATGGCCCACTTGGATCATCATGATCATTCCATGATGGGGCCATTCTCCATGGACCCCATCATGATGTTTATTTTCTTGTATGCTTAGGGTCATCTAGACCATCTATTTTAGTGGAGAAAGGATCTCCACCGTTGGATTTCAATTCCATGGACCCCACATGTCATGGGACCCACTTGATGTATGATTTAGTGCAAGGGAGGGCCCATAGTGCCGGGGTCCCTCCATCACGCGGGTCTCCCGCGCGCTCTCGCTCTCTCCCTCTCTATTTCCTTTTCTCTTTATATGTGTGATCATAACAGGGTTGTATGGCCCACTTGGATGGATCCCACCCTGAAACATGCATCCTTTCCAAGCCATCTACAAGTGGGCCCACTTTGTGTGTAGTATCCACGCCATCCTCCATGAGGTGGCCCACATAAGCAAGGCCCACCTCTAGTGTATTTATAGAGTCCAGCGTCCAGGGACGCTGGACGTTTCAGGGGAAATGTAAATGTTAGCTTGGTTTGGGGATGGCCCACTTGTGTAGGCTCCACCTTGATGTATGTATTAAATCCATGCCGTCCATTCTTTTCCCAAACCTGTTTTAGGCGTTGAGCCAAAAGATGGGGTTAATCAGACCTTCAGGCGGGCCATACCATACCAAATGGCGGTTTTCACCATTGAAACCTTCCCTAACTTCCTATACGCCAAAACATGTCCGATATTGGACTTGAACTGCTCGTGGTGAGCCATGGAAGAGCACTGGATGGCGTGGATTCCCTGGATATGGACCCCACCTGCAAATTCCTTGAAAAAATCAAAAATCAAAAAAAAAAAAACTGCAACACAGCAGCGTTGCTGCTGTGTCAGGAAGCGCAGCAGGATTGGATACCGGAAATACTGTTTTACATGGGGTGCGATAGCTGACGTGGGCCCACCCCAAAAATCAGCTCGATCCAAGACTCAGGTGGCCCACACCGTAGGAAACAGTGTGAATTGAACTCCACCCTAGAAACCTTTTCTGGGCCCACAGAAGTTTGGGATCAAGGTGAAATTTGTTTCCACCCTTCACCTGGGTCCAGGTGACCTTATCAACGGCCTGGATGGAATATAAACATTATGGTGGGCCCCACATGGAGCCCACAGTGATGTAAGTGTTTTAGTCTCACCGTCCGCCTGGACGGTGGACGTGGAGCCACTGTGATGAGTGTGTGGGCCCACTGTGATGTGTGCGTGTGTGTGTGTGTGTGTATATATATATATATATATATAATATTATATGTATTATGTATATATATATTATATACTATATATATTATATACTATATTTTATGTATATATTTTTACTAATGTTGAGGCCAATGATTGAGGCCCACCTTGATATATAGGTAAGGCCCACCTCAGTACGTGTGGCCCATGGTTGAGGCCCACTTTAATGTATATATAGAGCCCATGGGTCGAGGCCCATTTAATGTATTAGGGGCCCATGGGTCGAGGCCCATTAAGATGAAATGTGGCTAATGTGAGTAGGCCCATTTGATGCATATATGGGGCCCAACTGTCGAGGCCCATTTGACACATGTAAGGCCCATAAGATTAGGCCCATTTGATACGTTCTAAAGCCCACAGTTTATAGTCCATTGCAATGCACATAAGGCTCATTGGTGCGGCCCATTGATGTGGCCCACTTAATGAATATAAGGCCCATGTGACTTGGCTAATTTGATGTATTTAAGGGCCCAATGGATGTACCTAAGGTCCATTGCAATGTGTGATCCCAAAATAACTTATGAAATGATATTTGTGGCAGTCGTGCCTTGGGAGCAATGTTGGTTTGACGTCCACATTGTAAGTGTAGTGTGGTTAAATGTCCGCATTATGACTTTCCCTTGGGCCCACTGTTAGGCCCATATGTGTAGTGTGTAGGCCGTCTAGGCCCATCTTCATTATGAACATCATCCACCCCATATAACATATTTAATTCCATGATTCATGATCATATGCATCATACGTATGCTTAATATGAGAAATGACTGATCATAGCATAGCCTTCGGGCAGATTGTTTAGGGATAGGGGGTGTTGCCTACATGAGCGCACGATACGCGCAGATTTTGCATGACCGAATAGTGTGATTCATGCATTCGCATTGTGTGGTATGGTTCTATACGCCCTAGCGACATCGGGGTTGTGCCACAGACGTATCGTGGTTGGCGGGATTGGATACCGGAAATCTTGTTCTACATGGGGTGCGATAGATATCCCGGGTGAAAGTCCCTAAACCCTTATAGTACCGGGAGGTTGCTCCAACGTCTAGGCCAGAGTGGGTGCATGAGCGTTGGGTGCCGATTACCAGACGGTTGCGCTTTCCACGTGTCGTGGTCGGTTGGAAGGGGGTGTGGCCTTACACGCCTGGGGAGTAGGGGGCAATGCTAGGTTGAGTGACCAGCTCGAGGAATGGGTCCGCTATTGACGAGCCGAGCCCGATATTGGCAGGCGGATAGTGAGGTCTTTTCCACTCACCTTATTGCGCGCGATGGGGCGGCAATCTGGCTTGGAGTGTACTAGACCCCGGTGATATTCCAGATTTGAGCCGTATTGACATGTGGACTTAGATGAGGATTTGTATGCTTGACTTGCATTTTGCATTGCATGGCCTTGGTATGGCCGACATCATTCTTTGCACCGCATGGCCTTGGTACGGCTAATGGGATTCTTAGCATTTATCAGCATGTTCCGCATTACTCTGATACTGCATGACTACATTATCACCTTGAGCATACACTTTCACCACCCTCTAAGCTTTCTATAAGCTTATGCACGACCGTTGCGTGCAGGTGACGTTGGATCACAGCAGCGCTGAGGCTTGGACGCGTGGCTGATCTTCTTTTGGAGTTTTGGTCTATCTTCATTGTATTTCCCTTATGCTCATTGTACTTGTAAAGTTTTTCTATTATAGTAGAAATGTGATGGAGTTTTTGGTTGTTGTTTGTGGGTTATGCCTTTGGTTATGCTTATTACGAATCAAACTGAAGTTGAAAATCCTCCTTGTAGCATCCCAGGATCGGAACCTGGCGAATGGGCGCTGGGAGCCGAGAATGGGGTTCTACGGAGGCTGTCGGCGCCGGATTCGGCGATCAGAAATTTTGTGAGCCCGGTCTCCGAGTTTGGGGCGTGACAGAAGTTGGTATCAGAGCATAACTCGGGAATAACCAAGAACAACATTACATGTCTGCTATGAATGATTTAAGTCCTAAGTTCGGATAGCCTAGCGATCTTTTATTACCGACCCTTAACGAGTGTGCCTCCGAGAGTTTTCAAGGTTGATTAGGCACCTTCGCTCTTTCCTGTAGGATATGGCGCGCAGGAGAGTGACCCGATCGACTCCCGCCCCACCACCTGCGGCTCCCGCACTACCACCTACGATCCCTGCTCCACCACCCGAGATCCCTACTGCCCCACCTGAGGATGCCACCCATCTACCAGGGATTCATGCTGCCCAGCCTATGGGCGCAGCTCCTCCACCAGAGACCGGTGCGGAGCCTACCGTATCTGTGAGTGCTTCCCAGTTACAGCAGATGCTGCAGGCTGTGACGGCCGCACTTCAGGGGCAGGGCAGACCCCCAGTCGTTTCTCCAGCACAGGCAGAGCAGGAGCGCTCGAGTGCCCTCCTTCGAGAGTTCCGACGCCTCGATCCCCCGCATTTCCAGGGTGAGCCAGACCCGACCGTGGCCGAGAGATGGCGCGCTGACGTAGAGAAGATATTTGAGACGATGGGATGCGCGACCGAGCGGCGAGTCCGATTAGCCGTATTTCTTCTCCATGGTGAGGCTGAGCACTGGTGGATGTCAGTCTCTCGAGCAGCGGGCACTGATTTTGTTTGGACTTGGGAGGATTTTGTGGATCGGTTTGACCGACAGTATTTTCCCGATCACATCCGGCGTCAGCGAGCATTGGAGTTTGAGGCCTTGGTGCAGGGCGATATGACAGTGGCTCAGTATGCCGCTCGTTTTGTAGCACTGTCCCGATTTGCACCTTACTTAGTGGATGATGAGGAGCGGAGAGCCCGCCGATTCGAGGCCGGCTTGCGTTACGGTCTTCGAGGCCGTGTTATTGGGCATGAGCTCCCTACCTTCGAGGAAGTGGTGCGGAAGGCCCAGATTTTTGAGGCTGAGTGGGACAGCTCTCAGTCTGATCGCGGTCAGAGGAGGGACCGGAAGAGGCAGGCTCCTTCCAGTGATACCCAGCAGGGTCGACCACCGCAGAGGCGCACAGGTCGCCCAGCCGCCCAGCCACAAGAGCACTAGCAGCACCTCCGGCACCACCTCCGAGACAGTTCTCGGCACTTGTTTTAGGTGCGGTGCGGCAGACACCGTATGTGGAGTGTCTCGCCCCAGGCAGAGAGGTCCACGCAGCCTCCACCACCGCAGGAACAGAGACCCCCACAGCGGCAGAGGCCCCCACACGGCGCGGCAGCCTCCACCACCGAGACCACCTCGGCAGATCGCACAGCCTCCGAGCGCGCAGCGAGCGGGCGATGACCGCCTCGGCAGGCAGCACGCTCGAAGAGACAGGCACCTCCCGCCCGGCTCGAGCTCGATTCTATGCGGCCCGCAGATCCTCAGTCATCTGGAGGAGTCGTTGAGGGTATACTTCCTGTATCTGCATGCATTGCACGTGTGTTGTTTGATTCTGGTGCATCGCATTCTTTCGTGGCTGAGAGTTTTTGCCGATTGACTGGTTTACCGTTGGAGTCTGCTCGTGAGGGGTTGACAGTATCGACTCCCTTGGGGAAGACTGCAGTGTTGGGCCGATTTTGCTTGTCTTGCCCCGTTTTGGTTGGGGATATGTTTTTGCCTGCCGACCTGTTTGCTTTGCCTATGTCCGAGTTCGATGTCATCCTGGGCATGGATTGGCTTGCCGAGTATCACGCCATATTGGATTGCTCCGCGAGGACAGTCACGTTTTGTATACCTGGCTTGCCGCAGTTCCAGTTCATTGCTGAGCCCAGAGGAGAGCCGTTGTCTTGTTTGATGTCTTGTGCCTTAGAGGAACCCTTAGCGGTGAGCGTCGACCAGTTGCCTGTGGTTTGCGATTTTCCCGATGTGTTTCAGGAGATTCCGGGATTACCGCCTCGTCGACTCACCGAGTTTCAGATTGATCTCGTGCCCGGTACTGCGCCTATTTCAAAGGCCCCATATCGTATGGCACCATTGGAGTTGCGGGAACTGCAGAAGCAGTTGGACGAGTTGCGTGAGTTAGGCTTTATTCGTCCGAGCAGTTCGCCGTGGGGAGCGCCGGTACTCTTCGTGAAGAAGAAGGATGGCTCGTTGAGGCTCTGCGTAGATTACCGCGAGCTCAACAAGGTCACGATCAAGAACAAGTATCCGCTCCCGAGGATTGATGATTTGTTCGATCAGCTGCAGGGTGCACAGTTCTTTTCAAAGATTGACTTGCGTTCCGGTTATCATCAGATTCGGGTCCGAGAGGAGGACATTTCGAAGACAGCATTCAGGACGCGTTATGGTCATTTCGAGTTTGTGTCATGTCCTTCTGATCGACCAATGCGCGCAGTTGTTCATGCGATTGATAAACGAGGTCTTCCGTCCGTATCTCGATCGGTTTGTTGTAGTCTTCATCGCCGACTTCTGATTTATTCGAGGACTCGTGAGGAGCATGAGCGATTTGGAGGTTACATTGCAGACCCTCCGCGCACACCGGCTGTATGCGAAGTGGAGAAGTGCGAGTTTTGGCAGAGGAGGTGAAGTTCCTCGGTCACGTGGTGACGAGGAGGGTGTCGCAGAGACCCCTCGAAGGTTGAGGCGGTGCGTCTGGGGCCAGCCCACGATCGCGTCCGAGATCCGCAGCTTTCCTTGGTTTAGCGGGCTACTACCGGCGTTTTATTGAGGGCTTCTCTCGTATTGCGGCCAGTTGACTAGGTTGACTCGGAAGGGCGCAGAGTTTATTTGGAGTGACGCTGCGAGCGAGCATTTATGGAGTTAAAGGACCGTCGGGGTCGCTCCTGTCCTCACTCTTCCCTCCGGGAGTGACGAATTTATTGTATTTACCGATGCATCGCATATTGGTTTGGGTGTCATCCTGATGCAAACACGGCAAGCCTGTAGCCTTCGCGTCTCGCCATCAAGGTCCATGAGCCGAACTACCCCACGCATGATTTAGAGTTGGCAGCAGTTGCTTCGCACCGAAGGTGTGGAGACACTATCTCTATGGGGTTAGGTTCGAGCTCTTTTCGATCATAAGAGCTTGAAGTACCTCTTCTCTCAGTCTGAGTTGAATATAACAAAGGCGTTGGATGGAGCTCTGAAGGACTATGATTTCGATCTCCGGTACCACCCGGGTAAGGCGAACGTGGTGGCGGATGCCCTCACCCGTTAGCCACGAGGCCGGTGGCGCATATGATGATTCAGAGTGGCGGATGCTCGAGGACATAGCAGTACGACTTTGAGTTTGGCTTGCAGTCTTCTATTGTGCGATTATCGAGCCTGTCGATTCAACCCTCTCTTGTCGCAAGGGTGATCGAGGCTCAGACGAGTCGTTACAGGATTACCGAGCAGAGGCGCATCTGAGAGTTAGGCAGATTGCGATTGGTACGGATGGTGGACTTCGCCGAGGCCGATTATGTGTCCCGGATATTCCCGAGCTACGCCGAGATCTTATGACCGAGGCACATCGATCGCGGTTTTCTATCCATCCGGCTCGACAAAGATGTACCATGACATGAGGCGACGTATTTTGGGCGGGGATGAAGCGCCGGATCGCCGGCTTTGTGGCCGAGTGTGACACGTGCCGGCGTGTCAAGGCCGATCATCGGAGACCCCTTGTCTATTGCAGCAGTTGAGTGTCCCGATGTGGAAGTGGGAGCACGTGTCGGCAGATTTTATTAT
The DNA here is from genome assembly GCF_029962835.1 of Magnolia sinica. NCBI lineage: Eukaryota > Viridiplantae > Streptophyta > Magnoliopsida > Magnoliales > Magnoliaceae > Magnolia > Magnolia sinica. Next base: position 5,033,919 of record NC_080584.1, on the reverse strand, counting down.
GGGCTTGCCGAGGACTCGGCCGGTCATGACGCCATCCGGGTTGTCGTGGATCTTACGAAGTCGGCACATTTTATTGCGATACGTGCGACTTGGCCTTTGGACCGGCTTGCGAGATTATTCATTGAGGATATTGTGAGACTGCATGGCGTTCCAGTCTCGATCGTTTCTGACCGAGACCCGAGGTTCACGTCTCAGTTTTGGGGGAGCTTCCAGAGAGCGATGGGTTCTGATTTGCAGCTCAGCACCGCGTACCATCCGCAGACCGATGGCCAGACCGAGAGGGTCAACCAGATCCTTGAGGATATGCTTCGGGCCTGCGCGATTGATTTCGGGGGTAGCTGGGATGAGCATCTGCGATTGGCTGAGTTTTCATACAATAACAGCTATCAGGCGACCATCGGCATGGCTCCTTTTGAGGCGCTATATGGCAGACCATGCAGATCACCGAGTTGTTGGGCCGAGGTGGGAGAGCGTCGTCTCTTAGGTCCCGAGCTTGTGCAGGTGACGTCAGAGGCTATTGATATCATCAGGCAGAGGATGCGCACAGCTCAGAGCCGGCAGAAGAGTTTTGCTGATCGTCGGCGTCGTCCCTTGGAGTTTGATGTAGGGGACCATGTGTATCTCAAGGTCTCGCCCATGAAGGGCGTAGTTCGATTTGGAGCGAAGGGCAAGCTTGCCCCGAGATTCATAGGACCTTTTGAGATCACTGGGCGCGTTGGTGCCGTGGCCTATCGGCTTGCCTTGCCATCTCAGTTGTCTGGCGTCCACAACGTTTTTCATGTCTCCATGTTGAGGAAGTGTGGGTCAAACATCATTCCTGTTATCGATTGGCAGCCGTTAGAGGTTCGTGAGGACGCTTCCTATATTGAGCAGCCAGTCCGTATCCTTGATCGGAAGGAGCAGGTCCTCCGGACCAAGGTCATTCCGTTGGTGAAGGTTCAGTGGGGTCACCATTCTGTTGAGGAGGCTTCTTGGGAGCGTGAGGCTGAGATTCGAGAGCGTTATCCCCATCTTTTTGATGATTGATTGTATTGTATGTTGTATGTTATCTTTGATTTTATATAGTGATGTTATGTTTCTTCTCCCTCTTGAGTTCTGCCTAGTTGCGATGATTGTGTGAATTTCGAGGACGAAATTTCTATTAGGAGGGGAGAGCTGTAAGACCCGTGTCCTAATCCGTCTCCGTTAGCTTCCGCGGTCCTTCCTGTCAAATTTAACCTTCGCACTGTATTCGGTGTTTGCGCACGATCCTAAGCCAGGTCCCGCGCACCGACGTCGGCTTGGTCCGAAAGTTATATCATAGCGACCGCGTCGTCGCCCCGGTTCCAACGCCGTAACTTGCGCACCGAACCGATACCCAGGCAAGAAGATGCCGATCAGCGTTTATTCCGAAGAAACACCGCGTGTTGCGGATTTCGAGGGAATCTCTACAATTAGTCCCATCAATCAACCATTAAAGCATCCCATACCTCAAGTACATCAACCCATCTCCACCTTTTACAAAAGTCTACCCTCTTTCCACCTCACCACTCCTCTTTTTCCCATTTTCAACATCAACCATACCTCCTTTTACAATTTTCAACCCAAACCATCCCCCATCACTCCATCACCCATCTCTTTCTCCCTCTCTCTCTCTCTCCCTTTACAACTATCTCTCTTATTCATTTTTTCAAAAATCCAAATCCAAGAGAGAGCACCATACGTATGAGTCCCCCATGGTGAGAAAACTTCATTTGTGAGGTCCACCTTTCCTACCCCTTCATCTCTCATCTCAACCATCCATTTTTCATCTTCCTCCATCAAAGAGAAGCACAAGGAGCTAAGGAAGCCAAGGGAGCAAGAAGATCAAGTGGTGGGTGCCTTGATAGGGTAGATTTTCATATTTTTAAGATGGGCCAAGTGAGGCCAACCGATCAATGGTTTGGATCTCACTTTGGACCCTAAGATGTGGCCGATGGCCCACTTGGATCATCATGATCATTCCATGATGGGGCCATTCTCCATGGACCCCATCATGATGTTTATTTTCTTGTATGCTTAGGGTCATCTAGACCATCTATTTTAGTGGAGAAAGGATCTCCACCGTTGGATTTCAATTCCATGGACCCCACATGTCATGGGACCCACTTGATGTATGATTTAGTGCAAGGGAGGGCCCATAGTGCCGGGGTCCCTCCATCACGCGGGTCTCACTCTCTATCTCTCTCTCCCTCTCTATTTCCTTTTCTCTTTATATGTGTGATCATAACAGGGTTGTATGGCCCACTTGGATGGATCCCACCCTGAAACATGCATCCTTTCCAAGCCATCTACAAGTGGGCCCACTTTGTGTGTAGTATCCACGCCATCCTCCATGAGGTGGCCCACATAAGCAAGGCCCACCTCTAGTGTATTTATAGAGTCCAGCGTCCAGGGACGCTGGACGTTTCAGGGGAAATGTAAATGTTAGCTTGGTTTGGGGATGGCCCACTTGTGTAGGCTCCACCTTGATGTATGTATTAAATCCATGCCGTCCATTCTTTTCCCAAACCTGTTTTAGGCGTTGAGCCAAAAGATGGGGTTAATCGGACCTTCGGGCGGGCCATACCATACCAAATGGCGGTTTTCACCATTGAAACCTTCCCTAACTTCCTATACGCCAAAACATGTCCGATATTGGACTTGAACTGCTCGTGGTGAGCCATGGAAGAGCACTGGATGGCGTGGATTCCCTGGATATGGACCCCACCTGCAAAATCCTTAAAAAAATCAAAAATAAAAAAAAATAATAATAACAGCAGCAGCTGCTGCTGCTGCGTCAGAGGTGCAGCAGCGCTGCCTGCGCACGCCAGCGTCCGGGCGGACGGACGTACCAGCAGCCCAGCACGGCTGTAGCCGTGGGCCCCACCTTGATGTTTATATGCTATCTAAACCGTTCATATGGTGGGCCCCTACCTGACGTGGGCCCACCCCAAAAATCAGCTCGATCCAAGACTCAGGTGGCCCACACCGTAGGAAACAGTGTGAATTGAACTCCACCCTAGAAACCTTTTCTGGGCCCACAGAAGTTTGGGATCAAGGTGAAATTTGTTTCCACCCTTCACCTGGGTCCAGGTGACCTTATCAACGGCCTGGATGGAATATAAACATTATGGTGGGCCCCACATGGAGCCCACAGTGATGTAAGTGTTTTAGTCTCACCGTCCGCCTGGACGGTGGACGTGGAGCCACTGTGATGAGTGTGTGGGCCCACTGTGATGTGTGCGTGTGTGTGTGTGTGTATATATATATATATATATATATATATATATATATATATAATATTATATTTCATATAATATTATATGTATTATGTATATATATATTATATACTATATATATTATATACTATATTTTATGTATATATTTTTACTAATGTTGAGGCCAATGATTGAGGCCCACCTTGATATATAGGTAAGGCCCACCTCAGTACGTGTGGCCCATGGTTGAGGCCCACTTTAATGTATATATAGAGCCCATGGGTCGAGGCCCATTTAATGTATTAGGGGCCCATGGGTCGAGGCCCATTAAGATGAAATGTGGCTAATGTGAGTAGGCCCATTTGATGCATATATGGGGCCCAACTGTCGAGGCCCATTTGACACATGTAAGGCCCATAAGATTAGGCCCATTTGATACGTTCTAAAGCCCACAGTTTATAGTCCATTGCAATGCACATAAGGCTCATTGGTGCGGCCCATTGATGTGGCCCACTTAATGAATATAAGGCCCATGTGACTTGGCTAATTTGATGTATTTAAGGGCCCAATGGATGTACCTAAGGTCCATTGCAATGTGTGATCCCAAAATAACTTATGAAATGATATTTGTGGCAGTCGTGCCTTGGGAGCAATGTTGGTTTGACGTCCACATTGTAAGTGTAGTGTGGTTAAATGTCCGCATTATGACTTTCCCTTGGGCCCACTGTTAGGCCCATATGTGTAGTGTGTAGGCCGTCTAGGCCCATCTTCATTATGAACATCATCCACCCCATATAACATATTTAATTCCATGATTCATGATCATATGCATCATACGTATGCTTAATATGAGAAATGACTGATCATAGCATATGCCGGGCAGATTGTCTAGGGGCCCCATGCAGGGGTGTTGCCCTACATGAGCGCACGATACGCGCAGGATTTCCGCATGACCGAATAGTGTGATTCATGCATTCGCATTGTGTGGTATGGTTCGTACGCCCTAGCGACATCGGGCCGTGGCCTCCACAAGCATTTCGTGGATGCGGGATTGGATACCGGAAATACTGTTCTACATGGGGTGCGATAGATATCCCTGGGTGAAAGTTCCTAAACCCTTATGGTACCAGGAGGTTGCTCCAACGTCTAGACCGAGTGGGTGCATGAGCGTTGGGTGCCGATTACCAGACGGTTGCGCTTTCCACTGTGTCGTGGTCGGTTGGAAGGGGGTGTGGCCTTACCCGCCCGAGAGTAGGGGGCAATGCTAGGCTGAGTCTGACCAGCTCGAGGAATGGGTCCGCTATTGACGAGCCGAGCCCGATATTGGCAGGCGGATAGTGAGGTCTTTTCCACTCACCTTATTGCGCGCGATGGGGCGGCAATCTGGCTTGGAGTATACTAGACCCCGGTGATATTCCAGATTTGAGCCGTATTGACATGTGGACTTAGATGAGGATTTGTATGCTTGACTTGCATTTTGCATTGCATGGCCTTGGTATGGCCGACATCATTCTTTGCACCGCATGGCCTTGGTACGGCTAATGGGATTCTTAGCATTTATCAGCATGTTCCGCATTACTCTGATACTGCATGACTACATTATCACCTTGAGCATACACTTTCACCACCCTCTAAGCTTTCTATAAGCTTATGCACGACCGTTGCGTGCAGGTGACGTTGGATCACAGCAGCTCTGAGGCTTGGACGCGTGGCTGATCTTCTTTTGGAGTTTTGGTCTATCTTCATTGTATTTCCCTTATGCTCATTGTACTTGTAAAGTTTTTCTATTATAGTGGAAATGTGATGGAGTTTTTGGTTGTTGTTTATGGGTTATGCCTTTGATTATGCTTATTACGAATCAAACTGAAGTTGAAAATCCTCCTTGTAGCATCCCAGGATCGGAACCTGGCGAATGGGCGCTGGGAGCCGAGAATGGGGTTCTACGGAGGCTGTCGGCGCCGGATTCGGCGATCGGGAATTTTGTGAGCCCGGTCTCCGAGTTTGGGGCGTGACATTTGCTGTCGCGGGTTGTGAAGTAGTACCACGGCTCCTAACTATTGTACTTGATTAAGTATAGACTCATCAGCTCTTCCGTTGTCAGCTCCGGGTTCTTAGCTTGACGCCAGATGATGTACGGGGATATTAAAGCCCTCTAAGCATTGGGAGTAAACTAGCTTGGGGCCAGCCCCAAGTAAGCTGTTAGTGCGCGGATGAAGGGATGCACCGGAAGACGGAGCTCACATTGGAATGAGTAGAGAAAAATCGCAACTTCCCCTTCAGTAGGATATCCAGGGGTGTCAAGGGGCTCGGGAGCTCGTATCTGGACGGAGTCCGGGATTTGGAATTCTGATTGAACCCATTCTATCTGGGACTCAACCAGTATTGAGCCTCCTGAGACTATTTCTGCGGTTCGCCCACATGCGGGCATCTCTGTAACCCCTCCCGTTGGATCTCGGGGGGGCCTTTTTTCTGCCCTTGCGGCGCGTCTGAGTCCCGGTCTCTTTGCTCCTCCCAGGCGGAAGGTAGAGGGGTACTGCATCGAGAGGGCCCTCGGAGGCCTCCCACTTATCATCCGAGCTCTCTGGCTCAGAATCATGTAGTTTGAGGAGGGAATAAGATAGAACTTTGATACACCCACTTGCATTCCTCTAATGCCAAAGATACCAAGGCAGATTAAAGTTATCTTAATGGAGAAATAATCCAGTATTGTTAGACCACTCTAATATAGTACTCCACAGGTCAATCGATCAATTTGAACCGTCTATTAGGTCCAGCACATACCGATTAAAAGATTCTAGCCATCTGATCAATATCCTTTAAAATTGACAGTCAACATTGTCCATATAACAAATGATCCACTTAGAAACTCGAGCCATCCATTCGCTGAAGCCTATCATGGATTGGTTAAGAATCACTTTTATCAGGAAATTCTAGCCTTCCATTCAAGGCTTAGAAGCGAGTGGCTGACATGAAAAAAATGTCAATTCATGGATGGATTGCATAATCTGTGTTATGGGAAGATCAGATATGTCTGAACTCTGAGACCTGAGGCTGTCCAGAGTCGACTTGAGGCGCAAGACTAAGCTCGGACTTATGTGATAGGCGGGGGACAGACTTCCAACCCGACATTCGTTATACCTTCGCTCCGAGGCCCTAGGCTTGGATGACTAACTCAGAGCTTGGAGTGATCCGAGGCCGGGGCGGTTGGCTCGGAGTGATCCGAGGCCGGGGCGGTTGGCTCGGAGTTCAGAGTGAATTTTACCAATGAGGGGGACCATGAGGTGTCCCATTACCGCATGATTGGCGACAGTTACTCAACCGCCAACGTCCACACGACTACTAAACGACTGGGTGACTAAATCACCTGCAGGATGTGGCGAATGCCCCAAGATGTGCCTACTTATGCGGACATGCCCATCCTAAACGAGGGAGTATAAGTAGCATATTTTGGAGATGAGATAAGTACGCAATATCTCACACTCTCCCTACATCTCGACTTAGACCCAGATTCCCTTGACTTGGCTTAAGCATCAGAGGGTCTCTTGTTTAAGCCAGGGTCTCCTTTGCCGACCGCATTTGTATAGGACCAGGGCCCAGTGGGAGTCAGAAGCATTGAGTGGAGGGTAGCTTAGATTTTAACAGCAACAATATGAATGGGTGATTTTCTGCATGGTGGGTCATGAATTGTGTGATGGACGTAATGGACGGTCCAGATTGATCAACTGGATTTGCAAGTGTACCGGTGCAACTTGAAGTACCGTACAAGGTGTTTATCACTTTTTTTTTTTAAACGACCGTCTGACCCACTGGTAAGAATAACACCGAATATGATACTCAGGAAGAGGACAGTGGGCCATACTCATGCACACACCACCGTCAACAAAACTGTCCAAAATGTGGGTCCCATTGTTGATGTTGCACGACCAAAACCATCACACTGACCACAGGATTCTAACCATCCGATCGATGGCCACCAATTGGACGGCTCAGTATAGAATGAAATTCACTGGCAAACGTACAGTAATCCAACGGTTAAAAGCACCTAAGGTTGGTGATTTTTGGGCTTTCAAATACATCCACGCTTGTTGCCATGATACCCTTCTTATCCCAACGATTCAATAGACGGGCACACACAATACCTAGGACCAATCAATGGTCCGGATTCTAGAGGCAAACTAAAATTGATCCAACGGTTACAGTCATTCTCAAATGAAATGAACATTGATCCAGCGGTTAGGATCATTCTATTAGCACGATTTTCAGCCAACGCTCCATCCACATTCTGCCCCATACTTTGAACGGTTCGGATTGAGTTCACGTCTCCCTTAAAGATGGTCATGAAAGGAGGATGATAAAAAAAACAACTGTCCAAGTTTAACGTCATAATATCCACCGATCAAACGGTTAGAATCATCCGATCAGTGCAAATTTCAAGCTACAATCTCATCCACATTGCGCCCCACGATGTAAACAGTCCAGATCGATCACACGCTCACGGCCATCATTCCCACGTGTATGGTGGATAGCTACTCCATCATGGTCCGCCCAGCTCTTTTTACCTCTGTCTTCGCTGAAAACTGCCCGGTAAGTTTCGTACATTTCAACTTTTGAATTAGAAATTGAGAAGGAGAGAGAGGATCCTAACCGTCCACTCCTCATTTTCTCTTGCCATGAAAGGAAGATGATCAAAATCAACTGCCCAAATTTAAGGTGCATAACATTTACTGATCAAACGGTTAGAATTATCAGAACGGTCCAATTTTCAAGCTACACCCTACCCACATTGTGTCCACCACTGCCACGTGTACAGAAGATAGCTGCTTGATGATGGTCCACCCAACTCTTCTTACTTATTTCTACACTAAAAACTACCAAGTAGAGCTACATACCACCACACATCTGAATGCCAGAGAGGGATGCGAGGCTGTGTGGGGTCTATATAGATTCCCGTGATAAATCCACTCCGTCCATCAGTTTCTAAACATCACAATATTTTAAAGAAACAAAAATGACGATGTAAAAAATCTCAAGTGGACCACACTACACGAAACAGTGAGAACGGAAACTGCCACCGTTGAAACATTCCTGGAGCCGACCATGTTGTTTATATGCCATCCAAACCGTTCATAGGTTATTAATACTAAAATAAACTGTATGAAAAATATAATCCGGATTCAAAACTTCTGTAGGCCCCACAAAGTTTCCAATAATGGTTGTTCAATCCTCTCTGTTTCGTGTGGTGTGGTCCACATGAGTTTTTTATATTCCTGATTTTTGAAATACTTTTCTATTGTGATGTTTAAAAACTGATGGACGGATTGGATTTGTCACAGGCATCTCTATGGCCCCGACACAGCTTACAACCACTGGAACTTCCTGTAGCAGGCGGCACAGGCAATTCGCGTCCGTGAGAGAGTGCGAGAGAGAGGGAGAGGGACAGAGAGAGGGAGAGAGGAGATCCTGACCCTTCCCTTTTCATTTTCTCCTTCTAACAGTGCTGGTTTCCTCCACGTCAAGATACCTCTCCCTGCCTACCCAAACACACCAAAAGAAGAGAAAAGAAAAGAGAAAAAAAGGACAAAACAACGCCTAATCTCTCTCTCTCTCTCTCTTCAAAATGCAAAACAAAACAACTCGCAGGCATTATCAATGTGAAAGAGCTTTTGGGGGTTTCGCTCTCTTTCCTCTCTCACTCCCCCTCTTTCAAGGCAGTATTTTGGTACCTTTTCTGTATTGGGTCTGAGCCAGTTTGACCAGAAACCGATTGCAAGACCCGAATCGCCTTCTGGGTCTTGCTCAATCTTTTATTTTCTCATCTGGGTCCTTTTTGTTTTGGGAGATTTCTGTTTAGATCCAAGGAATCTCCACCATCGGATAGTTTTTTCTTTCAGGTTAGATGTCTACCGTCGTTTTATACCCTTCATCTCTATTTTGTGGACGTTGTAGTTTTATTTTTATTCTCTACTGGGGTTTTTTCCCCTTATTTTTGCATCTATGGATTGTTTCTGTTGTGGGTTTTGTTGATTTTGTGCTGCTATTAATAATCAGTAAGGATTTTATGAGATGGATTGATATCCACACCCACCCTGATTGATTTTCATGCACCCATTTTCCATTTTGGGTGTTGAGATTATACACTTGTGCTAGTTCAATACCCAAAATGGAAAATGGGCGCATGAAAATCAATCGGGGTGGAGTAGATAGCATCTCGCTTCTGTAAATTGAAGTTAAAAATGGAAATCATGCATGAAATACGATGGAGTAGATAGCATCTCGCTTTTGTAAATTGAAGTTAAAAATGGTAATCGGATGCGTCAAATACGTTGGCGGATATGCATATACTTGTGCCAATAAGTCATTCAATAAGACATATATAAACATATACATATATACACATACATGTATGCATACGTGTGCGGATACAACCTGCTTCTTACGAAATTGGTATTTGAATTCCTATTTTTCTCCCCAGAAAACGTTGAAACTATTCAGATGTTTGGATAGTTTTATTATTTGTCTTAGGAATTGTGTTGCTCAGTCATTGATACGTGTAGATTGGTTTGTGTTACCTGGATTCATGGAAATTTCTTTTGGTAGATTAGGTGTGTTTTCGTGCTTCTTTTTTGTTGATTGGAGCTTTTATGAAGACATCCGTTTATCAGTCGGAGTGGATTATTGAGAGTAAGCTTGTTTACTACAAATGTATTGATTGATTCTGATGCTTTGGAGGGATGTAAATAGAAACATCGTTAAAATTGCCTTTTTTTTTTTTTAATTTATCAATCCATACCAAATGAACATAAGATAAGTTTCATTTGGAGTCATTTATTGAAAGGAAGCTCGTGTAGTACAAAAGCACGTGTTATATGTCCTTGGTTCCCACAACCAAACTGAGGGATGGAAAAATAAGAGTGATACATATGCATGTTTTGATCTCCTTCTTTGGAGTTGATTACTGAAAGCAATCTTTAGTAGAATGCTTGCATTTATGTCCTTGTTTTACTTCACTTATGCAAATAGCACATCTGTTTAGATTGCATTTTTAGCAATCTGATCTGAATGGGGTAGCAGTTTGAAACATAAGAAAGTATCACTGCATCTATTACTTTCCTTGTTTGGATTTAGTTTAGCGAAATTGCCACATGTGCACCCAACGGCCGATCTGGTTGGGGCAATCCAGATTGTTTTCATTTGTCGGTTTGTTGGTTCGAGAGATGGCTTTACCGAAGATGCTTTGGAGAACATTAATAGTCTGCACAACTATGATTCTAGTACACATGCTCACATGTATCATACACATCGCACATATGTACCTCAATCCAAAATGTCCAAAATGGTGGGCCCCACTTTAGACCAGGCATAGCCGGAAAATATATTGATTAACCAATGTTAACCTCCATTTTATGGACATTTATATGTTTATTTGGAATTGTGACATTTTTAAACTTTAGCTGTCTATTCGATGGCCATCCATGAGACAGCTAGGATCCATTCGTTCATCACATTCCCTTTCCTCCAAGCCTACCTTAGCTAACCAGGATCATAACACATGCTACCTGCCATGAACCACAATCCACAATTTGTGGTCCCACAATCTAGGTAATCCTGGTTTGGAGTGGTTTAAAGAAAGTTCTCTTTTTCTTTTACTGAAATTTATGTCTCTGTTTGTGTGTGTGTGTGTTTTTTTTTTTTTTTTTTGAGAGCTCTCTCCCTGTTCTCCTTTGAGTCTTCGACAGTGATAAATAGAACATTCATTAGATATCTGTTTTAAGAATCCGATTTGAATGGGGGTTTGAGCCCTAGCTCACTTGTTGACAACCTGTGTTTCAACATTGAGGACTTGTGTTTGAGCCCAGATTACCTATCAAAAAGAAGGGAAAAAGAAGAAGTAAAAAATCCAATTTGAACTGGCTAACAATTTGAAAAATAAGTCCTATTTAGAAGAATGTTTTCGTCAGCTTGGCTGGAGTTGAGAATCAAAATAGAGCTCATTTGCTACCAACCCATGTCTGACTCTCCTCCTTTTGCTTCAATAGAGATGAATAACACAATCATTTAGGTTGCAGTTTAATAATTTGAACCGAAAGGGGGTACTGATGAGAAATATTAGATTTAAAACTTGGGAGTTTGTTTGTGTTTGTGATGTCAACTTGCATCGATGTTCTTCACTTAATTATTTTAACCTTTAGTTACAAATTCACTGCCTGGAGTAGAATTTATGTAATGAGGCTCATTTATGGGAGGTCTATATGCTGACCTCTTCTTTTCTTGCGGCCATGATTGCAATTTTTCATTTTCTTTCAGTCCTAGGGGAATCCATTACAGCAATGATTGCCATTACATAATGGTAACTGTCCATCATATTTCCTCATACTGTTTTCGATTGAAAGTGATGAAATAGCTCATCTGATGAGCGCCTTTGGTCAAGCAGTAGAATAGTTTGCCACCATAGTACAGGCCCCTGTTCTTTTCCTGGTTGGCATATTAACATGTTCTCGATTTAGAAAAAAGAATCACTCAGTTGCATTGCTGGCAATCTAATTGAATTTGGGCAATAATGAGATGCTTGTAATTAGTAAGTGTGGCTTTATTTCCTGACTAATAGCATGTAGTTTCAAGGCTTCGTAATCTTTTTCGTCGATTTCTTTTTGCAGGAACATTGTTTCAATTCAGATTAACTGGAAGGCGTCCGTGTTAAATTCTTCTGATTTTTAGCCACAGTTTACCTTTCACCATTCCAAATATACATGGGCTGAATTGGGCATTTCATGGGAAGTGTAGAGGAGGATGTACCACCCTCGAAACGTGTGAAATTATCCTCACAAGAATCGAGGAGCCTTGCTGAAAACTCATTTTTCATAGAGCCTGCCAGCTTGCTTGGAGATACAATGGCCCGACCCCTACTGTCCCAAGGGGATGAAGAGTTGGTTGGTTCTGAAGGAGTTATCAAAAAGGTGGAATTTGTTAGAATCATAACAAAGGCGCTGTATTCCCTTGGCTATGAGAGAAGTGGTGCACTTCTTGAAGAAGAGTCGGGCATAGCCTTACATTCGTCCATGGTTAGCTTATTTAGGAAGCAAGTGCTTGATGGGAATTGGGATGAAAGCCTGGCCACATTGAGAAAAATTGGCCTTTCTGATGAAAATGTGAAGTCTGCATCTTTCTTGGTATTGGAGCAAAAGTTCTTTGAATTTCTAGATAAGGACAGAGTCATGGATGCATTGAAGACACTAAGATCTGAGATTTCGACTCTCGGCATAAACAAAAAGCGGGTGCATGAGCTTACTGAATTCATTGTATCTCCTAAACATTATAGATTGTTTCGGTTCACCATTTATGATATTTCGAGTGCAAAGTCACGCATGGGGCTTCTTGAGAAATTGCAGAATTTGCTTCCTCCGGCAGTTCTGATACCGGAAAGAAGGTTAGAACATTTGGTTGAACAGGCCCTCAATGTGCAACGTGATGCTTGTGTCTTTCACAACTCTTTGGATAGTGCATTGTCATTGTATTCAGATCACCAATGTGGAAAAGATCAAATTCCTTCTCAAACTCTTCAGGTAAGAGCTTGTATTTGAGATGTGGGCCTTCATCTACTTCAAGCCTTTGATTTAGCTTTCATAGGTTATATCTACATCCTTCCTTTGTTTGGCATGTATATGGTAATTTTCACCATTCTTTTATTTCTTAAGTTATCATATTAGCTGCGGTGATTATATCCTTGAATTTTTTGAACACTAGTTATGTTTTTTGTCAGTAGTACACAATGCATTTTCTTTTCTTTTTCTTTCTTAGACATGTATAGCATTTCATAATCTTATCTCATTGGAAGTGCACATGATGGATTGTTTGATATTCGTTTGAAGGGGAACGCTTCGGTGGTACCGGTACCACCATAAGCTTTGGTAGTATGGACAGAAGTGGAACCCATGTGATTCTACCCATGACATCCACCCCGCCCATCAGATGCGTGGCATCAAGTTACCCACGGTAAATGAAACTTAGCCCGATCCAAAATTCATGTGGGCTACACCACAAGGAACAAGTTGAGGGTGGACGCGTATTGTTGATTTGAACAGGGGGACTGCCATGTAGTGTCTCTGCAATCCAGGCCATTCTTACCATTCATCTGGAGTGAATGAAGGTCAGGCCCAAAATCAGGCTGTCTTGAAACTCAGGTGGGCCTGGTACAAACAAAGGTGGGTGTTCCCTCCCGTCTTGTCCCCTGTTATGTGACCAACCTGAGTGTTGGTACAAGCTGATTTTTTTACTTTGGTGCTAAAATAAGCTTATGGATCTGAAGGATGGATTGGATGTCCTGTAGGCATTATGCCTGATGCCACTGTAAGCTTACAATGGTACCGGTACCATTGGAGTGCACCTCTTGTTCAAATACACTTAGTAAGACATCGGAATCCATGCATTACAATTCTCGACTCTTATCTTTGATTTTTGATCCTCTTGATGTTATTGATTTTGTATGCTTTATGCTTCTGTAAGTTGTTATGGAGAAATTATTGTAACATTAGCAGTTAAAAGATTACTCATGAACAATTATTCAAGCAGCTGCTCCTAATTAGAGTGTCTTTGCTAGTGGCTGCCAGAAATAGGGGGATATGATGTTCAATGAGATTATTTACTCAGCCCGGAAGTCTGATTCTGGTGGGCTACTTTACTGCCATTTGACTTTTACTCTGAAACTTTTTTCGGTGTTTCATTTGTGGCTTTAGCAAAGTCATATTCGCCGACAAATGCATAATTATCTTAAATAATTAATTGATATATTTACAAAATAATAATATATTGTAGTTATTTCTTTTTAAAAGATCCAATACTAGTAATAGTAGTAATAATAATAATAACAATAACCATAGTAGCAATAGAAATAGTAATTATAAACTGAAAATAAAAGGAGAAGTAACTCAAATGATAATATATTAAAAAGTTAAATATCCTTCAAAAAAAATTATAAAGTTAAATGTAAGAGAAGTAACCCAAATGATAAAAGACAACAAATAAACATGATAATTAATATTTTATATGAGCAGCGTCAGACATGCTTCTCCATTGACAGGGCACAATTTCAGAGTGTAGCGTCTTTGTTACGTAGGTTGATGGTTGGTTGACTTAGATTCTGGGAAGGTGCATGATATGCTGATCATGGATTTAAGTAGTGGTTTTGGAGTGTGACTTGCGCTAACTCAGTCTTACTCAGTTCTGTTTCTTCGTATTGGTGTGGTGACTTGTTTCGTTTTGGACCAAAACCCATGCGACTCAGATGAGACCAAGTCATATTTGATGATTTCTCAAACGATCTGCAGATGCTAATGGATTAGCTTTGATTGAAGTGTTCTAAATAGATATGATGGTATATCTTCAGTATTCAATTTATGGTTATGATAAACAGGGGTTTCATAGGTTTCTTCAAAGTGTCTTGTAGATTATATCAATCATCAAGGCGGAACTCTCTCCTTTCCCATCTACCATTGTAGCAAAAACTATCACCAACCATCTTCAAGAATGCCTCATGAAGCCAATGTATGTGGATATTTGGAAAGTTTGGGCAGCCAGTGTATTTTCCACTTACAATGTGTAGATGAAACTGTACTTGCAAGAAGAAGATATGGATGAGGTAAATGATCAGGGAACAGATGTGTGAAACATCTGTTTTTTTTTTTTTTTGGAGCAAGCAACGAGAAGCTATACTAATATTAATTAAGAAAGAGGGGAAGAATTCCCATACAGAGGCCTGAATGGCTGATTACTTCCTTAGCTAGAACATCTGTGATATCTTTTGTTTGAGAATAAACAAAAATTTTATTGAGAAAACCTGACTAAGAAAAACTAAGATGGGAGATTACAGCCGTTACAAGGGCAAGACAATACAAGCATCCAGCTCCTTAAGGCCAGAAATCCAAAGAGCTACCAAGACCATAACCTTTCTAACAACCCGATCCATGGAATCACTCCTATTATCAAAGCACCAGCTATTCTGCTCTCCCCAAATGGCCCAAAGAACCCCTCCAAACTGCCACGAATCTGATGGGTTTTCAGCGAGTGGTGGCTTTTTAGCTCTTATTTTGTCAAGCGGGGGATCAAACGATGGTTTGCTAAAGTGCATCCAAATGCACAAACAAATTGTGGTTTGGCTTTAAAACGGCTTCTTGGCATTAAAACCCCCTTTTGAGGGTGTCTATACGGGCCTTAAAGAATTGGCTCCAAAGAAGAGAAAGGCCGCCAACTAGTGTAGGAATAGGCAGTGAACAATCTCCTCTGCAGATTCACACATTGTGTGCCTATTTGGGCAAGCAAAACCTCTTTTCCTTAGATGATACACTGTTAGGCTCTTGTCTTGCACTGCCAGCCAAAAGAAAGCCACTACTTTTGACTACCATAGGGAGACAGATGATTCTGAAGAAAGTTTCCGGAAGAAGGATCTTGCTGAATAATTGTTTTGAAATCTACAATTGTGTAATATCCAGGATCACATAAGAGAGAAATACTGGTAGTAGGAACATGCACTGACATGATGTAATGATTACACCCTAGTCCCACATTCTGTTTGTGGTTTAGCAACAAAATCTCAATGTTGAAAATTTTGAGGATGTGTATGATTTTTTCTCACTGAAAGCTTCATCATTTTCAGCACTGATCAAAGCAAATGAGGGGATGGGGTGTGATGATTACGCCTTGTCAGCACATGTTCATACTTATTACTCTCTTAGTACCAAACAGACCCTTAGCCAAAAGCGAGAAATGAATGCAGGAAATGGGAGTAATCTTTTTTTTTTTTTTTTAAACGTTGGAAAAGGGAAGTGACAAATGTTAGTATTTGCAAGGGCAAACGCGTTCGTAGTAACTATGGGCAAAAGCAGTGTGTTTTCTAGTGGAGTTTATTAGGTCCCTAGTTGTAGCCTTGTAGGATCCTTCTAGCTAGGTGCTTCTACTTAAAATTGTGCTTTGGACTACCGCTCTTGCTTCCACTTCCAACCCATTTGTTTGTACTTGTTTACATTTCGAAACTCATGCTTCCTTGCTCCTGCACCTGAATCTGTTGCCGCTTCACTTCACACTTCTTTCATCTATAATTACATCTTTGAGAACTTTCATGTCCAGTTGGTTCATACGATGCTGGCGAAGCTAAAGCTGGAGCACTGCTTTTGCGATTAAGGATTGAAGCTTTCGTGGGGTACTCTTGTGGCAGATGGTGATTCTTAATATGCCATCCATTGGTTGACCATGGGATTCTACCATGGAGTGTTGTCGTTTTAAGAGGAAGTGAGAGGGATAATGATGGAGCTCAATCCGTACTTTGCCCATGTTCATATGGAAGCTAATTCTGAAGCAGATAGTCTCATGAGGGATTTAATTGGGAAATAGGCTCATGAGGGATTTAATTGGGAAATCTTCTCACTATGGAGTCTATCCTCTGTTGTTGTAGCTTGCTTTCATTTTCCTGATGTTAGCAGTTGTTCCATTTCCTTTCCTTCTATAAAATCATCATCATCGATAAATTTTTTATTTATTTTTGTTATGTGAGATTGATGTTGGTAGATGTGGGGCCCAGTGTTATGTTTACAGAATCCAAGCTGTTTATAAGATGCATCACATCAGAAAACCCTCAGATCACCAAAATCAGTCTGATTGAAAACTCAGATGGGCTACAACACAGGGAACATCCTGAGAGGGGATGCCCACTATTGATTAACACTGGGGGCCTGCTGTGTGTGAATGTATAATAAAGGACAGGCTCTTTATCTGGTCCACAGGAAGGATTAGGCCAAAACTCAGGGTGTTTGGCACCGCAAGTAGGCCCCTTCAAAATTCAAGGGTGGGCGGCCCTCCCAGCTTGTTTACTTTGCTATGGCCCACCTTGGTTTTGGATCGGGCTGAGCTTTTGGGTGGCAGGGGTTTTCTGAGGTGGGGGGCCCACCGTGTTTGTGTATGTAATAAAGGAAAGACCCTTCATCCAGTACACATGAAGGTTTAGGCCAAAACTCAGGGTGTTTGGCACTTCAAGTAGGCCCCTTTAAAATTCAAGGATTAGAATTCCCCTCCCAGCTTGTTCGCTTTGCTATGGCCTGCCTTGGTATTGGATCGGGCTGAGTTTTGAGTGCCAGGGGTTTTCTGAGGTGACGCATCTGATAGATGTGTTTGATGGTGTGAATGCATCACGTGGGCTTCACATCTTCCTGGCACCAACATAAGCTTTCATTGGTACTGCCGTACTGGTACTACTGGAGTGCACCCACTTAGAAAATGGGATCATTGCAATCAAGGTGATTATCTTATTCTCAGGTATGGTTTATGTGCTATTTAGAACTTCACTTGGTTGTGGTTGGTGGGCTGGTTAAGCTCCAACATGATCTCCTCTGGAGTGAGAACTTATCCATTAAGATGCTCAGCATGTTGGATTGGAATGCAAGTTCAATAGGAATTTTCATAGATGTGAGGCTTTAGTTAAAAACTGATGGATTGGAGATTCCCATAAGTGATTTGTTTCATTATCTTGTCTGTATCATCCAGAAAGGATGGAGAGATTGAGGAGGATGTTTCCAACAGAATTAGAGTAGGTGGGCGTAGTGGAGCTCTGCCTCTGGACCATCACGTGTTTACTGCAGACGGTGATCAAACTTAAGGAAGAATTTTAAAAGATAGCCAGTAGAATCATAGATTGCCAATGTTATACAGGTTTGAGTGTTGGGCAATTAAAAGGTAACAACAGTAGATTAATGTTACATGGATTTTGGATGTTGAGATGGATGTTTGGGAAGACTTGGAAGGATGGAAATAAGAATGAGGCCATTCAAAGCAACTTGATAGTAGCCCCAATTGAAGGAAAAACCTATTGAGAGCTGACTGAGCTAGTTCGGGTAGGTGTAAAAAGACTTGGATAGATTGGACGTTATGTAGGAACTTTTGGGAAAATGGGATTCATAAAGCTGGCCCCAAAAAGCTGGGACAGGCTGCGAGGGTCACCTCCAACTTAGTGTTTTGCTTTCCTATTGGTTTTTTTAGTGAAATTAGTCATCATTAAAATAAAATAAAAAATAAATAAAAAAAGAAAAGAAAAGAAAGAAAGAAAGAAAGATAGAAAAGAAAAGAAAAGAAAAGAAAAAGCTGGCCTGCAAAAGCAGGGCACACTATGATGATGATAAGAGTATTTCTGGACAGGCCCTTGAAGAGTTTCTGGAACTTCGTTAGATGCTAGCCTTTGTTCTAATCAATGCCGGTCCAAATAATGGGATAGGATTTACTCCGGATGTGATGTTATTCTGCAAATAGTATTCTCTCTCTCTCTCTCTCTCTCTCTCTCTCTCTCTCTCTCTCTCTCTCGTCAGTCATCTCAATTGTTTGGATCTCCTTTTTCCTCTAAGAAAAAATTCGTATTGATGACCAACTTGGTTAGTGTGAGATTGCACCTTGATTCTTTGTGGTTTTTGTCGTAATCTTTACATAACATGTAGTTGTCCATTCATACGTTCTGGTAGGCCTGCTAACTATGGAACATTTCTAGGTTTATATATAAATATTCCATTTGATAGTGTTGCGGCCAACTCTTGTGCAAGGATGTGGACCATGAATATGAGCTCTAGGCTTTTATGATGGATTATTTTTACTTCAGTATTTGACATGAGAGGAACTCTGAGGGCCTGTTTGGCGCAAGATTAGCTGGTATTAAGTGGGATGGAATTTCAAATCCCTCATAAGAAAAACCATCCTTGTTTGGTTTGTCCTATCAAAGCTAGGGTTTCCAACATTGGGTCTTGCGCCGGTTTAGATGATGGAGCAAGGAGGGTTTTATGCAATCCCTTCCGCTGCAAGCAGGAATTTTCGGAATCCTTCGGATTTCCTGCTAAAGCTTTTACGCGGGACGTTCTGGTGCTGGGAAGGAAGGTGTGGCTCACCTTGATGTTTGTGAGGAATCCAATCCGTCCATCCATTTTGCGAGATCATTTTAGGGCATGCGACAAAAAGTGAGGTGGATCCAAAACTCAAGTGGGCCATACGAGAGAAAATAGTGAGGATTCGGTGACCGCCGTTGAAACATTCATATGGCCACAAAATTTTTGTATCACGCTGAGGTTTTTTGTGTTATCGGTTCATCCCGGCAGGAATGACCTTATAAACGGTTGGAATGACATATAAACATCAAGGTGGAGCTCAGGAAGGTTTCAATGGTAGGAATTCCCCACTGTTTCCTCTCATATGGCCCACTTGAGTTTTGGATCTGCCTGACTTTTGGTAGCATGTCCTAAAATGATTTCGCAAAATGGATGAACAGGGTGGATTCCTTACAAACATCAAGGTGGGCCCCACCTTGCTTCCTAGCATGGGTTTTCAAACACGGTTTTCAAGATTGTAAGTTGTTGTCCATATACAACCAAACACTATATGGAATCAAAACATGTATTTAAGCCATACCTCCTAGATGATCCAAACACCAAAGTGAATAGGCTCACTCCCATGGCATTAAGAGACAATCCACCAACAAGTGCATTTATTGAAAAAAAGCAATTCCATCCCACCTAATACCAACTAATCCCTTGCACCAAACACCCCCTAAAGTCTTCATATGTCATGTAATTGATCCTTCACATGCATTTAGAACCACAACTTGGGTGCTCAAAAGGAAAAAAAAAAAAGAAAAAAGAAGAAGAAGAAGAGCCCCTTTTGCTCAATCTATGCCAGAAAGTGCGGAAATACTAAGAGGTGGATTGCCTTTACTCAGAACCCCATTATTCATTT
Source organism: Magnolia sinica (assembly GCF_029962835.1). Lineage (NCBI taxonomy): Eukaryota > Viridiplantae > Streptophyta > Magnoliopsida > Magnoliales > Magnoliaceae > Magnolia > Magnolia sinica. The sequence goes on along the minus strand of NC_080584.1, from coordinate 5,013,952 downwards.
ACTCACTTGGGTCTGCCGAAGGTATTCAATAACCACAATTGCCACTGTAATTACCGTTACGATGTCGGCCATAACAGCCATTAAAATAATAATAAAAACTGTATTGCTCATAACAGACTGTTATGGGCCATTTTTTCTGTAATGGTTGTTACAGCTCCATAATGCGTAACAGTTCCCACCATCACTGTTATGTAACCATTTTCTAATACCTTGGGTCTGCCAGATTTCTGCTCACCTACCTGAAATTATTTTAAAATGTCTGATCCACAATTATAATAAACCATGCATGCACGTGTTGATATTTGCAGTTAGATATGTTATTCGTAATTTGGAAACTTCGGTAACTGTTTTCTTATAATCTTGTTTCACCTATGGAGCAGGTACTTCAGGGCCACCTTGATGAAGTATGGTTTGTGCAATTCTCGAATAATGGGAAATATTTAGCCTCATCATCGAACGATCAATCTGCAATTATATGGGAGGTAATCTTTTTCACTTTCGAGCATTTATATGGAAGCCAGACTGAGGCGGGCAACCATTTTGTTCTTTGGTTCTCTGCTGAATTACATTGATGCATTGCAATGCTGAAATTTTTTCTGTTTTGCTTTCTTCCTGTGCCTAGACTAGAATGAAGATATGTACTATGTACATATGTATCTGCATGTTTGTATCACCTTCAACCCATTAGTTATGCAGGAATAGATGGGCCTGCATAGATTCCAAGCTTATCAGGAAAAGTGGGCTTCTCAGCGCCACATTTTCTTGATCCTGTTCTGAGTGTCATGACTCATAAGCATTGGAATTCTGCAATTTTTCCACTATACAAAATGTGTACTCAAAACCACACACACACACACACACACACACACACACACACACATATATATGAGGTCAAAATGTGTGCTATATTGGGAAAAGGAACTATGAGCTTGACCTCATGAGAGCTTCCCATGAGGTCAAGCTCTGTGGGCCCCACCGTGATGTGTATCGGACAACCACTCCATCAATCAGATGCACCCTTCCATGGTGGGCCATGGGCCTAAAAATCGGGCCAATGCATGACTTAGCGGGTGACATCACATAGAATAGTTGAAAGTGGATTGCCACTCATTGAAACCTTCGTGATTATTTATGGAGCCCATTGAGATGTGGTTCAGACATCCAGCCTATTTTTGTCTGTCTCACTTGGATGAAAGGTCATAGAAAATTTCAGGCCATTCCAAAACTCAGGTGGGCCCCACCAAGTGCTTTTAGATGTTTTAGGCATGATTTCACATGGTTCGGGATTGTGTGGCCCACCTAAGTTTTGGATTTGGCTGATTTTTTAGACATCCTATAACCTAGAAGGGACTCATCAAATGCATGGTGTGAACGTTCAACACACATCACAGTGGGGCCCACAGAGGTCAACATCATGGGAAATTCCCATTAGATCGACCTCATAGAACCTTCTCCCTACATACATATGTATAGGGTTTTGCTAACATCCTCACCTTCATGGGCATGTTAGCAACGTCCCTAAAGCTTTTTAACAGCACACGGGGTGACCTATCGTTGATCTGAATCATTCATTTATTTCATACAATTAGGGGCAAACCATGGTGCAAGAATCACACCAATCAAATGATCCTAACCCTTTGAATGGGGCCGATTTGTAACCACCTTCCTTTGTTTATGAGCCATAAATCACGTCGTTAGAATTATCAAATCAAATGTTACTTCAGAATAATAAGAAATACAAAGTGGCATCTATCTACTAGATGTTTCAAGATGACCTATTTTGCTTCTCCGGTCAATCTTGACTATCCATTTTCATGCTATTGATTGGAAGCTTAGGATCACCCTATTGGCATAATTTTTACACAATTGCTTGCTCCTATAGCTAATAAATGAACGTTCCGATTGACAATAGGTCACCCCTGTCTGCCATTTAGAAGGTTTGGGGACATTGCTAATGTCTCCATGATGGTAAGGGACATGAGCAAAACCCATATGTATGTATGTATGTATGGGTTTTGCTAACGGTTCTGATCGACAATAGTCACCCCTATTTGCCATTCAGAAGGTTTAGGGATGTTGCTAACGTCCCCATGAAGGTGGGGACATTAGCAAAACCAATATGTATGCATGTATGGGTTTTGCTAACGTCCCCAAAGCTTTTAATTTACACATGGAAGGGCCAATTGTCAATTTGAACTATCCATTGTTTCATACAACTATGGACAAGCCATGGTGCAAAAATCTCACCAATTGGATGACCCTAAGCATCCAATCAACATCGAAAATGGACTCTAAAGATTGAACCGATAAACAAAAAAGGTCCAATCATCATCTTCAACCATCTATTCAATAGATCCCACTTTGCATTGCTTATGATTCCAAAGTAGCACTTTGGTTTTGGTGATTTTAACCATGCAATCCATGGCTCATAAAAAACAGACGATTGTAACAAATTAGCCCTTATTTGTAGAGTTAGGATCATCGGGTCACCATGATTCTTGCACCATGGCTTGCTCCCAATCAAGGTGTTCCATAACAGTAACGGTGGCCGTAATGGTCACCACCATTACCTTTACAATACGGGGCATAACGGCTGTTACAGCCCCATAACGGCCGTTACGGTCTCTCTTATTTATTTATTTATTTATTGAAAAAACTCCCGAAAAACTTGTAGCTGGCTTGTAATGTAGATTAAAAAGTATGAAAAACCTGTATCTGTCCCATAATAGACCATTACAGGACTATTATGGCCTTTATAGGGGACGTAACGTGCCGTTAACAGCAATTACAGCTCTTCTTTTTTTTTTTTTTCCATAACGGCTGTTACGGACGTTACGATGCCGTAACGTGTAACGGTTGCCACTGTTACCTTTATGTAACGGCCTTTATGGCTCCGTAACGGCCTTTACGGCACACCATGCTCCCAATGCAACTACTGAATGAACTGTCCTGATTGATGATTGGGCACCCCATGTGTCATTTAAAAGCTTTGGGGATGCAGGGACATTAGCAAAACCCTTCTCCTGCTATGATGCTCATCCTTGCTAAGAAAAGAAATCTTGTGCATGCCATATTTCAGGTCAATGAAGATGGCAGAGTATCTTTGCGGCACACACTAACTGGTCATAAGAAACCCGTCTTGACCCTTTCTTGGAGTCCCGATGATCGGCAGCTTCTCACATGTGGATTGGAGGAGGCTGTCAGGCGATGGGACGTTGACTCAGGTGCATGCCTACATGTCTATGAGAAACCCGGCCTTGGCCTAATCTCATGTGACTGGTTCCCTGATGGGAAGCGGGTGTTTTCCGGTGTGATGGATAAGAGCATCTGCATGTGGGATTTGGATGGGAAAGAGCTGGAATGTTGGAAAGGGCAGCGGATGATTAAGACCTCTGACATGGCCGTTACAGCTGATGGGAAGCAGATTATAAGCTTGTGTAGGGAAAAGGCAATCCTTTTGCTTGATACAGAAGCTCAAATAGATAAGGTGATTGAAGAAAACCAGACGATCACATCATTTTCATTATCAAGAGATGATAGCTTTTTGCTGGTGAATCTCATAAACCAAGAAATACATTTGTGGAGCATAGCGGGTGAGCCGAAACTGGTCACCAAGTACAAAGGTCACAAGCGGACCCGGTTCGTGATCAGGTCTTGCTTTGGAGGCTTTAAGCAAGCTTTCATTGCCAGTGGAAGTGAGGATTCACAGGTATGGAATTGCTGTTTCTATTTCTTTCTTCTTTTTTCATTGATAAGTGGAGACAAGTGAGTTTTGAGGTATCATATGAAGAGGCACCTGTACCACTGTAAGCTTACATGGATGTGTGAGCTCATGTTAGCCCCATATGTCAAAAACCATCCCAATTGAACACTGAGGTGGTCCACAGCACAGGGAACTAGATGGGAGGGAATTGCGACCCTTGACTTGGACCAGGGTCCACCTGAGTTGCAAAACAGGCTGATTTTAGGCCAGAGTGTTCATCCAGCCAGATAAAGGTTATGAATTGCCTGGATTGCAGATAAACTACAAGGTGGGTCCTCTATTGAAATCAACAGTAACCATCTACTCTCAACTTGTTTCCCTGTGGTGTGGCCCACCTGAGTATTTTATTGGGCTTGAGTTTTGTGTATGAGGGATAACCTGAATTCATGCATCTGGTGGTCGGCTTGAATGTCATATATACATCAAGTGGGCCCCACTTCTGCCTGCTTCCACCTTAGCTGACAGTGGTACTGGTCCCACAGGAGTGCACCTCTCGTATGAATGCTTATTGAAAGAAAGCTTTTTTCCCCTACAACCGGTTCCCGTTTATCAGGGCTGCATTTCTTGCTTTCTTTTTATTATTTTATTATTTATTATTTATATTTTTTTTAAAGTTGTGACCGTGATTTATTAGAAACCAAACGAATAACACCAAGGAAGAACGAGACGACCACGGCAAAAAATAAGGAGGGGATGGTGAGAAATCATCCATTCCAAAAATCCCAGAATCAAGACCTCAGGACTCAACTCATCTATACAACTCATGACAAAATCCTTGAGACCCACCTCCAAATCTATCACCCTCTCTCTCTGTAAGAAAGTAACACCAATGTTTCTGATCCATCGCTGAGAGTCTTATGTTATCTCCAATCTGTTGGAGGGGCCCACTGTTTTCATGGTATTCATGTCCTGCACAAGTGGTGTGTTGGGGGGAAAAATGTACCATTGCCTGTATGTGATCAGTTCTCTATTTTCACTCACATCAAGTAGATCCATGCATTTCCAAAATTCACATCATGCCCACAAGTGATCTTCACACTCTCTTTTTAAATCCTGAGTTACATTTCTCATCTAAAAAATCACCCTCATATGCACATCCTCTTCTCCATCCACACACTCTGCTACTATTCGAATACTAAATATAGAAAAAAGGTCAAATTTGTAAAAAGCATAGGGTGTAAATGTCATAGTTCAAAACCCAAAAGCTCTACTCGACTCGATGTCCAGTCGGGTCGGGTTGACTCGAAGACTCGAATGAGTTTTAAATTAACTCGATCCAATATCATAAATTTATAATGAGGAATATTGCACGTGTGAATAGATATTTCAAGTCATGAGCTTTGCTAAGCTCATAGTTGATTGCAATAAAGCTCTTATACATGGCATGCGTGCTAGCATAGCACGATCGATCCGAGATCCAATCCATCCATCAGAAGGGCACCCACTATATTCATGCCCTAGCTGAAGAATCAGGTTGATCCACTGGTGAGGCGAGCCACAATTTGCAAAGCAAATTTACAGCTTTGAAAGACTTGGCTAAGTTCACGAACCTCTCCGCCTGTTTCCAATACTGGTGGCCCCATGCTGAGTAGACCAGATTTATTTTTAGGAAAACATGTAGGTCTGACCAACCTAATGGATGGATTGGATCTTGCACCTATGTGCCATGCTGGCACACGTATGGTGCACACGTGTGCACTTAGCAAAGCTCTAAAGTCGTTAAGATAGAGAAGTGTAGCTTCAGTGCATGGAACCCTGGCAACAGGGTTGTGCATCCAACAGCAATGTCGCAGGTTGGGGTTGCTGACTGAGCTACTGTTGCCTGCATTTTCTTCTTCTATACTAAAAGGCTGCTGACTGAGCTACTGACTCAGTTGGGGTTGGAGTCATATCGACCTGACAGACTCGACGTGTCTTGTCAAGTCCAAACCGAGTCAAGCTCGTGGCCGAGTTTCTTAGAGACAGGCATGAATTCTTGTCGAGTCAAGTCGGTGTCCAGTCGATTTGGCGAAAAAGAAAGATAAGAAATCTTTATTTCCATCAGTCTCTCTATCATTGGAAACGTGTCATTGCAGGTTTACATATGGCATAGAAGCACAGGGGACCTCATAGAAGCATTGCCCGGTCATTCCGGTGCCGTCAACTGCGTCAGCTGGAATCCTGCAAACCCGCATATGTTGGCATCAGCCAGTGACGACCGTACGATTCGTATATGGGGATTAAGTAGGCCGTGTCTGAAGCGCAAGGATACGTTTAGCAACGGTGTGGTCCACTGCAATGGAGGCTCAAAATGATTAAAAAAAACACAAACACACATTGGGCGGTCAGGTATTTATTTAATCTTTCTTGGGTCCTTGATATGTAAATTCTTTTACCTTTGTCTTTGGCATGAATAGCAAACAGACGTGTAAATTAAACACTGCTATCTGCCAATAAACCGTTAATTGCGACCATTTTTTAGTTGTTTTTTTAAAATTAATTTCCTTAATTGAAGTTTTTTTTTTAGAGATTTCAAACTTCGATATCTATTTCATTTAATTGCAGTTTTCTTTCTGCATTAGACTGCATGTGCATGAATGTGAGTGCGCTCAATGTGCGTGTGTGCTGTATGTGCACTTGTATGATATAAAACCATAGTTTTAAAAAACCCGAAAACCCTAGGGGACTCGATATCCAGTTGGATCGAGTTGATTCGAAGATTTTATTCGACTTGACTGGATGTTTGTTAATTGAAGGAGTGGTGGTGCTGTTGGTTTGCTGTTTTGTCGACTGCTTGACATTTTGGGTTGGAATCCTACAAACCACTTAAAAGATTTTATTTGAAAACGAATCAAGGTGTGCGGATTGGGCACTACCCTCACCAGGACCTAGCTAGAGAGGGATGGGACCCACTGTGATATCTGTGTTTTATCCAAGCCGTCCATCCATTTTGAAATATCATTTTAGGGCATGATCCAAAAAAGTAGGCAGAGCAAAGGCTCCAGTGGATCACACCACAGGAAGCAGTGGTGACAAGGATCCTCACTGGTGAAACCTTCTTAGGGCCCAGCTTGGTGTTTATTTGCCTCCAAGCTGTTCATAAGGTCACATAGACTTGGATGAAAGGGAAAACATAAACATCAGCTTGATCCAAAACTTCTGTGGCCTCCAAAGAGGTTTTCAGTGGTAGGCATTCGAATCCCCACTGTTTCCTGTGGTGTGGTCCACTAGAGCCTTCGATCTGCCTCCTTTTTGGGTTTATGCCCTAAAATGATCCTTCAAAATGGATGGACGGTTTGGATAGAATATATATCACGGTGGGCCCCATAAAGCCCCTGACAGGTCCGTCCATATCTAGCTATGTCCTGGTCGGGGTAGTGACCCTGACATGTTTTATCCTTGCCGTTGATCTGTTTTGCCAGCTCATTTTAGGGCACGAGCCCAAAATTGAAGCATATCCTTGCCGTTGATCTGTCTTGCCCCTCGTGATCCTCTCACCAACAAACCATAAATTCTGCCTTTTGTCGTAATCCCAAAACAGATTGATTGGATGATCCTAGTCTCTGAATAATGGACATTTGTTTGGAACCATTTGGATCATAAGATTATATGCACAGTAGGCTATGGTTTTCGGTTGGTACAAGTGAGGCCGTGGTCCACCGATCCTGATCATTGTCAGGTGAACCCCATCGTTCATGGGACTAGGGCCCTAAAGTCTTCCGGATTGGAAGATCCTAGCCACCGAAATATGTCATTTTCTAATATGAACCTTTGGCCATTGTTGTACTTCTCTTCTTACTTGACGCAGGAGGACGTGCAGAGGTCGAGCACCGTCTTACTCAAGGATAATTAAGGGAAAAAAAAAAAAAAAAAACAAAGAAGCAAGAAAATAGAAATAATATTCTAAAAAATTCGGAAATTATTAGCTGTTCTCTTACTTATTCCAAGCACTTTTCATGTTGAGTAAAGCCCAATGGTTGAAGAATTATAATCAAACTAAAACTTACTATAAATAGAAAAAATGAAATTAAAATAGAATTTCAACCGTGGATCTGGTGGTATTTGTAAATCCGGCATGCGCAGCCGGACGTAGTGGGGTTGGGTGGCTAAAGTAGTTGGTCTTACTCCAAAATCATATATGGTAAGTTGGATGGCTCATTCCGGTTTGTGAAATAATTCATTTTAAGTTTTGACGGTCCAGATCACCTCCATATCCAATCGGCCCTTTTCTAATTTATCTTGGCCATGAAAGTGTCCGCGACCCGCTCTACATCATTAATAGTGTCTATTTACAGACAACCAATCAAAGGGTTCAGATTGCCACATAGATAATGGTTTTGGTACATGGCCCATCTGCAGTAGATCATTTAAGACCAACGGCTTAGATTCATGAGAAATGGCCCTTACTTGTACGGAGTGGAAACTCAACTATACTGTGCATATCCTTGGGTGATCAAGAAGCCGTGCATCTATAAAGCAGCCTATCTAAACGCCACCACATGCCAGCTTGGCACTAATGTGTGAGATCCAAGCCATCCATCAGGTGATCACAATGTGCAGATGCCCTGCTGAAAAATCAACCTAGTCTACTCATGGATGTGAACTCCAAAGTTAGAAACAAATGGACGGCTTGGGCCTCACCGTGATGTTTGTGTAAAATCTACCCTGTCCATTCGTTTTCGGAGCTCATTTTAGGACATTGAAAGAAAAATGAGGCGGATCCAAGACTCAAGTTGGCCACACGAGAGGAAACAGTGGGGATTCAATGACCACCGTTGAAACATTGGTATGGATATAAAACTTTTGTATCAGGCTAAGCTTTTTATGTTTTCACTTCATCCTGGTAGGAATGACGTTATAAACGGTTTGGATGGCATATAAACATCAAGGTGAATCCCAGGAAAGTTTCAGCGGTAGGAATTTCTTTCCCCAACTTTGCCTCTAGTGTGGCTAACTTGAGTTTTAGATCGGCCTCATTTTTTCTTGGTTACCCTAAAACGAGCTCTCGAAACGGATGGACGGGCTGGATTTGTCACAAACATCACGGTGGGCCCCACCCAGCATCGCAGCGCAGAACTACCTGTCAAAGGCTTTCGGAGGAAATCCGTGTCCATTGGAGCTGCTTGCTTTTGTTCAGGAGAGTCTGCATGGTGGACCGCACTTGATTGGCAGCTTGGATCTTTCACAAGTGCCACACGTGAGCTAATCAAACCTCAGAAATTATGAATCTTAAACTGCAAATCCAATAAACATCACAAATCCTCCTAAATACATAATAATAATAATAAATAAATAAAACAACAAACGTGGCAGTGGCACCACACGTGCTAACAAAGATCTCGCACATGCAATACTAGTTCCCACGTGACACTCCCTCACAATCAAAGAACTTCTACTAAAAATGGTGTTATTGATGTTCCACTAAAACCCAATGTTACACCAACATGAAGTGTAGTATGATAGGTGGGCCATCATGGGCTAGTGCCTGATGGCGGTGGAGGGATGGATGGGACCAAAGGAAGGGTTGGGATGTAAGGGAGGGTCGGGACGGTTGGGATGGATGGTAGTGGTGGCACTGTGACCTTAGGCATGGTTGGCACTGCAGGCAATGGTGGCAATGTGGGCTTTGGCATCTCCGGCACTCCCGGCAATGGCGGAAATGTGGGCTTCGGCATCGTTGGCACCTCAGGCAACGGCGGTGATGTGGGCTTCGGCATTGCCGGCGCCTCAGGCAATGGTGGCGATGTGGGCTTCGGCATTGCCGGTGCCTCGGGCAATGGTGGGGATGTGGGCTTTGGCATCGCCGGCGCCTCGGACAATGGCGGCGATGTGGGCTTCGGCATCGCCGGTGCCTCGGACAATGGCGGCGATGTGGGCCTGGGCATTGCTGGCACCTCTGACGTTGGCGGCGATGTGGGCTTCGGCATTGCCGGTGCCTCGGGCAATGGCGGCGATGTGGGCTTCGGCATTGTCGGTGACTCGTGCAATGGCGGTGATGTGGGCTTTGGCATCTCCGGCGCCTCGGGCAATGGCGGCGATGTGGGCTTCGGCATTGCCGGTGTCTCGGGCAATGGCGGCGGTGTGGGCTTGGGTATCTCCGGTGCTTCGGGCAATGGCGGCGATGTGGGCTTCGGCATTGCCGGTGTCTCGGGCAATGGCGGCGATGTGGGCTTGGGCATTGCCGGCGTCTCGGACAATGGCGGCGATGTGGGCTTCGGTGTCGTCCACATTGCGGGGGATGGCGGTGACATGGGCTTCGGCATCACCGGGACCTCAGGCAATGGCGGTGATGTGGGCTTCGGCATTGCCGGCACTGCAGGAGAAGGCGGCAACTCAGGCTTCGGCAGAGTTGGGAACGTTGGCAGAGTGGGCTCCACTGGTGGTGGGGCCACGAGCTCAGTATCCAGCAAATGGCGGGCCGCACGGGACGGTCTGGGGCCCAATAATAGGACCACAAGGAGGACACTTAAGAAGAAGCAAGTCTTACAAGCCATTGCAGTTTGGAATCAAAAGAGTTTAGAAAGATATGGAGGAGATGGGGGACTGTGATGAGTGGTGGTGATGAGAAATTGAAGTGGGGTATTTATAGAGAGGTTGAGATGATTAAATAAGGGACGCTTGTTTGTGGGATTTCATGGGTTGTTAGAGCTATCGTGTGGAGGTTTAGTTAGTTGAGAAAAAAAAAAAAAAAAAACCTTTAATACTCTGGATGAGCGTGTGGTTGTTGCTCAGGCACTTGTTAATTACTTGCAAATTTCATAAGAGTATCCCATGGTCTTGTTTCAGAAATCAAGTGTCCACAAAACAGAGGTTTGGATTATTTAAGAAATCTGCTTTTTGGACTGTAACAGTGGATTCTACATTTAGTCTGTATAATTTGAGTTAATACATGCATGACAACCATTTCTCAGTGCCTGCGTATCAAGCGTCATACGCAGCCAGAGTATCCCGCACAGAATATTATTGTAGTCGGAAGCTGTGTTGGCTCACGGAGATGCCAGTCACAAATCCACTCCGTCCATCAGTTTTGCAAGACAAAAATAGATAATAAAACTAAAAATCAGACAGATACAAAACTCGTGTGGGTCACACCACACGAAACAGCAGGGATTAAACGGCCACCGTTGGAAGCTTTGTGGGGCCCAAGAATCAGGATGATATTTGTACTCACAGTTTATCTGTGTGGTAATAATCCTGTGAACGGTTTGGATAGCATATAAACATCATGGTCTGGTCCAGAAAGGTTTCACGGTTGACATTTTTATTCCCACTGTTTCTTATTGTGTGGCACAAATGAGTTCTGAATATGTCTGATTTTCATAATTATATCCTATTATGGTCTTTAAAACTGATGGACGGAGTGGATTTGATACGGAAATCCCTGTGGGTCCCACACAGCTTCTGACTACAGCAACTTCCTTGCCCGGGGCACAGGCAATCCGCGTCCGAGAATGAATATACACCCTTAATGCAATAAGATACACCGGGGCTTTATCCACCGGAGCAGGCTCCTTTCCAATGATCCAAACCGTTCATATGGTGGGCCGTGGCTAGAACCCTTAGTGAGTTGAATTAGACCGTTGATTATTCCACTTGTTGACTTTGTATTCTCAGGCCACAGATTCAAAGGTTTCAATGGTCCAATGGACAAGATTCTCGTCGCATGGTCAATCCAAGATGGGATCAGCAGACCAGTGGCCTGATTAATGAACCATGGGCCCCACTTCTACAGCACATCTGCGTGTGGATGATCATATAATTCATCGTTTGTGGAACGTGCTCATTTGTTAATACGTTGCTTGTTGTAGAAAGAGGCACGAGCACTGCGTGCATGCGCTCCATGCAAGATTTCACAAGGGACGTAGTTTAAATATCACTTAAAATAGAAGTGCAACCCCTGTGGTACACGTGCCTACATGACCCATGAGTGAAGGATCGGAACCTTTCATCATGTGGATCTCATCGTGAGCATTTCGTGACAAAAAATTAAGGTGGGACACTCATCGGAATGGACCACAAGAGCGTGTTGTAATACACAACATGTGTCATTTTTCTCATTTTCTTCTCATAGACGGTAGGCATCCTGAGAGAGGTGTCCAGGCTTTTTTGGTCAGAGCATGTTCATGGTCGGACCTATCCGATTAGTGGTCCAGATTCGGCACACATGTGCCAAATTGCAGAGCGTGTTGATAATGACCTTAGCACGTATACAACATCTGATGGGCCCCATTTGTGGATGAGGATGCCCGGAAAATCACCAAATTAGAAGATACCAGACCTCCCGTGTATGTTGAATGCGGGCTGTTGTTGTTGTACTTTTTTTCTCAGCCATTCATTTGAAGCCCACCAACAGAAGGGTTAGGATCTTCCAATCTAGAAGACTTTTTGAGCAACAGCTTACCGATGATCAAAACATGGGCCCCTCATGTTCCGTATCCTCTGCAACAAGAGACCATATTTCCTCCTTTTATCATAATCTCATAATAAGATTGATGGGATGATCCTAGCAGCTGAATAATGGGCTTTTTGTTTGCTGAATTTGGACCTTTTGAAAAAATTTCATTTAACCGTCCATTTGATCGTCCACTAATCAGCCAATTCGAACATTAGAGGTGTACACGATCAAGCCGAATTGAGGCACAAGTCGACTCGGCTCGGCCCAGCCGCTAGCTGGTAGAGCTGGGCAAAACATATCCGATCCGATGGATCTGACCCGATCAGACCCGATCCTAACCGAACCGACGGCTTGGATCGGTGCGGATCGAGTTAATTAATTCAAATCCGAATGATTTTTAGATTGGGATCGGATCATTGTCAATCCGGACCGATCCGATTCGACCCGATCCGGAGTGGATAAACCACATGCATTCACGATGTGCCCCAATAGAGTTTACTCAGTAGTCAGTACCGGAAACGGATTGGCTACTCCCTTGGTTTTGAAATTAAACATGAGAGAGAGAGAGAGAGATTTTGAAAGAGGAGAGAAAAACAGAGATAGGGATTTAGAGAGAGAGGAGAGGAATGTCTGATGGTCGGTTCTCTGTGGGCCCCACCATGATGTATGTGTTTCATCCATGCCGTCCATCTATTTTTCTAGATCATTTTATCATATGAAACCAAAAATGAGGTATATCCCAATCCCAAGCGAACCACACTATAGGAAACAGTGTTGAATGAAAATTGACCATTAAAAACTTTTGGGGGGTCATAAAAGTTTTAGATCAAGCTGATCTTTGTTTTGTCCCTTCATCTGGGTCTGTATAACCTAATCAACAGATTGGATGTTGAATAAACAGTATAGTGGGCCTTAGGAGGATTTTAATGGAGGATATCCAATCATTATTGTTTTCCTGTGGTGTGGTCCACTTGAGATTTTTATCCCTCTAATATTTTGTATCAAACCTTAAAATGATCTGCAAAAATGGATGAATGGCATCAATGAAATACATACATCATGGTGGGGCCCACAAATCACCGAACACCAGCAGGAGGAGTAGCCAATCCATTTCTGTTAGTACCAGTATACCACACACTAGTCACCAGTTATACTATATAGCTGCTGTAGGCTTGTAGTTAGGCTAGGTACGTGGCGTGCGAAGACGAGTAATGACGCTCCTTGAGCTTCGAGTTGTACGAACGGTTCAAATGAGATCAAAGTTATATGGGCCCCACAGTGATGTATTTATTATATCTACACTGTTAATATATTTTTAGAGATAGTTATAGATTATCCAAAAAATGAATAATATCCAAAGATCATCTGGACCACACCATAAATAGCAGCAGATAATGATTTTCAACGTTAAGTAATTTGTGTGGTCCACTTGATAATTAGATCTATCTTATTATTTGTCTCAAGCCTTAAGACGAGCTCGCCAAATGGATGGACAGTTTGGATATAACATATACTTCATGATCAGACCCTTAGAACTTGTTAATGTTAATACAACAAGACTTGCGTGAAAAGGACGTCACTACACTTTCGTGCAATGCACGTCAACACTATAATACGTTATACATCCGATGAAAGTGTGGATACAGTTCTTTCAGAGCAATGTGGGGCTCACCTTGAGGTACATGTTTTATCTAAGCCGTTCATCCATTTTGGCATATTATTTTAGGCCTTGAGCACAAAAATACGGTATATTGAAGGTTGAAGTGGACCACACCACATGAAACAGTTAGATTAAATTCATACGATCTGAATTGTACTCAACTCGATCTGACTCGGTTTCCCCGACCAAGTCGGACTCGGTTCGGGTCAGGCCAACCATGCATCGGATTGATCTGAGTTAGGTGACCTGGACTCGGTCCCGGATCGGATCGAGTTCGGGTCAAGCCATTGGGATTTTGGATCGAATCGAGTTGGAACCAATTCGATCTGATCCGGATCGTGCCCAGCTCTGCTAGTTGACCCCAGCTCGAACTCAACTCAACTCGATCCTCGAGCCTGTCTAGGCAGCTCGGCTCGGTTCGGTTCACAGCTCAGCTCAAATCAAGCCAAGATCGAGCCTTTGCAACATTTTCTCGAACACATAAAGTGCACTTTCAATTTCACATGAAATGCAAAACAACATTATCAATTTACAAGCATTTCATCGAACACTAGCCAACATAAAAATTGAAATACAAGGGTATTTGTTTCATATCCATACTTTCCTTGCCACTAGCTAATACTTCCTTGTCATTTTATCAAACACTTGATGAGCCCCATCACCATCAAATTAGCCGAGTCATTGAACTGGTTCTATTTGAGTTTGAATCGAGTTGAATTGAACTCGCGCAAGCTTGAATTCGGCTATAAATTCTGCCCAGCTCAAAGAAATCAGCTGGACTCAACTGGAACTTTGTTTCAAACCGACTCGAATGGAACTTTTTCAAGTCGAGTGGAGCGTGCTAACGCGGTTTGTGTACAACTCCATGAAAATATACTCTTTGAATGCGGATCATTGACCTTTTGATTTTGAGCTGTCCATTTAAGTAAACCTGATATGATGACAAACGTGACTAATTGGACGGTCCAGATCCATCATCAAAGCGGACCAATGAAGTTGTGGTCCAGGATGCGCATTGTACCCTAAATCAACTGGATACAGCTAATTTTGAGCCGTTAAACTAATCCAGTGCTCTTAGAGCAGTCATAGCACTTCCAGTTGGATTAGATTAATTGGACAGTTGATCAATAGATCCAGACCGTCTGCTATGTCTATCATACATTTCATGGGCTAAAATGTGAATATCACAACGATCGGATGATGTGATCCGTCCATAAGTTGGACCTTTCTCTATATCCATCGTTGGCGAACCCATGGATGGAATGGTGAAGATTTTCTGATAAAAGCAATTCATCATGGGTCCCAACAAATAGACGGCTTATTTTTAAATTAATGATCTTTACCGTCCATTTTATACCATACTGATTGGATGGTTAGAATTGTCCGATTAATGTGAATTTTACAAATTAGCCATGGAAATGTATTCTGGACCTAACCAGATTGATCACTTGGACTTTCTAACCGCCCTGCTGCATCTAGAAGCACTATAACTTATAGTGCTCTGACAGCATCGGAGCATTTCTCGCCACCTCTCTCTCTCTCTCTCTCTCTGCCGGAAATCTGACAGCCTCCGCTGCCTGCACCCGATCTTCAAGCCGGAGATCTGACCCGCACCATCACCGTCAACCGCGACGGATGGAGGGCTTCTGGTGCAGGCTAAGGTCGCTGCTGACTCAGAGCCGTTCGGTCTCATCATCTGTCCTGGCGGTTCTTCTCATCTACTCCTTCTCATCTCAATTTCTCCCGATCGAGCCTTATCTCGTCCCTTACCTGACTTCCGTCAAGCACTTCACCAATTTCCAGGTAATCGTTCCGTTTCAACATATCGCGAGATTTTGCTACAGTTGCAGAGAGTTCTCGTTTGGGGTTAGGGAGACTACTTATACCCCTCTTTTTGATAGTATACCCCCTTTTCCCTCCTTTGATTGATAAAGTTGCAAACTTGCAATTGCATGCTATTGATTGCAAGTTGTCTGAATATCAAGAGCAGGGGCTGCAGATATCATTTCCATCTTGATTTTGGGGAATTCATCATATATGATACTCTTGCGGAGTATATGGAATCATACTCTCACGAAACATTCGTTGTACACGTGGCATATTTTTAGCACTATCCGAACTGTCTAGATTGTGGATCCCACTTTGGATGGGGTGTAGACCGTAGATTGAACTGATTAGAGGATCCGAAATTGTCCGAGTGATTGATGACCAGAAAGGAGAAATATTCAGAGGCCTTGAGTGTCTACTGATCTGACTCATTGCACACGTGTCATATCGTACCTTGATCCAAACCCTCTAAATCGTGGGTCCCACTTGGATGGGGCATAGTCCAGAAATCACACTGGTCAGAGGATCCTCAGAAGTCTGATTGGCGAGCATCGGATTGACAATTTGATAGGAAAAATGCTCAACATTCCAAATTCAACAAGCGTTATCCATTGAGCAGCTGGTCATTTGATCAGTATTGACTGTTGAGTCATGCCTCTGTGGGGCCTAGAGTTTTTTTTTTTTTTTTTGAAAGGTGAATACACACTCTTACACCCACACACTGTTTTTACAATTCAATCAAACACGAAGCCCCACATGGGCCTGTATTCGGTTAACATGTAGGGTTAAGATAGTGCGGGTGTGCCAAAGTCATACTTGACTTAGGTTTGATTGAACACTGGTGTCCCTTGCACTGAGATGGACCATTTAAGAACGAATTCGAGGACTCGACCACCCTTTCAACCACCTGTTGTAACAACGATAAGATGATTTGTAGAAGGGTAGGGGTTAGTCCTTTCGAATGAATTCTTTTTGCCTTGTGTCTTAAGGACTAATTTCTGTCACCAATAATTGTAGCCTACGTATTTCTCAGTAGAACAAAGATGGATAGATTTAAAATTAAAGGCCAGAAATAATGCTGATTTTATTGGTATGTAATTGATGCTCATTACAATTGATTGAGAAACAAATAAACCAGAGAAGAGAAATAAAAATGAGAGATAAATACTTGAATCGCCTGTGCGGACAGACAATCTAGGGGAATGGTCAGCAGGATGTGACCGGGGTTCGATCTTCCAAGTAAGGACTCGGTTGATCGGGATTTAACAACGGAAGGTTATGGATATTTATATTACTCCTAAGCGTACTATAACGATGACACTGGACAATAGCGATCTAAGCTAACCTAAACCTCAAACGTTGTGCCACATGGTTGGACAGAAGCTGAGAGACTAAAGCTAAGCTAAAATAAAAAGTAGCGTTGCACTGTATAGACTTATTGTGTTCGGCATGGGCTTGGAGCTCTTCATAGTGTTCTCCTTTTATAGCTTTGGGAGGCGGCGAAACCCTAGTCAGGTTTCCTTGTTGATCTAGGATTCTTCACAACCATGATGTTCAATTGTTCTCTTATCATTCATACTTGGCTTGGAGATCTTCAGATATCAGAAACCGTTTTCAGATCTCTTGGTAGTGTGTCTGTGGAGGTCCGTAGATCTTATAGCATTACTCTCGCTGGATCTGGATCGAGACCCAATCCATTGGTTCCCATCCACTCTAATGTTGATCTTATTCTCGAATCTTCGTAATTGCCGTGAGAGCACCAAATGTTTCTGGGAAGATCTCCCATTTTGGAAGGATTGTGATAGACGGCCTTACCGTGCATATATGGATATGTGATAAGATCCTTGCCTTGATAGGACTTTCATAGACTCGTTGATCACATTGCCTAGGCCGCAGCTGCTGCACGACTTAGGGCTATGTGTCGTTCGTTGCTTTGTTTTTCCTGAAGACGTGGGTAGGGTTCTGCACCACTTTACTTTTGGCAAGTGACGTGTTGTCGAAGGATAAGGAGCGAAAGATACCCTCAAGCGCAAGTAGGATTTTGTTATAATCAGGCATGTAGTGTCAACACGTGGCGGGCTTTCACTGGTCCACGAGGGTGTGCCAAAAAGGGTGTAAACAGACACACACACACACACACACACACACACACACACACACACACATCCCACATGGGTTCTTGAACCCATGACCTCAGAGTTGAAACACACTTCGTAGGCCCCAGAATGCCGATGGCTTGAATTGAGATGCATGTATGTCATGTCGATTTGCCACATGTCATACATGTAGCATGATTCAAACATGCTAAATTGTGCTTCCCACTGTGGATGGGGTATCGTTGGAGGATTACAATGATCAGGGATCCTAAAATGTTCAAGTGATTGATGCCGAAAAGGACAAATATTTAGAGGTCCCGAGTATCCACTGATTAGAACCATCGCACAGGTAGCATATTGTAACTCGATCCAAACCATCTAAATTGATGGTCCTACTCAGATGGGGCCTAGTCACGTTGGTCAAAGGATCGTCAAAAGTCCGATTAGCAAGCATCTTATTGACGATTGAATGGGAAAAGTGCTCAAAGTTCTGAATTCAAAGGAGATCCTTGGTCCTCCCAAATATTTGTTTAGGATGTATGAAGAATGCAGAGATGATAGATCATCTTTTCACCCATTGTCCGTTTTCTTGCAAAGTTTGGGATTTTTTTTTTTTTCCTCGTGTCCCTGTATACTACTTGGGTGGAGATTGTTGGAGGCTTGTTGTGGGCTTGGCATGGGGGAGGAGTTGGGAAGCTTGGGAAAGCCGTGTGGAGGGTCATCATTATGGCTTTGCTTTGGTCCATATGGAGGGAGGAATAACCGGTGCTTTTAGGGCCTGTTTGGTTTTCCAATTTCCTATGAAATGCAATGTTTGTTTAAACATGAATTATGGCTTGTAAATTGAGAGTCAAATACACTTATAAAGAAAATGGGTAATGTAAATTATGATCATCACATCTTCAAATTATAAAACTATCATTTTTACAGTGATTTGCCGGTTAAACAAACAATGTAGTAAGATCAACATCGCAGTCAAATGTAAGTAATGTCACCACACAATTACAAGAGTAAGTAATCATTACCTTGTAAGTGGAGAATCAGACAGACCTTTAGAATGAGAGTTCCTCAGTGGAACTGATCATTAGCAAAGTTTATGTTAATGCAGCAAAGGCTAGTAATCTTTTTTTTCTTTCTTTTGAGTTCTGTCTTGGGTTTTCTTTTCCCGTTTTTGGCGAGGCTAGGGGCTTAATTCCAATTGCTTTTGATTGGAGATTCTCCCTCTATTGTAGTTAAAGCTCCTATCTCATCCTCTAAAATGATGTGAATTTCTGGAAGGTGCATGGCATGTATTGCTATAATTGATGGAATGGCCCTTGGTTCAAGAGTAGATTTTCATACAGAGATGTTGGTGATGATGATGATATGTTTGCTGGAATATGAATTTATATGGCTGCCTTGTTTGTTTGGGTTTTCATGAAGAACTATAAGGAGTTCAGTAAGTTTCAAATAATGCATCAGCTGGGTAGGTTACTATTGCGAAGTATAAAATTAGGAATTTTCCATGACTAGTTTTTCCCATGTATGTTTGTAGAATGATGGTGTGACATTTGATCTTTATGAAATAGTACTATGAATTGCAGGTCACAGTTGATATATATCCTTGCAGCATCTATGCTCAACTTATATTTACATTGGTCATGGCACCGGCTTGCTTTTATCTCTCATACAAGCTGGTCATTGTTCTAGGTAAGATGCTGCCATTGATGTTGATTTTCAGGAATGCTAGATTGTTGCTTGTGTATGCTTCTTGCTGAATGTTCAGGACTTTGGTAGTCAACCATGTGCTGTCTCCTGATAAATGTGTAGAGAGCGATTTTCAAGACATGGTTTTGCTTTACTTTCTTGTAATTCATCAGATATTCGGCCACAAAGATTTATTGGTTCACCTAATCCATATTTACAATTTAGGAAAGGTATTTTTTTTTTTTTTGCAAATGACCAAGTGATAGCGTATTTGCAAATATCCACATAAAAATAATACGTTTCCAAACAACCCCATCATTAATTTGTGGTTATTGTAAAGGCCTAATTTCTGTTAGTTTTTCCTAGTGGTTGTCAACTTTTTTGGCATATTTTGAAAAAATGATGAAACTACTCCTACCCTAAAACCTCTTTTTCTCTCAAAAAAAAAAAAAAAATAAAAATTTAAAATTAGTTGGTGTTATGTTTCATATGGAGGAAAACTAAAGGATTTATGCTCCCAATTGAGGAGAATTTTGTGGTATGTTCAATATGGGTTTTTTTTATGTCATTTTCCAATGGTTTTTATTTTGGCAAGTGATGCAGGGATATGTAATGACCTAACTCTAGATGCATGTATAATCAGGTTAAAGAATGTTCAAACAAATACACCAATTAACTAACCGTTTTCAATCAAAGGAATTAGGTAAATCTCAACACAAAGATGAGATCATTCCGTCAGGATTATGCCCCTTAGCATAAAATCACAGTAAAAAAGAGAGGACCCAGGGATATGAGGATATCCTAGTCCAGCATAAGTCAGTCCACGATCAAGTTTGGATCTGATTCTACTGACTAACCATCTATTTTTTCCGTTCAAATTAGAAAGAGAATATCTAGAGATGAACGAAAAGGGTGAAGAATGAAGGGTTAGAGATGAAGAAAGTATAGGTCCTTTTGTCATCAAAAGAAAAGGAGGATGATTTTTACCTTTTCCTGCACCTCGAAGATTTAGAAAGAAAGAAATCTGAAATCGGGGTGGAATTCTCAAATACTCAAGAGCCAATCATGAAACCCTAATCTCTTGAATAAAGTGGAAGAAAAGATTCGGATTTCTATTCATTCAATAATAATGAAAATAAGATTTCTTACAACGTATATATAAGCTATGGAAAAAGTAAAAAGTCCACTAAAGCCCCTGAAAACAAGAAAAATAACAAAAAGATGAAAAAATAAAGAAAGTATAATAAAGCCCCTGAAACAAGAAAAAAGAACAAAAACGCATAAAACTAAAACACCTGTGTGGTAGGGTGTGAAATCCGACCCATGGATCTATGGTCAGGGTGCGGTCATGCTGCTCTTATACTCGTAGCGCGTCAGAAAATGGGTCCGATGGATCCAACGTCCATCCGCATCAACTCCTCCGCTCTGGTACCCTGTCGGCGACGCCTCCTCCTCTAGTACACTCTAAAGGGTGCGCCACTGATGTCTGCATCAGCAAGGCAATGATAAAGATATTTTATTAGAAAGTGCCAAGGTGGCGTGAAGTTGACCAATATTTATAACCTCAAAAGAAAAGAAAGATTATAATCCTCAAACTTTAACAAAGAGACCCATTCTGCCAATAATCGTTTTACTTTGGTAGCCACATCTCTTTATGAACCACAAATATTCCAAAAACACCTATCATTCCTTTCCCCCCATATTGCCCATAAACCGACAAGCAATGCCAATCTTCATGAGACTTTCCTTTCCTTAGCATGCCCAACTCCATGCCAAGCCATCAACAAATCACCTATTGAATTTGGTAGCACCCAAGGGGCCTCAAATGAGCCAAAGAAGCTTTCCTAGATTTTTCGGGCGAAAGGGCACTTAACAAAGAGATGATTAACCATTTCCACATTAGCCATACACATGATACAAATGTTTGGGATCGGCATTGTTCTTTTTCCTAGAGGAGATGAAAAACTAACGTAATGTGGGTATTTGCAAAAATGATGAATTAACAATGTGGTTGTTGCAAACCATGTGTTTATACGTGGGTATTTGCAAATACTCTATTATTGTCATGGGAATATGCAAAAACCCATTTAAGAAATGGTATCATGGATGTTGTCTTACCATAGGCTCTTGAGCTATCACATGAAATTTTTTGTATTGCAAAGCGCTTCTATATGAAAAACAGACTGATTGAATTCCTTGGCCTGGTTATGAAAACATGAACCGCACGAGTAATGGTGCAGTGGATAAGATTGCAACTGGGCTGGTGACCCATTTCCAGATCCAGTCCATGAGCTGAGGACCTGGTTCCAGGCTCAGCCCAGGCATGAGCTGAGGAATGGACCTTGGAGTGGGCTGGGCTTCCCATCCAAATACTCTGCCTACTAAGGGTGAAGTAAGTCAGGCCAAGCCATGACTATGCATTGGGCCTTTAAGCAGATGCAAGCTTAGTTCCAGCACAATTAGCTATCGAGCCTTGCAGTCGGACCCGGATTGAACCCATCAGCCTCGAGGCTCAGCTTAAACAAGGCCAAAAGTGGACTGGACTTTACCTAGCAAGGCCATCCCTAACAGTGGATCTAAGGTTTAAAGTAAATGGAAGTCATTTCA
The DNA here is from genome assembly GCF_029962835.1 of Magnolia sinica. Taxonomy (NCBI): domain Eukaryota; kingdom Viridiplantae; phylum Streptophyta; class Magnoliopsida; order Magnoliales; family Magnoliaceae; genus Magnolia; species Magnolia sinica. The sequence continues at coordinate 4,991,939 of NC_080584.1, read as the reverse complement.
TTATGGTTAGGTAATTTTGGTTGCTTATTATTTGAGTGGTATGTGAGATATGCTTAATTATAAAAATATAATTTATACTGTTAAATTTAGTATCTGTGATATAGATAAGAAGTGACCTGACAGGTAGAATTCAAGTGAAGGAAGTAACATCTATAAGTAGTTTAAGGTTCTTTAAAGAGCTATTGTGATAGTGTAGAACCAGTTGCTTCTAAAGTTGTTACTAACAGGAGATGATGCTGTTTTAGGGGCTTTTGCGTTGCTTATTACTTACTTGATCATCTGGGGAGGGCAGTCTCTTCTGTCAATGCAAATTATGCAGGTAGGTGGGTTTGATTTGTTTACACAACTTCATTGCCTTGACCCAAAAATATGGCGGCCAACGGATCATGTGGGCCACAGTTTATGAATGAAATGGATGGCTAAAGACTTGGCAGGTGTTTCTAAGCATCCATTTGTTTCTTATATTGTGGCCCACACGACAGTGTGTAGCAGTCTTTTTTTGTATCAAGGCACAGTGGTACCCACCTAGCGATGGCTGGATAATGGTTGCATCTAGGCATGCAGCCGTGTACACTTTTGGAATTAGCAAACTATGTACCATACAATCTGCTTAGAAAACAGCCGTTCAAGTTGCTCTTTAAAAATGCTGATGAATAGGTGATCCATTGGAAGTTCCTTTAACAGGTATACATGCGGATCTAGTTATCTTGCCATGTATGGCATTATTCTTTTCTGGGGACAAATAGCTAGATCTTACGCAGCATTGAACTTTGTGTTTTTCTCATTGTCTAGATAACATATGGATTTGGCATGGCTGCACGCTTGGTCTTCTCCTCATATATTTTTCTTCTTGTACCGGAAGAGGAATACCAAATCATGGTAATTTCATCTTCATTTCTTCAATTTTGTCTGTGGAGAAAACATTCAGAAATAATGTAGTATTTCCTTGCTAAGGAGGGTGTTTGGAGAGCTTCTCTTATATATATATATATATATATCAGTGTTTCAAATAGCACCCGTAGCGTACGCTACGTAGTGTCCCAAATAGCGTAAATCCCCTGTAGCGTACGCTACAGGGGTCGTAGCGTACGCTACAGCTATGTCGCGTGTAGTGTCCGTAGCGTAAGCTACAATGTATTTTTTTACTATTTTAGTTTTTTATTATTTTTTCATGTTTTCTTTGTTTCTAATGTTGAGGAATGTGACACTTGTATTGTACTTGATACTTTTAACCTATGGGATTTTTATTTCTTTTCATAATTGTGACTTGTGGTTTCAATCAGACATTATTAATTAAAGTAGTTTGCTTAGAAAGTTGTTGATGTGATAATTATTTGATTTGGCTTATATACGTGTATTGGCTTTTGATAAATGATAACTAATAACTTTTTTGAACATGCTTATAATTGATAAAATGAATCATCTTTTAGGCATTTATATATATATATATATTCACTATTTATTATATTTATCCTATTTTTAAATTAAAAAATAGAAGTATCGTGTAGCTTACGCTACATGCTAGGTATTTACGCTACACGCTATAGAGGGCTGAGCGCTACGCATCACACTACCGCTATTTAAAACACACACACACACACACACATAGATATATATATCCGTATGCTTGTTTCATGTTTTACTAAAATTTATGTTCATTATCAATAGAGGAAAAGGTCTCAAATGAAAATACCTGTCTTATTTCGTTGAATGACTACAATGTCATCTTTTTCTTTTGCAGACTAGTTTAACCACGACGACTTCACTCCTGTCCTTTATGTTGGCTTCTGAACTGAGTGTGTAGACCATTTCTTTACTCTATACCATATTCCAAAATATTTTAACTAGTACATGTTCTCTAATGGGTTGATCATGATTCAAAGGGTTTCCATTTTATTAACAGGTTGTTAATTCGTTTTCAATTAGCCTGGTTATAGAGATCTTGATCCTTGAAAATAGTTTTTATACAGCTCGATTTTATTAAACTGCTGACTGGATAAATGCTTTGTGCTTTGCATTGACTCTCATAGTGGGACTTGTGGAATGGAATGAATGCCCTGAATATGGATAGCACAAAAGCACTATAATCATACGGTGTTTGTTTGCATAAGGGACTGCTTGACATTGTCTTCATCTTTGTATATTCTTTCGAATTTTGACCTGAACAATTATTCAAAATTGGGAATGGAACTAGTGTTAAATGTTTACATGTAAGTTAGTAATGAAGCAAGTTTCTCTGTAAGTATCAAACATGTTTATGAGATTTGGACCATTCATCTGTTGGGCCCTAAAGTGGATGGTGCTTACACCACAAAAAAATACCACCACTGGATGATCCTAGTCACCGAGTGGAATATTTTTTGCCCACTGAATGTTGACTGTTGGTTTGACTTTTTCCAAACCATCCATTTTTAATCATCAAAAGTCCTCTAATCATGGCTAGGTTATCTGACCAGTGGGATTTTTGGGGTATGGTTGGCTCAAGGTAGATCCTAGTGGTTGATCAGTCTCATATGAGCGTACCACATATGGAGATAGAGTGCTTGATAAATAATTCTAATTTACAGTTCTTGGTCTTTTCCTACTAACTTTATGGTTCCCTGAATGCTGTTGTGCACTCATATTTGATGGAATTCATTTTATCTGTTGTAGTCTGGACTCTGGAGATAGATGTCTGCAAGACCTGCAGATGCAGGCTAGTTTCTATGGAGTGCGTTAGTTCCAGAAGGAAAAAGTGGGAGAATAGTATTTAAATAAAATTATGGCATCTTGGGTGGTAATGAAATCCTATGCATGTGAAACTTCAAGTATGATATGTTTCAAGACAAGCTGAATTTTGATAATTACTGGTTGAAGTTCAGACTGAAGATCATCATCATTGTTGTCGTCGTCATCATCATCATCATCATCCAAGCCTTATGCCAACTAATTGGAGTCGACTACATGAATCCTTTTCGGCCATTCCACTCTATCAAGGACCATAATTTCAGTTAGACCATAGGTCATCGAGTCGTTCTTACTACCTCCATCACGTCCTTTTGGCCCTTGCCCTTGCTGTGATATGGGAAAAAAAATGTAATGGCCGTGAAATAGACAAATCGGCAAATTTGAGTGGCGGTAGACAATTGGTTCTCTGTTCTAGTGTGTGATGTTTGTTTGATATGAAACTTACACAGCATATTGGTTCATAGGATTAGAGAATACTGGTTCCTGGAGCTAAAAGGAGTGTATGATACGTTGAGTGATTAGGTCTCATTATGGTTTCTTTAAATTGTAATTCCATAGTATAATATTCAAATGGGATTTTAGTCTTCATAAATTGACAGGTGATGCTCACCTTTTTTATTTCTAACAGGTCAGCTTCTAGCTATTGAGAAGGCTTCTTATGCTACATTTTTCATTTTGAGTCTAATTTCGGTGCGTATAACATGACATGCTCTTTTCATTTGGTCTCAATCGATGAGTAATTTGAGTTTGATTCTCAATGTAGGCTTCTCCTTCTTTCTCTACCCTTTTTTCATTCTTAGACTTGCTTTTATTGTGTATGCACAGTTGGGAATATGTTGTGCAGTGACGATTTTGTTGCCCAAAGACTGTTCTTCGAGTCCCTTGTACCCTTCACTAACAGCTTTTTGGAGCCAGGATGAGGTGGTTTTCTGATGTTACTCCAACCTTATTGTTTCATTTCAGTGCATCTAATTTTTTATGGGGCGCACTCCAGTGGTACCGGTACCACCGTAACCTTGTGGCAGTACCAGCCAGATGTGCAGCTCAAGTGATATAGTCCAAACATCCAACCTATCCATCAGATAAGTCAACTCAAGAAACACTTGAGGCCCAATACTCAGCTTGATCCAATACTGAAGTGTGCCACAGCAAAGGGAACACCCACCCTTGAATTTCATAGAGGCACACCTGAATCATAAAACATCCTGATTTTTGGCCTGACCCTTCATCTGGTCTGGTGGAGGATCTCAATGGCCTGGATTTTATATATATACAACAAAGTAGGCCCTCAACTCTAATCAATGGTGGGTGTTCCCTCTCAACATGTACCATGTGCTATGGCCCACCTGAATTTTGGATTGGGCTAATTTTTGGGAGCTGGGTCTTGAGGTGACACATCTAATGGATAGGTTGGTTTCCGTGAAGACATTACTGGGCTACGCATTGGTCCAATACCATTGTAAGTTTAGGGTGGTACCGTAGTAGTGGAGCGCACCCCATTCTTATATCAATGACGTGCAAGGTGTTCCAAAACGGTAACAGTGGCCGTAACGGCCACCATTGTTACTATTATGATACGGGCTGTAACGGCCATTATGGCCCTTTTTTATTTTTTTGAAAAAACTGTTACAAGACCATTACAGGGCCACTACGTGGCCATTATGGCCTCTTTTTTTTTTTTTTTTGTAACGGCCGTTTCAACCCCATAACGTGTAACAGAAATGACCGTTACCATTACATAACCGATTTTGAATACCTTGTAGACGTGTGCCATGTTACTAGGGCTGTCAACAGGCCGGGCCTGGGGTTGGTCTCTGCCCGGATTTTGAACTGTTTCGGGCTGTGCCTATTCAAAATTCTGATTTTGGCAGGCCTGAGCCCGGCCCATTGACACCCCTACATGTTACTTTGGAATAAGTTTTAAACAGATACTCTAGTGCTCTCAAAGCACTATAGGCTCCTTGTTGCATTGGTTCACTTGGACAGTAAATTCAATCGATCTGAACTGTCCGTCAACTCTAGAATACATTCCATAGGCTATCCTACAAAAACCATACCAATCAGATGATCCAATCCATCTTTGATTTTAGCCTTATTTTGTAAAACGATCTATTTTTGAAGCTACGGATGAGATGGTTAAACTTGCCTAACAGAAGTGATTCTTTAGAAGCATAAGCAATCCATGATAGGTCCTAACAAATAGATAGATTAAATAGATGATTGTACCTATTTTTGCATGAATTATCTTAATCGATCCATATTAAAGATCATTGATCAAATGGTTCATATTTGTAAGATGAGCGTGGTGTTTACATGGTAGCCCATGAAGTGTGTGCTGAACCTAATGAATAGTCTATATCAATGGATAGGACCAAGTGTCCCAATGCAACTAGGAGCACTATAACTTATAGTGTTCTAAGAGCATTGGAGCATCTCTCAGTTTCAAATTCTAAAATGTGGTAATTTCACTAGTTAATCATATTTGGATTTTATTTTTATTTTTATTTTCTAATGAAGGCTTTTGCGACAAAATCAGCATTGGAATGATCCTGGAGAACTGATTTTGGATGTACCTCAGGGCACTTGTGCCAGCATGAAATGATTTTTCAGTTGTTTAATTTTCTAATCAACTGTTTAAATTGGAAGGAAATAATCTCACTTTGTCAGTGAGAACAGTATTTATCAAGGGATTCATTGATTTGTGCATATATTGGGTGCTGGGGGTTGCGTTGCTCTCTAATCATAATTCACACTAAAGGGGCCTCATCATAATTTTTCTTGTTACAAGAGGAAGCGCATGTGCTTCTCTCAACTGACAAATTTCATTCTTCTCATCATGCTACTATAATTGAGGCCCACTGGATCACAGTTCACAAAACGGTGGATGGTCAGGCAATGTTTTTTCCTCCATCCATGTGCTTCATATGCTGTGGCCCACCTGATTGTGGACCAGCCTTTTTCTCTTTCATTCTTTCCCATCTGGGCTCGTCTTGATGGTTTATTAATAAAGTCAGTTACATTTCAAAAAAAAAAGAAAAAGATGACCAGCCTGATTATGGGGACTTGCAGTGGCGTGTGGAGGGGCTGGGGTCTACGCATGTGCCTATTCATTAGCAAACCTGCATAGATATCCATTACTCATGGTTTGAAAAATCAACATAAATCAAACTCAACCAAATCAACAAGATTAGATTTCACAAAGACTCCACAAAAGCTCAAGTTGGTCAAGACTGGGTCGACTTGACAAGACTCACTAACAGTTGACTTGACAATAATGATTTTTTAGGGTGTGTTTGGTTGCAACAAGTATCATGACATTGTATGACTAATCTGTCTAATTTGGTGAAGAATTTCATGGTATTTCATTAATTTTGGTGCAACCAACCACACCCTTGTGGTCTGTCAAAAAAAATAAAAATAAAAAAACCAACCACACCCTTGAGTATCAAATTTTACCAAGTCTTGATATTCAAGACTCGACCGAGTCTTCAAGTTGATTACTTTCTGGTTGGGTTTTTAAACTATGACATTATGTCTTGTACCTGCTGGGCATTTCTACGTGACCCCAAAGAATTCTTTTTTAATCCGAAACTACTCAGGCATAATCCATACTGTTAAGTTGCAAACCCTGATCAGTATTGCTCAACTTCTTCAAATGAGGAAACCTTCATGTTTAACCTCTCTCTTGGTAAATTAACACAAGGACTGTCACTTTTGGAATGATTAACAGGGCTGGCTTAGGATTTTGAAGGAAACATGGGATGGAAAGAATATACAGATTCTCTCTCTTTGGTTAGTTTCCAATGTTTTTTTTTTTTCTTTTGTTTTCCTGATGGTGTACTGTAGGCTGACTCCACTAATTCACCAATTCTAATTGTTGCCAAGGATGCATTGAAGTTGAGCTGAGGCAGCTATTGAAATTGACCTGTGGTGTAAATATAACCATGGCTGCAATACCTGGGTATTTCAATCTTTTCCTTGGAGTAATGGGTTAGGGACCTTGGGCTAAAAAAACCAAAACCATGATACACATATAACCCAGTTGAGGACCTATATGACGCATGACTTAGGATATGCATATTGTCCTTCAGATTTTAGTTTGTATAAGTGGGGCCTGCAGTTCAGTGATCCAGTCCACTGGTCTCATAGACCTTGCCATAAGACAATCCTAATCCTTCAGTTCTGGTCAGTTAAGTAAATAACTGCAGAAATTGCCCACATTCAGCTGGAATGGTAAAAGATGGATGGTTAGGATTCTAGTATGGGTGAATTGTTCGGCCATGGTCTCTCCAGTGTCAGGACTCAGGACTATCATATCAACAGTTTTAGGTCACTGGACAATAGTTCCCATTAGTACAGACTGAGAACTTGAGGATACTTTGCATAACTTAGGGTTGAGGATCACATAATTCCTCCCACATGTAGAATGGCATAAAACAGAATGCCCAAACACTTGCTCATCCTACAACCGTGCCACTACAAAGTGGATATTAACTTTCTTGTCATTTTAAGCATTTCCCTTTCGGCCTAAGAGGCAGGGTTGTTGCTTTCTCTTTTATATTTTGTACATCATACAAGCCCATGATCTGCATCTTTAGCTTTTTATTTCTATCAATTCCTTCAGCCCAATATGATTCGTTTCATCGGTTTATCATTAAATGGTCTTCTAGTAGATGAGATCGCATGACCTAAATTTACAGTTTTAATCCAAATTTCTTGTTTCTATCAAATATCTTTTAATCCAATCAATGAATTATGCCCGAACTCATTGGTGCAGGTGGGCATTGGCATATGCCGGCTTTTCCTTAGTACAAAACTATGGGACAAGTCTCTTTGATGCCATTGACTCGAAATCGAATCTCAATGGGCATATTTTAGCGGTGTCTCAGGCAGCTGGAAGCCTTGGGTCATTAGGTGCTGTCTATCTTGAGCTCTTTGCCATTAAATCTGGCATGTTCATCTATGTGCTTGGGTCAGCACTCATGGCCATTGTGTGTGCATGCATGGGATTCTCTATGAAGATTTGGGTTGCGTACCTAATGTATGTGATGATCTCCGGCATCTACCAGACTCTGGCCTGCCTTGTGAGTGTGAGGTGCAGCCGGCTGCTGTCCAACAGACAGTTTATCCTCCTCTTCTCTGTCAACAATTTTGCAGGACTTCTCGTTGAAACATTACTTCAGGCTGCCCTTGTGAGTATATTTCATTGTATTTCTCTCCTAAGGGAACCATTCTTTCTTTGCCTTTTCTGACTGAGGAATCCATGCCCATGCATTTCATCGGGGAAGATTTATAGGATTCTGGGCCTCGGATTTGCTGAGGTCCATGGTTTGATGTTCAAGACCAATGATCTGATCAAACCCACATGATGGATGGGAGATGCCCCAAAATTATCCCGATCTTTGTCTTTTTGGTTGATTCTGGACTATTGCTGTATTATTTTTAGTAATCTTCTATTTATAGTCCAACAATCAAAGGGTTGGGGTTTTCCAACCTTGGAGACTTTTGGGTATCTCCCGTCCTGAGTTGGGCATGTCAAATAAAATGATCTGTGCCTTCAACATGGGCTCTAATATATGTGCCTGAGCAAAGTATACTTTTTAAGGATTTTTAAGGGCCTGTTTGATTAGAGGTAATTTCAGGTAATCGTTGTAAAAGCATAATGTTAGTTTTTGCCCCTTGTTTGAGGTGGAGTTCCACCTCGAAAACAGGGAAAAAGTCAACCACTTTCCAAGCTAAAACTTTGTGAGCCCCACCATGATGTATGTGTTATATCCAAGCTGTTCATTCATTTTTTTTTTTTCAAATCTTTTGAGGGCATGCTCCCAAAAAGGAATCAGATCCAAAGCTCAAGTGGACCACACCACAGAAAACAGTGGGTTCAACTGGACGTTATTATTCCCATTGTGGGCCACTTGAGCTTTGGATCTGCCAATCTTTGGGCCCATGCCCTAAAATTCTGGCAAAATGAATAAATGGTGTGGATGAAACACATACATCATGGTGGGCCCCACAGTTTTGCAATGTAGCACGGTACCCGACCTCACACAATCTGAAACTTGTTTAAGACGCTGTACCTATCCAGTAAATGCACAAGTAAATAATTATTGCTTATTTACATTTGACTACCTGAAATTATGACCAATCAAACAGGCCCTAAATTTCATTTTCTTTGGACAAGGATGACCTTAACATTCAAAATAACCATCGTGTTTTCAGTTTGTACCAGTGGAGTCCCTGGTTCAATGATCCAAACCTTTGATATGTCAGGCTTAACTGCAGCTGGCCCATGCACCAAAACTCCCCTAGATTGGAAGATCCTAGCCATATTATTATTTTCCTCTGTTCAGTGTGAAACATTGTGATATTTTCTTTCTTTGCCATCTAGTTGTTGGCTGGTATTGAAGGGTTATGAACTTACGATTCTTCCACTAGGGATTTTTTTGTTTTGTTTTTGTGTGCATGGGCCATCTACAGTGGGATCCATAATAACAACTGTTTGGATCATTGAAACATGGGCCCCACTTCCCTCGGCTTGTTGAAACCATAGTTCAAAAACCTGAAATCTCGACTTGACTGGATGTTCAGCTGGTCAGGTCGATTTGTGACTCAGACGAGTCTTTACTTGGCTTGATCTGATATTTAATACCTTATTTTAAAATTTTCTTTGAAGCAATAATCACTTTAATAGAAAAAGGCCGAAGCCAAAGAATGCAAAAATAATAAAACAGAAAATACAATAAAAAAGCACATAACAACTCTGATCAACAGGCAAGAAATTGATCAAAGACTAATACATTATCTGCTTGCACCGATTCCATTACATTCAATTTTGCCCTTTTGAAAACTTCCGAGATGTGGCCCCTTCAATTTCTAAAAGCTCGATTGTTTCTTTCCAACCAAATATTCCATAGCCCTGCTGGTAAGCAGAGATGCCACCCCCTTCTCCCAATTTTACCTTTGCCCCCTCCATGCCAACCTAAGAAAAACTGATCAATTGAATTTGGATTAACCATCCGACACCTTTGAAGCAATTCCAAATGGAGTTTAAAAAACCATCCCCCACCTTTGAAGCACAAGGGCAATGGATGAAGAGATGAATGACCAATTCCTCGTCTTGAAGGCATAATAAATTCACATTTTGGAATAATCATATGATGCTTATGCATGTAAAGCATATTTAGGTGAAGCATATAAAACAGCAAAAAAAAAAAAAAAAAAACTCATCCACAACCCATGGTGTGCTGGTTCCAGATTTTCCTATCTTTAGGTGAGGTTGAGGGTCTTTGCTCAAGTTGGGTTCATTCAATCAAGTCCGGAAGCTGACTTGACAAGTCTTATTGGTTTGGACCAAGGCATTGGTGAGTGAGTTTCCTTGTGACTCGGCTCGAACATCAAGTTCGGGTCAACTGAGTGGAGTTTCATGTCAACTCACAAGTGTTTTAGAACAATGGTACAAATTGTCAACTAGAAAGGTACCGTCCAACCATTTGACTTGAGCATTGTATAGTACCTGGCATTTAGTACCCATTTCGAAACCGATTAATGAAATATGTGTATGATAGTTAAATTTAGAACATTGATTTGGTGGAAAACAATGATGACACTGATTTCTTTTTTTCCCCTTTTTTTTTGTTATAACCACTGATTTTCTCTGCTTTTTTTTTTTTTCTGGTTATACACTTAGTTTCATATATATTGCCTGCCTATCCTTGATTTGGGAGAGATTTCATTGCCCTTGTTCTTAGTAATGGGAAGAATACCAACATTTGCAAGACATATAATCTCAATGGAACATTCTCTTTCAATCTAGCTATTGCCCCCAGCACTGGTTAACTATCCTTTGGGAGCACATAACCCTCATATGTGGCACAGCACCTTTGGTGCTCGGCACTGTTCATCTGGTGGACCCAACCATTGATGGTCATGGCCACAATAACTGGCTGGGCAATCCTATCTGTCAATTTGCTACCTGCAAATGGACAGTGAAAAAGAATAATGGAAACACTCCACATTCAATGGAAAAGTATCTTCTTATAAGAAGGCCAGGATTATCCAATCCTTATGTGATTTATGGACCATGGTTGCAGTTGATATGCTAGATGTATGGTCCAGATTTTTGGACTGGCGGGGCTTGCTCCCATTTTGGATTATTGGGGCCATTTATCATTTCTTAAAGAGGAGATGATCTTTTAGTTTCTGCCCCTTCTGATCTGATTGGTTGCTGAGCAGGAATTTTCATGGCATTGCAGGAAATTCTGGGGCTATCTGTTTCTGCACAATTCATCTCCTTTGCTGGTTTTTTCTTCTTAACAACAGCGATTTTCGCTGTATGCTGCTTTATTGGCAACGGCGATGGCGATGGAGGAAGCAAAATAGTCTCATTGGCATCAGAAGGTGAAACTGAACCATTGATCTCTGAGAGCTTGTAAAGGTAGTGTAAGAAGAGGAAGTATTAAGGTACTGAGCCTCCGGGAATGTACCGTGTTTTATTTTATTTTTTTATTTTTATCATTGGGTCCATTTTATATGGTTTTAGCAAAAGAAAACCTTTTAAGGTTAACACAAAAACATTCTTTTGGAAATAAAAGAGATGAATCTATTGGAGGGGGAAATGAGAGATATTTTGTTCCACCACTTTAATGTTCTATTACTACTACGAAATCAAGACTCAGTTGTGTCGAGTTTTCAAGCCTTGGAACCGCGGCTGATTATCTTAATTAACCATTCAAGATATCAACCAAGCAAAAGATTGGTGGATTCAGGACCCATAATCCATGATTAGCTAATTTCAAGATTGCAAAAACTTTCCTTGAATTGACCAAGACAAGGATCCAAACTGGTCCGTTAAAGAATGGGCTTCCTAACTTGGAGAAATTCCAAGGGTCAAAGTGAGAAACTTGCTTGTGATATTGACCCAATCCCAAAATGGCCTCGTTGAGTCAACTTGCTAACTCAGCTGACTTGACATGACCTAGTTAGCCCATGTGATGTATTCACACCATCTAATGTTGTTGATGTCTCAAATCTTTTAGCAACAGAGTTTGTAAATGCCATTGACAGACCATTCGATTCCATCGATAGTTGTTCAATGCTATCGAGAAAATTCGGAAATCCCATGTTGGTTGCTGGACACTCTGTGGTATCGTACTCGATGTCATCGATAGGTCCTCGATGCCATTGAAGTCTCACCAAAGATGCCATCGAGAAAAAAAAAAATAAATGAAAAATTCATGTTTTATTGCTAGATAGTTTTGGAGCATTCTCGATGCTATCGACGATCTGTCAATGCCATCGAAGTGCCTTCGAAGGTGCCATCGAACGCATATGTAGAATTGCGCAAGTGCGAGATTTGTTTCCGATTTCGATTGTGATTCTCGTATAGGCTATATATATGAGTGTAATTGGAATTTGGGTAAATAGAGAGCATTCTAATTCATTCTAGGGGTTTCAAGGGCATAGCTTGTGGAGATTCGAAGCTTGTTCGAATCGGATAATCTCCATATCTTGTAATTTTCTGCTTTCATAGTGTATTACTGTATCTTTGTGCCATAGGTTTTTCCGTATGGATTTTTCTATGTTAAATTCCGAGTTTTCATGATTGAGACTTGATTGTATGATTGAAATACTTTGCTTGATTTATCTTTGTGTGCTTTCCGCGGTCCCGAACATCTAAACCATCTATCCAAGTGATGCATCACCTTAGAAAGCTCAAAAGGACCTATTAGAGTAGGTTAAGAAAATTAAATTGTAATATTTATATTTCTGCTACTATTAATGTATCTCCGGATTCCTTATGGATCTCAAATCTCTTATATATTTAATTGTTATTGGAGAAATAATACAAGGTATGGATTTTCACAAGGTATGGTTTAAGACGTTATCAGAGGTTCTGATGAGGGACCTTTGATCTACTTGCACCCCATATCATTTAACGGAATCCCCACATCATCGCACCCAAACCCATTTCCCCTGCGCCGCTTCAGAGCTCATCTTGTTGTCGCACTGCTGCCACCTTAAAACCCTGGCCCCAAAATCCATCTCGTTGTCTGGCCATCTTTGTCGATACCAGTGCAAAACTCCCATGGTAGATTGCGTCCTACATCTACCCGTCTCCAGCTACGAACGGGCAGGAGCTTTGAGTTGCCACTGTAATGTATAGGTTTTATCATTTTTCTGTAGAATTTCAAGATAAATGCTCAAAAACGAGGCAGATCCATAACACAGGTGGACCACACAATGGGGATTAAACTCTTACCATTGAAAGCTTCTTGGGGGCACAGAAGTTTTGGATGGAGCTGATATTTGTGTTTTCTCTTCATCCAGGTCTATGTAACTTTATGAATAAGTTGGATTGCAAATAAACATCTCGGTGGGCCTAGGAAAGTTCACCACTGCTTCCTGTGGTGTGGTCCACTTAAGCCATGGATCTGCCTAACTTTTGGTCCTATTGCATGAAATGCTATGGAAAAATGAATGAACGGTGTGGATAAAACCCATAAATCACGTGGACACTCAAAGCTTCTGCCCGTTCCCATCTGGAGACGGCCGGGGGTAGGACGCAATCCCAGCATCAGATTTGACGACCACCACCGTACCGCAGCACCACCGCTACCCCCCATCGACCCTGCTTGTGCTGTCAATGGGCCGGGTAGTCCCAACGGGCCTTCGAGATTGGGCCGGGTTTTGGGTGGTGTATTCGGCCGGATGTCGGGCTCGGGCTTAAATCAGGAGCCCCATTATAAATCGGACCCGATTCGGTCTTTTCTCTCCCTCTCTTACCCATACATGAAGTGCGCCAAAATATCATTTATCCTCAGAGATATTATCTTCACGCAACCAACCCTTCCAATAGAATTACCCCACCATGAGAATCACCTAGTGAAAAATTCAGCCCCATAAAATCATCAAGTGGGCCACAACATAGAATACTATTGATAAACAAAAAAAAATCAATGTGGTACACTCAATGAGTAATTGTAGCTAATTATCACATGAGGTGATTTTCATTAATAGGCCAACCCACTATATGGATTAGATGTCATGTGCACAACTGCTTGAAGGTTATTCACTAGGGAACAATAACTCATATAGTACTTGTATTAAAATATCAAAAAAGTGAAAAACCACTAATCCATGCTTGACCCTGATTGGGTGCTGATGATGAGATTTGCTTGGCCGGCAGGTCACTATTAAAGATGGGACCTACACAACACTTAAACATTATTTATGCCGGCATATCGTTAACAGCAGTCTGTCAGCCAATCAAAGATACCATCCTTAAGAGGCTGGATTAGCCTGAACTGCACAAGGCTACTAAAGATGAGGCCAATACAACTTTCAAAACTTTGTATTTGCATGGGCCATTTCTAACTGTAGCTGCCAGCCAATCAAATCCTGCCACATTATGTGGGCCCATCTTTGACATGACTGCTAGCCAATCAAATCCTGTGGATTGGGTGAGACACAGAACTTACCTAAGACAATGTTTGTATTCTATATTCACATCATCCATCCATTTTTCCAGATCATTCTATGGAGTTATCTAAAAAATGAAGTAGATCCAATTATCAGGTGTACCATACAATAAAAAAACAGTGGTGATTGAAAGTCATACCCTTAAAAATTTCTTAGGGTGCACTTTAATGTTTCGCTAGTGTTCATTTGCAATCCAATCTGTTGATCAGGTCACATGGAAAAAACAAATATCAGATTCATCCAAAACTCTTGGACCCACTTCTTATATTGGCCCAATAAATTCGCTATCATTATCCAAGACCATTAGGCCCGTTTGGATGCAGTATCAAATCGAATTGTAATTACTAATAATACAAAACGGGAGTTACGAAGAATAAACTCTTCCGTTTGCATTATTATTGAGTTTCTGCTATCTTAAAGACACCCACAACAACAACAGCATCAACCACAATAAACTCAATGGTGCCATAACAACAACAATAACAACAAATCCAATGGTGCAACAACAAACCCAATTGTAGAGTATTAGAGTGTGGAAAGTAAAATGAATAATAGTAATAATAATTTTAAAAAAAATCAGAAAAAAAGAAGCAAGTGTAGGTAAGAATTTATACAATTTTTATACATTAAATTCAAAAAGGTTTTATTTATACACATATTCTTTTATTCAGAAAATTTAAAAAAAGAAAGAAAAGAAAAGTATCTCTACTTTTTTATTCAGTAAACTTAAGAAGGAGATATATTTCTATACATATTCTTTTATTCGGAAAATTTAAAGAAAATGTTTTTTATTCAATAATATGGGAAAAGGTACTATGCGCTCGACCTCGCGAGTCCGTCCCATGAGGTTGAGTTGTGTGGGCCCCACTGTGATGCGTTTCGAACGTCTACCCCATCAGTCAGATGCACCATTCCATCGTAGGCCTAGGTCTCAAAAATCAAGTCAATCTGTGACTTGTGTGGGCCACACCACATACAGAAGTGGAGAGGGGCCGTGCACCATTAAAACATTCATAATCATTTTTTGGGCTCACCGAGATGTGGTTTACAAATTCAGCCCATACATTATGTGTGTCCCACTTGGATGAGGGTTCAGACCAAGTTTCAAACGCATGCAAATTCAGGTGGGCCCCACCAAGTGCTTTTATATGTTTTAACGGTGTCTTCACATGATTTTAGATGGTATGGCCCACCTGAGTTCCTTATATGGCTGATTTTTGGGATATCCCATAATTTAAAGGGGACCCATCAAATGCACGGTGTTGATGGTCGACAAGCATCATGTTGGGGCCCGCACAGCTCGACCTCACGGGACCTTATCGTGAGGTTGAGCCGATAGTACCTTTTCCCATATATATATATATATATATATATATATATATATATATATATATATATATATATATATATATATATATATATATATATATATATGAGAAATGCTCACACTGAACTAGTTGGGCCATTTGAATGGTCCAACTAGTTGTGTATTAAATAGTAAAATTATTTCTCTTTAAACACGTATATATAATTCCTTCCATAAAAGGCTATTTGACACTAAATCTGAAATAGGTACAATAAGAATATGCATCATCGATCCAACCCATTCATCAAATAGGGCTCACTTATTAAATTTTATTATAAAAAAATTTAGTAAATGATCTTCATCATTGGAACCACACATTTGAGTTAAATCGGGACAATTGAAATGAATTTCTAATAGCCTAGTTTTCTTATAGAAAAATATCATACTATTAATCACAAAAAAAATAATATTTCATGTTCTTCACACACTTACAAGGAACCTCACTTGATTAATGGAGTGAATTTTTTTACTCATCTAGTGCATCACAAGAATACATTGCAAGTGCGAGGTTTCTCTAAATATTTATTTTCTTTGAAAACAAGTCTTTTATTCTTTCTCTTCTTCTTTCCTTAATGTTACCTCTCATTATTTAATGCTCTGTATCCATGTGCTATTGGAAATCGAGGTGCATTGCCTAAGAAAGCCTTCTTAATCAAGGGAAGATAGGTAGGGCCCACCATGATATTTGTGATAAATTTAGACATGGGCCAATTTTGCTAGATCATGAATGAAAAAAAAAAAAAACTGAGGATGGAATGTTAACCCATTGAAACATTTGTGCGTTACAAAAGTTCTTGATCAATTTAATATATCTGTTTTTTAGTTCATCACAGTGGAAATGACTTTATGAAAAATATGGATGGCATATGAACATTGCCGTAGATCCCAAGGAGGTTTCAACTGTAGTCATTCCCTTACCCATTTTGTTTTTATTTTTCAGTAGTGCGGCCCACATGAGTTTTGGATCTGTTTCATTTTTTCTCCTATTTTCTAACATGATTTAAAAGATGGAGGGATGGGATGAATTTATTACAAATATCACAGTGGGCCCCCTTGGCTTCCCGTCAGAGGAATTCCCATGGCACATGCATTTTCAATCCGCTGGAAATGGATCCGTTTCCAGCGCCAATGAATGTCGGTTGGGTACTAACCCGGCCACTGCTGAGCTGGGAACGGGCAAAGACTCCGAGGGGCCATCGTGATGTATGGGTTTTATCCACACCGTCTATCTATTTTTCCATACCATTTAGGTACGAGCCTAAAAATCAGGAAAATCAAGGCTCAAGTGGACCGCACCACAGTAAGTACCGGTTATAATGATACCCACCATTGAAACTCTTTCATACAGTCCACTCTAAGATTTTATCCGTTTGCTTTTTTTATTCATGTCTTAAGGTAGCTGGAAAAATGGATGGACAGTGTGGACATACAATACATGCAGCAAGTTGGGCCCCACGGTCAGGTACGCACCATGTTGGCTGAGGTCGAGGCGACGCCTAATCTACTTCCAAGGTATAAAGTTTCACTGATCTGGACTCTAGGTGCGTGGTGTAGTTCATATCAAATCCCCGATGCAAAATTCTATAAGCCCTAACATGATGTGTGTGTTCCATCCACACCGTCCATCTATTTTTCCAAGATCAATTTAGGGGATGAACTCAAAAATAAGGCAGGTTAAAATCTCAAGTGAACCACACCATAGAAATCAGTGGGGATTCAATGCCTGCCATTGAAAACTTCTTAAGGGCCATGGAAGTTTTGGACCAAGCTGATATTTGGTGGTTTTCATATTCACTTATAATGGAGCAAGCAAGCATATCCATTTTGTTAATTAAAATAACTTTCACACCAAAAGGCTTGCTAGCGTAAACTATTCATTAAATGAAGAGAAAAAAAAGGGTTCATTGTAAACCTGTGAAGGCATTTTATTTTTATTTTTTTGATTAATAGTACAGTTTCATCTACAAGAAAAGTGAATTAGAAATTTATTCCAACAATCCAGATTCAAGTTACATAAATAACTCTAGTAGTGATAACAATTTACTAATTTTTAATAGATAAAATTTCATTAGTGGGTCTTATTTAATGAACGAGTGACTGCTTGCCTCCAAGTGCAGAGGTTCATAAGTAATATCCTGTGAATACAGGATCGATCCCACAGGGAGATGAATTGCGAGAAGGAAAAAATCAAATGCAAAACAAACTAAGTAATAAAAACTAAACTGATGATTTGATTTTTGGATTTTTGAATGGATGTAATTCAATTGAATAAAAAAAACACCCAAGCTTCAAAGTTCCACACATAGATTAATGTTCCAAAATCATGATGACTTGGATAACACAACTAGGATCTGAGCACTATGGTCAGCCTAATCGGAAAACAAAACACTTTAAATATTTTAATAAATGATATAAAAGATTAGAAAATAATAGATTTGCACCATTGACATATATTCTCAAGCGTCAGTGATTTTAAGTATTCAATATCTATAGGATAATGAATATCAAAGAAATATAACAGGTTGAGAACATCTCCTATCTAGGAAATCTGATTAATCTAGGGTAAGCCTATCCATCAATGTAAATCTCATATGATGGAAACATATGGATCTTACAAGAGGATAAAAACAAAACCTAAATAATAGATAATATGCATACACCATTATTCTCATCATTAAAACAATCAATCATCATAATTTAAAGAAATATTAAACCCATGTGCTTCCCTTCTAGCTTGGGCTAGAGGGAACTTAGAAAAACATAATTAAATTGCAGAAATAAAAAGCAACAAGAAAGAAAGAAGAAAAATTACAAATAAAAAAGATCTAAAAGGAAAGAAACAACTTATAAAGCTTTAATAAAAAAAAAAACTCTTTAAAAAAAACCTAAATATTGCTCTTGAATGCTTCTAATGATGCTTTAGAATGCCCTAGGAGGCCCTATTTATAAGTAAGGAACTCCAAACTTCGTACAAAGTTGAAAACCCTAGAAAACGCCTCAAATATACGTATTTTCCCAAAATAGACTTCTCGCTGCATAGTTCGTTTAAAACAGACTTCCTGCTGCGCAGTTTTCCAAAATAAACTTCACAGCTTCAAAATACACTTTTTTAGGACGATTTCAGAATTCTTCACTTCAAATCTTCGATTCTCTTCATTCCTCGCTTGGTTTTCTTGGATCTTTGGCATGTGAATTCTTCAATCTTGATCTCCTAAGATCCATCCATTGCCTTGGTGAATTTGAACATCAAATTCTTACTTTTTAACACCTTTTTCAATCCAAGCTTTTAAATTCACCTTGCAACACATACATGAGTAAAATAGAATATTAAGATGATTTATGTTCATAAAACCAAGATATAAATGGCGAAAATTATGCAATATTTGAGTCTTAACACACCCCCCAACCAGCATTTTGCTAGTCCCGAGCAAAATAAGCGAAGAAAAATAAAAATAAGAAAAAAATAATTCTAGAAACAAAATTAAAATGAAAACAAAATTCTAACTACACCACTTTCGCAAGTAATCTCGATTGCATTTAGCATATGCAACAAGCCTTTAAACCCCTAGGTTTCCCCTAGTGGACGAGTTATAGTCTCGTGAGGGTTTCCAGAAATGTTACCCACAAACATTGAAAATAAGAAAAATATTTCAACACTATAAAATTTATACAATTATGCCTCCATTAATCATATGAATTCCAAAACAATACTTACCCTAGATATGAAGTTAGCTAGAATCTTAATTTTTTAATCCATTACATCCTTGAGTTCAGAGACCTAATCAAAATTTAGAATAGTTATAACCCAATATCCTTAGGTGCTTCGTGACACTAGTCTAACTTTGAGAAATATGCATGTTCCCTATCCTAACTCCTTTCAATCATCCCAAGAATATGAAATCTCTAGTTATCTCATTTTTTTTTATGACATTTCTTCTTTTATCATCATATCCTCATTATTATAGACCACCCTTAGATGAAGATTCCCATCGGGTTTGCTTCATAACCTAAGGTATCGTACTTGTAATGGTAACAGTAATGGATACTTAGGTATTCTTACTCCGGATTACTGACACGATTGTTATGGTCATTGCATTCATGCTCTATAATAAAAATTTCTTTTTTTTCATCACTCTCTTCTTTTTTTTTCCTTTAATATTCTCTCTTTTAAACATATATCAATGGTACTAGTTCATTCAACCTTGTTTGAATCAAAAGTTGTTATTTTAGTTCACATATCATATTCCTCACTTAGTTAGCTAGGGTGTATTGTGAATTCAGTACATCAAATTACAACTCACTTTAAACTAGTGATTAGATAATTGAACTCAAGTTTATAATTTTCAGTTGTCAGATTTCTGACTACTATAAACCTAGATTAGGTATTAAATTTGCCTTTGGAATTCGCAAAATATCATGTTCACATTCTTGTATATAAACAATATTATTTTGAAAATGTTGAAATTTTTTTATTTTTTTGTTCATTTTTTCTCATAAACCTAAAAAAAAAATAAACTTAAACCTAACTGAAACCTAAAAATAATAAAAATAATAATAAAATAAACTGAAACTCCCAAAAAAAAAAAAAAAACTTACACATGGATGACTATCCACACACCCCAACCTAAAATCTACATTGTCCCCAATGTAATGATAATGTAATGTAGAGAACAATAAAAATAAAAGAAATGGTGGATAGTACCTGCCATGAAAAACTCACCTGCTATGTGATACTAAAAAAATTGAATATGATACAAATCCTACACAAATGCTCCGTCAGACCAGGAGCATCATTCTGAATATTCTGGCTCATGAAGAGGGACGGACTCCTCTCCTAAATGAAAGTTTTCCACATAAGGCTTCAATCTCTGACCATTAACCTTGTACACATTGCCATTACGTGGATTCTCAATTTCAACAGCCCCATGAGTATAAACATTCTTCACAATGAAGGGGCCTGTCCATCTTGATCTTAACTTTCCCGGAAAGAACTGGAGACGGGAATTGTACAATAGGACCTTTTGCTGAGGTTCAAAATTCTTCCTCAGGATATTTTTGTCATGAAAAGCTTTAGTCCTCTCTTTGTAGATTTTAGAATTTTCATAGGAGTCTCTCCTCAACTCCTCTAATTCATTTAACTCTAATTTCCTTTGTCCACTTGCTTGATCCATATCAAAGTTTAATTTTTTTATTGCCCAGTAGGCTTTATGTTCCAATTCCACAGGCAAGTGGCAAGCCTTCCCATACACCAATCTGTATGGAGACATTCCAATCGGGGTCTTATAAGCAGTCCTATAAGCCCATAAAGCGTCGGATAGTCTGAGGGACCAATCCTTCCTATCTGGCCTTATGGTTTTCTCTAAAATATGTTTGATTTCCCGATTAGAAATCTCAGCTTGCCCACTCGTTTGTGGGTGGTATGGGGTGCTTACTTTATGCTTGATGCCATATTTCTTCATCAAAGCCTCAAATGTTCTATTGCAAAAGTGAGACCCGCCATCACTAATGATGGCCTTTGGAGTTCCAAATCTAGCAAAAATATTTTCCTTGAGGAATCGTATGACCACTTTGTTGTCATTGGTCCTACTTGGAACTGCCTCAATCCACTTTGAAACATAGTCCACACCAACCAATATATAAAGAAATCCAAAAGAAGATGGAAATAGACCCATAAAATCAATACCCCAACAATCAAAAATCTCCAATGGTAAAATTGGGGATAAAGGCATCATGTTGCGCCGGGACACTCTTCTCAACCTTTGACATCTATCACAAGCAACACAGAAAGCATGGGTGTCTTTAAACATGGTGGGCCAGTAAAAACCACATTGCAGGATTTTTGCAGTGGTTTTCTTAGCAGAAAAATGGCCACCACATGCTTCCATGTGACAAAAAGAAATAACACTTCGAACTTCATCCTCTGGGACACAACGTCTAAAAATTTGATCAGTCCCATATTTATATAAATACGGGTCATCCCAGAAGAAGTTCCTAACCTCGGTTTCAAAACGCTTCCTATCTTGTAACTTCCAATGATATGGCATTTTTCCCGTTACAAGATAGTTCACTATATCCGCATACCAAGGTAATTTAGAGATCGCAAATAATTGTTCATCAGGGAAAGTGTCCTGGATATGCATTTCCTCAGTGGAATCATCTAACACCAATCTAGAAAGGTGATCGGCCACTACGTTTTCTACTCCTTTCTTATCTTTTATCTCTAATTCAAATTCTTGGAGTAGGAGGATCCATCTCAAAAGTCTCGGCTTTGCATCCTTCTTAGATAACAAATATTTCAAAGCCGAGTGGTCCGTGAAAATGACCACTTTGGATCCCTGCAAGTAAGACCTAAACTTATCCAAAGCAAAAACTACTGCAAGTAACTCTTTTTCAGTTGTTGAGTAGTTCACTTGGGCCGAGTTTAGAGTTCTACTCGCATAGTGAATAACGTAAGGCCGTTTATCTTTCCTTTGGCCCAAAACAGCCCCTATGGCATAATCACTTGCATCGCACATTAGTTCAAAAGGAAGTGTCCAATCTGGTGGACGCATGATAGGTGCAGTGGTAAGGGATGATTTAATTTTATTAAAAGCACTTGCACACTCATCTGTCCACTTAAATGGAACATCCTTTTGAAGAAGATTAGTCAAGGGTCTAGTAATAACACTAAAGTCCTTGATGAATCTTCTATAAAAACCAGCATGCCCTATAAGTGATCTAATATCTCTAACAGTTCGGGGGATAGGTAGATTAGCTATAATGTCAAGTTTTGAGCGATCTACCTCGATTCTATTTTTGGAGATAACATGGCCCAAAACAATTTCCTTTTGAACCATGAAATGACATTTCTCCCAATTTAAGACAAGGTGTTTCTCTTCACACCTAGACAAGACAAGAGATAAATTGTTGAGGCATTCCTCAAAACTACTCCCAAATACAGAGAAGTCGTCCATGAAAACCTCAAGAAATTTCCCAACCATATTTGAAAAAATACTTAACATACACCGTTGTAAAGTTGCTGGGGCGTTACACAATCCAAATGGCATCCGTTTGAAAGCAAACGTGCCAAATGGACAAGTGAACGTGGTTTTCTCTTGGTCTTCAAGGGCTATCTCTATTTGGTTATATCCAGAATATCCATCAAGAAAACTATAAAAGGAGTGACCTGCTACCCTCTCTAAAACTTGATCAATGAATGGTAGAGGGAAATGGTCCTTCTTTGTGACTTGGTTCAATTTTCTATAGTCAATGCAAACACGCCAACCAGTGGTGACACGTGTTGGTATGAGTTCATTATTAGAATTCTGCACAATAGTTATTTCAGATTTTTTTGGGACTACTTGAGTTGGACTCACCCAAACACTATCGGATATTGGGTAGATGATTCCCACATCCAATAATTTGATCACCTCATTTTTTACAACTTCCATCATGTTTGGATTGAGACGCCTTTGAGGTTGTCTAATTGGTTTGGCGTCATCATCGAGGTGGATCTGATGGGTGCAAATGGAAGGGCTTATACCCTTGATGTCAGAAATGGTCCAGCCCAAGGCTCCTTTGTGGTCCCTTAGAACTTTCAACAATTTAATCTCTTGATCCTTCTCTAAAAATGAAGAGATCACCACAGGATAAGTTTTATTTTCACCTAAGTATACATACTTAAGCTCATTTGGCAGTGGTTTTAAATCAAGCTTTGGAACATTGGTTGGTGATGGTAGAGGTTGCAAGTCCTCGATAGATAGGATTTGAGTGCGCGGTCTCCATTGGCATATACCAATGTCCTGAGTGGTAGTGCTCTCATTATCATCACAAATTTCAACAAGCACTTTTTCTAAATCAGAATTTTCAAGTCTCCAAAGACTTGAATCAATTCCTTAGTCAGACTAGGTTCCAATTCCTCTTCTTCTATCAAGCAGTCTATGAAATTCAGCTCATGGATCTCATTATTATCATTGGACTACTTACATAGATTGAAAATATTTAGCTCTATAGTCATGTTACCAAGAGACAAGTTCATCATTCCATTCTTGCAATTTATGATTGCATTTGAAGTTGCTAGGAATGGGCGACCTAAAATGATGGGAACTTGAGCGCTAGCATTTACACATGATTCAGTTTCTAGTATAATAAAATCCACGGGGAAGTAGAATTTCTTCAATTGGACTAGCACGTCCTCTAAAATTCCCCTTAGTACCTTAATGGAGCGGTCAGTGAGTTGGAGTATAATCGTGGTTGGTTTAAGCTCGCTTAACCCCATTTGTTTGTAAACTGAATAAGGTACTAAGTTGACATTTACACCCAAATCTAACAAAGCATGCTCAATTTGAAATTTTCTAATAATACAATGAATAGTGGGACTTCCCGGGTCTTTGTATTTGGGTACAACCCTTTGTTGAATTATAGCACTCACTTTCTCAGTAAGGAAGGCCTTTTTGTGCACATTTAATTTCCTTTTTACAGTGCACAAATCCTTGAGATATTTAGCATATGATGGAATTTGTCTAATGGCATCAAGCAGAGGAATATTAACAGTAACCTTTTGGAGCACATCCAACACCTCTTGATATTTCATGGGGACAGTCAGATTCCAAAGTCTAGATGGGAATGGAACTGGAAGCTCATATGACTTAGTCTCTTTATCCTTTTGATGTTGTGGCTCTTGAACCATAGTCGGTTCATCATTTTCTTGAGACAGTGGCTCATCCTCCGGTATTTCTACTGGTTGCATTATCTTGTTATCGACCTCTTTTCCACTTCTCAAGGTAATGATGGCCTTAGCTTGTTCATGATGTAGCTCACTTGGATTTGAGTCTCCAATGAAATGTGTATTTCTAGGGTTTGGCACAGGTTGAGAAGGAAGGGTGCCTTTTTCCCTAGCATTTAGTTGAGTCTCAAACATAGCCACGACCGTCTTTAATTCCTGATTTGATTGGATTAGAGACTGATTCATTTGAGCTTGAGAGTTAATGAATGTGGTCAATGCATCCTCCACAGATGATCGCTTTGGCGGGGGCACATATGGTGCATTGTTAGGTGCCCCAAAGAAGTTATTTTGTGGAGGCATTTGAGGTGCGTTGGGCACATTAATTTGTGGTCCATTCCTCCAACTAAGATTAGGATGGTTACGCCAATTTGGATTGTACGTGTTTCCCAATGGTTGCATAACTGGCCTTTGGTAATTATTTATAGCATTTGCTTGATCATGCTCATGCGTGATATTTTGTACAACTGAGATTATTGGACAATCCTTTGTGTCATGGTCTGTACCACCACAAATGCTACAAAAATTACCTAAGGAAGTGTTTGCTTTAACCATATCAATCTTCCTAATTTCCAAAGCTTCGACCTTTCTAGCCAATGCAGCGAATTTTGCATTAAGGTCGTCTTCCTCTCTTAGGACATACATTCCCGCTTTCTCTCTAGGAATGGGTCTAGTTTGGTCTGATTTAACAGAAACATCCCATGTCTGAGTATTCTCTGCTAACATATCTAGAAAATTCCAAGCCTCATTATGATCTTTATCAAGGAAGGTTCCACCACACATCATCTCTATGAACTGACGGGTATCCATGGTGAGCCCCTTTCGGAAAGCATCAATCACGTGCCATGGTTCATAACCATGATGTGGACAAGTAATTAGAATGTCTTTGAAGCGCTCCCAAGCTTGAAAAAATAGTTCATTCCCCTTTTGGGAGAATGACATGATTTCTTGTTTTAGTGCATTTGTTTTGTGCTCGGGAAAGAACTTTTTCAAAAACTCTCTACTTAAGGCTTGCCATGAAGTGATGGTATTAGGTCTTAGAGAGTTGAGCCATGCTTTGGCCCGATCCTTTAGAGAAAATGAGAATAACCTAAGCTTAAGTACATCCCTATTGCCATTGTTTACTTGTAACGTTGCAATTACTTCCTCAAAGTCCTTGAGGTGCAAGTAGGGGCTTTCAGAATCTAAGCCATGAAATTTAGGAATTAATTGAATCACACCTGGTTTAAAATCAATGTTCCCTGTGTGAGCAGGGAACACTATACAAGATGGTAAAGTTGATCTCTCAGGGTGTAAATGTTCACGTAAAGTCCGTGGTTGGTTTAACACATTCCTATGAACTTCATTTTCATCCTCAAGAGGAGGATTATTTTGATTTATAGTTGGATTTGGCAGATTTGGATTTGGATTATCAATTGGGTCTGCCATGGAATCCAAGTGATATTGAGTGCCTCTTCTAAGTGAATGATCAAGGCCTGGAACTAGTCCCCCTTCAGAGGAGAGTCGATTGTTTTGATCCCTATCCCAACAGACATAAACCATCCATACAACACAATAAATACCACTAATTCAAATAGCAAGTATGATACTTAAAATAAAAATAAAAACTTAAATCAACAACCCAGGTGGCAGAGCCGACCATGAGGGTTCAGTCTACAAAGCAAAATAAATCAACAACCCAGGCGGCAGAGCCGACCATGAGGGTTCAGTCCACAAAGCAAAATAAATCAACAACCCAGGCGGCAGAGCCGACCATGAGGGTTCAATCCACAAAGCAAAATAAATCAACAACCCAGGCGGCAGAGCCGACCATGAGGGTTCAATCCACAAAGCAAAATAAAAAAATAAAGAAATAAATAAAAGTAAAACTAATGCAGAAATTAAACTATGCTAATATGGAAAATAGATTCAGCGGATGATCTTTGTGATCAAACAGCAACTATAGGACAACCATAGCACTTGGGTGATAAAATCCCAAGCAGGGCAACCTTATGTCATAGTTAGTGCTTGAAAGTCCCAACTGAATTTATTTTCAAAGAAAAAGAAAATAAGAAAAAAAATAAAAAAAATCTATGGAAAATTTGGAGGGTTTAGAAGAGAACTTTACCTTAACTATCTTACACAGATGTAATCTCTCTCAGTCTCTCCCCATCAACGATGCCAAAAACTTAGTTGCTTGCGTCCAAGTGTAAAGGTTTATAAGTAATATCTCGTGAATACACGGTCGATCCCACAGAGAGATGAATTGCGAGAAGGAGAAAATCAAATGCAAAACAAACTAAGTAATAAAAACTAAACTGATGATTTGATTTTTGGATTTTTGAATGGATGTAATTCAATTGCATAAAAAAAACACCCAAGCTTCAAAGTTCCACACATAGATTAATGTTCCAAAATCATGATGACTTGGATAACACAACTAGGATCTGAGCACTATGGTCAGCCTAATCGGAAAACAAAACACTTTAAATATTTTAATAAATGATATAAAAGATTAGAAAATAATAGATTTGCACCATTGACATATATTCTCAAGCGTCAGTGATTTTAAGTATTCAATATCTATAGGATAATGAATATCAAAGAAATATAACAGGTTGAGAACATCTCCTATCTAGGAAATCTGATTAATCTAGGGTAAGCCTATCCATCAATGTAAATCTCATATGATGGAAACATATGGATCTTACAAGAGGATAAAAACAAAACCTAAATAATAGATAATATGCATACACCATTATTCTCATCATTAAAACAATCAATCATCATAATTTAAAGAAATATTAAACCCATGTGCTTCCCTTCTAGCTTGGGCTAGAGGGAACTTAGAAAAACATAATTAAATTGCAGAAATAAAAAGCAACAAGAAAGAAAGAAGAAAAATTACAAATAAAAAAGATCTAAAAGGAAAGAAACAACTTATAAAGCTTTAATAAAAAAAAAACTCTTTAAAAAAACCCTAAATATTGCTCTTGAATGCTTCTAATGATGCTTTAGAATGCCCTAGGAGGCCCTATTTATAAGTAAGGAACTCCAAACTTCGTACAAAGTTGAAAACCCTAGAAAACGCCTCAAATATACGTATTTTTTCAAAATAGACTTCTCGCTGCATAGTTCGTTTAAAACAGACTTCCTGCTGCGCAGTTTTCCAAAATAAACTTCACAGCTTCAAAATACACTTTTTTAGGACGATTTCAGAATTCTTCACTTCAAATCTTCGATTCTCTTCATTCCTCGCTTGGTTTTCTTGGATCTTTGGCATGTGAATTCTTCAATCTTGATCTCCTAAGATCCATTCATTGCCTTGGTGAATTTGAACATCAAATTCTTACTTTTTAACACCTTTTTCAATCCAAGCTTTTAAATTCACCTTGCAACACATACATGAGTAAAATAGAATATTAAGATGATTTATGTTCATAAAACCAAGATATAAATGGCGAAAATTATGCAATATTTGAGTCTTAACAATGAGTTGGATCTATAACACAAAATTTCAATCATACTTATGTAAAACTCCATATCACATATCTTCACAGATGGTGCATTACATGTGAATTAAAAAAAGCATTTTGGGAATTCAATGCACAGCAACTTAGACCAATTTGAATGATCCAACATCTCACTATGAGCATTTCTGATGAAACCCAAGATTGCTCCTTGGGATGTGGCCCGAAGTATCATCTCGAGGTGGGCCCTACCTATCTCGAGTTGTGTGTGAGCGTTTCTCAAACGCATACGTGCCGCTGTGTTCTCATTTGAAGCTACGACCGTGTCATCTTGAACGTCGCCGATGGGGACCGCAACTTCTTGCATGGGGCCCATCTCTATGTCATCTTGAATGTTGCCAGTGGGGAGTGCAGCTTCCAACGTGGGGCCCGCTTCCATGTGTTCTCACACGTCGTTGATGTGGAGCTGAAATATGGAGAATTTTGATGAAAGCTCAAATGGGTGTTGGAATTTCTTCTCAAAATCGATAGAAAGATAATGCAGGAAATGAAAGGATGCTGAAATCAAACACAGATAAAGAATGAGTTTTCCATCGAGAAAACCACTGTTTGGGATTTGGGACGATCGATTTCTACGTCCAAACGAGTTGGGTTTTTGGATTTTCGATCAAAAAAATATTTACAATCAACACAGCCAAGCCAAACCATAAGAAAAATATTCAAACAAAAAGCATAAGACGAGATAACAAATAGAAGACCTAGTAGCCCAATGAATTTGCTATCATCATCTAAGAGGCACTAGATTGGCCCACTCTTAGATCCATTTGGATGCATATCAAATTGAATTGCAATTAGAAAATATACTTATACACAGTCAACACAGCCAAGCTAAAATTTAAATAAAAAGTATAAGACCAGATAAATAATAAAAGACAAGAGGCACGAAGATTTACGTGGTTCGGTAATATACCTACATCCACGGCGAGCAATAAGCTTTCTTATTCACCGAAACAAAAAATAAAAATACAAGCTCTACATCAATTTTACTCTTCCTCTATACAAAAATTTCCCACGAAAAAAATATCCTATGAAAAATGAAATACACCTCTCTATTTGTACTCCTCCTTATACAAAACACATTGAGGAGAGAATGCAAGTGCCAAAGTCTTATTTAAACTAACCTCCCGAAAAAAAAAAAAGAAAAAAGAAAGAAAAAAGAAGAACCACGAGAAAGAAAATGAGATAAAGAGTTCCCTACAACGGTACCAACAAATCCGGTGGCACAACAACAAACCCAATATATTTATTTTAAAAGGAAAATAACATATATTTATTTAGTCAATCCCACCCAAGATTGAATATTTATTTATGTATTTATGTATCTATTTATTTATTTGTTCATCTATTTATCTATTTATCTGTCTATCTCTTGATTGATTTATTTATTTATCTATATATTTATTTATCTATCTATCCTGAAAAAAAAAAAAAAAAACAGCGATAGCTTCTCAAGCTATGCCTTGAAGCCTCATCTTAAGGCCCAGTGCAAGGTGGACCAGCGCCACATCGAGCCACACCAGCTTCTTCACTGTCGCTGCCGAAACACGGGCCCACGGCTGTGCCAGCGCTAGGAGGAGCAACACCAGGCCCATGATCAGGCTCCCATAGACGGAAAAGATGTAAAGTCCGGCAAGCAACCCTACCGGGAGATCAGCAAACAAGGTGAGGGCGACAGAGATCGTTGGGCCTGCCGTATTTAGCAAAGGAGTCCGGGTCGCTGCATTCTCATTTGAAGCTATGGCAGGCGTGGGACGGGCCTCCATGTTATCTTGAATGTCACTGACGGTGAGTGCAACTTCCAGCACAGGTCCTACCTCCATGTGATCTCACACGTCTTCGATGTGAAGCTGAAATGGCTGAGAATTTTGATGAAAGCTCAAATGGGTGCTGGAATATCTTCTCAAAATTGATAGAAATAACGAAAAAGAAGCTCTAGGCACTGAGATGGAGCAGATTTTTCGGGGAATGAAGGGGTGCTGAAATCAAACAGATAAGAGTTTTCTTTTGAGAAACCGCTGTTTGGGATTTGGGACAATCGAATTCTACGTAGAAACGAGATGGGTTTTTGGATTTTCGATCGGAAAAGGCTCAAAAGTTTTTTTTTTTTTTTTTTTTTTTTTTTGCGGAGGGGTAGGGTGGAGCTAGAGCCTCAAGGAAGGGAGATGTTCTCATCTTCATTTTATAGGAGAAAACTGCTGACCTGCGTGAAGGTTGACACACGGCCACTAATAAATTACTTAGAAATAAGGCCCATTATTCACGGATCCAAATTGTTAATACGATGGCCCACATGAAGAAGAGTCGTCTAAGATTGGAAGATCCTAGCCGTACACTAGAATTGGCCTTTTTTTAAAACTTAGGTGGTAATTTTATTATAATCCAAAGTGGGTGTCCTAAGCCTAGTGACAAACTACAGTAAACTTAAGAATAGCTCACAAAAGGCTAAAAAACAGCAAAGCAGCTAAAGATAAAATCATTTCAATAGATGTGCAAGCGAAAGAGAGAGAAGGAAAATAAAGTATAGAAAAGCCAAGAGTCATGCCAAAGCACGACCCTGTTCCCACCCACATATATAGATATTTTAAGAAGCCAACGACCAGTACTCGTTATTGGCGCCTACAATGGAAAAGACTACTATTCTTCGGACGCGGTTTTGCCTCACCAAATCTCCACCGACCATTATGGCGTGTTGAAGTTGCGAGTCTTGCGGGCAATGTGTTATATCCACATGTCCATTCATTTTGTGAGATTATTTTAGAATATGAAAAAAATTTAAAGCTCATGTATACCGCACCACCTTGATTGAATGCCCACTATTCGAAACCTCTCAGGGGGAAGATGATATTTGTGTTTCCCTTCATCCAGGTCTGTGTGACCTCGTGAACAGGTTGGATGGCAAGTAAACATCATGATAGGTCATAGGTAAGGTTTCAATGGTAGTTATCATTGTCCCCACTGCTTTATAGGATGTGGTCCATGTAAGCTTTAGATCTGCCTCATTTTTTGGCTCATGCCATAAAATGGTCTCAAAAAATGAATGAACATTGTGGATACACACACACACACACACATAATAGTGGGGCCCATAGGACTTCGTGACCAGGTAGTTGGTGTCGAATTTATGTGAACGCACCATGATGTATGTGTTTTATCTACCTGGTCCATCCATTTTTACCGCTCATGGCCTTAATGAGGGAAATCCAAAGCTCAAGTGGACCACACCATAGAAAACAATGGAGATTAAACTATTGACAATGAAAACTTCTCAAGGGCCACATAAGCTTTGGGTCAAGCTAATATTTGAGTTTTCTCTTCATCCAAATCCATATGATCTTATGAATACCTTCCAAGACAAATAAGCATAACTGCATACTTAGGAAAGTTTCAACTATGGATGTCATTATGATGTGGTTCACTTGAGCTTTGGATTTACCTTAATTTTGAACCATTTCTATGTTTCTGACCAATGAAAGAGTGTGTGTGCTTATGGAAATGGTACTATGAGGTCAACCTCATCTGAACTACCCCTTAGGTATGAGGCGTGTGAGTCCCACCATGTTGTGTGTCGAACATCTACCCCATGAGTCAGATGCACCATAACATGTTGGGCCACGGGCTTAAAAATCAAGTCAATCCATGACTTGGGTGGGCCACACCACATACAATAGTCGGGAGGGGTTACCCCCCCATTAAAACATTCATAATCATTTATTGTACTTATCGAGATTTGGTTCATAAATCCAGACCATCCATTATGTGGTGGGACTGGGGTTCAGGTTGACCGGAACCCAATTGACCAAAACCAAGTTTGTGTCAGGCTAGGATAGGTTGTCGAGGCCCTTGGGTTGGGTTCGATAGGAAAAGGTGAAAGCCGATTCAAATTTGTTCCGTTCGGGTTGGCAAATTCTGATTGATTTGGAAATAATCACATGTATTTGGGTCAGGTTGGTTCATGCTTGGTTGGGCACCTCGGGCTGCAATTCAGGCTGCGTCAGGTTAGGAATTGTATCCTCTTGAGGTCACGATGGGCCCGAACTGACCCTCAACCCAGCCTAACCCACCTGAGTTGCATGGCTGTAAGCAAGCAGAATCCATTGAAAATTTACATCTTGCTTTGTTGCACCAAATCGTATCCACCGTTTGAATGAGTGAGAATGGTTGGATAGAGAACGATAGATTGGCCTTAACAATTGTGTTGGTCACTTGGTCTGTTTTCTACTGTGCAGGTGTGCCGGAATCAATATACTAGCTCAATCCAAACTGATCAATTTTGACCCCAAGTCCCAAAATAAGGAAATGCATCCAATATAAAGATATATGATCAGATTTTGACAAGATTGGTCGCTTACTCAGCCACTTGCTGAAGTTTATAATAATAAGACAATAATCGGATTGTGGGGTTCTTCCTCAGGTTACTTTACGCTTTCCACGAGAAAATTCTTTCAGAACACCGGTACCATCAAACAAAAGGAAAAACTCATAACCTGTCACTAGGAGCAACGACAAGGATGCATCTATTGAAATAACTATACGCGTTATAGGATGAAGATCAAATCCAACATATGAGCATACATTTCGAGAAATGAAGGAGTGCTGAAATCAAACAGATAGAGAATCGAGTTTTCTCTTGAGAAACCGCTGTTTGGGATTTTGGACAATCGAATTCTACGTGAAAATGAGATGGGTTTTTGGATTTTCGATCGGAAAAGGCTCAAAAGTTTTTTCTTTTGCCTTTTTATTTTTATTTTTGGCAGAGGGGTAGGGTGGAGCTAGAGCCTCAAGGATCGAAGGGAGATGTTCTCATCTTCATTTTATAGGAGAAAACTGCTGACCTGCGTGAAGGTTGATACACGGCCACTAATAAATTACTTAGAAATAAGGCCCATTATTCACAGATCCAAATTGTTAATACGATGGCCCACATGAAGAAGAGTTTATCTAAGTTTGGAAGATCCTAGCCGCACACTAGATTTGACCTTTTTAAAAAAAAACGTAGGGTATAATTTTATTATAATCCAAAGTGGGTCCTAAGCTTAATTACAAACTACGGTAAACTCAAGAATATCTCACAACAAGCTGAAAAACAGGAAAGGTGCTAAAGATAAATCATTTCAATAGATATGCAAGCGAAAGAGCGAGAAGGAAAACAATGTGCAGAACCCTGTTCCCACCTACATATATAGATACTTTAAGAAGCCAACGACCAGTCTTTATTCCTGCCGACATTTATGGAATGGAAAAGACTATTCTACTATTTTTCTGAAGAGGTTTTGCCTCACCTAATCTCCGCTGACCATTGTGAGTCGTCCATTTTGTCAGATTATTACAGAAGATGAGCCAAAGTTAGGCAGATTTAAAGCTCAACTGTACTCCACCACAAAAAGTAGTGGGGATTGAATGTTTACACTTCAAAACTTCTTGGGAGTCACAAAAGTTTTGGATCAAGATGATGTTTGTGTTTCCCTTCATCCAGGTCTGTGTGACCTCGTGAACCCACCATGATGTATGTGTTTTATCCACGTCCATCAATTTTTCCAGCTCATGGCCTAAAATGAGCATATCCAACGCTCAAGTGGACCACACCAAAACAATGGAGATTAAACTATTGACATTGAAAACTTCTCGAGGGCTATGTAAGTTTTGGATCAAGCTGATATTTGAGCTTGTCCTTCATCTAAGTTTATATGACCTTATTAACAGGTTGAATGGCAGCTTTGGATTTACCTCAAATTTGGGCTCATGCCCTAAAATGACCATTTTTAAATTTCTGACGAAGAAAAAGAAGGCGTTAAGAGACCTTCCTCGCCTAATTTTTCGGGAATTTTAGACCAAGCTTCCGACAAACTCAGATTTTCGGCTAGCCGGGTCGTGAATATCTGAATAGGACGAACCGCTTGGAAGATGAATCTATTCCCATGCAATAGTCAGGAATTCTTGACGGTATCAAGCTGGAACAACCTGTTCTTCCTGAACACCTACATCGATCTTGATCTATGATACTATCGGAGTGAAACAAGGGATCTAAGGAAGAATGGGGGAAAAGCATGAAAAAAAAGGCTCGAATGGTAGGATCCCGACCATTTTTAAATTTCTGACCAATGTGAGAGAGAGGTTTTTTTTTTTTGATTGGATAATTAAGATTCTCTCACCAAACAATCTATTCAATTTCATTAAATATGATAAGTCAAAGGCAATCTTGATTACATCCAAACAAGTACAAAATTCAAAGCAATGCAACAACTTGCCCAGAATGGAGGAGATCCAAGTGTTTGGTGCAACTTGGGTTCAAGTTGACCCGAACCAAATTGACCAAACCCAAGTTCATGTCAGGCCAGGTAGGCCAAGCCTATTTAAATTTGTTCTGGTTCGGCTTAGCAAATTCTAGTTGGGTTGGAAATAATCACATGTATTTGGATCAGGTTGGTCACCTTGGATTGCAATTCAGGCTGGGTCAGGTTAGGAATTGGATCCTCTCAAGGTCAGATGGCCTGGAGCAACCCTCAACCCCACTCGGCCGCCTTAGTTGTGCAACCGTAAGCAAGCAGAATCTATTGAAAATTTACATCTTGCTTTATTGCACCAAACAACGTATCCACTGTTTGAATGGTTGGGAGTTGTTGGATAGAGAACGGTAAATTGGCCTTAACAAAGTGTTGGTCACTCGGTCTGTTTTCTACTGTACAGGCATATAAGAATCGATACAACGATTTGATCTAAACTGATCAACTTTGACCCCAAGCACTAAAATAAGCAGATACGTCCAATATAAATATATGTGACCAGATTAAAAAAAAATCAGTCACTTACTGAGCCATTTTCAGAAGTTTATAATAATTAGCGATAATCAAAGGGTGGAGTTTTTCTTCTGAAGATAGGTTAGTCTGTGCCTTCCACAAGATATGACTTTCAAAATACCAATACAATCACACAAAAGGAAAAACTTATCATTGGTCGCTATGAGCAATTGCAAGAATGCATCTCCTGAGAGAACTATGTGATATAGGATAAAGATCAAATCCAACATATGAGTATAAATTTGAATTACAACTAAGGATTATAGCTAAGAATTACCACTTCTGGATTATCCTACTTGTAATTGATAGATTTAATTTGATTATTATTGGGTTGTCTTAGTCGAAAAATGGCAAATTCGGTTATGTTTTCCGTTTGTGATTGTTCCTCTTTCGCTCGGCCATGCTCTGTTCTCTCGGTCATTACTCACCCTTTGACCATATATCTTGTGGTTATTTTTTAGGATATATCTTGTTCAGTTCAACTCCTCTACTATTTATAGAGTTTTGTTGTAGCTTGTTCTTTTATATCATTTTTCCGTTACTGCAATGGTCATAGTAGTCGAAAAGTCTTTCTATATCCTTCTCTCATATAGATCCTTCTTTGGTTATGTTTTCGTTTTGTGATTGTTCCTCTTTTGCTTAGCCATGCTCTGTTCTCTTAGTCATCACTCACCCTTTAACCATATATCAGCTGTATTTCTTTTGTAGGTCGCTCGCCCGCGCTCCACTCGACCGCTCTCTGCATCTTTCCATTTGACTGCTCGACTGAGCTTGTCGGCCACATTTTGTTTCCTAGCTTCTCTCGGTCAGTCAATCTGCTATTGGATACCTCTCGATAGCACCTTCTCGATGCGTCTCGGTCACTTGGTTTTCTCTTGAATACCTCTCAACTGCTCCCTGTCTTATCATCCTATCAGCTGTGATTTTGTAAAAAATATTCCAAGTATCCTTGAATATTTTTAGCATGTTATGTCTTTTCCTTGTTATAACATATGTGCTTTCTAATTAAATTTTCCAAGAACGATCAGAAAAAAGATACAACATTGCACCCCATGTCACTTCACCTTTGGTAAAAGGTGAATGTGACATTGATTCATTGTTTGGCGAAATAAATGTGATTGCTCAGTTGTGTTAAAAACATCAATTTCAGCCATTTTATATAAATTCAGTCATCTTGATCGAAAAACATCAAAGTCAGTTGACTTAGCCAAACTCGACTATCATGATCGAAAAATAACAAATTCGACCATCTTGGTCGAAAAACGATAAATTTGACCACTTTGGTCGAAATTGGCCGTCTTGGTTAAAAAGCAGCAGATTCGGCCATCCTGGTCGAAAATGGCAAATTTAGCTATCTTGGTCGAATTCAGCCATCCTGAACTACCCCTTAGGTCTGAGGCGCGTGAGTCCCACCATGTTATGTGTCGAACATCTACCCATGAGTCAGATGCACCATAACATGTTGGGCCACAGGCTTAAAAGTCAAGTCAATCCATGACTTGGGTGGGCCACACCACATACAATAGTTGGGAGGGGTTACCCTCCTATTAAAACATTCATAATCATTTATTGTACCTATCAAGATTTGGTTCATAAATCCAGACCATCCATTATGTGTGTCCCACTTGGATGAGGGGTCAGACTAAGTTTCAGCCACATCCAAAACTCAGGTGGGCACCACCAAGTACTTTAATATATTTTAGGCATGTCTTCACATGGTTTTAGATGATATAGCCCACCTGAGTATCATGTATGATTGATTTTTTGGATATCCCATAAACTAAAGGAGACCCATCAAATGCACAATGGTGATATTTGACACACATCACGGTGAGGCTCACACAGCTCGATCTCATGGGGAGGTTCCCATGAGGTGGATCTCATACACACACACACATACTATTCTTCTTTGATTGGATAATTAAGATTCTAGATATATACTCTCACCAAACAATCCATTCAATGTCATTAAATATGAGGAATCAAAGGCAAGCTTGATTACATCCAAACAAGTACAATCGGTAGCAATGGAGCAACTTGCCCTGAATGGAGGAGATTCAAGTATTTGGTGGGATTGGGGTTCAGGTTGACTGGAACCCAATTGACCAAAACCAAGTTCGTGTCAGGCTAGGCCAGGTTGTCGAGGCCCTTGGGTTGGGTTCGACAGGAAAAGGTGAAAGCCGATTCAAATTTGTTCCGTTCGGGTTGGCAAATTCTGATTGATTTGGAAATAATCACATGTATTTGGGTCAGGTTGGTTCATGCATGGTTGGGCACCTCGGGTTGCAATTCAGGCTGGGTCAGGTTAGGAATTGTATCCTCTTGAGGTCACGATGGGCCCGAACTGACCCTCAACCCAGCCTAACCCGCCTGAGTTGCATGGCTGTAAGCAAGCAGAATCCATTGAAAATTTACATCTTGCTTTGTTCCACCAAATCGTATCCACCGTTTGAATGAGTGAGAATGGTTGGATAGAGAATGATAGATTGGCCTCAACAGTTGTGTTGGTCACTTGGTCTGTTTTCTACTGCACTGGTGTGCCGGAATTGATATACTAGCTCAATCCAAACCGATCAACTTTAACCCCAAGTCCCAAAATAAGGAAATGCATCCAATATAAAGATATATGATTATATTTTGACAAGATTGGTCGCTTACTCAGCCACTTGCTGAAGTTTATAATAATAAGACAATAATCGGATGGTGGGGTTCTTCCTCAGGTTACTTTACGCTTTCCACGAGAAAATTCTTTCAGAACACCGGTACCATCAAACAAAAGGAAAAACTCATAACCTGTCACTAGGAACAACGGCAAGGATGCATCTATTGAAATAACTATACGCGTTATAGGATGAAGATCAAATCCAACATATGAGCATACATTTCGAGAAATGAAGGGGTGCTGAAATCAAACAGATAGAGAATCGAGTTTTCTTTTGAGAAACCGCTGTTTGGGATTTTGGA
Organism: Magnolia sinica; assembly: GCF_029962835.1. NCBI lineage: Eukaryota > Viridiplantae > Streptophyta > Magnoliopsida > Magnoliales > Magnoliaceae > Magnolia > Magnolia sinica. The sequence goes on along the minus strand of NC_080584.1, from coordinate 4,954,340 downwards.
CAATCGAATTCTACGTGAAAATGAGATGGGTTTTTGGATTTTCGATCGGAAAAGGCTCAAAAGTTTTTTCTTTTGCCTTTTTATTTTTATTTTTGGCAGAGGGGTAGGGTGGAGCTAGAGCCTCAAGGAAGGGAGATGTTCTCATCTTCATTTTATAGGAGAAAACCGCTGAACTGCGTGAAGGTTGATACACGGCCACTAATAAATTACTTAGAAATAAGGCCCATTATTCACAGATCCAAATTGTTAATACGATGGCCCACATGAAGAAGAGTTTATCTAAGTTTGGAAGATCCTAGCCGTACACTAGATTTGACCTTTAAAAAAAAAAACGTAGGGTATAATTTTATTATAATCCAAAGTGGGTCCTAAGCTTAATTACAAACTACGGTAAACTCAAGAATATCTCACAAAAGGCTGAAAAACAGGAAAGGTGCTAAAGATAAATCATTTCAATAGATATGCAAGCGAAAGAGCGAGAAGGAAAACAATGTGCAGAACCCTGTTCCCACCTACATATATTTAAGAAGCCAACGACCAGTCTCTATTCCTGCCGACATTTATGGAATGGAAAAGACTATTCTACTATTTTTCTGAAGAGGTTTTGCCTCACCTAATCTCCGCTGACCATTGTGAGTCGTCCATTTTGTCAGATTATTACAGAAGATGAGCCAAAGTTAGGCAGATTTAAAGCTCAACTGTACTCCACCACAAAAAGTAGTGGGGATTGAATGTTTACACTTCAAAACTTCTTGGGAGTCACAAAAGTTTTGGATCAAGATGATGTTAGTGTTTCCCTTCATCCAGGTCTGTGTGACCTCGTGAACCCACCATGATGTACGCCACGTCCATCAATTTTTCCAGCTCATGGCCTAAAATGAGCACATCTCAAGTGGACCACACCAAAACAATGGAAATTAAACTATTGACATTGAAAACTTCTCGAGGGCTATGTAAGTTTTGGATCAAGCTAATATTTGAGCTTTTCCTTCATCTAAGTTTATATGACCTTATTAACAGGTTGGATGGTAGCTTTGGGTTTACCTCAAATTTGGGCTCATGCCCTAAAATGACCATTTTTAAATTTCTGACCAATGTGAGAGAGAGGTTTTTTTTTTTTGTCTAGTCTTCTATGATTGGATAATTAAGATTCTCTCACCAAACAATCTATTCAATTTCATTAAATATGATAAGTCAAAGGCAATCTTGATTACATCCAAACAAGTACAAAATTCAAAGCAATGGAACAACTTGCCCAGAATGGAGGAGATCCAAGTGCTTGGTGCAACTTGGGTTCAAGTTGACCCGAACCAAATTGACCAAACCCAAGTTCGTGTCAGGCCAGGTCGGGTTGTCGAGGCCCTTGGGTTGGGTTCAATAGGAAAAGGCCAAGTCGATTTAAATTTGTTCTGGTTCGGCTTAGCAAATTCTAGTTGGGTTGGAAATAATCACATGTATTTGGATCAGGTTGGTCACCTTGGATTGCAATTCAGGCTGGGTTAGGTTAGGAATTGGATCCTCTCAAGGTCAGATGGCCTGGAGCGACCCTCAACCCCACTCGGCCGCCTTAGTCGTGCAACCATAAGCAAGCAGAATCTATTGAAAATTTACATCTTGCTTTGTTGCACCAAACAACGTATCCACCGTTTGAATGGTTGGGAGTTGTTGGATAGAGAACGGTAAATTGGCCTTAACAGTAAGTGCTGGTCACTCAGTCTATTTTCTACTGTGCGGGCATGTAAGAATCGATACAACGATTTGATCTAAACTGATCAACTTTGACCCGAAGCACTAAAATAAGCAAATACGTCCAATATGAATATATGTGACCAGATTCTAAAAAAATCAGTCACTTACTCAGCTATTTTTAGAAGTTTATAATAATCAACGATAATCGAAGGGTGGAGTTTCTCTTCTGAAGATGGGTTAGTTTGTGCCTTCCACAAGATATGACTTTCAAAATACCAGTACAATCACACAAAAGGAAAAACTTATCATTGGTCGCTAGGAGCAACTGCAAGAGTGCATCTCCTAAGAGAACTATGTGATATAAGATAAAGATCAAATCTAGCATATGAGGATAAATTTGAATTACAACTAAGGATTATAGCTAAGAATTACCACTTCTGGATTATCCTACTTGTATGATAAGCTGAGATAAAAGATAAATTGATGGATTTAACTTGATTATTATTGGGTTGTCTTAGTCGAAAAATGACAAATTTAGTTATGTTTTCCGTTTGTGATTGTTCCTCTTTCGCTTGGCCATGCTCTATTCTCTCGATCATTACTCACCCTTTGACCATATATCTTATGGTTATTTTTTAAGATATATCTTGTTCAGTTCAACTCCTCTACTATTTATAGAGTTTTGTTGTAGCTTGTTCTTTTATATCATTTTTCCATTACTGTAACTGTTATAGTAGTCAAAAAATCTTTCTATATCCTTCTCTCATATAAATCCTTCTTTGGTTATGTTTTCCTTTTGTCATTGTTCCTCTTTCGCTTAGCCATGCTCTGTTCTCTTAGACATCACTCACCCTTTAACCATATATCAGCCGCATTTCTTTTGTCGGTCGCTCACCCGCGCTCCACTCGACCGCTCTCTGCATCTTTCCATTTCACTACTCGACTGAGCTTCTTGGCCACATTTTGCTTCCTAGCTTCTCTCGGTCAGTCAATCTGCTATTGGACACCTCTCGATAGCACCTTCTCGATGTGTCTCGGTTACTTGGTTTTCTTTTGAATACCTCTCAACTGCTCCCTGTCTTATCATCCTATCAGCTGTGATTCTGTAAAAAGTATTCCAAGTATCCTTGAATATCTTTAGCATGTTATGTCTTTTCCTTGTTATAACATGTGTGCTTTCTAATTAAATTTTCTAAAAATGATCTGAAAAAGGATACAACATTGCACCCCACGTCGCTTTACCTTTGGTAAAAGGTGAATGTGACATTGATTCGTTGTTTGGCGAAATAAATGTGACTGCTCGGTTGTGTAAAAAACATCAATTTTAGCCATTTTATTTAAATTCGGTCATCTTGATCGAAAAATATCAAAGTCAGTTGACTTAGCCAAACTCGCCCATCATTATCGAAAAATAACAAATTCGACCATCTTGGTCGAAAAACGATAAATTTGACCACTTTGGTCGAAATTGGCCATCTTGATTAAAAAGCGGCAGATTCAGTCATCTTGGTTGAAAAATGGTAAATTTAGCTATCTTGGTCGAATTCGGTTACCTAAGTTGAATTCTGTTGTCTTAGAAAAAAATGGCAAGGCCATCTTGGTCGAATTCGGCCATCTTGATTGGGAAAGGACAAATTCAATTGTCTTAGATGAACTTGGGCATATTGATTAAGAGACAACAAATTCAGCCATCTTGGTCGAATTAAGCCGTCCTGATTGAAAAATGGCAAAGTCGACCGTGACAATTAAAACTATCGGTCAATCTGTTTTGAATAGGGCTTATGGTTGATCAAGGTAGTAATACGGCCAAGAACTTGGCCTACTACTTATTGAACCATTTGAATAATTTGGCTACAATTCAAACGACAACATTCAGCCATTGGAGGTGGTTCATGGCCTACTTAGTTTTGCCTTCCATGATACGGTGGATTCCTAAGAAAGGGTTGCCCTCTAGGTATACCCTGGTTTCCTTCTTCAAGAACAACATTCTCGACCTCCTGTTCTAATTGCCTAAACTCAGGAGTTGGCGAAAGATTTTGCACTTCTTATACTGAAAAATGCGTATTCCATTGCGGAAGAGGTACCTGTGAGCAACTGCAAGACTGCATCTCTTGAAAGAATTGCATGATATAGGATAAAGACCAAATCCAGCATATAAACGTGGATTTGGATTACAACTAAGGATTATAGCTAAGAATTACCACTACTGGATTATCAATACTCCTAGGATAAGATGAGATAAAAGATAAATTGATGGATTTGATTTGATTGTTGTTGATTAGTTGTTTATTAAGATAAATCTGGTTCCATCGAATTCTTCGACTATATATAGAGTTCTGTTGCGGCTTGTTCTTCTATAACCTTCTTCCATTACTGTAACGGTTACAATAGTCAAAAAGTATTTCTAGACCCTTTTCTCATATAAATCATTCTTTGGTTGCGTTTCCCTTTTGTGATTGTTCCCCTTTTGCTCGATCATGCTCTATTCTCTCGGTCGTCACTCTCCCTTTGACCACATATCAACCACATCTCTTTTGTCAGTTGCTCGCCCGCGCTCCACTTGATTGCTCTTCGCATCTTTCCATTTCAATTGCTCAACCGAGATTCTCGGCCACATTCTATTTCCTGGCTTCTCTCGGTCGCTCAGTCTACTATTGGACACCTCTCAGATGCTCAGTCTGCTTTTGGACCTCTCGGTTGCACCTCATGGATGCTTCCAGGCCACTTGATTTGCTTTTGAATACCTTTCAAATGCTCACTGTCTTATCATCTTGTCAATGGTGATTTTGTAAAAAGCACTTTGAGTATCATTGAAGATCTTTAGCATTCTATCTTTTTCCTTTGCTATAACACACATTCTTTCTAATCGGGTTTCCCAAGAACAATAAAAAATAGGGTACAACAAGTTGATTGAGAACCGTTGTCATGTTCTCTTTTAACCATTCCTTTTTTGGCCACATATTGAAAATATTGGTCGCTTGGTTTGTTTTCTATTATACGGGAGTGCCAAAATAGATGTAGCAGCTCAATCCAAACCGATTATCATTGACCTTAAGCGCCAAAATAAGCAGATACATTCAATATGAATGTATATGACAATATTCTAAGAAGATCGATCACTTATGTAGCCACTTGCATAAGTTTATAATGATAAGACGATAATCGGAGGGTAAGGTTCTTCCTCTAATGATGGATTACTTGTACCTTCCATAAGAAAGGACTTTCAGAATACCAATACAAATCAAACAAAAGGAAAAAACTCACAATCGGTCATTAGGAGCAACTGTAAAAATGTGTCTCTTAAAAGAATTATTTGATATTGGATAGAGAACGAATCTAACCTCTGAGCGTAACTCAGATTATAACTAAAGATTATGGTTAATAATTATTGTTACTCCTAAGATAAGCTGAGATAAAAGATAAATTGATAGATTTGATTAATTGTTGTTGGTTGGATTTTTTTTAGACATCATATTCCATTAAATTCTTCTGTATTTATAGAGTTTTGTTGCAGCTGGTTCTTCTATATCTTTCTTCCATTACTACAATGGTTACACTAGTCGAAAAGTCTTTCTAGATCCTTCTCTCATCAAGATCATTATTTGGTTACATTTCCTTTTTGTGACTGTTCGTTCCTCTTCTGCTTGGCCATGCTTTGTTTCTCTCGGTTAACACTCACCCTTCGACCATCCATCGGTCTGATCTCTTTTGTCGATTGCTCGCCCTCACTCCAATCGACCACTCTTGGCATCTTTCTGTTTCGACCGCTCGACTGAGCTTCTTGGTCACATTCTGTTTCTTGGCTTCTCTTGGTCGCTCGGTCTGTTGTTGGACACATCTCGACTGCTTGGTCTTCTTTTGGACACCCCTTAACCGCACCTCCTGGATGCCTCTTGACCACTTGGTTTACTTTTGAATACCCCTCAACTGCTCATTGTCTTATCATCTGTCAGTTGTGATTTTGTAAAAAGCACTTTAAGTATCCTTGAAGATCTTTAGTATGCTATGTCTTTCCTTACTATAACATGTGTACTTTCTAATTGAGTTTTCCAAGAACGGTCAGAAATAAGGTACAATATTACCCTTTCATAAACACATATCCATCATTGCACTCGTTTTAACCGATGAATCAATCTCACTAAAAAGTCTGCGGTATGAGGCCCCCGTATCCAAAATCTAATCGTTGTTAAGATACCCAGATTTGGATGCGGTCATAATATCACCACCATCAACTTCCTCACTAGATTCCACTCTATTGGCCTTTTTCGGCTATTATCTTATTTCTATCCCTTTTCAGTTCTGGGATTCTGACAATCCTTCTTTATGTGTCTAGTCTTGCCAAAATTCTAGCACTTCATCTTACCTTTACCCTTTGACTTAGATGTCAATCGCGAGTTCTCCTTTTTTCCTATTAGAATTCCTTCCCCTAGCAACCAATGCATCTGTAGAAGAACTCTCACCGCTGTCCTTCTTTCTCAACTACTTCGCACGAAGGCTAAGATGACAGTTTCGACGTCTATGGTCTCCCTACCATAGCATATCATCTATACGAGATTCTCGTAAGACATTACAAGCAGTTCAACAAGATTAGGGCTTGATATTCCTTTTCGATCTTAACCTCCACATTTATCAATTTGTAAAGTAATTCACTAAATTATGTGCTAATATATTCATTAATATCAGACACTTCCGCCATCTTAAGATTATAGAATTGTTTCTTAAGATACAGACGATTGCTCAACGATTTCTTCATATACAAACTATCTAGTTTCGTTTAAACCGCTGCGACAATCGTTTAATCAAGGACATTATAGAGAACATTGTCCGCTAGACATAATTGGATTGAAGTGGTCGCCCTTTCATCAAGTTCATCCCACTCTTCATCGCTCATAGACACATGACGGTTTACCTCACTAAGGAGAGCGTGTTACAATCCTTTTTGAACTAGAAGGCCTCTCATTTTCAGCTTCCATAGTTCAAAGTTATTTTTATCGGTGAAGTTTCCGTTTCGTACTTCATGTTTATCTCTTCAACGACTTTTTCATATTTAAACTCGAAACCCAACATTATCTCTGATACCACTTGTTAGGGAATCACAGAAACAAACCCCAAATTTGAAGCAAATAAGAGAGATAAATGCAAACAAGCACCATAGAGAACATATGTATTTATGTGGAAAAATCCTTTCAGGAAAAAAAAAAAGGGACAACGAATCCACCATGAAAACGAATTTACAAGAGATGGATGTACTTACTAATTCAAAAACCCCAAAACCCCTTCCACAAAACCCTAGCTTTGCTCTCTCCCTTATGCTCAAAACAACCCATGCACATTATTAATCCTAATTCTTTAATTATAAACCCTTATATAAAGTTACAATCGAATTAAGAAACAAAATACGTGCTTGTGAAAAATCGTAAAATTCTGTTGATAGGACCTTCAATAAGATCAAAAGTCATCAAGGCCTTTCAGTGGGATCAGTCATCAAGGCCTTTCATTAGGATCAAAGCCACCTTCAATAGGATTGAAAAATGTCTCAAAAACTGTCCAACCAGCATAGGATAGAGTGGTCTTTCGATCCTATCTACAGACCCTATTTAGCATACATTAAAAGCACTCGATTATAACAATGTCTTTTTCACCTTGCTCAAACCCTACAAAAGCCTTAAGATCTATGGCTCGTGGGCCCTCATCACATGCCCAACTGACCGCATTTGCAAGAGCTTCACCTTTCAATTGGCCAAGAAAGGCCTCGTTCTGATCTTAGTAGGCCATAACCCTAATAAGCTCAAGGGGGCCTCCAACGGCCATCCAGTCCAAATTCTGCAAAAACCCAATAAAGAGCATAGTTGTCGACTTTTCTAACAATCCAACGGATGGGATTCAACAGATCAACGATGCGATCGAGGGGATGGATTTTCACATCCGTGTATCAATGGTTGACAATATTTTCTACTGTCCATTCATAAGTCCCTTATTCGATGGTTGAGATTTTCATTTCTATGAACCCATTTCATAGGAGGCTTCACGAAATGAATGTACAAATCACAGAGTTCTACGTCCGGCCCATCCCAAATATAGCTTGAATTAGTCAAAGTGTCAAAATCAGGTTGCAGTAGGTAGGCAGCTCAATCTGGCCCAGCCCAATATAGCCAAGATTAGTCAAAGTGTTAAAAATCAGGTTGCACTCGGTAGGCCCAGCTCAAGTATAGTGTTGAGCCTGGGTTGAGCCTCAAGGCCCTTGGTTTGGACCCAATAACTAAGTGGGCAGAGAATGAGCTTGCAACTACCTAAAGATCTAACAAGTGCCCTGGACTATTTTTGGGCTCGGGCTTGGGCTGGATGTCTTGACCCATCATAGGCACGGGCTGGGTTTGGACTTAGGCTGAAAATTACAGGTTAGACTTAGACAGTGCTTGGTCCAGCCCTAACCTGGCCCGTTGACACCCCTAATTAGACAATGGACATGGATTGTGCAGTGAGGAGCACACCTTTGCATAGCATGGTGTGAATACTCTGTGGGGCCCACTGTGATGTATTTGTTTTATCTATACTGTTCATACCTTTTTCTAGCTCATTTTAGTGCATGAGCCTAAAATTGAAGCATATCCAAAGTTCATGTCGATCACACCACAGGAAACAGTGAGAGATCCTAGGTAAATATTGGTGCGATTGAACCAGACCCAGTTTGGTTTGGGCTGAGTCAGGTTGTCAAGGTCTATGGGTTGAGTTCGGATATAAAAAAGGCTAACGCCATTTAAATTCAAGTTGGGCTTATGCTGAGCAAATTCTGGTCAGGTTGGAATAATCACCTGTATTGGGTGAGCTTGCGTGGACCTAGTTAGAGAGGACTTCTGGTTGGGTTATTTCTCAACCCTACCAAACAGGCTCGAGTTATTCATCGCAAGAGCGGATTGGGTACTACCCCACCGGACCTAGTTAAAGAACGGACGGTCCTGTCAGGCACCTTGTAGGGCCCACCATGATATATATATATATATATATATATATATATATATGTTTTATCAACGCGGGCCATCCATTTTGAAAGATCATTTGAGTACATGCATGAGCCTAAGAAGGAATTAGATTGCAGGCTTAAGTGTATCATACCACAGGAAGCGGTGAGGATTGAAAGCTTACCGTTGAAAACTTCTTTGGAGGTGCAGAAGTTTTAGATCAAGCTAATATTTAAGTCTTTTCATAAAGAAGTTTTGGATCAAGCTTATACTTATGTTTTCCCTTGGTATAGGTATATGTGAGCTCATGAAGAGATTGGATGGCAAATAAACATCACGGGGACCTTACGAAGTTTTCAACGATGGAAATTTTACTGTTGCCTTTGATGTGATCTACTTGAGCATTCAGTTTGCCTCCTTTTGGGATCATACCCTAAAATGATATGTAAAAATAGATGGACAGAGTGGATAAAGCATATACATTACCATGGGCCCTAGAATCTAGCTATGTCCGCATGTCACACCCCCAGAATTTGGATATAGAGTGTGCAGCATCAAACCTGAACTACAATAAATAACTCATACAATTAGCATACTTAAATCAATTAGTCACATCATTTACTTAGAGGCACAGTGGCATATGTATTCTAAGTTCTCATCAACATCTACAATCCACGCACATCCATCAACAACCATCCATATCAACCAACATTCATCCACAGCTTATTCACCACAATACATCCCTAATAATTGGAAATACTAGTAAAACATTACTGTCCACCCATTTGGTACTGCTATTACCGTCCATCCATGCGATGGTTTTTGTATTGGTTCCACTCTAACCATTCATATGATTGTTACTCTTATAGTGATCGTTGGGTAAAAATCTTGGTCCTAAATGAGATATGTGGGGTCTACAACAATTAAAAGAACCCGATATACGATTCCATTATTTTTTGGGGACCACATAGATCTCAGATTCATCATAAGATTTCATGGTAGGCCTTATATGACCTTCCAAACACATTGGATGGAGAAGATATAACATAAACACCATATTGGGGCCCATTGCCCTAATCCCAAAAAATGGTCTCGTGAATGGAATAGCTTTGGTTCCAACGTTGAAACCTTTAATATTGTGTGAGTATGTGTGTAAGTGAGACCCACTATGAGAATTTGAGCCGACCATTTAATATTAGGCACCTAAAGTTTATCTATTGGGCCTAAATATCTCTTTGATACAATAGTTTGTGGACGGTATGAAGCTTGCTAGTGGATGCTCATTTTTCATTATTATGTAAATGGTGGTCCACATGGATTTTAGTTTATGATGATTTTTTTGTCCTAAGATATATAAGAGTTGAAGAAATGAATGAATATCATGGATCTTTCACACATTGAGATGACCCTACATAGATGGCGAAGGGATTCCAATCAATTATGGATCCAAAATTTTATTAAATATGGTTTGGACGTGACGAGTCTTTAAGACTGCACCCCATACATGATTTGCGTGTATTGGATGCATCCTATTCACCAATTTAACACCATCAATTTAGGACATGGGTCTAAAATGAGCTAAAATCAAGATTATGGACTGTACCATCACTAACAGTGTGGATCGTTCATTCACTGTTAAACCTTCCTAAGGCTTGTCTCGGGTCCATTATGACGTTTATATCTAATTTGAACTGATCAGTAAGCCATAATAATATGTTTAAAGGAAAGGTACAAATTTCCTCTTGATCTGGAATCCCTTTAGGCCCAGGAAGTTTTTAATGGTAGATGTTAAATATCCGTTGTTTTGATTGGTATGGCCCATCTAATGATTGGGTTAACCTGAATTTTGAGATACCACATTATATCATCTCTAAGAATCGAGTGGACTGTGTGGATCAGACCCCACTAGTTACAGCAGGCCCGACATAAATTCCCACAAAAAGGAAACACGTATTTGCGGCCTGTTTTGGTTTGATTTAATTTTACATGCTTTCTGTGTTCCAATGGTTGCCGTGTATATGCATACACATTATTATATATGTGAATGCGATGGACCCTCAGTTAATCAACATCGTCCATCATTTGGCTCTATGCATAAATTCTATGATTATATTAAAAAAATAAAGTATTAATTTCTTTTTCTTCTTTAGGAGTTCCTTTCCCTGGGTCTTTCCCTCTCTCACTTCCCTTTTTTTAAATTTTTTTTTTTTTTAGAGTACGGATCTTCTCATCTCACGATTCTGTCTTTAAGAAGGTGGAGTTGTTGGGAGGTTGAGAGATACTACGAAAAGATTCGATTCTCTCAAATTTAAATTTAAAATAAATTATTGTTTTATCTTATTGTATAAAAATTGTCGGCATTACACCATGAGTGATCGTAAGTATTCTAATAAAAATTGAATACAACTCACCATACATCCTACCGTAGTTCGTATGAAGAGTGCAGATTGTCAAAAGAAAGATCATCCCTAGATGTTTCTTCATCAGATGGTCTTGATTAACAATTGGGCTTAACAGGTGGATGGCAATACGACTGGAATCACTTGGGTCACTCATGCATATTTTGACAGATCAAGATTGGATGGACGGTCAAATAGGCAATCCAGATCTTAGGGTTTCGTTTAGTGGTTCTCACTTTAAGAGCATGGATCACGGTTTAAAATCTTTTGAGGGTGGATCTCATTTTATTTTAAAAATAGAAAAGCCAGGAACACTTTCATCTCCTCTTTTATATAAAATCTTTTAAATGCAAGTGTGGCCCGTTTATACCATCCATTTTAGGTGGAACTTTACCAACTCTCGCTATTTTTCGTGTTCTTTAAACAAACTAACTTTGAGCCTTGATTTCTCAAAGATAACCAAGATGCCATTTTAATGGTTCCACGTCTAGCTGTGATTCAAAACAATATATATTAACATCCTACGAGAAAATGAACCGTAGTTTTGATGTATACCAATTATTTCGGTAGTTAGATGGTCCATTTGGCAGATACAAATAAGATAAATGGTCAGATGATGGAATAAAATTAAAGTAATTGGATAGTTATGTTTCTAATCATGAATACAAGTTATTGTACGGTCAGTTTCATAAATGTATAACAAAAGGTTAGGTTTTTTGAACGTGGTTTATGTTAAGAATCTACACCCTCAGATTCAAATGACTCGTTCACGCATGCAAAGCTATTTAGATCTTAGATTTGACCGTTAGTCGAGCAAATATGCAGGCGACGAACAAGATAAGCATATAAGAATTTTAATTTTTTATATGAACAAGCAGATACAGAGATCTAGTATTAATTTACAGTAATTGAGCGGTCCAAATTCAAAGTGGACAGCCAGATATCATCATCTAATGGTGAATGATTGATTTAACAATTGGTTTGATGAATGAGTGTGAATACATAGTATTTGATGTTTTGTCTTAAGAACAAAGGGCTGAATGGCTTGATATGTGAATGAAGAATATTTTATATAGTATATTCAACCTATACCAGAGATTTATATTCAACCCATACTAGAGATGAATGGTTAAAATCGATCGATCTGCATATGTATGGTTAAATAAATACTACTGTACATACTCAGGTACAGATAAACACACACCGAAAATTACTGAGTCATTACACTGCAGGCAGATACCCCTAGAGACAGACACCTTTGTGGGTGCCACCTTGATGTATGTATTTTATCCGCACTGTCCATCCATTTTGACGGATCATTTACGGCATGAGCCCAAAAAGAAGTTAGCTTGAAGGCTTAAGCAAACAACACCACATGAAACACAGGGGATCGAACGCCTACATTGAAAAGCTCCAGAGGGCTACAGTAGTTTTGGAGCAAGTTGATATTGGAGAAAGTTGATATTTATGTTTTCTCTTCCTCCATATCTGTGGCGTTATGAACAAGTCAGTTGGCAAATAGACATCATAGTGGGCCATAGGAAGGTTTCAGCTGTGGGCGTCATTATCAACACTGCTTCTGTGGTCTATTCAAGCCTTAGATCTGCCTTGTACTAAGATGATCTGTTAAAATGGATGGATGGCGTGGATGAAAGGCATGCATCAAGATGAGCCCCACAGAACCCCTGCCAGGACCATCCGTCTCTAGCTAGTCCCTGGTGGAGGTACAATACTGAAGTAGAGCAGGTCACGGACAATTTCATAGCCAAGAAGAAACAGAAAAGGCCCGATTAGAAGCGGAGGTGATTCAGACCGTCAGAACCTAAAATAGACATATCTCACAAATCGGAATGAGCTATCAGATGTACCATCTTTGATTTTGGGGTAGGACTTGCTAGTTTAGCTACCCAACCTGGCCACGTTAAGTTGCACATGCCAAATTTGCGAGATACCATCAAATTGAGAATTAAATCCTGATTTTAATTTTGTTTTTTAAATTGAGTATAACTCTTCATATATTGGGCTTTAGGAGTTGCGCCCAACATGAAAAGTGTTTAGAATAATTTGGAGAACATCATAGCTCAGCCAAATAGGACACTCTTTTTGGTCGAAAACCATGCGCACTAATAGGAATCATGACTGTCTATAAATAGTAAGTTTATTATTTATAATAAGTTGCGGATTTTAGGAGTTTTAGTTGTAATTTAATTCTGAAACTTCCTCTATGGCTTAGTATCCCTATTTAAAGTGGTGTAAACTCGTTTATTTATTCATCAATCAAATTACAAATTTTATAGAATTTATTTTCTATTTTCCTTGCTTTTTCTTAATGGATTCGAGAAGTCTTTGTGAGGAGTCCAGAGAAGCTACATGGATTTGGAGTAGTTATCCCTGAAGAAGACGGTGATCGACCTCATCATGTTCATCCCTGCGTCAAATACCCAATCCACGTCCCATGAAACAATAGATTGGCCTTTCATCTATCAATTGAGAATGGTTCTCATGACTAGAGCTAGACATGGGACAACTCGACTCGGCAAACTCCACTTGTCCGACTCGTTTAGATCTGACTGAATCCGAACTGAATGGGTGAGTTGATCTGAATCAAGTTAACTTTATCCAATCCGAACTCAAATTGAGTCGATTTTGAGTCACCCAGTAACTCGACTTGACTCGACCTAAAATCCAACTCGGTACTAACTTGAGTCGATCCGAAATTCGACTCATATATATATATATATATATATATATATATATATATATATATATATATATATATATATTTAAAAAATAAAAAAAATAATAAATAAAAAAAATAAAAAATAAAAAAAAGAAGAAGAAGAAGAAATTACGACCCTTTAAATAATTAGCTCAAACTTAGGATGGAGACTCAACCTGATGCGGTACTTGTAACTGGGTCGGACTCCATCCGGATTAGTCTAGGCTAGACCTGGACTCGGATCAGGTCAGGCATGCTAGACTCGGTACCGATTCGGGTTGAGTTCAAGTCGGACCTATTTCAAAACCAGATCGAGTCGGCTAAGCCCTAACTCGGTTTGACTCCACTCGATGCTCACCTCCTTTTTTTTTTTTTTTAAGGAAGATTCTATCACATTTGATCCAATTTACAAACCAATATACATTCGGACTGACCCCTGCCTGGAAAAGAAGGGCCAGCCTATCATATCTAAATTCTAACCCAAAACTAGCTAACACACACCGCACCTAGACCCGTCATATCCGGGATCAGCTCGATGCCCAGCTAGGTACTGTTGAAAGGTGCAGGATTTTCCCAGCTAGGAAATTATTGGTATGCATTACAGTGGTGGGCCTTCAAAAGGTTGGATGGCAAATAAAACATCCCAGTGGGCAGAAGTTTTTAATGGTGGCCGTTCAATCACCACTGTGGTCAGCACAATCCGAGTCCCCATCTATCATTTCCCAGAAAGGCCCACATGTGGTCAGCGCGGTGGCCTGCTACATCGAACAGTAGCCTCATCCATCCATCCATCTATGATACGGGTCCCATTGAGAGAGTGAGAGGGTCACCAAACATTCAGAATGGCGCCTGCCCAGTGAGCGGCTCTGGTCTCATATACGTGTTCTCATGCCAGATTAGGTTCCCTTTCGTACGGAGTCACTTACTTGGGAGTCATTGTGGGTGGACCACATCAATGATGGACTCAAGTCAGGACTATGTTTATTACTGTCCAGAGAATTAGCCGGCTTGCACCTGCAGCCATTTGTACGGATACTCTTCTCACACGTGACAATATAGCTTTGAACTAGGCCGGATCAACCCAACACCTGCAACGATTTAAAATTCGAAATGGTTCCTGTTGGGTGGGGTATACATGTACATGTTTGATTTGGACCGTCATTATTTTTCCAATTTTCATGTTTTCATACATGTGTGGCCCACTTGATTAAGCTTGATTAATAGACGGGCCAATTATCAGTCCAAGGGAGGTAAGGACTGGGACCCACCAGGTGGAAAGACTAAATGAATGCCAACGTGTGAAGGATCTGATATGTCCATTGGTTAAAATTCAAGCAAGTCTAGTCCATTTTCTATCCAACAGCCTAGATTTGATGTGCATCTGATGGTGGGATTTGATTGGGCCATGTGAGAACCACAAACAACTTTCTGGGTGGTCCCAGCAGCAGACTGAAGGCTTCACCATACACAAAATCTCTGACCTAATGTGGTTTGATTGGGCCACCTGTCATAGATATCACCACATTAAAGCTTTTAAAAAGTGGCACGAATGTATCAAAAGGGATTTGCCCAATCAAATCTGGCCACGTGGAGTCCAGCCCTACGAGGCTCTTAGTCTGCTCTTTGTGGTCCATCTTTATCGGCATGTGGCCCAATCAAATCCCGTTGTGGTCCTGATGCATCAAATCAGGCCGTCTTACTCAAAACCAGTTGTACCATAATTAAAAAAGAGAATGTCTATAGTCCAACTGGTTGGACCATAATTTACTATCCATCCTACTAACTTCTAACTCATAATGAATGTGCATCATCCAAACCATCCAATATATTGACACCCTAATGAGATCTTCTTCTTTTTTCACTACTCATTGAGTGGACTATAATCATATTTCATATTTATCAATGATTAGATATTGTTTTGTTTGGTGTGATCCACCCGATGAGTGATAGACCTGATCTTTGTATAAGATGCTCTTAATGGTCTAGCCAACCTATTGGAAGGGTTGGATGTTGCACACACATGATAGGTTGGAAATTATTCACCAGGTGGACTGTAAATTACGGTCCAACTAAGACCTTCTGGCTGATGACTTGGTCGTGTGGGGATTTGCTTTCCTCAATTCAAAATAAATAAATATTAAAATGAGAAATGACTCGGCATTTATGTGTATTTTAATTAACGGCTAGGCCATGCATTCACACCATTGCGTCTGATAAGCCCAGAAATCCAAGAGCCGTCAGGATCCAAAACTTTAGTGTGCCACACAGCTAAGGGAATGATTTGAGAGGAAGGGACCAGATTGGATACTGAATACTTCAGTAGCCTTTTGGCTACTGAAGTGACATGGCAAATTTTTGTTGGTGGAATACCAATGGACGGTTTCCTGTAACGAATGCTTGTTTACTGCAGCTCTGTTAGCCTCCGTTACAGCCGTGAACAGGTAAACTTCTTTTTCAGTTTTTTATTTTATTTTTTATATTCCTTCACCCTCTCTCAGTTTTCTTACCACCGTCTATGACACTTTTCAATTTTATGCAAATCATAGGTCCTCGACCCGAGATATATATGGGTATTATACTAAGGTGTTGAGCTTGTAGTATTGGACCCATAGTTCAGTAATAATCCAGGCCGTTGATATTTTGGCTCACATAAAAAGTGTAAATGATCTGAAATATTTCGAGGTTTAGAAGATCAAAACCACTAATCTTGACCGTTTTTCATTTGCATGTGGAATATCATTGGTTTCTTGTCTTCACCGTTTATTTGTAGGCCACAAATCCAAATGTTATGAAAATCTGATGGAGGATTATTTTAGAAATTGGTTCATCCATGGTAGAAACCAACAAGCTAATGGTCTCAATTTCCCATTTGTGGGCCTCACTTGTACAAACCAGTATACCAAGTATAGTGCTCATGTGGTTCTATCATGGCATGCATGTGTTATATCCGCATTATTTTTTTGCGCTTTCTATACAACGTTTTTAGAATAAGCTTACTCTACCAGGGAGCTCCCTGGATTGAATTCACACCAATGGTCTCTTGCAAGTGAAATTGTCTCATTCAAGCTATTTTCATCAAGTAAATGAGACTAGGATGACTCTAGTTTTAGTGGCCAGAGTAATCAAGAATGTCTATATTTTTTTCAGGACTGTGATACCCAACTTATAACAAGGCATATACAATGCCTATATAAGAAAAAACTTAATTGTGTGCTTAACTTTTATTGCTACCAATGACTACTAACATATTGCCGGGTTGAATTTATTGCTAAAAACTGATTAGCTAGACATTGGCCATATTTTAACATTGATGTGCTCAAATTCAGTTGTTTGGTTCATGTGTTAGAGTTGGGTATTCCTTGAGCTGAATATTATATAAAGCGTGTATTGTGAAATTGCCTATCTTTTGACTGGGTGTGCGGTGTTTGTCAACTTGAATGGGTGGTCCACTTAGTTAAGCTGACAAACCTTTTTGGACAAAGGAACAGTCACTGTCCATCCAACTTATTCAATGCCCCACATCTTGTACACATGCATCCATAGTTTGTGTAGCAAATAAGTGACCTAATGAAAAATGAGAAATCGAAGTTTCACTGCAATCTAAGAGCTCTAGAGAAGTGCTTCAGTGTTCTAAGATCACATCTTCTATGGAGTCTTCTAGTAGTGTATTTTTCATGATGGCCCATGCAAAAGTGATTTTAATACTGTCTGGATGGCTGATTCAATTGTCCACATTTTTCAAAGCACCAGAGTGGACAATCTCTCCATTTGCCTAATGACTAGAGAGAAATCCACGTGCAAGTAATTGCCACATGGGCTTATGGATACTTGTTTGTTCATATCATTTTAGCATGTGGACCCACCAAATAATATAATTGAAGAAATTACCCAAAATGAACCATTAATCCAATTTTTAGGTAGGCGCCAAAAAAGAAAAAAGAAAAAAGGGCCACACCTATCAAATATATCCAACAAAAAAAAAGCTGCACAAAAAGAGTCATTCATCCAATGGTTTCGATGGGCGCCAATAAAAAAAACTGGGGCAACGGAAGCTCCATATATATTGCTCATGAATGAATGCCATTGTCCTGCATAACAAAATTCACACTTAGATGAATAACATATTTTGCAATATCTAAATTGATAAGGTTTATTAAATATCATAAGAATTAGAAATTTTCAATTTTACCTGGCTAATCACGATATTTCCTTGAGATGAGTCTTGACTTAAATGTAAAAATTACGGGTTGCTTGAGTGAATTTGTTGGTATAAGTTGATGTTTGGTTGGTAGCCAGAAGTAACCAAAGGAACATTCATGAATCCACTAGGGCCACTCTCAGGTATTTTGAGTCCGGTAACATTTGAACTCTAGTAAATTAAAAACATAATAATGGAAGTTCCAATAAGCATAAGTGATACGAATGCTAAATGTAATATAACAAGTTAACTACATTAAAACCCATGTTTACCTGATTTCCAGTTGTCAAAGGGTTATGTTGAAACATGCTAACATGAGGTGGTTGGTACCCACATTGAGTGTAGCCCACCACCGTATTATGACCAGGTCCTGCATGGGATCCACTTGGTAATTCAAAAGGACTCACCACCGTAACTTGTGATCCCTAATAAAGAAAAAAAAAAGAATAAGAAATTTAAACAACAATAACATATGATATAACAAGCTTTAGTAAATATGTTTTCTATAATACCTGATTGAAATGATGCAATTGGGGGATTGTAAATGTATAATGAGAAGGTTGGAAACCAAAATGGTGCATGATGTTTGGTGCTTGGGCCATTTCTTGTCTCTCTCGATTTTCTTGTAGTTGCATAGATTCATGTCGGGATCTTTTTTTCTTTAATTTATCTAGCAGATTTTTATACACACGAGAGTTGCCCCCAACTCTAGGCTTTACTTTAATTCCACTTACGGTTTGTGAACTCAGACTATCAACAAAAGTAATCTCCTTTTCCATCGGCTCATGGCATGCTTGCTTATTATGTAGAGATTTAGTCGGCTGAAGGCATGCACATTCAGTATCTATACTTTCATCAATAAATTGAGACAACCTTAATGGAGGTTCCTTGATCCCTTTCATACATTTTATCACTACATCATGAAATTTATCTGCATATCTATCAGCCACTTTGAAAACCTCGTCATGTTCCCCAATCATTGCCGCAATTTTAAGAAGCTTGCGAGATAAATATTGGTACCGCTTGCCTAAAGTAACATTGGACTCGACTTATATTCTTGAACCATTATGATCTCTAGCAACACCGACCTTTGCATCTCTTTGCCATCTCTTCAAAACATAACGGGGATGAAGCACCTTTATATTATAATAATCTAAAACTTTCAATGCATGACTACATAAAATTTCCACGAACTCAAACTTCTTACAACTACATGTCACTGAACTGTCTAATGAATCAAATCTAACAGTCCGTCCTTCATCTTTGTTATTATAAATAACTTGAAACTCCATAACTGTATCAAACTCACCACATTTATAAATTGCGGCATTAAGAATTTTCTTATACTCATTTTGAAATATATCAAATACTTCTGGAGTGTATACTTTTGCCGCTTCCTTTAACATATTTGCATCAACAAACATTACAGGGGTACTTTGCCTCACTCTGAAATCAGCCATGGATTCCTGGTATCTTCGATCAGCTACCACCCGTTCGTATTGAGTAAAGAAACGCAAGAGATTGTGTTTACATTTCAAATATTTTTTTAATAAACTATTCATGCTCTCACTTCGTTGAGTGCTCTTCATATCAGCACAAAATGTATTTCGTCCATAAACTAAAGTCCATTTTTCTCTTACTTTAAACAAATCATGTAGCCACTTGTTTTGCACTAAATCATACTTCTCAAGCATAACATTCCATGCAGTCATAAAATCTTCCTCCCTCTCACAATCATATACGCACTTACCAAAATCAATTTCAAAACCTTTGGAACCTTTAAATAGATGGTTAAGGTGCTTGGCAGCATTTTGGTAAATATGCCATATACACAAACGATGATATGATTCTGGCATCACTGAAGCTATCGCATTAGCCATTGCAGCATCTTGATCTGTTAGAATTGTTATTGGTTGTTTTCCAGACATCGCACTTAAAAATGTTTGAAACAACCATTTGAAAGATTCAATCGTTTCATCGTATAGTAAGGCCGCACCAAATATTATAGTTTGCTTATGATGATTTACCCCAATAAATGGGGCAAATGGCCGCCCATAACTATTTACTCTATATGTGGTATCAAAGCAAACCACATCTCCAAAAATGCCATAGTCCATTATTGACTTTGCATCTGCCCAAAACATATTTGTAATTTGATCATCTTCATCTACTTGTATTGCGTAAAAGAAAGATGGATCCTCTACTTGCATTTTCTGAAAGTATTCTAAAACAGCTCCTGCATCACCCTTTTCCATTGTTTTCATTCGCTTCTTCCGTAAGTAATTTTTATAATCAATGGGTAGGAAACCCAGATTTTCCCGACCACCATATTGCTTACTTAGATAATCTACAGTTGCTTTAGGTGTTATTCCTGAATCATCCGCCATATCTGCTTGAGCCTTTTGAACATCAGTCATGCCTCTTTGTGATCTTAACATATGTACCTTTGATGGTGAAACAACCTCATGGTTATGCTCCGCCACAAAGCCGGTTACACAATATTTTCCATTTGCCTGAAGCTTCAAACTCATGCTTGCTTGACATTCAGTTCTTGTAATTGGACGATTAAACTTCGGTTGATTGATTTGTTTCTTTTCATATTTTCGACCTTCTTTAGAACAACAAAATCTTCTTTGAAGTATGACCCCATCTGATTTTCTTACCCAATCCTTTCGAACACTGAATCCTATCTTCCCAGCATAACTATTGTAATACTCATATGCACTCTCGTCAGAAGTGAACTCCATTCCGACTTTTGGTTGTTCATCAAACTTTTCATATGCATTGACTAGTGCATCTTGTTCTGCTTCTTGATCCTCTATTTGCTGGCCTGCTTCTTGATCCTCTATTTGCTTGCTTGCTTCTTGATTATATATTTCAACATCAAATTCTAACCTCCGACATGGTTGAAAAAATGATTGACTTTTAAAAGTGTTGTCATCCATTTCACTACCTATAAATGTAAAAATCACAAAACAGAGTAAAGTCAGAATCATTCAAATGCTAACCCAAAGAAATGAAAATCATATTTTTTTAGATTTATTGAACCTTCAATTGGTTAAATTTCAAGAGATGAATATCCATAGTTACAAGGCTAATGCAAATGGAAGATATCATTGTTGTGTAGGTTTTTGGATAAATAAATAAAGGAAAAACAAAATGTCTTGACCATGAAGTGAAGTGACAGGCATGTTGATCAGTGTACTAAGGCCGGCAATAGGCTATACATCTAGGATTTAGCACCTAAACTTGGCCCAAGGACTAATGTTAAGGGTCAAATATTGCATATCAGACCCAGTTGCAGCATAGTTTTACACGCATGATACCGTTTAATGGCCTAATTTAATTGTGTTTGTGATGCAGAGTGTATTTACGAGCATGGACTGAAAAAGGGTGGTAAAAGCATGGATTTGACGCTCCGAGAGCACCAAGGCAAGGAACGGACTCTAGAAGACCAAGAGCGACGAAATTATACACCAGGGGTCCACGGAAATCGAGGAATTGAAGCTCAAGTGGCCTGAAAAGTCAGCCAGAATGCAAGATTACAGGGTTTCTACCATCCGTTCGGTTCAAAACTTCACATATGGCCTAAAAACCAAAAACTAACCGTACATGTCAAATTTCAGCTATTGGATCCCCCTGGAAGTGGCCCAACGGACAAATCAGCCCATAAATCAGTGAACTGGGGCCCGCTTGGTGTCTGAAAGTGCTTCAATCTTGGGCTCAACGATTCAAATGAGTTGACAAAATGGATAGACGGAGCGGATCTCTCAGAAAACATCATAATGGACCCTATGGGAAGCAGCAGTGCATAGTGCAAAATTGCACTCGCATTGTACCGAATCAAGCCGATCGGGTCAGCGCCCGCTGACCTGATCCTTCTCGCATACGGAAACAGCGGGCGGACGCTGATCGTCCGTTTTCATGTAGTGGGCCCCATCAATCACAGTTTTCGATGATCAGAGCCGTCCATACACTCTGCAAGGTGACCAACACCGTCGCCTAGCTTTCCTTTTTGGCCCATGCACACACACAAAGGCAGATTTCATAAAAACGCAGGAATGGACGGTGGGAACAAAAATCGTATGGGCTACACCGAATCTAACATAAAACCAGCCGAATCTTACTGGTTTTTCGACGCGAATCGAATGGTCGAAGTGGATTTTACACACGGCGCCAATCAGCGGTTCGCCGCCTTCACAGCGCCCGACCGCGCATGCTCTGTTCGCATTAGGAAGCTGCGGTCGATCCAGGTGGGCCATCATCGCCGATCGAAACAGTGATCCGGACCGTCTATTTTGTAGGAGGGCTAAAACCGTCCGTAGGGACGTTATCTCTTTGGAAAGAAGACGATGGAAGTGGAAGTCTTCTCTTCCGTTTTCTTGGCTGCAAAACGCTCCTACGCAGGAGCCTTGCGTAAAACCTTCCGCGCCTACTCCTACTCGGACGGTCTCCGCCACCTATCTCGGGGAGGACTCTGCAGCAGCTCCCGGACGACAGCTCTGTATAAGAGGACGGAAGAAAGGAGGCTAAGGTACGGGGTTTTGGGGTCGCTTGTCAGGGAAACGGTATTGTTTCTGCTGCTGCTGTGCACAAGAGGAGTGCGGCTGCTGTTTCTTTTGGTCAGGGAGCTGAGGCAGCGTGCGAGGGACGGTGGGATCAACAGAGTTTGGCTTTGAAGGAAGGAAGGAAAGGAAGAAAAAGAAAAGAAACAGAGAAGGACGTACGGCTGGCTTGGGTTTGGGCTGGCACGTGAGCTAAGCCTGCTTTTTCTCTTCTTTTCCTTTATATTTCCTTTACTTTTTTTATGATCAGTCCATCCATGTGTGGCTAACCCTCTTAGCTGGGGCTAAGAGGTGAAGCCTGTAGCGAGATGGGAGACAGTATCTCCTGCGTTTAATTTGAATTTCTGAACTGAGTTTAAGTTGATTATTCAAGGAATATTTTTCTTAGTCTTTCATGGTCTATTGTATCTGAAATTACAATGGGTTTGCAATGGCTTTGAATATTTCTTCCCCTTTTTATGTTTATGAAGTCAGGAAGCCCTGTTGTTCATCATTGTTCCATGGGCATGGTAGGATGACAGTACCCTTCCTGATCTTCATACATTGTTGGTTGGTTGGTAATTAGTTTAATTCTGTTGTTTACTTTGTCTCCTGGGCATGGTTTGATGATGGAATCCATTCTAATTCGTATACCTTTCATCTCTTGAAAACCAGATCAAATAAGTTCAGTTTGAAATTCCATAATCATTGATGCAGGCATAAGATCTCCCTGATCTCTACAAGTGGATCCTCTGAATCCCTAGTTTCCTTCCTCAGAATTCCTTAAAGTTTTAGATAGTTATTCCACAATTATTTCTTAAATTCTATTTTGTTTAGATCGCATCTTAGTCTAGTTCTAGTTCTACTTGGTTTCAGATAACGTACAGGTATCAGTCCCTGTGGATTCGACCTCGGTCTTACCGAGTTTATTACTACATCACAACCCTATACTTGGGGAGTGAACAACTAATGCGGGTTTATTTTTATTTTTTATTTTATTTTTTACACAGAAGATGCTAGTACTGATATTTTATACAAGAAAATGGACAGGACAATAAACAATAACCCCAGTGATGAGGATTGAGGGACATGGTCAACAAAATGCAAGGTTGTGCTTACATCATGAAAGCCACGACCCACTTATTCTAAGCTTAACATAAAGTCCTAAGATTTCGAACTCTTAGGCAATAACTTTTTTCTTAAGTGGAAAGAGCGCCATCAAGTCCGGTTTACGGTGATTTGAAACTTCAGATGCCACCCTCATATTCTACGGTCATCCAAGAGTAAGAGAAAGGATCATGGCGCATTCGCATGGAAGGAGAATGTGGCAGTGAGGAATTGAGGACTTGGCTTTGTATAAACAGGCGGAAAACGGACTTGGTTTTTGGGGTGCATGTTCGTGATTACAGTTTATCTAAGAGGCGATGGTGGATTGACACTTTTAATCTGAGTAATTGCATATTTAAAGCATACATATAGATAAGCAGAATTTTTGAGTCTGTGGTGGGGCAGATGTTTGCGATCTCGACATGACTAAATCTAGTCAATTAAACAGGTCATGTTACAGGTGCATGAAAGTATGTTTGTTATTTGTTAAGAAATTAGGCTTTCTTCACATTTTATATTTATTTGGCATTCTACAGTATGCCGAGAGTTTGATGAAAATTACTGAAATTCATTTCATATAGAAATTAGGCTTTCTTCACATTTTATGTTTGCTTTGTAGGGAAAGCTTTAAGAAGATCTACAAGAACGTGGATCAGATTGAGATTGATCAAAGGGGATTTCAAAAGTGGAAAAATATGCCGGAAGTGGTAGAAGTTTAACTAGAAATTGATGATAGAATATTCCCTAAATAATTTTCTTCACTTGCCTTTGGACGTGAAACTGAATTGAATTGCAAACTTCAAGTTCAATAAAGAGGAAATGACTAAATGGTATGGACATTTGCTAGCATCAAGTCCTACTTGAAATTAAATCTACTTGCAATATGGAATCTAGGCCCTCAATATCAAGATGAGGAGGGTAACTCCAATATGATTATTTCCACTTTATTGAAGTAGTTATTGCAATTCAATCATCCAAATGCAGCCTTAATGAATTGGTTATTTTGGACTTTAGTTTGTGGCTTTATTTTTTAGCAGAGGCACCCTTCTGTTGTTGAAGCAAAAAAGGTGAATTCAGCTTACTATGCAATTATGCTCAAAGAGATAAATGATACTTCAGAGGTAATAGGAACCATCTCATAAAAGATAATGAACTCATATGTGATTCTCATTTACATTTTTTTAGGCAAGTTGGGCTTGAACCTGAGTTGCAGGTTCAATTCCTAGTAGTATTACCTTTCCAAAAAAAAAAAAAAAAAGCTAGTGGGCTCAAACCTTGCAGCACCCTGTCTACTGAAAAAAAAAAAAAAAAAAAAGCTGGGCTCAAACCTTGCAGCACCCTGTCTATTGTTGAGCTATGGGCTCAAATCATTTGAAACGCAGACTTAAATAGGTGCCCTCTCACGTATTATGCGAACCTGATTTGGATAAAGGCGGAGGTGGGTGTCGTTGAGGGCCTGATCAAAAAAATAGAAGAAATGAGATATTCTGTGAGTGGATGACGATTAGGATGCAAGACGGGTGGTAAGAAAATTGAGAGAGAGTTCAGGAAAAAAAAATTGAAAAAGGAGTTTACCTGTTAACGACAGAAACGGAGGCTAACGGAACCGCAACAAACGGGCATTCACTACAGGAAACTGCCCATTGGTATTCCACCAATGGCAATTTGCCACGTCACTTCAGTAGCCAAAAGGCTACTGAAGTGTTCAGTATCCAATCCGCTCCCTGAGAGGAAATGCCCACCCTTGAATTTCATAGGACACACAGAAATTGTATGATAGGTTCCACCCTAAAGCGGATTGCGTGGTGTGCCGCACCACTGACCTTGATGGTATGTTACGGTCACTAAGTT
The DNA here is from genome assembly GCF_029962835.1 of Magnolia sinica. Taxonomy (NCBI): domain Eukaryota; kingdom Viridiplantae; phylum Streptophyta; class Magnoliopsida; order Magnoliales; family Magnoliaceae; genus Magnolia; species Magnolia sinica. The sequence continues at coordinate 4,928,874 of NC_080584.1, read as the reverse complement.
CTGTGGGCCCCACCATTATCTGTTATATCCACACCATCCATACATTTTACGTGATCATTTAGATTCTATATATGTAAGCCCCCACTAGTGAACATTGTGTGGGCCTCAGAATCGTTCATGTGCTATATGGCCCGCTTGGGTAGTTGATCAGAAAATTTTTGTAGGACTAGGGTTTTCTTAAGGTGGACCATCAGTGTGTCCCATTAGGGTAACAATAGAGGGTGCCCATTTAGTTTAAGAGCTACGTAAGTGTAACTTTCATGAAATTTAATGTTGGCATGAAAGCAACCATTGTTGCAAAATATTGATTTTAAAAATATATTTTAATAAAATAAAAAATAACATATAATATATAAAAAGTGTTTGAAAAAACATATTTTTGTGGGTTTTGGGAATAGTCCCACATTAGAAAAAGAGAAAAACTTTTTGTGGTTTAAATGAAAACAATGAATTATTATAATATTTGCTTACCTAGACCTTGCGCATTGGAACACCCGCGCGCTCGGGCTCGGTCACGGGCATAGGCACGGTTTCGGTGCGAGGGCATGGGCATGTGAGATAGTGTGGCTGTAGAGGCGCACGTCCGCATCGTGTCGCAAAGGGTCGCTCCTTCGCTACCTTGAGCGAACCGGAGCGAGACGTGTACGAGTCGCGGTGTGACTAAGTAGCTAAGGCGGATGGATGGATAAAGGGGAGACTAATGAGAGTCGTCCAGTATATATAGAGAGCTGAAAAAAGAGCTATTGCAGCAGATCTGTAACAGCTGTGCCATTAGTGCAGGGTCCAGTTGTAACTGCTGCATGGCCAGCCCAACAGCTAGAAAACAGCTAGCTGTTGTCTCACGACAGTCAGCAAACAATAGCTTAATAGCCCATGCACAACAGTTAGAAAACGGTCATAAAACAGCTAGTTTTCTCCAACAGCTAGAAAACGGTCATGGAATTTATTTCCCTAGACTATAACTCCTAGCCACCATAGCCTATAAAAGGAGAGCTTGGATGGATTTCCAAACCATCTTTCAACCCACTACAGCAGACCCATACTAACTGAGACAGCCCACTACTCCTCTCCTATAAAAGGAGGGCTTGGATGGGTTTCCAAACCATCTTTCAACCCACTCCAGTAGACCCATACTAATTGAGACAACCCACTACTCCTCTCCTATTCTCCAGTAATTCAAACAAGACAGCAAGGGTTGAACCTTTGCTTGAAGAACAGACCAACGATGTGGTCTAAAACGCTTCAACTGAACTAGTGGCTGAAGAACTGACCAGTGTAGCAGTTTAAATCACATATTCTCTTTTCTTTTTCTCTTTTAGGATTTTTCTTTATTGTAATTCTGCCAGATTGTGTAACAGAGTTCCATTTGGTTGGCCTTCGTATTTGCTGAATGCAGACCCATACCAGGCTCGTCATATACTAGAAGCGGTTTGCCTGTAACCTATCAACATACTCAATTCACTTGAGTAAGGGCAAATAACGCTTTAAGGATAACATTTCAGACGTGCTTCAGCCTGTCCTTAGTTCTGATCATCGTGATTTTTCGATTTTCATATTTTATAGAAATATAAATTTGTATAATTTTTTAAAATTTGAAAGCATTATTTGATTAAAGCCGACAGTATTTTATCCATCAAGTTGATAAATCAGGACTTGATACGTCTTGATCGGTTCGATGAAACCAATTTTATGAGGTGGCAAGATAAGCTGAAATTTCTTCTGACGGCGCTGAAGATCTATTACATATTAGATCCAAATCTGCAAGCGCTACCTGAAGTATTCGACAAAGACACACCTGAACAGGTATCTGCCTGCACCAAACGAGCTGAAGAGAACTCTTATGTTGAGGACACATTCTAAACGCGCTCTCCAACCGCCTGTACGATCTATCCTAACAGACGTTATCAGCAAGGAGATCTGGGCCACTTTGGAGTTCAAATATAAGGCTGAAGAAGAAGGAACCAACAAATTTCTCATCGCAAGGTACTTTGACTTCAACATGGTAGATAATAAATCGCTGCTGCCCCAAATTCAAGAACTGCAGCTAATAGTAAACAAAATCAAAATAATTAAAATTGATCTTCCTGAATCATTCCAAGTCGGGGCTATAATCGCCATATTGTCATTGATGTGGAAAGACTATAGAAAGAAGTTGCTGCATAAAACTGATGACTATACTGGAACAAATCCAGAAACACCTCAGAATTGAGGAAGAACCCCGTAACCGCGATAGAAAGAATGATAACGGGAATGTCTCGTCCAAGGTACATGCAGTAGAGAATACTAGTAACAAGAATTCCGAGAAGGACGATTCTCTGAAACCCAATACAGGAAAATTCAAGAAAAATGTTCAAAAGAAGAACAAAAAGTTCAAAGGCTCATGCCATGTCTGTAGGAAAACCGGACATTATGCTCGAGTATGCCGATATCGCAAATCTAAAAAAGAAGCAAGTGCAATAGAAGAAGGCAATATTGTAGCTATGATCACTGAGGTAAATACCATTCAAGGCAAAGTTTCAGGTTGGTGGTATGATACTGCCGCTATAATACATGTGTGCTATAACAAATCGGCCTTCAAAACCTATGAGGAATTGACCGATGGTCAAGAAGTCCAAATGGGTAATGAAGTCCGATCGAAGGTCGTCGGCAAAGGAATTGTCGAACTAACATTCACCTCTGGGAAGAAAGTGATTTTGACTAATGTACTGCATGTTCTAGACATGAGGCAAAACTTAGTTTCTGGAGATCTTCTAGGTAAACCAGGCATAAGGGTGGTGTACAAGTTAGGTAAACTGATTCTGTTCAAGAATGAAAAATTTGTCAAAAATGGATATGCTTGTAAAGGGATAGTTAAGTTTTCTCTAAATAAAAGTAGCACTTCTGCATATATGGTTGAATCTACTGGACTATGGAATGATAGACTAGCCCATATAGGATATAGTACCTCGAAGTTCATGGCTAAGAATGGTTTAATCTCATACACAGATAATGAAACCGATAAATGTGAAGTGTGCATACGATCCAAAATGACGAAGAAACATTTTTCAAATGTTGAAAGATTGTCTTAAGTATTGGATCTTGTGCATAGTGATATTTGTGAGTTAAACGGCATTCTTACACAGTGATATCTGTGAGTTAAACGGCATTCTTACTCGTGAAGGTAAACAGTACTTCATAACATTTATAGATGATTTCATAACATTTATAGATGATTGCTCTAAATATGTGTATGTTTATCTATTAAAGAGCAAAGATGAAGCATTGAACATGTTTAAAATATATAAAGCAGAAGTAAAGAATCAACTAAATAAGAAGATAAAAATTCTCCGTAGCGATAGAAGAGGAGAATACTTCTCAAATGAATTTGATTACTTCTGTGAAGAATATGGACTGATACATCAATGTACAGCGCCATAAACACCTCAACAAAACGGAATAGAACGTTAGTAGAAACGGTCAACTCAATGCTGATAAGAGCAAAGTTGCCACTAAATCTATGGGGCGAGGCACTGCTTGCAGTGTGCCATATACTGAAAAGAATTCCGTCTAAAAAATATACATTATCTCTATATGAAATATGGAAAGGTAGAAAACCTAACCTAAGATATCTAAAAGTATGGGGGTGTCTTACATATTGCGGAATCTCTGATCCAAAAAGAACTAAGTTAGGACCAAGAGCTATTAAGTGCACCTTCGTAGGGTATGCACAAAATAGTAAAGCTTATATACTTCTAGATATAGAGTTCAATACAATCATAGAATCAAGAGATGTTGAGTTCTTTGAGAACTCACTATCTTTGGAGTCAAAGGATAATGAAATCCAAACTCCTAATAAAGAACTAGATAATATAGCTCCATAGATAGTGGAAACTCCTATTGAACCTCGTAGGAGTCAAAGGACAAGAATAGAGAAGAGTTGAGGAGATGACTACTTAGACTCACAACACATCATTTTTCATCTTTTAGAAGGAGATAGAGAAAATGTTATAAGAAAAATACCTATAATGATGACTATGGAAGATGATCCTAAAATATATAAAGAAGCTGTATCTTCCAGAGACTCGACTTTCTGGAAAGAAGCTATAAATGATGAAATGGAATCCATAATGTCAAATCAAACATGGAAACTAGTAAACTTACCTCCAGGTTCTAGACCTATAGGTTATAAGTGGATATTTATAAGGAAGAAATATCACACTGATGCGACTATCCAAACCTTTAAAGCTCGAGTACTAGTAGCTAAGGGTTTTAGACAAAAAGAAGGGATAAATTATTTTAACACATACTCTCCTGTAGCTAGGATAATATCTATTAGGATATTATTTGTGCTAGCTTCCATACATCATCTTCACATCCACCAAATGGATGCAAAGACCGCATTTCTGAATAGTGACCTCAATGAGGAGGTATACATGGAACAACCTGAAGGATTCGTTCTACCAGAAAATGAAAACAAAGTATGTAGATTAGTCAAATCTTTGTATGGATTAAAACAAGCACCAAAACAATGACATGAGAAGTTTGATTCTAAAATACTATCTCATGGTTTCATACATAATGTGGCTGACAAATGCATATACTCTAAAGTAAATGGTAGTTGTATCATTATTATTTGTTTGTATGTTGATGACATATTAATAATAAGTAATAAAATAGAAGGTGTGAGTGAAATAAAGAGATTTCTATCTTCCGTATTTAAAATGAAGGATCTTGAACAAGTTGATACCATCCTAGGTATCAAAGTTAAAAAACATTATGGGAGTTATGCTTTATGTCTATCTCACTATATTGAGAAGATACCACACAAGTTTAACCGTTTAGATATAAAAGAAGCAAAGACCCCATTTGATCCAAATATCAAGCTAAAAGAAAATACCGGAAGAATAGTTGCATAATTAAAATATGCGAATGCTATAGGGAGTCTTATGTATGCTATGTAATGCACTAGACCTGATATCGCATATGCTGTGAGTAAACTCAATAGGTTTACTAGTAAACATTCATAGTTATGGCTGCAACAGGTAAAGAAGCTAAGTGGCTAAGGGATCTTCTATTAGAAATTTTTTTCTGTGTAAAGCCTATATTGGCTATGTCACTACATTATGATAGTGAAGCTACATTAGCTAGAGTCTATAGTAGTACTTATAATGGTAAGTGTAGACATATCAGTCTTCGACATGATTATGTCAGACAATTGATTCGAGATGGAATTATTGCTATTTCCTATATGAAATCAAGTAATAACCTGGCAGACCCTTTCACTAAACCTCTACTGAGAGAGGTAGTAAAGGCTACATTTAAAGGGATGGGGTTGAAACTCTTCAACAAAAGTTCCACCAGTAATGGTAATCCAACCTAAAGTCAGAAAATCTCTAATTTTGGGTTCAATGGGTAAGAACAAGTCACTGATATATGAAAAATTTTCAGCACTAAATTATAAAATCTCATCCATAATAGATAAGTGTTGAGCGTTACGAAAAAGGGTTGAGTCTTATAACTCTTAATGAAATCCAGTCTATAGGACAAATGTCTTATAGTAACGAAGACACTGGAAGGATTTCACCTATATGAACGTAGAGATGGTGCCGTCTCTCATGAGAGTTAGGAGTTTTCTCTCGTGATCGTTCACGAATTAGGATAAACACATGGCCATTAATTATGCTGAGTAAGATTGTGGAAACTTTAACAAACACATAGCGAATATGTGTGTTGTTTCTCCAACTCTGTTATCTAGGAATAATTGGTTCAATGCTACGGCTACCAGTCATTTCGACAGAGTTTTAAGATACTTACACTGAGGAAAAATTAAAATCGAAAGATATCTTTCTTTATGCATATAAGCTAATTATTCTAGCAGAAATATTTAATCGAGAAAAAATATTTTTTAAAATCAAGTGGGGGATTGTTGCAAAATATTGATTTAAAAAATATATTTTAATAAAATAAAAAATAATATATAATATATAGAAAGTTTTGAAAAAATACATTTTTGTGGGTTTTGGGAATAGTTCCACATTGGAAAAAGAGAAGAACTTTTTGTGGTTTAAATGAAAACAGTAGAGTATTATAATATTTGCTTACTTAGTCTAAGGACTATGGACGCACTGGAACACCTGCGCGCTGGCGCTGGCGCTCGGTCTCGGTCACCGGCTCGGTGCAAGGGCGTGGGCATGTGAGGCAGTGTGGCTGTAGAGGCGCTAGTGGCGCACTTTACATTTTACATGTCCACATCGTTGAGCGAACCGGAGCGAGACGTGTACGAGTCTCGATGCGACTAAGTAGCTAGGGCGGATGGCTGGATAAAGGGGAGACTAGATGACTGAATGAGAGTCCTCCAGTATATATAGAGAGCTGAAAAAAGATCTATTGCAGCAGATCTGTAACAGTTGTGCCATTAGTGAAGGGTCCAGCTGTAACTGCTGCATGGCTAGCCCAACAGCTAGAAAACGGTTAGCTGCTGTCTCACGACAGTCAGCATGCAGCAGCTTAATGGCCTATGCACAACAGTTAGAAAATGACCATAAAATGGCTAGTTTTCTCCAACAGCTAGAAAATGGTCATGAGATTTATTTCCCTGGACCATAACCTATAAAAGGAGGGCCTGAATGGGTTTCCAAACCATCTCTCAACTTACTCCAGCAGACCCATACGAACTGAGATAGCCCACTACTTGTTTACTCCCCAAGTATAGGGTTGTGATGTAGTAATAAACTCGGTGAGACCAAGGTCGAATCCTAAGGGACTGATACTTGTACGTTACCTGAAACTAGGTAGAAATAGAACTAGCCGAAGATGAAATTTAAATCAAATATAAATTGATGAATGATGGTGAGAGATTAATGTAAAACTTAAGAGAAATCAGAGATAAGGAACTAGGGATTCAGAGGATCCACTTGTAGAGATCAGGGAGATCTTAGGCTTGCTTCAAGAATCATGAAAATTAAACTGATCAACTTCCTCTGATGTAATTTTAAAGGGATGAAAGTATATGAATTAGAATGGATTCCATCACCAAACCATGCCTAGGAGACAAAGCAAACAATACAATTAAACTAATTACCAACCAATCATCATGTTATGAAGATTAGGAAGGGTACCATCATCCGACCATGCCCAGGAGACGATGGTGAACAACATGGCTTCCTGACGTCATAAACATAAAAGGAAAGGAACATGCTCAAAGCTATCACAGACCCATTCTAATTTCAGTCACAATAGACCATTAAAAGCTAAAAACATTCCCTTAATAATCAAACCACAATCAAGTTCAATTCACACTTTAATAGTTAAATCAAAAAATAGAGTCTCCCATCTCACTACAAGCTTCACCTCTTAGCCCTAGCTAAGAGGTTCAGCTGATCATGGGCATGATTAGGCTAAATTCAAAATAAACAAAAGAAGAAGAAGAAAAGAAAAAGAAAAACCAGATAATACTCTCTCTCTCTGCTTACATCAGCCCAAGCCTTGCTCACGTGCAGCCACCGCCTCCAACTTCCCTTCTCAGCTCCCCCTTGCAATCGTCCAAGCCCAAAACCCCCGATTCTTCCCCTTTCCTGGTTTTCTTCCTCTCTTTCCCTTTTATAGACGACTGAGGGAGGCGGATAGCTGTTTACGCACAGCCTCAGAAGTCGGTGTGGAAAATTTTTGCGCTCCCTGCGTACGTAAGCGTAAACCGACTTGCACTTGAGCGGTATTTTTGGATGGTGCACGGCTTCACCTTCAGATCTTTCATCATATCTAGGGTCGGCCTGGGCTTGTGCTCCATATGGATGGTCCGGATTTGCCATCTCAGAAAATTTGGTGGGCCACATCTTCTTGAACGTCCGAAAATCGCAGGCGTGTGTAACTTACGCACAGGAACTGCGCTGAGCTCTCGGTGGGGCCCACTGAGGCTGTCTTTTGGAAAATCCACACCGTCCACCAAATTACTTTCGGAATTTCGGTCAGGAAAGGATCATTTTTTGCTGTCCGTTGATGCGGCCCACTTGATCAATATTATTGCCATTCAACCAGTGTTGGAATGGTTGGAATGCCATTATCGCTGTCTTTTTGAAATTATGTCACCTAGGCTTGGATGATAGGAAGCATGGGCGTCTGATGAACGGTCCAGATCCGACTGATGAATCACGATAGTGGCCCATAAGATTTCTCCGCAGCTTCTGATGCGAAACAGAGCTTCCGAGTCGGAATAAAAGATGATTGATGGACCCCACACTGATGTTTTTGATAAAATCCACCACGTTCATTGAATTCCTGATGAAAAAACAGTTAGGAATGGACGGTTTTGGAGTGTAGTTGGTGTGGTCCACTGAACTTTGCTCGCTGCCGTCCATCCTGCGATTTATAGTTAGGATCTTCCAGTAGCTTGCATGAGGACAAACTAACACCTAGGAGAGGATTTTTACTCCCTATGGACGCAATAGACGGTACTGATCATCTATTTGAATGATGTGTGGGGCCCACTAGCCAAAAAAATGGTTGGCCAACATTGGACGCTGCCTCCGTGATGAAGAAGGTGCGGGTCAGACCGTCCAGTGCAGTGCGGGCGCTGTACCTCATGTACACACACTGTACATGCGGAGTCCACTGTGATGATCATGAGAAATCCGCTCCGTCCATCCGTTTTGACACGCGGTTTAAGGGCTTGAGACCAAAATTGAAGTATATCCAGATATCAGGCGGGCTCCACATAACGATTCAAGGGGCTGATCTGTCCGTTAGACCACTTCCAGAGGGATCTGAGGATTGAAATTCGACGTGTAGGGTTAAATTGTGGGCCCTTGGCCATGTGTAAAGTTTTGAGCTGAACGGATGGTGGGAACCCCATGATCTTGCATTCTAGATGATTTTCGAGCCACTTGAGCTTCAATTTTTCGATTTTCGCAGATCCCTGGTATGTAATTCCATCGATCTTGTCCCCTGGAGTCTGTTCCTTGCCTTTGGTGTCATCAGAGTGTTAAATCCATGCTTTAAGCACCCTTTTTTCAGTCCATGCTCGTAAATATACTCTGCATCACAAACATGATTAAATCGGGTCATTAAACGATATCATGCTTGTAAATCCAACCAATAATTGGGGTCTAATATGCAATATTTGACCCTTAACACAACTCTTCTCTTATAATTTAGTAATTCTAGCAAGACAGTAATGGTTGAACCTTTGCTTGAAGAACAGATCAATGGTGTAGTCTAGAACGGTTCAACTGAACCAGTGCCTGAGAACTGACCAGTGCAGTGGTCTAAATCATATATTCTCTTTTCTTTTTCTCTTTTGAGATTTTTCTTTATTGTAATTCTGCCAGATTGTGTAATAGAGTTCCATTTGGTGGGCCTTCGTGTTTGCTGAACGTAGACCCACACCAGGCTCGTCGTATCCTAGAAGCGGTTTGCCTGTAACCTATCAGCATACTCAATTCACTTGAGTAGGGGCAAATAATGCTTTAAGGACAGCGTTTCAGACGTGCTTCAGCCTGTCCTTAATTCTGATCATCGTGATTTTTCGGTTTATATATTTTACAGAAACATAAATCTGTATAATTTTCAAAAACTATGTATCAAATCAAACAATGCAATCACCTTAAAACATTTTGTCGGCTCAAGCCTTAAAATGAGCTCCCCAAATATATGGACGTTTGGATATAAAACATACCCTATGATGGGACCATAAAACTTAGTGACATTAGCTGTGTATGGTACACTGGGTAATCTGCTTCCATAATAATAATTTTGCTACATTGTTTGTTTCATCTAGAAATCACCATAAAAATAATAGTTTTATAGTGTGAAAAGATATTATTACAATTTAATTTATCTCAATTTTTAACGAGTGCATATGATTCTTGTTTTATGAGCTGTAATTTTTGTTTAAACAAACACGTAAAAATGATAATGATTGCTCATTTACTGTTCATTTCATAGAAAATTGAAAATCCAAACAAACCCCAGCAGAACTGTTATTTCTTTGCCTTTTGCGACTATGGAACCCATGCCCGTCCTCTCTCTCTCTCTCTCTCTCTCTCATTATACCACTGATAGTTTCATATACATTGCTAGACCATTGCCCTTGTTCATAGTAAAGGGAAGAATACCTCTCTCTCTCTCTCTCTCTCTCTCTCTCTCTCTCGTTATACCACTGATAGTTTCATATACATTGCTAGACCATTGCCCTTGTTCCTAGTAAAGGGAAGAATACCAACATTTGCAAGACAAATAAGTTCAATGGAACATCATATATATTGCAATCTCATATATATGTGACTAACCATTGATGGTCATGGCCAATTGGCCATAATAACCGGCCAGGCAATCTCCCCTGACATTTGATCACCTCCAAATGGACAGTAAAAAAGAATAATAGAAACACTCCACATTCAATGGAAAAGTATGCTATGATAAGAAGGCCAGGATTATTAATTCAATCCATATATGATTTATGGACCATGGTGGCAGTTGATATGCTAGATGTATGGTCCAGATTTTTGGACTCTTGGGCCTTGCTCCCATTTTGGATACGAGGACATTCATCATTCCTTAAAGGGGAGATGATCATTTAGCTTCTGCCTGTTTATACATCTGCTGATTGGGTAGCTGATGCAGCAATTTTCATGGCATTGCAGGAAATTCTGGATCTTTCTGTTTTTGCACCAATTCATCTACTTTGCTGGCCTTTTCTTCTCAGTAACATTTTTTTTATCTGTATATGTTTTGTACGTTTTGTTCATAATTACACTTATACATTTTATATGTTTTTAACAAAAAGATAACTTTATTTAATATTCTATTACTACTTTTAAATCAAGATTCAGTTGGGTTGAGCTTTCAAGCTTTGGAAGTACGAATGATTATATTATTAACAATTCTACATGTTAATTAACTAAACCAAACTCTTGTTTTGTTGATCCAATCTCAGGTGGACCACACCACAGGAAACAGTGGTGGTTGAACGCCCACTATTAAAAACTTCCGAGGGCCCACTATAATGTTTTTTTGCTATCTAGCCTGTTGATTAGATCAAATGTACAGACCTAGATGAAGGGAAAATACAGATATCAGCTTGAAACAAAACTTTTGTAGCCCCTGAGAAGTTTTTAACCGTGGACGTTTAACCACCGAAACTGAGATTACTTTTGTGTTTACATCTCAGCCTTCCACCATAGATGAAATACAAATTATCCATTTTTCTCAAAAAAAAAGATTATATATATATATATATATATATATATATATATATATATATATATATATATATATATATATATATATAGGCCCCGAATTCATGATTCTTGTGCATTGAATGCCACGGTAGAAATTTAAAATAAAATAAAAAAAATGTTGCGTGAATAGGTGAAGGACCCAATGTCTTATTTCGATGGTGTACCTGTGAGTTATGTCTAACCAATAGATAACTCCCAGTTCGTGCAAAATCCAACCCTTTTAATAGGTTTTTCCCTACATGAGGATCACTTAGCGAAAATTTCAGCCGTAGATAACCATCAGGTGGGCCCTAACATCGAAAACAATTTCTATCAATTGATAAATAGAAAAATATAAGCGTGGTCCACTAAATGAGTCAACGTCTCTACTTTTTGTGAAATTGATTTTTATTAATGGACCAATCTATTTCATGGATTAGATGGTACATGTGTATGAAAGGCACAACTATTTTGAGCTTAGATACCTTCTCATATTCAAATAAGGAAAGATGGACCACTCATTCATGCCCTGCCGACTTTGAATCTATAAGAGCATGTTTTAAAAATTGTTTTGCTGACTCATATCCAGACCATTGACCAATCAAATCCCACCAAGTGGGCAATTGGTTATCACACTTAGAGAATAATGAAAGTGGATTGCATTACTCCCTGTCCACACATACTTGGTTGCAAGGGCCCTGTGTGCCCGACCTGATGTATGTATTTCATCTACACCATCCATCTATTAGGTGGATTATTTTAGGGGACCACACAAGAGAGGATTGAATTTAACCTCATGAAAATGCAAATAAACATCACAGTAGCCTCTGGGAAGGTTTCAGTTGTAAACATCATTATCTTCATGTGGTGTTGTCGATTTAAGATTTGGATCTCCTTCATTTTTGGGTTCATATCCTAAAATCATCCTAGAAAGCTGATGGATGGTGTGGATCTACAACACATGCATTAATGTGAGCCCTACGTTCAAGGAAACACCAACTAGCCTGTTAGTCGGGTAACACCTAATCTCCTCCGGCTACAATCAGCCCTAATCTCCATAGTACCGTGTTTATCGCTGGCTTCTCCCATGATCTTAACCGTCCATTTTGTGAAATATACATATGCTGGACACACCTTCCTAAGAAAAATTTTCCGAACCGGTGAGTTTGAACATCAGCATCAGCGGATGAATTTAATAAAACGGAATGGAAGCATTCAAAGGCTCTCATTCAATTCTAAAAATCAAAGGTTAAAATGATCAACGAAGCTTGATTACCGGCAAATAGCTTTCTCAAGATAGATACAATAAAATGGACGGCTGAAATATCATCAGATGTGGGTCCCACAGGACGGCGACGCAGGCTTGATTCTGTCCCGCAGCGGATACCGAAGCAAGACGAACTCATCTGACACGACCCCAATAATCGTGGGATCGCTCTCTAATCTCGATGAGGGTCGGCACCATGCCGGCCGTTCTGCGCATGTTAGCAGAAGTCGGGGAAGAAATCTAACATGCGCCCGGTTGTTGTTGCACCGAAAAGAAATTGCACTAGTGCCAATCCTCCATGAGATGAGAGGCGTAGAGATAATTAAGAAGTGGGCCTCTCTTACTGATCATAGATTCATGGTGTATGATCAGTGGGACCCACTTCTTATATTGGCCCCATGAATTCGCCATCATCATCATCATCGAAGAGGCAACCCAATCTCAGGCCCCTTTGGATGCAGTATCAAATCAAATTGTAATTACTAATCATACAAAAGAGACAATAAACAGGAAAATGCATTAATATCTACAGTCTATTCTCCTGAAACTCATAAAATAGCAGCCTCTGATCTCCTTAAAACACTCAAAACAACTGTAACATCTGATGAGATTTCCCATACAGAGAAATCATTTCTAAAGGAACCCATTCTCAGACGAGTCATGAGAAGCCTTAAAGAACTCATCTCACGGTATGTTTCCACAAGATCCGAACCATTCACTTCAAGAAACCCTAAGGTCCTCGTTGCAGTAGATCCGGCCTCTAGCCACAAAACATCCGTGATTTTTTTGTGGCTTAGATATATTGCATAAACACATCACCTGAAATGAAATCTGAAAGACTTTTCATGGATTCTCATGAGAGCTGGTCCTAGTTCTACCTATATACATGCACTCAGTCCGCGATTTCGTCTCAAGTTATGTCACGAAATTTCACCGTAAGGCCGACTGCAAGGAGGACTAGCCCCAGATCGAGAAAGACGAACATTATCACCGTCGCCATAGAAAAGCGGGCCCAGGGCTGGGCCAGTCCAAGGACGAGAAGCAACGTAGCCATGTTGAAGCTGCCATAGATGGCAAAGACGCGGAGGCCAGGAAGCAGCTCTACTGGGAGATTGAGGAACAAAGCGATGGCGAAACAGAACGTCAGGAACGAGACTACTAACATAATCGTCTGGAGCACTGCGTTCTCATTCATAGCTCCGCCGCGGTCGCGGTTGCGGCCCGCCTCCACGTCCATGTGATGTCGTACGTTGTGGATTTGGAGCTGAAATTAAAGTTGGAGAATTTAGATGAATGCTCAAATGGGTGATTGAATTTCTTCTCAAAATCGATAGAAAATATTGAAATAGAAGCTCAAGAAGGGTCTGAGATGGAACAGATATTACAGAAAACCAAGTCTTCTTTGGAGAAATCCGCTATTTGGGATTTTGGGTTTTTCTTTTTTCTTTCTTTCCTTCTTTTAATTTCTTTCCTTCTTTCTTTCGCTCTAAACACCCAAGATTGGTTTTTTTTATAATAATTGAAGAAAGACCTGGCTTGCCACTTACTCTGGAAATAACGAGGTAACTACTGGACGATGCTCTGTGTGTCCACCACCATGAACGTGTACCACAGGAAAACGGTGGTGATCCAATACCCACCGTTAAAAACTTCCTAAGGCCCACTATAATGTTTATGTTCCATCTAACTTATTGAGTTGATCACACAGACGTGGATATAAGGATAACATTAATATCAGCTTCATCCAAGACTTTCGTAGCCCCTAAGAAATTGTTAATGGTGACTGTTCAATCACCACTATTTCCTGTGATGTGGTCCATTTGATATTTGGATATTTCTCAAATTTTGACTCATACCCTAAAATGATATGAAAAAAAGAATGTACGGCATGGATAAAACATATACATCATGGTGGGGCCCACAAAGCACCCTCAAAGTAAAACCTACATTAACGGTGCAGCCCTGATATTAGGGCCCACATCGATGTATTCATTACATATCCACGCCGTCCATGTTTTTACATACAATATTTAGGGCGTGGACTCAAAAAATGAAGCAGATACAAATTTCAGGTGGACCACACACAACAAACAGTAGTCATTGAATGCCCACCATTAAAAACTTCCTATGGTCCATCTTAATGTTTATTGACCATCCAACCTGTTGATAAAGTCACGCAGAGGTAGATGAAAGAAAAAAAAAAAATGTCAGCTTTATCCAAAACTTACGTGGGACACAAGAGTCAATAACCACTTTTCCCTGTGGGTTGGTCCGCCTTAAACCTTTACCTGATTAATTTTTTAGATTTAAGCCCTAGAATAAGCTTGTAAAACGGATGGAAGGCGTGCATATACAATGAATATATCGAGGTGTGCCATACGGTCACGGTCACACACAGCTGGTTCCATGTGGAAGAAGAACGACCGTATGCTAGCCTCATCCAAGATGGTGCGGCCCTTACTGTGGGGCCCACCTCGATACATTTATTCCGTATCCACGCCCATCCAACCCTTTCACCCTATCATTTTAGGGCATGGACCCAAAGACGAAAGGAAACCAATTCCAAGGTAGACCATACCAAAGGAAATAATAATTATTGACCATTAAAAACTTACACGATGCACAAAGGCTATGAACCCCGCTACTATTTGGTTTCTCCTTTTATCTAGGTTCATGTTGTTGAAGGAACGCTCTGCACATGAGCTGGATGCTGGATGCGTTCCTTCAACAGGAAGTTCCTGCAGTAAGAAGCTAGGTGGGGTCCACCGTAATGTTTGTGAGAAATCCTCACTTCTATCCATTTTTCCAGATCATTAGGTGGGGTCCACTGTGATGTTTGTGAGATATCCTCCCTTCCTTCCATTTTTTTCCAGATCATTAGGACATGAGCTTAAAAGTCAGGCAGTGCAACAAAAAGCTCTGTGGGCCCACCTTGATCTATGTGACAAATCCACTCCATTCATCAGTTGAACCAGCTCAAGTATTGGCATGATTCAAAGATAGGAAGATCCAAACTTAAGGTGCACCACACGACATGAAATAGTGAGAATAGGTAGGCCCAACGTTGAAAGGTTGTTGGGGCCCACCAAAGTTTTGGGAATCAGGACTCACCGGTTGAAAGAAAATCATGTTTGACAGTTTTGAGAAAGGAGATAGGTTTGATTCTGTTGAGAGGTTTATATGGACCGTTCAATGAAAATGTATAATCTTGACTATTGAGTGCCTGTACCCACACATAGAATTTGGGTCATTACAACCTGTATTTCTTTTTTTGGGTAGTTAATAACGAGAAAGAATGTGGTGGGTAATACCAATAACTGTCACCGTTTATATATTGTATAATAACAAGGTCCAAAAAAATGATGAATATCTTACATTTCTTTAAGAAATTGAAGAATCCAGAGACATGGACACCCAATATATATATATATATATATATGGAAAAGGTACTATGCGCTCGGCCTCACGGGTCCGTCCCATGAGGTCGAGCTGTGTGGGCCCCACCATGATGTGTTTCGAACATCTACCCCATCAGTCAGATGCATCATTCCATCGTGGGCCTAGGTCTCAAAAATCAAGTCAATCCGTGACTTTTGTGGGCCACACCACATACAGAAGTGCGGAGGGACCATGCACCATTAAAACATTCATAATCATTTTTTGGGCCCACCAAGATGTGGTTTACAAATCCAGCCCATCCATTATGTGTGTAGCACGTGGATGAGGGTTCAGACCAAGTTTCAGCAGCATTCAAAACTCAGGTGGGCCCCACCAAGTGCTTTTATATTTTTTAACGGTGTCTTCATGTGATTTTAGATGGTATGGCCCACTTGAGTTCCGAATACAGCTGATTTTTGGGATATCCTATAATTCAGAGGGGACCCATCAAATGCATGGTGTTGATGGTCGACACGCATCACGGTGAGGCCCACACAGCTCGACCTCAGGGGAGCTTAACGTGAGGTCGAACGCATAGTACCTTTTCCCATATATGTATATATAGAGTCATGCTCCCCTACGCACCTATGCACGTGTGCACCTTTGTATACGTGTCATGGGTGTCTAATCTGAACGGTCCATGTTATGCGGAATCCCATGAAACCTCATGTGAAAATTTTTCACCTTGATCTAAAATTCTAGTGGGCCATAGCAAAGAGAAATGCAAAACAAGGGAGGAAATTGTTTTAATTTTTCATGGCCCATAAAAGTTCTTGATCAAAGTAAAACTTGGTCTTGGGGGGTTTCACAAGGTTCTGCTTCACATGAACGGTTCAGATTTTGGATCCACATCACGTATGATGGGTTCTCAAAAAAGTTCGGTATGTAATATGTACGAACTGGTTCGCAGGTGAGCGTGTCCGTGTGTGTGTGTATATATATATATGGGAAAAGGTCCTATGCAGTGGAACTCATGGGAACTTCCCATGAGGTCGAGCTGTGTGGCCCCACCATGATGCGTGTCGAACATCAACCCCATGCATTTGATGGGGCATATCCCAAAAATCAGCCGTATATGGAACTCTCTGGGCCATACCTTCTAAAATCATGTGAAAACATGCCAAAAACATATAAAAGAACTTGGTGGGACCCACCTGAAATTTGGATGCATCTGAAACTTTGTCTGACTCCTCATTCAAGTGGGACACACATAATGGATGGGCTGGATTTGTGAACCAGAAATCGGTGGGCCCAACAAATGATTATGAATGTTTTAATAGAGGGTAACCCCTCTCAACTTGTGTATGTGTTGTGGCCCATACAAGTCACAGATTGACTTGATTTTTAAGCCCTAGGCCCACCATGGAATGGTGCATCTGACTGATGGGGTTGATGTTCAACACGCATCATGGTGGGGCCCACACAGCTTGACCTCATGGGAAGTTTGCATGAGCTCGACGGCATAAAACCTTTTCCACACACATACACACACACACACACACACACATATATATATATATATATATATATATATATAGAGAGAGAGAGAGAGAGAGAGAGAGAGAGAGAGAGAGAGAGAGAGAGAGAGAGAGAGGAATGCATCTTTTTACTTGAGCACCATATGCACCTTTGCACACGAGTCATGGACACAGAATATGCACCCATATCCTGTGCTGATCCTAGCCTTTGATCTAATCTGAATAATGGAAAGCTTTTCATTTCAATATTCTGAATCCATCTAGAAGTATTGATGGTCGGCTTACTTCTATTTCAACATTCTGTACAGAATAGTACGCACAATACGGATGGTTGAGATCATTGGAAACTCTCAACATGTGGGCCCCAGAATACACGTGATGGAACAATTGTAAATACATAAAAGGGCTTAAGACTAATAAACAATTGTAACCAAAGAAATGATCAAACAAGGCCCAGAAACAGTAAAGGAGAGGGAAAATAAAGAGTTACAACCAAAGTATAATGGGTGTTCCCCTACATATACGAGACTCTCTTGTCTTATTCTTTTGTCTTCTTTGGTAGGTGGAATCAGATTTTGAATTTGATCTTTCACCAAACAATCTATTTAATTTCATTAAATCTGATGGGTGGAAATTAAAGGCAAAGCCTGATTACAAACAACCGAAACCTGTTGAGGTCGAGTTCCCATTGTTCTTGGGTTGGACCCAGATTGGAAAAGACCAACCCAATTTAAATTTGGGATGGTTTGGATTAGTAAATTCTGGTTAGACTAGAAATAGTCATGTATTTCAGTCTGGTTATACCGACCATAGATGATCATTTTGGTCTGCGCTAGGTTGAGTTTCCATGGTCCTTGGGTTGATTGGAAAAGGCGAACCCAATTTAAATTTGGGATCGGTCTTGATGTAGGGAAGGACGTGACAAGGTCAATCACGTCTTCCTTGATCAATAAACACCTTAAATTCATAAGAGAATTTTCGAATCCAACAGAGATATTATTTTCTAAAATTTTTATTGATAGATAGATAAATTGGTAGATTAATTCTGGGAAAAAAAAAGTTTAACATCGTTCCCTAAAACATAATCAAAAGAGTCCTTATTAAATAAGGAAATAAATTCTAAAAATTATGTAAATTTCTGCGTTTGTCAACCTATCGAGTTGAACTATCGAAATTGTTCAAAACGTCAAGATGCTAAAATTAAAAATCTGTTGACCCGATTGGTCAATCTGTCAAATATGATCTTTGACCTGTCGAACGGGGCCTTTGACTTGTCGACTTTTCGAAACTGGTAGAAATTGTCTGGCAACCAATTTGGAATATCTGGCGAAATTTTGACCTGTTGACTCGATCGTCAATCGGTCAAACTAGACTGAATTTTGTCAAATTCTCCTTGAGCTTCTTTCAATCCATTTATGTTAGGAATGTGCTTGATCCACGTCCTACATCAGACCCCTTTACTTGAAAAAAGCTCGTCCTTGAGTTTGGTTCACTATACGTGTTCAACTTCCTTAAGTCTTTCAATAGACTTGGTTCATGATACTTATATTGATTTGCTACATTGAAAGTCATTGAGTTCTCCATGTCCTCTAAAAGATTAAGAACAAAGACATTCTCATTGATTTTCCTAAGGATTAGAACAAGGCCTATCTTCTTATTTACCAACTTGTTATTCGTTACAGATGGAAACTTTTCCTCACGCAAGTGAACTAGTACATTATCATTTACTTGAAACACCTTTTGAAACCAATATTTGTTAGCATCTTCCTCGTACTTGACATTAGACTCCTATGTTGGCACAACATGTGTACCGTGCTCTCCTTGACTTGACCCTTATGGATCAATTCCTCCGCTTGTGCCTGCAAGATTTCGCATTCTTTCTGATAATGTGTGTAATTAAGCAGACTTGCTCTTGGGATAAGATCAATGTGGTTTTGTATATTGCACATAGGAGGTAACTCCTTAGGAAGTTCATCAGGCACAATTTCCTTGAACTCCTGTAATATTAGTTACAAATCCTCTAGAATGTTCATGGGCTCCATATATTTTTCGTTTTCAACTAATGCATCTACATCCCCCATCTTCTTAGATTGTTTGACGAAATCTTGTTCAGTTATGGGAGATTGTCACTCCACTTTACAAGTCTTATGTTGGTTCCATGTTTTCATAGGGGCCATACGTATGCCACTGATGAATCCGACAACCTATCGCGACTCTGTCTTAACCAGGTTGCCTCTCGCCGACAAACAATGGGACTTCTCTACATAACCTATCACCGATCGATCACTGTTACGATAATTTTAGTATTGTTAGAACAATACCCGATAGTAACCACTAGGGAGGAATCATGCACGCAACATTGTTTCATCTACGGCCATGTACAGATTAGCGATTTCATCTATCTCATCTGCGCAAGACAAAGTTGCTCCCACCAAGTTAAAGCTCCCACATTTAACTTGTAAGACACAAGTTTAACTTTCTTCTCCTCAGTAATGTCTATGTAGTTGAAAATTTGTTCAATTTCAAGCAGCTAATTGAGAAAGTCCTCAATATGAAGTTGGTCGTTAAAGTTAGGAGGATCAACTTTCATCCAGAATCCTCGATCCATCCAATCTACCCGATCGTCACACAATCCTGAATGTTGGAGGATCATGTCATCGATCTCCTCGTCACTAGATCCTACGTCCTCAGGTGTGATTCTGCAATTAACCATCAGCATTGTCCTGTGATTAACACGATCGAAAATTCCAGGGCCTATCGGTGGCTGATCATCGCTACAAACACGAAGTTGTCATAAGTCCTCCATCATGTGATCGATGGTAAACTTCAGTCCTTGTATAACTTGTGGATACTCTCATTGCACCGCTTTGAAGGTTCCCACTATTAAAGGACAATTCCCCTGTAGCACCGTCCATGGGATTGTGCTCGACCCGTCATTAGAAGCCACCGATCCGAGGTAAAACATCGCTTTGATAGCAATTGACCTAGGAAATGATGTGATGAGGTCAATCATCGTCTTCCTCAATCAATAAACACCTTGAATCCAGAAGGCACTCTTGAATCCACATGAGAAAATTCTCGAATCCATGAGAGATATAATTTCTAGAAATTTTATTTATAGATAGATAGATTGATTCATTGATTCTAGAAAAAAAATTTAGCATCCTTAAATAACCTTAAAACACAATCAAAAGAGTCCTAATCAAATTAGAAAATAAATTCTAAAAATCATGTAAATTTCTGTCGTTTATCGACCTATCAAAATGGCTCAAAAACATCCAGAGACTAAAACTAAAAATTCTATGAATTTCGACTTGTCAACCCGATTGGTTGACCTGTCAAACATGGCCTTCGACCTATTGACTAGATATGTCAAGATGTTGAACAGATCCTTCGACCTGTCAACTTGTCAAAATTGGCAGAAATTATCCAGTAACCAATTTGAAATTTCTGGCAGAATTTTAACTTGTCAACTCGATCAGTCGATCAATCGAACTATATTGAATTTTGTTAAATTCTTGTTAGGCTTCTTCTAGTCCATGCGTATTAGAAACATGCTTGATCCACGTCCTACATCAAACCCCTCCACTTGAAAAAAGCGTATCCTTGAGTTTGGTTCACGATACGTGTTCAACTTCCTCAAGTTCTTCAATGGACTTGGCTCATGATACTTATATTGGTTTGCTAAGTCCTTGAGATCTTCATGTCCCTTAGAAGATTAAGAAAAAAAAAACGTTATCATTGATTTTCTTAAGGATTAGAACATGGCCTACCTTCTTATTCACTAACTTGTTATACGTCATAGTCAAAAACTTTTCCTTGGACAAGTGAACTAGCACATTATCGTACACTTGAAACACGTTCTGGCACCAAATTTTGTTAGCATCTTCCTTGTACTTGATGTTAGAGTCCTGCGCTGGCACAGCACGTGTACTCATGCTTTCCTTAACTTGACCCTTAATTATGGATCAATTCCTCCGCTTGTACCTACAAGAACTCGTATTCTTTCTGATAATGTGTGCAATTAGGTAGACTCACTCCTAGGACAACATCAATGTGTTTTTGTATATCTTGTATAGGAGGTAACTCCTTAAAAAGTTTATCGGGCACAATTGTCTTGAACTCCTGTAACACTGCTTTCAAATCCTCTAAGATGTTCACGAGTTCCACATATTTTTTTCTTTTCAACTAATACATCGACATCCCCCATCTCTTCATATTATTTGACAAAATCCTATTAGGTTATGAGAGGTAGTCCCTCCACTTTAGAAGTCATAGGTTGGTTTTCCATTTTGAAAATTTTTTGGTACATAAATCATTTGAAGTTTGGTGCATAATATCAATAGCTTGGATCCATGAATTATTTACACCTAACCTATCAAAGCTAGCTCTACTAAATAAGATGTCAGAATATTTCGGTCAAAAACGCATGTTACACAAGAAATGATATAGCACTTTTTTTTTTCTTTCTTTTTTTACACGCACACACACCCTACACACTCACGCTAGTGGAATTTCACCACCTATGGGCACTCGAACCCTTGACCGGGAGTTGAAACTCCGGATAGTCTACCACCCGAGCAAGAGTAAGGACCCAAATATTACAGCACTTAAAGATGTATGCATGACCGAAATCTGAGAGTCAATTATTCTTCAATGACACATGATTAGAAGTTATAAACTACACCAAAAGCGTCCAAAGAAAGCGTGCATAATATTTTAATAAAAAATTATTTTAAAACTCCTAAACCCATTAAAGCATCAAGCTTGCATACATGTGATGTATCTGCCAAAAATATTATTTAAAAATAAAGATAATAATAAAATATTATAAACAATAGATAATAATAAAATAAAAATAATAATTAAAGAAACAAAAATCCTATATTATTAAAATAATTTTTTTTTTTTTTTAAACCATAGCTGAAACAAAAAGATTCACGTTAAAAAAACAATGGCCAAGACAAAAATCCTATATTCCGTACCATCTAAACACCTCTGCAACTCATTTGATTACTTGAAAAGGAAGGAGTTGATGGAGGCAAAGAATGACATTTGATTACTATCCGAACCCACTCGTGCCCAATCTGATCTGACTTAGTTTTTCTAACTGGTCGAATGCGGATCGGATCAGGCAATGCAAATTTTGGCTTGGTCCAAGTCAGGTGACCCAGACTCGGTCCTGGATCGGTTCAAGTTCGAGTCAGGTCATTGAGATTTGTGATCGGATCGAGTTGGGCCAAATCCGATCCGACTCGGACCAATGCCCAGCTCTACTCATGCTGTTAAACACATCCAACGTAGGATGCGGATTACGTCCTACCCCCGCCCGAACAGTAATCCGTTTGGGCAGGGCTCTATGGGGCCCACCGTGATGTAAGTGTTTTATCCACTCCTTTAGAAGATTTTCTCGTATCATTTTAAGATATGAAGCATAAAAACTTAAGTAGGTACAAGGCTTAAGTGGACCATAAAGTGGGGATTGAACGTCTACCGTCAAAAACTTCTTGGGAGCTGGAGAAGCTTCAAATCAAGGTGATATTAGTGTTTTCACTTCATCCACGTCTACATGACCTTATTAATAGGTTGGATGGTATGTGTGTGTGTGTGTAATAATAATAATAATAATAATAATAATAATAATAATAATAATAATAACAACAACATGACTTTGGCCCTTAGAAAGGTTTCAACGGTGGGTGTGATTATCAGTGCAGCTTCCTTTGGTGTGGTCCACTGGAGCTGTGTACCTGACTCATTTTTATCTTAATAACTTAAAATGATAATCCGCGTACATCTATAGTATGCCTAACATCAAAAGGTTCATATCTGTTACAATCCAAAACTTAAGTGGGCGACAGCAAAGGAAACCATCGATCTCAAAAGAAACGCATCCTACTTCATAGGATCACACCCAAATCGTATAACAGCCTGAATTTCGAACTAACCGTTCATTTGGCATGGATGAAAGATCGTGTACAGCATAGATTCTATGTATATATGCATCTATAAAATGTGGTAAACCCTCACTCTAATAGACAATGGTCTTCTTCAAAGAGTCCAGGTGCTATGGCCCACCTAAGTAGTTGATCTGACTAGGATTTTCTTAAGGATAAAGTATCTTGTGCATGAGTACTTAGGTTGGAGTCTGTTATCTAAATATTATATTATTTAAGCTTACCTTTTAAAAAGATAATTGACAACCGCATACGTATGAGCAGACAAAACCCTCTTTTTTACTCGAAACCAGGATTTGATTTTGGGGCTAAGATCATGATTTCTGGGTTCAACGGTTAATATGAGGCACGTATGAGATGGACGGTCCTCCGTTTGTGCAAGTAATCTCCGTAGAGAAATATTCCTGTGGCCGGGGCTGGGTGGGACGTGTGACAAATCCATTCCGTCCATCTGTTTTGCAGACCACAATAGGATTGGAATATAAAAATTCAGGCAGATCCAAAACTCACGTGGGCCATACCACAAGAAACGGTGGGGATAGAACTCCTTGGGCTGGGGGATAGATATTTTGCATCAGGATGATATTTGTGCCTGCAGTTTATCTGAGTGGTAATAACCCCATGAACGGTTTGGATGGCATATAAACATCATGGTCAGCTCTAGGGAGGTTTCAACGGTGGACTTTCCGTTTTGGTGTGGGCCACCTAAGTTTTGGAACTGCCTAATTTTTAGACTTCTGTCCTATTGCGCTTTTCAAAACAGATGGAAAGAGTGGCTTTGTCACGTTCATCTCTGTGGGCCCCACCATGGATAGATATCGATTCAGGATCCGCATAGATCATCAGGACTGTCCATCTAGTGGAACTAATGTAGATGGATGGATAATTCAAGATACGCAGATCGGATCATGGTAGCCCTCTAAACAGTGACCTTTAAATTGACGGTGGGAAATAAAAGCAGTTACTGGAAAATAAAGATAAATGATAGCAATGGTTGTACGATGCTCTTCTGATAAGTATGGTTTGAGGTCCACCATTTGGACGGTTCAGATTGATGAATGACCTAGGCACGTGTACTGTAGAGAGATGGATCTATCATATGATGAAATGTAGCGATAGCTGTGGTGGGACCCACTTTGCTAAGTACACACGCCACCACATGTGCTACCCTGGGACATAGGCATGAGAGCTATATCCATTCATTAGACGTGGACCAGTATTAAGATGCTTTCATGACGGTCCAATTGTTAGATGGACCACAGTTTACTAAGTAAAGTTACAGATTGGACGAAGTTTTTCTAACCGTCCAAATGTTTCTGGCATTGTGGCCCACCTGCTGAATGGATCAGATTTAACTTTTGTGAGAGAACGTAGATATGGTCAGAACCATCTTATAGATGGCCTGGATATTACACCTTTCAGCCACGCTAGCACATGCGGTGGCGTGTGCATTAGCATTATTGCACGCGTGTGGGATTGGAAAAGTTTATTACCATTTTCACTGTTTCCTGTTGTGTGGTCCACCTGGGTTGTACATCCACCTGATTTTTGGACGCCTGCCCTTTTGTGAGCTTTAGAAACTGATGGACGGAGTGGATTTATCATATGAATCTCTGTGAGCCCCACATAGTTTACAACCACGGGAAACGGATTGGCTGCTACTCCCCCTGCCACCAGCCCGGTGGCTGGTAGTCGGTGCTCTGTGGGCCCCACCATGATGTATGTGTTTCATCAATTCCGTTCATCCACTTTTTACAGATTATTTTAGGTCTGATCCAAAAAATTAGAGGGATATAAATCTTAGATGGACCACACCACAGGAAAACAAAAGTGATTGGATACGCACCATTAAAATACTCTTAAGGCCCACTGTACTGTTTATTTGACATCCAATCTATTGATTAGGTCATACATACCCAGATGAAGGGAAAAAACAAAGATCAGCTTGATACAAAACTTTTATGGCCCCCAAAAAGTTTTTAATGGTTGACGTTCATTCAACACTGTTTCCTGTAATGTGGTCCATTTGAGATTGGGATATACCTAATTTTTGGTTTCATACCATAAAATTATCTAGAAAAATATCTGGACAGAATGGATGAAATACATACATCATGGTGGGCCCACAGAGCACTGACCACCAGCCAATGGCTGGTGGCAGGGGAGTAGCCAATCCGTCTCCCAACCACGGGAACTTCATGTGGGCCCGCACAGGCAAATGGCGTCCTCAATTTTTCTAATATTCCCAAATCCCAATACAACCTCAGCCCTCTCAAAGCGGATTGCCTGTGGCACCCACCACAGGGATATTCATATCCCTGTAGCACGACGTGGCCAAGTTCTGTGGAGCCCAACTTGATGTATGTGTTTTATCGGTGCTGTCCATCCGTTTTACCAGCTCATTTTAGGGCATGAGCCCAAAAATGATGCAGATCCAAAGCTCAAATGGACCACACCAAAGATTACGGTGGGAATTCAATTCCTACTTTTGAAAAGTTCTTGAGGGCCACACAAGTTTTGGATGAAGCTTATGTTTGTGTTTTCCCTTCATCCATGTCTGTGTGACCTTATGAATAGGTTGGGGGGCAAATAAAACATCACTGTAGGGCCCACGGTGCTTAGGTCATGAACCCAAACAACGAATCAGATGAATCGAAAGACACTGAATGAGCCTATCTCCGACGAATCTTCCTTAAATATCAAACCGCAGACTGCAAACTCAGATTGGTCCATTGGTCAGGTGGGCCACAGTTTTCGAAACAAATGTACACTTAGCTGAAGTTTTCTAACCCATCCAACTGTTTCCAATAGTAGGGCCCACATAGAGATTGGATCGGATTTTATTTTTCAGAAAACATGTACGATGTCAGACTACCATGAAGTTAGAGCTGCGCATCAAGTTGAGTCGGACCGAGTTAGGGCTGACTTGACTCGATCCAGTTTTGAAATAGACCTGACTTGAACTCAACCTAACTCGGTACCAAGTCCAGCGTGCCTGACTTGATCTGATTCCGGGTCTGGATTGGAATAATCTGGACAGAGTCAGGTCACCGAGTTGGGCCGGGTGCAGTGGGTATTAACCAGCTGAAATCACAATTCAAAACCTAGGTGCACTTGCTGAAACATCATATCTGAGTTTTTTTTTTTCATATATATATATATACACGAGCCGAGTTTTGGACTTGATCAAGTCGAGTCATTACCGAGTTGGATTTTGGATCAAATGGAGTCGAGTTTCTAGGTGACCCGAAATCGACTCCACTCGGTTCAGATCGACCCATCCACTCAGTTCGGATCGAGTCGAGTCTGAACTAGTCGGATGAGTCGAGTTTGTCGAGTCGAGTCGTCCCATGCCCAGCTATAGCCATGATGGATGGACTAGTTCTCATACACGTATGTGCCATGCTAACAAATGTGTGGCATATACACAATCTTTATTGCACGTGTGTAGTATGAGCAAATCAGATTGGATAGGGTCCCACGTAAGCTGGGATATTTACTTAAATGGGCCACATTTTCTACCCCAATTCAATCCAGTTGACCATGGACGGACCTATTAGGAGCCGTTGCACAAAACCTTAGGATCTAGCCTCCCAAAACACCAGAATTATGGGATAATAAAGCAATGAAATAAATCAAAGTACAAACCACACGACACAAGAAATTTTTATGTGGAAAACCCTCAAATAGGTAAAAACCATGGGATCTCGTCCAAAGCAACAATTCACTATGAAGTAGAAAGTTACAACCGATCACAAGCATACACCGCTTAGATCAGACCTTCTTCACTCACACAGGAGCATATGAACAATAAGAGAATAATGAAAAATGAGAGATCTTACCGATCACGATGACGTAGAAGCGCTGAGATGTTGACTGTGAAGTATATCACCTCTACGAGCAGAATCTCCCTTCTACAAGCTTCTTCTCTCTCTTTTCTCTCTCTCTCTCTCTCACCTTTGATAGCCCTAAACCCTTTATCAAACTCTTGCAAAGCTTTAGGAAACTCTCTTGCATTGCCCTAGAATAACCTTATGACCCATATTTATAGTTTAGGCAACTCCTTTTCGCACCTCTTGCGAAACCGCCTCAAATTTACGGAGTCCGCACCAAATCCGGACTGAATTTGCTTAAGTCTCGACTAGTCAAGCAGGTGTTCGACTAGTCGAGCGGCCCACTTGACTGGTCAAGCCTGACCCTCGACTGGTTGAGCATCACGAGATTCTAAAATATGTAGGTCACTAGACTTTGAGTCGAGTAGTGCCTTCGACTGGTCAAGCAGCGCAGTAATGCCAAGATTTGTGGCATCCGATCCGCATCACATCTCCTCTAGACTGAGGAGGAAAACCTTATCAGGACCCAACACATTGCCCCATTTCTCAAAGGTGAAGAAGATACATGATTTTCATTAGAGAGGATAAGCACAGCTAAAAAATGGTATACACTTGAAAAATAAGCTACCAAACGAGAGAGTAATGTATAGGTTACAACACCTATCTATCATCACTACATTTGTGGCCTACCATCTTGAGTGGACCACACAGGTTGAAATCCTGGAAAGGCAGAAGATAACTGATCAACGGCTGTCGGCTCTCAGTTAGCATAGGAATTTATATAATATCCTCCATTAGAAGATATGCATGGTATGCTCATGGTTTAGCATTCAAGAAGGTTGGGGGATGGACCATGTCCTAAAAAATGTTCGATTGAAAGATCCTAGTCACCCAATTGGGGATGGACCATGTCCATCAGACCAATTAACATCCTGGATTGACAAACCATGGGCCCCACTAGTACAAACTCAATTATTAAGTATACCATGCATTCCTTGAATTAAGGATGTTAAAATTCTCTTTTTTAGTGATGATGCAAAAGGATATTGTCTCAGATCCATTACCTGCTTCAGAAGGTTACTTGTGCAAATATATGAAGGTCGAATAATCGACTAAGATGTTGGTTGTGAAGATTACAGTCCCTTGATCACACTACTTAGCGAACTCTACGACTATTTGCAACCTGTCTTTTGAAGCAATCACTGCAATGCAATTGCAGACAATTGAGGAAAACACATCAGTTTTTTACAAAGCATTATCCACGAAAACACATCAGATTTTTTAACCACTTATTCTAAAAGCTCGAACAGATAAAGAATGGTGAATTAATCCCTTTATCTCATAGTCCAGGCTCAAAATCCACGGGTTAAGTTCTCGGCCGAATCCTCCTCTTGGGCCCCAAATCCATGAGTTTCACCCCCTCGTGGGCCCCAAATTCATGGATTCCACCACACACAGCTCCCAAATCCATGGGTTACGCAGGCCGCCTACCTCGAGCATGCCCATGTATCCCACAGGCCACCTCACTCAAGTTCAGTGTGAAAATGCATCCACATTATCAGATCTACAAACCCAAAAAACTTGGGGCAGACTATACTATTGTGAAACTTATCCACCTCATGCCACAGTTTTGTGACTCATCCAACTCAGGTGCAACTCGGGCTCAGTTAGACTGATCCAGCTCGACACCGCGATCACCCCAATGCGGTCGAGTCAGGCCAATTTAGCTCCCACTCAGGCTAGTCATGACTCAACTCAGTGCCGAACAAGTCAATCTAAATCACCAAGTCTTTTAACCATGCCTCACACATTGATCTATGAAGGAAGAGTACTCCTTATGGTTTAGATTCAACCTAGGCTAGAGATGAACGGTTAAAATCAACCAATATAAATATGTATGTTAAATAAATGCTATTATACCTACTCACGTGCGGATAAATACACACCCACCCAAAATTATGAGACATTACACTGGGTGCGAGTACCCTAGAGACAGACACCTTTAAGGGGGGGTCACCTTGATCGATGTGTTTTATCCACGTTGTCCATCCATTTTGATAAATCATTTAGGGCATGAGCCAAAAGGAGTTAGCTTGAAGGTTCAAGCGGGCCAAACCATAGGAAATAGTGGGAATTGAACAGCTACAATGAAAACCTCTAGGGGGCTACAGAAGTTTTGGAGCAAGCTCATCTTCCCAGTCTATGTGACCTTACGAAGAAGAGGTCAGATGGCAAATAGACAATACAGTGGGCCCTAGGAAAGTTTCAGCGGTGGGCATCATCGTCAACAATGCTTCCTGCAGTGTGGTACAATATTCAAACCTTCGATCTGCCCTGTATTGAAATGATCTGTCAAAATGGATGGACGGCGTGGATAAAACACATACATCAAGGTGGGGCCCACAGAACCCCTGTCAGGGCCATCCGTCTCCAGCTACGTCCTGGTGGGGGTACAGTACCCAATCCGCGTCCCATGAAACAATATATGGAATCAACCGTTTGAACGGGCAGGAGCGGTTGGATTGTGAAAGGTAGATTGGCCTTTCATCAGTCAATTGAGAATCGGTTGTCACGTTTCTCTTCTAACTGTTCCTTTCTTGGCCCACTGTTGAAGGGTGTAGGATATTTTCCCAGCATCACCCAGAGGGGCCCACATGTGGTCAGCGCGGTGGACTGCTCCATCGAACAGTAGCCTCATCCATCCATCCATCTATGATATGGGTCCCATAGAGAGAGTGAGAGGGTCACCAAACATTCAGAATGGGGCCTGCCCAGTGAGTGGCTCTGGTCTCATACACGTGTTCTCATGCTAGATTAGCTTCCCCTTCGTACGAAGTCACGTACTTGGAATCATTGAGGGTGGACGACGAACTCAGGACTATATATGTTTATTACTGTCCAGAGAATTAGCCAGCTTGCACCTGCAGCCATTTGTACGGATACTGTTCTCACACGTGACAATGTAGCCTTTAACTAGGCCGGATCAACCCAACACCTGCATTAACAATCTAAAATTCGAAATGGTTCCTGTTGGGTGGGGCATACATGTACATGTTTGATTTGGACGGTCACCATTTTCCTAATTTTCATGTTTCATACATGTGTGGCCCACTTGATTAAGCTTGATTAATAGAGGGGCCAATTATCAGTCCAAGGGAGGTAAGGATGGGACCCACCAGGTGGAAATACTAAATGATTGCCAACGTGTGGAGGATCTGATATGTCCATCGGCTAAAATTCAAGCAAATGTAAGTCCATTTTCCATCCAACAGCCTAGATTTCATATACATATGATGGTGAGATTTGATTGGACCATGTGATAGCTACAAACAACTTTCAAACATGACCTGAGTGGTCCCGGCAGCAGATTAAAGGGCTCACCAAACACAGAAAATCTATGACCACATTAAAGCATTTTAAAAGTGGCACCGTTGAATATATCAAAATTCAAAAGGACTGGCCCAATTAAACCTGGCCACGTCAAGGCCTTTCATGAGGATCTTAACCTGCTCCGAGTGGTCCCATCTCCATCGGCATGTAGTACAATCAAATTTCGTTGTAGTCCCAATACATTAAATCCGGGTCTTATTCAAAACAGGTTGTACCATAATTAAAAAATAATTTAATTAAAGAGAGAGAATCTCTATAGTCCAACTTGTTGGACCATAATTTACTCTCCATCCTGCTAACTTACAACTTATAATGAGATCTCCTTGCAAAAATATTAACCACAACTACTCATTGAGTGGATGATGTAGAGCGGGTCGCAGACAGTTACATGGCCAAGATGGATTAGAAAAGGCCCAGTCGACAACAAAAGTGATCCAAACCATCGGATCTTAAATTAAACGTATCTCACAATTCGGAATGAGTTATTTGATATAAAATATATGATTTTGGGGTAAAATGAACTACTTTAGCCAACCAACCCCGCTATGTCGGGTTACCCAAGCCAGATTTGTGAAATACCACTAGATCGAAGGTCGTTTTCCTATTTTAATTTCGTTTTTACTATAAATAGTAAGTTTTAGTTTGATTATAACTCTTCATCTGTCGGGCTTTAGGAGTTGCATCGAACAGGAAAAGAGCTTAGAAAAATTAGGAGAACGGTTTGGTGAAGCCAAATAGGACACTTACTATTTTTGGCCGAAAACCTTGCACACTAGTAGTAGACCATTTATAAATAGTAAGTAAGTCGCGAATTCTAGAAATTTTAGTTGTAGTTTGATTCCGATTTCTTTCCATTGCTTGGTACCCCTATTTAAAGGGTTGTGAACTCATTTTTATTCATTCATTAATCAATTTCAAATTTATTAGAATTTATTTCTATTTTTTCTGCTTTATTTCCTTGTGGATTCGAGAAGTCTCTGTGAGGAGTTCAGAAAAGTTCGTGGATTCGGAATAGTTATCCTCTCGAGGAAGACGGTGATTGACCTCACATCCTTCCCTGCGTCAGGGGACTATAATCCTATTTTCATATTTATTAATGGTTGGATATTGTTTTCTATGGTGTGATCCACCTGAGCTGATATTTGTACAAGCTGCTCATGGTCTGGCCAACTTATAAAGGGTTGGATGTTGCACACGCATGATAGATTGGAAATTATTCACTAGGTGGACTGTAATTTACAGTCCAACTAAGACCTTCTCATTGATGACGTGTTCGTATTGGGGATTCTCTTTACTTAATTCAAAATAAATAAATATTAAAAAGGAAAATGAATTGGCATTTAAGTATATTTTACTTAACGGCTAGGCCATGTATTTACATCATTACATCATATTCTTAGCATGAAGAAAGCCTAAAAGTCCAAGAGCCCAATATTCGTCTCGATCCAAAGCTTTAGTGTGCCACGGCAAAGGGAATTCCCACCCTTGAATTTCACAGGATACACCTAAGTGGTACGATAGCTTTTACCCAAAAGTGGATTGTGTGGCCACACCATCCACCTCGATGATATGTTAAGGTCACTAAGTTATGTGGGCCCCACCATTATCTGTTATATCCACACCATTCATATATACATTTTACATGATCATTTAGATTCTATATATGCAACAAGGTAAGCCCCCACTAATGAACATTGGGCGGTCCTTGGAATCTTCCATGTGCTATGGCCCACTTGGGTAGTTGATCAGGAATTTTTGTAGGACAGGTTTTCTTAAGGTGGACCATCTTTGTGTCCCATTAAGGTAACAATGGAAGGTCTCCTCAGTTTAAGAGACCGTGGGTGTAACTATTCATGAGATCTAATTTTGGGCATGAAAGCAACCATATATATCAAATCAAATAATGCAATAGAGACAAAAAGAAATTCAAACAACCAAATAATCCAGCCCAAGCCTTAAAATGAGCTCACCAAATGGACAGACATTAGATATAACACATATCTTATGATGGGACCCACAAAACTTCGTAACATCAACACACAAGCGAGGCCGGTGGTGTATGGTACACTAGCCAATCCACTTCCATAATAATGAATTTACTACATTATTTGTTTCAATCATCATAAAAATGATAGTTTTATAGTGTGAAAATATAATGATTACAATTTACTTTACCTCCTTTTACAAGTGCATGTGATTATTGATTTATCAGCCATAATTTTTATTTAAACAAACACTTAAAATAATAATGATATATGGTTCATTTACTTTTTCATTTCATAGGAAATTAAAAACCCAAACTAACCCTGAGAGAATGTTATTTCTTTGCCTTTTGCAACTATGACTATGGAATCCATGCCCATGCATTTGATAGGGGAAGAATTATAGGACCCTCTCTCTCTCTCTTTCTCTAGTTTCAGATACATTGCCAGACCATTGCCCTTGTTCCTAGTGAAGGGAAGAATACCAACATTTTCAAGGCAAAGAAGTTCAATGGACCATCGTATTGCAATCTCGTATGTGACCAACCATTGATGGTCACGGTGGCAATCTCACTTGACATTTGCATGCTCACCTTCAAATGGACAGTAAAAAAGAATAATATAAACACTCCACATTCACTGGAAAAGTATGCTCTGATAAGAGGGCCAGGATTATTCAATCCATATGTGATTTATGGACCATGGTTGCAGTTGATATGCTAGATGTATGGTCCGGATTTTTGGACTCGTGGGCCTTGCTCCCATTTTGGATATGCGGACATTCATCATTCCTTAAAGGGGAGATTATCATTTAGTTCCTACCTCTTTATACATCTAATTGGGTAGCTGCAATTTTCATGGCATTACAGGAAATTCCTTTTGTTCTTAGCAACAGCTATTTTTCCTGTATCTGTTTTGTACATTTTGTTTATAATTACTTCATATATTTTATATGTTTTTAACAAAAAGATAACTTTATTTAATATTCTATTGCTACTTTTAAATCAAGACACAATGGGATTGAGCTTTCAAGCTTTGGAAGTATGAATGATCATATATTATTAACAATTCTTGATGTCAACAAAACCAACCTCTTGTTTGGTAGATCCAAATCTCAGGTGGACCACACCACGGAAAAACAGTGGTAGTTGAACACACACCATTAAAAACTTCTTAGGGCCCACCATAATGTTTATTTGCCATATAACATGTTGATTAGATCAAATGTACATACCTAGATGAGACCTAGATGAGGGAAAAATACAAATATCAGCTTGATAGAAAACTTTTGTGGCCCTAAGAATTTTTTAACGGTGGACGTTTAACCACTACCGAATCTGCTCATGCAATAACCTATAGACGGTGATGTGTGAGATGTTGCACCGATATGATCATGTGGGCCACATAGAAATATTCGGAAATCATGACTAATTTACTTGGTACGTAGATTTTTTTATTTTTTATTTTTTAAGTGTGAAAAGGACTGTGGTTTTTGCGTGAGTCGGTGAAGGACCCAATGTCAAGCCCTCGAAATGGTGGACCCAATGTCTTATTTTCGATGGCACACGTATGAGTTATGTCTAACCAATATATAACTTTCAAAATATTATGTTTGTACAAAATCCAACCCTTTTAATAGGTTTGTCCCACCATGAGGATCACTTGGTGAAAATTTCAGCCTTAGATAACCATCAGGTGGGCCCTAACATCGAATACAATTTCTATCAATTGATAAATAGAAAAATACAAAGTGTGGTCCAGTAACTAGTAAACGTAGCTAATTTTTGTGAATATTGATTCTCATTAATGGACCAACCTATTTCATGGACTAGATGGTACATGTACATGAAAGGTTAAAAATTATCCATTGGCAGGACTGTAACTTATGTACAATTACTTTGGACCAGAGACCTTCTCATGTTTAAATATTGAAGGAAAGAAAAATCACTCACCCATAGCGGACTTCAGCTCTATAAAAGTTGTTTTGAAAATGATGAAAGTGGATTGCATTACTCCCTGTCCACCCATACTTGTTGCAAGGGCCCTGTGTGCCCCACCTGATTTATGTGTTTCATCCGTACCATCCATCCATCAAGCATATCATTTTAGGGGACCACGCACACAGTGAGGATTGAGTGTCCACCACATTAAAAACTTTATGGGAGCTACATAAGTTTCAATCAACCTGATACTTAAAATTTACCGGGAGTTGTAGAGGCATTGATGATATTTGTTTTTTCTCTCCATCCAAGTCTAAGTCTACGAAACTTTATGAAAAGGCAAATAAACATCACAGCAGGCCCTGGGAAGGTTTCAATTGTGGCCATCATTATCAGTAGTGCTTCAGTTGCCGACTTGAGATTTAGATATGCTTCATTTTTGGGACCATGCCCTAAAATGAGCTTGGAAACTAATGGATTGTGTGGATCTACAACATATGCATTAAGGTGAGCTTCAGATTCAAGGATACACTAACTAACCTGTTAGCCGGGTAACAACTAATCTCCTCTGGCTACACCCAGCCCTAATCTCCATAATACCGTGTTCGTCACTGGCTGCTCCCATGATATTAACTGCCGATTTTGTGAAATATATGCTGGACAAACCTTCCTAGGAAAATTAATCTGAACCGGTAAGTTTGAACATCACCATGGTAGATGAATTTAATAAAGTGGAATGGAAGTTTTCAAAGGCTCTCATCCAATTCTAAAAATCAATAGTTACAATTAGAGCTATACACAAATCAATTTAGCTCAGTTACCTCACTTAACTCGATTCGGAAAATATTAACTTGACTTGGCTCAAAACTGGAGTTGAGTTGATTTTTTTAGCTCGAAAAAATTTTGAGCTGAGCCCAAGCTAGACCGAACTCGGCTTGACTCAACTCGGAACTTGACTTGGTTCAAATTGATTCAAGTCAGATCAAGTTCACTTAGTATAAATATTTTGTATATATTTATATATTTAAATAAATTATATATTATTTACTTGGGAAATGGTTCTATGCGGTCCACCTCATGGGAACTTCCTATGAGGTTGGGCTGTGTGGGCCCCACCGTGATGCGTGTCGAACATCTACCCCATCAGTCAGATGCACCATTTCATGGTGGGCCTCGGGCTTAAAAATCAAATCAATCGATGACTTTCATAGGCCACACCACATTCAAAAGTTGAGAGGGTTTACCCTCCCATTAAAACATTCATAACCATTTGTTGGGCCCACCAAGGTGTGGTTCACAAATCCAGCCCATCCATTATGTGTGTCACTTGGATGAGGGGTTAAACCAAGTTTTAGATGCATCCAAATTTTAAGTTGGGCCCCACCAAGTGCTTTTATATATTTTAGGCATGTCTTGACATGAATTTAAATGGTATGCTTGAGTCGTATAGGGCTGATTTTTGGAATATCCCATAATTTAAAGGGGACTCATCAAATGCACAATGTTGATGTTCAACATGCAACATGGTGGGGCCCACACAAATCGACCTCATGGAAAGTTCCCGTGAGCTCGATCGCATTGAACCATTTCCCTATATATAGATATATGTTATTGGGAAATTGTTCTATGCGGTGGACCTCATGGGAACTTCCCATGAGGTCAAATTGTGTGGGCCGGCCATAATGCATGTTGAACATCTATCCCATTAGTCAAATGCACCATTCCATGTTGCGCCTCGGGCTTAAAAATCAAGTCAATCCATGACTTGTATGGGCCACACCACATACAAAAGTTGAGAGAGGTTATCATCCCATTAAAACATTCGTAATCATATTTTGGGCCCACCGAGATGTGGTTCACAAATCCATCTCATCTATTATGAGTGTCTCACTTGGATGAGGGGTCAGGCCAAGTTCCAGACACATCCAAATTTTAGGTAGGACCTATCAGGTGCTTTTATATGTTTTAGGCATATCTTCACATGATTTTAGATGGTATGGCCCACCTGAGTTACGTGTACCACTGATTTTTGAAATATCCCATAATTTAAAGGGGACACATCAAATGCACGGTGTTGATGTTCCACACACATCATGGTGGGGGCCCACACAGCTCGACCTCACGGGAAGTTCCCATCAGGTCCACCGCATACAACCATTTCCCTGTATTATATATATATTATATTATGTACATTAAAATTATAAAACATAAACTCAAAGCTCGGCTCAAACTTGGCTCATCAAGCTGAGCTGCCCAGACACGCTTAAATACCGAGTTCGACTCGCATAGAGCTCTGGACTTAAATGATCAACGAAGCTTGATACCGGAAAATAGCTTGCTCAAGATGGTTACAATAAAATGGACGGTTGAAACATCACCAGATGTGGGTCCCACAGGACGGCAACGCAGGCTAGATCCTGAGCCGCCGCGGACACAGAGGCAAGACGAACTCATCTGACACGACACCAAGAATCGTGGGATCTCTCTCCAATCATGATGAGCCGCGGCACCAGGCCGGCCGCTCTGCGCATGTTAGCAGAAGTCGGGGGGGAAATCTAACATGCGCCCGGTTGTGGAGGCACCAAAAAGAAATTGCAGAAGTGTCAATCCTCCATGAGATGAGAGGCGTAGGGATAAGAAGTGGGCCTCTCTTACCGATCATAGATTCATGTGGGATGATCAAGTGGGACCCACTTCTTATATCGGCCCCATGAATTCCCCATCATAATCATCGAAGAGGCAACCCAATCTCAGGCCCGTTTGGATGCAGTATCAAATCGAATTGTAATTACTAATATTCATAGAAAAGAGAAAATAAACAGGAAAATGCATTGTATGGTGTATGTTCTCCAGAAACTCATAAAACAGCAACGTCTGATCTCCTGAAAACACTCAAAACAATGGTAACAGCTGATGGGATTTCTCATACAGAGAAATCATGCATTTCTAAAGAAACCTGTTCTCGGAGAAGCCTTTGAGAACTCATATCATGGTATGTTTCCATTAAATCCGAACTATTCATCAAGAAACCCTCAGGTCCTCGTTGCAGTGGATCCGGCCTCTAGCCGCAAAACATCGTGATTATTTTTTTTTTTTTTCGTGGCTTAGCTAGATTGCATAAACACATCACCTGAAATGATATCTGAAAGATTTTTCATGAATTCCCATGAGAGCTGGTCCTAGCATCTACCTTCTCAATGGATGCGGTGGATTTCTTACAAACATCACGGTGGGCCCCACCTAGGTTTCCAGTGCAGGAACTTGTTGCCAAAGGCTTTCGCAGAAATTCGCGTCCCTTCTCAAGCTGTGTGACGAAGCCCCACTGCAAGGACCACTGCAAGGATGACCAGCACCAGATCGAGCAACACGAGCATCGTCACCGTCGCCTTCGAAAGGCGGACCCACGGCTGTGCTACTCCAAAGACGAGCAGCAACATCGACATGAACAAGCTCCCAAAGACGGCAAAGACGCGGAGCCCCGAAAGCAGCTCCAATTGGAGACTAAGGAACAAAGAGACGGAGACACAGATCGTCAGGAGCCATACTATCAACATAACCATCTGTAGCACTGCGTTCTCATTCATAGTTCCGTCGCGGTCGCGGTCGCGGTCGCGGTCGCGGTCACGGTCACGGTCACGGTCACGGTCGCCGTCGCCGTCGCCGTCGCCGTCGCGGCGGTGGCGTTGGCGCGCGTGGCCCATCTCCAAGTCCACGTGATGGTCCATCACCTCGGCCACGTGATGTCGTAAGTCGTGGATTTGGAGCTGAAAAGACAGAATTTAGATGAATGCTCAAATGAGTGTTGGAATTTCTTCTCAAAATCGTTAGAAAATATGGAAACAGAAGCTCAAGAAGGCTATGAGCTTGGAGCAGATATTACCGAAAACGAAGGGCTTGAGAAATCTCTGTGTGGGATTTTTGGGTTTTCCACTTTTCCTTCCTTTCTTTCCTTCTTTCTTTCTAAACACGCGAAAGGGTTTTTTTTTTTATAAAGACCGTAGAAAGACCTGCTTTCCCTCCTGGAGTGGAAATATCGAGGCAACTACTGGACGATGCACTGTCCGCCACTATCATGTAAGTGTACCACAAGAAAACAGTGGTGATCGAATGCCCACCGTTAAAAACTTCCTAAGGCCCACTATAATGTTTATTGACCATCCAACCCGTGGATAAAGTCACACAGACTTGGATGAAAGAAAAAAAAAATGTCAGCTTTATCCAAAACTTCGTGGGCCACAACATTCAATGAACAGGAAATGGATTGGCTACTCACCCTGCCACCCGCCAATAGCTGATGGTCGGTGCTCTGTGGGCCCAACATGATGTATGTGTTTCATTCATACTGTCCATCTATTTTTCTAGGTCATTTTATCGTATGAGATAAACAATGAGGTATATCTCAATCTCAAGTGGACCACATTACAGAAACAGTGTTGAACGAACGTCGACCGTTAAAAACTTTTTGGAGGCCATAAAAGTTTTGGATCAAGCTGTTCTTTATTTTATTTTTTTTCCCCTTCATTTCGATCTGTACAACCTAATCAACCGATTGGATGTAAAATAAACAGTACAGTGGGACTTAGGAGGATTTTAATGGTGGATATCGAATCACTAATGTTTTCCTGTGGTGTGGTCCACCTGAGATTTATATTACTCTTATTTTTGGTATCAAGCCCTAAAATGATATGTAAAAATGGATAAACGGAATGGATGAAACACATACATCATGGTGGGGCCCACAGCACCGGCCATCAGCCCCGGGGCTGGCAGGGGGAGTAGCCAATCCGTTCTCCAGTAAACACTTTTTCCTGTGGTGTGGTCCACCTTAAACCTTTACCTGCTTAATTTTTTGGACTAAGGCCCAGGATAAGCTTGTGAAACAGATGGATGGCGTCCATATACAATGAATACATCGAGGTTGGCCATACGGTCAGGTCCGACACACGCTGGTCGCGTGTGAAAGCCAAGTCGTGGCCAAGAAGAACGAGCGTGTGCTACATGCGATGTGTACACAGAAAAGAGAGAGCGGTTTAGGTGAGGTCCCGGCCGTCGCTTCATACAAGATTGTGGGGCCCACCTCGGTGCATTTATTCCGTATCCATCCCCATCCATACTTTTATCCATGTCATTTTAGGACAGGAACACAAAATAAATCAAAACCAAATATGAGGTTGACCATACCAAAGGAAACAGTAGTTAATGACCATTAAAAACTTATTTGATGCACAAAAGTTTTGGATCAGACTGATATTTGGAATTTCCCTTCATCCAGGTTTATTTGACCTTATCAACAAAGTGAATGGGAATAACCA
The DNA here is from genome assembly GCF_029962835.1 of Magnolia sinica. Taxonomy (NCBI): domain Eukaryota; kingdom Viridiplantae; phylum Streptophyta; class Magnoliopsida; order Magnoliales; family Magnoliaceae; genus Magnolia; species Magnolia sinica. Next base: position 4,889,085 of record NC_080584.1, on the reverse strand, counting down.
TTACAGTGGGCCCTAGAAACATTTTAACGATGGGGCGTTCAATCGCCACTGTTTCCTTTTTTTACTCATGCCCTAGATGATTTGGCGAAATGGATAGACAGCATGAATACAGAACACATACATCAAGATGGACCATGACAAGGGCCACAGGTGAGACTCTCACTTAGGGTGGCACCTAATCGATTTGACCCCAGTAACACGGACCTCTCCAACGTAAGATCACTAAGGGCCCTGTGTGTCTTCCTCATTTATTCATATCACTGACATTTTTGCGAGTTCCTCAAGAAAGGAAATAGGGGGGGCACCTCTCCAACTTAAGGGAAAAACCAGCTCGAACCACCTCTCCAACGTAAGGGAAAAACCAGCTCTCCAACGTAAGGGACAAGTGGGTGCTTTTCTTCATGATGAAAATGCCACAACCCTTTTTATGGGTTCTTCGCTTTACATTGTAATTATTATTATTTCAGTCTTTTTGTTTTTTCATTTTTCCCTCTTCTTATTCTTCAACTTCTTTATTTTGTAATGCAAAAGAAAATGAAATTAAAAAATAATGTAAAATTTCTCTTTTAGTAGATATGTTCTTTCTACAGAGACTCTATTCATATGAGTATTTTGTCAATAAATGATTTTTAAAAAAGAGAGATAACAAAAGCTTCACTTTTAAAAAATATGTTCTTCTTCTTTCGATGGAGATTATACTTACATGAATTTGTTTAGAAAGAAATTCATAGAAGGAGCCCATAGATATAAATAATAATAATAATTAAAAAAAAAAAAAAAAAAACTCCACTTTTAACAAGATGGATTTTTCTCTTCGCAAAAGATTTTACTTAGATGACTCCATTGTTTGCGATTTGAACTTTAAGCCCACTTTACAAGGTTAAATGGTCTCCAAATAAGATAATTCCAATCATATTTGAAAGTCAGTTGAATTATCTTTCCAATGAGTTTAAGATTGCTCTTATCTGACTTATTAGAAGAGAGTTGTGAGCATTTTCTTGGGATGGTGTGATACTAGAACAACTGCGATCACTACTTTGTACAGATTGTAAGCATTGCTTTGTGCAAATTGTGATCGCAGCTTTGTACGGATGATGATGACAAAAATACTCTTAAATCCCTCATTATAGGTTGAATCGTGGTAATCTTAGGCTCATTAAAAAGATAATTCGATGACTTTCAACTAAAACTAAAATCATCTCATTTGGAGATCGTTTGACCTCTCAAAAGTGAGATAAGAGTCTACCTCAACATAACTCACGTTGCTTGGAAGGTTACCACCACGAGACTTAGGTGAAGAAATATGATCTCTCTCATTACACTTCAGATCTGAGTTCTTAGGCTTCTCAAAATGTTTATTCAATAAGCTTTTCAATGAGCTATAAAATACCTAACTCAAGAAACATTTGATCTATCATCATTTGACTTGAAAGTCATTGTTGCAAGACAATTAACTACATACTCTAAAAGCTCGAATTATTAAAGTATGACAAATTAATCCATTTATCTCATAGCTCAGGCCCCATATCTCATGGGTTAGGACCTCAGCCGAACCCCCCTCGTGGGCCCGCCTCACACGGGCTGCCCACCCCAAGTGTGTCTCTGCATCCCATAGGCTACCCCACTCGAGTTCGGTGTGAAATGTGCATTAATCACCCCCGGTGAGGAGTCTCGAACACGAGACCTCCCCCATAAGCCCCGCCCACCTCGAGTGTGCCCTTGTATCCTACAGGTGACCCTACTCGAGCCCGATGTGAAAATGCCCTTGCATTAATCACCTCCGGTGACGAGTCTCGAACATGAGACATTTCGCTTTGATACCAATTTGATGCAGAACAATTAACCACTCACTCTAAAAGCTCGAACTGTTAGAGTATGGTGAATTAATCCCTTTATTTCGTAGCCCAGGCCCCACATCGCATGAGTTAAGACCTCGACTAAACCCCCTTCGTGGGCCCCAAATCACATGGGTCACCCACCCCGAGTGTGTCTCCGCATCCCACAGGCGACCCCACTCGAGCCCGGTGTGAAAATGCCCATGCATTAGTCATAAAGAAGTAAGTTATACCATTAAGGCCTTTGAGCCTACTTTAGAAAAGTTAAATGATCTCCAAATGAGATTATTATAGTTTTTGATGAAATTAGCTCATCAAATTATTTATTCAATGAGCCCAAGATTGGCTTAATCTAGCCTGTAATAAGGGAATAATGAGAGTTTACATGTGATCATGCAATGCTAGAAAATTTGCGATGTGGTCTACACGAAGCCGTAATTACAATTTGCACAAAGCTACAATCATAATATACAGAAAGTTGAGATCATGGTCTACACAAATCAACAACCATAATTTGTACAAAACAGCAATGTTTTCTATAAAAAGTCGTGATCACGATTTTTCCAACATCATATTGTTTAGGCATAAAATTAGTCAAGAGAAGAAAGAAGGTTCTAAAAAAGAAGATAGATTTCTCCTCGTTGAGTTGCGCAGCACACAACAGAAGGTGATTGAAGAGTAGTGTTGTGCAGCGCATAACAGGAGTGTGGTTGTGCAGCACACAACCGATAGGGCCGCACAATTACTAGAGTGTGCGCACAATGGGTATGACCGTGCAAAAGGGTTGGCGCACAATAGGTTCAGTGATGGGTTGTGTAACGCCCTGAAATTCGGGGGTCGAGCATAACTCAGCTCCCGAGTTTCAAAACACCACTTATGCAACATATTTAATGATGGATGTATGTTGTCTGTATGAGTATATAAAACATGGAATAGATTAAGCCAAACTGCAAACATAATTCAGGGATAAGTGATAGACGCAAGCGGAAGACTTAAAGAAACATATGTGTACAGGTGTAAGTTCCTGAAATACGTATACATGCCAGGTCATACTTACAAGTGTTGCTATCAAAATACAAGTATTAAAATAAAATTATCTATTCCAAAAGAAAGCCCAGAATCCCCGCACATCAGGACATGGCTCACATGAACTCGCCTGAGAACTGCATGAATGAAAACGCGGCCTCATCATCCTCGAACTCCTGCTCTGCCTCAGGGGTCGCATCAACATCTGCATCTAAGACAGAGTCTGGTTGGTGTTTAAACACCGCCCCAGAACATGGGAGTGAGTGATCAACTCAGTGGAACAATAAAGCAAAGGTTAACATGTTATCAATTCAATCAAGCAGTAATGATAAAGCAGAACAATCAAACATGTCCTAATTACTCGTGTTAGTGCAAGGATGTATGTAGAATGATGCATGCCCTCGCCTTACTCCATCAGCGTCTCCATCTTACGTTACGCATGACTTCCTCCCGCAGTGCCAACGACTTCCACGCACATGAAAATGCGGTGCATGAACATGATTACTAAGTTGTTATTAGTCCTTTTCATACAACAGGATTAGGAAGCTAAGGTACCTTCCTCATATCAATTTCCACATAGTGATCCATTCTAGGGTCGTCAGTCCTAAGCCATCTCATACGATCATATAGTTCTAGGTCGCTGTAAAGGGCTCGTCACCAGTCAATGCACACTTATCATATCTTCGTTACTACTCTAAGGCTCGTCGCCTTAATGCAGTATCAAGGTATGCTCGAGGTCACTACAAAGGGCTCGTCACCAATCAATGTAGGCCAACAGCACGAATATAGTGTCCCATACCACCATAATCGGCTCATGAGTCTGGTGTGCTCACTGGTCACTACGAGGAGGCTCGTCACCCCAGCATAGGCTGACAGCTCGACCACGGTGTCCTATACCACCATGTCCGGCTCATGAGTCTTAACGGATCAAGGTACAACGGTTAGCGGAATTTCATCGGTAAGTTTGGTACCCTAAATTCAAACAATAGCGTCCATACATGGTGAACATATATCGGACAATCGGGTTACTTGACGAACTCGACTAGCACAAGCGCACGTTGGGTTGAACGACATAGAGTGCGCAAACACTCCGTGTGGCCAAACCACTGCCGACAACTCTAATACAACTCGGGTTCGTCAAATCACGTCTTTCGTGGCGAAAGCAACCTCAGCCACGAACTCAAGGCCGATTACCGATTTCCTGGACTATTTCATAGTCCCAAACACATTCCATTATAACAGATATGCATATACAATTTAGAACAATAATGGAACAACAATTCAAATCATGTAGTATGTGAGCATTTGAAGAATATCAACTTAACATGGATTTACACATAAGTAATACTGGAAGTTAAACAACAAAGAATGTGACTTGCATGTAGAAAATCATACACTCCAATAGGAGAGTTGAGAATCGCTTCTCAACGCCCGCAAATAGCATAATATGTTACACTTTAGATCATTCAGACATTTCTACAAACACTTAAAATACATAGTTCAACATACATGACGCATGTTGACATACAAGCATCTGGACAATTTCTTTTGCCAAGGAGTTGACACACATATAATTAGCACAAGTACACGACAAATAATCATGGCAAGTACATGTTCATATTTTATACGTATACGATACTTCCTACATATACATAGAATACACAAATCTCAATATAACACATACATATCAGGAACGCAAAATAAACATAGCATTTGGCATGTGAAATTGCACCCACAACAAGAATAAACCATTAACTGACATTGAAAGCCTTGAAAACCATAACCTATATGAATATAGTCTGCACCTTAAACCAGAAAAAGCACACCGAACTAATTCAGACGATATGTCTTCGTCAAAGGCGACTAGATAATCTAAGGCAAGAATAGAAATGAGCTATATCAACACATAGACTATTCTAAGCTCTAAACAGATTAGGGTTAGATTAACTTACCCAAAGATGAACTTAGAATCGCCGGAATAATGATTCAAAAGTGATGGTTTAAGGATGTAGAGTAACAGGAAAGAATCTTAAGATGATTCACCAACTTTTCTCTCACTTTCTCTCTCTTTTCCTCTCTTTCTTAGCTAGGGTTAGGAAATTCGTATGGAAAAGAGAGTGAGGGTTTTAAGGTCTTTATATAGGCCTAACATTGATGAAAATAGCCCCAGGGCCAAGGTATACTTAGGTTATAACCAAATCAGGCTTCTCTCTATCTAACGGAGCATTTCCGGTAGTCCTTTCTCCACGTGCGATCGGACTTAAGCTCACTGACCATGGATCTAGGTCAGGCTGAGTTTTCGTACCGATCGGATTTACAGATCAGCCGTGGCGGACCACACTCAATTCAACGGTCACCGAAACTCGATCAGGTCCACAAGCATTATGACATGCCTGGGCCATCTTCCCTGATCCGAGGGTGAAATTGGGTCACAATCCAACGGTCAGATTGCTTAAAATCGTCGCACAAGCGACACAACTCAGATTTCATAAAATTATATTTAATTTCTCACCGTTCTCATACTCTTTACTCCGGACTCAATCAAATCGACCCAGGACATCATCTGGACTTGATTTTTGAGGTGATGGTCAAGTCCAACATGATGACCATAACTGTCTAAGATCATCGCTATCGGTCTTTCGACGCGCGGTCCAGGTCCGATCCAAAGCTTCTAAAAATTTTCAAGAGCAACTGGATTTAGCGTTGAATCCCAGATTTCAGAGTAACATAGTGCTAACGATTATACAGGTTTTGAGTCCTGTAGATCAAATTTAAAGTGATTGATACTAATTTCACAAGCAATCAAGTTTAACGCTAATTAACCCACAAATAACTTCTAAGGAAAATAGAGGTAGTACTCGGGTCTTGGCACGAAATTTTCCGGGTCATTACAAGTTGGCACGTGCGAAAGTCTATAAATACCCCGTTACTCCCCATAGAGAATTCAATTCAAGCAATAGCAGGACAGTAGAGAGAGATCCAGACTTCAGAGAGATTTAGGTCCTGGAGGTGTTCATTGTGCGGTGCACAATGATGTGGGAGCACAACTTGTGTGAGCGCACAACTGATGTGGGCGCACAATGATGTGGACGCACAACTCATGTGGATGCATGACTACTTTGCTTATATAAGGGAATCACTGAACAGACAGTTAGTCCAACTCAAGTAATGATTGTTCAAAGACCGTGGGATATCAGAAGTGTGGAATCATTCAAAATGAATATTAATCCAGCACAACAATACCTTCATACTGAAGATCATGACGAGATCTGAAATGCTACAGAAATTAATATCGAACATTTGTATTTTGTATTATGTAAATGCTTTACTTTGGAATCAAATGAGACAAAGGATGGAAATGAATTTAGAATGAACATAGATTGTGATTGTTTTCTTCATTCTTCTTTTGTTAATTATCGAGTAAAATAAATTCCCACAAATCAAATACATTTGTTTCTTGTCGAAACAAAATGGCGACTCTGCTAGGGAATCTTTATTATTACTTAATATTAACTTAGGAACAATATGGAGAATTTTCACTACTGTTTAGCATCATATAGACGCCAAAATGGCAACTTCAGCAGAAACATCCTCCCTTTCATTTCCAAATTAAAGTATGATCTTATTTAAGTACTGATTTATATTATTTTTATAACTGATGATAATCCAAGAAAAAAAAAACTATGATCAATCAATGGCAATCACTTCGAACAAGACAGTCTTCTATTTCACGTCAACAAGGTTTGTCATAGAATACGCTAGCAGACAGACTTTGCATCCCAAGGAGGAATCCATGCCAGTCAAACGTAAGGAATTGCGAGCAGCTGCTGCAGTTATATATGTTTCACTGGTAGCATAGGAAGATGGGAACGATTAAATCGTCGTTTCACATCGAAGATCAAGAACCCGAAATGTCATGGCTGCCTCGAGTCCATCATTGCAAAGAATCCGGGGGCCAGTAACACGAAACGTAGGCAGAAAGAACCCCAATCTTGCTCCTCCAGCAATATATCCCAGGAAAACCATTCCTCCGCTAACATCGCATGATTTCCCAGCTTCGTTTGTTACAAAAACTCAATAGACAAGGGGGCAAAAAGGTAAGTCACTGTTGTCAAGCTCGCCAACTTCCGCGTCACCTCAATCAACCGACTGTTGCGGAAGTACAAGAAGATCGAACGAAACTTCTCTTTTTGTAAGCCCCATTGCATCGATATATTCCCACTCTACCCCAATGACAACTTTGTCAAGGAATGGAGAGGTCGTCGTATGTATGGCCAACACAAGCCAAGGCCCACTGCGACTACAAAAGATCGTATGACTGAAATGACACAAGCACAGAGAACGCTGATGGAGGAATATAGAAATCTCTGGGAGGCCTTAGCAACTCTTGCACACAATGTGGCTCAGATGATGGCTCCTCCAATGATGGGAACCATAAACAGACAAGAACAACAACCTGAAGGCTCTTAGTAGCTGATGTTTTATTTAAATCAACCTGATTTAAATGATTTTAAACTCGCAAGTATACGAATCAAATGTAAATATGGTACGTATTACGAGATCGTTCCCACGAGGATTGGTCGTCACAATTCAAAATTAAAGACTCTTCTTAACTAATCCAACAAATATTTGCGATAGTAATTAAGTAAACTAAACAAAAATCAATGGAAAAATAACCGAGATTAATGAGAAAAATTCAATCAAGGAGAAGACTAGGACTTTCGAATCCACCTCTAATTATCATAAACCTTGTTTTACCTGTTGATTCACCCTAATTCAGATTGATATCAAAAATAAATAAAGTGCACTCTATGTCCTTAGTCGGGCACACAGAATGTATACTTCCTTAAAGCATATGGATCACGTCTTTCCATCCATGGTCAGGCATGGAGAGATGTAGATTCCTGTTTCTTCCTCTATAGGAACCTATTCATGGTCAGACACAAGCACCTAAAATAATATTCCAAACAACATCCATAACTAGACTTTGGTTGAGCTCTTAGAATGGAGGAGTACGGATATTCCAGTCAAGTACACTAGAGAAAGAAACAAATCAATCAAGTTAAGATTAAATCAACAAACAAGGATCATTTTCAAGTTGGAGGCTTCATCTCAGCCCTAGCTAAGGAATTTAGCTACTCATGGAATCAATTAGGAAGATGGAAAAATAAGATTTAAAAAAAGAAAAACTTCATTCTCTCCCTTCTTCCACGCTCTCCTCCAAGCTTCCTTGAATCTGATGTCTTCGCTCTCTTCCCTCTCCCTGGCTCTCTCCTAAACCGAGCTTTCCCTTCTCTTTCTTATAGCAATCTAGGCGGTGGAGAGACGTGCTGGACTGCGTACAAAGAGTCGGTGGAGAGTTCTTTACGCACCAGCGTGCGTAACTTCTTTACGCAGCCAAGTTTCAGACGCAAAACCACACATCTTTCCTTGCTCAGTTACCAAATAAATATCGTCCCTTAGGACGTTTTCGAGTTGTTTACATGATGGACGGATTGGATTGATCATACGAGTCGTAGAGGTGGGCCACAACCGCTGCAAAAGTCAGACAGCGTCCGGCATGCGAAAACAGGGCATGCGGACTTGTTCCGCTGTGATGCTGGTGGGACCCATTCTCCCATTATTTTGAGAAATCCAATCCGTCCATTGGATGGAGGAAGAGATTTCTGTCAGGAATACACAATTCTTACCTTCTTTTGATGAGGCCCACCCGTTATCTTTCTCTGTCGTTCAACCTGCTTTTGAACAGTTAGATTTCCATAAGCGCTCTCTTTTGAAATTCGGTCACCTACAATTTGGCAATAGGGATACTGGAATTCTGGTGGACGGCTTGGATTGTCCGTTTGGGCAATGTATGGGGCCCACAATAGCAACCGATGATGGTGTTGTGCGAACGCTGTAATGGCAATTGCCGTTTTCACTGAAGACAGTCGGTCAAACTGACTTTGACGGGTTTGAGTCGTCCGGTGCGATGCGGCTACACATGTTCTCAATGCACACGCCACACATGCGGGGTCCACTACAATGTTTCCTTCAAAATCTAATCCAACCATCTGTTGTCTCCTCATATAATGGGTTGAGACCAAATTTGATGCATATCCAGAGACCAGGTGGGCCCCACTTAAGGAATTAAAGGACTAATCTGGCCGTTGGGCCACTTCCCGAGATATGAAATGGTTGACATTTTATGTGTACGGTTTATTTATGCCCCCCATCCCATGTATGAAGTTTCGAGTCAATCGGATGGCGAAAACCATGTGATCTTGCATTCTGGACCATTTTCGGGCCTTTTTAACATGAACGACTTGATTTCCTCTGAACCCTGGCATGTAAATTCTTCAGTCTTAGTTCTCTGGAGTGCGTCCCTTGCTCTGGTGACTTCAGAGTGTCAAATCCATGCTTGTAGTACTCTTTTTCCATCAACGCTCCTGATTTCATCCTACAACAAAAATATAATTAAAATACTCCGTTAAGCATTATCATATATATAAAATCAGGTAATAATTGGGGTCTGATATGTAATATTCGACCCTCATCACAACCCCCAACCAGCATTTTGCTAGTCCCGAGCAAAACATGCGAATAATTTTAGAAATACTTGACAATTCCTATGAACCCGAGTGACTTGTGAACAGATCGTCGTGGCGCGAGAATTCTAAGATTCATGAATGGTATACAGAATTTTTTCTTTCTGGAATCAAGCTCACGATAAACTTCATAATCAATTTCAAAATATTAATCCATTAATTAGAATATTCTAAACATTGAGTTCCAAGAGTGTATAGTGTAATCTCGGCTTACTATCATTAAGAGATCCAATTGTCAATTTCATGATATCATTAGTAATTAACAACGGAATGCATGACAACTGAAACCAACACTTGCCTGATAGGTTAACTTTTCATTCTATTAGCCTTTGATTTTTTTATAAACAGTAACGCCAAGGAAGGGAATTAAATCCTCACCTATAGGGAGCAAACATATGGTAAAGATTGTACACCTAACCCTTTTCTCATGTCAACCACGGGGAATCGAATCTTCATCTATAGGGAGCAAACTTATGATGAAGATTATATGACTTACGCTTTCTCTCAATTCTTAGTTATAGACCGAAGCTAAAAATTTCAGGCTGGTTCCTTTCATGCTTAGTGATTACCAAGTTAATCATTTAATATTGAAACGGAACCTTAATGTGCAACCGAGATGTGATATGTGAGATCATGACTCAATCAATGTTTAAAAGTTCTAATTATGGGTTAACAATTCAAACTTAACTGTGAAATCTAACGGATGGTTGAATCCAAGAGTTATAAATTACTGACATTTTGTACCTTACGATGTTAAAATCACCCTTATCCTTCACAATCACTTCAAATGCATAAGAAAGTCCAAAAAAATTTAAAAAATTTTCACAATTTGTGCTCAAGACCAAGAAAATACTGATGAGATAATCTAATCGCTCACCCCCAACCTAAAATCTACATTGTCCTCAATGTAAAAGAAATAAGCATGCAATGCACATGGGACAATGAAAATAAAAGAGAAGTGATGGACAAATAGTACATGTATGAAAGAATCTAAAGGCTTTCCAAAAAATATCTATGTAAGAGCGAGTCAGCATACGAGAGAAATCAACAAAAGCAAAATGATAAAAACGCAAAAAGAAAATCCTACCTATACCACTTTCGCAGGTGCTATCGATTGCATTTAGCGTATGCAACAAGCCTTTAAACCCCTAGGTTGCCCCTAGTGGACGAGTTGTAGTCTCGTGAGGGTTTGCAGTAATGTTACCCACAAACATTGAACTGACCAGGAAAATAAAATGGAATGAAAAGATGGGTTGCCTCCCAGGAGCGCTAAGTTTAACGTCTTCAGCCAGACAAGAGTGGACCATGAACTAATCAGTCTTGATAACCTGGGTCCGCCAAATAAATTTCCTCAACATCTTTGTTCACCACATCATCTAAATATGGTTTCAGCCGTTGACCATTTACTTTGAAGATATTCCCGTCTGTTAAATTTTGAATCTCAACTGCTCCATGAGGAAATACTTTTACTACTCGATAAGGACCATACCATCGCGAACGTAGTTTTCCAAGAAAGAGGCAGAGCCTGGAATTGTATAATAATACCTTCTGGTTTGGTTCAAATGTCTTGCGAAGAATTTCTTTGTCATGGAAGATTTTTGTCTGCTCTTTATAAATTTTTGCATTCTTATATGCCTCATTTCGAATTTCCTCTAACTCATTGAGTTGAAGTTTACGGTGTGATCCGGCCTTGTGCAAATCAAAATTAAAAGTTTTGATGGCCCAATAAGCATGATGTTCTAATTTCACAGGTAAGTGACAGGCTTTCCCAAATACAAGCCAGTACGGAGACATTCCAATCGGAGTTTTGAAAGCCGTACGATATGCCCAAAGAGCATCATTCAACCGTTGCGACCAATCCTTACGATTGGGGCGAACCGTTTTCTCTAAAATTTGTTTAATCTCCCGATTTGACACCTCAACTTGACCACTTGTTTGTGGATGATATGGCGTTACAACTTTATGAGTGATGGAATATTTCTTCATAAAAGATTCAAACGGTTTGTTGCAAAAATGAGTACCCCCATCACTTATAATTGCTCGAGGAGTGCCAAAACGAGAAAAGATATTTTCTTTTAAGAAACGGATCACAACTCTATGATCATTCGTTTTACATAGCACTGCTTCAATCCACTTAGAGACATAGTTAACGGCCACAAGGATATACACATAACCAAATGACGGGGGAAATGGACCCATGAAGTCAATACCCCAAACATCAAATATTTCAACAATGAGAATATTGGTAAGTGACATCATGTTCCTGTGAGAAATATTACCCGTACGTTGGCATCTATCACATGTTGAGCAAAAGGCATGGGTGTCTCGAAATAGTGTAGGCCAATAAAATCCACTTTGTAAGACTTTCGCAGCTGTTTTCTTTGAACCAAAATGACCACCACATGCATGATCATGACAAAAGGAGATTATACTATGAAACTCACTCTCAGGCACACATCTCCTAATAATCTGATCAGGACAAATTTTGAATAAGTATGGGTCATCCCAAAAGAAATGTTTGACCTCAGCAAGAAATTTGGATTTATCTTGTTTAGTCCAATGAGAAGGAAGTTGACCTGTAACAAGATAGTTTACAATGTCCGCATACCAAGGTAATTGAGAAATAGTTAGAAGTTGTTCATCAGGGAAAGACTCATTCATTGGCAAAGGATCCACTATGGACTCTAAGACAAGTCTAGACAAATGGTCGGCTACCACATTTTTGGAACCCTTTTTATCCCGAATTTCAATATCGAATTCTTGTAGCAAGAGAATCCACCAAATCAATCGAGGTTTAGCGTCTTTTTTAGAAAGAAGATATTTCAATGTTGCATGATCTGAGAACACTATAACCTTTGATCCTATGAGATACGACCTGAATTTGTCTAGAGCAAATACCACCGCCAACAATTCTTTTTCAGTGGTAGAGTAGTTGAGCTATGCATCATTTAGAGTCCTACTAGTATAATAAATGACATGAGGCATTTTGTTCAATCTTTGTCATAGGACGGCTCCAACAGCATAATCAGCAGCATCACACATAAGCTCAAAAGGTAAACTCCAATCAGGTGGTTGGATGATTGGAGCAGAAGTCAGTAAATGCTTTAACTTATCAAAAACTTGCTGACACTCATCATTAAGGACAAAAGCAACATCTTTAGCTAGTAAATTGCATAAGGGTCGAGAAATTTTGCTAAAATCCTTAATGAATCTCCTGTAGAATCCTGCATGCCCTAAGAATGATCTAATCTCCTTAACCGTTCTGGGTGGAGGAAGACTAGAAATTAAATCAATCTTGGCTTTATCAACTTCAATGCCTTTACTTGAAATAACATGCCCAAGTACAATCCCTTTTTGAACCATAAAATGACACTTTTCCCAATTCAATACCAGGTTCATTTTTTCACATCTTTCCAAGACAAGAGATAGATGATATAAACATTCATCAAATGAAGAGCCGAAAATTGAAAAATCATCCATGAAAATCTCAAGAAAACGCTCAACCATGTCTGAAAAAATACTCATCATGCATCGTTGGAAGGTCGCAGGTGCATTACACAATCCAAATGGCATACGCCGATAGGCATATGTGCCAAAAGGACATGTAAATGTGGTTTTCTCTTGATCCTCGGGAGCAATGGGAATCTGATTATACTCGGAATAACCATCCAGGAAACAATAATAGTTGTGCCCTGCCAATCTCTCTAGCATCTGATCTATGAAAGGAAGAGGAAAGTGATCCTTCCTTGTGACCAGGTTCAGTTTACGGTAATCGATACAAACTCTCTAACCCGTAGTCATGCGCGTTGGTACTAACTCATTATCCTCATTCTTTTTCACCGTAATCCCAAACTTTTTAGGAACAACTTGAACTGGACTGACCCATGTGCTATCTGAAATGGGGTAAATGATACCAACATCTAACAATTTTAGCACCTCAGCCCGAACGACCTCTTTCATGTTAGGGTTAAGCCTCCTTTGCATTTCACACGATGTTTTTACATTTTCTTCATGATGAATACGATGCATACACACCGTGGGGCTTATTCCCTTTATGTCCGCTATTGTCCACCCAATAGCCGCCTTATGTTCTCTAAGAACATTAAGCAACTTACCATCCTGTTCTTTATCAAGGTTAGCAGCTATGATGACAGGCAGGGTTTCAAAAGGTCCTAAAAATACATACTTGAGAGTTTCAGGTAATTGTTTAAAGTCGACTTCGGGTGGTTTCTCAATAGACGGGACCAGTTTAGACTCAGAAGGTGGAAGAGGTTCCACTCTAGTTTTCCATTTTGTTGTATTCATTTCTAGATTAGAGTCAAGCAATGCATTGACTTCTTGGATGGAACTTTCTATGTCAAAATCTCTGCCAAAATGTGTTAAACAAGTCTCAAGAGCATCATCGGAAGATTCAAGGAAAGAGTCATGCACTAGACTCTCAATCATGTTCACTTCAAATATATCATCCGAGTCTGACATTTGTTGTCCAGCATTGAAAACATTGAGTTTAATCTTCATGTTACCAAAAGATAGCTTCATAACTCCGTTCCTGCAATTTATGATTGCATTGGATGTGGCCAAGAATGGACGTCCTAAGATAACCGGGATTTGACTTGTAGGATTCTGGACAGGCTGAGTATCTAGAACGATGAAATCCACTGGAAAATAAAACTTATCAACTTGGATTAGCACATCTTCAATAATACCATGGGGCACCTTGATAGATCTATCAGCTAGTTGTAATATTATTTTAGTTGGTTTCAGCTCACCAAGTCCTAGCTGCTCATAGACCGAATATGGTAACAAATTAACACTGGCCCCTAAATCAAGCAATGCTTTCTGAACCTTATGCTCTCCTATGACACAAGAAATGGTAGGAGCTCCTGGATCCCTAAATTTAGGAGGGGTGTTGTGTTGAATCATGGAGTTGAGTTGCTCTGCAAGGAAGACCTTCTTATGAACATTCATCTTACGCTTTTGAGTGAATAAATCTTTAAGAAACTTAGCGTAAGCAAGAACTTGCTTGATAGCATCAAGCAACGGAATGTTGATTTGCACTTGCTTAAACATGTCCAATATCTCATTAAAGTTGTTTCCTTTCTTAACCGGTGCCAGACGTTGAGGAAAAGGTGCTTTAGGCACATAAGATGGCACATGAGTGGTTCCTGGAGAGTCAGAGTGTTGTTGGACTTTGGATGCACTAGTATGTCTCTCCATTTCATTTTGATCTTCTGCATTGGACTTTGATTCTTCCCTAGGCATCTCTACTTTGTTCTCGATCTGTTTACCGGACCTAAGGGTAATGATTGATTTGGCTTGCTCATGATATTGTTCTTGGTTTGAATTAGAGCCAATCTCATACTGTCCTTTTGGATTTACCACAGGTTGACTAGGGAACTTGCCCTTCTCTCTCTCACTCAATGTGACAGCAAGTTGACCCAACTGTACTTCCAGCTTAGCAATGGATTGTGCATTTGCATGTAAACTCTGCTGGTTAGCTAGTAAAGTATGTTGGGTGTCTTTTTGAAATTGAAGTGAACTCTGCATAAAAAGATTGAGTGTATCCTCAAGAGATGGTTTCCTAGATTGTGGAGGTACTTGTTGATACTGTGAGAACTGCTGAGGTTGTTGACTGCCAACTTGGGAGTAAGGTTGCATAAGAGGATTTCCAGATGGTCCTCCTTGTTGTGGTCCTTTTATCCAAGAGAAATTTGGATGTCTAGCCCACCCTAGTTGTAGGTGTCTGAGTAAGGATCATTCCCAGGTCTCCGAAAGGTGTTCATAGCATGTACTTGTTCAGAGAGAAATTCTAAAAATGCTGAACTAGATGGACAAGACTGTGTGGGATGGGCGAGACTAGAACAAATGGCGCATGACTCGACTTGAGTTGTTTGTGGAGGTCCATTGTTTAACATTAAAGCATCCACCTTCTTTGTCAGGCTATCAATTTTGGCATAAAGATCTGGCGTGACTCCTACCTCATATATACCCCCTTTCTTCAGTGGTTGAGGACTTCTTTCACCTCTATTTAAATAGTCCCATTGCTGGGAGTTTTCACACAAGGTTTCAAAGAAATTCCAAGCTTCGACATCACTTTTGGTCATGAATGACCCTCCACTGGTGGCGTCAACCATGCGACAGTTTTGGGGTGTCAGACCATCACAGAAGTATTGAACCTGTTGCCACTTTTCAAAACCATGGTGTGGACATTTAAGAAGTAAATCCTTCCATCTTTCCCAACATTCATGAAAGTGCTCACCCTCTTTTTGTGTGAAATTTGTAATTTCTCTACGGAGAGCATTAGTTTTGTGAACCGGGAAGAACTTGTTTAAGAACTTCTTAGACAGTTGGTCCCATGTAGTGATAGACCCAACTCCTAGAGAATTCAACCATGCTTTCGCCTTATCCTTCAAAGAAAAAGGAAAGAGGCGCAAACGGATCGAATCGTCTGAAAAGTTTTGGAACTTAAAGGTGGAGCAAATGTCTAAGAATTCTTTCACATGATGATATGGATCCTCCTTATCTGAACCATAAAAGGAGGGCAACAATTGTATGACCCCAGGTTTAAGTTCAAAGTGTGCTGCCGTGGTGGCAGGCAACACTATACATGAAGACGCATTGAATTGGACAGGAGCTGAATAATCTCTAAGAGCTTTAGTTCCATTCTCTTCTGCCATTTCAAATAGGATGTTTCTAAATCTTCTACGAAAGGTTCTTTCTATTTCAGGATCAAAAGGTGCTAGTTCTATGTTCAGATATCTACGTCCTAGCATAAACTATGTTATCAATATAAGAAAGAAAACTAAACTAAGATGCAACCTAAGATGAATAAGATTAAAAGAAAAAGTTATGAATTCCTAAAAACAAGAGAAAGCTATGTAAACGAGAATTGGAAGGAAGAACCCGGAAAAGGAGATGATGAATGTCTGAAGATTTGAGAGCTCCTCCTTTCGAAGACAATCTTATTTAGCAGCTTCCTTCCTCAATTCCCAATTAGTAGTTTATGTCAGGTCCCTACAAAACAGGAAATAGGTTAGTTTCTAAAAAAAAGAATTTAACCTAAAGTTAGTAAAAAACTTAAGACTATGAATTATGATAAGAGAGAATCCTAAATCCAATTGGACCGAAACAGTCCCCGGCAACGGCGCCAAAAACTTGATGTTTTATTTAAATCAACCTGATTTAAATGATTTTAAACTTGCAAGTATACGAATCACATGTAAATATGGTACATATTACGAGATCGTTCCCACGAGGACTGGTCGTCACAATTCAAAATTAAAGACTCTTCTTAACTAATCCAACAAATATTTGCGATAGTAATTAAGTAAACTAAACAAAAATCAATGGAAAAATAACCGAAATTAATGAGAAAAATTCAATCAAGGAGAAGACTAGGACTTTCGAATCCACCTCTAATTATCATAAACCTTGTTTTACCTGTTGATTCACCCTAATTCAGATTGATATCAAAAATAAATAAAGCGCACTCTATGTCCTTGGTCGGGCACACAGAATGTATACTTCCTTAAAGCATATGGATCACGTCTTTCCATCCATGGTCAGGCATGGAGAGATGTAGATTCTTGTTTCTTCCTCTATAGGAACCTATTCATGGTCAGACACAAGCACCTAAAATAATATTCCAAACAACATCCATAACTAGACTTTGGTTGAGCTGTTAGAATGGAGGAGTACGGATATTCCAGTCAAGTACCCTAGAGAAAGAAACAAATCAATCAAGTTAAGATTAAATCAACAAACAAGGATCATTCAAGTTGGAGGCTTCATCTCAGCCCTAGCTAAGGAATTTAGCTACTCATGGAATCAATTAGGAAGATGGAAAAATAAGATTTAAAAAAAGAAAAACTTCATTCTCTCCCTTCTTCCACGCTCTCCTCCAAGCTTCCTTGAATCTGATGTCTTCGCTCTCTTCCCTCTCCCTGGCTCTCTCCCAAAACGAGCTTTCCCTTCTCTTTCTTATAGCAATCTAGGCGGTGGAGAGACGTGCTGGACTACGTACAAAGAGTCGATGGAGAGTTCTTTACGCACCAGCGTGCGTAACTTCTTTACGCAGCCAAGTTTCAGACGCAAAACCACACATCTTTGCTTGCTCAGTTACCAAATAAATATCGTCCCTTAGGACGTTTTCGAGTTGTCTACATGATGGACGGATTGGATTGATCATACGAGCCGTAGAGGTGGGCCACAACCGCTGCAAAAGTCGGACAGCGTCCGGCGTGCGAAAACAGGGCATGCGGACTTGTTCCGCTGTGATGCAGGTGGGACCCATTCTCCCATTATTTTGGGAAATCCAATCCGTCCATTGGATGGAGGACGAGATTTCTGTCAGGAATACATAATTCTTACCTTCTTTTGATGAGGCCCACCCGTTATCTTTCTCTGCCGTTCAACCTGCTTTTGAACAGTTAGATTTCCATAAGCGCTCTCTTTTGAAATTCGGTCACCTACAATTTGGCAATAGGGATACTGGAATTCTGGTGGACGGCTTGGATTGTCCGTTTGGGCAATGTATGGGGCCCACAACAGCAGCCGATGATGGTGCTGTGCGAACGCTGTAACGGCAATTGCCGTTTTCGCTGAAGACAGTCGGTCAAACCAACTTTGACGGGTTTGAGTCGTCCGGTGCGGTGCGGCTACACATGTTCTCAATGCACACGCCACACATGCGGGGTCCACTACAATGTTTCCTTCAAAATCTAATCCGACCATCTGTTTTGTCTCCTCATATAATGGGTTGAGACCAAATTTGATGCATATCCAGAGACCAGGTGGGCCCCACTTAAGGAATTAAAGGACTGATCTGGCCATTGGGCCACTTCCCTAGATATGAAATGGTTGACATTTTATGTGTACGGTTTATTTATGCCCCCCATCCCATGTATGAAGTTTCGAGTCAATCGGATGGCGAAAACCATGTGATCTTGCATTCTGGACCATTTTCGGGCCTTTTTAATATGAACGGCTTAATTCCTCTGAACCCTGGCGTTTAAATTCTTCAGTCTTAGTTCTCTGGAGTGTGTCCCTTGCTCTGGTGACTTCGGAGTGTTAAATCCATGCTTGTAGTACTCTTTTTCCATCAACGCTCCTGATTTCATCCTGCAACAAAAATATAATTAAAATACTCCGTTAAGCATTATCATATACGTAAAATCAGGTAATAATTGGGGTCTGATATGTAATATTCGACCCTCATCAGTAGCCGCGAGCAAGATCGCTCGGGTCTGCTCCTGCAGCAAGGGCGATAACTCAAGAGGAAGTGTGATAGGTTGTTAAAGAAGCCGTCAGGACAGAAAGAGAATGCGAAAATATCTAATGATTCAGATATCAAACACCGTATCTAAGAGAGGTGGAAGATATTCCTTTTTCGGGTAATTTCAAGCATCCCAAATTTTCAAAATTTTAATGGAGACAGATCACCGGAGGAGCATCTGATGCATTTCATCACCAGCATAGGAAATTTCTCTACAGTGCAGCAATATTGCCTCGGCTGTTCGGGTCTTCTCAAACAGGTAAAGCGTTTAGGTGATACTTCAGTTTAACACTAGGATCGAAGTGGACTTGGGAGCAGATGCAGGATGCCTTCATGTTAAACTTCGTTTCGTTAGAACGTGACATCAGTATCACAGAATTAGCCTCAGTACGACAGAGAGAATGGGAGCCCATAGAGAAATTCATAGACAGGTGGAAGACATTAGGAGTTTCTTGCAGACAGTTGCCGGAAGAGAAAGAGTAGGTGAAGATGTGCTTGAACTCTATGGAGATAGGAATCGCATTCAGTCTCACCAATGCCAATATCAAAACTTTCCATTACCTAGCGACAAAATCTCACGCTTTGGAATTAATGACTAGGAAAATGCCGGCATTTCACTATGAAATAGCTAGAAGGGGACCCAATAGGTTGATTACAAATGTAGTCGATCATGAAAAGAAAAGTCATGACACAAGGGAAATAAGAGGAAAGAAGACTGAAATGAAAGAAGAGAGTCAAGTCATCTCAGAGGCAGATTCGGTGATAAAAGGCCTAGCTCGCTTAACTCTCATGAGGGGTTTGCATTCGAAAAGGAAGATATAGTCCCTATGATGAATCAATTGTTGAAGGCTCGTACGATAGAAGTACCCCCACCCAAATGCCCTAAAGAAGCAGTAAAAACAAGGGAAAGAGACTTCTATCATTATCATCGTCTGATAGGACACCTGATAGAAAATTGTTTTACACTAAAATGCATAATACAAAGAATGATAAACAGATGCAAGATAATAATTAGAAAATAAAAGGAGAGAGATGCAAAAGCGATGGTGAATGTATTAACTGCTCGAGAAGAGACTCATGCAAGAGCAGGGAAGGATCATCGTAAGATGACAGGTAAAGCTATAGTAATAACACTACGATCAGGAAAGAGGGTGACGAGTCCCCTGAGATAGAAAGCTGAAACAGCAAAAGCAGAGGTTACCAAGAATTATTTTGGCAATGATAAGACAGAGAATTTAGATGAATGCTCAAATGAGTGTTGGAATTTCTTCTCAAAATTGTTAGAAAATATGGAAATAGAAGCTCAAGAAGGCTATGAGATTGGAGCAGATATTACTGAAATTGAAGGGCTGCTAAAATCAAACAGAATAGAGAAATCCTGTGTGGGATTTTTGGGTTTTCCTTCCTTTCTTTTTCTTTTTTTTTTTTTTTTTCATTTTTCTTTCCTTTTCAAAGGTTTTTATACGAGGGAGATTGACCGTACTGACCTTGATGTATGGTCAAATTCCCTAAAGAGATTCAACCTTTCAAATATTCCATAGGTGGCCTTCTGACACGCCTTTGAAAATTACTCGGACCAAAATGCCCTTGTCCTTGTTTCAATAGTCGTACAGTTTTTTAGGGATTAAGAAGTTATGTCGTATTTAATGCCAAGAAAGTGATGTGTACGGAACCCCTTTTTGCGCATGGGCAAGGACCAAACTCGTGGGGCCCATATTGATGTATATGTATAATCCATGCCGCCCATCCTTTTTGTCGTGTCATTTTAGGGCTAGGGTCGAGATATCATCCTGATCCAGAACTCGTGTGGGTCACATAATAGAAAATAATGGTGACAATAGAACCCACTATTGAAACTTTTCAAGCTCACTGTGATATTTATTAGAAGTGGACACTGCCTAAGTTAGGACTTTTTGAGCCCACGGCGAGCTAGCCGACAAGGTGGACGGAACGAATCACCCCATTGTAGACCTTAGGTTATTGTACCAATAACTATCCTTTCATTTGGTAGTAAAAGAAGTGAACATGTAACAACCGCGACCCATTTAACATGAGAACCACGACCCATATAACATGATAACTACGACCCCACAACCCATGACAACCACGACCCATATAACATGAAGGAAATTGACCGCGAAGTGAATGTAATTGACCACGAAGTGAAGAAAATTCACCGCGAAGTGAAAGAAATTCACCATGAAGTGAATGGAATTGACCGCGAACTAATTGAAATTGACCACGAAGTGAATGAAATTCACCACGAAAGCTTCCTAATACTAATGCTACATTATTGAATGAGCTCAATAGCCATCTCTGCTCTCCTATTATATTTGAACCTTCTTACATTTCAATTATGATAAAGTATTTGATGTTATTACTAGTATCTAAGTTCTCAAGCACTCTCTTCATCTTTGTTTGGCCCTCCCATGGATGGAGCACACCCTAAGATCAAATCCATTGGTGATCCTAGCTACTGATTGGAGGACTTTTAAGCTTTTCAAATGGTCAGAAAAAGGTCCAACCAACTGTACATTAGATAAGCAAAAATGTCCAATTAGCCGCTACTATCATTCAACTGATGCAACTTTTGGTATATGGGGCATCAATGATTGGACCCCACAGACAAACATTCCAGGTCTGTAGCTAGATGTAGCACTTAGCATTGGCTCCTCTCCCTTCGATTATTAAAAAACCATCCACCAAGGCACAATGATAAACAAGGCAAGTTATGTGGGGCTTTGGCTTTTATAATTTGTTTTGGATTGGAGCATAGTCTTAAATCCTAGACTTGTTTAGTAAATGGATGGTGCCTGGGTTGCCAGCATAGTTCTAAAATTGGTTGACTCAACTTGAAACTCAGCTGAGTCAACTCAATTCAAATTTTGAGGCAAGACACTGAGAAAGATAAACTTGATCCCGACTCATATGAATTAGGCCGAATAACTCAATGGAGCAACTTTTTAAATAAAAAATAGGGTGTAGTAGGAATGGAATTTCATTTAATCCCATGGAATTGCATTTGGTCCCATGTAGGATTTCCATGGATTTTGAAATCCAGTACACATGTGGGCCCCACATTGATGCATGCAAATATCCATGTGGTCCATCTATATACACCGTTTACACATGACATTCTAGTTATATATGTGTATGAGTGAATGAAATCCATTTTGAATTTGATCTGTTGATCACAATTCCATGATCCACCAAACATGATTTTGCTTAATTCAGTGTTTTCGGGTAGAAAAATTTTCATCCCAAACATGGGATTGGATGACTACAATACCATGGAATTTCCATACATACAATTATTGTGCAATAATGATGTTAATCCCTTTTATAATATAATTTAATACCATTCAATTCCACGGACCAAACACGCGCCCATAGGGTGATCCCCACTGCCAGCAGGACAGTTGGCAGCGACACTACCACCCGCTGGACAGAATACCATGGCACTACCACTGGACCGGCAGTGGGACAGGCGCATAAGGTAGGAACGATTGGTTGGTGACGGTCCATTGTGTATTAAGTCTTGAGACGATAAATAAGATAGATCTAACTATCAACTGGACCACACTGTAGAAAGCAGTACCGCAGCACTACAGCCGGAATGACGAAAAATAAGACAGATCTAACCATCAAGTGGACCACATTGTAAAAAGCAGTACCGCGGCAAAAGCAGTACTGCGGCACTACCACCGGACCGGCAGTGGTACCGGCGCATAGAGTAGGAAGCGGATTGGTTGGTGACGTCAGCAAGTTCTGTGGGTCTTATCATGAGGTATATGTTATATCCAAACTGTCCATCGCATATTAAGGCTTGAGACGAAAATTAAGATAAATTTAACTATCAAGTGGACCACACTGTAAAAAGCAATGGAGGATTGAAGGTCTACCATTGAAACCCTTGTGGGGTCACAGAAGTTTTGGATCTGATATTTGTTTTTCCTCTTCATCCTGGTCTTTGTGACCTTATGAATAGATTGGATGGAAAATTAACGATATGGTGGGTCCTACAAAATTTTTAACGGTGAAAATCAATATCCCTACTGCGATCTATGGATATGATTTTTATTTTTTATTTTTTTTTATAATGCTCTAAAACCATCTCGAAATATGGATGAACATTGTGGATATAATAAATACATACCTGTAGGCGCATTCATACAACTCGGAGCTCGGCTTCGCACACCAGCCAATCCGCTTCCGAGAGAATTGGCATGGCTATTTTGGTCCGCTAAAAGTGCGCCGTACATCAGGGGATTAGTTTGGTTTGATAAGTTTGGACGGGTGTGGAAGTATGTGGCTTAAAAGTGAGGACTACTGTAGGAAGAAACTCTTTGTTTGCATATGTTGTGAAAGTCAAGATCTCCGGCATGTGTTGCCCTAGTGGGGCCCACATGGTGAGATGATCCAGTGATTAGAGCTGTTCGTATTCTTGATCATGCGCTAAAGAATCTATATTCCAATGGTTACACTCCTGTGCTGATCCTAGCCTTTAATCTAATCTACACAATTGAAAGCTTTCAATATTCTGAATCCATCTAAAAGTATTGATGGTCGGCTTACTTACTTTTTCCTTCTTCTTCTTCTTCTTCTTTCTTCTTTTTTTTTTTTTAACACAAAATATTCATTCCATGGATAAGATTCTACAAGTCAGCTAGCATTCAGACTAACCCAGGAAAAAAGGTCCTGGGTGGAGCCTATCATAATAAAGAACAAAAGACTAAACCAAAAAGCCCAGCCTGGCTCGCTAAAAAGCTCTCCAGCTCATGAAAAACTCTCCAAGAGGATTGCCTGAGGGCACCTAGGCTAACTTTCTCAAGGAAAACGAACCCTCTAATATGAAGAGGGAGGTCCGAAAATTGGCGGACGAGGAAGGAGACTTGACGATCACTTCCCATATGGGCCATTTCATCTGCCGGTGCATTCCCTTCCTTCAAAACGTGTACAAAATTCACCTGCCCTCTAAGTTTTAGTTTTTCAATCCCGGACAAATGATGATCGGCTTACTTTTCTTTCAACATTCTGTATAGAATAGCACGCACAATACGGATGGTTGAGATCATTGGAAACTCTCACCACGTGGCACAGCATACACGTAACATGTAGCAGTTGTATCATTACTTTTGGAGAGTAGGGGTGCGATTGAGAAGATATGCAGCAGCTAGCTGTGAATGCAACTTCTGCGTTCATAGTGCAGTGGTAGAGTAGGATGAATTGTAGATGATCTCCGAAAGATACTTCTAATGGAATGGAATAACGCGTTGTTTAACAATGGAATGGAATAACGCGTTGTTTAACTATTCAACTGAAGAAACTATGATTTGGAGAATTCTCAAGGGAACAAGATTTCTTATTTTATCATGTCCAACTCTAGGTGTTCTTTTATCCGTAGAGTACATTGAATGTACAAAAATGGCTCGTATTAACAGTTACTCTGGCATTTCGGTCATGGACACGAGTAGCCAAAGTGTCTACAAAGCTATTATTGTCTCTTGGGAGGATGATCTCCCATCAAATTGAGAAATCAAAACCTCAAATCGAGCATTTCTTGATATAGAAACAATTTACGTGACAAACAAGTAAAGAAACCTTAGAATAATCTGAATGGACATGAGTACTCGATGAATTAAATGATTTATAAGATTAATAATTCACCTAAGATACTTTGACCAAGAGGTTGTACTGTACATTCGGGCCCTCGGTTTACTAAAATGAGGCCCATTATTCAAGAATCCAAAATGTTGATATGATGGAAATCACGGTAGATGGCCCATTCACGGATGCCCGAGATTGAAAGATCCTATCCTTACACAAGATTTAGCCTCTTTTTTTAATCTTTTTGGAAGTGGTCCTAACCAGGCTTAATGGTAGACAGTATATATGTTTCAACCAACTCGCGGCCCTTATTGCGGGGCCCACCTTAATGTATGTATCTAGAATACATGCCATCCATCCTTTTTCCCCATATCATCTTAAGGCATGAGATCAAAAATAAAGAAGACCTAAATTTTACATGGACCATACCAAAGAAAACATATTAATTGGTGATTAACCACTAAAAACTTCTTATATGCCACAGAAGTTTTGGATCAAACTAATAATTATTTTTGTTACTGTCATCCAGGTTTACATGAACTTATGATCAGTAAGTTAGATAGCAAATAAACATTACAGTGGAATTTAGAAAGAAAAATTAATAGTGGGATGCTCAATCACCACTGTTTCTATAATATGGTCCACCAAAGATTTGTATATGCTTCATTTTCAGGCTCATTCCCTGAAATGACCTAGAAAAATGGATGGAGAGCATAAATATAAAATATATACATCAAGGTTGGCTCTACGTAAGGACCACACTGTATTGGGTGGGGCCAGGGTGGATGTTTCAACACTAAGGTTATGGGTTCAAGTGCCCATGTGATGTGTCTATGTAAAATAAATAAATAAATAAAAGGGCTCAAGGCTGATAGGCAATTGTAATTAAACCAAAGAACTGGTCAAACAAGGCCCAGAAACAGCAAGGGAGAGGAAACATAAGGATTTATAACCAAAGCATAACGGGCGTTCCCATCTACATATACGACTCTCTTGTCCTTTTCTCTTGTATCTTCTTTGGTAGGTAGAATCAGATTTTGAATTTGATCCTTCACCAAACAATCTATTTAATTTCATTAAATCTGATGAGTTGGAAAGGCAAGCTTGATTACAAACAACCCAAACCTGATTGACCCAACCCAAGTTTGGGTTGGGCTGGGTCTAGTTCCCGTGGTTCTTGGGTTGGACCCAGATGGGAAAAGACCAACCCAATTTAAATTTGGGATGGGTTTAGATTAGTAAATTCTGGTTAGACTGGAAATAGCTGTATTTCAGTCTAGTTAGACCGACCATAGATGATCATTTTGGTTTGCGACAGGTTGAGTTCCCATGGTCCTTGGGGTGGGAACCAGATTGGAAAAGGCCAACCCAATTTAAATTTGGGATGGATTTTGATGCAGGGAAGGACGTGAAGAGGTCGATCACCGTCTTCCTCGATCAATAAACACCTTAAATTCATAAGAGAAAATTTTTTAATACACGAGAGATATAATATTTTCTAGAAATTTTATTGAGATAGATTGGTAGATAGATTGAATATGAAGAAAAATTTTTAAAATTAAAAAAGTGAGTTTAACATTCTTAAATAACCCTAAAATATAATTAAAAGAGTCCTAATCAAATAAGAAAACAAATTATGAAGATCATGTAAATTTCTATCGTCTGTCGACCTATCGAGTTGAATTGTCGAAATCGCTTAAAAACGTCCATATACTAAAATTAAAAATTTTGTGAATTTTGACCTATTGACCCAATTGGTCGACCTGTTGAATATGATCTTTGACCTGTCAAACAGGGCCTTCGACCTGTCGACCCATCAAAACTGGCAGAAAATGTCTAGCAACCAATCTAGAATTTCTGGCAGAATTTTGACATGTTGACTCGATCGAACTATGTTGAATTTTGTCGAATTCTTCTTGAGCTTCTTCCGGTCAATGTGTGTTAGGAACATGCTTGATCCACCTCCTACATCAAACCCCTCCACTTGAAAAAAGATCGTCCTTAAGTTTAGTTCACAATACGTGTTTAACTTCCTTGAGTCTTTCAATGGACTTGTTTCATGATACTTATACTAGTTTACTACATTGAAAGTCCTTGAGATCTCCATATCCTTTAAAAGATTAAGAACGAAGACATTATCAATATTGATTTTCTTCATAATCGGAGTAAGACCTATTTTCTTATTCACCGATTTGTTATACAATACAGTTAGAAACTTTTCCTAGTGCAAGTGAACTGGCACATTATCATATACTTGAAACACCTTCTGGCACCAATATTTGTTAGCATCTTCTTTGTACTTGACGTTACACTCATGCGCTAGCATAGCATATGTACTCATGCTCTCCTTGACTTGACTCTTATGGATTAGTTCCTTGGCTTGTGCCTGTAAGATCTCGCATTAATTCTTTCAGATAATATATACAATTAGGTAGACTTGCTATTGGGACAAGATCAATGTGGTTTTGTATATTTCGCATAGGAGGTAACTCCTTAGAAAGTTCATCGGGCACAATTACCTTGAACTCGTATAAAACTGGTTTCAAATCCTCTAGGATGTTCACGGACTCCACATATTTTTTCTTTTCAACTAATGCATCTACATCCCCTGTCTCCTTAGAGTGTTTGATGAAATCATGTTCAGTTATGAGAGATTGTCCCTCCACTTTTGAAGTCTTAGGTTGGTTCTCCGTTTCCACGAGGGCCATACGTACGCCACTAATGAATTCGGCGACCTGGTCACCGACAAACAATGGGACTTCTCTACATAACCCATCACCGATCGGTCACTCTTGCGATAATTTTAGTATTGTTGGAACAATACCTAATAGTAACCACGAAGGAGGAATCGTGCACACAAAAATTGTTATATCCACGGCCACTTACAGATTGGCACTTTTATGTATCTCATTCGTGCAAGCTGAAGTTGCTCCCACCAAGTTAAAGTTCTCACGTTCAATTTGTAAGACACAAGTTTAACTTTCTTCTCTTCAGCGATGTCCATGTAGTTGAAGAAACCTTCGACTTCAAGCAACTAATTGATAAAGTCTTTGATGTGGAGTTGGTTGTTGAAGTTAGAAAAATTGACTTTCATCATAAATTCTCGATCCGGTCGATCTACCCAATTATCACATCGTCCAGGATATTAGAGGATCATGTCATCAATCTCTTCATCATTGGATCCCACATCGTCAGGTGTGATTCTACGATTAACCATCGGCATCATCCTATGATCAATAAGATCATGAATTCCAGGGCCTATCGGAGGAAGATCATCGCCACGAACACGAAGTTACCCTGAGGCCTTCGTCATGTGATTGATTGAAGCCTTTATCCCTTGCATAACTTGATGATAATCTCGTTGCATTGCTTTGAAAGTCACCGCAATTAAAGAACAATTCCCCAGAACACCATCTATGGGATTGTGTCTGACCCATCATTAAAAGCCATCGATCTAAAGAAAAACCTCACTCTGATACCAACTGACATAGGTAATGATGTGATGAGATGGATCAACGTCTTCCTCGATCGATAAACACCTTGAATCCACAAAGCCCTCTTGAATCCACATGAGAAAATTCTTGAATTCATGAGATATAAAATTTCTACAATTTTCTAGAAATTTTATTGATAGATGGATTTATTGACTAATTGATTTTGAAAAAAATAGTTTAACATCATTAAATAACCCTATAACTGATGTAGAGCGGGTCGCAGACAGTTACATGGCCAAGATGGATTAGAAAAGGCCCGGTCGACGACAGAAGTGATCCAGACCATCGAACCTTAAATCGGGCGTATCTTGCAATCCGGAATGAGTTATCGGACGTAAAATATATGATTTTGGGGTAGAACGAGCTACTGAAGCCAACCAACCCGCAGCCCGGAATTGCGAAAAACCCCTGGATTGACTGTCGTTTCCCTGTTTAAATTTCGTTTTTACTATAAATAGTAAGTTTTAGTTTGATTATAACTCTTCATCCGTCGGGCTTTAGGAGTTGCGCCCAATGTGAAAAGAGCTTAGAATAATTAGGAGAACGGTTTGGTGAAGCCAAATAGGACACTTACTATTTTTGGCCGAAAACCTTGCGCACTAGTAGACATCACGACCGTCTATAAATAATAAGTTTACTATTTATAGTAAGTCGCGGATTCTAGGAGTTTGAGTTGTAGTTTGATTCTGATTTCTTTCCCATTGCTTAGTACCCCTATTTAAAGGGTTGTGAATTCGTTTTTATTCATCAATTAATTAATTTCGAATTTCTTAGATTTTATTTCTATTTTCTGTTTTCTTTTCCTTGTGGATTTGAGAAGTCTCTGTGAGGAGTCCAAAGAAGCTCCGTGGATTCAGAGTAGTTATCCTCATCACGTTCATTCTTGCATCAATTGGTATCAGAGCGAGGTTTCCCCTCGGGCCGATAACAAACAATGAAGGTATGAGTCAAAATCCTGTGGACGGTGATCCAGGGATTCGTAATCTTTCGGAAAGAATGAAAGCTTTTCACCGGGAGAGTCAGTTGACCATGCAAGGGCTGCAGGCAACTCTCGACCGTCTTGCGGATGCGCTACTCCCGCCCCGAGCCCTAGGCGGTGCTCCACCACCTTTGGTTGCTCCCCCACCCATGGTGGCTCCACCACCCATGGTTGTTGTACGACGCAATCCCGATTTTCGTAGAGCACTACCAGTGGCAAACCGTAGGGCTACACCAGATGATTCAAGTTCTAGCGACGAGGACCTTAATGAGGGTTTTGCTCGACGACCAATCCATGGAGGTGATCATCTAGATCGTGCTGAAAGAGACTATCGAGGTAAGGCTGAACTTCCTAGTTTTAACAGTTTATTACGTATAGAAGATTTTCTCGATTGGCTAGCCGAAGTGGAGAGATATTTTGATTACATGGACGTGTCAGATCATAAAAGGGTAAAATTGGTAGCATTTAAATTAAAATCTGGTGCTTATGCATGGTGGGAACAATTACAACTCTCACGAGCCCGCCAGAACAAGGCGCCCATCTCATCATGGCCACGGATGAGACGTCTTCTTCGATCTCGATTTCTCCCTAGTGATTATGAGCAGATATTATTCCAGCAATATCAAAATTGTAGACAAGAAAATCGAACAGTCACAAATTACACTGAAGAATTTCAACGGCTGGCTACACGAAACGATCTGTCAGAATCTGAGTCACAGAAGGTGGCACGATTTATAGGTGGGTTGCGACTGACAATTCAGGACCGAGTTCAGATGTACCCAGTCGGGACTGTGGATGAAGCAGTTCAATTGGCGGGTAGGGCAGAAACACAACTTGCAAGAGCTCCTACTCGTCCATATCCTTCAACTCGACCCCCCATGACGGGTCCCACACAGGATCCAGTGCTGCTACGAGGAAAAGACCCAGTACCTCAACTTCCTACAACCGCAAACCGTGATACGGGGAGCGGCTCATCCAGACCTCAACGTGTAGCACCCACAACAACAAGTCCGAGTAGAATTCCAAATCCTTATGCTCGGCCAAGGTCGAACAATTGTTACCGCTGTGGCCAACCAGGCCACTTATCAAACACTTGTCCTCAACGTCCCGCAGCATACTTGACTATAAACGAAGGGGGCACTGAAGATGAGGCCGTAGAAGAAGACCATCGCTTTGATGAATATGAACAAATCACTTAAGAAATAGCAGGTGGCGATGAAATGACGGGCGAGGATCGTGGCGAATTTTTAGTTGTGAGGCGATTACTGTATGTCCCACGAAAGGAATTACATTCACAATGACATAATATATTTCGTACTCGGTGCACCGTCAACGGAAAGGTCTGTGATGTGATCATAAACAGTGGTAGTAGCGAGAATATCATATCGAGAGTGATGATGGACAAGTTGCAGCTACCAACGATGAAACATCCTTCCCCGTACTCTATCGGCTGGATAAAAAAGGTGAATGAGACTAAGGTAACTGAACAATGTACTATCTCGTTTTCAATTGGCAAAAATTATAAGGATCAAATACTTTGTGACGTGGTCGATATGGAAGCTTATCATATATTACTCGGTCGACCCTGGCAGTCGGATCGTGATGCGACTCATAGGGGATGAGATAATGTTTACATATTCGTCAAGGATAGTCGAAAAATAATCCTTGCCCCTATGGCACCAGAGAACCACCCTGAAGCCTCTAAAGTGGAGGGGAGTTTCCTCTTGACCATTCGGGATTTTATGGAGGAATCCAAAGAAACCGGTGAGGTACACGCTGTAGTGGTGAAGGGCGAGGAAGAGGAACCCTCAAACATCCCTCCAAGTTTAAGACTGTTGCTAAACGAATTCAAAGAAGTCTGGCCTGAGGATTTACCTGATGAATTACCCCCCACGAGGAACATCCAACATCACATAGACCTCGTCCCTGGGGCTAGCCTGCCCAACCGCCCTCATTATCGGATGAGTCCGAAGGAGTGCGAGATACTTCAGGGGCAAGTGAAGGAATTGATCCGTAAGGGTCTCCTGAGAGAGAGCATGAGCCCATGTGTCGTACCAGCATTATTAACGCCAAAAAAAAGATGGAAGCCGGTGCATGTGTGTCGACAGTCGGGCAATCAACAAAATTACCATCAAATATCGGTTCCCAATACCACGGTTGGACGACATGCTCGATATGTTAGAAGGGGCTAAGGTGTTCTCTAAACTAGATCTAAGGAGCAGGTACCATCATATTCGTATTCGACCCGGTGATGAGTGAAAAACGACATTCAAGACTAAGGGTTGTATGAGTGGCTGGTCATGCTCTTCGGCTTATCGAACGCACCAAGTACTTTTATGCGTTTGATGAATCAAGTTCTAAAACCGTTCACTGGCTGATTTGTGGTAGTATATTTTGATGACATATTGATATATAGCTAGGATGAGGCGGAGCACAAGAAACATCTCAGGCAGGTGTTGCAGGTCATACAAATTAACAAGTTGTATCTCAACTTGAAGAAGTGTAGTTTTTTAACTGACAGCCTGTTGTTTCTAAGATTTGTTGTAACGTCCACAGGCATTCATGTGGACAATGAAAAGGTGCGAGCTATTAGGGAATGGCCGATCCCGACAAATATTCATGAGGTGAAGAGTTTTCACGGGTTGGCGACTTTCTATCGTCGATTTGTGCGAGATTTTAGCACCATAGTTGCGCCTATAACAGATTGCATGAAAAAAGGACCGTTCTAGTGGACCGATAAAGCTGATAAGAGCTTTCATGAGATCAAGCATCATTTGTCTACAACACCGGTTTTGGTGCTTCCTAATTTTGACAAATTGTTTGAGGTTGAGTGTGACGTTTCGTACGTCAAAATTAGAGGAGTATTATCACAGGAAGGCAGGCCGGTAGCCTTCTACAGCGAGAAGCTCAGCGAAGCCCGAAAGAAGTGGTCGACTTATGAGCTTGAGTTGTACGCAGTTGTTCAGGCGATGCGACATTGACGGCATTATCTGATTCCAAGAGAGTTTGTTTTATACACTGACCATCAAGCATTAAAGTTTATTAATAGTCAGACTAACGTGAATCGTGTGCATGCTAGATGGGTTACATTTTTACAGGAATTCATGTTCGTTCTGAAGCACAAGTCAGGGCAGCAGAACAAGGTGGCTGATGCACTTAGCCGTTGTGCATCACTACTTATTACGATGAGCAACGAGGTGGTCGGCTTCAACTGTCTCAAGGAGCTATATGCCGAGGATGAGGACTTCAAAGATTCTTGGATGAAGTGCCAAGAAGGTCACCCTAGTGACCTTCATATACAGGACGATTTTCTCTTCAAAGGGAATCGATTGTGCATCCCTCAAAGTTCTCTGAGGGAGCAGATTATTTAGGAGCTACATGGAGGTGGCCTCGGTGGACACCTGGGGCGAGACAAGACACGAGCTCTTGTGGAAGAGCGGTATTACTGGCCGTAATTAGTACGCGATGTGGGAAAAGCCGTACAACATTGCCATATTTTTCAGACCTCCAAGGAGCAATCTCAGAATACGGGCCTCTACACCCCATTACCTGTGCCTAACGGTCCTTGGGAGGATTTATCAATGGACTTCGTGCTTGGTCTCCCACGAACACAACGCGGCATGGATTCGGTGTTCGTGGTGGTAGATCGTTTCTCCAAGATGGCGCACTTTATCCTATACAAGAAGACCCTCGATGCAACACACGTGGCGAATTTATTTTTCAGGGAGGTCGTACGGCTACACAGGGTCCCCAAGACCATTACTTCCGATCGTGACACGAAGTTCATTAGCCACTTTTGGCGGACTTTATGGAATCGATTCGATACACGACTTCAATTCAGCATTACTTACCACCCACAAACTGATGGGCAGACTGAAGTTGTGAATCGCACGTTGAAAAATCTCCTTCGCTGTATTTCAGGAGAAAAACTGAAGCAGTGGGATTTGGCTTTGTCTCAAGCAGAGTTTGCATTCAACAATATGGTGAACCGCTCGACAGGGAGATCATCGTTCCAGATTATCTACGGACGAGTGTCTCGCCACACACTTGACTTGGTCCCTCTGCCCAAGTACTCAGGCACGAGCATTGCAGCAGAACATATAGCAGACAAGATCATGGGCATCCATGCAGAAGTGCAGACCAAGCTTCATGCCTCGAACGAGAAGTATAAGGAACAAGCAAATAAGCATCGGCGACAAAAAGTGCTCGAGCTGGGCGACCGCGTTATGGTCCATCTGCGCAAAGAGAGATTTTCGACCGGGACGTACAACAAGTTGAAAAATAAGAAGATTGGACCGGTACCAATCATCCGAAAGATCAATGACAACGCTTATGTTGTTGATCTTCCAGATGACATGGCAATCTCACAGATTTTCCATGTCGCGGACCTGACCGAGTATTATGAACCAGAGCATGTCGAGAACTCGAGGACGAGTTCTTTTGAAGTGGAGGAGACTGATGTAAAGCGGGTCGCGGACAGTTACATGGCCAAGATGGATCAGAAAAGGCCCGGTCGACGACAGAAGTGATCCAGACCATCGAACCTTAAATCGGGCGTATCTTGCAATCTGGAATGAGTTATCGGACGTAAAATATATGATTTTGGGGTAGAACGAGCTACTGAAGCCAACCAACCCCGCTACGCCGGGTTGCACAGCCCGAAATTACAAAAACCCCTGGATCAACTGTCGTTTCCCTGTTTTAATTTCGTTTTTACTATAAATAGTAAGTTTTAGTTTGATTATAACTCTTCATCCGTCGGGCTTTAGGAGTTGCGCCCAACGTGAAAAGAGCTTAGAATAATTAGGAGAATGGTTTGGTGAAGCCAAATAGGACACTTACTATTTTTGGCCGAAAACCTTGCGCACTAGTAGACATCATGACCGTCTATAAATAGTAAGTTTACTATTTATAGTAAGTCGCGGATTCTAGGAGTTTGAGTTGTAGTTTGATTCTGATTTCTTTCCCATTGCTTGGTACCCATATTTAAAGGGTTGTGAACTCGTTTTTATTCATCAATTAATCAATTTCGAATTTCTTAGAATTTATTTCTATTTTCTGCTTTCTTTTCCTCGTGGATTCGAGAAGTCTTTGTGAGGAGTCCAGAGAAGCTCCGTGGATTCGGAGTAGTTATCCTCATCACGTTCATCCCTGCGTCAATAATGTAATCATAAGAGTTCGAATCAAATAAGAAAATAAATTCTAAAAATCATGTAAATTTCCACCATCTATCGACCTGTCGAAATGGGTCAAAAACGTCCAGAGACTAAAACTAAAAATTCTATGAATTTTGACCTATCAACTCGATTGGTTGACCTATCAAACATGGCCTTCAACCTTTTGACCAAATCTGTCGACCAGTTGAACATGGCCTTCGACCTGTCGGCCTGTCGGCATAGCAAAAATTATCCAGTAACCAAGCTGGAATTTCTGGCAGAATTTCGACATGTCAACTCGATCGGTCGATCAATTGGACTATGATGAATTTTGTTAAATTCTCCTTGGGCCTCTTCCGGTCCATATGTGTTAAGAACGTACTTGATCCACGTCCTACGTCAGACCCATCCACTTAAAAAAACCTCGTCCTCAAGTTTAGTTCATGATACATTTTCAACTTCCTCGAGTTCTTCAACGGACTAGGTTCATGATACTTAAATTGGTATGCTACATTGAAAGTCCTTAAGATCTCCATGTCCCCTAGAAAATTAAGAATAAAGGCGTTATCATTGATTTTCTTAAGGATTAGAAGATGGCCTGGCTTTTTATTCACCAACTTGCTATACATCACAATCGAAAACTTTTCCTTGCGCAAGTGAACTAGCATATTATTATACACTTGAAATACCTTTTGGCACTAAATTTTGTTAGCATCTTCCTTATACTTGACGTTAGACTCCTGCACTAACGCAACACATGTGTTCATGCTCTCCTTGACTTGACCCTTATGGATTAGTTCCTCCGCTTGTGCCTGCAAGAACTCGCATTCTTTCTGATATATAATGTGTGCAATTAGGCATACTTGCTCCTAGGACAATATCAATGGGGTTTTATATATCTTGAATAAGAGATAACTCCTTAGGAATTTTATTGGGCACAATTGTCTAGAACTCCTGTAACATTAGTTTCAAATCCTCTAGGATGTTCACGGGCTCCACATATTTTTTTCTTTTCAACTAATGCATGTACATCTCTCGTCTTCTCAGATTGTTTTACGAAATCCCGTTAGGTTATAAGAGATTGTTCCTCCACTTTAGAAGTCTTGGGTTGGTTTCCCATTTTGAAAATTTTTTAGTACATAAATCATTTGAAGTTTGGTTCACAATATCAATAGCTTGGATCCATGAATTGTTTACGCCCGATCTATCAAAACTAGCTTTAGTAAATAAGATGCCACCACATGTCAACATATTCGTATAGAAGTCAAAAAATATATTCACAGGGTGCAAGGAGAAGATTACGAGGAATGAAGAACATTCCTGTCAAAAGTGCGTGTTACACAAAAAATATTATAGCACTTGAAGATGTATAAATGACCGAGATCTAAAAGGCAATTATTCTCCCAATGACACTTGATTAGAAGATATAAGCTACACCAAAAGTGTCAAAAAAAGCATGTATAATATTTTAATAAAAAGTTATCTCAAAAGGCAAAAACCCATTAAAGCGACAAATCTGCCAAAAATATTATTAAGAAAAAAATAAAAGAATAGTAATAAAATATTATAAACAATAGATAATAATAAAATAAAAAAAATATTAAAGAAACAAAAATCCTATATTATTAAAAAACAATAGCCAAAATAAAAAGATCCATGTTAAAACTTTATTTACACCAGAATATTCCGTAGTGGTAAAGACCTATCATGCATGCATGGGCAATAATTAAGAAAAGAAACCACTTCTTCTAGTCACTATCATGCATAGATCAAGTGGTAGACTGACTGACGATACCTCATTTCAACACTGAGGACGGCTAACACTGGAGTGTGCAATGACAGTGGGGTGTGTACTAGCAAGCTAACTCAAAATAATAATAATAATCCCTATCATGCATGCAACGGCGATAACAACAGAACAAGGCATCCACACCCAAATCCCTAGAAAGTGCTAGATTGAGTGAAAGATACCTCGTTTCGACACTGAGATCGGGCATCGATCCCTAGTGGGGGTGACTAACGGTGAAGTCTGAACTGACAGTGTTGTGCACTAACGAGCTAACAAAAAAATAAAAATAAAATAAAAAGAACAAGCATCTCCCATGCTCTCGATGTGTACCTTACCGCTATGATACCCGTACTGAAATGGATTGGCTGGTGTACCACACACCACCGACCTCGCTGGTGTGTTGACGCCACCAAATTCTGTGGGTCCCGTCCATATTGCGGGCTAGTTGTAATGGTTGAGACGAAAACACGTGCCCTCCTCTCCTATACATGAGCGAGATATTTCCCCGGTCATCAGGTGGGCCACACTATAACTATATGTATATTACATGGCCTGAAACCTAGGTGGGGCACACTTACACTTTAAAAGTGGAGAGTCGGTAGTTTTATTTTTTGATTAACCGTCCCTTTTCTTGCAGGAATGTTCAGGCCGCCAAGATCTTTGAGCCACAGCACATATGGTCGGCCCCATTACCAGATGAACGGCCCGGATCACATGGAGGACTGTGGGGCCAGCCATGATGGGTTTGTTTTATCAACACCACACATTCATTTTTTAAGGTACATGCCCAAAGCTGACCGTGCACATGAAAACTTGGAAGGTATCTGCAAGGTGGACCATTGATGTTGACATATTTAAAATGGCTTTGACCATGTACATGAAACTTGGAAAGCATCTGCAAGGGGGACCATTGGTGTTGACATATTTAAAATGAAAAGGGCATCTGATGCCTCATAAATGAATTTTAGTCAAGGCCACGTGATGTAAGAGAGTGGGCCAAGATGGTGCGGCCCTTACCATGATACCTACCTTGATGTATATATACTATGTATCCACACCATCCATCCATTTTTCTAGATCATTTTAGGGTCTTAACCAAAAATCAATGCAGATCCAACAATCAGGTGGACCACATGTTAGAAACAGTGGTGAGTGATCATTTATAGACCATAACAATTTTGGATCAAGCTGATTTTTTTATTTTTGACTTCATCCAAGATTATGTGACCTTTTATCAATAGATTGGATGGTAAATAAACACTACAAAAAATTAAGATGCAGCCTAAGAAGTTTTTAATAATAGAACAGTCCATCACCACTATTTCTTATGGTCCACCTGATAATTGGATCTGCTTCATTTTTAGGATGAAACCCTAAAATGATCAATAAAAACAGATGGACAGCATGGATACATAATACATACATCAAGGTGGGCCCCACGGTAAGGGCCGCACCGTCTAGGGTGAGTCCGGGGTCGCCTAATCCGTTCTCGTGATGTTCTCACACTATCAATCACATCCGTCGTATGCCTTACCTTCTTTTTCTTTTTTTTCCTTTTTTTTCTTTTTTCTTTTTTTTTTTTACACTTCACTATTAGCCACCCCCACTAGGGAATCAATA
Source organism: Magnolia sinica (assembly GCF_029962835.1). NCBI lineage: Eukaryota > Viridiplantae > Streptophyta > Magnoliopsida > Magnoliales > Magnoliaceae > Magnolia > Magnolia sinica. Next base: position 4,851,718 of record NC_080584.1, on the reverse strand, counting down.
CAAAGGTTCATATATGTTACCATCTAAAACGTAAGCGAGCCACAGCAAAGGAAATGATCGATTTGAGAAAAAACACATTGTACTTCATAGGATCACACCCAAATCGTATGACAGCCAGAATTTTAATCTAACCGTTCATTTGGGCATGGATGAAAGGGAAGCAGATTGGCTGCTCACACTAGCTATATAGCTGCTGTAATGATGTGAGGCTCGTATCCTAGCCCATACTGTTCCGTAAGCTTTCGCGGTTCTCCTGGTAAAATTTTGGCGACTCGCGATCTGTAATCGGCGGTTGCGCGAGACCTTGAGTCATATCATGTATTCCAGAGTAGGCTCGACCTGAGACTTATACCTAACCGATCGCGCCGTCTTCACGATTTTGGCGATACCCAGGCCAGGAGATGTGGCCCCACGTTCAGTTCAAGGAAAAAGTCACGCATTTGTAAACCCAAGAGAATTTTCCATCAATCACTTCACATGTCAAGTACAAGCAGCCCAAAGTCAACTCTCTCCCTCTCCACACATACCTAGTCAAGTACACCCATCACTCCCCATCACTCCATCACTCACTCACACCCATCTCTCTCTCCTTACATCACTCTCCATCTCTCTCATCTCTCTCTTCACTCTCAAGCAACTAAGGGAGAGTGGACGTCCATGGCTTCCAAGGAGAGAAGAGATAGTGTGGCCCACCTTCCTACCTCCCATCTCCACCATCCAAGTTTCATCTCAACCCTTAAAACATGTTCCATTAGACCTTTAGCATGCATTGGCAGAAGAAGGAAGAAGAGATCAAAGGTGGGTGATTTTTGTGTGAATTTTGATGATTAGAGGGCCCACATATGGTGGGACCCATCTTGATATATGCATAGTATAGGGAGGGCCCATAGTGGCGGGGTCCCTCCCCTTCACTCTCTCTCTCTCTCTCTCTCTCTCTCTCTCTCTCTCTCTCTCTCTCTCTCTCTCTCTCCCCTTCCTTGTTGATGTGGCCCACCTATTTTGTGCATGTATGATTCAGATCGTCCAGCCATTGGGCCACCCCCGTTACCTGATCTGGATGTAGGGGAATCACAAATATCAGCTTGATCCCTGCTCGAGTGGGCCACCACGTGGACCCACCATATTGTATGTATTTTATTAATGTCATCCATCTGTTTTATCCAGGCCGTCCAGCGGGCCTGTACAATGAGAAAACAAAAATATCTGCTTGATCCAAAACTGTTGGTGGGTCCCACGCATGTGGGCCCACCTCGTGCATGCATTGTATCTGGGCCGTCCATCTACTGGACGGCCAGTAGCACCTAGCTGCTTTAACGTCAGCAAGTTCTATGGGTCTGACCTGGGGTACGTGTGATCATCCACACCGTCCGTCCACTTGAACTGGACGTGGGACCCCACCTCTGACGAGTTCAATCCACACCGTCCGTCTGTTTTGAAAGGGGATGTGGGGCCCACCTTGGTGATGTGCTGAGTGCAGCACGTGGACCTCCATGATGGATGTTTTCCATCCAAACCGTCCATCATCTGGATGGTACTGGGCCAGCAACCCTCACACCAGCATATAACTGATGTATTAACATTAGCGAGTGGGGTCTGATGATCCAGATCGTCAGTCTATGTGGACCCCACCTCCTTTCAGTTGCTAAGGACGTTAGCAAAGTTCTGTAGGTCCCATGCATGGTGTGTGCGTTGATGATCTACACCGTCCACACGCGTGGACCACACCCTGATGTATTTATTTCATCCACACCGTCCAGATTGTACTGGACGATGCTAGACAGTGTTTGGACAGTGTTGTCCAATCTTTGGATGGTACTGAATTGCATAGGTAATGTTTGGATGGTGCTGATTTACATGGGCAATGTTTGGATGGTTCTGATTTACCTGGACAATGTTTAGACAGTGCTAATCATCATTGGTGGGCTGTGTGCCCTATGAAATGATAGTGTACAGTGATACACATGTTACACCTACAACTATTGAAATGATTTTGGTGTGGTCCAAGCCCATTTGAGGCCCATTGGTGCGGCCCATCATGATGTATTTTTGGCCCATGTGTGGGGCCCACCTATTTGTATTTTTAGCCCATGTGATGGGGCCCACCTATTTTGTATTTGAAGCCTATATGATGAGGCCCGACTTGATGTTTTCATGGCCCGTTGTGATATATTTTCGACCCATACGATGAGGCTCATTGTGATGTATTTTCGGCCCATTTGGTAAGGCCCATTTATATGTATTTCTGGCCCATGTGCAAGGCCCGCTTATTGCGTATATGAGGCCCATGAGTGAGGCCCATTAGGATGTATATGTGTCCCTTTGTGTGTGACCCATTATATTGTATATGATGCCCTTGTGTGAGGCCATGGGATGGGCCCACTATATGTTTGGCCCTATGAGGGTTAATCCTTGGGAGCAATGTTGGTTGAATGTCCACATTGTGACCTTCCCTTAGATCTTTTATCAAGGTCGTTTCCGATTATCGAGGCCGATTTCGATTATCGAGGCGATTCCGATTGTCGAGGCCGATTGTATAAGCTGATTATCGATGTCGATTGTCGATACCGATTATGAGTATGTGACAGCATAGCATCATGATATATGCCCATACACATCATCTGCATGTTTATTATGAGATGTGGTTGACCATTGCATATGTCATTGGGTAAGTTGCTATGAGACTCCCTGATAGGCGGAGATTGTCTCACATGAGCACATAGTATGCACAGGATTGATGCATAACTGGATTGTATAACTCATGCATCTTGCATTGTGTGTTGTGATTACTGTATGCCCTAGTGACATCAGAGTCGTGGCCTCCACAAGCATGTCGTGGATGTCCAGATCGGACACCGAAAATATTTGGTTCTAGCATCGGGCCACCATAGATGGTCCTGGGTGAAAATTCCTAAACCATCTTGATACCAGAGGACGCCCCAACGTTTACACCGAGTGGATACATGAGCGCCCGAGTACCGAATACCAGTAGGTCACGTTTTTCACTATGTCGTGGTCGGTTATGAGGGGTGTGGCCTTACCTACCTGAGGGACTATGCAATGTTAGGCTGAGTCTGACCAGCTTGAGGAATGGGTCCGCTATCGACAAGCCGAGTCCGATATTGGTAAGCGAGTAGTGAGGTATCTTCCACTTACCCAGTTGTGTGCTCGGATAGGGGCGGCAGCTGGCGTGGAGTGTAATAGACCCTGGTGATGATCCCAGAGATGTACAATACTGATACGTGGACTTATTGAGCAGGAGTTGCATACTCATTTATTCATTCATTCACTATCCACTCGGGCTGGTGGTGCACAACTAATTGCTGTGTGCCTTCGCAATGGAAAGGATTTCGGTTGGGACGCGCGACTAACCTGAGGTCAGGGGTTTACCACATTAAGTCTGGCTATCCAAATTTAGGTATGGGACTAGTTTGGATAGAAGTCCCTTGTGATGGACCCCATAGCCTACAATACTACGTACTATCATCCCGACTTCACTCCAGCTTAGTCATTTTATTCGCACCGCATGTTGCATTACATTCGCAATATTTAGCATTTTGGGTTACTATGTTTCTACATTTATATGGTTTAAATGTGGTTGATGGTATTTGTGGCTCGTTAGGATTTGTATATTGTATTACATCCTCGGCATCAGATATTTGGCTCATTATGATCTGCATTCCGTACTCTGATATTGTTTGACTCATAGACTGGTCAGTATTTCTGCTTACTCTGATATCGTATGATTCATGCTAGCATTTCCGACATTGTATAATTATGGCATTGTATTGAATACTTGGCACTTATCTTGTGCACACACTTACACCACCCTCTAAGCTTTCTATAAGCTTATGCATGATAAATGCATGCAGGTGACGTTAGGTTGTAGCAATGTTGAGCTTAAAGCGTGCAGTGGACTCCTGGAGCTTGGATTTTGACATATGTATTTCCCTTTCAGCATTGTATTTAAATGTTTATATTAGTAGATATGTGATGATGATGTTGCCTTTGTAATTTGGGTAAACTTGTGGTTATACTTATTACGAATTAAATATATATTAGAAAAATCCTCCTCGTAGGATCCCAAGATCGGAATCTGGCGTATGTGCACTGGGAGCCGAGAATGGGGTACTACGGAGGCTGTCGACACCGGATTCGTCGATCGAAAATTTTGTGAGTCTGGTTTCCAAGTTTGGGGCATGACAGATGACGTCATCAAGTTATGTGGGTCTAATTACGAGGTATGTGTTATATCCAAACCGTTCATCCATTTGGCGAGCTCATCTTAAGGCATGAGATGAAAAAAAAAGACAGATCTAACTATCAAGTGGACCACACTGCAAAAAGTAGTGAGAGATTGAACATCTACTATTTAAACGCTTTTTGGGGTCACAGAAGTTTTAGATCAATATGAAAATTTTTTTCCTCTTCATTCAAGTCTTTATGGCCTTATGAACAGATTATATGGAAAATAAACGTTATGGTGAGCCCTACGAATTATTTAATGGTGAAAATCATTATCTCAGCTGCTATTTGTGGCGTGGTCGTGATTCATTTTTTTAGATAATGCTCTACAGTGTAGATATAATAAATACATCACTGTGGGGCATGCAACTTTTGTAACAACCCGTTTATTTTTTTAACGGTGGAACTAAATCACACTCTTTCCTTTGGTGTGGCCCACTTAAGGCTTGAATCTACCTCATTTCTTGGCCCATGTCCTAACATCATCCAACAAGACAAATGGACGGAGTGGATTTTCCACATCATCTTTACGGATCCCACCATATAAAAAATAAAAATAAAAATAAAAAGTAAAGAAAGTGACGTGCATCAGCACGTCACTCTCTTACGTAACCAACCCAAACTTTCTTCCCGATTTTCTCTCTCCTCTCCATCCTTCCTTCTTAATCACAGCACCAAACGTCCACACAAGTGGACCTGTCTTGCACGTCATCTTATACATGGGACCCACCTCACCGATCTGAACCATCCATCAAATTCAGACTCCAGAGAGGATCTAGACATCTATAACCCTTCCGGGGAGGTAAGAGAGATAATAAAATGTTTAGGAAAGAGATCAGATGACCAAGAGATTGAGATCGAGTCATTATTTTTTCATGTATTTCATCACTGTGTTGCTAAATCCAAACTGACCTTATCCTCGCATAACAGTAGAGGTAAGTAGCTTCTTCTTCTTTTGTTTATTTGAATATAAATTCTCTCTATTGTTATTGTACCAGTAATCCTTTGAAATTCTTCATTTTCTAAGGAGTCACCGAGTTGACTTGATTAAAGCAATAGAAGAGTGGACAATCTAAAGGATAACCATACACGAAATTCATAGCTATATTTTATTCCATTACAGGTAGGTGATCTTCCCAGTTGAAAATCCTGCGTACACTGTACCATTACGTTACCCTGCGAATTTTGTTTATTTGATTAACTGTTAATGTTTTAAATCTATTTAATAACTTGTAACATGTTTTAGATTTATTTGATTAATTGTTGCGTGATTATATATTTTAGATTTTATTAAATTATTGCTATGGGTTATATATTGAATTTATTATTATTAGTATCAAAGCATAACTTCGGAATACCTGAGGATAACATCACGTATCTGCTGCTAGCTACCCTATATTTTATGATTGTTGAGAACTTAGAATGATTAGATTCCTGAGTTCGAATAATTTAGAAATTTTCTGATATAACTCCCTACCGCAAAATTGAAAACTCTACGTTAACACCAAACAAGCCGTCGCGCTCACACCCGTATAGATTATTTTGCAGGGTTTGTATATGAAAAATTAGTTGGGCAAAATTGAAGACTTTTTTCCTTATTTATTTATAAATTAATTAAAGTTCAATGTATGTTATTATTAATTATTTTTTTATATCAATGTAATTAAATATTCAATGATTAATTTGTGGATTTGAGTTCGGGCCTAGCCAACTCGGATTCCAAATTTCAGGGCGTGACAACTTTAATCTCCTTTAAACCGTTCGTACAACTCAAACTCGAAGAGCATCAGCACTCGTCTTTGCATAACACGTACTTACAGCAACTATATAGCTAGTGTGTAGTACACCAGCCAAATCGCTTCCGATGAAAGATCCGGTACAGCATAGATTTCTATGTATATATGCATCTATGAAACGTGATAAACTTTTTTTTTTTAATTATTATTTTATCACACGCACACACCACCACGCACTCAACTCCAAAGGGGGCGTTTGGCGCATGGTATCAGACGGGATTAGGTGAGATGGAATTGCACTCGGTCCGTGCCAATTCCACTCAATGTTAGCAAGTTGTGTAGGCCCCACCATGATGTGTAGGCTATATCCACACCGTCCACCTATTTATCGAGATCATTTTAAGGCATGGACCAAAAAATCAATTAGATCTAAAGCTCAAGTGGACCCCACCATAGAAAGCAGCGGGGATTGAATACCTACCATTGAAAATTTCTTTGGGGCCACATAAGTTTTGGATCTGCCTCAAGCCCATGCCATAAAATGAAGTTACAAAACAGATGAACAGTTTGGATATAACACCTGTTATTCTCAATAGTTTCAAATGATGGTGAGTATATCCATTCAATCTACCGCTATACTACAAAGATAGCATGAAATTAAGCTTATCCCAAGGTAACATTCCCTGCCATATTTAATAATTACATTTTTTTTATCCCATCCCACATCATCCTACCCAATGCCATGCGCCAAACACCCCCTGAGAGTCCACCACTGGAGCAAGAGCGAGGACCCATGATAAGCCCTCGCTCTGATAAACAATGGTGGTCTTCCACGAATATTCTAGGTATATGGCCCACCTATCTGACTAGGGTTTTCTTAAGGACGAAGTACCTTATTTATGACTTTGGTTGAAGTCTGTTATTTAAATATTATTTTATTTAAGCTTATCCTTTAAAAAGATAGGTGGACAGCACACGTATGAGCCAACAAAATCCTCGTTTTGACTCGAAACCAAGATTTGATTTTAGGGCTACAACCATGATTTCCGGGGTTCAACGGTTAAAATGAGGCACGTACGTGACGTGATGGGCGGTCCTCTGTTTGTGCAAGTAATCTCCGTAGAGAAATATTCCTGTGGCCGCGGCTGGGTGGGGCGTGTGACAAATCCATTCCGTCCATCTGTATTGCAGACCAGAATAGGATTGGAATTTAAAAATTCAGGCAGATCCAAAACTCGCGTGGGCCATACCACATGAAACGGTGGGAATAGAACGCCTTGGGGTGGGGGACAGATATTTTGCATCAGGATGATATTTGTGCCTGCAGTTTATCTGAGTGGTAATAACCCTGTGAATGGTATATAAACATCATGGTCAGCTCCAGGAAGGTTTCAACGGTGGACTTTCCGTTTTGATGTGGGCCACCTGCGTTTTGGAACTGCCTGATTTTTAAACTCCTACTCTTTTGCGTCTTTCAAAACAGATGGAAAGAGTGGCTTTGTCACGTTCATCTCTGTGGGCCCACCATGGATAGATATTGATTCAAGATCCGCATAGATCATCAGGACTGTCCATCTAGTGGAACTAATATAGATGGATGGATAATTCAAGATACGCAGATCGGATGATGGTAGCCCTCTAAACAGTGACCTTTAAATTGACGGTGGAAAAGAAAAGCAGTTACTGGAAAATAAAGATAAATGATGGCAATGGTTGTACGATTCTCTTCTCAGAAGTATGATTTGAGGTCCACCAGTTGGACGGTTCAGATTGATGAATGACCCAGGCACGTGTAATGTAGAGAGATGGATCTATCATATAATGAATTGTCGCGATAGCTGTGGCGGGACCCACTTTGCTAAGTACATACGCCACCGTCCAAATGTTTCAGGCATTGTGGCCCATCTGCTGAATGGACCAGATTTAAATTTTGGGAGAGAATATAATCACGGTCAGAACCACCTTATAGGTTATAGATGGCCTGGATATTACACCTTTCAGCCACGCTAGCACATGCGGTGGCGTGTGTGTTAGCATTATTACACACGCGTGTGCTTGGCAAAGTTTTTTACCATTCCTACTGTTTCCTGTCGTGTGGCCCACCTGAGTTTTACATCCACCTGACTTTTGGACTCCTATCCTATTTTGAGCTTGAGAAACTAATGGACGGAGCGGATTTCTCACTGGAATATCTGTGGGCCCCACATAGCTTCCAATCATCGGAACTTCATGTGGGCCTGCAGAGGCAACTTTGTCCTCAATTTTTCTATTATTCCCAACAACCTCGGCCCTCTCACGGCGGATTGCCTGCGGCACCCACCACAGGGATATCCCTGTAGCACGACGTGGCCCAACCTCTGTGGCCCAGCTTAAAGTATGTGTTTTATCAGTGTCGTCCATCCGTTTTGCCAGCTCATTTTAGGCATGAGCCCAAAAATAATGCAGATCCAAAGCTCAAACGGACCACACCACCAAAATAATAATAATAATAATAATAATAATAAAGTGGGACTCAATTCCTACCGTTGAAAAGTTCCTGGAGGGCCACAGAAGTTTTGGATCAAGCTTATATTTGTGTTTTCTCTTCATCCACTTTTTGATTATTTAAGTCTAGGATCAGGGAAAGCATTCAAAGAGACAGTTGTTCCCGGCGTTGGTTGTTACCAGGATTGATCTGATCATTTCATAAGAGGGTCGCCTAATAAGTCGATTACTACACTGGAGACCGGTTGGGCCAGGAAGTCAAAGTCATGGGATTGGTTCCTTCTCGAGAAGAAGTAATGAAACACTCGTCCCACCCACTACGTAGTGATGCCTCTACCTGATCGTGTGGCCATATGAACAGGTTGGGTAACAAATAAAACATCACTGTGGGGCCCACAGTGCTTAGGTCATGAACCCAAACAACGAATCAGATGAATCGAAAGACGACTGAAAACTCAGATTGGTCCATTGATCAGGTGGGCCACAGTTTGCAAAACAAATGTCCACTCTGAAAAACTTAGCTGAAGTTTTCTAACCCATTCAACTGTTTCCAATGGTAGGGCCCACATGCTGATTGGATCAAATTTTATTTTTCAGAAAACATGTACAATGTCAGACTACCGTGAATTTAGAGCTGGGCATTGAGTCAAGTTGGACCGAATTAGGGCTGACACAATTTGATCTGGTTTTGAAATAGACCTGACCCAAACTCGACCAAACTTGGGACCGAGTCCAGCATGCTTGAACCGATCCGAGTCTTGTTTTAGCCTGGACTAATCCGGACCAAGTCCAACCCGATCACAAGTACCGAGTCGGGTCGAGTCAAGTCGGCACCAAGTCTATTCACAGGCTGAAATCACAACTCAAAACCTAGGGCTAGGTGCACTTGCCAGAATTGCAGCCTCTCCAGCTACACGGCATCTCAGATCACGAAATGTCAGATTTGAGTTTATATATATATATATATATATATATAGAGAGAGAGAGAGAGAGAGAGAGAGAGAGAGAGAGAGAGAGAGAGAGTCATGCTCCCCTGCGCACCTACGCACGTGCGCACCTTTGCACACGTGTCATGGGTGTCTAATCTGAACGGTCCATATGATGCGGAATCCCATGAAACCCCTTGTAACAAATTTTCACCCTGATCTAAAATTTTGGTGGGCCATAGCAAAGAGAAATGCAAATCAAGGGAGGAAACTGTTTTCATTTTTCATGGCCCATCAAAGTTTTAGATCAAAGTAAAACTTGGTCCCGGGAGGTTTCACAAGGTGCTGCTTCACATGAACGGTTCAGATTTTGGATCCACATCACATATGATGGGTTCTCAAAAAAGTTCGTATGTAGTACGTACGAACAACCCATCAAAAAAGTTTGTATGCAGTACGTACGACTGGTTCGCAGGTGAGCGTTTCCGTGTGTGTGTATAGAGAGAGAGAGAGAGAGAGAGAGAGACGAGTCCAGTTTTGGATCGAGTCAAGTCAGTACCGAGTTGGATTTCGGGTCAAATCGACCTGACTCGATTTGAGTTCAGATTGGAGACTTCAGTTCGGATCAAGTCGGGTCTGAACGAGTCGAGTTTGCCGTGTCATGTCTTCTCGTGCCCAGCTCTAACCATGATGGATGGACTAGTTCTGGCACGTACCTGCCATGCTAACAAATGTGTGGCATATACACAATCTTTATTGCACGTGTGTGTAGTCTAAGCAAATCAGATTGGATAGGATCCCATCTAAGCTGGGACATTTACTTAAATAGGCCACATTTTCTAGCCTGCTTCAATCCAGCTGACCATGGACGGACCCAACACATTGCCTCATTTTTCAAAGGTGAAGATACAGGATTTTCATTAGAGAGGATAAGCACAGCTAAGAAACGGTATACACTTGAGAAATAAGCTACCAAATGAGAGAGTAATGTATAGGTTACAACACTTACCTATCACCGCTAAGTTTGTGGCTGACCATCTTGAGTGGACCACACAGGTTGAAATCCTGCAAAGGCAGAAGATAACTGATCAACGGCCGTCTGCTCTTGGTTAACATAGGAATTTATATATTATCCTCCACCAGAAGATATGCATGGCATGCTCATGGTTTAGCATTCAAGAAGGTTGGTCTGATGGGCCCAATTGGGGATGGACCATGTCCCAAAAAATGTTCCAGATTGAAAGATCCTAGCCACCCAATTGGGGATGGACCATGTCCATCAGACCAACAACCTGGATTGACAAACCATGGGCCCCACTAGTACAAAATTATTAAGTATACCATGTGTTCCTTGGATAAAGGATGTTAAAATTCTCCTTTTAAGTGATGATGCGAAAGGAAATTGTCTCAGATTCGTTACCTGCTTAGGAAGATTACTTGTGCAGATATATGAAGGTAGAATAATTGACTATGATGTTGGTTGTGAAGATTACAGTCCCTTGATCACACTGCTCGGCAAACTATCGACTATTTGCAACCCGTCTTTTGAAGCAATCACTGCAATGCAGCTGCAGATTATCCAGGAAAACACATCAGATTTTTTACGAAGCATTTGAACGACATACGGGCTAACCATCTTCGAATGACTCGGTTTGAGTTGACCAAGTCAAGTGTGAATTAACTGAGTTGAGGCCAGGTTGACTAGATCTATGGCTGAGTGTTGTAGATTACTGAGTTTACAGGACAACTTGGCCCAAAACAATTCAAGTTGAGTTGTCGGGTTTTAGATCTACAGTTTTGTGACTCGTCCAAGTCGGGTGCAACTCGGACTCAGTTGGACTGGTCCAGTTCGACACCACGAGTCACCCCCAAGGCAGTCGAGTCATGCCAATTCAGCTCCTACTCAGGCTAGTCATGACTCGACTCAGTGCCAAACGAGTCAATCTGAGTCACCGAGTCTTTTAACCATGCCTCACACATGGCATGTGCCTCGACAGTACAAATCATGGGTCCCAATGGTGAATATACCATGGCCCAGAAATCACATTGATGGGATGATGGTAACTTTCTCATTAGTAGTTGTCAAATGAGAAGTAGACAAAATGGCCAGCGACTCACACTGTCCAAATTCAAAAGATAAAATCAAATGGTGAGGAATGGTCAATCAGTGGAATTTTGGGCTACTCTCCATCCACATGGATTTTTGGGCTATGCAGCATCCATAATGGAACCCATGACTTGGAATTAAACATGATTCAGACTCATCTCGCAGATTTTTCAGCCCTATGATCCTTCCACAATGGGACCCACATTTTGGAACTAGACATCATTCAGACACTTGATAGCCCTGCTAACAGGACCTGCACATACAGCAAGATGGCAGAGAGGCCTCACAACACCCATGCCAATGTGGAACTCGTGTGCAAAATTGGAGCTGTTTATCATGTGAAGACTACCGGGGACATGCCATGGACAAGAATCGGGGAGCGAACTCATCAGGTGGGCCACAGTCATGTGAGAAAAATGGTCCGCGTGTTCGCATGCACCTGTGGCCCAACCTGATGACTAAACTGCACCAGCCTGAATTTTGGCCCAGGCCATCTTCACAATAGGCCAACCATCAGATGAAAGACCCAGACCCTCACATGTGTGCCACATCAGCATATGCACGGGGCTCTTGTGTGTCCCATTCATATTCCTCACTGTGGAAAAAATAAATAAAAATAATAATAATGTACTACTTAAGCTTTCAAAAGAGGATTAGGAATTTACGGAATGCCGCTTATTACACCATGGTCCACAACACCATCGATTTTATCTAAGCTTTCGGCTACTTGAGCTGAAATCCATTGAAAGTTTGGCATATCACATGGCAAGGTTAGGAACCAAATAAATAAGAATTCAAAATGGATCTATGAGGGGAATAATGATCACATGCATTCAAATGTATGGAAATTATCAAGTGTTCACTCGTCTAGTGTTAAATGCTTATATATCTAAGTAATCAAGCATTCTATCTCTGTGGTGTGTGTGGGGTGTGAGTGCGTGTGTAAAAATAAATAAATATAAAAAATTCTATCTCCGCACATATGGTACACTTGAACGAGAAACACTGTTCGTCTCTCGGGTCCATCCACAGACAGGCCACATACCAGATTTCAGACTGGTTAGACGATCATAGCACCGATTGGACTCTTGGCATCAAAGAGATCGGATTGGTCAGATGACCCTAGCTGCCAGCTAGAGGACTTTATGCCCATTGTGTTAGGGTCAATGGGTCAACTAGTGGGCCAAGCCATTCGGGTCAGTAAAATGGACCTAGTCCATGGGTCAGCTAGTGGGTCAAATCATTTGGGTCAACAAAGCGGGCCTAGCCAATTAATAATTGATTAATTGGATAGGCCCACTCTGCTAAACCATATGATTTGGCCCACTAGTTGACCCATGGACTAGGCCCATTCTATTGACCTGAATGGCTTGGCTCACTAGTTGACCCATGAACCCTAATACATTGAACGCCAGCTCTTTTATAATTGCTACTTTTAATCATCAACTTCTCCAATTGGCAGCTAGGATCCTCCCACTTACGGTGTGCTTTAGAGATGCAGCCATCCACAGCGTGACCCAGAATATGAATGGTTCAGATGTCATATATGTGTGCCACGAATATGGAAATAGATAGCTTAGGCATAAGCAATGAGATCATGTAGGAAACATAAGGGGCTGTTTGTTTTGGAGGATTAACAGGTGTTGAAATGAAGAACTCTATTTGGGTTTCTCGGCTTCAAAAATGCAGTGGAAGGAAAAGACGAAAAGTATTATTCGTTTTTCAAGGAATGAATTGAAGAATTCTGTAATCATTGTCTGTTTCTAATGTTTGGATTGCAGTTTCCAAATATTGAATTCCTTCATAACACGGGATATGGGCAGGAAATTTGAAGCTAAACAGTCACCTCATATCTATGGCTTGAAAAGAAATCAACCAAAGCAACCATTTTCCAATACTTGTTAATGCATATGGTTGGTGGAATCTATGGAAATCAAAACGGGGATTCCTCCGTTATTCATGCAATACAAACAATGAAAATCTTAATTGATTTTCTTGTGCCAGTAATCCTCCAAAACAAACAAGCCCTAGTGCATGAAGCCTGTAGCCTAGTCATTCATGAACTATGGTTGCTAGTATTCACATAGGGCCTGTTTGGATTGGCGGAAACCAAAAAGTAGATGAGGAAAGGAAAACATAACAACTGAGGAGAACTATGGAAAAAATTTCCTTTTCTTTAGGTCCAAGAGTGGAAAAGGAAATGACCCTTTATAGAAGGAATCTAGGGAAATCTGATGAAAAGGAATTTAATTTCCTCAATTCTCCAATCTTTCATAAACGAGGGAAACTGTTGCATCTAAGGAAATTGACTTCATTTCCACAATTACTTTCTTTATTTCCACCAATCCAAACAAGGCAATAGTTTCTAATAGCTAGATTGGAAAATAAAAATAAAAAATTAAAACAAAAAGAAGAAGAAGAATATCTTGAAAAGAAAGAGCTAAAATTCCACAATGAATTTTCATGAGGGTAACTGCATACCTAGATCTGCTATTGGAGAAGTGAAAATGAGATCAAGAACATTGTGTCCTTCTCTTGTAACCAATGGGAACTCCCCTCCCATAGGACCTGCAAGTCCAATAGTCGGTCTTCTCCACACCTTCAAAGATTTCGAGAAAAAAAAAAAAAAAAAGAACTTAATTTGTCGGATTTTATGTCCAAAACATATCGTTTACTATCGATAAAGAATAAAACTGTCAATTGTACTATTGGATTAAGAAAAGTAGAAGCAAGGGTATATTATCAATCAGAGAAGGATGTAGATATCAATCACCTACTACAAAACCTGTAACTGCATGGTGCATAAACAGCATTATTCTGCACATGGTATTGAATTTTCTCAGTTATGTTGGTCACTAGCTTCACAGGGCATCTAGTATTCAAGTTACATATGGAATATTGATAGTGATTCAGCTCTTTCGCTTGATATGCCTTCTAACTGTGCAATGATGCCATTGAGGTCAATATGGTATTACCTTGAAGACATCAGAAGGTTTCTTCAGAACTTGTTTTCTTTTTGAAACTATGCAATAGTGCTATTTTTATTTTGGGACCTATTGCAATGATCTCTTCGGAAAGCACCTCTGCAGCTTGGAACTTACCAACTGCTATTAACATTCTCCGTAGAATCCCCACCCATAGTGTTCCAATCCCCTAGGTCACCTGAACATATTGCTAGTCCATTGCCTGTGCTGAGACTAGCAACACTAAGGTTGGGCTCCTTTGCTTCTCACCTTCCTCGAGAATCGTTTGGGGAGCTATTTCTGAGGTTGATAGCCAAGGGCTTATGGATAAGAGCCTCCACATTTCATTATATGGCCTTCTTAGACTTTCTTCTGCTATGATTTCATGCATTCTTTTTTAAGTTCACAACAAGGACTGTCGTGCGGCCATTCAGGATCCTCTATCTTCTTCTTGGAGTATGCAGCTCTTTGCCTGCACCGTGCATCACATGCTTCTTCCCCTGGAGGAATAGTGAAGATTGTTAGCAGGCGCAAGAAGGCTATCTTATCTAGCTTGCAACTGCCCCAGCTAATAGCCTCCCTCATATCATTGCTTCTGCTGAGTTAGCTTCGCTAATTCTGTACTCCATGTATCCCTAGCCCTAGAGGGTTAGCTGTGCTTGTCTGGTCCCCTCTTCCCTGGGGTGAGGGCTT
This sequence comes from Magnolia sinica, assembly GCF_029962835.1. Taxonomy (NCBI): domain Eukaryota; kingdom Viridiplantae; phylum Streptophyta; class Magnoliopsida; order Magnoliales; family Magnoliaceae; genus Magnolia; species Magnolia sinica. The sequence continues at coordinate 4,836,567 of NC_080584.1, read as the reverse complement.
GCTCTCTCCCTGAGAAGCGAGCATCTCCTTTTCCTTTTCTTTCTATTTTTTCTTTCTTCCTCCCTTCTTTCTCCTCTCCTAGCCTGGGTGTGGGCCCCCTCATGTATTTTTGGGTTGTGCACCCTTTTGGAAATAATAACTGTTTTCCTTGCCTTCCAAAAAAAACACTATATATAAAATGTGAAAGGGTGGAATGATTTAAAGTTTATTTCGAGTGATTATGACACATAAGACACCCTTTATTCAGGTTCACAATTGATACTGTCATGATTTGTTACTTTTCTTGATGCATATTGATGGAAAACAAACCATTGATGTGTTTCTTACTTTCATACTTATATAATAAAAAATCCAGTTCTTTTCTAACTTTGTAAGAAATTGAAAAATAAAAAATAAAAAAATTTATGATTTACGATAACATTTGCGATTCAGAACAATCCAACCCCTATTACTATTAATATGATAACGATTATGACAACAGTGGACTCTTCTAAACATAAAGACTTCAACCTGGCAGGTGATGCGCTTCCCAGAATAAATCGACGGGTGGACCCCACTGGCCATCTCTCGATCAATTGCAGTAACAGGACCATTTCATCATGAATTTGTTATCAGACTGGCTCCAAAATTCACATGTCTTCGGAAGATCAAGACCTTCAACCTAGTGTGCTTCCTAAAGCAGATCAATGGGCGAGCACCACTGGCCGTCTCTCGATGAGCGACCTAGCAGACCATTTCAACATGAATTTGACATCAGATCAACTCCAAACTTCACGTCTTCGGTAATAAATCTTCAATCTGGTGCGCTTGCCAGAGCAGATTGATGGGTGGCCCCCACTGGCCCTCTCTCAATGAGTGACTATAGCTGGACCATTTCAGCATGAATTTGACATTAGGTTCACTCCAAACTTCACGTCTTCAGTTACACTCATGATTCAACCTAGCACACTTCCCTGAGTAGATCAATGGGTGGGCCCCACTATCCATCTCTCAACAACTGATTGTTGTTGGACAATTGTGGCATGAATTTGACATCAAAACAAATCTAAACTTCATACATGTCTTTTGGGTAAATAAAGACCTTCAGCTTGATGCACTTCCTAGATTAATCAATAGGTAGGCCTCACTAACCATCTATTGATGAGTGACCACATCTGGAAGTCTATGCAGCCGTTTGTAGTAGTTCTTCTCCAAACCCTACATACATCTTTGGTGCATGAAGATCTTCGATTTGGCACGCTAAAAAAAGGGAACTGGAAGTGCCCCCCAATTTGGCACCCTAGTCAATTTTTTACGTAAAGATGCTCGTAAGGTCACCGGTCGAAAGGACTCAATGTTGACACAATTGGAAAGCATAAAATGGTCCAAAAGATCCTTGCTCTTGCTCTGGTGGTAGACTCTCGGGAGTTTCAACACCCGCTCAAGGGTTCGAGTATCCATAGATGGTGAAAGCCCACTACGGCGTGAGTGTGTGGGGATGTGTGTGCGTGTGTAAAATTTTATTTTATTTTATTTTATTTTTTTTAAAAAAGCATAAAATGGTGGTGGACCCCAATCACGCCTTTGATCATTGTGTCATGGTAGTGATTTTATTTTATTTTTCGTTTGCTAATGGGGACGTTTGGATCCTTTCATCAATTATGGATTGCGAAACCAAGAATTTGTTTCGAATATGATGTTTGGGCCTCTAGGGATTGATCAATCTCAAGATTGATTAGTCTGTAATGCTACATCAATGGAAACCTCCACCAAAGATAGGCCATTTGAACATGTATATCAAAAGCGAAAAACAAGAATCTGATTTTCATATATAAAGATGATCAAAATAAATAGAAAAAGAAGATGATCACCCCTTTACCTTCAATTGCGGAAATCCAAAGAAGAAAAATATTCAAGCCAAAGTTCTATTTACGGAAGCTGTCCTATTTCTCTCTATCAAGGTGGAAAATGATGGAACCTCCTTGTGCTCTCCAATTTGGTTATTTACCAAATTGCCCCTCCTCAATGACAAAGGGCCCCATCACTTCCCTATGGTTATATGAGGGATATTTTAGGCATTTCTGATGTAGAGTGGGCTGCAGACACTTTCATGTCCAAGATAGATCAGAGAAGGCTCGATAGGAGGCAGAAGTCATCAAGACCATCAGAATCTTAAAACAGGCATATCTCGCAAACCGGAATGAGTTACCTAACATACCATGTATGGTTTTGGGGTAGGACGAGCTACTTTAGCCAACCAACCTGGGCAGGCTGGGTTGCCCACACCGAATTTGCGAGATTCCATCATATCGATGGTCAAATTCCATGTTTATTTACGTTTTTACTATTTTTAGTAAGTTTTAGTTTGATTATAACTCTTCATCTGTTGGGCTTTAGGAGTTGTGTCCAACATGAAAATTGCTTAGAATAATTAGGAGAATAACGTAGTTAAACCACATAGGACACTTACTATAAAAAGTAAATTTACTATTTATAGTAATTTACGAATTTTAGGGAGTTTAAGTTGTAGTTAAATTCCAAAATTTCTTCCAAGGCTTGGTATCCCTATTTAAAGGGTTGTAGACTCATTTATTTCATTAATCAATCAAATTACGAATTTTATAGAATTTATTTCTATTTTTCTTGCTTTTTTCCTCGTGGATTCAAGAAGTCTCTGTGAGGAGTCCAGAGAAGCTCCGTGGATTTGGAGTAGTTATCCTTGAGACGGTGATCAACCTCATCACGTTCATCCCGGTGTCAATTTCCAATACCAATATTACTAAACACATAATCCAACAAAGATTGATTGGTTTTCAAGTCCACAATCCAATAGAGTCTTCCAACCCCCACTCCCAAAAGGTTGGGATTGAAAAACCTACTAAAAAGGTGTTATTGGACAATCCAAGGACTGACCAACCCCATACACAACAACACCCCTTTAATCTTTGATGCTCATACACTTGATTTGTAGCTGGCATCCATCCACTTTGCTTCTTTCTTTCTTTTTTGATTTTTTTAATATCTTTTCTCTTTCTTTTAAAATTTGTCAACCAAATATCAAATTCATAAATTTCTAGATTCATGAGTCCATATGTCAACCAAGCAAAATAGATATGTAAATCTCAAGAGTAAAGAGTCCAAGATTGACCACTCCCTAGAAATAATAACTCCCACCATCCAAACAGCCCCTAAAAAATTCAAGAGGAACCACAAACTAGTTTACTCACTCTAACATGTTCAAAGAAGTGATTCAAAATAACTATATTCATTCTCTATTGTTTATTAATAATAGTAATAATGATAATAATAATTTATTATTGTTATAGTTTAGCACAATTCATTCTCTACTACTGCCTAAATGCCATGTCAAAAAAGAATACCACATTGTCAAAAGCGTCTTATTCTTTTTCATTGTCCAATGTTTTTTCAATTAGTATAATTCAATATCCATTACTGCCTAGTGCAATGTCAAAAAGAATATTATCCCAAAAGCATCTTAATATTTTTCATTGCCTATAATTGTTTTATAAAGGAATTGTATGATCCTTAACCCAAGGACACATGGTACTGATGGGGACATCACGCACACAAGCGCACACACGCCGCCCCCTACGCACGTACGGAAGGAGAGGGAGGGCCCCACCGTCGATCTAGCTCGATGCCGACATCCAGGGAAAGCTTCCTAGTTAGAAGACGGAGTTTTGATTCAAAGAGCGGACCCGAAAGTCAAGAAAAGCCTATCATAGGATCTCATGATCGTGGCCCACTAGTCAAATTAAGTTCATACTTTAGGTTTTGCTTATTTAAATTATTTAGAACATCATAAACGCTTTAAATTTCTTTGATTAGTTTTTATTTTAGTTTACTTCATCCCCAAAAAATAGGTTGCACACATGACGCGAGTTTTGGAGTATAGAGTTTTCTTATAAATAGGCACCCCTTGTAGTTTTTTTGATTAATTGAAGTTTAATAAAAATTCCTGCAACTTTTTTTCTACTCTCTGAGTTTCTGAGTTGTGGAAAAATTCAAGTAGGTGCGAAACCCTCCCTTTTCGAAGGACTAACTACCGTGGTGTGAAGCCACATCTATCCTCATCTGCCCCTACCTTCATCCATCCATATTTCTCACCTTCTATAATCATCCTTACTTCAAATTCATCAGTTTTTGCAGCAGATCTTCTCCCTACAGCCAGTTTCCAAAATTTGGCAGAAGGGCTAAAACTTTGGCGGAACACCACGCCGAGGCCGTTTGTCGGATCAACATGAGATTTTGGGGTTTTGAAGCCCAGGTCTGGCCGACCAGACCCAAGAGAGCCCTTTTTCGGTTCGTGGGCCCCATGCATGTGCGGCCAACCATCAGCGCACGTGCGTCAACGCCCCCTCCTTGCTGTCCACGGACGCGAGTTGGTTCCAGGTTTTTTTCCCATCTCTTTCACACCTCTCTCATCTGATTTCCCTAACCCTAACACTAGATTGTTCTAAATCCCCAATTTCTACCCCTTCTCTCACCCTAGGGTTCCTTGATTTGAAATTGGTGAACTCCTTGGATTAAGGATTGATTGACATGCATGTGTGGATGATTTCTATTTCCCTTTGAGTATCGTTTGGTTCATAATTTTTATTGATCCAGCCCTAACCTGAGTAGGCCTGGACCCACATAGATTCCCCTTAATTAAATGTTTGAGCTTTTGTGTGGGATGTGGAATTATTATGTGATTGTTCTGAATTAATATGATCTAAGCCTGAAATCTTGCATATCATATTTAAATTTCATGTCCTGCATCAGGTATCCTTAGACCCTGAGTTTCAACAAGTGGACCCAAATGTCTCCAGTCATCCAACCATTCATCTAATTAGCCCCTCTGTGTATGGACCATGCCCCATAAACTTATTGAATTGGAAGACCCTAGACATCCAATCTTTAGCCTCTTCCATCGATTGTAGACACTTGCTGTATTTTCTTCCTTGATCATCTATTGTAGGTCACTGATTGAAGGGTTAGAATTGTCCAGTCTGGACTATTTATAGGACAAGGTCTATCCATAGCATGGCCTATCACGTCAATCGTCTGGATTGACAAACATGGACCCCACTTGTAGGAACTCAGTACCCGAGGTTCATATAATGCTTCCATGCAAGTATCTGTGGGGGGGAAATAGAATCTGTTGTGAAAGAAGCAGACCTCTGCATCCCCTAAAAACAGGTCATCTATTTCTTCTGCCGTCTCCATCCAATTATCCTGAAAAGGAACATATAGCTTTATATTGTTAAAGACCAATTGATTATGTTGTGATTGGCAGTAAAATGCAAAAAAGAGATAATGAAACAACTTACAGATTGAACTAAAACTGGGATAGAACCTTCGAGATCTCTTTTATACTGCATCTCAGTAACAATGAATGCAAGTCTACCGGCTGCTTTTATGATAGACTGAAAGGGAAACAAAAGAAAATTCATTTTCATCTTCTCTCCTCCAATAAATGAAGTCAAGGGACTTTTACCGTGAAGTTCCTCGATAATTCTGATTTTACAAAACAACACCTTGACTAACAAAAAAGTACCGGAAAGTGCTTTTTAAGGAATGAAATGACCAAACTGCTCTCGTCAAAAGGGGTGAAGTCCAGCATTTGTTGGGCCTGCGGTGGTGTGTGTATGACATACAACCCATCCAAGAGGTGCACCCCACCATGTTGATTAGACAAACCCAAAAATCAGATTGATCCAATTATCAGGTGGGCCATACAATAAATAGATAACAATGTACACCACCCAAATTCAAATGTGACCCATCAAATAATTAGATCAGCCTGATTTTTTGTTTGTGTGATCATTGTGGGGGATTCACTGGTTCGGTGCATTGGATGTCATATACATACTAAGTGGACCCCATGATGCGTGACAGCACTGATACTTTTTAGAATTAGATGATGGCACTTTGGTCATTTCAGAATCTGAAAAGCACTCTCCAGTTTCCAGTAATCAACTCCTAGAGGCACTGTTTGCTAAAACCAGATTTCTTGAGAAGGGCAAAAAAATAAAAACCCTAAAGTCAAATTAGAGATTGAATAATTCACATTTTGGAGGAATTATGGGGTCCTGCTCAAAAGAAAAATGTATAGGTTGCTGTTTCACAGGAATTCCTTACAATTGGGGCCCGGGGTTCAGTGATCCGGACTGTTGATCTGATGGGACCCACCATGGATGGGAAACAGCGCCAATCTTCCTGATTGGAAGATCCAAACCCTTCAATATGGTGGCTAAGAAATAGACAGCTTAGAGAAAAGTACAGAAGATTCTTTTTAAACTGAGAAAAGGTTGATTATCATTGGGTGGGATATAAAAACTGAGAGATTTCTAAGTAATCCCCAATTCATTTTAGATAGCATGAGATCAACAGTTTGAATCACTGAAATATGGACCCCACATGTACTGAATCCTGCACATTTGCTGATGAGCAGGACCCTGAAATTCCTCCACATTGTTCATCTATAACACCCCAAGAGATTCATAACAAGGAAATATCAGTTCTTTATTGGGATTTTTACCACAAAATTCCTCAAGAAGTAGGATTCTACCAAATAATGCCTTCACAAATCAAAATTTCTGGACAGTGCTTTTTGAGGAAAGCAATTACCAAAATGCCTCTCATATTTATTTTTTCTTTAGAAAGTGATAAAGTCAAGAATGATGGGGTCCATTTGGTTTGTGTATGACATCCAACCCATTCAACGTACGAATCCCACCATGAGGATCGCATGAATCAAAAATCTGGCTGATCAAATCATCAGATACGCTACACATGAATTCGGATGCTCTGGGGTGGTGCATATTGTTTCTATTAGTGTGGATCACCTTATGATTGGATCCACCTGATTTTGGCTTCGTTTGATCCTCATGATGGGGTGCATTTGTTGGACGGGTTGGATGTCATACACATACCATGTGGACCCCAAAATTCATGACTTCACCACTTCTTAAAGAAAAAAGGAAATGAGGACGTTTAGGCAATTGCTCCCTTGAAAAGCACCACACTGGAATTTACGCTCATGATGACTTTTTTTGGGAAAACGCCTATTCCTGCAAAATTTTGCTGTAAAAATCCCTTCTTTATTTTTCTTTTTAAAAGAGCCCAAGAGAACCAACAAAAAAATAATTAACACAGGCCTTCTGATTGTATCAGTATGCTGAACAGCTTGGGCTCACCTTTCAGTGATCCAGATTGTTGATCTTGTTGTACCCACCACTGATAGCAACCGACAATCTTCCGATATATATATATATATATATATATATATATATATATATATATATATATATATATATATATATATATATATATAAAAACAGCTATTTGATTGCCAGCCCACGAATGGATGGTTAAGATTATGATACAACCAACGGTCCACATACAAGAGGAGGAAGTCCACCATCCAATGGCTAAGATTGTCCATCGCTGAAGTTTTTCAGAGCATCGTTTCTCCATAGTGAGGTCCATCTCCAGATCATTGAAAGGTGGGCCACATCTTTATAGAATCATGGCGCAGACAAAAATGGCACTGAAACAAGACAGATGACCACAGTGACTTACCATCTCTTGAAGTAAAGATTCACCACCCTGCAATTTCTGGCCACCGATGACAGCAGTAAGTGTCCCCTCCTCTATAATATCGGCATCATTAACAGCAAAATCAATCTACAAAATAGTAAATTAATGAACCCCATTTTAGTACATCCGAAATAGCACGCTTGAGTTGTTAACGGTGCGGTTAGGATGCTCATTTGTACTGATTCAATTCGGTAGAGAAGAATGACAAGAGCAGGGGCAACGACATTTTAATTCATGATGATGACCATAGACCAACTTGCAATTTCGCATGTTTCAAGTTGGACTTGAAGCCATCGTAATTTCAATTTGGGGGGCTATTCAACTTTGGCCATTTCTACTTCATCAAATATAAGTTATCGCAATTCAGTTCGCTTGAGCATCCAAACACATCCTAGGCTTGAAAAGAAAAGGAAGGCAACTTCCATCAAAATCAGGAAAGAGTCCTCAAGGGAATGGTCTAAAACATGTAATACTCACAAAACCCAACATAAATGGAACCAACTTAATGGACAATAAGAATTCGTGCACACTTGAGGACTATCTGGGTAATGTTCAAGTGGAATTCCTGCTTTCGCTGCTTCACTCGCACTAGAAATGGAACTGCCATTGCAAGTCAGAATATCTACATTATTACGAGAGTGTGTAATGGTTAGCTACTAAAGAAACATAGCACTATTGAAAGAAGAGGAAGTAGAATATGCATGATATCCTTTGGTGTTCAGTTCATGGCTCAATGATCCAGACCATTGATCTGATGCTGCAAGTACAAAATGAGGTAATGTATCATTTCTTTTCTTTCAGCAAATTGGGACACTTGCCAATGTGGCATACATTCTCCACATCAAAGCCTCAAGTAGGCCCCACCATGCAGATGCCCAGTCATAAAAATTAGGTTGATCTAATCACTAGATGGGCCACATATGTACAATGAGCATGAACCATTGGAGTTTTTTACCATCCATCTTATTGTACATTTGTTGCCATCCAACTAAGTTGCTGACTTGACCCAACACATGGTGTGCCAAAATGGCCATTATGGGGCTGTAAAGGCCATTATGTAAAGATAACGGTGGCAACCGTTACACGTTACAGGGCCATAATGGCCTCTTTACAGAAAAAATGACCTGTAATGGCCCGTTACGCCTCTCGTAAAGGTCATAAGGGTCCATTATAGGGCCGATTCAGATTTTTTGGGGTTTTTTAAATTTTAAATTTTAAATTAAATAAAATTAAAAAAATTTAAAAAAAAAAAACGGAGAGAGAGAGAGAGAGAGAGAGAGAGAGAGAGAGAGAGACTGTAATAACCATTATGGGGGCCATAACAGCCCATATCATAAAGGTTATGATGGTGGGCATTACAGACACCATTACCGTTACGGAATACCTTGACCTGATGATCAAACAATCTACTACCATAGGACTGTGAAGCAAAGGTAAACTAAGAGAAGAATACTCATATTACCCAAGCTACATAAGACAAATGAGATAGCAGATAGAGGCTTACGTCGGGATCCCAACTATATTTTTCAGAGCTCCTTTTCGAAGTTGCTGACCCAAATACTGAATAACCATGCCAGAAGCACGGCCAGATCCAAGTCCCACCACTGTGCCACTTTCGATGTAAGTATCCACCTATATAAGACCACCCAAAGTAACAAGCTCCAAATCAAATAATTTGCAAACTGGGTAGAGGTGAGTGTACTAGACCAAAACAAAATTGATACATGAGAAGAAATAGTTAAATTAAGAACAAAAAGGAAACCAGCTGTGTTAGAGTTTCAAAACATAGACACTTCAGAATAAATCTGAGCTGTCTGGCACGGCATCAGATTCTATGAAACATTTAAGATGTAAAATCCATACATAATAATATTGCCATCGTCTTCGTCATCTCCCAGTTGTTTGGGGTCAACTTTATGGATCCTGTTTTACCAAGATACAAAACAGGAATTTCCATGATAGTATAGACCGCATCACCGCATTAGTAGAGGCCACAATGATGTATGAAATTGGAACACAACAACTATGAGACCCGACACTCACATTTATGGATTTCTTACTTTCACGCATGCGCACACACACATTCAGTGTATTAATTGTGCAGAAGCCATACTATTCCTTGGATTGTTAGATGACTCAAATCAAGAGCTTATGGTTCCTATCACCGATTGTTCGTTGCAGTGTGAATCACAAAGAGGAAGCATTTCAATTAGCAATTGACTAGAATGATTATTTGAGAATTGGACCATGAAGTGAAGCTGAAATGGCATAGCCCATGGGATCCCAATTGGTTGAACAGCCTCATTGCACCACTTAGTAACCAAATTCCAGATTGATTCCATGAAAACGTTTAGTTGCCTTCTAATTGTGCTCCTGCTCCTGCTTCCTGTTTATACTTGAAACCAGTTTGAAATAGACGCTCCCCTGCTCTCGCGCTCGAGTCTGTTGGCACTTCACGCTTCATGCAACTATAGGACAACCCATGGGACTCTGAACAATCCAATGGTACAACACCACATTCCCCAAGCAAAAGGGCAAGGAAGCAGTAGATAGTTGACCCTCTCTTAGGCAACAAAGCACGTATGCCTTTGGTTAGCAAGCCAGTGGCCACAACTTTGAAGTTGCTCACTATGGGGATCCCACCAAGAGTAGCAAATCATAGCAAATTTCATTAATATAAATAAAGCAAAGCCAACCCCAAACAGCTTGGACAAGGCCATGATGACAATTAGCGTATGCAGATGTTCGCTGGCAATCATGCTCTTAAATCTTTTTTAAAACCACCACTACCCAACTCCCTCACCTGAATTGGCTTCTATTCTTACTTCATGCTACCATGAATCAAGCAAGAAATGTTAATGAAAGGCAAAGACAACATTCCTAGACTAAGTTACCCAGATCCGGGGTTGCTCTGGTACACAGTACATGAACAGGTACCCATACTTCCTCCAATACATGATACACTGGGTGCAGGATCATGCGAGTCGCTCCAATACATACTAGCATGCATAATACTGCTGACAGTACAAATTGGTGCTGTACTTTACATTACCGTATGATGAATGTTATTGTTACAAATCTTGCATGCATATTATATGGCTGATATTGCATAAATCAAATATTATATGGCTGATATTGCATAAATCAAAGAACAAATCTTTATATTCTAAATGCAACTTTAAATTACAAATTAATCAGCTTCAGTCAGTAAAAATAACAATCTGGATTGCAAATGACCCACAATTCGGGTCACACATTCCGAATGGAAAATGTAGCAAGGTTGGTGATTTCAGTGGCATTGTTCCCACATAAATGATACATAAGAAAATATGAAATTGTAGAGGGTTTCAATTCTATCACCATGGCATTGACTCAAAACAACTACTTCTACGCAAACCATAATTAAATCCCCAAAAATAATGTTAAGAAGAAGCTTCTTTTTTTTTAATAACTTCACCAAAAGATGGGTCTTTTAGTAGATACTTGATGACTTCCGAATTTGACATGAAAGCATGAAATTCTGATTTTCAAATCCATCAGAATTATATTATAATTGGGTACAATGCGGTGAATCATAGTCATGTAGACACACACCATGCACTTGGGACACATGTATGCAATTTAGACTGTCCATATCCGGATCATGTAATGGACGGTGCCCAAAAACTTAAATGATTGGGAAGAAACTCCATCAATGGTTCAAATTCAACAAGCAAAGTCAGATGTTTAGTGTCAATGAGTCGGTGACATCTCCAGGCCGTGGCCCATCTACAATGTGGCCAACAATCTGAACAATCTTGATTGAATTATGATAGAATCCCTCTTCAATACAAGTTTCCAATTTGTGATTTCCTCTTCCCCCCACTGTAAGCAAGTTCAACTAAGACAACCCACAAATTACAAAATTAAAATATATAAATATACAGATTCTGTCCACAAACTTAAATATTACTTCGGGATACTCGACACCCACAATTTCATGGATTCCATTTCACTTCTTCTATTGATTTCCTAATTGCATATATTAACTAGCATAGACTACTATGTGCAGTTTCTGCCCTTTTTTAGATGTTGATGAATCATCCAACATGCTCGTCGCATATATTTATGTCGATCCAGGCGAACCAATTTGTGGGCCCCACTTGGGACACGGTGCATCCCGAAATTCACAGTTACCGTCCGATCGTTGTCCATCAAAATGTACGGTTAAAAAGAAAATGGTCTGTGGTCCAAATTCAATGGGCTATATCAGACAGTTAAGATCGTTCGATCGGTATGGCTTCCGGATATGTTCCATCCACAGAACATCCTTCGGTTTGGAAGGTCAGGATTCAGTCTAGAGAGTATGAAGAGAGAGAATTATAAGACAGATGCAGAAATAAGGGTCTAAATTCCAAGAGCTGTATGGTAATTCTCCTACCGTGTGCTTGGCAGCTTCGAGAAGGGGATCGGCGTCTGACGCATTCGCCGTCGTCGTCAGACATCTCCACGTTTTTGGCGGGAAATATTTCCGGCGAGGTTTGGAAGGAAAATTCCGGCAGCTTGGCGGGAAATGCAGAGCTACCGATGCCATATCCGTTATCCTTTTTTTCTGGGGTCTGATTTGAATTATGGAGGCGTTATAGAAGGGATAAGGGTAATCTGCTAACGTGAGCCGGTGGGATACTGACGCAATCACGGGTGGGGCCCAGTTTTAAGGCTTTAAGAGTCGGGGAGGAAGATCTTTGTGATTGTGTGGCCTGCATCCATGTGCAAATGGTCTAATGATTTTGGACCGTCCATGTGGTGATCCTTGGTTTGGCCCTTCCATGTGGTTTGCAATGCTGTAGGGACCATCAGAGACAACAATCTGAATTGAGAATTTGGCCATTTGCACGTCCACTGTGAGGCCCACCGGATCGATGGTTTGGATCATGTGAAAAGGATACGGTTAGTAAGCTGTACACTAGTCGAACCGAGCCGAGCTTGGCCAGCTCAGCTCAACTCGGCCAACCAGCTACTTCAGCTCAAACTCAGCCCAGCTCGGGTCCTTACGCTCGCCCAGGTGGTAGACTCCCGGGAGTTTCAACTCCCTGTCAAGGGTTCGAGTACCACAGGTGATGAAATTCCACCAGCGTGAGTGTGTGGGGGTGTGGGTGCGTGTGTTAATTAAAAAATAAAAAAACTCGGCTCAGCTCCATCCTTCAGTTGAATTGGTCAATTCAGTTCAGCTTGATCAGCAGCTCAAGTCAACTGAAATGCGTTGGAGCTCAATCTTCCAACTTAAATTAAATCATATGACTTGAGTTTGAGTTTAGGTTTTAGAAATTTAAATATGTATTAACTTTGATCTAAGTTGCATTAATTCGAACAAAGTGAAATTTAAGTCAAATTCTGAGTTGATTCTAGTCAAGCCAGTGTAGTTCCAACTCGGCTTGAAATTTTTTGAACGCAAAAATCAGCTTGACATGGCTTGCAACTTGTTTGAAGCCGACTGGAGCTCTCAGTTTAGACACACCTCTGCGTATGGATAATGAAAAAAATAAAAATAACATCCTACCTGCCTATTCCTAGGCCCAATGGAAGTGTGGACCAAATGCAAAGGATGTATTTATATAATAAAAGAAAGGAAAAAAAAAAAGGTACATCCCACCTGCCCATCCACTTGTGTGGCCCATGGGATCAAAGGTTTGGATTATATCCAAAGAATATATGTAATAGAAAAGACAAGGGTGATTGCCCTATTCACTGTGGAGCCCACCTGATCGATGATTCTGATCACATGAAAAGGATATGAGTAATAAAATATAAAAATAAAAAACCGATCTGCATATCGGCTGTGGAGGCCACCTTATCAATGGTATGTAGAAAGGAACAAAAGACTGTTGGGGCCCACCTTATCAATGTTCTGTTAAAAAAATGTATGTAATAAAATAGAAAAGCAAAGCGACCTGCATTTCAAATTTGGGGCCCACCTAATCAACGGCCAATAAAGCAACAAAAGACTTGGGCCCACCTGCCGAATGTAAAATGAGTACCAAGAAACTATCGGACCCATCTGATCAATAGTTGTCAGAGACTAACCAAAAAAATTCTCGAGGCCCACCTGACCAATGGTGTATATAAAATAAGGAACAAAAGATTGTTGGGACCCACCAGATAAGTGGTCTGTGATTAAAGGAACAAAAGACTGTGGGACCCACCTGATCAATGGTCTCTTAAATAAGGAACAAAAATTTCAAGGCCCACCTGATCAATGGTGTGTAAAAGAGAAACAATGGACTGTGGACCCACCTGATAAATGGTCTGTGAAAAAAGCAGAAAAAACCAAAAAAGAAACAAACTTCCGACCTGCCGGATTCGAACCAGCGACCTAAGGATTAACTGCAACACACTACAGTCCTCCGCTCTACCAACTGAGCTAAGGTCGGCTTGTTGATGCATTATTGCTCAAAGTTCTACTTGTTTCATTTAAATTTCATGAGAACTGAACAATTTGAAAAGTATTACTGATTCACATGCAGGATATTAGCACACACGTGCCTGATGGATGTAAGTTTATCTTGAGACCCTCCTATTTAATGGTCTGGATCTCTCACGCTTGTACTACGAAGGCCTAGCAGTGGGCGGGCCTGGGCCCGAATATTTAAAATGTTGATTTTGCCGGGCCCAGGCCCGCCCTATTGCCAGCCCCAGTGCCTTGTTGGCACGTGTCTGAAAAGGGTCCTGTGACCTCTCACTCGGCGATCCTCAGCGTTGCATTTGTACAGACTGGTGGGGCCTTTCAAATGGAAGGCTCAGATTGTCAATCAGACCAATTTTCCATAAACAACCTTGACCATCTCCATTGTAGGTTGTTGACTGAATGGACGTTCCAGATTGACTGATTGGACTCTCCACGTGTCCCCCCGCAACTAGTAGCACGAAAGAACTCCGGTGAACTGTGAATTCTGTGGACATGCACCCAATCTTTATGGTCATGGCATACCAGAACATCAATCCAAACCGTCCAGATCATAGGCCCCACTGTAGATGTACCATATATGAACTCAGATGGACCGTACGAACCTATCTTGCCAATTTGTAAAATCTAACGGACATCTAAAAGGTGAAATTGTCTACGTTCCAAATTCAACCAACAAATGTCTCTTGATCAAGGGTTAGTATTGTCTAATTAATCTTATTTCTGGGCTATGTCCCATCTACGGTGGGTCCATCTTTTTGAACGGTTTGGATTCAACCCATGTTTTTTGTGAGGACATTGACATTTTGCATACACCATTAATGGAATGGAATCAATTCCCGGAATGTAAAGTGGACGTCTTCAATCATAAAAGAGTGGGTTAATGATGGCTTCTTTTTCCAAAATGTCTACTTTTTCAAGACTGAGAAATAGACCACCCTTTCGTGGGACCCACCAATATAGGCAAGGCGGACAGAGGATTGCGTCCAGCCCCACCGTTGATGTAATCCGTCTAGGGAGGGGCTCTATGGGGCCAACTGGGATGTATGGGTTGTATCCGTACCGTCCATCCATTTTTCCAGATCATTTTATGGTATGAACCCAAAGAAACAGGAAGAACTAAATCTTAGGTGGACCACACCAAGGAAACAGCGGTTATTGAACGTCCACTGTTTAAAAAACTTCCCAAGGCCCACTGTAATGTTTATTTGCCATCCAAACTGTTCATAAGGTCATATAGACCTGGATGAAGGGGAAAAAAAAAATATCAGCTTGATACAAAACTTCCAGGGCTCCAAGGAAGTTTTTAATGGTGGTCCTTCAATCACTACTGTTTGCTCCACCTGTGCCGTGGATCTGCCTCATTTTTTACCTTTCATTATAAAATGATCGGGCAAAATGGATGGACGGCATGGATAAAACCCATATATCACAGTGGGCCCCACAGACCCCTGTCTGGACGGATCAGGACGCAATTGGCTTCCTGACCCACACATGATTTGACTCGTCTGAGTCAACTCAGACTCAGGTTGAGTCCACTTCGGTTAGGCAAAAATATGCCTGACTCATCCGACTCAACTCATGACTGAACGAGTCAGTACGAATCACTGAGTCTTTAAAAACATTTGGACCATTTTTCTACTTCTAATCATTCATTTCTAGCCCACCATTTTCAATAGAAGAATATTGCTCAATATGTTAAAATTATCAGCTTTTGCAAATGGGTCCCACCTTTCATGATCCAGACCGTTGTTTTATTGTTTCTCACAGTGGATGAACCACAGTTGTCTACTTTGAGCTGAAAGAAGGATACTAGTGGCTAGTATCCCTCCACGATAGATAATGTTTATATGTTCTAGAATAAAAGATTCTATTGTTGATAACATCTATATGTTCTAGAATAAAATATGATATTTTTTATAATATTTATATGTTCTAAAATAAAATATGCTATTTTTGATAATATTTATATGTTCTAAAATAAAATATGATATTTTAGGTCAGACCATACAACAACGTATCAAAATAAATAAATGCCCAGAACAAAGATACGCAATTTGTTATAGGGTCTCTCGTACAGTGGCCCACATGCATTCATGCCATGTCCATGCACAGGAGCAGTTTGGCTTGTGATTTTATTTTTTTATTTTTTTTATTTTTAAAAGCTCAGAGTTTTAAGTCTGAGGGTACAATAATAAAAGAAAATTTCACATTAGGCAAACAAATGTATTCAAGAAAATGAATTTTGTATATATGACTTTATTTCTATAATAGAAAAATGAAAGCTAAATTTATAAAAATGAAAGGCTCATGATCCAAAGTTAAAACCGGATAAGATAGCGCATGAGGGAAAATCAAGGAAAATGTAAGCCAAGGGCTCGGTACATGTAGGGATGAGGGAGCGAAATCAGAGCCATTCATCATCAAGTCCAGCTATGTAAAGGAGGGTTGTGCATTGTTGTTTTGAAATAGTTCAAGATACGTGATCAGTCCCACTTCTAGTTTGTGTTTTCTAGTTGATGGTATTGCCTAATCTTAGTCTACCATTTCAATAGTAGAAAAACTAAACATTACACCCAGTTTGCCTTGTATGTTGTAGCCCACATAAAGAGTGCAATTGTTTGATTTTGCAACCAAGGGTCCAAGCATTATTTCTAACCTCATGGAAAGCTCATATCTCACTCACATATAGATATGTATGACTCAACATTCATGTGGAATTAGCAAACATTTAAACGTTGATTTTTTAAGACAAGGAGAGTGACTTTGGTGAGTCTATAGAAGTAGAAGCACCTCATGTTAGATCTGTATAGTGGAATTGATAAATCATTTATATATTAATAATGAAGATTCAATACAATAACCTGAAAGTATACTTAATTGGAAAGACATTCTTGATGTCTCGATGTTCCGACAAGAATCTTGATCTTCCGCACCTCACACCCTTAAAAGAACCTATCAATAGGACTAGAGTTTCTCTCTTATGTTCATAAGAGGACAAAAACATGTATTTATAGGAAAAATAACTAGAAGCTTACCCATCACGCTTCTCACCTCTAGAGTCTTTATACTGTAGGTTTCCAAATCTGGCTTAATAACCGAGTAAAAGGACCACGGTTCAAGCGTTCTACCCTAAACATATTTGCAATAATTATAACTGTGGTGGGGTTCATTGAATCGCTCAATTTGAATAATCCAACTATCTGAAGTAAACCGATGATTATGTATGGCCCACCTGATAGAGTATTACACCTCATGTTTGAATTATGTGTCATGAATGACATAGTTTCATTTAGCAATGTAATGATTGGTATGGATCGATCATGTAACTATTAGGATGGGACCCACTTAATTTATATGTATATACAGTCAACTATAAGCATAAAATATAATGGATAGACCTTTATAGAGTTACATTGGGAGAAGGCTTCTCTCGTAGTGATGGGATCAAGGAGCCGTGGGCTTGGAAGAGTCTTACAATGAGTTAAATATTCACATGATTCCTTTATGAAGAGACGCTCGGTCCCCGAATCTACACTGTGCATGTACGACTCTCCCATTATAGTCTACAGTGTAATACAGGTTTGGTACAGACGGAAGAAGGAGATGAGCACGATAAATGATATTCAATCAAGGTACGCAATCTGGTGGTTGAAGACATTAGATTAATGCTAATTTAGATCCTGAAATCCATTGCGGATTTATTTAACATCTCAAGATCTAGGCTCTTTGGAAAAAAAGGGATAGGTTGTAATAATTTTTTCAATACCGACTATTTTAGCGGCTTATGGATGTGATTGCATTTATTCTGTCCTTTATCTATAATATTTAAGACTCGAGAAAGAAATGGTAGTGTAAGAAACACCCAATGAGATACACCCATTTACTCTTACTGTCACATGCGTTTTTGGTCCAAATTTCGAACCGTGCTACAGTTGACTTGATTGGACCAGACTAAACCGTCCAAATTATGGGTCCCAGATCAGATGTATCATGCACCAAAACTTACGCTTACTTGATTATCTGACCATTGGATTAGTGGACACTCTTCGGCTGGTTAAAAAATGAAAATATCCAATGGTCCTATTTGAGCAAACAAGCATCCACGAATTAGAGGATAGGATTGTTCCACCAATCTGATTTTGGGACTCTGATTAGACAGTGAGTCCACAATCAAGTCGGTTCAATTTTAGTCAATGAATCTCACTTCTTTTTTCTTATTTTTGGTTAGCTAGTTAGTACACACCCATATCAGTACACACACTCCATGTTAGCCAAACCCGCTAGGGATCGATGCCAAGTCCTCAAGTGTTGAAACGAGGTATCTCCACTCAGTCTGCTAGTTGAGATATGGATCTGGGTGTGAATGTCTGCATTTCAAAGTGTCAAACTCTACCAAAGTATCAAATAACTCCTCCCAATAAATGCGAGGAATGCTATATGGCAAAATTCTTTTAAGGATAATTTTTTAGTATAGACGTGGCCTACCATCCACAGTTTTTTATTTGACCTGGATGAAACCTATCTTACCAATTTAGACCTTTACTTTATTAATCTAAACCTTTACCTGCACGGACAAATCAATAAAAATGAAAATATTCATACTTTTTTTAACTACTTTATCCTACAAACTAGATATATTTATATCCAAAACCCTCTTTCTATACTCTAAATATTTACTTCGTAACATAAGATTTCGCCCTTTCATTAAAAACAATAAAAAATAAATAAATAAATAAAGGTATAAAAAGTAAGCATCTACCGTGCTAATTTTTTCTTCTTTTGAGGATGACTAAACTCAATTGCACTGGATGGGGACCATGCTAGTAGAGCAGTCATCAGGTTGGGCCAAGGGTGGCCCAATCCAGACCGTTTAAATTCTAGGCCTAAATTTTTAGGCCCACCAATACCCAGCAGACCTAAATGTTAAATCCAAGCCCATGTCTGGTCCATTTATCTTTTGGACCTGAAAACTAGGCTAAAACTGGGCCCATGGACCTAATAAAAAGCCCATCTTGGCTTATCATGGCCCATTTAGACAGACAGCCCGGCCCATTGTTAGCCGAGTGGATTTGGGCTGAGTTATGAGTGAGAATTGGACTCCAAATTCAATTAATGAGAATGATTTTGAGAAAAGGGTCAAAGATTGAATGGGTAGGATCTTGCAAATTCAGGAATTCCGAGGGCATGATCCATCCATCATGAGAAATCCACTCTGCCCATCAGTTTCTCAAGCTCACAATAGTACAGCTGTTCAAACCGTGTGGCAGAGTCAACACTCAGGTGGGCCACGTGAGAGAAAATGATTAGAATGAAAATGTACACTGTTAAAACCTTCCAGGAGCCCACCATGATGTTTATATGCCATCCAAACCGTTCATAAGGTTATTACCACTAGGATGAACTGTAGGAAAAAAAAATATCATCCTGATCCAAAATTTCTGTAGCCCCCACAAAGTTTCCAATGGTGGGCATTCAATCCCCACTGTTTTCTTGTAGTGTGGCCTACCTTAGTTTTAGATATGCTTCATTTTGGAATCATTTCCCATTGTGAGCTTTCAAAACTGATGAATGGAGTGGATTTCTCACGGTAATCTTGGTGGGCCCCACATAGCGTCCGCGTACAGGCAATTCCTGTTGGCCGGGGGCACAGGCAATCCGCATCCTGGGTCAATCAATTTTAACCATCCCATTGCTCAGTGGGTGGTCCAAATTTTAAAAGAAGAATCAGATGGTTGATATCATCTTCTGTAGCTAGTAATTTGGACGGTCTGGATTTCTGTGCTACTAAGCTATGTCTACGTTTCAACGGTCATTGCCATTTTTCAAATGGTGTAAAACTCACATTGGAGTCTACCATCCGCGTGCTAAAAGACATCGCGCTGCCCAATGATTCCAACGCGAGTTTGATTCCGTCGAAAACACTTGCGTACGTCGCGGAGTCTGGGTTCATTTTCTCTAATGTAGGATAAAATATTTAAATTTAAAGAAATCCACACCGTCCATCAGGTGGACCATCCCATTTTTCACGTTGGTCCAAAAATTCAGGATGATTTAACACTATAATGGGGCATCTCATAAAATTATACTAAAAAACCTCTAAATTCACGTCGCATGGCCCACATGAGCTTATGAGTACTGTTAATTTTTGGGTGTTTTTCATACTGATGAGACCCATCAGATGAATGGATTTGGTGTCATACAAACACCACGGTGGCCCCAACACAAAACTAATTGTGGGCATCCAATGCCAACTTTTTTCTTAGGATGTGTCCTACCTGATTTATGGATGGTGATGATTTTAAGAAACTAAAGTGAACATGATGCAGGGTACCTGATGGACGGGGTGGATCTCATCAAATTTCCACCCACGTGGCTCTATGTGGGCCAGTTACGGTAGCCATTGGATTTACCGCATTCTATGTCCCTGATAATATTGGCCCAAACTATACGGACATGAAATCTAGGCCATTCATCAAGTAGGGCATAATGAAAACCTACCCTGTTCCAAAAATCACACCAGTCCACCGATCAGGAACGCTACACTTGTACGGTGATAATTGGACGGCTAGGAAAAGTTGTCAGTAATCCATATTCAATATACTCGCCTGACTTACATATCTGATGAGTGGACGGACCTTTCCGTCATACCCGTGAATACCGACGGTCCACACATATGCCATGATGGCACGTGCGCCAACAAGCCGCATGTCGAACACGTGCGAGACATAAAAAGCCTCGGGAATCAATGCCCGGCTTAAAGAGAGGAAAAAGGGTTTGGCAGATTGATTGCAGCTTTGTACCTTTTCATGTGCTAATCTACAAAGCGTGCTCTTCACACCACCGTTCCACCTGTCCCCACCACATGACCCACTTTAATACCGGGTAACACCTTAGCCTTGATGATTGTACTCTTAATGTGGGTGTTACTCTTAATGTGGGCCCACCTTGATGATTTTTTGTATATCCACACCGTTCATCTGTTTTTCCAGATTATTTTACAATATGGTTCCAAAAATTAAGCAGATGCAAGTCTCAGGTGGACCACTCCATGGGAAACAGTGATGATTGAATGCCCACCGTTAATGTTTGAATGCCCACAGTTAAAAACTACTTGTGTCACCCCATAATCTTTATACAAAACTTTTTTAATGGTAAATCATCACTATATCCTATGTTGTGTTCCACTTATGACATGTTTGGGAGGGTGGATTTGAACCCCTGGATTCCGAACTCCCTGGATTTCAAATACCCTTGTTGTATTTGGCACTCTAGATTTAGAATAACTTTAATTAGAAAGTAGTTATTTATAGTATATTTGTAAGGGTTTGAATTTAATTACTAAATCAATTTTAATATCTCTAATTAGTGAACTTATGTAATTTTTAACACAATGGTTATAATTAGCTCATTAAAATATATACTTTGCCAAAAAATAATGAAATTCCAAGTCTCAATTGGGCCACAAGCACAAGATCACATCCGAGTGACTAACCAACAATTTTTAGCTGTTGATTTACATGGACAATGTTTGGACAGTATTAATCTTTGTATTAAAGTAATTATAGTGATGCAATTGATAATCTAATTATTTTAGGATATCATTAGTGGGCCATGTGTCCAATAGATTAATAGTCTAATGATACACATGTTACACATGCAACTATGAGAATCATTTTAGTTGTAATCCAAGGTCTCACCTTAGATTTCAAACCGCCTAGATTTAAAAACCTTAGTTATTTTATGGTGCCAAACAATTAGGGGATTTGAAATACTCTCTAAGTCCATGGTGCCAAATGACCCCTTAAGTTTTGAATCTACTTCGTTTCTCAAGACATCTAGCATGAGCTGGGAAACTTGGGCATAGACATAAAACATATTCATCAAAGTATGCCCCACATAATAAGGGTAACACCTAATCCTTACCCTTGAATGCTCCTTGTCCAATGAGCTTTTACATATAGGCCCATTGGACCTGATTCAAGACCATGTTCAATGGACCATGGTTGAACCTATTGTGGGCTTCGAAGTTGCTAGCTCATGATCACATTGAGTTGAAATTTAATCGAGAGATTGTTGGAAGGTGCTTGATATTTCCTATGTCAAAAATTATTATCTTAAATGAAGGTTTTCATGCTTGAGTTGTGGTTTAAAACCAGCATCACAAACACGAGGTTCTATCTCGTTAAAGTGCTCTTTAATGGAACTTTATCTTTAACTGGTTGTGGCTATGGAATCATCGTTCCACTAGTGGGTTGGGACAGTCCATCTCATCAATTCACCCAAATTAAAACTATGCCGAATTGGACAAGTCAGCAATTCACAATAAATGCTCTTTATTGGAACTTTATCTTTAGAACTTTATCTTTAGCGAGTTGATTCACTTGATGTGTTGGAAAAACACTGACAAGTCAATGTTATTCCATGAGCTAGTTATTCAATCATTGGCGCGTGGAACATGGGGGGGATGTTTATGGCCAGATTTGGTTAAGTAGAAGGGAATTCATGACCCAGGTCTAGGTTATAACCCTAGACTTGATCAATTGATATATTTAATACATTAGAGTGAATAAGTACATATACAAGCAAGATATTGGACTAAGAGAATCCAAGCATCATCTATTAGTTTGGGTCATGCTCGAATTTGGTTTGTCCATTTTCTAATTCCCTACTTAAAGTAAACTTTTTATTAATGTGCCTTTTTAAATTGAAAAATAAGATCTAAAAGTTAATTTAAGTGTTAAAATTTAAAGTGTTGAATTGTAATTTTAAAAATATTTTAATTAAAAGTGAAAACAAAAATTTATGTAACACCAGCTTTTAGCATTAATTGAAGGCAGAGATGTTCGAAAAAATACCCATATTTCATATTTTTAGCAACAATTAGGGCTCATTTGGTTACCACCAAATAAGTTACTTTTTTAAATTACAGCAGTAGATACGTAACTTATTTGAAATAAGTTTGCGTTAAGATCAATTTTAAGTAACTTTTTTAATTAAAAGTACTTAATCACTTTAGTTTAATTAGTAGAAAGCAAGATAAGTTACTTGAGGTATAAATAACTTATCTTAAGTAACTTACGATCCAAACGACCCCTTAATTTAAGCACTAGATAAGTTAGATTTGTCAAATGATATGAATTAGTAAAAATTATTGAAAATTTTAAAATTTGGTGATAAGTACTAAATTTAAGTTTTAACAAATGCCGCCTAAATAAATTTCTTGTTTTATATGTTTCCCTTCCTATGAATTGGGATACAAGTGTTTGTAGAAAAGGATGTTTCTACTGTTCTTGTTCATTTATGTGTAAAAGCTATTTATAATTATATATTTAGAATTTATTCATTTACATGTAAACATTATTTAATTAATGTGAAAGGTCAATTATATTATGTGTATGCCACTACATCCACACATCACAATAATTAAATGTCACAAAATCAAATCTATCTAATTATCAGGTAGGATGCACTACAGAGATTAAACATCCCCACAAAACTTCCACATCCCCATACTGGTGGCCCACTTAATCGAAATCACATTATTTTTTAGGCATCCTAGGGTTAGGATCCATGCACAAATCACAGTAGACTTAACACTAGGACAGTACTAAAAAGAGTCATTTTCCATAAACAAGGCGAGATTTCGACATCTTCCTTGGAATTTTAGATTTTAGTTACCTAACATTAGGAGAAATGTCACTATGAGTTACAGTACTCTAAGTTGTATTGAAACACGTGGGCAGTACAATCCATTGATCAAGACAGTTCATTAGGTCCAACGCACATTTTATAAGTGGCCGTTGAAACATCACACCAATCTAACAAATATGAATCATTTGAACAATGACCTTAAATATAGACGTTTAAGATTATTTTCACAAAAAATAAGTCTATCAGTGATTTGATACATTTATTTGTTAGGGACCATCATGGATTGCTTACGGTAAAGAGAATCACATTTGCAACCATTACCAACCATTGCTTGGAAAAAGGATGACTATTGAAGATAAGGTCAAATCAAGGATGGATTGGACCGTCTGATCAATGTGAGTTTTTTCATGATAGCTTATGAAAATGTGTTTTAAACTTAATGGAGAGCTCAGACTGCTTGATTGAACTAAGTGAACCAATGCAACTATAAATCAGGTCTGATCTCACCTTAGTTTCATTTCGGGTGGCCCCCATCTAGCCCCATTTAAAACTTGGGTCCTAAATGGATCCAATTGGCAACTTTGACATATTATACCCCATTTCAAATCTGGCCCTCCCCGCGGATCCCACCTGGATCAAAGCCCAAAAGACGCATTGGATAGATAATCTTGTTACGGGGAAGAAGGGATCAACCTATAGGAGAAGGTCAGGCCGAAATTTTAGAATCTGCTTCCTAATCAAAGTCCGTGACCAAAGAACATTTTCACAAGAGCATTACCTTCGATGATAACAAGATCTCCAGAGTTTGTCAAAAATGTCCCGTTCTTCTGCCAGACTAAAAGAGATAGGTCAGCATAACCCAAGTCGGTATGACCTAGGTCCCCAAGGCCCGGGTCAATGTGACCTAGGTCGGCACGACCCAGGTTAGCATGACCTAGGTTGACACGACTCAAAGTGACATATCTCTCCCAAGTCAGGTCGGCCAAGGCCACCTCAACTTCTCATTGCACGTCTCCACTGGTCTCAAAAAATCAGATTTTGTCTAAGAAAGATCTGACCAAGGTATTCTCTAAAGATTTTGGAGGATATTTGTGACACGTTCGGAATCTCAAGATCTTCAGCAAGGATATCGAAGATGCTCCCACTAGTGCGGGATTCGAATCCATATTATACACCTATCAAATAGGGAGATCTTCTTTACACCATCGTCTCTCTTAAAACTATAAATAGAGATACCTCTCTAATGGTGAAAGGTACACACTATCTTTAGCCCTAAAATTTTCAATACTCAATTAGACCCAAATCTCTTTCCTAACTTAGGCATCGGATAGTCCACTGCTCTAACTAGGGTCTTCCTTATTTGTTCATTGTCTGGATAAGCAGGTACAGAAAGGGCTAACCAGATTTCTACATCCACAAATCCTAACCACATATGGTGGTCATTTGGAGCTAAAATCATTCGATGAACCCCATTCAACAAACGAATTTCCATCATAGATACTTAGGCCATTTGTGGAGTGGTCGCATGTGCATTGTTCACCATAGAATGCTAATGTACCGAATAGCTTAACATTCCAATTATGAATTTGACACTGCTAAATCCCTTGTATTTGCTAGAGAGCCACGGGATATTTGCAAGATCCAAGCAATCCATTAGGGGTCCCACCTTAGATTAGCCACGCCCAAAAAATTACACTAATTAACAATATTAATCAATCCAATTAGATGACTTTTGACCCTTTAATGCGGACCGTCGGTTTATCTGTCTGGAAGTCCATTCATAGGATACTGATTGAACGGTTATGATTGCAGGATGGTAGCTACTTTAGGGCTTTGATGAGTAATCATGATGAGTGTGGCAACATATTGAAATTATTCGGTTGGTCCACTACAATATTCTAATAAAAGCTGTCATAATAAGGCTCTTATCGTATCATTGCTCTTGAACCTTTTGATTAAATTCTAAGGCCCAATGCACCCACTCATTCTGTGCAAGTGGGGCCCATTATCTGGTGATCCAGACCACGGATGTGATAGGACCCAATGCATATTGAGGGGTGCCAGAAAATAAAAATAAATAAATAAAAAAGATTGGAAGCTCCTAGTCATCCTTCTTTGGCCCTTTTCCCAAAACTTTGCAGTTTGTTTTCTTAACCATTTATTTATAGGCTACTGATGGGAGGTCCAACATCTTTCAAACCGAAAGATTTGAAGTATAAGATGCATCTTATACAGTTAGCCGTGTTTAGGGGCGCTGGACCAACAAAGGCCCACCTCATCAACGGCCAGAAACCGAGTCAAAATTAGAAGAAAAGGACAAGGGCTACCCCAACCTCCTACAGAGAATTGCATGCATGGTCACCCTACCACCGCTGACCTCCTTGGTGACCTGACTCTGTGCTGCCCTAACATGACTTGTGTATTTTATCATGCTGTCTATATGTTTTACAAGCTCATTTTAGGGTATGGGCCACACTGCAAGAAATACAGGGAATAATAATGTCCATCGTTGAAACCTTCTTGGCCCACGACATGTTTATTTGCCATCCAACCTATTCATAAGGTGACAATGACATGGACGAAGGGAAAACTTAAATATGATCAGCTGTTGAGTGCACGCCTTGCTCTCATAGAGAATGTTAGGATGGGTGTGGTGTTGACTCAGGTGGTAGACTGAGTGAAAGATAACTCATTTCAACACGGACGTCTTGGTATCGATTCCCTAAAGGGGGTGGCTAACACTGAAGTGTGAACTGACAGTTGGTGTACTAACAATTTAAAAAAAATAATTAAAATAATAATAATAATAATGTGATATTGTATTTATATGGAATCTCCACTAACCAATGAAGATCTAAGGTCTAATAAAAACTATAGATCCACTTAAGAGCTGAGGAGACAAGCAAATCCTTTAATTTAAGTGACTCTTGCAGTTCCTTTATGGCAAAAAAATATTAATAGCTTTGGGTGATGAAAAGAAGAAGAATAAGAGATTAGACACATTTTATCATCTGCACAGGGTGAAGTTTTTATTTTATGAGATTTTGAATTTTTATTAGAGGATTTAAATTTTTTTGGAAGTGATCACATCAGAAGTTGAAGTGAGCAAATGCCAGAGCAGAAATAAGAAAAGAATAAAAGCACAGGTGAGATATTTGAATGTTACATGTGAGATATTGGTGTAACCTTGTATTAATACGAAAGAAAAATAATAATAAAAAAAAAAAAAAAAAACCAAACACTCTTAAATAAAAAGAGCTTAACTTAGCATCTTCAATTCTAACTGTATTATAATGAGGGAATTTCTTATGAAAATTTGGTAGCCTTTTATTGCAACTAAGATCTTCCTCTTGGACATGTGGAATTAGAGAACGGAGTTCATAGGCACCCAATCTCAATCTTAGGAGTTGAAAAAAATAAAATGAGTTGAAAAAAATAAATGAATGAATTGAATAAAACACATGTATACACTGTCCAGTATATACAATGGTAAGAGAGTTGGGGCAATGGATAGTGCTATGTGGGCCCCAATGACATGTATTTTATCCATGCCATTTATCTATTTTGAATTGTTATTTTAAAGTATGATCCTCAAAATAGATATACTTGGAAAGCACCATAACAAAGAGTGATGATTGAATGCCCGCTGCTAAAAACTTCCTAGCACCCAAGTGTAATGGTTACATGCCATCAAACCCATTCATCAGGTCAGAGAGACCTGGATGAAGCTTAAACACAAATATCAGTTTGGTCCAGAACTTTTGTGGCTCTTTAGAATATTTTAGTGGTGTGTGTTCAATCACCACTGTTTCCTGTGGTGTGGCCCACCGGAGATTTTGATCTGTCTCATTTTTGAGCTAATACCCTGAAATGAGCTGGAGAAATAGATGGACAGAGTGCATAAAACACATGCATCATGGTGGGCCCACGGGGCACCATCTGGCAGTGTCACTAGCAATCGCATCCCCCAATATCCAACTAGATTCTGTTTGTTAACCACTAGTTTATAAAATTTCTAAACAATTGAAACTGATCGGCCGGACACGTGGCATGCACTATCTGATGATCTCAATCACTAATTCCACCTATTAGCCACTTCCAATTCATAATAAACTATTCATTTGACGGCCACCAAGTGCACCATTGACACTTTTGGGTGATGGTGATTTCCAGCCTATGATCCATCGACTCTGTCGCCCACAATTTGGACGGTCTAGATTGATGGGCCGAGATGGCACATTTTTTAAAAAATAAATCCTGACAAAATCGCAGCATAGTCAACGCAAAAAAATAAAAAATAAAATCAGAACGTTGGATACGGTGCAACTGACATTAGAAAAAGCGAAAATTTTCGGTGGTCTTGCAGAGGGAAATGGATGATACACAGTCACTAGAAATTACCTGGAAATTGCAGATGTGGCGTAAAATCAATTCAAATTAAGCTGTCCAAATTATCAGTCCTACCTTAAGATATATCTTGAAGTAAAAATTACTCTCATTTGCTTATTTGAATATTGGGTTCGTGGACATTATTGGACGGTTGAAAATGAAAGTTTTGAATTGTCTATTAATCAAAGGTTAGAATTGTCAATTTTATTTAATTTTGGGCCCAAGAAAAAGCTTGCCGCCTTATCATCATCCGCACAATTCTTTCACATATTCCCCATTTCCTTCCACTTTCCCCATAATCGTATGACTAGAGGTGGGCATGTTGGACCCGATCCGATGGATCCGACCTGAGTCGGTATCATTTCAAACAGAATCGGCGGCCTAAATCAGCCCTGATCGAGTTTGTCAATTCAGATCCGATCGTTTTTCGAGTCGGATTCGGATAGACGTGTATTCGGATAGAATCGATCCGAAAACCTAGACCGAAAGGGTCTGACCTAACCCGACCTGAGATGTAAATATCTCTCTAAACAAAAGTCTTACTGCTCAGGCTTTTCGTTCGGTGCAAAAAAAACCCCGCCCAATGTATACCTGAACCCCTCAACTCTATCTCTCTATCTCTCTCTATCTTTCTCTCTATCTGTCTATCTCTCTCTATATATCTGTCTCTCTATTTCTGTTGAAGAAGAAGGCTAGCTAGATGTCCAGTGGTAGATTAAATCCTTCTCTTTCTGCCGTTGGGTTTTGGAGCTTTATGGGATTTCTCTATTGGAGAGAGATATATATTGAGAAATTGTGTATAGTTGTGTACGGAAGAGAAAAATAGAGAGAGAGAGAGAGAGAGAGAGAGAGAGAGAGAGTCGTAGCAGGTATTGATTGAAGAATGGTGTACGAAGCGGATCAACTGGTGTAACGTCAGCAAGTTCTGTGGGTCTGATCACGAGGTATGTGTTATATCCAAACCGTCCATCCATTTGGTGAGCTCATTTTAAGGCTTGAGACAAAAAATAAGACAGATCTAACCATCAATTGGACCACACTGCAAAAACTAGTGGGAGATTGAATGTCTACCATTGAAACCCTTTTTAGGGTCACAGAAGTTTTGGATCAATATGAAATTTGTTTTTTCTCTTCATTCAGGTACGTGTGACTTTATGAAATTTATTTTTGCTCCTCATTTAGGTACTTGTGACCTTATGAACAGATTGGATGTAAAATAAACGTTATGGTGGGCCCTACAAATTTTTTAACTGTGAAAATCATTATCTCCGCCGCTATTTATGGTGTGGTCAAGATGATCTTTAGATATGATTCATTTTTTGGATAATGCTATAAAATTATCTCTAAGAATAGATGAACGGTGTAGATATAATAAATACATCACTGTGGGGGCCATGTAACTTTGATCTCCTTTGAACCATTCTCACAACTCAGAGCTCGAGGAGTGTCAGTGCTGTCTTCGCACGACACGTACCTAGAGCAGCTATATAGCTAGTGCTAGCTATAGCCAACAAGCAATACTTGAGAATTATAACTTGGGAATTATAAAGCTTCTTCGAGAAGCTATGTAACGAGTGTAAAGCTTCTTCAAGAAGCTATATAGCTGTACGTTTTTATCTTACTGAGTAAACTATGTGGGGTCCATCTTGAAATTTTTGGTTTATCCACACCGTCCATCAGTTTTTTCAGATCATTTTAGGGGTTGATACTAAATTTTAAGTATATTCAATAATTAAGTAGATCGCACCATAGAAAACACTGAGAATAATGATTTCCACACCGTTGAAAGAAATGAACGATCCGAACCTTACCCAATCCGATCCAACTCGGTTTTCCTGACCGAGTCGGACTCGGATCGATTTAGGCCAGCAGGAGTTCGGATCAGTTCGAGTTAGATGACCCGGACTCGGTCCCGGATCGGATCGAGTTCGGGTCAGGCCCTGCAAATTTCGAACCGAGTCGAGTTGGACCCAATCCAATTCGACTCGGTCCGATACCTAGCTCTACGTATGACTCTTACTTTTTAAAAAATGTAAATATCTCCATATCATTTGAATTATTATAATTACCCCCACCTTCTTCCGCAGATTCCTTCTATGCATGTGAGGTTATGGTCCATCCAGAGAATAACTTTCAACCTCTCGTTTGTACAGGGAAACCAAACCTGTCCAAGGGAGCGGATTAGGTGTACCTGCCTCACCTAAGACAGTGCAACCCTTACTGTGGTTAGAGGTGGGCATCAGACCGAGTCGGATCGGATTTGGCCCAACTCGACCAGATTCGAAATTTGTAGAGCCTGATCTGAACTCGTTCCGATCCGAGACCGAGTCTGGATTATCTAACTCGAACAGATTCGAACTTTTGTTGACCTGAATCGATCCGGGTCCGACCCGGTCAGGAAAACCGAGTCGGATCGGATTGGGGAAGGCTTGAATCGTTCGTTTTTTCCAACGGCGTGAAAATCATTATTATCAGTGTTTCGTATGGTGCGATCTACTTGATTATTGAATTCACTTAAAATTTAGTATCAACTCCTTAAATGATCTGAAAAAACTGATGGTCGGTGTAGATAAACCAAAAAAATTCACGATGAGTCCACATAATTTACTCAGTTGAATAAAAACTACTGCTATGTAGCTTCTTGAAGAAGCTTTACACCGGTGATATAGCTTCTTGGAGAAGCTTTATAATTGTTATCTGTAGCTAGCACCAGCTAGCCTATGAAATTAGATCGTGTAGTATGCTCTTATCGTGCCAAGTAAACTCAGTTGGGCCCACCGCGAATGCATGTGGTTTATCCACGCCGTCCATTCGTTTTTCTAGATCATTTTATGGGTTCAACCCAAAATTGATGCATACACAAAGTTTAAGTGGGCCATACCACTGGAAAAAGTGGAACTATTGATTTCAATCGTTGAAAATTTTTTAAGGCCCCCAGTATGTTTATTTGTCATCCAACTTGTTCATAAGATGAGAAGGACATGGATGAATGGAAAACACAAATATTAGCTTGATCTAAAACCTCTGTTGTCCCCAAGGATTTTTCAACGGTAGATGTTCAATTCACACAGTTTCCGATGGTGTGGTCCATTTGAGGCTTGGATATAATCCATTTTCGGGATAGAGACCTAAAATTATGTGTTAAAATAAATGGACAGAGTGGATACAATGCACGAATGACACAGTGACCCACGGAGTTTACTCAGTACACTTACCGTACTGAGTACTCAGTACGCAATCTGCTTCCCTAGCCTATAGGCTATAGCTGCTCTTGGTACGTGTTGTGCGAAGACAACACTGACGCTCCTCGATCTCCGAGTTGTGAGAACGGTTCAAAGGAGATCAAAGTTACATCTTACGTGGGCCCCACAGTGATGTATTTATTATATCTACACCGTTCATCTATTTTTAGAGATGATTTTAGAGCATTATCCAAAAAAATGAATCATATCCAAAGATCATTTGAACCACACCATAAATAGCAATAGAGATAATGATTTTCGCCGTTAAAAAATTTGTAGGGCCCACTACAATGTTTATTTTACATCCAATCTATTTATAAGGTCACAAGTAACTGAATGAATAGGAAAAATAAATTTCATAATGATCCAAAATTTATGTGACCCTAAAAAGGGTTTCAATGGCAGACGTTCAATCACCTACTAATTTTTGAAGTGTGGTCTAGTTGATGGTTAGATCTGTCTTATTTTTTGTCTCAAGCCTTAAAATGAGTTGACCAAATGGATGGACGGTTTGGATATAACACATACCTCGTGATCAGACCCGTTACATCGGCCGATCCAACCAATCTGCTTCAGTCAACTTCGGGTTTGACCGTCAAGACACAGCCTGTAAACAGCTATATGCACCTGATACGAGTATGACTCTCTCTCTTTCGAATTAAACTATACACCATTTCTCTGTATATATTTCTCTCCAACAGAGAAATACCATGAAGCTACAAAACCTAACAACAAAAAAAGAAGAATTTGATCTATCAAAGAACATCTAATTATCCTTCTTTTTACTCTCTTCTTCAACAGAGACAAAGAGGCAAATATAGAGAGAGATAGAGTTGGGCGGGACTTTTTGTCGCCGAACGAAAAGCCTAGACGATGAAATTTTTGTTTAGAGATATATTTACATCCGGGTCGGGTCGAGTCAGGTCAGTTTGGACCATTTCGGTTTGAGTTTTCGGATCGGTTCTGTCCGGATACACCTTTATCTGAACCCGACCTGAAAATGATCGGATCTGGATTGGCAAACTCGATCAGGGCCGATCTAGGCTGTCGGTTCTGTTCGGAACGGTACCGAGTCAGGTCGGATCGGGTCCAACATGCCCACCTCTAACTGTGGGGCCACCTTATTGATGCATGTATTTTATATCCATACCATTTATCTGTTTTTTTCAAATCATTTTAAGCGCTCGAGCTTAAAAATGAAGTAATTTAATGTTGGAGAACTGCAGAAGCACACAGAGATGAATCTAGGAGAGTAATCCAATAGCACCGGGTAAGAACAAAAAGAATATAATGATTTTTTTATTTTATTTTTTTATAAACATAACGATTTTAATGTGAAAAATTTCTTGCAAGAAAAAACCACGACATAAAGGGACAGATATCACTGTGAAAGCAGAAATTACAAAGAAAAGTGCTTACCTAATTCAAACAACATCGAATCTCACCTTTGCTACACCCTTTCGAAATCCTTGGACAATTTAGAACCTCTAGAATACTCTCTCAATCTCGTTTACATTCATATATATAAGCCAAAAAGGAATCCCAAACAAAATTGGAAACAAATCTCGTAAAACCGTAGTTTTGCATAAATCTGCGTCAAATTATTCGATGTCATCGAAATTTATCCTTTGATGGTATCAAAGCCATGTCGATGGCATCGAACTAACACCCAAACTATTCAGAGATAAAACTGAAAATTTTGATTTTCACCAATTGCATCAAGCCTTGTTCAATGGCATTGAGCAAACTTTCGATGTCATCGAACATATATTAATAACATCGAAAAGACACCCAGATAGTCTAGCGACCAACTGAAGAAAATTCAAAAAATCTCGATGGGATCGAGCATTGTTCAATGCCATCAAATTAATTGTCGATGCCATCGACAGTTCCTATATTTGACTTGATTTAAGACATTAAATATAATAATATCCACCATGTCTCTCAATCATTAAACATGTACCTTCTTATCCTCCTCTCTTATCTCTGCCTCGCATCATAGCTCCTTTATCGCTTCTTGTGCACACTCTGACCTCCTTTTGCACCATCGCCAAGCAAAGAGAAGTTGTACAGAACTTTATCTTCTTTCTACAAACAACCTTAGTGAGCATGTCCACCGAATTCACGCTAGTGTGAATTTTCTCTAAAGTTACGCATTCTTCCTCAAACACTTGTCGGATAAAATGGTGACAAATATCAATGTGTTTAGCACGTGAGTGATAAACATAATTTTTAGCCAAATTAATAGCGCTCTCACTATCACAATTAACCGGCACGACCTCCTACTAAAGCCTTAACAGATTTATCATGTCTCTTAAACAAACACCTTCTTTAAACGCTTCCGTCATTACCATATACTATGCTTCGATCGTGGAAAGAATCAGTATGGACTGAAGCTTCGACATCCAATTAATTGCTCCACCCATTAATACAAACGAGTAACCTAAAGTCGTCTTTCTAAAATCCACATTACCTGTGTAGTTGCATCAAGCCTTATTCGATAGCATCGAATAAACCTTCGATGTCATTGAACATATATCGATGGCATCGAAAAGACGCCCAGTTAATCCAGCGACCAATTGAAGAAAATTTGAAAAATCTCGATGGAATCGAGCACTATTCGATGCCGTCAAAGGTGACATCGAACAGACTGCCGATAGCATTGACATGCCCTTTATCTGACTTAATTTAAGACATCAAATACAACATTCAATTCTCAGGTGGACCTTTCCATAGGAAATGGTGGTAATTGACCATTAATGGACTATAAAATTTTTAGATCAAGCTAATTCATTTTATTTTTGTTCATTCGAGTTTTATGCTACCCTTTGTTTTTAACACACGCACTCACACCCCACATACTCACACACAATCACCCATGCCACATTGGCTAGTCCATGGTCTCAGTGTTGACATACGAGCTATCTGAGCCTTAGAGCCAGACTCAAGTTTATGTGACCTTATCAACAAGTTAGATGTGAAATAAACATTATTGAAACATTACAATGAGCTTTAAGAAGTTTTTTAATGATAGGGTGTTCGATCACCATAATTTCCTATAGTATGGTCCATATAAGATTTGGATCTTTATTATTATTATTTTATCTTATGCCCTATAATGATTTGACAAAATGGATGGACAATGTAAATATAGAATACATACATCATGATGGGCCCCATGGTAAGAGCTGCAATATCTTAGGTGAGGTTGCGGCGCACAATCCGCTCCCATCATCCAAAAGTTGGCCCCCATCATGAAGATAATTTATAAAAGTTACCCACACCAAAGTGGGCAACATTTGTATTTGCCATGGCTAGACATTGCTTTTTATAGTCTGTTCAAAATGTGAGATTGAATTGCATCATGCTGAGTTGGCATGCATCATTATTACACAATAGTTATATGTCCGGAAATATCATAATAATTTGACCATATAATTCAACATTAGGGATTAAATAAAAAATTTCATTTGAAAAAAACACAATATTAAGTGAAACCTATATTTGGTGGACCATGAAATTATAATTAACATACTAGATTTCACAACCAATATTGCCAATCATTTGTATGCATATGTAACTCTATTGTCACATTTAAATGCATATATATATATATATATATATATATAGATATATATATATATATATATATATATATATATATATATATATATATGGACAACGTAGATAAAATACATGCATCAACATAGGGCTCACAAATAAAGTGGACTTTGAAATCTATTAGAAATCCTACTATATCTTCTAATGTGATATATTAAATGATATGATACTTGGATTAATTTGATCATTCCCATGTTTCCCAACATCCGATGGATAGAGCTTCCATTGGACCAAATGCAATTCTATACCACCTATTCCCACCTAATCTTATGTTCCAAATAGGGCCATAGTAGCTGTCTATAGTATTTTATAATAGTCCGAAAACAAAATAAGCATTCGGGGTTTTGTTTTTGTTCGAAATTGTTTAAGGAGCTAATCACTTTCATAAATGATTGAGCTCTTTTTAGAGGGTGGAGCCCTATAAGAGAATGCACTAAAAAGCTTGGGATTTGTATTCCATGTGCAATTTTCCACGCATGCATTCATGTATCGAGCTGTGACATATATATAATTTTCCACTGACAGTTCACACTTCACTGTTAGCCACCCCCACTAGGGATCCATACGGTGGCTTTAGCATGATGTATGTGTGTAATGATGCCTTACCATATATATAATTTTTTATATTAATTTTCTTTTATGTGAATTTCAAAAATTCTATCATTTTTGTGTAACAATTTTTCTTTTATTTTTGCAAAGGAAGAAAACTCTCCATGCCTTAATAACCATAGGATGCCCTAACTAAAATACATAACATGTACAATTAGCTTCTATCTATTTTGAGACATTTACTTTTTCTTCTTCCTCTCTTCTTCTTTTTGTGCAAGCTGACACCTAGGTTTTCAATGCGTTCAAACTCTATTCATACTTTTGTTGTGAGCCATTTAATCCGGATTATTTTTATTTTTTTATTTTTTTTATTTTTATTTTTTTTGTTTTGATTTTTGCCATTAAAACAATGCATTAATTAGTGGGGTATCTAGTCACGAAGATGGCAATCTAGTCACAATCAGTCCTTTTTAGCGGTGCCTCTCCTTCAACATGATAGAAAATCCAACTATATGCCAGATAAAGACACAACAATCAGCATCCTTTCTCTGATTCCGTAGTAAGATATTTCTAGTTCTTAGCTCCTTTACAATAGCATGGTCCGCTAGTTAGGTATATGGTGATGATTGAGCACTTGGTGATCCTTGTGATGAGACGAATATATTGGAACGGTTGGATGTTATACTTGCTTGATAGGCTTGAAGTTTTATGTAGATGGACCATAACTTAAGTGGTTCTGTTTTTTGTTTATATATATATATATATAACGTGGCTTATTTGATAATCAAATTAGACTAGCTCTTGGGGTGTCTGATATTCATAGCGGTAGATGGTTTGGATGGCATTTATAGATAATAAAGGGTTCTTTAGGGTATGTTGGGGTATGCAGGAAATGCGATCGCTTTGACCTTGAACTA
This sequence comes from Magnolia sinica, assembly GCF_029962835.1. Lineage (NCBI taxonomy): Eukaryota > Viridiplantae > Streptophyta > Magnoliopsida > Magnoliales > Magnoliaceae > Magnolia > Magnolia sinica. The sequence continues at coordinate 4,800,169 of NC_080584.1, read as the reverse complement.
GGGGTGTACATCGAATTAAACTAAGTTGAGCCAACTCAACTCGGTTGGGCCACTACTTGACCTTAGCTCGAACTCGGCTCGGCTCGGTCCGAGCCCGACTGGCCAGCTTGGCTCATCGGGCTAGTTCGAGCTGAGTTCGAGCCGAGTTCACCATTGCAGCATTTTCACAAAAGCCTGGACTTCACTTTCAAAATCTCACTGTATTTGAGATAGCAACAATGATTTTATACGTATTTTATTAAACACCTTCTAAGCAACATAAAAATCAAGAAAAAAAAGGGTGTTAGTTTTATATACACATCTTCCTTGCCACTGACCATACTTCTTTGAGTCATTTTATCAAACACTTGATGAACAACATCAATATCAAACACTTGGTGAACAACATCAATATCAAAGTAATCGAGTCATCGAATTCGTTCGATTCGAGCTGGGTTCGATTTGAGTTGAGTCGAGCTAGGGCTAGCTCTAACTCGGCTCGAACTCATTTTTGAGCTCAAAAAACAGCTCGAACTTAGCTTCGAACCAAGTCGAATCAAGCTTTTTTGAGTCGAGTCGAGCAAGCTAACCGATCAAGCTATCTCGGTTCATGTACACCTCTACCTTGAACCATCGATGTGGGTGTGACCCTAACCATAGGGCCCAACTTGCTGTATGAAATGTATATCTACACGGTCCATTTGTTATGTCAACTTATTTTAGGGCATGGTCCAAAAGATGAAATATATACAAATTCCAAGTGGGCCACACTACAAGAAATGGTGCTTGTTGAACGCCCACCATTAAAAACTTTCTAGGGTCTGCCCTAATATTTTTTGACCATCTAATCTATTGATAAGATCATACACACTTAGAAGAAAGAATAAAAAATAAGGAAAAAAAACAAATATTAGTTTGATCTAAATTTTTTGTGGCCCACAAAAGGTTTATAATAGCCAATAACACTTGTTTCTAATTATTTGATCCACCTTAAATTTATATATGCTTCATTTTCAGGATCATGTCTTAAAATAATCTGCCAAGACAAAAGGACAACGTGGATATATATTTCATCCATCAAGGTGACTCTACGGTTAGGTCACACCTACATCGTTAGTTCCACGGTCACGGTCACAGTCACAGTCAAGTCACACACATATGTTGATTTCATTTGAAATTTGTGGAAAATTTAATGTTTACTCTTGTATAATTTTCAATTTTTGCCTTATAATTAACATTTAAAAAAGCTATCTTTATTTGAATAAGCAAGTGGAACCATCAAATTCATTAAACAAAAGTTATTTTATTTCTCAGGCAGAAATTTTAACCATGACTAAGATTGAGCGGAATTCAAGTATCCAAACAACTCATTTGTCTTTCGTGGAAAATAAATCCACATTTCTACCTGGATCCTGTGTATCCAAACATGCCCATCAAGATTGGAAGTTAATTTCAATATTTCAAAATAGAGGGGCCTCTTTTTGCATTTGTCACAGAGCATGATAGGGGGGCGTCTACAATTTTCCCTTCTTCCATTTCAAATGGGTATGTCGGATTACTACATATGACCTCTGATCTGGACATTCATCTAGATCCCCACCCCCCCACAGTGGACAAGATCTTGGCCGTTCATCAGGTTAGGATAATCTTGGATGTCCCCTTAGACAAAAATCGTGAAGATCCATTCATCAGACCGACCGCACGCTTATAAACAGTGGACGGCTAAGGATCCCCATGTGTGTCACGTTTGGCATGTGCCTGAGAGATCTGAGACGCTCATTATGTGCGGATCGAAAATCAATGTGGTGTACTTGTGATCGGGCAGACTTGATTTTCTGGATCAGGGCACATATAAGACAGCACATCTGATGAACGGATGAGATTGAGAGTCGGACAATTACTAGCAGTGAGGAAGGTACAGCGCTCGCCGAAAAACTAGGACAACATTAACTTCGAGGGGTTGGAACTAACAATTTTCTGGGGTGAAATATCAATCCCTTTTTCTTTAATATCGGTAAGTCGCGACTAATACTTATCAATAATAAATCGCTCCATCGGGTGCACGTGAAGAATTAATATGATGATCTAAACTGTCCATTTTATACTTAATATTGTATAAGATCAATTTTTAATAGTATGATTTTAATCATAAAAAATTTAGACATTTTAAAATTAAAGTTTTCAACGGTTATATTTAAACTAAAAACGTAATTTTTCTATATTGATAAGTGATTCATGACATTCTGAAGTTTTACATAAAAAAGACGGTTATGATGGTAAATAATTTTCTTAATTTGGGCTCCACGGGACGATGAATTATAGATGACTGTGCCGCGACTTACGCAACATGAAAGCGTAGTCCTCCACTCAACAGTCACGAAAATGAAAAGGACAACCAGCTCAAACGTTCGGATTGGACTTTTGTAAAAAGAGGAGAAATTCGATACCCTGACAGAGTACGATGCTTCATACACATGCTGCGCACATCTGCTTTAATCTGAGCTGTCCAAATTGTGGGACCCATGCAGATGGATCACAACAAAGAACAGTAATGGAATAACGATCCCGAGGAGATGAATATATATATCTAGTAAAAAATTCAACGGTTCAGAATCTGCGTAGAGATTTCCATTCTTCGGAGGTTAAAACTAATCAAATAAATTTATTTTCAGACCATGGCCACATCTAACGTAGAATACACTGTTTTGATGGTTCAGATCTAGTTATCCTCGCCACGTGTACGATGGTTCAGTGTATGCGTGTGGCTATCACGCTCTGCCGGATTACGTGGCGAACCATCGTTTCAGAAGTTGGTGCTTTTGTATATGAACCGTCCAAATAATGGGGCCGACAGTGGATGGTGCGAAACCGAGAATTACACTGATCGAGCAATCTTAACCGTCCAGTTCGCGGGCAGCAGAGGAATGAAAATATGGTAAATGATCAAGACCGATCAAGGAAAATCAGATGGTTAGGATCATCAAATCAATATGATGTTAGGGTTTTGCTCCATCCATAACATGGCCCACCAATCAGACGGTATAGATTGCAGTATCTGCAACCAGTAGAGTCACCACCATATTAAAATGGTGGGAAATATCGCCACAGTCTAAGCCGGTCAAACGTTATCATTCCAACGCCCGCATGTTTGCACAATATCGAGGGTTTTCATTCGGAGAAGTGGGGCCCATATTAATGTAATCCGGACCATCCAAATTGTAGATCCAACAGTAGATGGAGCATATATCTAAATTTACACAAATCAAGAAATCATAACCATCCAAATAATGGCTATTGCGTGGATCGTTAAAAGTAAAACATGGAATGGTCCAAAATTCTAGGGGAAAACGGGACTAACTTTCCAGGAGAAAAGCTCCAGTACTCTCAGATCTCTGTAAGTAATAATGCTCCTACGTGAATTGAGACACTTAGACAATCCAATATCTTGATCTGGACCGTACATTAAGTCCAATGCATATTTTTTTATCGGGCCATGCAAATATCTCACTGATCCAACAAAACTTGACCTATCTGATTATTAGCATTTAATTTGAACGGTCAAGATCATTTATACAAAAATAGATTCAACAAACAATCTGATATATCTATTCGATGGAGCCCATCGTAGATTGCTTATGTTTCTAAATGGTCAATCTTTTTCAGGCAATCCTAACCATCCATGGACAATGCTACGTGTACGGTTGAAGGGGCGAGTCACTTTTTAAGATGTGCAGAACTAACGCACGATCTTTGTAGACGTCTTCGCTCGACAGCGATGCAGACCGACGCTGCCATTAGCAAGTCGGCTGCTGGACCGTGCACTGTGGGCCCCACCATGATATATATGTACTTTATCCACGCCATCCATCTATTTTTCCGGATCATTTTATGTCATGAGGCCAGAAATGAGACAGATATAAATCTCAAGTGGACCACACCACAAGAAAACACTGGTAATTGAAAGTCTACGGTTAAAAACTACCTAGGGCCCACTGTAATGTCTATTTTCAATCCAAGCTGTTGATTACGTCACAAAGACCTGGATGAAGTTAAAACACAAATATCAGCTTCATCCAAAACTTCTGTGGCCCCCAACGAGTTTTTAATGGTGGCCATTCAATCACCACTCTTTCCTATAGTGTGGTCAATATGAGATTCGGATCATCCTCATTGGTTCCATGTAAACCTAAAACAATCTTTAAAAATGAATGGACGGAGTGGATGAAACACATACATCATGGCGGGACCCACAGAGGACAGCCCAGCAGCTACTGGCCACCAACACTGTCAGTAGCCAATCCGCGTCCGTGTCCTGAAATCCTACAATCTGGGCAGTTTCTGTACCATGCTCCATTCATTGTGGGATCCAACATACATGGCCAGGATCAATAAAAAGTGGGCCCCACCACTTCTTGGAAATTAAAAAAGAAAAAAAGTGAATGCGGTGCGTGCTGGTGTATCATATATTGTATTCCCACACACCACCCAAGAAAGCAATCGACACCGGAGCACTCTCACCGAAGAGAGCAATAGGTAGAGGAGTCTCTCTCATATAAAGAAGAAAAGGGTCCTCTGAATGCATTAATGGAGTCCTGAAACAGCTACAGCTTCTCCCTTCTTAGCTGTATTTCTATAAATACAGCATAGAGGAGCTTTCTTTGAGAGTGGGAGAGAGAGAGAGGGGTATAAAGGTGTAGGAGAGCTGAATTTGCTGGAACCCTTATTGGGTTTTCTTCAAATGGGGAGGGGTATTTATGGGATGCATTTAATGGTGGTGTGGGTGTTGTTGGTAATACATCTTCTAGTGTTTGATTGTATGAGAGTAGCAGTGTTATGTCAGCAAGAAGATGCTTCTACAGCTGCAGCAGTTTATATTGTTACACTCAAACAAGCTCCAACATCAATTCATTACTATAGTCGTGATTATGAGAATGATGATATGAAGATGGAAATGAATGGTCTGAGTCATGGTAATCACAGCAGATTAACCACACCCAACAAACCCAGGTAACATTTTTTTTTTTTTTCCTTTCATTTGGGTGATGTGGTTTCTATCTTCTATCCCCTAAAAATGATGTTTTACACCACTATAGTGGTGGATTGGTTATAGTAGGTTCTACACATGTATGTGTTTTTGACAGTTTTGTTATTGTCAATATATCAGCATGAGGTGGAACTAGTAATAATTTTGGGGTGTGGAAATATCAATTCCTTTATTGTTTTTCTTATAAGGTCTCTAGTCCAACCTGTTAGACCGTAATTTACGGTCCACCCAGTAAATAACTCTCCATCTAACATGTATGTGAGACATCCAATCCTTCCAATAGGTTGCTCCCGCAATGAGGATGAACTTATGTAAAAATCAGCCCCATTCATTCATCAGGTGGGCCACACAGTAGAAAAGAATTCTAGCCAGTGACAAATAACAAAATAGTCCGCTCGTGGCTAGTTTTTGCACCAGTTGATCCTTATGATGTGGTCAGCGTATTGGACGGGTTAGATGTGGCGCGTACATGTAAGCTTGGAAGTTATTTGTTGGGTGGATGGTAACTTATGGTCCAACCGGTTGGATTTGAGACCTCTCCTTTTTAAAATCTTTTTGGGTGCAAATGTTCGTTGGGGAATGTTATTTCTAATCCTGTAAAAATGATATTTGCACCACCTTTTAGCCACGGGCTATTTTTTTGTGAGTTCTGTAATTACCAAATTACCCTTGCGGGGTTAAACTCACAAATTTTGGGGGGTGAAAATTATGAAGGTTTTTATTATTATTTTTTTTTTGGGGGAAACTTGATATTTTCACACCATGTTTATTTATTTATTTTTATGCCAACTCCCTTTAAATTAGAGGAATGGAGTGTGTTCCTAAAAAAATAATTCCTTTTTTTTTTTTTCATTTTTTTATTGATAATGTAAATTAGTGGGTTTTATTGATTGGTTTTTTATGGTCATTAAGCTATTTAGTTGGGTTTTATGTTGGAGTTTTATCGCTTTTTTTGTTTGTGTTTACTTTTCTGTTTTTCCTGATTTTTTTCACCTTGTTTGTTTGTATCCTTTTGTTCTGTTTTTGGGTATGTTTTTTCAGTTGGGCATTTTTAATTAGTGGGTCTCGTCGATGGATTTTAGTGGGTTATGTCTCTACTAAAAATATTTGGTGGGGGCTTATGTTGGGGTTTTATGTTGAATGTGAGTGAGTTGTTATTCTGTTGGTAGCTTTGTCCTTTTCCTCTTTTTCTTTTTGTCTGTTTGGATTTGGTGGAGAGTGTAAATTAGGGGTAGTATGGATGCAGGTAAAATCTCACTTATTTAATTCTGTCATGTTTGGGTACTAATGAAGTCATTACCAGTTAATTAGTATCTTGTGTTTGGGTACTGGTAGCTGTGGGGGGAGAGGGCCTAAACTGTCTTTTCTTTTCTTTTCTTTTTCTTTTTTGAAAAGAAGAAGAAGAAGAAGAGAACCCTAGGTGGTAAGTTCTACTCAGCCTCCCGAGTGGATTTAGTTGCTTTTTAATTTTTTGAGTAAAATGTTTATTTTTTGTGTAAAGAGTTAAAAATTTACACTGTTTTCACGACCTCACATCTAAACTGTTTACATATAAATTTTTTACATTTAAGTGGGACCTTACCCGCATCAAACCGACCCCTTGCTGATCTTTCAAGGAGGAAAAAAAAAAAGAAGAAAGAAAGAAAAGAAAAAGATCCTTCCGTGTTTTTCTGTGATCATGATTGATGTAAATTTCACCTGTGTTCACTTTGAATTTTATTTATGCTGACCTTGATTTTGGTAGTGTGGTTGTTTTTAATTGTTGTAAAATCTGCATGGATTTTCATACTAGAGTTTTATCCTTCTCGCATTTCTCAGTTTTTCTCTCTTGTTGGGAAGTTTCGGATTCATGAGGGTAAGTTGTTTGAGAAATGTGACGGTGATTCTGCTGATGATAGATTGAAGAAGGCCAACCTACCATTGGTCTGGACTAATTTCTGCACATGCATATTGTTCATGGTAGGACCGACCTGATGGGAGGCTGAGATCTTGCAGATGCATGACCACATTGGCAAAAGTTTGGTGAATCACCTCTTCAATCTCTCCTCCTGCAAGCCACCTAGCACTTCTCTAGTTGTTTTTATGGTCAGTTTTCATTGTGATTGTTGTAGAATCTAGATTGATTGGGTTTATAACTTAGATTTTATTTTTTGTGTTCTTTTTCATTTTTCGTTCTCTTGTTCGCTTTATTTGTCATCGTCATCATCATCTAAGCCTTATCCCAATTAATTGGGTCAGCTACATGAATTTTTTGTCCGTATTATTGAGGGTAAAATAGTTGTTTCTACTGGGGGGTTTTTTTCCGTCATGATTATTGTAAAAATATGTTGATCTTCAGATTTGTTTTTGGTTTTATCATAACTACCAGCCTGGTGTTTTTCAGGGCTTATTATGATTTATCCTTGTAAATAAGTTTGGTTTCCATTTTCACGGCTAATTGTAAAGTCAGCTGTTTTACTGGAATTCATGGTCTAAACTCTTTAAGATTGGAAATTGGTCAGCTCCTGAAAGGATAGGAATTGCTTTCCTGTTCTATCAGTGCGCTAGTGCTCTCAGTAGTTTTGAAGCTTCAAAATGACTATAAATTGTTATTTGATGTTTTAGTTCCTTGTAAAGATAGTTTTTAGTATCATCAGGATGGAAAAACACATACTGTATTGGACACTGCGGGTTTCGATTTATATATGGTTTTTACCGCTGTTAGCAAACCTCTGTAGTTTTTAGGGAGTATATTGATTTTCTTTCCCAATTTTGAGTGGTTAAGCTTCACAACTTTAACTGAATTTTTACAAATTTCTCATCTCCGTCTGTTCTTCTTCCTTCTTCCTTTCCAGTAATTCAGGTTTGCTAGAGTAATGAGCTGCTTGGAACTTTTTGTAATGGGATTTAGAGATATACTGCATTTTATTTATTTATTTATTTATTTTTTTTTCAGTTTTTGTTTTGGTTTATAGAAAATCCACCCTAAAACTGTTCTTTGTACGCTGGTCTACTTTGATCCCTTTTTCTTTAAATCCTACAAATGTCTTTTGTGATTAAGTTCCCAGCTGTAAGCTAACCAATCTATGGGTATTTTTATTTGAATTAACAGATTCTATGTCTCCTCTATTGGATGTGCAGGAATATATCAAGATCCAGTCGTGGCTACAGTTCATATCTGGTTCGGCTTCAGGATTCACTGTTGAGGAAAGTATTGAAGGGGGAGAACTATTTGAAGCTTTATAGCTATCGTTACTTGATCAATGGGTTTGCTGTTTTTGTAACTCCTCAGCAGGTATACCATTACCATCTCTCGGTTTTCCATTATTTTCTACCATTACCATTGTAGAAATAGGGAATGAGGAGGAGAGAATGTCTGCTTCCTCCTTACAGAGAAATAATGACTGAAAGAAATCAATAACCAAAAGATAATTAAAGGATAATAACTAAGAGATCTACATCAACATGGTGTTCATCAGGAACACATGAGGCTGCGCAACATCAGTATGGTGTTGTTAGGCTTTGTTGGTTCAGTCAGGTGGCAGTTTGTAGCTTTCTGCACTTGGTTGTAGTGGTCATACTGAGGTTTTTTTTCCTGAGCTCTTGGGTTGTTTTCTTTTATTGCATTAGCATCTTGACTTGGATTCCGATGGTGGTTGTAATGTCTTTACAGCTATCTCTAAGGAACCATTTGGATTTTAAGTTTTTTTTTTTTTTTTTGAAATGCCGTTTTCCAAAAATCTTGAACTTGACGAACCTTGCAGACAATTCAGTGGAGAGTTGTCATTTTGTGGGTCTCTCCAGTCTCCACACACAATGTGACACAATGTGAAATGTGGAATTTCTGCCTCGCAACATTTGAGTGGAATTCCGAAATTCGCGTTTATGGGGTTCTTGCCATAGGACGATAACCCCTTTGTTGATGTCTGTGAGTGCCTTGTGAATTTGGGATTGTTGTGAAACAACATTTCAAAGAATTTTGAGGGCAAAAACCTACGATCTTACTTGATTTTGTTTGCGGGTTTCTTTATGTAGATTCTGACTAGTTTGGGCCCTTGGGCTTGATATAATTGATGAAAGGTGGAATTTTTGTACTGGATTTTATGCTAATTTAACCTATTGAGATGTCTCCAGTTATATTTTTATTTTTGCAAGATTTTCACCATTGAAATGTATTGGAGGTGATTTTCTAGTATTCTTCTGTAGTTCTCAGTCACCAGATTGAATGCCATCATGTTTCTCAATATCTGTAATTGATTTATACGAATAGCTGTTTCGGGGAGTAATCTATACCAGTTAGCTTTCTTAGTTTTATTTTTAATTTTAATTTAAATCTGGTTATTCGGTGAATTTTGAAGGCAGAGAAGCTTGCAAGGAGGGGAGAAGTGGCAAATGTGGTCTTGGATTTCTCAGTTCGAACTGCAACCACTCACACCCCGGAGTTCTTGGGTCTACCTAAAGGGGCGTGGGTCAAAGAAGGCGGACCAGAATTTGCAGGAGGAGGAATCGTGATTGGATTTATTGATACTGGAATTGACCCAGCACACCCCAGCTTTTCTGACGACTTCTCTGAAAATGCTTATCCAGTTCCTGCTCACTTCTCTGGAATTTGTGAAGTTACAAGGGATTTTCCATCTGGGTCTTGTAACCGGAAGCTCGTTGGAGCTCGGCATTTTGCTGCATCTGCTATAACCAGGGGGATCTTCAACGCTACTCAGGACTATGCTTCGCCGTTCGATGGTGATGGTCATGGAACGTGAGTGTTTCATTTTTGCATTTTAAAAAAATATATATTATGGAAATTACTGATGCACCTATGAATCATTTTAAGCCTTTTGATTTTCTTTATTTCAAAATTGCAATTTCTTGTTCTTTCGGTTGAAGCTTTAAACTTGGCTATTCAAATTTTACATCATTTTATTGTGTTTCTGAGGTCACCAATCAGTCAGGATTTCCTTGATATCGCCTTTATTTTGTCAATTTGAGGAAAGTTTTTGCATAAAAAAGAAAAATTCTTGTTAATGATCCTCACAAGCTCCTTACACTTGCCACTGGTTGAGATGCAGCTCTTCATCAGGTGGGCCACATCGTGTATTATGTGCCATGGTTCGAATATCAGGCCAGCCTGGTAATCAGGTAGGCAACGTCTGTATGTTGAATGTGGACAATTGATCAATTTGTTCTAACCTTTCACCTTTTAGTACATGTGGCTCATTTGATAATCAGAGCAACTTGATTTTTGGGCCGTGGCACATACATGTTGAGGCCCGCCTGATAAGTGGCCTGAATCTTGCACGTGTGGGGAGAGTAGCATTTCAAATCTTACTCTCAAGTAGAGTTCTCATTTTTCTCTTAGAAATTTCTGTTGCGTATGCTTATTGCTTCATTTCACTCAAAACTTATGAATCTGATGCATGGTGTGTTCTGGCTGCCATAGTGACAAATCTCGTTCTTGGCAATTTCTTGTGATTTTCAGTTTTCGACTTTTTCTCGCGATATTATTAGGAAAATCTCTCTGAAATTAAATATTTAAAACATTTATTATTACTAAAAAATTGAATATAAAAGTATAAACTGAATTATTTTTACTTCTAAATAATTTTCCACTTAAAAATCGCAATAATTTAAATTCAGGATAAAATCGCAAAAATTCAAAACTGCTGAGATTTGAAAAGAGAAATACTTTGATACTCTGGTAGAGTGTGATGGATGACATGCAAGCACTTAGAAGTTACTTAGAAATTGCACAAATGGTGTATAATTGGTCAAAATTAAACTGTCCAATTATATCAACTAGCGTAGATGTGTCATGAACCAATAATGAAGTTCATTAGATTATCCGACCATCGAATTGGTGGAAATTTATTATACGGTTGAAAATAAAATAAAAAGAAATCCAATTGTCTTATTCCCATGAACAAATGTCCACAAATCAAAGGTTAGGATTGTTCAACCGACCTGATCTTAAGAATGTGACTTGGAGACAGTGGTCAATATAGTTCAGTTTTATTTGAGTTAATATATGTCACATGTCAACATGTACAAGTTCCGAGTGCTTGCATAGCATATCAAGCGTTGGTATGCAACCTGAGTATCATATAACCCCTCTTTTGAAAATATCCAATATCGTTTAATAAAAAATTTTCAAAATCTTGGTGATATTTGTCACAATGCATGCTACGTAAGGAAACTTTTTTTTTTGGGAAGTAAAAGTATTTTATTTAGCTATCATTTTTTTTTTTACTGAATTTTTATGGGTCGCTGATGATCTGTTCCTGATATGTGCAGGCATACGGCCTCCATTGCAGCTGGGAACCATGGAATTCCAGTCATTGTATCCGGGCATCACTTTGGGAATGCAAGTGGCATGGCCCCTCGTGCACAGTAATCAATTCTAATAATTTGTAGTTGTTAATAAGAATTCATGTACATGTATGTCTACAGATTTTGATACACTTGTTTCTTGATCTGTTTCAGTATTGCTGTTTACAAGTCACTGTACAAGAGCTTCGGAGGCTTTGCTGCAGATGTTGTTGCTGCCATAGACCAGGTAGACAGTAACATACCTTTTAACGATTTATATGCCCTTTCTTAATTTTGGATGTGCATACATGAGCTTGAGACTCTTTACTGCAGATGTTGTTGCTGCCATAGACCAGGGAGACAGTCAACATGCTTTTTAATTATTTAGATCAATTTCTTAATTTTTGGACATGCATATGTATATACATGCATGCATGCATGGTTTTTATAGAACGTATTGAAAAACCAGGCTTAAAAAGAAGAAGAAAAAGAAAAAAAGAAAGCCCAAAAAAGAATTAAAAAAAGATAGCCCGTGTATCCTGATAAAATTCTTCTATTATTTGGAATTTGAGGTGTTTTTTTTTTTTTTTTTTTAAAAAGAATATTTATGATCAGTTAGTGACCAAGAATTCCCTAGACATATTCTTGTTTGACTTTCTTTTTCAATATTTGGGAAAGAAAAATCAAATTCGGCTTTCTAATTTTATGGCCAAGATCTTCTTAGCCATCCAATTGGAATGGTCAGTGGATTCACCTATTTTTCACCCAGGGCATATAAATGGAGCGATGTTGGACTCGTTGAGTCACAACTTGGCCGAGTCATGGGGTGACTCAATCAAGTCGGGCAAGTCACCCTCTATTCCCTATACTGACATGTGGTGCCCAATCGATCATTCCTGACCTCATCCAAGTTGACTGGGATGAGTTGTCAATCCATGACTTGGAGCCCATCTTATGAACATGTATTCCATGACTTGGAGCCCATTTTATGAACATGTATTCTCATTGAACTTTTGCATCGGTTCTCATATGTGCTGAAAATCATCCTTATTGCCTTATTCGGCAGGCAGCTCAAGATGGAGTGGACATCATAAGCTTATCGATTACTCCCAACAGGCGTCCTCCTGGGCTAGCGACTTTCTTCAATCCAATCGACATGGCGTTGCTTTCGGCTGTAAAAGCTGGCATTTTCGTTGTCCAAGCGGCCGGAAACACTGGACCTTCACCCAAGAGCATTTCATCTTTCAGCCCATGGATCTTCACAGTAGGTGCTGCCACCCATGACAGAGTCTACAGTAATTCCCTCGTCCTTGGCAACAATGTCACTATTTCAGGTGTTGGACTTGCACGTAAGTTTGAAAACTGTCGTCTATGACATATGCTTATTTAATCATTCTTGAGAAATGCTCCAGTGCTCCCAGTAACATTTGGACACTCAGTCCAATCCATTGATTCATTAGGTCCAGCACACATTTCATTGGCTAACATGCTAATATCATTCTGATCTTACAAATATTAACCATTTGATCAGTGGTCTTTAATATGTATGGTCAACCATTTAGATAAAAATAAGTCCAATCAACAATTTCATCCGTCTATTTGTTACAGCCCATCATGGATTGCTTATGATTCTAAAGAACCAGGTTCATTGGGAAATCCCAACCATCCCATCCATGGATTGGAAAAAGGATGGCTATCAAAAAAAGGACAAATCAAAGATGTATTGGGTCATCTGATTACTGCAATTTTTGCACGTCACCCCACGAAACATGTTCTGGAATTAATGGACAGCTCAGATTGATTGATTGGACTGCCCCACTAAACTGATGCATCTAGGGGCACTATAACTTGTATTGCTCTGAGGGCACTGGAGCATTTCTCATCATTCTTTAATCATTAGATTTGAACCGTTTAAAATAAATTTTCTCAGTTGATACAAAGTACACTCTAGACTCATCCAATGTTCCACTAACAAGCTCAAATGAAGGCATATACTAAAAAGTGTGAAAAATCAACATATAAATTTTATTGATGTCATTTTTAGAGAGAGAGAGAGAGAGAGAGAGAGAGAGAGAGAGAGGTGATGTCATGTCATGTCATGTGAAAATAGGGGGTAGGAGTGCCCATCCATAGGAAAAAAAAAAATGAAGCAAAAAAATAAGTCTCAACAGTTAGAAATCTAACCGTTGGGAGGTTATGCCATCGGTACTGTGTATGAGATGGCATAACTGCGTAACTATGGCTTATGCGGTCACACACTTTTTTGTACGACCACATACGCCTCAATGGCATAATAACCGCATATGCCACTATGGCATATGTGGTCCAGTGGTCCAAAATGGCGTATGTGATGGCATAAGTGTGTATGCGATCACATATGACAACACCAAACTCATCAGATGAATTGTAACCACCCAATTGGACCACCTAAGCGGTTATTTGAGGTGAAAGATGGCCATCGTCCATTTTTTTTGGTTCTCTTGAAATTGAGTGGTTATGATTCATCCAAGTAACCTGACTTTTGGGTCATGGCTCATATATGATGGACCTTACCGTTGTCCCCTTGGAAACATGTGTGAAAGTTAGGAATACCATTAAGCAATCAGGACTAATTTTCTCTTGTTATATTGTCAGCTGGGACAGATGGAGACACAATGTACACTCTGGTTGCCGCAATTCATGCACTAAACAACAACTCAACTGATAAGAATGATATGTACTTGAGTGAATGCCAAGACTCGAGTCGCCTGAATTTGGATCTGATCCAAGGAAACCTCTTAATCTGCAGCTATTCAATTCGATTCGTGCTTGGGCTGTCAACCATTAAGCAGGCTTTGGAAACGGCCAAAAACCTCAGTGCAATTGGCATCGTCTTTTACATGGACCCTTTTGTTATTGGGTTCCAGCTCAATCCTACTCCGATGAAGATGCCGGGCCTGATAATCCCTTCTCCTGACGATTCCAAGGTATGGAGTCTCCCTGCCACAGTAGGAAAAGATCCAATTTTCCCACCCATATGCATGTATAGATCCAAGCCCATCAGTTGTTGTTGATCTTCTGGGACAAAAATCGGGCAGGTCAATGTATTAGGTGGGCCACACCGAATGAAGAGTGTGCGTGTGACCACCTCAAATCTCCCCTATCAGATGATTCTAGCCATCCAGGGGTGCAACTCACAACCCAACCTGTTCTCAAGAGGACAACCCACAACCCGAACTGACCCGAATTCCAACCCCATGTACCTAACCCGAAGTCGTCTATACTTGACCCAACCTGATCCAAAATTCCAAATACATGTGATTGTTCCCAACCCGACGTAACTGACTAGAATATGCTCAACCTGAATCCAACCCGAGTTCAAATTGGTTGGGGTTTTCTAACCCGAACCCAACCTAAGGACCTTGACAACCCCAACCCAACCTGAACTCGGGTTGGGCAATGGCCCATAAGTACAGCCCCAATCAGGTTTTTAGTAATCATCTGATCGGGAAGATTCTATCAGTATTATCTCCTATTCCCCATGTGGTCTGCCATATGAATGGTTTGGATTGCCAAAAGGTGGGCCCCACATCTACAAAATTTCAGGTGAAGCAACACTAAATGGAGAATTGTATATCAATTTCCAGAAGCAGGATGTCTTTTGCTCCGCGTTCTTTGTTAATTCTCCAGATATCTTTTATGCAGATCTTTCTCCAATATTACAATGACTCCTTGGTGAAAGATGATTCAACAAAGAAAATAATCAAGTTCGGAGGTTCAGCAAGAATATTAGGCGGACTGAAAGCTAATTACAGCAATTCAGCTCCAAAAGTCTTGTATTATTCTGCTAGAGGGCCAGATCCGGAAGACAATTTTCTTGAAAATGCTGATATTCTAAAGCCCAATTTGATAGCTCCTGGTAATCTCATATGGGCTGCATGGAGTTCCCTGGCTACTGATTCCCTCGAATTCCAAGGTATAAAACATGAATAGTGCAATGGAACTTTTGACTATAGTGCACTGCCGTGCAGTTGGACAATCGATCTGGACCTTCCATTCATTGAGCACGCTCTTTATGGGCTACTGTGCAAAAGTCACACTGGTGGTAGGATCCTATCTATCCAATCAGTGTCCTAGAAAATGCATGCCTCTAATCATTTTCTAAAAAGAAGTCTAATCATCAATACGAACCACCCATTCAGTAGGCCACACTTTTGATTTGATATGGTTATCAAGAATCATTTCACATAGATTATTGTAACAATACAATATATTGGCATGAAAAACAAATCATACTTCTGATGGGTAAGTGCATCTGGCCAATGTGGTTTTTTGTCATTGGCCCGTGAAGAGTAGGCTGGACAAGCGGAAGGTTCTGATCGATTGATTGGTCTGTTCACATGTCCAAAAATGATAATCAATGCTGCTTTCAATTCAGTGACTCCAATGGAGTGCTTCTTTATATGCTTGTGATTAGATATACCGATTGTTCCGAGTATTGGTAATATTATTGATAATATCATCAATATTATTGGTATTGCCAGCTCGGCGATACGGATAACACTGGTAGTATCAGAAATTTCAGATATCAGTGATATATCATGAAGTATCGATAACGGCAATGTACCGTGGTATTTTTGACTGTATGAATTCTAGATGTTGCTTTTGTCGCCAATGTATCGGGGATATTATCAATAATATCACCCCATGTATCAATGTTGCCAATATTCTATTTATCGCCAATGTATCGGGGATATTATCAATAATATCACCCCATGTATCAATGTTGCCAATATTCTATTTATTAAAAAAAAAATTCATTTCAATTATTTTATGGGTTCATGGTTGTATGATGAAGTGCATGCATGTATGTGTGTATATGTGTGTGTCCATGGATGGTTGGTTGGATGGATGGTGCATGTATGTGTGCATCTATACATGCATGGATGGCTGGATGGACAGATCATGCATTCTTGTATGTATGTATCTGCATGCATATATGGACGTAGGGATGGATGGATCCATCATTTTCCCCGTGTTTCCCCAATGTTTTCCTGAGTCAGCTATATATGCTTTTAGGTCCCCATTAAAGAGAAACTCATTATGTGTGCATCTTTTTGCTATTATTTGATTCCTAAATATGCAAATATCTGTATTTTAGCATTTGCTGAAGTATGATTGAAAAACTCCACCATTTCCCTCATGTTCTCCAATGTTTTACATGCTTTTAGGCTTCCATCAAAGGAAAACTTATTATGTATGCATTTTTTTTTTGCAATTATTTGATTCCTAAATATGCAAAGATGTGCGTTTTAGCATCTTCTGAAGTTTCTTGGAGAAATTCCACTATTTCCTCAATGTTTCCCACAATTAGAGATGCATTTCCGGGTATTAATGATAATTTTGGTACATATTTCCATATCCCCAACCTGCAATACATGTAATGATACTGATACTACAACCAATATGGCAACATATTTCTCTCTACATATGTTTGCAACGTCCGCACCCCACCCATACTCGCCCGTGCACACGTGCAAATGTGGCAAACGTGTCAACATCCAAGATTTCCATCAGGTTGGCGACACTTTTTAGACTTTCTAGTAAAAAGAATGAGGGTGTTTCACTCAGGTGACAACAGTGTATGATCTAAAACTTCAGCTAGAATCTTGGCCATACATTTGTTCAGTACCCGCTTGACTGAAATAGCCTGATTTTTGGGCCAGATGATCTTAACAGTGCGACCCACTTGATGGAAACCTCAATCTCTAACTCTTGCCAATTGGCAAGTGTGCTTGCTAGTGGATCATGGATTGAAGACCCTGTGATTTGGGCTGCTAGTTTGGTCCTGAGTCGAGTAGGAGGGGGACTCATCTGAGTCAGGCATATTTTCAGTGCTGATTTGTGGTGCCGAACTGGATTGGACTTAAATGAGTATGATTCTACTCAGACAAGTCACATCCAACTCCGACGAGTCATCTATCCATAAGGTGTGGATGAGCAGGGCTCCAAGTATGCTTAGCGAATTCTCTCTCTCTCTCTCTCTCTCTCTCTGTGTGTGTGTGTGTGTGTGTGTGTGTGTGTGTGTGTGTGTGTGTGTCTATATATATATATTTGTATTTTTGTCTGATGCAACCTAACCCAACACTCAACTTCCGATCAAATCATCTAGGTGAGAATTTCGCCATGATCTCGGGTACAAGCATGGCGGCTCCTCATGTTGCTGGGCTTGCTGCGCTGATCAAACAAAAGTTCCCACAATTCAGCCCTTCAGCCATCGGATCCGCACTCTCTACAACCGCTTCAGTTTACGACAAGCAAGGGGGCCCGATCATGGCCCAGCGTGCTTATAGCAACCCGGATATAAACCAGTCGCCTGCAACTCCATTCGACATGGGAAGTGGATTTGTTAATGCAACTGCTGCATTGGATCCTGGTCTTATCTTTGATTCAAGTAAGTCCCCTACTTATTTTCCAACAGCTGAGAAGAAACAGAATCTTCATGTTATGATTTTTCATGACAAGAAATTTGGGTGGTGGGGCTGACCTGGTGAATGGCCTGGATCACACGTCACATTGGTGCATGTGAGAATAGAATAGGAGTAGGCTACAACTTGGGTTTGGGTCAACCTGAACCCGAAAGACCCAAGCCAAGTTTGGATCGGGCTGTCAAGGTCCTTGGGTTGGAAAATGCAATCGGATTTGAAATCAGGTCAGGGTCGGGTTCAATTCGGGTCTGGTTAGGTCAGGTTGGGTTAGATATAGAGGAATTCAGATTGTGCATCTTGGGTTGGAATTCGGGTTGTCTTGAGGTCGGTTTGGGCTCGGATTGACCCTCAACCTGACCCAACTCGCTGGAGACTCTTTCTGGAAAAGAAAAAGTATTATACAGGGGATTATTTGATACTCTTGGCAGAATGACGTTTGATACACAGGCACTCTTAAATTGTACACATTAACTCAAATTAAACCGATTCGAATTTATAGAACCACCTATAGCTAAATCACTGTACCAAAATAAGAATGGTTGAGCAATCATAACGTCTGATCTTTGGACAGGTGTTTTCTAAAACAGGACATATTTCATTTTTAACCATCCGGTAGTTGTAAAAAAAAAAAAAGAAAAAGAAAAAGAAAAAGAAAACTGATAATTAGTTAATCAAATAAGTGTAATTTTTGGTTCATAATACGTATAAACTGGGACTCCCAATTTGGACCATCTCATTTGAATTGCTTTTGTGCCTATGTAATTTCTAAGTGCCTGTGTATCATCCATTGCACACTGCCAAAGTATCAAGGTTCTTGTCATCATACTATTCTCAGCCAAAAGTTTGTACAGTATCTTCTGGGTTTTCAATTTGTACAAGTGGGGCCTATGTTTCAGCAATCAAAACCGTGAGTATGGACAACACCTTGGATGGTCCATGTTATTGAATAGGTGTGGCAACTAGAGAGCTAAGAAGAAAGGCCAAATATTCTATGGTTAGGATCTTCAAATTTTATTTATTTATTTATTTATTTATTTTTTTCTGGCATGGGCCATCCATGGTGAAGGTCAGCATCTCAACGGTTTGGATTACTTGAACCATGAACCCTACTTGGCCCAAGCATTGTATTATATCTTCCATTGAAATGGGCGTACTTTTGCAGGTTTCAACGACTTCCTGTCATTCCTATGCAGCATAAATGGTTCGGGCCCCATTGTTCTAAACTACACTGGCCAGAGCTGCGGTATTTCTACAATGAAGTGCACAGATTTAAACTTGCCTTCCATTACCATATCGAACCTAACCCAATCAAGAACTGTTCAAAGAAAGGTTACAAACATCGCCAACAACGAGACTTACAGCATCAACTGGAGCCCCCCCATGGGCGTTGCAATATCAGTGGACCCAACTCATTTTTTCATCGCAAGTGGTCAGCAGCAGATCTTGACCATCAGTCTCAACGCCACCATGAACAGCCCCACTGCAACCTTCGGAAGGATTGGGCTCTATGGAAGCAAGGGCCACATGTCTACCATTCCAGTATCTGTGATTTTGAAGGTCATGTCAAATGCCACTAACAGCTGAAACTGGTTCTGATTTTACTTCTTTTGGGTTTGTGAGTTTTCTTTGACCCATTTTTTTATTCGTTTTCTGGTGTAAAGGTGGAAGCTGCTTCTGTTTGAAATGTAGATACTGTGACTGATTTGAATAACCAAGGAATTGATTGTGTTTACCATGAACTGTGTGTAAGTTCACTGGACCCACTCAAGCATGCTTGTTGTCCTAGGCTGGATATGGTCAGCCGTCGAAGATCAAACAGTTATAAGATTGTCCAGTCATTCTAATTTGCTGGGCTGCCCTCAATTTAAGGCGCGGCCCTGATTCAGAACTGTTGAGATTGGTGTGTATGTTCACACAACTTAGGTAAGGAAATAGGCTTCTCAGCTCAGAGATTGACTACACTTCGATGCTTTGGGGATTTTGCTTGGTATGTTTGCATTTGTTACTCATTGAGCAATGCTAATAAGCAGGTGGGTGAATCAAAGTCCTGTGAGAAATGTATTATCTAATGATCTAACTGTTCTGGAGGGCTACGTTGGTACCCCATATCACAAAATGCCTGGGGGACTGGATTGTGCCAGCCATCTGATCAGTGGTCTGCAAAAGGAATAGTTTAATCAAGAGTCCACATCCCACAAGCGGATTGCGTTTTATGGGGCCAGCACGCGATGTATGTTTCTTATCCATGCTGCTGTTTTACCAGCTTAATTTAGGTCATGAACCCAAAATTGAAGCATATCCAAAGCTCTAAGTGGACCACACCACAAGAAACTGTGGGGATAGTGAGGTCGTGTTGAAACCTTCCCAGGCTCCACCGATGTTTATTTGTCATTCAACATATTCATTAGGTTACAGAGACATGGATGAAGGGGTATCGGCCTATTCCGAAACTTATGTGGCCCCCAAGAAACTTTCAACAGTAGGCGTTCAATTCCCACTGTTTCCTGTGGTGTGGTCCACTTGAGTTTTGGATGCTTCAATTTTGGGCTAATGCTCTATATTGATCTGAAAAATTGAATGGATGGTATGGGATAAGATGAACGCTGTTTGGCTGGTGATCCCAACACCATTCAGCTAGTTGATGTTAAAGTTGTGGGCCCCACCATTGTGTTTTATCCATGCCATTTATTCATTTTGGCAGCTCATTTTAGGGTTGAGCCCAAAAACGAGGCTGATCTAAATCCGAAGTGGACCACACCACAGGAAAGGAAAGTCATGTTAACCAAACGTCCACCATTAAAAACTTCTTAGGGCTCACTATAATGCTTATTTACCATTTAACCTGTTGATAAGGTCACACATACCTTGATAAAGGGAAAACACAAATATCAACTTGATCCAAAACTTTTGTTGCCACCCCGAAAGTTTTCAATAGTAAGTGTTCAATCCCCACTATTTCTTATGGTGTGTTGGGAGAAAAATTTCTTCTCAACCACACGCAAAGCAATATCGAAATAAAAAGAAAATAGAAAAAAGGTGCAAACATAATCATAAGGATTTATACGGTTCATTTTCAGTACGTTTACGGATTCACGCCAATCCACTATACTCAAAAGGCAAAAAATAAAGCAATAACTCTCAATACAATAACGTCTTTATCTCTTTATCTCAGGGTTTATATAAAATTCTATGTGAAATTATTAAATTATCTTATGAATTGGGGGCACGCTCCCGGACCCCTGAGTAAGGGGGGTTGCCCTTTACAACACCCACTGAGCTCAGCGTGGAGCTTGACCCACAAAAATGTTGGCTGGATGGACAATACACCTCTACTGATCACGCTCCATAAATCTTATCTTAGAAATCTCTTACTTAGAGACTGATAATAGGCAACTCCTACTAAATATGTCGCATCTATAAAAGCCATGACTTCATAGAGAACTTGGTGTGAATCTAATATATATATATTTTTTAGTAACTACTTTAATCAACATATCTGTAGGGTTCTGACTCGTACGAATCTTCTCCGAAGTAAATTGTTCATCCTCCAAAAGTGATCATATGGAATGATATTTAATGTTTATATGCTTGGTTCGACACCCAGATCCATAGCTCAACTGGCAGATTGAGTGGAGATACCTCGTTTCAACACTTGAGGTCTTGGTATCGATCCCTAGCGGGGGTGGCTAATATGGGGTGTGTGTACTGACATGGGTGTGTACTAACAAGCAAACCCAAAAAAAAAATAAAAAATGCTTGGTTCGTAAATGAAAGACTGAATTTTTTGATAGATGAATTACTCTGATTGTCACTGTACAACTTACAATTTTCTTGCTTATTACCTAACTCTTCCATGAGATCTTATAACCATACCATTTCCTTGGAAGCCTCTATTGCAGCAATATGCTATGCTTTTGTCGTCGAGATGGTAATAATCTTTTGTGACCGTGAGACCCAACTGTTGCACTGCCCAAAGTGAACACATACCCTGTAGCACTCTTTTTGCTATCAGTATCCCTTGTCAAATCTGAATCAACATATCATTGTAAACTTATTTTTGACTCTCTATAGCACAACGCTTCATTAGTAGCACGTCTCAAGTATATGAGAATCTATTTCACAGATTCCCAATATTTCTTTCTTAGTTGTTCATAAACCAACAAACAACTCTCACAGCTTGAGTAATATCTAGTATTGTGCAGATCATGGCGTACATTAAGCTATCGATAGTTGAGGCATATGGAACCTTAGCCATATAGTCATGTTCTTCTTGTGTTGCTACACCATGTTCCGTTAAGAGTCCGAAGTGGCTTGCCAAGAGAGTGCTAACTAGCTTAGCACATTTCATGTTGAATCGCCTGAGTACCTTTGCAATATTTTCAACCTGTGGCAATTTTAACTTAATGTTTCTTTAGTTTCTGCTGATTCTCATACCAATGAATTGTTTTACCGTACGCAAATCCTTCATTACAAACTCCTTAGACAATTGTTCATTGAGATTTGAAAATTTATGCATGTTTGACCTTGCAACAAGCATATCATCTACATACAAAATAAATATGAGATACATATTTTTAAGTTTACTGAAATAATGACAATATTCAACATGACATCTCTTAAAATCATTAGTAGACATAAAACTATTAAGCTTTTTGTGCCACACTCTTGGAGCTTATTTCAAACTATATAAATGCTTCTTAAGTTTACATAGCATATTCTCCTTGCCAGGTGCAACATATCCATATGGCTAATGCATATAAATGTCTTCTTTAAGTTATTTTACAACTAATTGCTCTAAGTGCAAATCCTCTATAACTACAGTACCTAGAACATAATATGATAGTAGAAATCTTAATAAGAGGAGAAATGATTTCAGTGTAGTCGATACTTGTCTTCTGTTGAAAACCTTTCACAACTAACCTAGCCTTGAATTGCTTAGTACCGTTATACTTTTCCTTCAATTTGTAAATCCACTTGTTATGTAAAGTTGCATTTCTCTTGGGTAATTGGACTAAAGTTCCATGTCCGATTTGATATCAGAGAACCCATCTTATCATCTATAGCCCACTCCCACTTATTTTAGGTATTAACCTGTAAGACATCTTCATAATATTCCAGTTTACCATTATGAGTCAGCAATAAATAATGTAGAGAATGAGAATAATGGACTATGAATTTGCTAACCCGGATAATTTCCTCACAAGAATAAGGTTCGAAGGTTCTACTTGTAGATTTTCACTTTGTGGTCTAAGAACATTCTTATCAGGTATCTCGTCAAGTTCTACAAACTCATTATGCTTAAT
Source organism: Magnolia sinica (assembly GCF_029962835.1). Classification (NCBI taxonomy): domain Eukaryota; kingdom Viridiplantae; phylum Streptophyta; class Magnoliopsida; order Magnoliales; family Magnoliaceae; genus Magnolia; species Magnolia sinica. The sequence continues at coordinate 4,777,094 of NC_080584.1, read as the reverse complement.
TTTCTTTTCTTATTGTTTCAATTTATGCTTACACATGACAGTTTCATTACATACCACATTCTTGCTCCTAATGATTTTTCAATTTTCAGCATCCCAAAATCGATAATCAAAATCATTAAGGCCATATCCAATCAATGTACACCTTCTAAACTTAAGATCAAGCTTGGCCTTATTTTCAAAATTGATATTGTAACACCTTGGAAATCGGGGGTCGCGCATACACTCAACTCTCGAGTTCCCGAGAGTCACCATTAACAGATTTTTATTAATATGCGTTAAATCTGTTTAAGTTGCGCAGCCTGAAATTTTCTGAACATGAAACATAAACACGCAAGTCTGCCGAAATGAAAGAGGTCTGTCATATATATACAGGTCCAAATTATAAATGGGTGGCACAAGGCGTTGCTCAACCAAAACAACAAAAGAATATTACGCCCAAAAAGAATAAGGCTGAGCCCACTGCCCAGCCACCCCAACCCTGCCCATCATGCCGATGGAGAGCCGCCCATCAGCTGGAAATAAGATAACTCGTCCTCCTTGTCGAGGCTCGACTCGCCAGGCTCCTCCAGTCCTGAATCACCTGCATCTATGAACGGGTCTGGTTGGTGTTTTAAAACACCGTCCCAGAGTGGGAGTGAGTGATCAACTCAGTGGGTGCTATTAGTCTTAAGTTATCACAGACATCAATTATAATATGATCTTAATGAAAAGTAGACAATCACATGCGTCTAAGTAATCTTGTTAATGCGCATGTATGCAGCATGACATGATGCATGCTCTCGCCACAACGCTCCCTCAAGTGACTCTATCTAACGATTGCAAATGACAACACTCCCTCAGTGCGACCTCGACTGCCGAGTCGCCACCCTAACTAGTGCGATGCAATGCGATCGTGTTAGCCGAGTTATTAGTTAGGTCCGTTCATCCAGCAGATTTGGGAATCTGGTACACCCTACGTATCAACGCCCTAAACAGGTTGCGAGGCCAAGGCCCCCCAATGCGTGAGGCCGAGACCCCGCGGTCCGTGATCCCGTCGGGTTCCTCATCCCCGACTTCAAGCACATGAGGAGTGCCATGAGAAAGGGATCGCTCGCGGTCACTACGGGGAGGCGCGGTACCCCAGCATAGGCCGACAGCTCGGACACAGTGTCTCATTCCACCATGCTCGACTCACGAGGCTGTGGACTAATTTTCAAGTGGGTTATTGATGGGCTACCACGGTTGTAGGGTATTCCAGGTTCCAAACATGTGTGAGCAAACAGGGTTAACAATCAAAGTTGGTCAGATGGTAGGCTAGACCTCATGAGTCAAGCGAGCGTGAGGCGTGTGACATCGGGCATGAAGGTCTCATGTAGTCGAACTACAGCCACCCGATCACACCCGCCCAGACCCACAAGTCCAACCATAGCGTAGTCCTACCGATGGGACTACCGTCTCTCCTCAAGTTCCTGACCAACCCAAGGGTAGAACTAGTGACTCATAGCATGCCAACAATAATGCAACATCCAACATATTCAACACCTTATTCTCATGTTGCTCAACATACAAATCAAATTTTTCTAACAAGCAAACCCTTAATATCATGAATAAAGTGTATGTGTGTGGTGTGGGTTAGTGAGGAAATTAACACTTCCTCCATGTTGAGAAATCATGTACACAAGAGTAATAAAATCACACGTAATATGAAGCAACAACATATAAAAATCAACACGGCATGAGCATATGATCATCCATACACCAAATCATGTGAGAAACATGAACGACATCATGAGAGAGAGCCAAACATGTAAATCCATTCATTCCAACCAACATACAATTCCTAGGATTTCCCTAGACTTTCCAATATAACATCCAAGCAATCAAAATCATTAATCTCATATTGAAATTGTTGCTAGGCCACCTAAGATCAATAGTCCGCACCTATGGTTCGTTGGGGATTTGGAAAACGCCCTAGGAAAGAGGGCTTTCGGGTCGATCGGCCGGAATTCCTAAAATATGCTCTTGCATGTTAGAATTCCAAGCTAATCCCATCTTAGTATATGGATTTCAAGAAGAATGGGTAAAAACCTTACCTAGGCGACCCACGGACGGTTGTTAAAGTCAAGGAGGAGAGTTTCTCCTTGTAAGAGAGGTAGGGAGTTGGAAGGGTTGACTCACTTAGGCCCCGCTACGATCTAGGGTCCACCTTGAATCTCCTCCTCTCACACTATCTTCTCCTCTTAGCTCCTTCACTCTCTTTCTCTTTTAGTGGTTGTAGCAATTGAGAGAGAGAGTTATGAGAGATAGGGTTTATTCCCTAGGATTGGGCCCTTTGGCCTTAAGTCTCATCAAATTCCCAAAATAGCCAACTAGGACTCACCTTTGGGGTTGGTGTGGCCCTAATACTCCTTTGGCCGCCAAATTTGGTAGGTAAGTGCCCTATGGCCCGGTGAGGGCCTGTGTAAAATTTGGGATCAAACGGATGGACGGTTGTGGGGTTTGAGTCAGGGGTTCTGATATTTAAACGACCTTGAGGGGTCCATTCTGGTGATTGGAGAGGTTCTGTTGGCCCTTTGGCTATGAAATTTCTAGGATAGATGCTTCATGGCCTGATGAAGGGCCATGCAAAATTTGGGGACGATCGGATCTGGGGTTTGGTCGTACGGGTTTGATTTGCGATCGACGGTCACCATTCCACGATCGGGTCCCAGAGCTGGTGGACGGGTGTAGAAAAATTCATTAGACCTCCACCGTGAATGTGGAAGAGATCCGACGGTTGGATAGCCTGGTATCTCGGTTTCATTTGCAAGCGCCAGATTTTGGTCCTGACATTGGTGGGGTGCATCTAGTCAGTGCCAGATCCCACTTCTGGGTGTCCCCTGGGTCCATAGTCCACGATGGTCCACAAGCCCAGTGAGATTTATGGTCCCCTTTATTTTTAGAATTTTCTGACCTTCCTGTGTCCCGATGTAGCCCATACGAGCTATCGATAAGGGCAAATGAGCCATCTGGCTAGACGGCCCGCACCGGGTCCTGCCATGACCCGATCGGTTTATTCTAATGGGCTAATCCTAGGTTGATTTGCTTGTGGTATCTCACCGCGCATGGTTCAAATGATCGGTCCTGCGGAAAATCCTACGTGGACGCCCAAGGACACCGTACTGGTTGGACTGGTTGTTACAGATATGCACGTTAGAGATATAACCAAATACCTTGAAATGAGACAAGTTACCTCTTTTTTAGTTCATGCTTTCTCTAGCAATTCACTATCCAAAGCAACCAATAGTCCTTTGTTAATCAAGTAAGTAGCGGTATTTATTGGATGTGGTCAGAATTGTTGAGGCAATCAGATATGGATTCTCATACTCCTGGCATGCTCTAATAAGGTTCTGTTCATGCACTCAACTATATTGTTATGTTATGGTATTTTATGAATCATTTTTTGTCTCTTAATTTCATTAACCGCACGATGCTTGTCAAACTTATTATTACAATACTCTCTCCCAATATTCGATATAAGGCACTTCAACTTCAGACCTATTTCATTCTCAATCAAAGCCTTCCATTTCTGAAACACATGAAATACTTCTGATTTATGCTTCAAGAACTAAACTCACAATTTTCTAATAATATCATCAATAAAGGTAATAAAATAAAGAGAACCACCGAAAGAGATACATTGCCTGGTCCCCATACATTGATGTGAACCAGTTCCAGTTGCTCCAACTCTGGTCCTTCCGACCTTCGAGAAGCTGACTTTCCTTCATTTGCCTAGATGCAATCTTTGCAAAAATTCAGATCAATAGATTTTAGCGTTGGCAGCTTTCCTTTCGAAAATAAAACTTTCATCCACATTTCTCAAATATGCCCAAGTCCGTGATACCAATTGCTCATGTCCACTACTGATGATGTAACTATAATGGAACGATTAGAGCTGAAAGTTAAGTGAAGAGTACCTTTCTTCTTACCCCTAGCAATTACTATAGCATCCTTCCTGATCTTCCGCAAATTATTAGTGAAGGTCATCATGTGTTCAGAATTTACAAGCTGGCTAACCAAAATTAAATTCCTTTTTAGAGCCGAAATATACTTGACTTAGCTTTAATAATGTTTCATTTGATTGGTTTATTTGAACGTCCCCCTTTCCAACGATACAACATGGTTTATTACTCCCAAGTAGACTTTCCTGAAATTACCCTGTACATACTTATGAAGAACATTCCTATTTGGAGTAGCATGAAACGAGGCACTAGAATCTGTTACTCATGATTCATTAGGAGTATCTAAAGACAGAATTAGAGTATCAGAAATTTTATTTTATTTTTATAAAAAAAGATGTTTACAAAATATTTACCTCCTTAATTTTTGTTGTTGTTGTTTCTTTGGAGCTTTATTGTCCTACTTCATGTGCCCTTTTTGCCGCAATTCCAACAACCATCACCCTTTTTCTCCAGAAGCTTGGATGATCTATTTTTCCTCAATTTCAATTGACCATTACTTTTGTTTACTCTGTTTGGTGCTCTTCCTCTTTTTTCAGCATTCAAAGCATTTTCTAATGTTTCACTTGAAAATCCCGAGACTTTCCTCCGATATTCCTTATTGAGAATGGGGTTAACAATATTATCATACTTTAACTTCGCTGATCCAGAAGAATTGCTCACATCTACCACCAAATTATCTCAGTTTTCCAGTAACGTTGATAAGATCAAAAGAGTTTTAATTTCATCATCAAAATTAAGGCCTACTACCTTCAACTGGTTCGTAACTAGATTGAATTCATTAAGCTACTTAGCCACATTTCTATCATCGGATCATTTCTTATTGAACAATCTCTTCATTAGAAGAATATTGTTGGAAGTAGAAGATTTTTTCGTACATCCTTGATAGGGTTTCCATTAGATCCTCCATGGTCTTTTCCTTCAAAATGTTGAATGCAACATATTTCATTAGAGAAAGTCGAATCGTTCCCAAAGCCCTTTTGTCGAGCACCTCCCAGTTGTTATCGGGCATTTTCTTTAATTTCTTCAATCTTCTTCCAAGAGAGATATAAATCATTTAACTAGAGATAATCTTCTATCTGCATCTTTCGGAATTCTAAGTTTGAATAATCAAACTTTTCAATCCTTACATTTCCTTCTTCCTACATTATTCCCATTCAAACCAAAAGCTCTAATACCAATTGTTGAGAGAAAGATCCCATTCTTGACCACATACATAACAATATTTAAATTTAAAAAAAAAAAAAGAAAAAAAAAAAAAGAAAAAAAGAAGAGAAGAAGATGCAAATCACAACTCAAATATTTACGTGGTTTCCTTTCGATACATTCATGAATTCATACCAATCCACTGTGCTCGAAGGCAAAAAATGAAAAATAAGTTCTTAATACAATGACGGCTCTTTCTCACAACGAAATATACATTACCTTCAAATGAAATAGAGTTTACGTGAAACTCCTTATGAAATTATGAAAACACTGAGTGGATGATCAGTACACCTATAATGATCACGCTCCATCGATCTTAACAATGCGGTCCACCTGAGACTTGGATCTAGCTCAATTTGAACTTATGCCCTAAAATGAGCTGGAAAATGCGTGGACAGTGTAGATAAAACACACGCACCATGGTGGGGACCCCAGAGCTTCGACACTAGCTAGTTGACTGGTATTGGGGTCACCATCCAAACCGCACCCGGATAAGATGCACACATGATGGTGGCCCCCACAGTTTACTCATGCGCTCAAGTGTACTGAGTTACTCAATACGCAATCTGCTCTCACATTCCACCAGAAAAACTCACAGTTGGAAGGTCATCATAGCGGTCCAATCACTGTTGTTTTCATCATATAGGACATCCACATGGTGACCCACCAGATCAACGGTCCCGATCACCAGAAATACTTGACACTTGCAGTGTGATGAGGTAACTGCATAAATCATGTTTTGATGCATCTTGTTTTACCTTAAAAGGAAATAAAAATAAATCATTTGTATGACAGCAAATGCTTTTGCTTTTGAGACCAAGATTACTTTTCTTTTAGCAGCACCCCTTTTTTCTGTTTGGTAGAAAAAGTATACTCCTTTTTTAGTAGTTTCCTACAAAAGCAGAAGCATTTTTCCATCATTCAAAAGTAGTAACTCTAATGATTAGTGATTAAATTAGTAAATCTTAGTAAACTAACTTCATGTGCATTTTAATGATGAGAAATGATCCTGTGCTTTCAGAGCACTATAAGTCATAGTGATCCTAGTTGCATCGGGACGCTTGGACAATCCAAATGCATGATCCGGACCGTCTATAAGTCTTAGCATGCATTTCATTGCCTGCAATTCAAAATTCACACCAACATCACAAGTCCAACCATCTGATCAATTTCCTACATAATGTATGGTCAAGATCACTTGTATAAAACTACCTGCAATCAACATCTTCTTACATTTATTTTCCATCAGATCATCCTAAGCATCTGATGCATGGCTTGGAAAATGAATGGCTATAAATGGATGGATTTAGTCAGCAAAACACTTTTTTTTTCAATAGTTCATCCAAACACACCATACAACAATCTCTGTGACTACAATCGGATACTAAACATCTAAGACAGGCTTGTGTGTGGTACTCTCCTCTGTTGTACATGCTGTCACTGTGGCCATTTTGTCAGCATTGCTGGACCCATCTTGCTGACAGAAAATCACACGTTTGGACAACCTTGACCATCTGATTTCACTTGTTGGAGACTGCTGGATATTTCATCACCCATTCGATGGAGACGCAGATAGCGTCTAACAAGGGGTTACAAAAACCCAGTATGACAATGACATGTTCAAATGAAAAAAGTGCCATGTGCATGTATCATACGTCAAACCCATAATGACAAGGGCAAAAATCATTTTTTCTCAAGTGGAATTTATACTTTTCACTGTATATCCTACATCTGACATGCACACACACGGTACTTTTTCATTGAGCCATAGACATACGTGTTACATGCAATCCATGCCCATTTGATGGTTTCCAATTGGAAAATTTGTAGTGTCCTGTCAGTGTGGTTTCCCTGCCATGATCTATCCATATACTTGGGCCGATGAGTTGAATGGTTTGGATTGAAGCCAGTACCTAAATAAAAGGTAAAAAAAAAAAGGAGAAGAAAATGCAGGAAACCAGGAATAGCCTTGCTCATGTTGCCGTCTGGCATGTGTTGCCTTTCTTGATGGATCCATGGCTTTGACCTGTAATACATATTATTTAGGATTTAGAAATCGCGGTCTCGATGGCTTAGAAATCAATTGGGCCCATGCATGATTGGGCCAGCCTGACCTTGCTAAGGTGCTACAACCCATCTACGTATATGTGCACTATACATGCATGCTAACCTTGGACCTTCCAAGCGCATTGTAGATGAAGCATATCCTGAAACTACACTGGAGGGAAAATCTTAACCACCCAATCCTTTATAAACACATCCATTCGATGCTAACAGATTGGACAGATAGGATCATCTTATCAGTTTGATTTCTGGCACAGGCTCCATCCACAATGTGCTCATGATTTGAACACACCAGATTGACGAGCATGTTTTCCATGTGAACAAAGGATGGCTTGTAGCACTAGCACCCTAGTGACGTCTTCTGGGTTGGATTTCAACTCTTTAAATACAATAAAAAAAACTCAAGAAGTGCAATCAAGTAAATAAATTCTTCAGTTCTAGAGCCATCATATACTTGTTCTGACAAATAGGAAAAAGAGAAACAAAGCAAATGAAAGGGCCAGTAAGCACACATACCAGCCATGTGAAAGTACGAGAATGGAGTGATGAAGGAATTGGCAGAAAATGCAACTTCAGCTCTAGATTATTTGAGAACCTTCCATGCTTCCTACTCATTCAAAACCAAAGCTAGTCTTTTGGGAAAAAAGAAGGAATAAGGGGTAAAAGCATCATTGCCTAAAACATTCTTATAATCAAAGAAGAAATGATGTCTGAGGCTCCATTTGTAAAGTGTCTCCCCATTGCACCTTATTTAAATGGTGCTATCTGCAGTTTTTAAACTAAGGTTGGTTTCAAAAGTGGTGAAACTCTGTTCCACATGTAGTGGAAGGGAGAAAGCCCATCAAACCAGGTTCACTGAGGAAAACAGATGAATTCAGCAAAATGGGCAAATTGAAACAATGGCATTCCGCTCAATGCATTATTGGATTTGGCTCACAATGGGACCAAAACAGGTGTGACTCAACCCTTATCAGTTTTGTATGGGTCCTTTTTGGTTGGTTTTTGGTCCTGCTTCAGTCTATTGACTCGCATTGTTTGACTGAAACTGATTTTTCTTTTTCATTTTTAATACTGAAACCAATACGACTCAGTATCAGAAGATTTCAAAAAAAAAAATAAAAAATGCTAATATAGTAACTTCCCATCATAACACAGCCTAAATGTTCAAGCCTCACTGGGCAAATACTGATTCAAGCCTCACTAGGCAAAAGTTACAAGGGCTTTGTTCTAAGGTACACACCAACAGTAACATGTGGCTTGAGCACTGTGGGCCTGTTCTATCATTATCAATCTCCAAAGAACGAAGAAGAAATGACTCTATCAAATTCCAAGGGAGGAGCAATTAAGGTAGACGACCGGTTTCACCAGGCAAAAGTTACAAGGGCTTGGTTCTAACTTCTAAGGTACACACCAACAGTAACATGTGGCTTGAGCACTGTGGGCCTGTTCTATCATTATCAATCTCTAAAGAACAAAGAAGAAATGACTCTATCAAATTCCAAGGGAGGAGCAATTTAGGTAGATGACCAGTTTCCCAGTAACAGAGCCATTGCTAGCAGTTCTATAAAGAAGGCACTAAATACATCCATACTTTGACTAACAGAGAAAAACACAAGGTATGGTTTACAGCTGCAAATATGTAGTCTTCAAGTGCATTGGTATCAATCCAAAGGAAATGGAAAATTTTCAATTTGACTGCTGCAATAAATAAATAGAGATCAAATACCTCTGAGTGGCTGCTCCCAGCTTGTCCACCTTGTGCTTTTCTTTTTGCACCAACTTTCAGAATACAAGAGGAAAAGGAATGAAAGAACAGCCTATTTAGCACATTGGATCCCCTTCTCATGCAGACACTAACCAGTAGAGAATCAATTTGTAATCTCTGATTACAAGAACATCAACATGAATAGATACAGAAATACACATCTCTATATATATATAACTTAAACTGAACCACGCTCCACAAAAAATAACATGATTAAAGAAAAGCAATGAGCTTTCCTTCCTCAATGTTTTTTTTTTTCCCGGCTTCTTACACATCCACAAGAGAAGACAAAACCCCATAAGGAGGCTATATACGAAGAAGCAAGAAATCAGATACAAACAGTCAAGAAAATCATGTTATAAGTGCTCAATGTTCATGAGGCCGCGTCCCAGTCACTGAGAATTCCTACAAAATGTTTCACAGAGGAAAAAAAAAAAAAAGGATCAAAACATAGAAGCCACAATAACACAAAAAGGAATAAAACCTCTCGAAATGATTGAAAAACAAACATTAATTCATACCTCAGTTGGGTTGAGAAGTCTTGAATTTCCAAGCGAATTTATCTAGATTAGAAAATGCAACTTCATCTTACACTAGACGTCATCATAACTAAGATTAGAGAAAATAATCCAGAACTACGATGAAATCAGACCTGGAAAAAACTGCCAGGCCCAAAACCATGAATTCCTGAGGTGCCATGTGCATCAAAGTGATCACCCAGCGAAAGTCCCCTGTTTCAACCGACCATTCCAATATGAGAATTGTGGAGAGTGTAAAAATCTATTCCAAGCATAGTTCTAAAACTTGCTGACTCGACTCAAAACAAGGTCAAGTCAACTTGATGAGATTTTTTTTTTTTTTTTTTTTGAAAGGCAACTCGACAAGATTTTGAGCTTGGTCTAGACTCGTCGAGTCGGCTCAAAAACTTGGCTAACTCAGCCTGACTCAAACTGAGTCATGTGCCTGGTTTAGTGGTAAAATGCAAAATGTCAGCTGTGAGAATCAAAACCAATGACCTCATCTCTGGAAGTGCAAGCACTTTACCAGTGACCCACAAGCTTCAGTTACATTTTTCTTTAGCAGCTTAATCTGCAGACCTTTATAACGATTTAAAATATTCATTACAAAATCAAATATTCTTCATTTATGTATTATAATAATACCGAGTCAGGTTAAATTAAGACCGGTTCAAGTTTTGAGTTGACCAGCTCGATTGGACGTTAATTCAAATCAAGTTTTACGGTTTTGGAACCGCGATTCCAAGGAACACAAGCAAATGAAAGGGAGAGTTCACTCACAGAATTCCATCAGAGAATCCATGTTGCTCTCCACCTATCCCACCATGCCCATGCAAATCACTAGGCCCAGCATCCACTGCAAGCAAAAAATGGTTGAAGTATCGGTGGAGTTAAAAAGTTCCCCTTTATTGAAAACCTTAAGGAGGCTAGTTTGCATACCTACAAGCATACCACCACCATTGCTGAAAATGCTCCTAAAAGACGGACGAGAAAAGTTAAAGGTCGTTCCTTCCCAACACCAAACAACAAAGAAAACGGAAAATAGTGAAAGAAGTTATGTATTGTACCCTATGGGTCTCAATCTTGGACAATTGGACTTATCATGGCCATGCTCCTTGCAAATAGTACATCTTCTCACATTCTTTGTGGCCTTCTCCAAATTGGCTTTCGAACTGGAATTTCGAGGCCGGCCTCTCGGCTTCGGTTGTGTAGGTCCGCTCGAAGTTATTTGGTTCATTATATTGTCCATTTCACTTTGTGCATTGGCATTGTCTCCCTGACTACCGCCACAAACAGGAGCGCCAATTAGTGTGCCTCCTCCAGCCTTCCTTTTTGAAGCAGCAATCTTTTCCCAAGCTTCTCGTAGAGCACGTATTGCCACATCGAAATCCTGCAAAGAGGTCGCCCCCACCTCTGCACATCTAATGGCTTGCTTGCACAAAACACTGTACCGCAAGTTTGGGGATTTTCGACAATTAGCCTGCATTGCAACTCCTCTTTTGTCCAACCCAACCACACACTTAGCGTTCCTTGTCCACCGCTCTAAGATGTAATGAGACGGGACTGTTGTAATGTTTGATACGTTGAAGACAATTAATGCATGTCTACAAAGAATTCCTGAAAATTCAAACATTTTACAGCTACAACTTGCTCTTCTCTCAGCCAAATTGAGTGCAACAGTGCATTCCTTCCTTCGGTCTGCATATTTCACCACACTATATGTGCTGATCTGCCCATCCTCATTAGTTTTGTTTGCAATGTAACCAAGGCTCTCAAATATTTCCTCTTGGAATTTTGAGAACATTGTTCTCGTATAGAAGTCAGCTGCTTGTTTTTCACAAGGCAATTTCGTCTTCAAATTCGGCTTAATGTGTGCCGTTCGAATATCCTCTTCGAGTTCCTTTGCGTGCCGATTGGCAAGAGCTCTTTCGTATTGAGTGACAAACACTTGAAAAGAGGTGCTTGCTTTAACATACCCATCGAAAAATGAGTTTATGATTTCACTTTGCTGTCCAAAGAATGTGTCGTGTAAGTACGCAGGGACCCACTTGCGTCGAGCACGGTATAAAGATTGAAGCCATTCATTCTTCCTAAGTTTAAATCTATGAACAAGTGACTCCCAACATGACTCAAATTCATCAACAGTCTCCGTTAGGTTGACACATTTTTGGAACTCCGCTTCAAAGGTAGGATGTCCACGATCTATGTTAGATAACTGCTTTGGGGCTTCATTTAAGATAAGCCACTTGCAAAAACAATGATGAGTTTTCGGGAGGACCTGCTCTATTGCTGCTCCCATGGCCTCATTTTGGTTGGTTATTATTGTGACTGGATGGCGACCGGACATTGCTTCGAGCCATGTGTTAAATAGCCAAACATATGATGATTCAGTTTCATCAAAAAGTAATGCACAGCCAAACAACGTAGACTGTTGGTGGTGGTTCACTCCTATGAATGGAGCAAACGGCACTTCATATTTCTCCATCTTATATTTTGTGTCGAAATAAACCACATCACCAAAATAATTGTAAGCCATCCTCGACCTAGCATCAACCCAAAAAATACACTGCAATGACTGATCCTCATCAACTTTTGTTGCGTAAAAGAAGGCGGGATTCTCGGATTGCATGCGGTGTAAATAGTCTAGGACGTCTTGAGGGTCTTTTCCGGGGATCCTCTTTCTTTTCCGAATATTTTGAACATTGCTATTATGGTCTTGCTCAGTAATGCCAGAATTGATAATTCCGCTTGATCTTGCACCAACTGCAGGAGTCATTTCACTCGCACTTGTTCTTTCCCCCTCGGAAACACTGATTGGGTTTTTCGAAGCATCAGATGCATTCCCATTTGATCTAACTGAGCGCATTTTAGTTGGATCAAGCAGTGGATGGCTATGCTCCTTTACAAATTTTGTAATGACCCATTTCCCAGAATCCATCTTCTTTACATAAATCATCGCTTCACAACCTTCCCTTGTGACTGCTCGTGGCCGGTAAATCCTATTTTTCTTATTTTCATGCTTCTTTGCACGATAACCCTCTTTATAACATACAAATTTCCGAGCAATAACTTCTCCATCTTTCCTTGAACGCCGGTTCTTACTGATGCGGCTGCGGAAACCAATGCGCCTAGCATAGGCACTATAGAATATCCTAGCAGCATCCTCTGATTCAAGCTCCATGCCCTCATACGGATCCAGATTTGCATTTCCTTCTAAACTTTCTATCATTTCCATCTCCTTAGCCACCTGAATTTCGGCATCTAGCTTTTTCGGGGGATTAGTTATGACCCTATGTGATCGAAGGCTACGCACTTCACTTGGACTGAGTAGCACATGATTGTGCTCTTTCACAAATTTTGAAACGACCCATTTCCCAAGATTGGTTTTCTTTACAGTAATCATCGCCCCACAGCCTTCCCTAGTGACCGCTCGATGCCGCCTGATCCTGCCATCATTGTCCTCATCTTTCCTCAAACGATAACCCTCTTTGCAGCATACAAAGTTCCGAGCAATAGTTTCTCCATCTTTCCTCGAACGACGGTTCCTACTAATACGGCTACCAAAACCAATGCTCATAGCATATTTATTGTAGAATATCCTTGCGGCCTCCTCCGATTCAAACTCCATGCCCTCGTATGGTTCTACAATAACGCCTTCTTCAGAGCCTTCTAGGATTCCATGATCCTCATCCCCGTGAGGTTCAGCATCTGTTGCTGCATATTCTTGATTTGCACCACGTTTGGAACTTTCTACCGCTTTAGACTCCCCTTGTGCGTAAGCTTCATCTTGTGACATGCTACTTTCTGTGGTGCCTTGATTTGAGCTGCTTTCCGTGACATCTTGAGAACCAATGTCCATCAATGCATTATCTTGATTCATAGCATTTTCCATGACACTCTCACTTTTTGTGTAGTCTCCGGTAACAAATCTAGTTCTGTGAATCCAACAGATAAAGAAAATGGGCAAGGTAACATTAGTGACTTGAAAATGATTAAGTTACCAAGACCCAAAACTGCATGTCTAGAACCCTACATGTTGGAGAATGCTGAATCAGATGTTACAAAATCTGAACATGGCACATCTTAGATTTTCTGTAACAGATAAAAAACACATGAAAACACCCAGAAGGATAGAAGGACAGAAGTTTGACTCAATTAACATGAGGATGTTTGCCTCATTGTCACAGATACAAAACAGCATAAAAAGGCATACATAAAATGCAAATATATCAATGCACCAATGGCTGTCTTCATATGAGAAACCGCATTTCTCAACTAAGCTTTGGTTAATAGACCACAACCGCTTTCCAAAAAAAAAAAACCAGCTGAGAAAAATAATAGTGAAAACCACGGATGCAGAAATGACAATGAAACAAGGAACAAGACCTATGACTCTGTAACCAACAGGAAGCAAGTACCTAATGGCAGCTGTAACCCCACACTCAAATCTCATCTGCCAAAATGAGTATCACGCCAGAATTACTGCCTTCTTTTGCTTGGCCAGCATTCTATACATGCTGGGCCTATCTTTCAGCAAACAGGACTGTTCACTTGAAGGGCCACACCATGGCTGGGCTAAGGACAGAAATCTTGCGTATCAAAAGAGTCACAGCCATCTCATCGTTGGACTTTTTCCAGTTCATATGGACAGCTGGAAGTATCCAGTTTTAACTGTCCATTTGAAGGGCAAGAATCAGACAGCTAGGATTGTCTGATATGAGAATTACCCTAACGCTTAGGTGGTGTGCACACAATGAATGGTCTGGATCACTCTAAGGTGGGTCACATCTATTCGGAATGGGACCATTCAATCACTCTAAGCTGGGCCCTGCATAAACTATTATTAATTTTCATTAATGCATCAATAAATTCTTGGTAATTACAAGATGAAGAACAGTAATTAAGCTGGGCCCATGTAAAAGAGGCATCACTAAATTTCCAAGACCTTGATCACCATCTTTTGCTACTTCAAATGTTATTTAGCCCGGGATTGTATTGTATTTCTTTCGAAAAGAGGGAGAACAGTGAACCAATAAGACATTTGCATCCAGGCAGCAATAGTATGCTAATAGCACTCATCTCAGTGCACTTTGTAAGTGCACCCGCCTCACATGTGATATCAGAATCTCTCATTACACGATCTTTACTGTGTGAATTCTGTCCCAAAAATCAGGTTGATAAAAAAAGGGTTGTTGGACTGGTCGATACAAATAAATAAATATAAATTATTTTGGTTGGTGTTTAATATAAATCTCATTGCATCTATGAAAAAAAAAAGTTTTTAAACACAAGTGAAGCACTTGTTGGACTGGTAGAATGCTTGCATCCTTTGTAATTGGTTGTGAATTTGAGTTTCCGACAGACTCGACTCAAAATCTGGCTGAGTAGATTAACAACAAACTTTGGTCATTTTCCTATAAATAAGTTTATTAACGAATGATAATAATGGGTGATATTAACGAATGATATTACCCTATCATTGATACACAAAAAATTTGCATGGTTCAAAATAGTCATGCTTGCAACTAAGGCCAAAGCTCAACCAAGGGCCCTAGGCTCGGCACAAGCTAAGCTGGGCTAAGTTCAGACCAAGTCTGACCCAGCTGCCAACCTTGCGTGTGGGTGAATCCAAAGCTAATCTGGTTTGCTCATCAAGTCGACCACATAGTTTAACCCTTGTTTTAGTTTTCTCTTTAAAAAGTGATATATCGAAGAATTGTCCGGCCCACGAGGTAATATCCGACATCCAACCCGTGGGGCCCACGAGGTATAAGCACCACATCATGATTACAAGACGGGCCAACGGATCCAATCATACGATGGGCCAGACCATAAAAACTTAACATACACCACTTAAAAACATCCAAATTCATTTGTAGCCCCATCTGGTGATTAAATCGGCCAGGATTCTAGTTCGTGTGAACATCATGGTAAGGTTCATATGTTAGACAGATTGGATGCTAAACACATCACGTGGGCCCACAATTCTTGACTTCGCTACCTTTTTAAGTGAAAAACTACAAGGGCATTTTAGTACTTTCTCCTCCCAAGAACATAACACTAGTTTTTCAATTTGTTTGGGCATTCTTCTGCACTAAACCCATTTCAAAAAACAGGAAGAAAAAAAAAAACCTCAACAGCAACAGTAGGAGATCTCTCAAGGGAGCTTCTGATGCTCCTTTGATGGCTGCTGGTCTCTAGAAAGAGCGAAAGCTGGAATTTCGGATACTATCAGTGTTATCGGTATTGCTACCAGTGTTATCAGCATCGTCGAGTTGGAGATAGGGATAATATTAGGGATACTCTGAACAATGCTACCACATGGGCTTTATATAAATGGGCCAAAACTCACTCAAATGGAATCAAAATTGCATGATATTAGGCTTATCTGAAAGGGAACTCAATGGGTATCAAACAAGACCAATTTCATATAATCCGTGCATCATTTAAAGTAGCCCGCCAAAAAAGTGACAACAATATAAAAAAGGAAACATTATTAAATATTTAATCAAACCCAAATAACTAACTAAAATAAATAAATCCTAGAAATACAATGACCATCCAATTTGCTCCTCTCAGCCCCACAATGTAATCTACCCATTGATCCCGTCAGATTGACCATCAGACCACAGATTTAGTCCAGATCATTAATTAAGACAATTTGGATAGTTGATTTTTCAAATCTTGATCAATCAGCTTGTGTGGCCATTTGGTTAC
Organism: Magnolia sinica; assembly: GCF_029962835.1. Classification (NCBI taxonomy): domain Eukaryota; kingdom Viridiplantae; phylum Streptophyta; class Magnoliopsida; order Magnoliales; family Magnoliaceae; genus Magnolia; species Magnolia sinica. The sequence continues at coordinate 4,760,847 of NC_080584.1, read as the reverse complement.
TTCACCACAGCATCTCCATGGTGGGGCACCCAGATGAACCGCCCGGATCATCCCAACGCCGACAGCAGGCCCCACCGTGGGATCCCTACAAGGCGCTCATTTTCCGCATTCCCCAATAAACAGACTTTTAACAGACAGAACAGAACAAGGAAATGCAGGACTATATGATCCCGCAGCTTATGGAAGATTGAAGCGAGAAGAGAATGAGAGAAATAACGTAGCTCGCGGACTACTATAAAAGCAACCAACAACCTCGAAAGAAAATACCACGCTTCCAGTCAATCGCGTCGGGTAAAAGACCATTCATCCACTTATATTTTTCCAGAATATCAACTACAAATTTAAAAATTGAGTTTTGAAATCCGTCCAAAGACTTTTTTTTAAAATTACAAAAAAAGGGATTCAAATGCTGTTTCTGTAAAATGAAATCTTTATCAGACAAAAATGCAAATAAATGGATTAAGAATTGAGAGAGAGAGAGAGAGAGAGAGAGAGAGAGAGAGAGAGAGAGAGAGACCGGAAATTGGAGAAACCCTAGTAAGGGGTTCGTGACACGTGTCGATATTTTATTCTGCCACGCTGTTCTGGAGCTTCTTCTTCTTCTTCTTCTCCTTCTTGCTTTTGCTTGGGATCGGAGAGAGAGAGAGAGAGAGAGAGAGAGAGGGGAGGAATGGAGAAATTTTCCTAGGGTTTGGTAGTCCCCCGGACTACCCGTCCCTTCCCTCTTCTGTGGTTGTGAGTAGACAGCACGTGAGTTGCACGTGATAAACGAGAGACCATTTTGAGTAAAATGAGTTCGTTTTCCCTTTGTCGCGACTCAGGATCCAGCGTGTGTCGCCTCGCCCACTGGGGCCCACATATCGAATGGTCCAATGATCGGAACCGTCCATAATGTGTACATGAGAATATCCTAATAAAATAGTGTTGAATGGATGACTGTGACAATCAAATTATCTATATTTGAAGATTATAAATTGAAAAGGAAATTTCATTGGCTCTCATTCAAAATCAAAAATCAGCTGTTGAGATCATTAGGTAAGCCTGATCATGGGAAAATGGCTATCACATGGTAGTATATACAATATGGACGGTTCAGATCATCCGACTATCTTATCACGTGGGCCCCAATGGATGGCCAACAGAGTCGCGACAAAGGCAAAACCAACGCGAGCAAAACTTCGGGAGTGAATTAGGTGTTACACGGGTACCACCATAATGTGTATTTCCCTGATCGTGGGGCCCACATTGACGTGTGTGTTATATCCACGCCGTCCATCAGTTTTTTCCAGATCAATTAGAAAATTATACCAAAAATGAAGTGGATCCAAATTTCAAGTGGACCACACCACAAGAAACAGTAGTCATTGAACGCCCACCATTAAAAAATTCTTAGGCCCATGGTAATTTTTATTAGCCATCCAACCTTTTGATAAGACATGGATGAAAGGAAAACACAAATATTAGTTTGGTCCAAAACTTTAGTGGACCCCAAAAAGTTTTTAATGGTCAATCACCACTGTTTCCTGTGATGTGGTACACTTGAGATTTGAATAAGCTTAATCTTTGAGACCATGACCTGAAATGATCCGGAAAAACTGATGGACGGAGTGGATATACCACACATGCTTCAAGGGCTTCGTAGGTGGAGGGGGATTGCATGGTGACCCTGCCACCACGGACCTTCATGGTGTAAGGATGGTGGCTGTACATCTGTTTATCCGTATCATTTTAGCGGATGATACCAGAAATGAAATATACCAAAGATCAAGTAGACCACACCGCAGGAAATATTGGGGATTGACCACTTATCATTGAAAATTTCCTTGGAGCAGGCTGATATTTGTGTTTTTCCTTTATTCATGTCTGTGTGACCTTATGAACGGTGTGGATGAAAGATTTCAACGGTGAACATCATTAGATGTGAATCAATTTTGAGCTCATGCATTAAAATGAGCTGGAAAATGGATGGATGGCTAGGATAAAACGCTTACATCCGGCGGGCCTCAAATAGATAGAGGTCGGTAGGGGCAGATTTGGTCGGGTACTCATTTCGGCCAAAAACAAAGGAGAGGGAGGACAGGCAAGGTGGCTTTGCCGGGAATGTTAAAGTACACTTTACTACTAGGAGTGTCACGTGGGACAACTGAGGACAATTGTGCAAGATCTAAGCCGCTCATCACACAGGTCCAATTAATTGCATTATCTAAATGGTTAACTGTTACAGTGATTTCTTTGGCTTAAAATTTGATTGTTGGTAGGTATGTAATGTGTTGGAAGTGCCGGTCTTTTATAACTAAGGTAGTTCGGTCATTTATTTATCCACTTGAAAATGAAATTAGGCAATTTGTAAAGTAGAGGATTCATCGTTATGATGAGTTTTTTCTGCCTTTTAGTTAAAAATACTTTTTGACCATGATAGTGGGGATAATTCGATTTGTGCAACGGAGAGTAGAAGAAATTCAATCATATTGAATTAAAATGAAAATAAATGCATAAAATAATAGTCTTACGTTGTGGTGTAGATGGTGATGCTTCGTATCTAAGCCTTCTTTGGCATTAGGGGTGCACACGGTTCGGTTTGGTCCGGTTTTGGGGTGAAACCGGAACCGAACCGTTCCTAACGGTTCTAGGAAATTTGGAACCGGAACCAAACCGTTGGCACCCTAGAACCGAACCGGAACCGAACCGTTAAAACCGGTTCGGTTCCGGATCGGTTCCACGGTTCTTGGCTTTTTATAATCCAACTCAATTGCAAGCCCATGTCCATCCATGTTGTGGTCCGTTTGATGAATGGTTTAGATGTTGTATAAGGTGTTCAAAAATACATTTACGAAAATAATTATTCTAGAGAAAATAATTATAAGGTATGTAAAAATACATCGGTTCGGTTCAAGGTTCGGTTCCACGGTTCGGTTCTACGGATCGGATCCACGGTTTGGTTCTACGGATCGGTTCACGGTTCGGTTCGGTTCTACATACCCCAAAACCGAGAACCGAACCGATGTCACCGGTTCTTTGATTTTTGGAACCGGAACCGGAACCGGTGCACTCTAGAACCGGACCAAACCGGACCCTTTGGTCCGTTTCGGTCCGGTTCTACGGTTCTACTGGTTAAATGTGCACCCCTATTTGGCATAGCAACTTAGGCGTAAATGAAGGAAATAACACTATTGAAAAGAAAATAAAAAAGTCTTCCTTGTAATCCAGCTTGGTGTAGATGAAAGAGAATTATACTACTTCTAATCTAAGTTAGTTTAGCGTAGTAACGCAGACGTATGGAATTACACTACTCATATACCAAAGTCAGCGTAGTAACGTAGATGGGTTAACTTATACTAAGAAAAGTTAAAATAAAAGATAAACAACATTGCACTGTTGATTTGATTTGATTTGATATGTGTTAGGTTGGCAAGGGTTCGAAGCTTTTCAATCTTCCTCCTATTTATAGAATTTTGTGATAGTTGTATAGGGAAACCTTCGTATCCACTTCTCCAATCTGCTAATGTGGAGATAATTGCCTGGACCTAAAGATAATCTTAGCATATCAAATGGCACTACGTATGTTAGTTGTTTATCATGGGTTGGTCATTGATTACGCCTACATTCTACTCCTATTATATGGTCGAGGTTTTTTCTTGAGTTTCCGTGCATTGGTAATTGTCATCTTATTTTCCACACGAATATGAATAATGCGTCTTGGAATTAACCTAACTTAGTGTGGTCATTACTCCTTTCCTCAAATATTTTTGCTATAAATCATGCGTGACACCATAGTGCATCGGCCAAACTTATCATTTAGCGTGACCGTGTTTCGATCGATACCTAACGTTGGTCATGAGGCCACTATGGTGGTTAGATGGCTTTGCCAAATAAATGAGAAGCGTGACGCTTGTATCCCTATGGTCGTCAGCTAAACTTACTCTTTTTGAACTACTCATGACTTTACAGATTATGTTCTCATTTAGTCATTAGAGCAGTAGGAGAAATTTTCATTCTATCTCTTGTTGATATTTCTCTTCTACGTGGCATCATCTGAGTCATCAGATCTAACATGGTCAGATCAGGCATAAATGTCATTACTTAAGACACATGTGGGATCCCGGTCTTTTGCAACATTGCTTGTGTGCACACGTGTCCCAACTCGCATTGTTGATAGACCATACATTGCACCCTAGTGCACATATATATAAAACTCACCAAAGTGATTTGTTCTGGATGACCTTGAGACCTCTATCATGTGGACCGCGTCATCGTTGCGGTTGCAATGGTAAAAACCATGTGTCAATCCAACTCTCTGTTAGTGAGAAATGACTCATCGAATGTACGGCCCAAATTATGTATCCAGTAATAAAGCAACCTTTATTATGCTAGACCCATTGGACTTGAGCCCATGTAGGCCTAAAGCCCACTTTAAAAACATGAAAATAACCAACAAATAGGACAAATGCTACATGACAAAAATAAGAACCTAACACGTATAAGACAAGCACTATAAGACAAAATTAGATTCTATCCCAAAACTCATCATTAGCTCTCTTCTCATGCCTTAGAAACTAATCATGGCTCATGTCCGCCTCATCCTATACATGCGTTCAATATATGTCTTGATTGTATCATACCACTTCAAACAACCAATTGCAATACTCCACTTCATCCACTATGCATCACTTACAACCTATAACCCTTATCCATCCATTAGCCAATGTATGTCTAGATCTCTTCCACCTTGGCCAATGCATGCTTAGCACCATCCACCTCATCCATCTACTACCCATACCATACATCACATTCTACCTCACTTTTAGCACCAATAAGATCCCTTATACTTGCCACATCATCTTACCACCTCAACCTTCAATTCCTTATATAAGAGTAGGAGCTCTCTTGCACTTTTTCTTTTCCTATACTTAGAAAAAATTCTGAAATTTTTAGAGAGAGTGAGAGAGAGTGGGGCCAAGGTATGACCCATCATTGATTAAGAGGGAGTGGACCACACATCATTATCTAACCATCCATCCATTGAGGTGAGTCTACACCACTCCTTCCATCTTCCTCATCCTCCTCTTTCTTCCCTTTTTTATTTTCTTGATATGTGTGCGCCCCACTAGTATGGATTTCTCGTGTGCATGTATTTATATCTATGGTGGTTAGCAAAGTGGTCCATGTCAGGATGGTCCACCATGATGAGCATCATATCCACACCCTTCATATGTAATCCTTTTTTTTTCTGGACAGCAAGTTCTACAAATCATATAAAATCAATCATGCTAAGATCGGAGTTGAAACTTGGAAATGATATGAACTATAATATGATCTAACTTTAGGCCAAATTTTATATCCATCCAACGGTCCAATTATCCGTAACATTAAGTTTACTTGACTTCTATCCAATAGCACATGCAGGATTCCTATTTGCATAAAATGGACTCATTCTAAACTCTTTTAATGAATGAATTAAAAATATATGTTCCATTGAATTCATAGAAAATTGAATTATCTTTCCAAAGGTATATAATAAGCTTCAATCGGAGTTCGGACGGCTGAGATCTTGGCCTTATACGAAAGATGTATTTAGGAGCTTATTATGATAATTCTTGTTTGGGCTATATCTGTGATTCCGACGGTCAGATGTATTTAATATTTGCTTTTAACTTACTTGAGATAGTTAATAATCATATGTATGGTCCATATAGTCAGATTCTTTCATAATAAATTTAGAAAATTCTACATCGATAGATACTTCTGTAAAGACAAATCTTGAATTTCTATGCGTGGTCCAGATGGATCCATTACTCTGTATGGTTGGAAGCCTGTAAAAGGCTTTAATGACTTGTTCCCAAACCATCCATTGGATCAGATCCTCCAACAGAGAATCTGATCATAGAGATTTCATCAATATATATTTCATGTGTTACTTGATGAATATGTTAGATTTATGTTGTACATAACAATCATCCTCTCATTGACCTACTTGGGTGTGGGATCACTTGTGATTTATGCATTTTATTAGTTCATCCAATCTGAAAACCTATGTATATTTTTTGTGTCTCTTATCTATAGTTTGCTAGCATGTGGGCCCCACTTGCCATTGGATCTATTTCATTCCCTTTACACTTTCCGTTTGCTGAAAATTTTTTAAGTACTTGATTATATTGCATATAGGCCTCTTTGACACCTTGTAGTGGACCCCACACTCTGTAATTAAAGGTCCAACTTTAATCCTTATATAAGTAAGTTGGGATGTCCTACCTTTTTGTCAAGAATGATCCCTAAGTGTTTGGATATTGGACCCTAAGTTGTGACAAACTCCATTTCTGAAAACTGTCTGATTATTTGTGTTTTGTGCAAACTTTAGGCCTCTCTAGTGGACTACACACTGGAGGTTTGAGTAGGTCACCACTTAGAACCTCTAACCTACACTAATGAATATATAAATAATATTTTAATTGGGCCAAATCAGACCCCACATGATCAGGGAGTGGATCCTAAAATGTGGTCAGGCATGGTTGTGCAGAAAAATTATGTGCAAAAAATTAAAGTGCCTATGTTTGGCTCTATACCAAATATTACGTGTGCATAACCAGTTGGTCCCAACTTATAATTTTTGAAGTGCATATATAGTAAAACCAAGGGCACCTGATGGCATATTGAAATGTGGTCCCTTGTGATCATAAGTTATATTTAAAATTGGGCCAAAATTAATTCTGTACTATATTTCCTACACAGTTTCTCCAAGTACCCATATTTGGGATATCACCGTAAATTGTATACACCAAACCAATGAAGCCTGCCTTATAATTTGTAAAGCCTATATATAAAGCTACTAGGTGGTTATTTCCTTTCACCATATGTAGGCCCCACGTGATCATGTATTTGACTCTAAAATGACCCAGAGCCAACCTTGTGCCAAAAGTCTATTTGATATAGAATTCATGTGGGGCCACGTCGGTGGGGTCTACCACATTCCTAAAGCATTTAATGCAGCATCTAAACTCTAAAAAATAACTCCCAGATGTTGTTGGGCTAAAAACCTTACGTGGGCCATCTAGTTCGGGCTATCTTGTATGTGCCTTACATTTCATGTAAAGAGGCCCACCATGTTGTATGTGTTCTATATTCATGCTATCCATTTATTTTCTGGACCATATGGGCTGCCCCAACATGTGTTCTATATTCATGCTATCCATTTATTTTCTGGACCATATGGGCTGCCCCATAAGGCCCAACGTGATATATGTGAGGCCCTTATATGAGGCCCATGACGATGTACATGAGGCCCAATATGATGTATATGATGCCTATGGGATGAGACCCATTGTGATATATGAGGCCCTTGTGTAAGGCCCATTGTGGTGTGATGAGGCCTATGTGATGAGGCCCATTGTGATGTATATAAGGCCTATGTGATGAGGCCTATTGTGATGTGTATAAGGCCTATGTGATGAGGCCCATTGTGATGTATATGAGGTATATAGGATGAGGCCCATTGTGATATATGAGGCCCTTGTGTAAGGCCCATTATGGTGTGATGAGGCCCATTGTGATGTATATGAGGCCTATGTGATGAGGCCCATTGTGATGTATATGAGGCCTATGGGATGAGGCCCATTGTGATATATGAGACCCTTGTGTAAGGCCCAAATGTGATGATGATGCCACCATGATGTATATGATAATGTTTATGATGTCCATCCATTTTTCTAGCTAGTTTAAAGGCCATGGGCCCCATTGTGAGATAGTCTCTATAGTAGGCTGCATTCTAAGAGACGATGGTGGTTAAATGTCCACATCGTAAACTCCTTAGGGCCCATTGCTAAGACCATTCCCCATTGTAAGTTAAAATCTAAGGTGGGCCGCACTTTAGGAACAATGATGGTTAAATGTCCACGTTGCAAACTCTCTGGAGCCCATTGTTAAGCCTATTTCTATTTTCCCCTTATTGAGCCCTCATTGAGAATAATGTTTTCCACCATATCCTATAGTACTACTCAAACCTTGAAACCCATCTTGTGGCCATGATATGTAGGCTTGTTGTGATAAGTAAGCCCATTATGATATGTAGGACCGTTGTGATATATAGGCCCGTTGTGATAAGTAAGCCCATTATGATATGTAGGACCGTTGTGATATGTAGGCCCATTGTGATTATATAGGGCCCATTGTGATTGTATAAGGCCCATTATGCGAGGCCCATTGTGATTGAGGCCCATTGTGATTGTAGGAGGCTCATTATGATTGTATGAGATCCATTGTGCAAGGCCCGTTGTGATTGTATGAGGCCCATTGTGATTGTAGGAGGCCCATTATGATGGTATGAGGCCCATTGTGATTGTATGAGGTCCATTGTGACTGGATGAGGCCCATTGCGATGTGTGAGGCCCATTGTGATTGTGTGAGGTCGATCATTCTTTTGATTGATAATCATGCATGGCATACACCATGATTCATGCCCATACGCATAATTTGTATGCTTGTTATGAGATGTGGTTGACCATTGCATATGCCATAGGGCAGTTTATTTATGGGACTCCCTAATAGGCGGAGTCGTCCCACATGAGCACACAGTATGTGCATGATTTATGCATGATTGGACTGTGTGACTATGCATCTTGCATTGTGTGCTGTGATTGTTGTACGCCCTAGAGACATCAGGGTCATAGCCTCCACAGGTATATCGTGGATGGCAGGTTTGGACACCGAAAATCTTCTCTTTACATGGGGCGCGAAGGATGTCCTTGGGTGAAAGTCCCTAAACCTAATGGTACCGGAGGACGCTTCAACGTCGAGACCAAGTGGATACATGAGTATACGAGAGCCGAAACCAGGAGGCCGCGTCTCCCATTGTGTCGTGGTTAGTTGGAAGGGGACGTGGCCTTACTCGCCCGAGGGTAAGGGACAATTGCTAGGTTGAGTATGACCAGCTCATAAATGGGTCCGCTATTGACGTGCCGGATAGATATTGATTGACTATTGGCCAAGCGAATAGTGAGGTCCCTTCCGTTTGCACGGTTGTGTCCAATGTAGGGCGGCAATGTGATGTATAGTATATTAGACCCCGGTGATTATCCAGAGAGGAACTGTACTGATATGTAGATTCAGATGAGGACTGATATGACTTGTGATTGTACCTTGTATATAACATCGGCCACGTAGGCCTTACATCGCATAGCCTTAGTATAGCTGACAACATTGTACTAGTCCCCAGTGATGATTCCAGAGATGTTCGGTACTGGTATTATGACACCCCATCACTGTTGTACACGTGGGTGGGCACATGTGGGTGGACGCTGATGTGGGTGGGGCCTAAGGGCATGGGCAAGCTACCAGTGGTTGGCAAGCTACTATACTAGCAGGCTACTATGCAGGGGTTGTATACTCAGCATTCGACTCATTCATTCATTCATCTACTATTTACTCGAGCTAGTGATGCACAACCAAGTTATTATGTGTACCTTTACAATGGCCAAAATTTCGGTTGAGGCATGTGACCAACTTGAGATCAGGAGTTTATCATATTGAGTATAATTATCCAAATTTTAGTATGAGACTGGTTTGGATAGAAGTCCCTTGTGATGAACCCCACAGCTTGTGATACCACGCACTATCATCCCGACTATATACTCCAGCTCTTCCATTGCCCTTCCATCGTATGCCATATAGTAGAAAATGAAATTTAATTATCATATTCATGATGATTGGTTATTTTAATGATTCATGGTCGCTTGTTGAGTGACATGTCTATTATTGATGTCATGTTCATGATAAAACTGAGTAGTTATATGACATGATTAATTGATAATCTGCTCACATATGATAACATGCTTGGTTGATAACATGCCTATGGTTTTTTTGAATGTTTTTATGGGAGCACCCTAATAAGACGTGTTTTACTCCCGGTACGTAATAGACTCACGAGCTGTGGTTTGCTCATACGTATGACTTACTTTTTCAGGATGCATACAAGAGTTGTTGGAGTTTGCTATTGTTTCCTTCATTACTATTGAGCTGGTGCACTATATTATGTGTGACATGTCGAATAGGCTCGTCTCTTCAATATGCGTTGATACCATGTACAAAATGTGTAATCGCCTAAATAAATTAACCGTTAAAAAAAATCACACTGAAAATCTTCCTTGTAGGATCCCAGGATCGGAATTTGGCATATAGGTGTCGGGAGCCGAGATGGGATAGTACGGAGGCTGTCAGCGTCGGATTTGGCAATCGAAAATTTTGCGAGCCCGATTTCTGAGTTTGGGGCGTGACAACACATTCAAAAAATAAATATAGAATCAAAAGGAATTAACAGATACTTCTTTATGGACTTCAGCCATCATTCAAGTCTTGAAATTAATTTCCATAAGGGTGTTGTTATTTTTTTTCGGATCCTACAAGATGAAAGATATCATCAAATCAATTGTGAATGTGGAGGAAGGATACCTACCTTTGAGATACTTGGGTTTCCCTTTATATTCAACACATCTTCACATTTGTCATTGTGAGCCACTTATGGATAAAATGAATAAGTATTTAAGTGGCTAGAAAGCGGCTCTCCTCTCCTCTGCAGGTAGATTGGAGTTGATTCGTCTAACACTTATCTTTTGCTATATTTTGGTCGAATGCTTTCTCACTTTCTAAGACTTGCTTTGATCTTTTAGAAGGGCATATCGAAAACTATTTTTGAGACAATTTGAAGATCTATTCAATTCGATGGGACTAATTTTGCAGATAAAAAAAATGAGGGTGCATTGTTTTAAAATTGTTCCTTTGGGAGCATTTACTTTGGGGTAGGTGGGTCTAAGAGAAATATATTAAAAGGTCTATTTGGATGATCAAGATTGTTGCTTTAACCTCTTGGGCTTGGTGTAGCATTCTTATGATTAGGCCCATTGCCGAGTGTCATACTCAATTCTTGATTAGTAATAACATTTCTACTAGCTTTTGGTACAACCCTTGGCTTAGAAAGAATCACTTAATTGATAGAAATGGTAGCCGAACTATCTATAATCATGGTATAGGCAAAAAAAAAATCAAGGTTAGTGGCTTCACTTATAACTACGAGTGGCATACACCCCCTTGGCTATCGAGGAGGTATTTTCCTAAAATTATAGAGATTTTCACTTAGTTAAATGAGCTTTTGCTCACTTCAATTAATGATAAAATTGTTTGAACCCTCTGCGATCCCCAGGCCATCTTTCCCTCTCTTTGGCTATTCAGGCCACTTGCTCTCATTTTCTTACTATTCTCTAGGCAGATCTCGTTTAGTTTAAGAAAAATATACATAATCATTTATTTACTGCTTGGATGACATTTCTCTCTAAACTTAAAAATAGAGGACATGGTTATTAAATTCAGAATCACCTGTAATGGTGTTTGTCATTTTTTTAGTGTGCTCTTCAGGCAAATAGTCATCTCTCTCTCTCTCTCTCTCTCTCTCTCTCTCTCTTTTAAAAAAAATTAATGTCCTTACTTTAATTAGATTTGAAAGCAACTACATTTTAAAATGAGCTCTTCTTTTACTAAGGTCTCTCCCTTTACCAATCGGTTAAATCTTTTATAAAGAACTTGAGAGATCCAATCTCTTCACTTTTATGCAATCTCTACCTTCTGGCTCTTGTGTGACACCTTTGGAAAGAAAATAATAATTGCATATTTAATAATAAGTCATTGTCCAAGGAGATCGTCCTCAAAAATATTCTTGAGGATGTGAGATCGAGGCTTTATATTTGGGTCATTCATCGCACACATTGTGCCAGGGTCTATCTCAGCAACTTCAAATCTTCCAAAATCTTATTACCCTATCCATATGTTGGCTTAGCCTTGTGTGGATAGACATAAATCAAGGTATGGTGGTTGGATAATTTTCTATATTGAATTAAGCTTCTCCTGCATTTGTCTTTTATACTTTTCTCCATCATTCAAAGCCATCTCAGGTACTATATCTTTTGTTGACTCATAAGAGCTCAGAGACAAATGCTTGCATTTGGGTTTTTTTTTTTTTGGTCTTTCAGGGTTCTACTCAACCACCACTTAGGACTTCAAAAGTGAAATCCATAACCAAGAGTCGCTTGTCTCTATATCGTCCTCAATGATATCTTCCTTGCCTAATTGGCTCATGTGCATTTAGGGAGCCACTTTCTAACTACTCTATAGTCATGCTTACATTATCTGTAAGAGAAATCATGCCGTCATTGCTAGGATAGCGGGTGCCCCTTATCATCAGTCTATTGCATCATCTCTTTTGCCAAGTTAGCTAGACATTGTATTCATTGATTCGTTGGTTCCTTACTCTTTAGCCTTGCAGGTGGTCTTTTTCTCTTGTTTCCTTGGCCATGGTTTGGGTCTTTTTTATGTTCTTTTCCCCTGACTCAGAGTATGAATTCCTTTGCTCCTTGACCCGAGGTGTGAGCTTCTCTCTCTCTCTCTCTCTCTCTCTCTCTCTCTCTGCTTCTCTAGCCCAAGGTGTGGGGTTCTCTTTTTACTTCCATGGCCTAGCCATGTGGGCTTTTTTAGTTGTCTCCTTAACTCAAGGTATAAGTCATTCCCTCTGCTTTAGCTCTTGTGATTCTTGGGCTTTTGGCCCTTCAAAACTAATAAAATTTTTGTTAATCTTTCAAAAAAATTGACAAGCACTTCAAATTGAGCACATACAAGTAGCCTATCTGATGGTTAGCTCAGTTGGATTTCTAAGCATAGGCATTTCAACAATAGGGTACACTCGATGAATAGTCTAGATCATTCATAGGTATGCTAGACTCCATGTGTAAGGCACTTCTATGAGTGCCAGTTGAGGTTAGTGTGGCTAACAATCCAATGTGAATTGATACAGATTTTGTCCTGCCCTTGTCAAGATTGACTTGATCTTAGGAGGGGCTCTACAGGGCCCATCGTGATGTATGTGTTCTATCTGCACAATCCATTCATGTTGCCAGATTATTTTAGGGTATGCACCCAAAAATGAGGTAGGTCTAAGGCTTAAGTGGACCACAATGGGAATTTGATGGCAACCATTAAAATTTTTTTAGGAGTTGTAGAAGTTTTGATCAAGATGATATTTGTGTTTTCCCTTTATCCATGTCTATATAACCTTACGAATAGATTAGATGGCAAATAAACATATGGTGGACCCGTAGAAGGTTTCAACAGCGAGCATTATTATTACTAGTACTTCTTATGGTGTGATCCACTTAAGCCTTGGATTTGCCTCCTTTTCAAAGCTCATGCTCTAAAATGATCCATCAATATGAATGAACGGCATGGATAAAACATATACATTAATTGTGGGCCGCACAGAGCCCTATGTAATTTGTCCCTTAAAAATGTCAATCCATTCCATTTCTTGATTTCACTGAATGTATTTAGCACATCCCAATTGATAATTGTGCTAATTGATTTTAGGCAATGGAGGTTGATAATGATAATACCAAAAAATTGACTTAAAGAGAGGCTAAATGTGAGATGTACCTTGACTTTAGGAAAAGCTTCAGCAATGGAGAGTGCATGTTTGTAATACTCATAATAAGAAACGTGTCGATGGATCATATGACTTACGTAAAGAATGATTCAGTTGGAGACAACTTAGCAGTCTAACTTTGGTTTGAACAAAGCGAATGGCTAATGGAAAACAAATATGAAAGATAATGACTGAACCTTATGAGAACCGGTCAGATCGGACCAATGAATGACAAGGGGCTACTTAGGGTTAATGAGATTGTACCATTGTATGCATGCTAGATAGCAAGAAGGGACTATGTAATGACTAAAAAAATTTCGCACACGAGTAATATACAAGTGTTCATCCACCCATGTATCTAACTGTATTTCTTATTGAACAAATTTTATTGAACTTAAGGGAAAAGAAGGGAAGGAAGGGAGAGAATGAGTTTTTCTTGAAATTTCTTCATCGAGTGAGTGATCTTCATATTTATTTTCCCCATCTATGTTTTAAGGGTTTTGTCTCTCTTTTTCCTAAATTATAATTCGCTAAATAATTTTCTTTCTTATCTTTAAATTTAGAATTCGAGATCCTAAGAAAGAGATTTTTATTGTATCTCTATTGAGTCAAATTTTGGTATACATATGGTTAGCCATTTTGATTTGGAGTAATCCTTTTTGCTTTTGGCATAGCCTTTTTTACTTTGAGTTTTTCACTTTTACTTTAAGAATAACCATTTTTTATTTCATTTTTTTACTTAGGGGGCTTCCCTTGACTACACATGCTTTGATTCTGAAGGTTTTGATTCAGTCATTTCATTATTAACTTACGATGGTGACAACTTTTTTGTTAATTATTTTGAAATTTGACTTTGGCGTGTTTTTTTCTTGAATTTATCTTTCGTAATCGAGACTCATATATATTTCTTAGATCATGAATGTATTATAATATATTTATTATTTATTATGTTTTATTTCCTCTTGAAAATCTAATTGAGTATATATTATCTGGTAAGATTGTCTATTTATAGAATTTATATGCATCATGTTCATGGAATGCTTTAAAATTGACTTGCTTGGTTGTATTATAAATATGGAATGCTTGCATCATCATGGAATAACTGAAATTTAATTTAGACATTTGGAATTGGAAATTGTGAATAATTGGAATTGAGTTTTGGCTGGAAAACGGATCGATGAACATCCATGTATGACTCATCTACATGCATGTAATGATTGTTACTTCACTTACTGGTTAGGTGAGTATGTAAGGATTCCAAAAGGTACGTAATGTCATATTTATGTGAGATCTTGTCGAGCATGTAAGTATTGTTGCATCACCAAACTAGTCAAGTGAGAGCATGTAATGATTGTACAAAGTGTCTAATGTCAAAGCCATACAAGATATTGAAAAATGAATAAATTGAATTTAACTACACACATTGCTAAAGTAGTTAGGTAAGCATGTAGGATTCCAATAGGTACCTAATGTCAAAGCCACGAAAGTTTGTGGGAAAGTGATTAAATTGAATATGAATATAGTACTTAGAATATACTATTGCATATATTATTGCATTTATGACATTATGGCATCATAGTTCATTCATGATATCTTTGTATAAATTTCATTCGTGATATCATTCTGTTGAGATGTTGTTTAATTTATATATGTTATTGAGCCATTTCATATGGTACATCTCTTGGAATTTAACTATGGTGGATGTGATTTGTTTGGGCTTCTAGCTTCTCCAATTTGATAACTCTTACCGGTTTTGGAGATGAATAAGTGGTAAAAGCATAATACTTAGATGATTACTTCTATTAGAATTTTATTTTATTTGAACAATTATAATAAGTTAAAGTAGAGGATTATGAACGAGAGATGATGGTAGTATTTGAGCAAGATTTAAATTTTAAATTTGAAGTTTTGGATATTATGGTTTGAATAATTAAATAGATGTTTAATTTGGGTATGTGATGTATTGAATGTGAATGTGATGAATAATAGTGTATAATTTAGTTTACACCTTAAAACTTGGAATCAAGGTCGTCATACTCGAGTTTCGAATTTTAGGGCACGACAGACCGTGCCGTTGAACACACATAGATATTAGGCCATAGTCACGGCTGAGATGGGGTACTTGATTTGGGTGCCATGGACAATGCCATTGTATGCACGCTAAAAGATGGGAGATATGTAGATGGGTTCTTCGTTGTACGCATGCTAGAAGGTGGCTACTATATGGAAGGTCGTAATATTAAAGATGGGTTTTTGGTGTTGACAAAGAAGGTGAAGAAATGTGGCTATTAGGATGGACTAGATCTAGGTCGTAATTAAGTCAGATCAAGTGTTCTGGTGACGGTGGTAGATAGGTTTTGTCTACTGGAAATAATGAAGACATGATAATTAGAAATAAAGGTTGTTCAATTAGATATGGGTGCTAAAGGATGATTGTTGTGTCTTGAAGAAGAAGATATAGGTTGTGTGAGATTGGAATGCTGGTTCCTAACAAACCTAAATCCAAGTGAGCAGTTCTCGGGATGATACCGATAAAATTGGCCATCAATAATGACGACAATGATGATGATAAGATCCAAACATGGATGTTGGTGTCATAAGTGAAAGAGCTCTCAAAAGTAAAGGCTGCATAATGGAATCTCGAATCTTGAGAAATTAAAGGCGCTAGATCGATTCATGGACGAAGAAAAGATAACAGTGGTCTCTTAATCGAAGGATAACATGACCTCTTTAATCAACAGTTGGATTTGATTGAAATAAATCTGACTATTAGAAATCTTTCTAATCAATGGCTAAGATTTGCTCTGATACCTGTTTACACCCAACGTGACATTGTTAGATCTAATGGTTAGAAATTTAACACCTGTCAGCACCTCTATATGGAAGATTAGGATGAGATCCTTGCAGCCAATATGATCAGTAGAAGGAAATCGTGGGAGACCAAGATGGTTGTCGTCAGAGGACATTTGTTAGACAGCTAGGAAGACTGAGTGCACATAATTGTCATACAAACACACGACGAAATATAAAAGGCCATAGTTTACATATTGACCTAAGAGAGCATGCATAATCGAATAGCTAGTTGGTGATGATATACTTCAGGACACATGAAAGGATGTAATTGGCTACACTTAGTTAATGACCAGCTGTAAGCACGAACATTATGAAGAGCTGTCCTTAAAACAGAAGCATAATCAGCCACGACTGCTGATTAGCCAATTGATTGAGAGAAGATTATGGAGATTGATTTCGAATACAATTCTACAACAATCGCCCTACATGCCTATAAATAAGGTAAAAAATGAAGAGCTATGGGCCCAGGCCAATCCAACACAACTCTCCTATACAATAGAACAATTTATTTTTTGTCCCTCATGGATGCCTATCTTAGTTCAGTTTACTCTCGATCTAATTCCTCTAATACTAGCCAACGTAATGATCTAAAAAGCATGGACTAACTAGATTGCTTGTCTCTCCACACTCTATCCACGATCAGATTATTGGACCACTACGAAGATCCCTAATTATCAAACAGAAGGCCGACACAATTTTCTTGCATAGGTTCTTAGAGATTCCATTGGCCGTCCTACCAATGAACTTCGTCTTTGCAATGAATAGATGATCATCTAACCATGACCATTTTGCCTCAGAAGTCTAGTCGAGTAATGAATATACAGTTAAATCATGACAATCTCACCTATAAAGTCAAGCCCTTCGTGAAAAATAAGTAGTCATTAAACATGACTACTTCGCCTACAAAGTTTAGTTCCAAGCGACAAATAAATTGTCCCTACTAATTATCTTGCCTACGAAGTGTGGTTCCTGGTGACGAGTAGATTGTCATTTAATAATAATCGTCTTGCCTATGAACCTAGCCATGTGATGAACAAACTATAAAAAATCCACTCGCCACTGGTTGTCTTGCCTACGAAGTATGGTTTGCTTAAGCAACGAATTGATGACCATCTAGCAAATTATGGATGTCTTGCCTATGAAGTTCAGTTGAGCGATGAGCAGCTTGTTATTGTTAATGACCATCTCGCCTATAAAGTTTAGTTGAACGATTGTTTCTAATGACCGTTGTGCCTATGAAGCCTAGTATCTTACTAAGCGACGAATAGTCTGTCGTTAATTATCCATTTTTTTCATTTAATTTTGTTTATTTTTATGCTACTAGCAGGGGTGTACATGAACCGAGCTAGCTCGGTTAGCTCGCTCGACTCGGTTCGAAGCTGAGTTCGAGCCACATCGAGCTGATTTTTTAAGCTCGAAAATGAGTTCGAGTAGGCTCCAGCTCGACTCGACTTGGATTGAATCCAACTCGAATCGAACTCGGATCGAATCCAGCTCGAATCGAACTCGGATCGAACCAGTTTGGTGACTCGGTTACTTTGCCATTGATGTTACTCACCAACTGTTTGATAAAATGACTCAACGAAATGTGGTTGGTGGCAAGGAAGGTTTGACCGATGGCAAACAAGGTATGTACATTAAACAAATACCCTCTTCTTTTTCTTTCTTTTTTTAATTTTTATTTTCTGTTACTTAGAAGGTGTTTGATAAAATACTTGTAAAACCACTGCTTCTGTTTGTAAAATAGTGGATTTTTGAAGTTGCAGTTCAGGTGTTTGTGGAAATGCATCAATGGCGAACTCGGCTCGAGCTAGCCTGAGCTGGTTAGTCAGGCTCGTGGACCGAGCTGAGCCGAGTTCGAACTGAGGTCAGCCAGTGTTCGAGCCGAGTCGAGCTGAGGCCAGCTCGACTCAGTTCGACTCGATGTGCACCCCTAGCTACTGCTAAGCATTCATTTAATGTCGATAGAATACTTTCATCTTAGGATTGTTTTCCTTGTATCAATATCTCCTTATCATTAAAATGTACAAGCTATCACACATATAATTGAAAGTCTAAAAAGAATTTATTAGAAGGACAAATCCTCTCATTCGCAAATCGCCCAATTCTTTGTAATGATTGGTTGAATAGATAGCCCAATTTGTATGGAACTCAATCCCTCGGCCTATTCAGCTTCTAAGATCATAAACGTTCCGTCAGATTTGACCTGCATTTGGCTCCAGCATGCCAAGCACATGCAAATTGTATGAATGTCCAATTTAAGCCAAACGATACCATAATAAGAATATGGAAGATTTGGAGAATTCTACAGTATTATGACATATATTACTTTATAACAACAAAATTTATATAGAGATTTACAATGATAATATATATAGATGGAAAATTAATACAAAGTAAATCAATTGTCCCAACTCCCAACTACATCACTAATGCACCGTAGAAACAAAATAAAAATAAAAATAAAAATAAATAATCATGATCCAAAACTCAAGGTGGCAACACTATAAGAAGAAGTTGGAATCCAACGTCCACAATTATTTTTTGTATTGCCCACGTGGCGTTTATATGTCATCCAACATAGGGAAATGTCAGAGTAGCCACGGTTTAGAATGTCTGGTGGGTGGTTGCCATCATATCCACATTGTTTCCCATGGTGCAGTCCACCTGATTTGTGAATATAGGTGATTTTTGGCCCTAGGGTCTAGCACCATAGAGTGCACCTGTTTTAGGCAGCGCCCATGAAACACCTAAGCTCTTACATCCACACCGTCCATCCATTTTGACAGATCATTTGAGGGCATGATCCAAAAAATGAAGTAGATCCAAATCTTAGGTGGACCATGCCCGAGGAAACAGTTGTGAATTAATCACCACCATTAAAAACTTCACGTAGCCCACCGGGATTTTCTTTGCCATCCAACCTGTTGATAAGGTCAAAAATACCTGCATGAAGAGACCACACAAATATCAGCTTGATCCAATACTTTTGTGGCCCACGAGAAGTATTTAATGGTCGATTACCACTGTTTTGTGTATTATGGTTCACCCGAGATTTGAATCTGCTTCATTTTGTCCTAAAATGATTTTTCAAAACGAATGGATGGCGTGGATATAAATTGCGTACATCACAGTGGGCCCCACGGTTAGGGATCCCACCCACCTCAAAGCCGCCCTTTTGGGGCGCGGATTCGCTGCTGAACACTTCAGTAGCCATATTGCTACTGAAGTGATGTGGTCGCGTTTCATTGGCGCAAAAGTTGGTCTCGGTTGAAAGCATTTAATGCTCCTCCGTCAAAAAATGAAACGCCGTTTACCGACCACGTTTTTACTCGGTCTCGAAAACATCCTCATTTTACTTTGATTCACGGAAAGCAGGCTGGGTACTGAGTAACTCCGTACGCCACAGTAAAGTCCTTGGCCCCAAGGTAATATATGTATTTTATCCACTCCGTCCATCCATATCACCAAACATTTTAAGAGAATTAGACTAAAAACGAATCATATACAAATCTCAAATGGACCACATCATTGGAAAAAGTGTAAATTGAATGTCTACTGTTCAATTTTTTTTCCGGGGCCATGGAAGTTTTGGATCAAGCTGATATTTATGATTTCTTTTAATCCATGTCTGTGTGATCTTTTGAATAGGTTGGATGACAAACAAACATCACTGTAGACCTTAAAAAGGTTTCAACGGTGGAAATCATTATTCCCACTGTTTTCGGTGGTATGGTCCACTTGAGATCTGGATATACTTTAAATTTGGGCTCAATCGCTCCAATCAATTGTAAAAACGAATGGACGGCGTGGATAAACAACCTAGACTCAAGATGGGGCCAACAAAGTTCACTCAGTACAACCCAACTGAAGTTCTTCATTTTTCCCTCTGCAACGTAGCGCTCTCTCTCTCTGTTTTTCTGCGCGCGACCCATGGTAAATTTTAATTTATCTTTTCTTCCCAAATCTTTCAAGGGTTGGGATTTTCTTTTGATAATTGGGGTCATGATTTTCCAGTACTTCGAATTTGCTTGCTTTGATATTTGAATTTCAAGCGGATGTATGATTTTGAAGCTACGGCCACTGGGAATGTCATAGCTAATCCGCCACATCTATCCTCAACTTGTGGAAGGCACTTTATTGTATTCTTTTATTTGGAGAAATACTGAAACTCGAGATGTGTCCATCACAAGGAAAACAGAGAGATACGAAGAGCCAGGACTGGTTTTCTGTGGTCGAGTACAAACGTGACCAGTAACGGCGTTTCTGTTATGACGGAGGTGTATTAAATGCTTTCAACCGAGCCCTAAGTTTTGCGCCAATGAAACTTCAGTAGTAACATCGCTACTGAACTGTTCAGTGGCTAATCCGCGCCCGGCCTTTTGGGTGCTAACGGGCGCACTACTAGAAGTGGAAACGGATCGGCTACTCTACTCACCCTGCCACCAGCCAATGGCTGATGGTCGGTGCTCTGTGGGCCCATCATGATGTATGTGTTTCATCCATGCCGTCCATATATTTTTTTAAAAATAATTTTACGGTATGAGACCAAAACTAAAGTATATTTCATTCTTAAGTGGACCACATTACAGGAAAGAGTGTTGAATGAAGGTCAACCATTAAAAACATTTTGGGGACCATAAAAGTTTTGGATAAAGCTGATCTTTGTTTTTCCCCATCATCTGAGTCTGTATGACCTAATCAACAGATTGGATGTCAAATAAACAGTACAGTCAGCCTTAGGAGGATTTTAATGGTGGATATCCAATCACTATTATTTTCCTGTGGTGTGGTATCTGAGATTTATTTACCTCTCATTTTTGGGATCAAGCCCTAAAATGATCCGTAAAAATGGATGAAACACATACATCATGGGGGGCCAACATAGCACCGACCATCAGCCACCGGGCTGGTGGCAGGGGTAGTAGCCAATCCGTTAGGTCTAGGGCCACCCTTTGATGTGGCATTTCTGATCTTTTTACAAAGATGATATTTCGTGTTCGATGTAAAAATATAGGGTTATCATCTAACGGACGGAATGGATTTCACATAGAGAACACGGGTGGGCCCCAAATAGCTTGGATATGCGTAAAATAGGTGTCCTAGACGGTCCCGATCCCAAGGTGGTTTGATCGGAGATGGATGGCCATGATCCACTGTCCCCCTGCCATATGGACCATGGATCAAGGAGGGGAGTAGGGTAGCTTACGTAGGCAAGAGGCTATCGAAGCATTCTCCATGGTTGCACGGATTTGTGTGCCACTCGTGAGTCAGACGGTATCAAGGCTTTGTTTGGTTGTCATGTTGACACGTGTACGATCATGGTTGTGGGTCCACCAGTTCTTGATGGATGATAAGCCGCTCGCACCATCACTCCTCACGTCATGGACGCTGATTGCCTGCGGCAGGCTGTCACAGGAACTTCCTGCGTTCGGAACCTAAGTGCAGCCCACCGTAATGAATGTTAGAAAAATGGAAGGGGATTGCGTAGTGAGTAGAGGTGGGCATCGGGTCTGAGTCGGACCGGATTGGGTCCAACTTAGCTCGATTCAATTTTTTCAAGAACTTGAGTTGAACTTGATTCGATCCGGGAACCCGAGTCCAACAGGGTTGACTTCATCCGAACTGAATCCTTGCTAGCCTGACCTGAACTGAGTCCGATTCGATCAAGGAAACCGAACCAAGTCCGATCGCGTTGAGTTTGTCCAATTGGGCTAAATCAAGATCGGGAGAGAGAGGGAGAGAAAAGAGGAGAGAGAATGAGAGGTGGGAAAGAAGGAGAGAAATGAGAGAAATGAGGAGAGAAAGGAGGGGAGATAAAGAGAGAGACAAAGGAGGAGAGATGGGTGGGTATGGCGTCGTTTGGGTAGAGAAAGAAAATGGAGGGATTAAGGTTTTGTTCGGATGAGGCGGGTAGTAAAAAAAAATGAAAATAAAAAGTATTACTTATATCGTACCCAACCCAATCGGATAGGATCCATTCGGATTGGATCGGTCCGGATTGACCACAATTCGAACTCGATCTGATGTACGATCGAATTTGAGTGGTCATACTCAAACTGCATCAATGTAGGCCTTCAGTTCGATTCGGATCGGGTCGAATCCGCCGGATCAGGTCGGATTCTGCCCAACTCTAGTAGTGAGTAACTCACTAAACTTAGGATACTGAGTAAACATTTGACATTTACCATGATTTATATACTTTATCCGCTACGTCCATCCATTTTAGAAGATAATTTAAGACTTGAGCCCAAAAATGAGGCATATTCAATGTTCAAATGGACCACACCCTAGGAAATAGTTGAATTGAACATATACCGTTAAAAAAATCTTGAGGGCCACAGAAGTTTTGGATCAAGCTTATATTTATGTTTTCACTTCATCCATGTCTTATTATCTTTCGAACAAGTCGGAAGGCAAATAAACATCACTGCGGGGCCTAGAAAGGTTTCAACGGTGGAAATAATTATCTACACTGTTTCTAGTGGTGTGATCCATTTGATCTTTGGATATGCTTCAATGTTGGGATCACATGCATTCAAAGTGGGCCCAACTGAGTTTACTTGGTACCATAAGAGCAATTTAGTAAGAAATCCACCTGTACATACATTTTGCCTAGAGTTGGGTAAAATTGATCCGATCCGGTGGATCCGACCCGATCAGACCCGATCCGACCCGATTCTAACCGAACCGACGGCTTGGATTGGTGCGGATCGAGTTAGGCAGTTCAAATCCGAATGATTTTCGGATCGAAATTAGATCGTGGTTAATCCGGACCGTTCTGACCCGAAACTCGATCCGAATGGATCCGATCTGACCCGATTTAAAGCCTGAGGAGGATTTTAATGGAGGATATCCAATCATTATTGTTTTCCTTTGGTGTGGTCCACCTGAGATTTTTATCCCTCTAATATTTTATATCAAGCCTTAAAATGATCTTTTAAAAATGGATGAACGGCATCGATGAAATACATACATTATGGTGGGGCCCACAGATCACCAAACAAGGGAGTAGCTAATCCGTTTCCGTCAGCGTCGAAATCAGATTGCGTACTTAACTACTTAGTACGCTTTTATCGCACTGAGTAAACTCAATTGGGCCTACCATGAATTTGTGTGGATTATCCATGCTGTACATCTGTTTTTACAGCTAATTTTAGTGGTTGAGCCAAAATTTGAAGCATGCACAAAGCTCAAGTGGACCACACCACGGGAAACAGTGGGAAGAATGACTTCCACCATTGAAACCTCGGTAGGCCCCGCAGTGATGTTTATTTGTCATCCAACCTGTTCATAAGATCACAAAGACATGGATGAAAGGAAAAAACAAATAATAGATTGACCCAAAACTTCTGTGGCCCCTAAGAAATTTTCAACGGTATAATTTTAATTCACACTGTTTCCAGTGGTGAGGCCCACTTGAGATTTGGATATACTTTGTTTTTGGTCCAGTGCCCTTAAATTATATTTTAAAATGGATGGACGGAGTGGATAAACTATATAAATCATGGTGGACCCCACAGAGTTTACTCAGTATGCTAGTTAGCGTGGTGAGTTACTCAGTACACAATCTGCGTCCCAGTACCAAGCACTAGCTAGCTGTAGGCTGTAGCCTAGGCCAGCTGGTTGTGGCGTGCAAAGAGGAGACTGGTGCTCCTCGAGCTCCGAGTTGTACGAATGGTTCAAAGGACATCAAAGTTATATGGGCCCACAGTGATGTATTTATTATATCTACACCGTTCATATATTTTTAGAAATCATTGTAGAGCATTATTTAAAAAAATGAATAATATCTAAAGATCATTTGGACCACACCAAAAATAGCAGCTGAGAATGATTTTCACAGTTAAACATTTTGTGTGGTCCACTTGATAGTTAGATTCATCTTATTTTTTGTCACAAGCCTCATGACGAGCTCGCCAAATGGATGGACGGTTTGGATATAACACATACCCCATGATCAGACCCACAGAGCTTGATAAGGTCGTTATAACGGGTCCTTTCGTGCAGTGCACATAAACATGTGTCCGGTAAAAGCGTGGATACGATAGTGAGTGTTCTTTCAGAGCCATGTGGGGCCTATCTTGATGTATATATATGTTTTATCTAAGCCGTTTATCCATTTTGAAATATCATTTTAGGCCTTGAGCACAAAAAGGTGATATATTAAAAGCTGAAATAGACCACACCACGTGAAACGGTTGAATTAAATTCATACTGTCTGAATCCTACCAAACCCGATCCAACTCAGTTTCCCTCTCCGAGTCGGACTTGGTTCGGGTTAGGTCAACCATGTATCGGCTCGGTCCGAGTCAGGTGACCTGTACTTGGTCCCGAATCGGATCGAGTTCGGGTAAGGTTGGTGAGACTTCGGATCGGGTCGAGTTGGATACAATCCGATCCGATCCGGACCGATGCCCACCTCTAATTTTGCCATATCATATTAAAACGAGACCAAAAATGGGTAGTGGATTAGATACTCATAGGTCGAGTAGCGAGACTCGCTACTGAAGTGACGTAACCAAAGTTCTGTGGGACCCACCATGATGTATGTGTTGTATGCAAACCATCCATCCATTTGGAGATATCATTTTAGGGCATGAGACAAAGAATGAGCCGGATCCAAATCTGGAATGGACCCCACCACAGAAAACAGTGGGAAGAGTAATGTCCACTGTTGAAACCTTCCTAAGGTCTATTATGAAGTTTATATGAGATCCAACGTGTTCATAAGTTAAGACAGACATGAAAGAAGGTAAAACACAAATTTCAGCTTGATCCACAACTTTCGTGGCCCTTATAAATTTTGAGTGGTGGACGGCACTCTCTCCACTGTTTTCTGTTGTGGGGTACACTTGAACTTTGGATATGACTCGTTATTTGGCTCATACCCTAAATTTATATCACCAAATGGATGGACGGTGCGGATACAACGCATACATCATGATGGGTCCCACGTAACTTGGTGACATCACTTCGATAGGTATCCTCGCTAATCAACCTGTCAGTAGCTAATCCGCGTCCCCAAAAATGAGGCGGATCCAAATATCAAACGGCCGCACGAGATAAAAAAAGCTGGGAAAGAAATGTCTGCCGTTGAAATCTTCTTGGGTCCATGTTTATATGCCATCCAAACCATTCACAATGTCACTTCCACTGGGACGTGTGGGAACATTTGAAAAAACTGTAAACTTAATTTGATACAAAAATCCAGTGGCCGTACAAATATTTCAACGGTGGACATTCAATCCCCACTGTTATCTTACAAACACCTAACTTCCAAGCACAGGGATTTTGGACCCCATCAATTCATTTTGTTAGCCTATTTTAAGGAACGAGCCTAAAAAATGAAGGGGTAGGATTACATATATACAACCCAATGGACCCCACGTTAGATCTGGAAATTTCTTTGGTGGGCGTCCCCCTCCCTAATGTCACCGTCCCTTCATCCACATTGTTTCCCGTGATGCGGCCCACCTGAGTGATGGATCACGCTAGATTGTAGACCTAACATGGGGTGGGACATCTAATGCACAGGTTGCATGATACTCACACCATCTAATGGACAGGTTGGATGGCACTTTAACATC
Organism: Magnolia sinica; assembly: GCF_029962835.1. Classification (NCBI taxonomy): domain Eukaryota; kingdom Viridiplantae; phylum Streptophyta; class Magnoliopsida; order Magnoliales; family Magnoliaceae; genus Magnolia; species Magnolia sinica. The sequence continues at coordinate 4,734,954 of NC_080584.1, read as the reverse complement.
CCGGTGGGCCCCACACATCTTGAGCGAATGGTACTTACATTCGGAAGGATGTGATCATTCGCTATTTTGTTTTGTTACCAGTACATCTGTAAGCACCGGACGATGAGGGCCCCACAGCAACTGACATGTCATAAAAGCCTCTTATTAATAGCCAAGGAATCCGATTCCACTGCTTGCCACATATAGATATTTTCTATTTTTCTGCATTTTGATTGATCCACATCATCACTCTACATTAAATGCAGTCTGTGATGTGGGTGGGACATTGAAGCCACCGACCACTTACCGAGTGGCCTAGGGCTGGCAAGTGCTGGCCACTTTTTTTGGGCATGTGTGGCCCTTGATCAATGGATAGATTAAGAACATTCCAGTGGACAGATTTTATGAATATTTTGGGCTGGGCTGGTCAGGCTGGATTGGGCCTGTGTCCTAATAATTCTTTTCAAGGCTCAGATTTGGGCTGGGCTTGGATCTTAGGCCTTATGTTGGGCCGGGTTGCGCCTAGATGGGCCACTCAGTTTGCCACCCTGCCTGGGCCCTTTGCCATCCCTACTAGCATGATCCAAATAAAGAAAGCTTCAAGATACAATTCGCTGCATACGTGCCAATGTGGCACCTGTGTGAAGGATCCCTGCTATTGATAAATTGGATCCCGACTCAAACATCTCATGGCTAAAAAATCAGGGCAATCAACTCATCAAGTGAGCCACACGTGTGCCAGAGGAATGGGCACTAGAGAGAAAGAGCAACCCACGTGGCCCACATAGTGAATCGACTAGACTGACTCTTGGTCCAGATATGTTGATTGCTACCACAGATCCGTGCACATGAAAAGCAAATTCATATTTTATGGAGATTTCTCCAACCATATTCCCCCCATTTTCCAACCCCAATGGATTTATGTCATGTAAGAACTCTATAAGGTGGGTCTTATTGATCAATGGTCTGGATTATCCTAAAGGTTGAATAATGTGATCGGGTGTCCCAATGGGTCCCACTAAGTTGTGATTTATATAGAAATTCGGGTAAAAGCAGGATGCAAGAACTATAATAGACATATAGCATTCAAGTAGAACTGGGATTGCAAATTCGTGTGAGCCTTTAGAGAGAGGAGTTTTGATGGGTTTCAAATTCCTCTACCCTCTTCAAATATAAATCAGGGCTGGGTTCCTAATCCAACACCATCGACGGAAGTAAAAATTCCATTACAACTATTCTAAGGGTGTAAGGAGAGGAAAGTTCAGCATAGCGTCCAACAAGATAAGCCGGCAAGTCATTCAGATCTCTATATCCCATGCACAATAAGATCCTTTAGCAATTCCACATTTAGATCTAACAGCTCAGACTTGGAATGATTTCACCAGTTTAGGTCTGCAGGCTCCCAGTTCACTGCCATGTAGTTAGGCATGGATTTAACCTTTAGTCGGCGAACCAGTTACTGCCATTATTAGTGGATTTCAACCCAATTAACGCAGTTGATATGTGGGCATTTTAAAAATCCACTCCAACGATCATGTTTTTAATTGAATCCTTGATGTAATAATGTCAAATTTTCAATAGAAAAATTAATAATTAAGAGAACAATTTACATTAATAACCAAATAAATGATTTAATAAATACATCAACATTAGACTCCATATCAAATTTTAGCCCTGAAATCCATTCCAAACAGATGCAATAGTCCATAATCAATTTTAGATAGATCTGATCATCAAAGGTTAGATTCTTACCCCCAGAGGCTTCCTTGCATGGAATATTAAAGCTTTCTTACAAATTTTTTAGTTCATATTTTCAAAAGGAATGGTTTAAGTAGCCTCAAATTAGAACACAAGTTGCTGACATCATCATGCCCACGTGGAGGCCCTACAACGCATGTACCATTGGCCCCACACATTAATCTAGTAGTCCAATGGCCATGGGGCTTGATCCTCATCAAGAAGATGGTGGGCCTTATCACATATCCCAATCTAAGCGGCAACAAATAATCATGATCAACTGTGTGGATAGTGGGATCCTTACTCTTGCTCGGTGGTAGACTCTCAAGAGTTGCGACACCCTGTCAAGGGTTCGAGTATTCATAGGTGGTAAATCCCACTACAGCGTGAGTGTGAGTGCTTGTGTAAAAAAATAAAAAAACCTTATGTATTTTAGGATTCTAGAGGAAAGATTTAGAAACTAACCAACCAACCCATTGCCAAGTGAAGCGAGGGAGATAGAGTTAAGAGGGAGGGGTGGTGACGTCACCCCTTTCTCTCTCACACCCAAGGTTCCCCACATGGGTTGGGTATCCAATGAATGATTTCATCTGTTCATTTTTTTTTCCCCTCCAAGCTCTCCTATGTGTCTAATATTGGCATAGTTTTTTCTCATGTCGTGTCTTTGATCCAAATAATGGTTATTAGAACATCTCTTAGATATACACATCTGAACATGGCCATGAAGAATCCGAGTCTTCCAACATGATATACACGATGTGATTAAGATAATTGTATGAAACTCCAACATAACAACCCGAGAATAGCTCGTAAAACAACGCTTCACATATATAGTATAGAAAATGATTTTTTTAAAAAAAGAATCTCATTAATCAATGGTTAATTAAAACCACACATTGAATCAAAACATATTACATGTTATATAAACATATTCATAATAATTTAATGGCATAGATTAGCCTAAAATGCTCTTCACCAATATTTAACATACACCTCATCGATTTTAGAAATTCCTGCAATCAGGCCTATCAAGATTTGAACATGTTCTAATAAGTATGCACTAATTACCCGAATCAGTATAGTATTTGTCAGTTTCAATTTTTCAATTTTTCAATTTTTTTTAAAAAAATTAGACTGTTTCAGTTATGATAGGCTTTTGAATCACCTTAATCGAAGTTATATTTTTATAGTTATGGATTTTTGAAGTCATGTAATTTATGTTGTCCATTGTTGTCCAGTAGAGTACCACAACTTAAATTACTTTAAAATTTATTTGAAGGTTTAGATTTGTGTTTCTAAATAATGGCATAACTTGAATAAGGTTGGTTTTCATTCACACTCATAATAAAAGGAATTATAACTTATATTTCTAAGTTTCTTAACAAATGCAATAACCATGCACAAAGATTCTAATTGTGAGTTTCTAATTCTAAGGACCTACACATCATGTACATGTGGGGTTCATAACATACATGTTACCTATGCTATTAATTTAACTTATTATTTGATACGAAATTGTAAAGCCCCAAAATTCGGGTATAGAGTGTGCACCCTTAAACCTGAGTTCTAGTTTGTAACTCGTACACCAAGTGCGCTTAACTTTTTCAATTGATCTATTTAATCAAATATGGAGATTGTGTTCATTATAAGTTGCACTCAAATCCATCAGTTTCCCTTCATACATACATATTACTTAGCACAAATTAACCATGCACATATAGATATTCACAACCATTCAAAAACATTAATATTAAGCATCATTTATTGAACATAACGACCAACTAAGAATTTGTTTATTTCAGACTTAAAATGTCTTAACCAAATAGAATAAACCAGTTTCTCAAAATCCCATAATCAATACCACTATGCCTTATACGTTAATCAACTATTCTAGCAAATAAAATTAGAAATTCAAGATTGTTTCAATGCTCCCAAGTCATCTTTGGACAAGTACAGCCATGTTTCACATGGGTCGTGTTCAGTTCTCATTGCTTGCTCTAGCTCTTGAGTCACTTTATCAATTGTTCTTCAATCTATATGATTTTTCTATCAATGAAAAAGTAAGATGTTCATGTTTACTGAAATAACCCAACATGGCTCATATGCATATCAATTTAAATAGTACAAAACACTGAATGTGAAATTGTATGCACATGATGTATGAATTAATGCCCCAGATGGGGTGATCATACATTTGCTTGGGTTGGAGATTGTTAACCCACATCCACTCGTTGGGTAGGCTTCCACTTTTTGGTAGGCATGGGCATGACCCGAATCTGATAACGATTTACTAGGATCGATATTTCTTCTAGGGAAGGCCTTTAAGATCAATTATGCGATATGCAGATGCGATGGATGATATATGAATTCATCATTTCATAGCATTTTCATATACTTGTTTAAATTAAAATATAAGCATGTGATTCCATCGTATTTCTAGAAATTAAATATGAGAATATAAATTAGCATGTGACACAATTTCATATATCATCATCAGTTAAATTTAAATAATACCTCAATCAACAACACATTAATCAAATCCACATATCAATTAATCAATACATCATTCACAAATAATTTCATTGTAATTTCCATGACATGAGACATGTTGGGTTACTCATCTGAGTCTAGTAGTGACGATTCCATGAGATGATCAGATGGATTTGTATTCAGAATCCTAACAATTATATCAACAACATCATTATTGGTCTGATTATTACACCATGAGGCCTACCTTTGATTAAACACTCTAGGTGGCCAACCACTATTTAGCAAATCTTAAATAATCAAATAATTGAAGTTTACGTATATAATATATTTATTTGATTCGACTGTTAAAAGTCATATTCTGCCCAGACTCCTGTCGATTGATACAATTGATTGATCAACATCGATTGATGATGTCTTGATCGATCGAGATTTGAATCAAGAAAATTCTTATTAAGGCAGATACGTCGCTAGACAAAATTAGTACATTCGATCGATCAATCAATGGTACACAGATAAAACCGATTAAAATCAGGAAATTGGATATTTTCTTTAATTAAGAGTTTAGGGTTCATTTAACCAAATTGGATAGATCTATACCCATCATTGGTCCCTCTTTGATCAATAACTAGAGAAGGCCCATTGTTAATATGAACCATTCATATGCTTATTTACATCTATGTTCTGAATTTTAATGGTAAAAGATTAATCGGATTATTATGGTCTATCAATTTGATTATTTTGATTAAGTAATTAGGGATCTTGATATAATTTGATGCCAATGATTGATTGGACCAATTTGATCCGACCGGTCTCACAAATTCAAGAGTTCCAACATGATTTAAGATAATAATCGATCTATCATACTAATCGGATCAGGGTGATCCGCTAAATAATTGGATCATCTAAATTTTTAAGGTCCTAGTATATTTTACATTTACAATTTGGATGAACGGTGTGGATCTAACTACGTATACTTTGATGACCTATCTCGATTTGCTGCACCAAGAGATATCATTGCTTGTGCAAAAAATCAAAACTTTTTTTATTAAACACTTTCACATCTGACAACACAATAATCGTATATCTGATATGTCCTGTTTATTGCGTTGTCTAAATAATTAATTGTCATTTTTATGAAAATTGATAATAACTAATTCACCTTACAAATATAAATCCATCATCATTCGTAGAAAGCAGTCTCTTATACCGAAATCATAGACTAATTGCGTAGAGAATTGATTGTCTTCATCTAAACGTGTACGATGGCCAAAGGACTAATTTAAATCATTCATCGCATTTGTCTGGCCACATATTATATTAGGATTATTTAAATTACAAATGTACTAATCTGAAATTGCTTTCCCATGAACCTTCTCTCTCAGTTGTAAGAGAAGTATCTTTTGGTTAATATTTGAGTTGGAGTAGAACTCCTCCCATGATACATTCCTTAAAAGGAAGAGCTCATTGGCGGTTGAGAGATACGGGAAGAAAGTTAGAGAGATAGAAGTGAGAGAGATTAGGAATAAGGATAAGATAAGATATTAGGATTAGATAAGAGGTTAGGGATTGGGTTTGGATAAGAGGGAGAGATGGGATATGAAATCTCTCACTCTCTAATTCAATTTTTATTTATTTATTTTATTTTACCATGCGCATTAAAGTCGTTACCGTAATCTGTCAGCCGTGGACGATTGTTGCATCAATAGGCAATAAGAGAGCATCTGTTTTTCTTATTGGTTGACAGATAATGATCATTGCACTAAACGACCGGTATATTCCATCCATTGAGTTAATCGGCTAATAGACAACGATCATTGTGCTGAAGGGTCAATAGATTCGGACTATTGAGTCGATCAACTAGCCATATATTTTCGTTTCACCTTTCGACCATGAGAACAATTAGTGTGGTCGATTTTTAACCGTTGTATCCTTCAACAGTGAGAAATGTCTCTTTTTTTGCATTAAGTTATGTCTCTTCTTAAAAGACTTGACTGTTGTGAATGATTTCAAGTGTATCCTTAAGAAACTCTTTTTGTAAAAATGTATGGTCCGTTTTATTCTCTATAAAACCACTTACAAATTGAAGATTAAGATATAACATATAACAGATCTATCTCTCTATAAGCAATAATGGGTTTTCTATTTTTTTTATTATATAATTTGCTAGAATAAAAATTGGAATACTAAGTTCCTGTTGATGTCTCTTCGTGATTGTTGTTGATTCCTCATTAGAACACTTGAGACCGACAAGAGAAGACGAAGATGGAGACCCTGGCTGCTGTAAAGGACCCTCCGATGCCAAAGTCAGACAGGCAAGCTAGGTCTAGTAGAACGTAGAGTTTTTTAGTAAGATTTGTGCGTTAGGTTGTGTGAACCATTCACCATTGGAGATGTTTTATTTATAGTTGAAAGGGGCAGTGGCGTAGATGGCGATCTCCCTGTTTAGTAGGTGCGTTGTCACGCCCCGAACTCGGAAACCGGGCTCACAAAATTCTCGATCGCCGAATCCGGTGCCGACAGCATCCGTAGAACCCCATGCTCGGATCCCGGCACCCATTCACCAGGTTCCGATCCTGGGATACTACAAGGAGGGTTTCAAATCATTAGTATGATTTATAATGAGCATAACAAAAGCATAACCCACAAACAATAAGCACAAGAACACCACCACAACATCCACTATGATCAAAAACTTTTTAGTACAATGCGACTGAAAGGGGAAAATACAATGTAATAAAAGAAACAAAACTCCAGAAGCTCGGCTGCACGCTCCAACTATAGCGAGACTATGGCTGCGACTGCGTCCTGGCGTCACCTGCACGCATCAATCGTGCATAAGCTTATAGAAAGCTTAGAGGGTGGTGTGAGTGTGTGCGCAATACAAACGTGCTCAAAATGTAAGGTCAGAGTGATGCGGAATCATGGTGATGAGTACATGAATGCAATCAGCCGTACCAAGGCTATGCAGTGCAAGATATGAATGCTATCGGCCATAACACAGCCATGCGATGCGAGATGCAACTCAAGCATGCCAATCCTCATCATGTATCAGTACAGTTCTCATTCTGGATAATCACCGGGGTTTAGTACACTCCAAGTGGCACTGCTGCTCTCCTAGCCGCACAGTCCAAGTGAGCGTAAGAAACCTCACTATCCGCCTGACCAATAGTCTGCCAATACCTATCCGGCACGTCGATAGCGGACCCATTCACGAGCTGGTCAAACTCAGCCTAGTATTGCCCCCTACCCTCGGGCGAGTAAGGCCACACCCCTTTCCAACCGACCACGACACAGTGGGAGACGCGGCCTCCTGGTATTCGGCCCTCGTGCGCTCATATATCCACTCGATCTCGACATTGGAGTCATCTTCTGGTACCATCGGGTTTAGGGATTTTCACCCAGGGACGTCTATGGCGCCCGTATGCTAGAACCAAATATTTCCGGTATCCAACCCAGCCATCCACGATGTGTCTATGGAGGCTATGGCCCTGATGTCGCTAGGGCATACAGTAACTACAATCACACAAATGCAAGTGCATGAGTCACACTATCAGTCATGCAACAGTCCTGTATATACCATGCACTTATATGAGGCAACTCCGCCTATCAGGGAGCCCATAAACAGTCGGCCCGAAGGCATATGCTATGATTGGTCACTCCTCATATCAGGCATACATATGGCGCGAATGATCATGAATCATGGATCTATACTAAACATGTATAAAGAGAAGGGCTTTAGGTATAATGGAGATGGCCCTAAACGGCCTACTTACCATAATTATGGGCCTATCAGTGGGCCTTAGGGAGAGCTATAATGCGGACATTTAACCAACATTATCAATGTGGACGTCAAACCAACATCGCTCCCAAGGAATGGCCTTCCATGAATCACATATTGTAATGGACCTATTTACATCTTATTGGGCCTCGTCCCCACGGCCTTAGGTTCATTAAGTGGGCTGCCTCATATGGGCCTTATATAAGTCAGGTGGGCCGCATCAATGGCCTCATGTACATTGCAATGGGTCATACTCCATGGGCCTTTGAAAACATCACAATGGGTCTCGTAACATGGGCCTTAATATATCAGAGTGGGCCTCGACAACGGGCCACCAATACGTCGAATGGGCCTAATCTCATGGGCCTTATATATATATCAAGGTGGGCCTCCCCAACGGCCAGAAATACATCAATATGGCTCCATCACATGGGCCTAGGGCCCACCATAATATTTATTTGAAATCCAACCTATTCATAAGGTCACTTGGACCTTGGGTAAGGCCCACTAAAATGTTTATTTGAAATCCAACTTATTCATAAGGTCACGGGACCAGGGGGCCCACCAGGATGTTTATTTGCCATGCAACCCGTGGATAGGGTCACGTGAGCCTAGCCCACGGTAATATTTATTTGCCAGCCAACCTGTTTGTAAGGTCACGTGGACCTGGGGGTCCACTGTAATGTGATTTGCAAATCCAGTCCACCCATCATGTGTGTCCCACCTGGTTGACCATCCAAATCAAGTTTCAACCGCATCCAAATTTCAGGTCGGCCCCACCAAATAATTTTATATGTTTTAGGCATATATTCACATGATTTTTGGATGGTGTGGCCCACTTGAGATCAGTATACGGCCGATTTTTGGGGACAGACCATAATCAAAGGGGACCCATCAAATGTTCGGTGTTGATGATCGAAACTCATCACCGTGGGGGCCCACAGCTGGAGCCGTGAGGCCCCAGCGACCGTCCGCTCGTCACTGCAGCAGCAGCAGCGCCGCTGCTTTAAAATTTTTATTATTATTATTATTATTATTATTATTTTATTTTGGGGCCCACTGAGATGTGATTCACAATCCAGCCCATTCATTGTGTGTGTCCCACAATTTTAAGGGTCCAAATCAAGTTTCATTTGCATCCAAAACTCAGGTAGGCCCCACCAAGTGTTTTTATATGTTTAGGCATGTCTTCACATGTTTTTAGATGGTATGGCCCGCCTGAGTTCCGTTTTCGGCTAAGCTTCTGGATGGACGGCTAGTCCGTAGGGACCCATCAAATACACGGTTTGGATGGTCGAAAGGCATCAACGTGGGGCCCACAGCTGGGGCCGTGAGCCCCAGCCAATCCGTCCGTCCGCCGTCGAGCGCAGGCAGCGCTCTGGCGCTCTGACAAGCAGCAGCATGCGCTGCTTCTCCTTTCCTTTTTGTTTTTTTTTTTTTGCAGATTTTCATAGTCAGGGCCCGCATCCACAAGATCCACTCCAGCCATGGGTCTCTGTGGCTTGATACAAGCCCATAGAGTCCAATATTGAGCTATTTTTGATATACAGGGGCGTCAGGGAGTAAACCGAAGGTAGGAACACTGTTTCCTATGGTATGGCCCGCCAAGGAAGGGGATCAACTTCATTTTTCGGCTCAACGCCTAAAATGAGATGGGAAACAACATGGACGGCTTGGATTTTACATATACATCAAGGTGGGGCCTGCATGTGTGGCCCACCTCTCCCTACTCTTTTTTTTTTTTTGGAACACAAAGGGGTCGCCCATCCAGCGTCCAGTGATGCTGGACGGTGTGGATAAACACATGTCTTGTGGTGGGTCCCACATGGACGTGGCCCACCAAATATATATATATATACATATAATATATATATCATATTATATATATAATACATATTAAGTTATATATATTATATATATTATATAAAATATAACACACACACACACACACATATATATATATATATATATATATATATATATATATATATATATATATATATATATATATATATATATATATATATATATAAAAGTATATATATATATACAAAAAAAAGTGCATTGGGCCCATCCAAACAGTGGATGGTGTAGATCATCACCTGTAATAGAGTGGACCACACTGTCTGATGTAGATGGACGGGGTAGATGTAACACATTGGTGGGATCCACACCATTACAAAGAAAGAAAGGGAGAGAGATAGAGAGAGAGATATACGGTGAGGTAGAGGAACCCCGCCATTATGGGCCCTCTAGATTAAATCACATACATCCACATGGGTCCCACCAACAAGTGGGCCTAAAATTTAAAATAATGGGAAATCACCCACCTTATCTTCCTTCTCCTTGCTCCCTTGGACTCCTTAGCTCCTTACCTTCACTTTTAATGGAGGATGATGGGGGATTAATGGTGTGGATGAGAGATGGGAGGGTGGGCCACACTTGTTATTTGGGAGAGAGCTTGGATATTGGAGCTCTCATGGGATTTGAAAAAATTGCTAGAGAATGAGAGGGAGAGATAGAAATAATGGATGGAGGGATGGGTGGAGTGATGGTTGTAAGAAAGGAGTGATGAGAGGTATGGTTTAGTTTGAAATTGGTGGAGAAGAGAGATGGTTGTGGTTGAAAATGAGAAAAAGAGGAATGGTGAGGTAGAAAGATGGTAGACTTTTGAAAAAGGTGGAGATGGGTTGATGTACTTGATGTATGGGATACATTAAAGGTTGATTGATGGGACTACTTGTAGAGATTCTCTCGAAATCCGCAACGCGCGGTGTTTCTTCGGAATAAACGCAGATCGACATCTTCTTACCTGGGTATCGGTTCGGTGCGCAAGTCACGGCGTTGGAACCGCGGCGACGACGCGGTCGCTATGATACAACTTTCGGATCAAGCCGACATCGGTGCGCGGGACCTGGCTTAGGATCGTGCGCAAACACCGAATACGGTGCGAAGGTTGCCGGAATTTGACCGGAAGGACCGCGGAAGCCAACGGAACAGTACGGATTAGGACACGGGTCTTACATGCGTATTGTAGAGGGAATCGTATCATGAGCATGTCGTGGTGATCTTTTGAGATCTTTGACTGAGATGTCGGACAGATCCATATTGCAGTTATCTTTCGAGATCTTTGGCTGGGATCTCGAATATGTCTTTCTGATAAGATTTGAGTAGTCGGAATAAGAGGAAACATGTATTTAGAGGCCGAGGTCGAGCATCCAAGTTGGCCTTCATAGCCATCCCGAGGAGTGGTTCGCCGACTTGCCCTTGGATGCATATCCCAACACTAAGACCGAACTCCCTTACTAGAATGCAGGTGAAATCGGGATGACCATCCTCTTCATCTTATTATTCAGTGCAGGACTCCTCTGAGTGTAGCAGATTGGAGTCTTGCCTTGTAGTGAGCCATGCTTCGAGAGCTCTTACCAAGAAATGATCCAAGCAACAACTTGGAAATGCATGAGACCATGGAAGAACTTGGTGTCTGATGGTAGCGGAGATACTTCATTTCCTGATGGTCGAGCTTGAGAAATGGGCATGTTTTAAAGCAGTGGATTACTGCTTTCTGGCCGTTAAGGAGCTCCGTGGTCATGCTTGGCACTACCTGACCACGCGACAAGCATGGATGTCCGAGCTGACCTCTTTTCCTTGGTCGATCCATTTTTACCAATAACAGTAGGCCACTAATTCTAAGCTTGCGCAACAGGCTTGAGAAGTAAGTCGGTTTGGCGAGGTCAGACTATCTTGCAAGTGGGGTGTCGATCTTGCTTATCATTAATGAGGAATGAGGTGGTAGGTGAGGGGATGAAAGCAGATCTGTAATCATGGTACAACATGCTCGAGGTAATGTGCGACATAGGGCACCTATTCAGCTCCCTACCTTTGGGGTGCAAACATGTGGGGTCTCCTAGGAAGTCAGATCACCCATTGAGTGAGGGGGCTGCACGTGGCCTCGTGCGGATGTCGAGGAGACGTTTTGGCTACTGCATAAAATGCTGAGCAATTACCGCTGGATTTCCTATAAAAGGGGGGTGCCCTAACAGTGCAGAAGCATTTGCTCCCACTGTTTCTTTACTTCTTTTACAGTCCACCGGACTTTGCGATTTTCAATAAGTTGGAATATTTTTTCTTCGGTGATCTTTGCATTTTCTCCGGTCTTCTTCCTTCCTCCCTTCTCCTTTATTTCTTTAGTTTTTTCCATTTTCCGGCCAAATGTCCGATCCGTCGGACATCCAGGGTGAGCCTGCGGCGTTTCAGGGCAATTTTGAGCTAGAGGACTAGGACTGGCCGAAAGGACTTCTACGCGATCCACCATCCCTGATCATGATGATGAGTGACATGGAGATCACGCCCATTTTGAGGGCGAGGGCTGCAGCTCAATCCTTTGCCGAGAAGCCCACGGGAGTTGGGGCGAAGTCAGCTCCAGCAAGGGAAGAGCCAATCCCATCTTCCGCGGAGTCTGAGTAAGTCGGCCCAATTGGGTCGAGTCTGAGGGAATCAGACCTAGTGTGGATTAGGTCGCAGTACCACATTCCGAACTCGGTAGTGCTTTGAGCTCCCACACTTGGCGAGATTACAACTGATCCCAGGGAGGGAGAAGTGGTGGTATATGTAGTCATCCTGCAATACAGCTTGAGGCTTCCTTTCCACCGCATAATTAGGGAGGTCATCTTACGTCTAAGATTGGCCCTTGGCCAGATAACACCAAACGCTTGGAGGATATGTTTATCGTATTTCTTTTAAAATTTTTATGCATTTAATTTGACTCAATCTATGCAATGAACGGTGTGAATCAGTCACACATTTATTGCATTTGATTATGAGTATATATGATGTAAAGGTGATAGAAGTCTAAAATTCTGTGCGAAATTTCTAATTGTGACTGGAGTGCACCTAGTTGAATCAGATTAGATTTATACGGATCATATGATCCTTAAGGGTAAAATATACAAGGGCCCTAATTTCAAAAGCAATCTAACCATTAGATGTATCACATCAGTCAGATCTAGAAATTGTTAATATGGAAAGCTTAGATTTCTGCGCAAGTGTTGGTATCACTTGGCGTAGAAAGTCAAGATGGGCCATCGGTATATTTCTGTTTAGATCCACACCATTCATCTAATGTGTAGAAGCAAAACATGACAAGACTTCAAGAATCTGAATGATTTAATCATCCAATGGGCCACCCCGATTAAGTAATTTCCATTCAATTTTTATAATCTTAAAAAGAAAATAAAATTCAAAAATCTAAATAGAAATTTTAATTATTTGATTATTTAAGATTTGGCCACCTAGGATGTTAATCAAAGGTGGGCCCCATCGTGTAAATAACCAGATAAATAATAATGTTGTGTACATAATTGACAGGATTTCTTAATTCAAACCAACCTGATTACCTTGTGAATTCTACACTACTAGACTCAGGTGAGTAATCCAACGTGTCTCATGATTTATTGGAATTAAAATAAATTATTTGTGATGGATTGATTAATTGATGTACTGATTTGAATATGATGTGGTAAATCACATGCTAATCTGTACCAAATTACATGAATTATAATAATTGTACGTTAAATTTACTTATCAAAACAAGTATCTATGGCAGTTATGAAAATAATACATTAATACATTATCCATCGTTCATTACACTTACATAATGCATCGTCGATCCTAGGGGTCCTCCTTGAAAGAAATGTCGATCCTGGTAGAGTGTTACCAGATGTATGTTATTCCCAAGCCTACCGAAAGGTGGAAGTTTGCCCAACGGGCGGATGCGGGTTGACGATCTCCAACCCAAGCAGATATACAATCATCCCATCTGATACATTCATACACCATTTGCATCTATATCATTGTGCATACATTTTTACATTTAATACTTTTATTATTTTAATTTATATGATTATGAACCATGCTGGGTTATTTCACTAAGCCTGGGCAACTTACCATTTTATTGATGAAAAAATAATACAGATGAACCATTAGTAAATGATGTGGCGTAGGAATCGGAAGGATCTACCGCACCTGAACACGACCAATGTGAAACATGACTATACTTGTTCGAAGACGAAGTGGTGGCATTAGACCATTTCTAATTATACGATTTATTTGGTAGAATAGTTTGATTAGTGTATAATGCATATTGGTATTGATTATGAGATTTTTAAAAATTGTTTAGATTTATCTCATTTAAACAATGTTAGTATGGAATAACCATATTTATAGTATGATGATATAATAAATGAATGATTTTTAAGGTTTACATTATTTTAATGGTAGTTAAGATTTATATATGCCTAGTTGATTGGTGCTAAGTTTTATATATGTATGATTAGAATTAGGGTGGAACTTAGACTGAATCTAACTATCACCTTTGATTAAACTGATCAAGGAACTAAGTACACTTTGTGTATGAGTTACAAACTGAAACTCATGTCTGAGGGTGCACACTCTGTATCCAGATTTTGGGGAGTGACATGATGCCAAACTGTTGATGTAGAAATATGGACGTCCTCTTTAGACCACTTGAGACCTGCAAGAGAAGACGAAGATAGAGACCCTAGCTGCTGTATGGGACTCTTCGATGTCAAAGTCAGATAGGCAAGTTAGGTCTAGTAGAACGTAGGATTTTTGAATGAGATTTGTGCGTTAAGTTATGTGTACCTTTCACCATTGGAGATGCTTTTATTTATAGTTGAAAGTGATGGTAGCGTAGATGGAGATCTCCCTATTTACTAGGTGCGTATTGTAGAGAGAATCGTATCCCGAATGTGTCGCGGTGATCTTTTGAGAACTTCGGTTGAGATCTCGGACAGATCCATGTTGTAGTTTTCTTTCGAGGTCTTTGTTCACACCTCAAGTATAGAGTTGTGATGTAGTAATAAACTTGGTAAGACCGAGGTCGAATCCCAAGGGATTGAAACCTGTACGTAATCTGAAATTAAGTAGAACTAAAACTAGACTAAGATGAAATCTAAATCGAATGAAATTTAGGGAATAATGGTGAAATATTTATCTAAAACTTAGAGAAATCTGAGGTAGGAAACTAGGGATTTAGAGGATCCACTTGTAGAGATCAAGGAGATCTTTATGCTTGATTCAAGAACTCAACTGGACTTAGAGTCCCATCTTCATCCAGTTGGAGGGTGTCACCATGAATATCAAATCTGAACTTCCTTTGATCTAGTTTTCAAGAGATGAAAGGTATATGAATTAGAATGAATTCCATCACCAAACCATGCCCAGGAGACAAAGTAAACAACGGAATTAAACCAATTGATAACCAATCAACAAGATATATGAAGGTTAGGAAGGGTTCCGTCATCCAACCATGCTTAGGAGACGATGGTGAACAACAAGGCTTCCTGACGTCATAATCAAAATAAGGAAAAGAACATGCTCAAAACTATCGTAGACTCATTATAATTTCAGTCACAACAGACCATTAAAAACTGAAAACATTCCCCGTAATTAAACTAAATTCAAGATTAGTTCAGTCTAAACAAAAGGCTCAAACAAAAAGTCTCCCCATCACGCTACAAGCTTCACCTCTTAGCCCTAGCTAAGAGGTTTAGCCCAACATGATTGGACTAGCTCTTAAAAGAAATAATAAAAAGAAACAGTAAAAATAAACAAATAAAAAAATCTGAAATACTACTCTCTCTCTCTCTCTCTCTCTCTCTCTCTCTCTCTCTCTGCTCCACGTCCCGGCTGGAAATTGAATGGCCCTTCTCTCTCGTCTCTTTCTTTTATAGCTGTTGGAGGTCGGTGGAAAGAGGTTGGTCGGTTAGACGTTCGCAGCAGGGCCTGCGAACATCATGCGTTGATGGTTGATGGGGCCCACGATCGGGATTTCTAGAGGAATCCACTCCGTCCATTGGATGCCGCACGAAAAATCAGTCAGAAATGATGTGGGATGGCTTGAATTCGTTGTGGCCCATAGAATGTTCGTTTCATCGTCAGTCTTCTGTTTGAACAGTTGAAAAACCGATCTTCATTGTCTTCTGCAATTATGTCACCTAGGCTTTGATGATAGGGACTGTGGGCTTTTGATGGACGGTCCAGATCAGACCGATGAAGCATGGTGGTGGCCCAAAAGATTCGTCCGCAGGCTCTATTTGCGAAACAGAGCCTGCGCATTTGGGCTGTGGTGGTCAGTGGACCTGATGATTGATGTTGGGAAGGAAATCCAATCCGTCCATTGGATTCACTTCGAAAAATCGGTCGGATAAGGCTATTTTTTGACGTCCTTTGATGTGGCCCCTTGAATCTTTGCTTCCACCATTCATTCTACGTTTGACGGTGATCTTACGAGTTTACATTTGTATAGGTCCAAAAAGACACTTAGAAGGGTTATGGACACCCTATGGAGTGAATGAATGGTCTAGATCTAGACTAGGAGTGATGGGTGGGGGCCCCGTTACTCAAAACCGGTGGACGTCAGTCTGTTCGCTGTCTCTGCGCATGAGATGGCTCGGGTAAATCTTGGTTTGACCTAGCTTGGTGTCCGGTGCAGCGCACGTGGACTTTCTATGGTGCACATGCATCTTGTATGTGCGGTCCACTGAGGTGTACATGATAAATCTACTCCGTTCATCTACTTCCCCACCCAATTTAAGGGGTTGAGAACAAAATCAAAACATATCCAGATATCGAGTGGGCCCCAAATTAGGATTTTAGAGGCTTATCTGTTCGTTGGGCCACTTTCAAAAGGATCCAATGGCTGAAATTTGACTTGTATGGTTAATTTATGGTCTTGAGGCCATATATGAAGTTTCGAGCCAAATGGATGGTGGGAACCCTGTGATCTTGCATTCTGGATGATTTTCAGGTCTCTTTAATGTGACGGACTTGATTTTCTCAGGTCTCTGCCGTGTAAATTTGTCGATTTCGGTCCCCCTGGAGTCCATCCCTTGCCTTGGTGATTCTGGAGTGTCAATTCTATGCATTTAGCATCTTTCGCAGTCCATGCTTATAAATCCACCTTGCAACATAAACATGATTAAAACAGGCCATTAAACAGTATTATGTTCGTAAAATCAGGTAATTACTGGGGTTTAATATACAATATTTGACCCTCAACAATCTTTGGCCGAGATCTCGGACAGGTCTTTCTAACAAGATTTGAGTAGTCGTAATAAGAGGAAACATACAGTTGGAGGCCTAGGCTGAGCATCCGAGGTGGCCTAGCTTACCGAGGAGTGGTTCGCCGACCTGCCCTTAGATGTCGTATCTGAACATTGAGATCGAGCTCCATTCCTTAGTAGAATGTAGGCGAAATCTGGGATGATCATCCTCTTCATCTTATTGTACATGCAGGACTTTCTCGAGTGTGGCAGCTCGGAGTCTTGCCCTGTAGTGAGCCATGCTTCGAGAGCTCTTACCAAGAAATGATCCGAGCAACATGTTAGAAATGTATGGGACTGTGGAAGAGCTCGATGTCTAATGGCAGTGGAGATACTTCATCTTCTGATTGTTGAGCTCGAGAAATGGGTGTGTTTCCAAGCAGTGGATTACTGCTTTCTGGCCGTTAAGGAGCTTGTTGGTCATGCCGGCACTACCTGACCAAGCATTGAGCATGGAATCATATGGACCACACCACAAATAGCAGCAAAGATAATGATTTTCACTGTTATACAATTTGTAGGGTCCACCATAACGTTTATTTTCCATTCAACTTGTCCATAAATTCACAAAGACTTGAATAAATAGGAAAAACAAATTTCATATAGATCCAAAACTTCAGTGACCCCAAAAGGGTTTCAATGGTAGACATTCAATCTCCCACTGCTTTTTGCAGTGTGGTCTACTTGATAGTTAGATCTATTTTATTTTTATTCTCAAGCCTTAAGATGAGCTCGCTAAATGGATGGGATATAGCACATACCTCATGATTGGACCCGCAGAACTTGCTGACGTCAATATAATAGCTATATAGATGGTGTGAGGTACACCAGCCAATCCACTTCCTTAAAAACCTAAAACGGACAGAGGTAGAACGCAGGAACGCGTGTGGCTTGAGACTGGGCCTGAGGTAGGAATCAATCCGCGTTCGAAGCGGGCGGAAATGGATTGGCTACTCCCCCTGCCACCAGCCTCGTGGCTGGTGGTCGGTGCTCTGTGGGCCCCACCATAATGTATGTGTTTCATCCGTTCCTGTAACACCCCGTATCTTCCGTACTTGGGTGTTACTGTGGCCCATTGAACAATATAGATGGAGTGGATCTCTCAGAAGTAACTTGTGGACCCCATTTTGGGACCGCATGTGTGTATAAGGTGTGTACACCTGCGATGCACCAAATTCATGCAATGGTTGAATCGGTGTTGACCCGTGGACTCTCAAAACAGAGAGACATTTTCTCTATTTCCTTTGTTTTTCATCAGCAATGGACATTGTCCGTTCATTTGCATTGGGGTCCACCATATTTAGGCTACTTAACGATCTGAACGGTCCATTGTGTGTGGACGAGGGATTTGAACAAAACCATAACCACTTCATGCGTCATCATTCTCCAGAGTTCACACACAATCAGGTACAAAATGAGTTGCCTATGAATAGTGTTTCAAAAAATGGAAACTATTTCTAGTTGCCAAGCTGGCAATCTGTGTGGGGATTCTCCACGCCATCCCAGCCCTTTATAGGGAGGATCCTAGCCTCTCGTTTTCTTCTTACAGGGATTGCTGAGCTGTGCATAACAAACATAGTTCTAGGAGGTTCTTTTGTTAAGGCGGTTAGAGGAGCGGGATTGAATGCCAATCTAGACCGTTTACCTCTCATCCGACGGTCTGGGAGAGATAGGATTTTCCATAAGAGAGATAGGATTAAACAGCAATGGAGTTCTTCCGTTTCTTACAGTACTTCGAGAAAATCGGCCGGAATGAAGAAGCTTTGAAACCACCAGGATTATCGTCTCAAAGCTTCGAAAATCCTCTTCCCTAAGACTACTATAATCAATCAGAATCATACAGAAGAACCAGATCGATGAGACAACCCTACGTTTGGAAAACGCCATTGGAGCTCCATCATCTTCCTCGTCAAACAATGCTAGCCGCTGATCTCATTTCAGCCACCGATTGCAGATCTGTTTCATCCATCAGGTAGCCCATGTATGCTACGTTCAATCATCAATGGCAACCCCAAAATAGATTGCAAGTATAATCAATGTTTTCCGACCCAAGATAGTTAACGGATTTGAAAGCAAGTTGTGTGCGAAGCTTGCTGCCGAGTCAACTCGACCCACCTGAACCGAGTCAAATCTTGTTGTGTTTGGTGTCTTTGATTGACGTAGATGGAAAACAAATAAAGAAGGAAGAAATTCAAAAGAGAGTTCAAAAGAGAGTGAGAAGATGGGGAGAAACTGAGTCAGTGACTCGCTGTAGACTTGGGTTCGACTCAGGGCTGAGTTAGGGTCTGATTTTAATACAGACATTGCTAGTTGAGCTGAGAGAGAAGAAAGACAGAAAAGAAAACGAGAGAAGAAGAGAAGAGAAGATAGGAAGTTGGATGTGTTGACTCATCTGAGTTGACTCGCTGAATCAGTGAGTCGGGGCCGAGTTTGAGTTTGGGGATGTCAGGCTTGGGTTAAAAAACCCCTGGTGTGGATTGATCATGCAACAAGAGTCGTTGGAGCATCTAAAGTTCAACCGATTCGGGTTCGAGAACCATTGGGTCAATTGTGTTGATTTTGTTCGAACTCTATCCTAAGGTGCTTGCATTTGTCCTATCGACACTAGAACACGATCCAAATCAAGAGGTAAATATTTACCCTTCAAGCTTACCTTCTTTATAATAGTTAATTTAATTCTCTTTTGAATTAATTGCCTAGTTATGTTAATGACTATTTTACATGTATGATCGAGTTATGAATCATTGATCTTCATTTTAGGATGACTCACCTTTATATGTGTACATTGCTTGATTTGTTTAGCATGTGCATCTAAGTACATCTATTGATTTGTAGAAATTAATGATCTAAATTCTATAAGTAATGATTTATTTGAATGTGAAATTATTTTCTCTAGTTTAGTTTGGATGTGTACTTACATGTGTATTTGTTTGATAATGTATATTAAATTGATTGTAATTTGGTTTAACACTTGATTGTGTTAAGTTGTAGTTGAAATTTAATATTATATATTGGTGAATATGTATATTGGAGTGTTCTCGAGCTAGTGGCCGGTCGTGAATAAATTAAATGTTATGTGGTTGTAGACTTACCATCTCATGGATTATTTGTGTTCGTGTAGTTTGTGGATTGTAATATTTGGTGGTGTCCTTGAAGGACTTAATGTCAATGTGGCTTAATAAAAGGACTCTTGTTATTGGAAGTATACCTGGACTTGTGATGGTAATGTCTACGTGTTGAATCATGAGTGACCACTAGTTGTAGAGATTCTTTTAAATAAAATATTATTTAAATCATCTGAGTGTCTTAGAATCTTACTTGTTTAAGTCTCATGAGCTGGTGATGGTGGAATGAGACACTATGCCCGAGCTGTTAGCCTATGCTGGGTTGGCGCACCCCCCCATAGTGACCTTTGAGGTTCTCGGATATTTTATTTGTAAATTAGACTAATAACGGTTGGGTTAATCATGCATACATGACACGTGGGCGTTATCGGGTGCCTGGTTGACTGTTTGAAAGACCAGTGTACTGTTCAAACGACTCTTTTTGCATTTTGAATGGGTCGACTGTTTGAAAGATCTGATATCTTGTATGAATGGGTCGACTATTTGAAAGGTCTATTCATTTGTTCAGCTGGATGTACATTCTTAGGCTGATTGCATTCATACATTCATTCATTAATCAAGATTAAGCCGACGACTGAATTTGTTTGTGAAATGGATTATATCTTCTTATATTATACATTAAATTGTAGTTTGAATGTTATAACTGTTTGTGTTATATTTGGGGGGAACGGACTGTATCTCTACATATTATACTTTGAACTTTGGGTGGATATATAGTTGGTTTTATCCTTGTGAATTGTGAAATGTAACTTAGATTCTATAATTCCTTGGATTGTACTTATAAATTGTATTTTCTTCTTATATGTACATGTGGTATCATCCTATATGTCACTTAGGAAACATAAATTGTATAATTTTTATATTTTACTTATGAACATTACATTGGATATTGTATTCTCTCGAGTTATTTGAATTCCATTCTTGACTATTGTTATGCTTGGTAATCTTGGAGGGTATACCTCACTGGGATAGCCATTGACGCTATCAAACCGTATTCAGTTGACGCAGGCTATGTAAATGACATACAGGCTAACTTTAATGTGGAGCACGAAGAACTGGATAATCTCACGACTTGTTATTCTAAAGTTCCTTTTTTTTTTTTTAGTTATTTCATTTGTGTTTGAGTCATTGGTTTGTATAAGCCCTATGGGCAGCCATTTGTATATGTTGAGCTTTATTTTGGACACTTCCTCCATGTGTGGTTTGCTTTGCTTATGTTGAGATTGCTCACTTATACTTACAAACGAAAAAATATATATATATATTATTGTGAAATGTGGGCTATCCTTGTAAGTTAACACTCAGAATTTCAAAAAACGAGTACAAAACTCAAGTTATGAAATCCAAGGCGTTACAATTTCGTTCATCTATTTTTACATATCATTTAAGGATTTATCCCAAAAATGATAGGGATATAAATCTCAGGTGGACCACACCACAGGAAAACAATAGTGATTGGATATCCACCATTTAAATCCTCCAAAGGCCCACTGTACTTTTTATTTGACATCCGATCTATTGATTAGGTCATCCAGACTGAGATGAAGGGAAAAAGCAAAGACCAGATTGATCCAAAACTTTTATGTCCTCAAAAATTTTTTAATGGTCGAAGTTCATTCAACACTGTTTCCTTTAATGTGGTCCACTTGAGATTAGGATATATGTCATTTTTGGTCTCATAACATAAAATGATTTATAAAAATGGATGGATGGCATGGATGAAAAGCACACATCATGATTGGGCCCATAGAGCACCGACCACTAGCCATTGGCTGATGTCAGGGTAAACTCAATTGGGCCACTGTGAATGTACGGGGTTTATCTACACTGTCCATCCGTTTTTTTAGATAATTTCAGTGGTTGATCCCAAAGTGAAGCATATCAGAAGATCAATTATTATACCCCAGGAGGAAACAGTGGAAATAATGACTCCAACCGTTGAAACCTTTCTAATGCCTTCAATCATGTTTATTTGTCATCCAAGCTGTTCATGAGATCACAAAGTAACAGATGAAGGAAAAAAAACAAGTAACAGCTTCATCCAATACTTATATGGCCCCCAAGAATTTGGGGACGGTAGAATTTCATTTCACACTGTTTTCCGTGGTGAGGCCCACTTGAGCTTTAGATATATTCATTTTTGTGTTAAAGACTTAAAATTATCTAGTAAATTGGATGGACGGAGTGGATAAAATAAATAAATTGCGGTGTATCCTTGGCGTACTAAGTTACTTAGCACGCAATCCGCTTCCGTAGGAACGTGGGATCAGTTTGTTCGTAGGGTGGACAGTGGAAAACGGACGTGGATGACTTTGACCCCGAGGCATAAGAAATCGGATGGCCTACTCAGTACTTTTTACCGTACTGAGTAAACTCAGTTGGGCCCACCTTGAATGTATGTGGTCTAGCCGTCGCCTTCGCTCTGTTTTTCGTTTTAATTTCAGTGTTTCAGCTTAAAATTAAAGTATATCCAAAGATCGAGTGGATCATACTACTGAAACAGTGGGGATAATGATTTCCAGCGTCCAAACCTTTTAATGCCCTACAGTGTTGTTCATTTGTCATCCAACCTACTCATAAGATCATACACACATGGATGAAGGGAAGACACAAATATAGGCTTGATCCAAAACTTTTGTGGCTCCTAAAATTTTTTCAACAGTATAAGTTTAATTCAACTATTTCCTATGGTGTGGTTCATTTGAATACTGTATATGTCTAATTTTTGAGCAATAGTACAAAATTATACCAAAAAATGGATGAACGGAAAGGATATAATACATAAATTATGATGGACCTCACTGAGTTTGCCCAGTACGATAAGCCTAGTGAGTTACCAGGCAAACCGCCTCCTAGGCGGAAAGTACAAAACCTGAGGAACCATAGGATCATCTTAATCCTAAGGCAGACGGACACTGACGGGGAGATCATTTAAATCCTGAGGCAGAAAGAGATACGTGAGATCAGTTTGATCCTGAGGCAGTGGAAGATCACTTTAATCCTGAGGCATAAAGACAAATGTGAGATCAGTTTGATGCTGAGACTGAAAGCCGAAATTGGACAGAGGATCACTTTAATCCTGAGGCAGAAAGACATGTCAGATCAATTTGATCCTAAGGCAGAAGGCTGTAATTGAACGTAGGACCACTTTAATCCTGTGGCAGAAAGACAAACGCGATATCAGTTTAATCGCGAGGCAGAAAGTTAAAACCGAACGAAAGAACACTTCATAATCCTGAGGCAGAAAGACAGACGCGACATCAGTTTGGTCTTAAGGCGCAAAGCGTAATCGAACCAAGGATCACATTTTCATCCTGAGGCAGAAAGACAGACGCAAGAACAGTTTAACCCTCGCACCAAGGATCACTTTATAATCCTGAGTCAGAAAGACCAATGCAAGAGCAGGTTAATTACCGAGGATCACTTTATAATCTTGAGGCAGAAAGAGACGCATAATCAGTTGCCAATTTGAACATGAGGCAGAAAGTTGAATTGTACCAATGATCTTTGTAATCCTAAGGCAAAAATACAGAAGTGAGGTTGGTTTGATCCTGAGGCAGAAAGTTGAATCGAACCAAGGATCATTTTATAATCCTAAGGCAGAAAGAGACACATAATCAATAATCAATTTGACCCTGGAGACAGAAAGTTGAATTGAACCAAGGATCACTTTATAATCCTAAGGCAGAAAGACAGAAGTGAGATTAGTTTGATCCTGAAGTAGAAAGCCGAAACAAGCCAAGGATCACTTTACAATCTTGAGGCAGAAAGAGATACGTAACCAGTAATCAGTTTGATCTTGAGATAGATAGTTGAATTGAACCAAGGATCACTTTATAATCCTAAGGCAGAAAGACAGAGGTGAGATTAGTTTGATCCTGAAGTAGAAAGCCGAATCAAACCAAGGATCACTTTATAATCCTGAGGCAGAAAGAGATGCATAATCAATAATCAATTTGATCCTGAGACAAAAAGTTGAATTGAACCAAGGATCACTTTATAATCCTAAGGCAAAAAGACAAAAGTGAGATTAGTTTGATCCTGAAGTAGAAAGCTGAATCGAACCAAGGATCACTTTATAATCCTAAGGCAGAAAGAGATGCATAATCAATAATCAATTTGATCCCGAGACAAAAAGTTGAATTGAACCAAGAATCACTTTATAATCCTAAGGCAGAAAGACAGAAGTGAGATTAGTTTGATCCTGAAGTAGAAAGCCGAATCGAACCAAGGATCACTTTATAATCTTGAGGCAGAAAGACAGATGAGAGATTATTTTGATCCGGAGGTAGAAAGCCGAATCAAACCAAGGATCACTTTATAATCCTGAGGCAAAAAGAAAATCATAGGATCAGTTTGTTAATGTGGCGGAAGCAAAAATGGATGCAGGCAGATTTCTTTGATCCCAGGCAGGAAATAGAAAACTAGTAAAAGTAGGGGGCATATTAGATGCAGTCAGGTTTGCTCCAGAGCATGGGCTCACCTTGATATGTATATTTTATATTTATGTCCATTTTGCCAAATCATTTTGGAGAGCAGGAGCTCAAAAATGAAGTGGAACCTGACCATACTGAAAGTAACAATGCTGATTGACCATATTAATAGTAACAGGAGTTTTGGTTTAAGCTGATATTTGTTTTTTTTTTATTTTTTTGGCACTCACCTAGATTCAGGTGACATTATCAATAGGTTGGATGGAAAATATACATTATGAAAATATTACTGTGGGCTAAGCAAGTTTATAATTGTAGCATGTTCAGACACCATTGTTTCTTATAATATAGTTCATTTGAGATTGTTATTATTATTATTATTTTTTTCAATTTTGAGTTAAATATTAAGATAAACTTACAGGACAATGTAAGGATAGAGTTCATGTATCAAAGTGGGCCCATGGTAAAGGTCACATACTATTGAGTGTGTGGATTGGGTACTACCCCATTGGACCTAGCTAGAGACAAATGTTCGAGTCAAGAGCTCTTTGATACCATATATATATATATATATATATATATATATATATATATATATATATATATATATATATTATCGAGGTGTAATCTATTTGAAAAATTATTCTAGGGCATGAGCCAAAAACATTCGGATCAAAGCTTGGGCTGAACCATAAGAAAGCAGTGGTGGCGATGACCTCCACTATTTAAATCCTCCTAAGGTCATTTGTGATGTTTAGTTGCCATCAGAATAATATCAAGTTGATCCAAAACTTATGTGGCCCAGGAGAGTTTCATCACCAGGCATTCAATTCCCATCAATTTTTGCAGTGTGGTTCACTCATCTTTCTATCTGCTTACTTTAGGGCCCGTGGTAAGAAATTATTAAAAAAAATATGAATGGACAGCGTAGATAAAATATACATTATGATCGCCACACAGCCTCTAACCGGATCGTCCGTCTCTAGCTAGCTAGGTCGGGAAGGGATGTCTTTGATCCTCACGCAGAAAATAAAAAATCTTTGGAAGCGTGGGATGAGAATATGGACCTGAGCCAGACAATAAAAAATCTAGCGATTAAGTGTGAAAACAAACGTGATCCAGTGTCGTGGGGTAGATGTGCGGGGTCAAACTGAAAAGGAGAGCCGGTAGGAGATTATTCCCACAGCCACTAATTAGCTACAAACGGACGGTCCTGAGAAGGCTCCGTGGGACTCATTGTAAATTATATATTTAATCCACGCTGTTAATCTAGTTTGAAATATCATTTCAGAGCAATATCCTAAATAGGATTTATATCTAAGACTAAAGTAGACCACACCATAAGAGGTGGTGAGAATTGAATGCCTGCCATTGAAAACTTTTTGAGAGCCAAAGAAGTTTTGGATCAAAGCTAATATTTATATATTTCCTTCATACAGGTCTACGTGACCTCATGAAAAGGTTGGATTACAAATAAACATCAAGGTGGGCTCCAAGAAGGTTTCAACGGTAGGCCTAACTGTCACCATTTCTTCCTGTGGTGTGATCTATTTAAGTTTCGATCTATCTCCATTTTTTGTTTCCCCCCTTAAAATTATTTTTCAAAATAAATGGACGGCATGGATGAAATAAATACATCAATATGTCCCTACAAAGAACCTCTCAGTGCCGTCCGAGTCCGGACGGCCTCAGGAGAGTGGGATGAAGCTTCAATCCTACGGCAGGAAAGGTGGGCCACTTCGCGGGAACTTCCTTCGACGCTTATAAAAGCTCTTCTCCGGTCGTCCCTCCAATCACAAAGTAGATTTTCAAAAATTTTAGATTTTTCTCTGAATATTTTCCGGAAAATCTCGCATCAGGCCATTCGCAGTTCCAATGGCGGAGATTATGGTGGGCCATGATGTGATCAACGACGAAGCTGATGCAATGAGAGAATTAGCAGACGTGAAGCTGACCAGGAAGGAGATCTTCAAGGTGTCTGTCTTTGTTATTACGGTTGCAGCTATTGGGATCGTCGCGGATCTCCCTATCAGCTTCTTTCACAACGAATACCTCTTCATTGCATATGCTGTCGCCATTTTCGCTACCTTCGCGTTGGGAATGTCCCTTCTTTTTCTCTCTGTCGTACTGCCACAGATGCCCGTATCTGTCGTTGCGGCGAAGAAGCTGGCGACGGTAGCTGTTGGACTGGTTCACCTCGCATTCGGCCTTAGAATGGCTATCCATGCCATTTATTGATGTCTCTCGTTGTCGCTGTTGTTGTTGTTGTTGCTGTTAGCATCATCGTTGTGGTCATTGTGCTGGTGTGATATTCGTCGTTGTGGTTGTTTTTGTTATGCTACTGTCTTGCTATGTTGGATGCTTCTATGTGTATTTCTAATTTGTTGTTTCAGATATAGTGTGTTATTATTATTATTGTTTTCTGCTGCTTTACTTATACGTGTATGTATCTACTGAAAATGATGAAGTCCCCACCTTCATGGGATGTTTTTGTTTCATTGTTGCCGTCGTTGGTGGACGCGTCCATGACGGACGGTCCTGTAAGGAGCTCTGTGGGGCCTACCTTGTGTTTTATCCACGCCATCCATTTATTTTTGAAAGATCATTTTATGCCTTCCGTTACTACTGCTTCCCGTGGTGTGGTCCACTTGAGCCTAAGATCTGCTTCTGCTTCTGCTTCTTCTCCTTCTTTTTTTTTTTTTTTTGCAGCACATGCCCTAAAATGATATGTCAAAATGGATGGATGGCATGGATAAAAGACACATCAAGGTGGGCCCACAGAGACCCTGCCAGGACCGTCGGTCTCTAGATGGGTCATGGTGGGAGTGGTGCCCAGTCTGCGTCCGTCGTTGGTGCTACTGCTGCTGATTTTTCTACTTTTTCTTTTTTCTATATCCAAAATAAATGTTGTGTTCGACCTGAGCCGATTTCAACGGGTTCGGGTCCAAATATTTGGACCCGTTAAGACTTCAGGGTAGGTCGTCGTGCCTTTTTGCCCCGTTAAAATGGATGCGGATTAGCTACTGACAAGTTGAGTAGCGAGACTCGCCACTGAAGTGACGTCACCAAGTTCTGTGAGACCCACCATGATGTATGTGTTGTATCCACACCGTTCATCCATTTGAGGATATAAATTTAGGGCCTTAGCCAAATAATGAATTAGATCCAAAGCTCGAGTGGATTCCACCACAGAAAACAAGAGAGAGTGACTTCCACCGTTAAAAATTTCTAAGGGCCAAGAGAGTTTTCGATCAAGCTGAAATTTGTGTTTTCCTTTATTTAATGTCTGTCTTAACTTATGAACACGTTGGATCACAGATAAACATCATAATGGACCTTAAGAAGGTTTCAACGGTGGGCGTCACTCTTTCCAATGGTGGGGTCCACTCCAGATTTAGATCTGATTCATTCTTTGTCTCATGCCCTAAAATGATTTATCCAAATGGATGGATGGTTTGGATACAACATATATATTATGGAGGGTCCCACGGAACTTGGTGACGTTACTTAAGCAGCCAGTCTCGCTACTCAACCTGTCAGTAGCTAATCGCGTGCTGAGTAACACAGGACGGTTAGAATAGTGAGTAAACTCTGTGCAGCCCACCGTAATTTATTATTTTTATCCACTCCATCCATCCATTTTACCAGATAATTTTAGGGCTTGACCCCAACAATGAAGCATTTCCAAAGCTCAAATGCACCACACTACAGGAAACAGTGTGAATTGAACCTCTACCGTTGAAAAATCCTTGGAGGTGACGGAAGTTTTTTTTTTTTTTTTATTTATTAAGCTGATATTTTTTTTTCCTTTCAACTATGCGGGTCTGATCTTATGAACAGTTTGGATGTCAAATAAGCATAGCTGTGGGCACTAGGAAGCTTTCAACGGTGGAAATCATTATTCCCACTACTTCCTTTTGTGTGGTCAACTTGAGCTTTGTATATGCTTCAATTTTTGGCTCAGCCCCTAACATGAGCTGGAAAAACTTTACTTAACGTGATAAAAGTGCACTGAGTTACTCAAGTCACTCAATCCGATTTCCTGTTAAAATCCAGCTCTAGATGGGTTAGGTTGATGGACCCGGTTAAAATTGGGTTGGGTTTGGGTCTAAAGTTTTCATAAGCGGCACGTGCACAAGGGAGCCCATTTTACACACTATCCATATCAGCAAGTGGCACATGCGTGTGCGATTTGATCCATACATCAGGTGGGCTCAATCAAGTGAATGCACTCATTTGATCCGTTGGAAATGGGAAGCCTAGATCTAAACACCTGACCCCTATCCTATCTGATCTAGTTTTGGGTCCTGAAGAATGAAAACCAGACTCGAACCAGCTAAGCTGGGTTACTATGACGTGACCCAAACCCAACCTGTTGACAGCCCTACTTAGTTGGAATTCGCACCATTGGCACATTGCCTGACTAGTAGTTGTAGGATGAAAAAAAACACAACTCAACTCAGCCAAAATTTTCAACTCGAAGAATACTCGATCTAGTCATGACTCGATCAAAACTCAAGAAAACTGCAGTTCACTTTAAACGACGCCATGTAACTCAAAATAAAATAAAATAAAATAAAATAAAATAAAATAAAAAATAAAAAAGTAAAAAGAAAAGAAAAGAGGAAGATCGCTGAATAAAACTTAATTAGGGTTTGGCACAACTTGAGATTATTCACTGACGCATGAATAAGCCTGATGAGGTCGATCGCCCTTTTCCTCAAGGGGATAGCAACTCCGAATTCATAGAGCTTTTGTAGACTCCTCACAAAATTTCTTGAATTCACGAGGAAAAATAAAAAAAAATAGAAATAAATTCTAGAAAATTAAAAAATTGATTGATAGATGATAAAAACGAATCTACAATCCTTGCAATAGTGATACCAAACCTATGATGAAGTTTCATAATCAAACTCTTACTCAAACTCTCTAAAACTCGTGACTAACTATAAATAATAAATTTACTATTTCTAGCCGGTCATGATTTCTACTAGACTTCATGGTTTTTGGCAAAAAATAATAAGTGTCCTATGTGGCCTAACCATGTTATTCTCCTAAAATTTTCAAGCCTTTTTCACGTTAGACAGAGCTCCCATGTAGAGTTATGATCAACTCAAATTTACTATAAATAGTAAAAATAAAAATAAAATGGATTTTCGACCGTCGATATGATGGAATCTAACAAATTTGACATGAGCAACCAGCCTAGCGGGGTCGGGTGGCTAAAGTAGCTTCTCCTACTCCAAAATCATATATGGTACATCGACTAACTCATTCCGATTTGCGAGATATGCCTATTTTACGGTTCTGATGGTCTTGATCACTTCTGCCTTTGATCAGGTATTCTCTGGTCCATCTTGGACATGAAAGTGTCAATGACCCGCTCTACATCATTCATACCTTTAAATATATATTATACAAAACTGAAAATACTCAAAAGATAAAGGGAAAGAAGGAAAGAATTTGTACAAGTTCAGTTATGAAGAAACTCACCTGTTTTTTCAGGTCAATTAAGACTCTACTAGGTTTTCAGCCGAGTGGGTTTTTTTTTTTTTTTGTTCTCAATCTGTAACCTCATTTGTGCCTCACCATGGATGAACTAACTTAAATAAACAGCACTTAAGAAGATCGAGGTTTTCAATAGCCAGCTATGAACAAAAAGGAGCCCAGACGAAAATGGCTAGAGCTCCAAGGATCTTTGTCACCGTCAATATATGGTGGGCCCATATTGATGGATTACATATAAATACAATGAAGGCTAGCTGTATATACAACTCTGCAGGTACATGTTAGGAAAAAATATTATACCAGCCATATACAAGATATACATCATGATGATGATTATGCGAGATATGCACGACACACTCCCCCTCAAATTGGAAATGGCTTAAGGGAAACCATTGAAAGTTTGGAGATGAGATGCAGGAAATGAGAGGTATTGTATGACTTTGTAAAAAGTTGGCAAGTTGTTCCAAGGAAGCTATACAAGGAAGAGAAAATTTTCTATTCAAATATTCTTGACGAACAAAGAAGCCATTCATTTCAATTTGTTTGGTGCACTCATGAAATTTTGAATTATGAGCAATATAGATAACACTTTGATGGGTTTTTCCTCCTTAGAAAGGGGAGAGAACGAGCTCAATCGGCCGGTCGAGTGGTGCTCGACTCAAAGTCCAGCGAGCAAATTGGTTTGGGGTTCCGTGGTGCTCGACCAGTCGAGTTGGCCGCTCGACCGGTCGAGGACCTTGCTCGACTAGTCGAGGTTATACAGATTCAGTCCGGATTTGGTGCAGACTACATAAATTTGAGGCAGTTTCGCAAGAAGTGTGAAAGGGAGTTACCTAAACTATAAGTAGGAGTCCCTAGGGCTTTTTTAGGTAATGCAAAAGAGTTTTCTAAAGCTTTGCAAGGGTTTACTAAAGGGTTTAGGGCTATCAAAGAGTGTGAGAGAGAGAGAGAGAGAGAGAGAGAGAGAGAGAGAGAGAGGAAGCTTGTGGAAGGAAGGTTCTGCTCGTAGAGGTGATTTACTACGCAGTCGACGTCTCAGCGCTTCTACGTCTTCATAATTAGTGAGGTCTCTCCATTTTTCATTATTCTTTTATTATTCATCCACTCTTGTATGAGTGAAGAAGGTTTGATCCAAGTGGTGTGTACTTGTGATCAGTTATAACGTTCTACTTCATAATGGATTGTTGAAATGGACGAGGTCCCATAGTTTTTACTTCTTTGAGGATTTTCCACGTAAAAATTTCTTGTGTCGTGTAGTTTGTGCTTTGATTTATTTCATTGCTTTATTATATCCCATAATTCTGGTGTTTTGAGAGGCTAGATCCTAAGGTTTTATGTAACAGCCCCCAACACACTTTTGTTATCACAGTGCAAGGGCGTAAGAGTAGAAAGATAGACACCGAAGTCAACAAGTAACCATGTAACCAGACAATATCAGTAGTGGTTTGAGCCATTGCACGATATTATATGCTTTAGTAGTAGATTAAGAAATGCATTGTTGCTTCTTTATTTATTATTATTTTTTTTATTTTACTTTTTCAAGAAAGAAAAGAGTTTTGAAGTAAAATGCAAAAGCCTATAATTGACTTGCGATCGGAAACAATTCCAACTATGTCTGAATCTGAATATTCACATAGCTCAAGAGAGGAAGTCGCAAAGAAAAAGAAAATTTTATTAAGAGTATCTTGAATATATTGAAGAATATGCAAGGCAGCTGCTACATCAACAGATTGAGGTGCACTGAAAAATTGACTGACAAGATGAACAATATAAGCAATGTTAAGTCTAGAGGTGGTGAGATAAATTAAACCATTAATAAGTTGTTGATAAAATATTGGGTCTCGAAGAAATTCCCCATCTATGAGACCCATGTTAATTTTCAACTTAGTGGGAATATCGACTCACTTTGTATCACCAGTTAACCGGGCTCTAGAAACAAGATCAATAGCATATTTGATTTGATAGAGTAAATAGCCACGTTGAGAGTAGAAAGTAATGTAAGAAGGCCAGATCTTTTATCTCGAATACCACCACTAATCCGGATTGCATTTTGAACCTGCCGGAGGCGGCTCGATACTAGTCGGTTGTATGTGGTCCCACCATGATTTATATATTTTATAGACGACGTTCACCCATTTTTGTGAGCTCATTTTAGGGCATGACTGGGGAAAAAAACAAGGCAGATCCGGATATTATGTGCTACGTGGGCCATCTAATGCACAGGTTGTATGATACTTACACCATCTAATGGACAGGATGGATGGCACTTTCACATCCCGGTGGGCCCCACACATCTTGAGCGACTGGTACTTACATTCGGAAGGATGTGATCATTTCCTATTTTGTTTTGTTACCGGTACATCTGTAAGCACCGGACAATAAGGGCCCCACAGTAACTGACGTGGCATACTTTAAAGAGTCTGGCATTAACATGACTTCAGCTGAGACCCTGGATCCAGAGATGTGGGTGGGACAAGGAAGCCACTGACCACTAATCGAGTGGCCCCATGTGAAAATTTATTGGGCCGTGCTGGCAAGCGTTGGGCCGGCTAATGGGTCCATTCTGGCTTTAGGTGGGCTTAGATTTATTAGTCTGGCCCATGTACAGAAAAACTTAATTTTGTTGTATCTGAATGTAAATAGTTGGTTTCACTGCCCTAAGTACCTATTTTTTGGGTATGTCGGGCCCACTTGATCAACGGATAGATTAAGAACATTCCAATGGGACAGATTTTATGAATATTTTGGGCTGGGCTGGTCAGGCCGGGTTGGGCCCGGGTTGAACTAATTTTTTCAAGGTCAGATTTGGGCTGGGCTTGGATATTTGGCCTTATGTTGGGCTGGTCTGGGCCTATGGGCAACCCAGATTGCCACCCTGCCTAGGCCCTTAGCCATCCCTACTAGTAGAGCTGGGCACGAGATCATGACTCGACTCGTACAATTCGTTTAGATTTGATTTGATTGGACTTGAGTGGGTGAGTCAATCCGAAGCGAGCTGACTTCGTCTAATCCAAACTCAAACCGAGTAGAGTTCGAGTCACCCGGTAACTTGACTTGACTTGACCGGAATTCCAACTCAATACTGACTCAACTCGATTTAAAACTTGACTTGTACATATATATTAAAAAGAACTCACATCTGACGCTTCAGATCTGAGATGCAGTGTAGTTGATGGAGAGGCTATAATTCTGGCAAGTGCATTTAGGTTTTGAGTTGTGATTTCAGCCCATGGATCCGACCCGACTTGGTGCCAACTTGACCTGACTCAATACTTGTGACCGTGTCAGACTCGGTTCGGATTAGTCCAGGCTAGACTTGGACTCTGATCGGGTCAGGCATGCTGGACTGGGTACCAAGCCGGGTTGAACTTCAGGCTTATTTCAAAACCAGATCGAGTAGGGTCATCCCTAACTCGGTCCGACTCAACTGGATGCCCAGCTCTACCTACCAGCATGATCCAAATAAAGAAAGCTTCAAGATGCGATTCCCTGCAATCGATAAAATTGGATCCCGACTCAAACATCCCATGGCTCAAAAATCAGGGCAATCCACTCATCAAGTGAGCCACACGTGTGCCATAAGACTGGGCACTAGAGAGAAAGAGCAACCCATGTGGCCCACGTAGTGAATGAATGGACCAGACTGTTTCTTGGACATGCATGTTGATTGCTACCACAGATCCATGCACATGGAAAGAAAAATCATATTTTATGGAGATTTCTCCAGCTACATTCTCCCATTTTCCAATCCAAGTGGATCTAGGTCAGACTTGACACATTTCACCCATTTAGTCTGGATGGGCCACACTAGTCCGCAGGCTCTCCTGCCCATTGCATGAGTTTAACCTTTAGTCGGAAAACTAGTTTCGCCCATTATAAGTGGATTTCAATCCAATTAACACAGTAGATATTTGTGGGCTTTTTAAAAATCCACTCCAAACGAGCATCTTTCTAATTAAATTCTCGATGTAATAATGTCAAATTCCAATCACAAAGATTAATAATTAAAAGAACATTTTAGATCAATAGCCAAATGAATGATTTAATCAATACATCAACATTAAGCTCTCTATCAAATTTTAGGCCGATCCAATCTGAAACAAGCGAAATCCATAGTTCATAATAAACTCTAGATAGATTTTATCATCAAAGGTTAGATTCATATCCACTGAAGGCTTCCTTACATGCTATAAAGCTTTCCCCTAAATTTTTAGGTCAATCAAACCTCTAGTGAGTGAGATATACACTACAACAAATTCGGGTTTAACCGACTGATGGGCTTACCCTTTGCCCGCAGCCCGTTTTAACGGCTGCGGGCAAAGGGTCCTTTTCTATTAAATGAAAAAAAAAAAAAAAAACCTAAATGCCTATCCATTTGCGCAGTATCTCCCTATCTCCCTCGTGTTTATCTTCTTTCCTTTTTTTCCTTCTTGCAGCACCCGGCAGCAGCGATAAGGGTAAAAGCTCTGGAATTTTTCTCCGACCCGCTCCCTCGATTCGCTCAGAAAACCCTACTACCGATTTTCCATCTTTATCTATCTCTCTCACTTTAAATGCTGGAGGAGAGAGCTCTCGTTTGGATTCGCAGATTTCAACGAGCTCACGTTTTCAAAGGCGGACCCATTTGGTTATCGCGTTCGCATCGGATCTAGGGTTTGTTTTACTTTCTCGCTTCCTGTTTTATCGATTTAAGGTAAGAGCAAACGCAATCTTTTCGATCTCGTCTTCCCGCATTGTAAGGTTAGGGTTTCATCGACCTGCATTATGTTTTCTAGGGTTTTTTGAGTCACATTTGTGTTCTGCAACGATTTTTGGGGGTTTCTGGTGCTGCATTTTGATGTTGAGATCGTTTCATAGGATTTTTATTTTTATTTTTTAAAAATTTTGTCTGATGTTTTTCATTTGTGCTTTGATGATGTAGATCTTTTGAATATTAATTAATTTATTTTTTAAAATTTTCTTTTAATTGAGGGATTTGAAATTTCTGGGGAGCAGATCGTTTTTTGGTGTAGTTCTTTGATTGGGAGGAAAAGCAGAGAAATTGAAAAAAGAAGGGAGTCATGTAGTGGTCTAAGGTAATAAATTTTTTCTTGAATGTTTTTCCCTTCTTTTTGGTTTTTTCATCACTGCATGTGACTGATGCCTATTGTGTGTTTTTCCCCTTGTGATTTGGTTGTTCGATGCATTTACTATGTAATATTTTTTTCACTTACGTCAGGTTTCTTGATTTCTCCTTCCCCTTTTTGGATGGATCAGTGCCTTTTTTTTAAATTAGATTGAGGACCAAACTGCGTTTTTTCTGATCAACCAACTGTGCTTATTTGAATTAGATTGGGGACCAAACTGCATTCTTTCTGGTCAACCAACAGTAAAGGTGGGATTCAGCTTTTACTCGTGTGGATTGATCATCTCATTGGCTTCATAATGTATCTGTCCTAAGTGGGATTCTGTAGCAGAGACACTTGATGGTGGGCCAATTAGATTGACAGACAACAAAAAGGTTTCAAATGGCCTTTTTGCCCTATGGAGCCATCATATAGCTGCTTGGTTTCATCAATCAGATATATTTCTGTTCAGCAGCTACTTCAGCAGTTGAAACTGATTGAAGCCAGTCTTGAATTGGGAGAGCTTTATGTGTGGTTGCTGTTTCAAAAATAATAGAAAAGGCATTGTCTTTTATGTATCTTCTTTCTTTCTTTCGTTTTTTCTCTGATGTGCTTAAAAACCTCTGTGCTTTTTTTTTTTTTTTTAACAGAACTATGTTTTCTAGATCTGGTTGCTATTGGTACTCAATATCCATTGAATTAAATGCAGACAATCCAATCAATGGATCATCTTATTGAAGGGCCTGGCCAGAATATTGCACCAATCAGATGATTCTTAATTCCTGCAGTCAATGGAATTTTATTTTGCCCCTAATTTTTCCTAGGCTGTACGATAGTAGTTTTTTTTTTTTTTTACCTTGGATTGATATCTATAGGCTAGTAATCAGATGTGTAACATGACGTTTGTGCAACTTGATGTGATCATTGATTGAATGCTATGGATCTCTCAAACTTGTGAGTGTGGCTGCTAATCATTGTTCTTTAGTGTAACTTTTCCAAGCATTTATTCAAGACTGGTAAGTGGCACGTTCAGTGCCCAGCAATGTATGAAATTTACATGCAATGAGTGTTATGCATGCCCTTTTCATAAGTTTTCTAATTCTAATTTTGATAAAAACACAACAGTGATTAGGGAGGAAAAAATTACCTACCTTACCATGAAAAGATTGAAAGAGAAATAAATGATACGGACCTGTATTGCGTATTGTAATCGACCGATATGGATACGATACGATCATAATGGTCAATACGATATTGATATTCTAATCTATGATGGAGCCACATATTAGTGAGAATGTTATCTTTTTCAAGACTGCCACAGGAGTTTGAGATAACTTGAAGGTGATTTATTCAGGTGTGAAGAACCTAAGTCGTATATACGAGCTTCTATAGAATATATTTTCATTCCACCAGGGAGATGGTGTGGGAGAGTATTATTCTGTCCTGTGGGGCATGTGGGATGAGTTGAATGTGTATCAACTAATGTCAACAAACATTGAGACTATGCAAAGGCAAAGGAAGGAGTTATGTGTCGCCAAATTTCTCTCTAACCTGCAACGTGGGTTTGAACCCATGAGAGCTTAGATTCTTAGAGGAAGTGAGATCCCATAAGTCATAGAGACATTTTCCAGAGTTTAACGTACAACTAATATGATCACATGGGGTTCTTCATCATCTAATCGGTTTGAATCATGGTATGCATCTAGCGGGGGGGAGGTCGTGTTAGAGGTGGGATACTTGGGTTGGTCGTGGCACAAATTTTGGTAGTGATTGTGGTCATGGCCTCAACAGTCATATGGTTGATACATGTTGAAAGCTAGCTTGGGTTAATCAGGTCTGCTTATTGCTTGTTCCAAAAAATTTCCCCTTTCCACCACTTGATCTTCTCTTTAAGGAGCTGGAACTTGTTCCCCACCCCACCTAACCTTCAACTCTAAATGAAGCCCACCAATTCGCAGGCAACTAATTAAATTCTGGCAACCCTAGTTTTCAAACCTGGCTGGAACCAGACCATGATGCAAATCACCCACCTCAAGCATCGCTGGGGAGTGGCCGGAAACTGGTTGGGGAAGAAAACCTCTTCTTTGTATTGATATATGCTTTAGATAAAGCAAAAGATAACTAATCTAATCCTAGCTTTAATTCTAATCTTAACCATCAATTTTAATAAAATATTAATAATGGCTCAAGTACACCTGAATACCATCACAACCCTGTAAATCGACTAGAACTCCCTCAATTCATGTTAGAATCACATTATCTTGAAATCATTGTGCTTTCAAATTGGGGACTGATTTTGCGTCAGTTCAACGTTGTGTGGTCACCTCATGCCTATATTCGTTAAGGAAAATATTTTATAGGACAGTTTTTTGACTGGCTATGCTATATGGGGCAAAGCGTCCGACCGTTAGAATGAGAGACTTGAGTGTTGCAGCGACGAGGATGTTGAGTAGTGGGAAAACTAGGTAAGTAGAACTAGGAATTAGCTCGTTTTAAGCAGCCTAGGAGTCGTAACAATAAGAGATAAAATGATGGAGAGCAGTGAAGCACAGAGACATCTCCGTTAAGGAGGGGAAGACTGATTTGCGTTGAAGGGCTTGAAAAGTGGGTGAGAGGAAGACTCGGAAGGACTTGGACTGAGCTGGTGATATGGGATATTAAGGCTTGTTTGCTTATTGAGGATAGGGCTGTAGCATGAACGACTGGTAAAACATGATTCATGGATCCGATCCAGATAGATGGGACAAGGCTACAATGCAAGGTTATAAATAATGATATCAGTCACCGTATTGGCCAGGCCAAAAAAGGATACGGTATGGGGTGTATTGGACCTGTATTGGACAGCTGAAAATTTTCTTTGCCCAAAAAAAATTGAAAAATTATCAGGAAAAGAGGAAAAATGTAAAATACCAAAGTATCATTTTTTTTATGTTTATAACATGCATCCAATGGGGTATTGACCATACATTGACACAAATGCTGTCTGTTGGCTTGACCTGCTGAAAGTCAACCAAATAGGCCCTAATCAAACACAAATCAAACATGGTTTGATAGATTAGGGTTACATTACAATGAAATACAACAAAAAGAAGATAAAAAAAGAAAAAGAAAAGAAAAGATAGTTTTCCTCTTCTTCTAATTTTTCCCAAAATTGTTCATCCCACTTCAATTCATCAAACATCACTAAAATCTTGTGTTTCCGCAACATAACCCACCCATATCTAGTATAAAATGAGTTTTTAAGCTTTCTCTATGGTTGAAATGAAGGACCAAGTGAAAAAACTAGAGTAAAGCTGTCTATTTTTATTTTTTATTTTCCTTCCTTTCTTGATATGTGCCCTTTATGGTTAAATTGGTGCTGATACGGGGTGTATTAGTCCCCTACTTTTGAAACAGACTGGTTCACCCTCATATTACGCAACGAGTGTTAGTATCGCAAGAAGTTCCTTTGATTTCTTTCTTGAATAGTAAAGCTCCTTAGAACTTTAATTAGTGTTTACTGTAGAAGTAACTGTTATCTTTGATATTCAACATGATAAATGTTTTTACTTTACAGGATCCTCAGGTGGTGACTGGCTCTCATGACACAACCATTAAGTTTTGGGATCTTAGAGGTGGTAAGTATGGGTTCTAGAGGTTGATTTGTTTCCACAAATTCTTCTCTAAGGCAGTTTGATGCCTACCTGCAGGGAAATCAATGCTAATCCTCACCCATCATAAGAAATCTGTTCGAGCAATGGCACAGCATCCTACAGAGTATGAGTCTGAACTCTTCTGTTTGCAATATTTTAGAGTGCCTTTTCTTTGAAGTTATGTTGATTTATGCTGGTTGAATTACTTATTTGTGTGTTTTGATTTTGTGGCTTCTTCCTGAAATCAACCTCATCTGTCTTTTTATCAGGAACAGTTTTGCATCTGCATTAGCAGACAACATAAAGAAATTCAACCTTCCTCGAGGAGAGTTTCTGCATAATATGCTGCAAGTGTCCACCAAACTGGATGAGTTTTGTCCTTTTGGGAAATCCTTATTCATGTCTTTGCTTTTGGACCCTGAGAGCTCTTAAATGATATTCATTGTTTTCAATAATTTAGTGATTGATCATTCCCTCGTTGGTTTCTTGATTGTTTGAAAGAAGCATAAAGCGAATATGGAAAAGAAAATGTAGAAAACTACCAAAAGCTAGTTTGTTTTACCCCTTGATTTGTCTTATTCAATGTTTTAAATATCGATGATAGTGGCTGATATATCCCACGATATATCTTGTATCCCGCCTGTGCGATACGAAACACACTAGCAGTGCCAATGCATCCCACATGTTTGATCCGATGAACATTTTCATTTTCCCCTCTTTTTTTTTTGGTTGAAATTATGTTAAATCACTGTCAAATAATTACAAATCCATTAGTTCTTCATGTTTCAAATGAAAAATCATGGAGTTGGAGCTTTGATTTCGATATCAAAAGGTTTTTCATGTTCTCCATGTGTTTTTCAAAATTTTCCTTCAACCAACTATCAATTGAGACTAATTTTGAAGTATTTAGGAGTATTTGATGAAATGATTATCACATACACTAAAATTTCAAAATTTGGGTGTAGGTGGTCCGATTTGGAGAAAATTGGGGAAAATTCGAATATTTCCCAATTTCTCCGAAATTACTTGTGATGTTGCACTCCAAACATGAAATCAAGCACGTATGAGGGCCAATCTACTGATTTGTCAAGTCATTGTCAATTTTCAAAAAATAAAAATCATTTTTTAATTAAAAATTAATAAAAACTTATAAAATATTAGGTTTCTTTCTTCGAAATTTCCCTTCAACTAGTTGTCAATTGAGACTAATTTCAAAGTATTTAGGAGTGTTCGATGAAATGATCATGACATATACTCTAAATGTTATGCATTCAATTTGAATATAATTGCATTTAGTTTAGTCAGACAACGCACAGCTTAGGACCCTATACAAAGGAAACCTATCATGTGCACTTTTTTTTTTTTTTTTTTGAGATGTTATGATTTAAAAGTGTGTATTAAGGTCATTTTTAACAATCCCTGAAGTTTCATTGAAAAATTCAACATTTTCCCAATGTTTCCCCACGTTTCCCAAAACGAGTGATAAATTACCCTATACAAACAATATATCCCATGCGATAACTGATACGTATCTGTATCCCAAGGATGTGATACGTGACACGATACCGATATTTTGAACATTGGTCTTATTCTCAGCCCTGGAAAACAGCCCTAAAACGGTCCTAGCTAATTCCAACTTGTCTATTTAAGTAGGCAGAAAAGAAGCTTTTGTTTCCATACTTGCTAAGCATGCAGACGGTACCCTTGTGCACACTTTTAGGAAGTCATTTCCTAAAATGTCATACTCGGGTGTCAGATGATACCCAGTGGCCTTTAGCTAACTTAGTATTTATGTACTGTTTGTGTAGTCCAATTTATTATGGGTCATTCACATGCCTTTTCTGTATCTTATGCATTTATGAACTAAAATTTATTAGATACATTTTTTTTTTAATATCACTATATATTGTAAGTCTGCCTGGGGATTTGGGTTCCCTCGTTCCCATGTCTACGTCTAACACCGACACATGTCGATGTCCAACACATGATGTCTCTATCCGAGTTACATGGACAAATATTGAAGATTTGGAATAACAACTTGTCCAGATAAAAGCACTGGTGTGTACTGACAGGAATCTCCTAGGATTGTTCCTTTATTTCGATGGTTAGAAGTTCCAGAAATTGAATTAGAGTGGCTCATGATTTAGAGGTTAGGATGAAATAGGGAACATGAGTTTGATGAATGCTACATTACTTGTGTTCTCATAAATTTCATGGCAGTCAATGAAGACGGTGTGATGGCAAGGGGAGGCAAGCTGAGTCTTGTTTACGCCATTGAGTTGGAATCAACAGAAGTGGTTTGACCAACTGGGTTGTGAAATCACGGCTCACTGAATCTTAAGTCTAATAACTGGATTATGCAATCAAAGTAAAATGCAAATATAATATTTTAAACCCTGACCATACCTTAACCTGTTTCCTTGGGCGGTTTGGTCCAACTGCTGGTCAGACCCATTCCAGCTGGAAATACTTGTGCTAGAATTATGAGAATCCAAGGAATCAGCACAGTAGTGGCCTTGGGATCGAGCCTTGCTGAACTTTCATTTCATTAAGTAACAGCTAACCTCCTAATTAATCTGGGTTTAGAGTAAGGACAGGCATTAAGGCAGCTAGTTCGAGTCCAAACCAGTCCAACCAAGGTGGGACATGGCGATGAGAACGACGAAATGACCTTTAAAATCTTGCTACACGTTAAAATCTCTCTCGTAAGAAGCCAATTTTAATGATTCTAAATTTTGTAGCCTTTAAAAAAAAAAATTCAAACAAAAAGCCTATATAAATGAAGCAAGTAGTGGTTATAAAGATGGTAGTCCAAGTCTTGGTGTTGCCCAAGGAGTATATGGTGCACAATGATATTTCAAACACTGATTCTTCTAGGGTCCCTGTCTGACACTGCAGAACTGTCTACTGACACTAAACCTTGTCATTGTATGTTGAGAAATACAATACACGAGAATTGGGCCATTCATCAGATGGTCCCATGGCCTAAAAATCAGGTCACTTTGCTCATCAGGTGAGCCACACTGTCCATTTTCTTTGTGGACATGCAACCCACCTGTTAAATGGACTGGCTTGATTTTCTCCGCCAAAGGGAGAATGCCTGATAGATGACCCAGATCTCTTGCACGTGTTCCACTGGCATGTGTGCCCAAGAGTCGAAGCCCACTGATGTTTCTTATTCGCAAGCAGATAACTTTTTTGCTATGATTAATGAAGTTGCTTTTTCGAAGGTGACAATGGGAGCATGTGGTTTTGGGTGGACAGCGAAGCTGGAATCTATGCTCTATTGTATGATGTTACAGGTTCAAGGCTGGTGACATGTGAGGTTGACAAGACAATCAAGATGTGGAAACAACATGAAATGGCCACTCCGGAACCCATCCTCTCAACTTCAAGCCACCAAAGGATCTCCGCCGTTTCTGATGATCTGTCAAATAGCAATTCCAAGTCTGCAATATTCGTAGTGTTTTACACCGAACGGTATTGTATTCAGAGCGATCTACGGTTATTCTCCCCATGTGTTTCATGGTGTCATGTGCTTGATCCATGACGTTAATCAGTTGAGTCCTAGTGTATGCACCATGGCCTGGAAATCAGGCCTGCCAACAGGTGCTGACAAGACGAATGATGCAGATCTTAAAAACATGCCACGAGTGAGGAGTGTGCCATGCTGGATCACTAATTAGAGTAATGAACCAATTACTATCAGAGTTTGAGAAAATATGAATGG
Organism: Magnolia sinica; assembly: GCF_029962835.1. Classification (NCBI taxonomy): domain Eukaryota; kingdom Viridiplantae; phylum Streptophyta; class Magnoliopsida; order Magnoliales; family Magnoliaceae; genus Magnolia; species Magnolia sinica. Next base: position 4,692,312 of record NC_080584.1, on the reverse strand, counting down.
AGAAAGTGTAAAAAAGCATGCTTTGGGGAATTCTTTTAGCACCAAAGTGTGGATTTTAATTGGATAGCTTTATGTTCATCTTGTTAGGGGATCTTGAAGAAAGGCGATTTCTATCATCTAATGGGAACTCCAAAGTCCTTTCACTTATCATCTAAGTCTTGTCATCCAACAATATATACGGTTCATCACGTGATTTCTCACTTTTAGCTTCCTTTCTCCTTTAAATATGTGAACTCTAGTGTAGCCAATAAATCAAACCTCTGGAATTTGTACTTTCTATATCTAGTGACAAGCTCTCATTCCCTATTAGATACATTTCATTGATGATCTTAGTAGATTTTCTTTTGGAAAGCGCTTTCATTTTTAACTCATTTTTCTTTTCTTGTTTTGTTGGTGGCTGTGTTTCAGGATTTAAGCATTTGAAATTATGGCAATTGCTGTCGTAGGGAACAACCTCATATGTTTGTCTTTTCAGCCTTTAGACTTTTACTGCATGTCTGTCTTCAATTAGTTGGGTTTCCGATGGTACTATGTAGCTTATAATTTTCTACTATCATTTCGAATTATCTGCCATAGTGTTCTTGCACTTGCCAGTTATGACAAAAATCTGGATTGCATGTGGTCGTATTACTGAAGAAGTCTTCCGATTCAAAGCCTAAACAATTTGGGATATAAGATTTTCCGCTTTGTTATGAACATGTGGTGCATTAGTGATGTATAATTTCCATTATTGGATGGTATTAACGAGATGGTCGTTCATTAGTTTGACAGGTTTCCTTTGTTTGTGCAGCTATGACTTAAATAGTACCTAACCATCCCATTTTATAGGCTATTTGTTGGATGATTAGAATATTTGATTTGTGTGTTTTTGAAGTGTGGTCCATTGTAGCGAAATGACACACTGTACAGATGGAGTACAAAAGCCTTGAGAGCATACAGGTTTGGATGTTAAATCATTATTTGGATGCTCATTTCAGGTTTTGGTTTGTATCAGCATACAGGTTTGAAACGATTGTTTTGGTTGTTTTACATGTCACAGCCACTTAGAACACAATGAATGGTGATTTAGAGTGTGAGCTAATTTTAACTGCTAACTGGTGCTGATGCCTTTTACTACTACACAGCTCACCAAAGATCGACAGAAGAAACCAATCCCTTGGAAACAATGGCAATCATTGGCAACAAGGAGATCATTGACATTAACCAAGGTGTGTCACCTTTTCTTTTCTTTTTTTTAAAAACTTTTTGATAAGAAAGAATTTCACTCTGGCTACGGATTGTCAGTGGCCATGACCTCTATAGCTACAGATTTAAACCGTAGTAAAATTTTAAAGATTAGGTGCCAATGGCTACGATCGTTGTATGCTACGGATTTTAACCGTAGCTTCTGAGTATGTAGCGGCGGCCAGCACAACTGTCAGCAAAGGTCCTGACTGCCGGTAAAGCCTTTGCCGACTGAGGCTTTACCGGCTGTTAGGTGACCGCGGGCAAAGTATTTACCGGCGGTTTTCTGGGTCAAGTCCATTTTTCTTGTAGTGATAGTCAGATCATGAATTTTAGTATATGACCACTATCTATTGCACAATATTCGTCAAGAAAACATATGATTAAGTGTCCACACAACAATATTTAGGGTTGGACACTTAATCATGTCTTGTTTGTCTAAGAAATTAAACATATGATTAAGTGTCAAAAAATATTGTTTGTCTAAGAAAACATATGATTAAGTGTCAAAAAAATCTTGTTTGTCTAAGAACTTTGCATTTCGGACTCTGATATGAACAAATGACCACTTATTTTAAAGGTCATGATGAGAACTATGAATCTATTGGTTCATATTTTCAAAAGGAATGGTTTAAGTTTCCCAAAATTAGGACACAGGTTAGGCCATAGAATGCATGTACCATTGGCCCTAGGCATTGATCTAGTGGTCTGGTGGGCATGGGGCTCAGTCCTCATCAAATGGCCCACAGTTGCCACATATTCCTATCTACACATGGATGGATTGATTTGGCAACAAAAAAATAAAAATCATGGTTAACATGATCAATTGTATGGATAGTGAAAAGACATGTGAGTCTAACTTCTTTTTTTTTATAGAAAATTTCACCTTTTGATTTTTTTAAAATCTAATTATTAGCAATAATATGTATCTTAGGAATCTTAATGAAAGATTTAGAAACTAACAAAACAACCCATTGCTAATTGGAGAGAGAGAGAGAGAGAGAGAGAGAGAGAGAGAGAGAGAGAGAGAGAGGTGGTGACTATTTGCACTCAATTGAATCAAACTGGATCACTCGATTGACCGGGGGTCTAGATTTTGCACGCGTGTGTGCGTAGGATCCGTGGCCGTGTCAGAGTCCACTTGACTTAAGGATTGATTGAATTGTTAGTGTCTACTTCTCTAAGATAAATTAGAGATTGGGATTGAAGATCCAGGGTCCTCTAGCCATCAAAATTGCGCTCCATTCAAGCAATTAGTGAAAGGAAAGGAGGCTAATCCTTCCGAATGAATTCTTTTTGCCTTTTGACAATAGATGTGAGTCTACAAACTTAAAGATTTTCTCTTTTACTAACACTTCAAAGCAATTCTCAAATGAATAAAGATACACATTCAAATTAAATAAGGTAAAAATATTACAGATTTCATTAATATTTGGAATTGATGTTTATTATAATCGATAAATTAAGAGGCAACCAAATGAATAAACAAAAGAAAATGGGTAAATACTTGATACACCTATCAGAATAGATGTATAGGTGTGATCAACCAAATCGGAGCTTAAATAATCACAATCTACAACTTAAGGTAGTAGAAAAACTATCTCTACTCTTAAGATATTGTAGCGGGAGCCGTTAGGTAGTAACTGTAAACTAAGCTAAGCTATTCTAAAAAAATAAATGAAAGATAAATGGAAGACAAATTAATGTGTTTGGTGTGAGGCCTCGAGCTCTTATTCGATTATTCCTTTTATAGATTTTCGAGGCGGTGAAAATCCTCGTTAGAGTTTCTTCGTTGCTTTTGGATCCTTCGCGCTTTCGTCGTTGGCTTTCCTTCAAAAAAATTTCCTTAGAAGATTTGAAAACTCTTAATCAGGAAGATCTCTGAAAACTTAGACGTTACTGGGACTCAAATTTCCACTCCTATATGTAAATGCTCTCCTATAGGATTTGAATTGGTTACGAGAGTATCCAACCCTAAAATCAATCATGGCCATTCTTTTGAGTGGCCTAGTGTAAACACTTAGTTCCTGACTTAGTTCCTGACCGTAGGAGTGGGATTTGACACTAGATACTGATTTGTTACTAGAAATGGGTCATATCTTGTAAATAGAGATATCCCATTATTTTAATTCTAATGAGATCAGAAAAAATCTCTCTATCTCTTCTTATCTCCTTGATTAGCAGCCCAGACCTGTTCGATACCAATATGTTATCGAGTAGTTAATATCCTCCTTCAAGCCGCATAACTGTTCTCCTTATTCCAATCGAGTAATGGTTGCGGACCTAACCCAGATGATGTGCACATCTCTCATGATTCGGGTTCGAGCCGTGGCTCAGTTTGCTTGGACACTGGTCGAATTTTTGAATCTTTGAAATCTTTTGAAACGTTACAGTACTATCTTCAAATGTCTTTGGGAAGATTTTCCATTTTGAAAGGATTGTAAGAGACGACCTCATCGAGAATATCATAGCTAGATTCGTGATAAGAAATGTTCTCTCGGTGTCTCTTATAGACATGGTGGGCACGTTGCCTCATTAATGGGCATGATAATTGTGGCTACGTGGCATATGATGATTTGCTCTCGAAAAGGCAGGTGTAAGTAGGGGTGTACACGAACTGAGCCATCTTGGTTAGCACGCTCAACTTGACTCAAAAAAGCTCGATTTGACTCGGTTCGAAGCTGAGTTCGAGTCGAGTAGAGCTGATTTTTTAAGCTCGAAAATGAGTTCGAGCCGAGTTCGAGCAGGCCCCAGCTCGACTCGACTCGACTCGGCTCGAATCGAATCAGTTTGGTGACTCGGTTACTTTGCCATTGATGTTGCTCATGGCCCATTGAATGTGGGACAGTGTAGACTCATGGTATTGATTACTAAAACCAAAATTAAAATGGACATTGAAATACAAATGTCAAACTCAACAAATACCATTTTTCTCTTTCTTCTCTTTGTTTTTATTGGTTTTTATGGTGCTTAGAAGGTGTTTGATAAAACACCTGTAAAACTATTGTCGTTGTTTGTAAAACAGTGGGATTTTGAAGTTGCAGTTCAGGTGTTTGTGGAAATGCCTCAATAGAGAACTTGGCTCGATCTTGGCTCAAACTCGGCCCGAGCTCCTGACCAAACCAAGCCGAGCTGGCCAGTCAGGCTCGAGGACCGAGCCGAGCCGAGTTCGAGTTGAGGTCAGCCAGTGACCGAGCCAAGTCGAGATGGCCTCAGCTTGACTTGGTTCAACTCGATGTACACCCCTGGGCGTAAGGACTTGTGCATTTGCATTTATGGAAAAATGTGTATCGTTGAAGGAAACACAGGCAATGATACTCTCGAGGGAGAGTATGTTTTGTGCCAGTTACAGTTTCATGGTGTTTACACATGGTGGCCTCTAATTAGTCCATGTTAGGGTGCCGAAAATAGGTGTAAACATTGACGTCTTCCCTCTCTCTCTCTCTCTCTCACACACACACACACACACACACACACACATTGAAGGTTGTGTAATCGACCATATGTATGGGAGGAGGGGCTCCTTTGCTAACACACATGTGGGCCCCACATGGGTTGTGTCTTGAAGGATTTGATCTATTTTTTTTCCTCTCTACACGCTCTCCAATGTGTCCAATATTATCATAGTTCTTTCTTGCATCATGTGCATGATCTAAATAGTGGTTATTAGAGTATCTCTTGGATCTATATATCTGACCATGGCCACGAAGAATATGAATCTTCCAACATGATGTACATGATGTGACCAAGAGAATCGATATGAAAATCCAACATAACAACTCGAGAATGGTTCGTAAAGCTGTTGCCTTACATGCATTGCATAAAAGATGTAAAAAAAAGGTATCTCATTAATCAACGGTTGATTAAAACCACCATTGAATCAAAACATACTACATGTCATATAAAAACATTCAAAAGAATTTAATGGTATAAATTAGCTCACATTAATGCTCTGCACTGATATAATTTAATGTTTAGCTCAATGACACAATGGCGCTGAAATGCTCGAATCTCCCAATTTGAGAGTCTATTTGCGCTCAAACTTCTCTCAAATCGATCCTCATTCATAGTGCTACGATTTGATCAATTTCGGGTGCTAACAAACATCAATCGCATAGTTGAAAACTTAGAGAAATCGAAGATTATTACAAACTGAGACCGTTATGATATTATTTTGATGAATTTCCACCTGATTAACGTAGCGGATTGGTGGGATTTTAAGAAATTCACTACAAACAATTATGTTCCTAGTCTATATCCCATATAATAATGTTAAATTTGAAACAAAAAATAAAAATAAAAAATCCTTACCTCTTCCTTATTAATTGCATATGTGATTTTGTTAATTTAGAATGTTGATGCCTTTTTCCTAATAGAAAGAGTCTCTCCTCGATATAATACAATTGGATAAGATAGATAATCCCAATGCTCAATCTCTTCTAGGGGCCAAGATCAACACAATACCATCATAAGGTGGACCCATACATATGGACATGTGAAGATAAGAATGAGTTGAAGAATGGAAGTGAATAACCTCCCTCTCTCTCTAACTTTCTCTCCTTACCAATGACACCTAAGGGGAGGGGACATTCAAGGCTTCTCTCCTTGGATGCTTCTCCTCTCTCCAATATGATCTTATATAGGATGGAGGCTAAGGTTTTAGGGTTGTACGCTGAATGGTACTCTATCACCCTAGGGACATTTTTATACCCCACTGTGAGGAAGTTAGTTGATCCCTTATACATGTATGTACTTCTGATCCAATTCCTTCATTATCATGGCTATCTATTGTTGATATGGCCCCATACTAATAAGTAATGGACCTTCATGGGTGCTCTGCCCTGGGTGATTCCCGAAAGGATCGGCATGGGTACCTTGCTCTAGGTGATTCCTTAAAAAATATGCACACGCGGGTGCTCTGTCTTGGGTATTTACTATAAAATTTTATTTATGGGTGCTTTGTCTAGAGTCATTTGCTAAAAGGATCAACACCGGTGCTTTGTCGAGGGTAATTTTCTGAAAGAATCAACACACATGGGTGCTCTGGCCTGAATTAAACCAAAAAGAATTTTGCATGATTGTCTTATCTTATTTTATTGTTATTAATAGCGAATTGTTACTCTTGATATGTAAAATGTCAATTCAATACTTACAATTGATCATATTTATTTTATTGATATATATTGGTGCTATCGTAAAATTTTCAATTTTGGGGAATGATGTGACCGTATGAGTATCGTCATGCTTATACCCATGTAGATTGTTTTGTAGAGTTTGTGTATGAAGAAGCAGGTGGCAAAGATTGAAGACTTTTCCTTTTGTTTATTTGAAAATTAATTAAAATTCAATATATTTTGTTTATATATATATATTGAATATCAATGTAATTAAAGATTAAATAATTGATTAGTGGATGTTATTTAATGACAATAATTATTATTCTTTTATTTGCTCTGATTGCTTTGAAAATGTATGAAAATAATGTGGGTTATAACACTTATTTTGTTTAAATTCAACTATAGTATGAAAATTCGAATTTGGGCCTAGACACCTTGGATACCAAATTTTTTGGCGTGATAAGTGTTGCTTGAAAAGAACAATAGTTACCACCATTTTAAAAAATACGCCGAACAAACGTTAGAGAGTGAGGCCGGCATTTCTTTGCTTTGGTTATGGTGATCTACGGTGTGGTGGTAAGATTTCGGTACCCCAGAGTCTTCTGTGGGCCCATCATGATGTGTGCATATAATCTACACCGTGAATTAGGTATGAATCATATTATACAGTAAACATAAAAAATAAAGCTGATCCCAAAATTGGGTGGACCACATTATTCTAGTGTAGGGCACCTAATGAACTAATTGGATTGCATATATACGAATGCAGATTAGGCAGTGTCGAGCTCACCACCCTTGTGCGGCTTCAATGGGTCCATGGATCCACTGAGATGGGTGGATCCCTGACCATGGGGCCCACCTTAATGTATGTGCCTTACATATGTTTTGATGCATGGCTCATTTTAGAGCATAATCTTCAAAATGAAGCATATCTAAATCTTAGGTGTACCACACCAGATCGACCATTGAAACCTTCTTGTCAGCCACAAAAGTTTTGGATCAAGCTGATATTTGTGTAGCCCTCTCATTCAAGTTTTTGTAACCTTATTAACACGTTGGATGGTAAATAAACATTCCGGTGACACTAAGAAGTTTTTAATGGTAGGTATTCAATCACAACTGTATCCTGTGGTGTGGTGTGCACCTAAGATTTGGGTCCACTTCAGTTTTGGGATTAGTTCTAAAATGAGTTGTCAAAACGAATGAAGAACACATACATTAAGGTGGGCCATACAGTCAGGGATACACTGGCCTCGGTGGAGCTGCGCCCACCACCCTCAATGGTGGTGTGGTAACGTGGCAAGACTTGATTGGTGGGATTATATTGTCAGAGACGTGCTGAGTAAGAATGGTGATGTGGTAACGTGGCAAGACTTGATTGGTGGGGTTATATTGTCAGAGACGTGCTGAGTAGGAATGGTGATGTGGTAACGTGGCAAGACTTGATTGGTGGGGTTATATTGTCAGAGACGTGCTGAGTATGGAAGGTTTATGAGTCCGGATCCTCTGTTATCAGGTCAACAGAGAATTCCTGATACCCTAATTCTCATTGGTCCACGTCACCACTCACTAAAAAAACAGGAATTTTCTGTTAACCTGATAACATAGGATCCCGACTCAAGGTAGATTGCCCTCAGCTTCCTACAAAGGTAAGCTAATTGGGCCCACATGATTATTTTTTTTTGGAAATCCACTTGGCTTTTTTCCAACAACGAGAGAATATGAGCCTAAAAATGATGCAAATCCAAAACTCAAGTGGGATATACGACAGAGGATTGACCGTCCATTGTTGAAACATTCTCGGGACTACATAAAATTTGAATAAAGGATATTTTTGTGTTTTCAGTTCATCCAAGTATGAATGATTGTGCCAACGGTATGGATGGCATATAAACATTACAGTGGGCCCTAGGGAAATTTCAACTGTAGGCATTTACCTGCCCTCGTTTTCTTCGGGTGTAGCTCACTTAGAATTTTGAATTTGCATCATTTTTGAGTCAACGTTCTAACATGATTTGGAAAGCGGATGAATGGAGTGGATTTTCCCACAAACATCACGGTGGCGCTCCACATAAGCTTCCTACCAGGAAGTTCCTACAAAGATATGCAAGGAATCTGTGTTGCCGGAGCAGATTAGGTGCGGTCCTAGCCTCACCCAAGTAGGTGGGGCCCTTGACGTGGAAAAACCTTGACGTATGTATTCTATATTCACACTATTTTTCAAGATTATTTTAAAACATGAGTCAAAAAAACCTTGGTTGCTCCTCTTTCATTTGTTGCAATTTGGCCTTCAGACCATCCTTTTCGTTGCTCATCTTTCCTACGTAGCAATTTGGCCTTTTTATAATGATCGAAGCCATCCAATAAATGGGCCCACCATGTATGTCTATTATATGGAAATTGAAGGGTTGTCCAACTTTCATTTAGGCCATGCATGTACAAATAAAAATAGTATTAAGAGGAATTGGCCAACATTTCAGATGAACGTACAATTGTTGCCCATCCAATTATTGATCAGACTGGTTACTGAGAAAGAAAGAATTCATCCAGTGTGGCCCACTTGACCAACAGATGGGATCTTTCGCAAGTATAGCAGGACTCAACTGCTAAGGAGTGTGAAAAATACGTGTGCTCTCTCCTAACTCATTCTTATCTTTCACAAGCAACTGCTTCCCAAATGAACCTTCGCAGAAATTCTTTTAGAGCGATGGTCGATCTAGAATACTTTCCACGCTATAAATTAAGCGCTTCTTACATCGCTAAAATCGCAAAATAATATCTCCTCTTTCCATTCCAATTTTCTTGGTAGATTTTCTGGAAAATCTCCCCTCGAGCTACTCCTTGTTTCAATGGCGGTCAGCCGTGATGTGATCAACGGCCAAGCTGTTGCTGTGGGGGAGTTAGCAGACGTGAAACCGTCCAGGAAGATGTTATTCAAGGTGTCGCTCCTTGTTATTACGATCGCAGCCATTGCAATTGTCGCAGATCTCCCCGCCCGACTCCCTTATCACGATTTCCTCTCGATTCCCTATGCTGTGGCGATTTTCGCTTGCTTCGCGTTGGGGATGGCGGTTCTTTTGTTCTCCGTCGTAGTACGTATGTAGCTTCTCGTATCAGTCGTTGTAGCGTAAGAGCTGGTGTGGTTTTCGCTGGTGTATCTGTCGTTGGAGCCAAGGAGCTGGTGTGCTTTTCGCTGGTGTAGCTATCGTTGGAGCCAAGGAGCTGGTATGGTTTTCGCTGGTGTAGCTGTCGTTGGAGCCAAGGAGCTGGTGTGGTTTTCGCTGGTGTAGCTATCGTTGGAGCCAAGGAGCTGGTGTGGTTTTCGCTGGTGTAGCTGCCCGTCCTCGGCCTTAGAATGATTATTCATGATGTCGATCGGTTGAAGTGTTGTTATTTCCATTGTTTTGGCTATTGTTAATGTTTTCCTTGTTTCCATTGCCTTTGTTGCTGGTGCTGATGCTGCTGCTGCTGCTGCTATATCTACATTCCTTACTTTTTCCACGTTTATAGTATATGTTGTGTTTGTTCCAAGTAATACCTACTTCAAAACGTTTGTTACAATTAGAACACTTGGTTCTAGGGCTGTTAATGGGGACCAGATGGATCTGACCCCATTTTAACGGTTGTGCTGAGACCCAATGGGAAAACTAGATGTAAAGGTCTGATTCCAACCTAATCTGATCTGTTTCTGGGTCTTCAAGAACAAGAACCGGAGCTGGCTAACCCGACCTGTTGACAGACCTAGTTGGTATATTACTGACGCAGGGGAGGACGTGAGGTCGAGCACCATCTTCCTCAAGAGGATAACTACTCCGAATCCACGGAGCTTCTCTGGACTCCTCACAAAGACTTCTTGAATCCACAAGGAAGAAAGCAGAAAATAGAAATAAATTCTAAGAAATTCGAAATTGATTAATTGATGCATAAAAACGAGTTCACAACCCTTTAAATAGGGGTACCAAGCAATGGAAAAGAAATCAGAATCAAACTACAACTAAAACTCTTAGAATTCGCGACTTACTATAAATAGTAAACTTACTATTTATAGACGGTCGTGATGTCTACTAGTGCACAAGGTTTTCGGCCAAAAATAGTAAGTGTCTTATTTGGCTTCACCAAATCGTTCTCCTAATTATTCTAAGCTCTTTTCACGTTGGGTGCAACTCCTAAAGCCCGACGGATGAAGAGTTATAATCAAACTAAAACTTACTATTTATAGTAAAAATGAAATTAAAACAGGAAAACGACCGTCGATCAAGGGGTTTTTCGCAATTCTGGGCTGCGCAACCCGGCATAGCGGGGTTGGTTGGCTAAAGTATCTCGTTCTACCCCAAAATTATATATTTTATGTCAGATAACTCATTTCAGATTGTGAGATACGCCTGATCTAGGGTCCGACGGTTCGGATCACTTCTGTCGTCGACCGGGCCTTTTCTGATCCATCTTGGCCATGAAACTGTCTGCGACCCGCTCTACATCAGTCCCCTCCACTTCAAAAGAACTCGTCCTCGAGTTCTCATCCTGCGCTGGTTCATGATACTCGGTCAGATTCGCGACGTTGAAAGTCTGTGAGATCGCCATGTCATCTGGAAGAACAACAACATAAGCGTTATCATTGATCTTTCGGATGATTGGTACTGGTCCAATCCTTTTATTCTTCAACTTATTGCACGTTCCGGTCGGAAATCGTTCTTTGCGCAGATGGACCATTACTTGGTCGCCCACCTCGAACACCTTTTGTCACTCATGGTTGTCTGCTTGCTCATTGTACTTTTCGTTCTAGGCATGTAGCTTGGTTTATACCTCCGCATGAATGCCTATAATCTTGTCAGCCATATGTTCTGCAGCAATGCTCATGCCTGGGAGTTTGGGCTGAGGGAACAAGTATAGTGTGTGGCGAGGTACTCGTCCATAAATAACCTGGAACGGAGATTTTCCTGTCGAGCGGTTTACCATGTTGTTGAATGCAAACTTCGCTTGAGACAAAACCAAATTCCACTGCTTCGATTTTTCTCCTGAAATACATCGAAGGAGGTTTCCCAACTTGCGATTCACAACTTCAGTTTGACCGTCAGTCTGTGGGTGGTAGGCGCTGCTGAACTGAAGTCGTGTATCGAATCGAGTCTACAAAGTCTGCCAAAAGTAGCTTATGAATTTCGTGTCACGGTCAGAAGTAATAGTTTTGGGAACCCTATGTAGCCGCACAATTTCTCTGAAGAATAGATTCGCCACGTGTGTTGCATCAAGAGTCTTATTGCATGCAATAAAGTGCGCCATCTTGGAGAAACGATCTACTATCACGAACACCGAATTCATGCCGCGTTGTGTTCGTGGAGACTAAGCACGAAGTTCATAGATAAATCCTCCCAAGGGCCGTCAGGCACTGGTAACAGAGTGTAGAGGCCCATATTATGAGATTGCCCCTTGGAGGTCTAATAAATATAATAATGTTGGACTGCCTTTCCCACATCACGTATCAATTGCGGCCAGTAATACCGTTCTTCCACAAGAGCTCGCGTCTTGTCTCGCCCAAGGTGTCCATTGAGGCCACCCCCATATAGCTCTTGAATTATTTATTCCGTTAGCGAACTGTTCGGGATGCACAGTCGATTTTTCTTGAAAAGGAACCCGTCTTGCATATGTAAGTCGCCGGGGTGACCTTCTTGACATCTAACCCATGCGTCATTGAAGTCGTCGTCATCGGCATATATGTCTTTGAGGCGCTCGAACCCGATAACCTCATTGCTCATAGTGACTAACAAAGTTGCACGGCGACTCAATGCATCCGCTACTTTAATTTGTTCTGTTGCCCTGACTTGTGTTTTAGTACGAACGTGAATTTCTGCAAAAATGAAATCCATCTAGCATGCACATGGCTAATGTTAGCTTGACTATTAATGAATTTGAGAGCTTCATGGTCCATGTAAAGTTTGAATTCCCTTTGAATCAAATAATTTCGCCAGTGTCGCAGTGCCTGGACCACCGCATATAACTCGATCTCATATGTAAATCACTTCTTGTGTGCATCGCTAAGTTTCTCACTGTAGAAGGCTATTGGCCTACCTTCTTGAGACAAAACTCCCCCAATTCCGACATATGAAGCATCACATTCGACTTCAAAGAGTTCGTCAAAGTTGGGAAGTATAAGAACCGGGGTCGTGGATAATCTACACTTGATTTCGGCAAAGCTCTTGTCAGTTTCGTCAGTCTACTGAAACTGCCCTTTCTTCATGCAATCTGTGATTGGTGACATGACGGTACTGAAAATTTTCATGAACCGACGATAAAATGTCGCCAATCCATGAAAACTTCGCACTTCGTGAATATTTGTGGGAACCGGCCATTCTCTGATTGCCTTCACCTTTTCCTCATCCACCCGAATGCCTAGAGATGTTACAACAAAACTCAGGAATAATAAGCTATTTGTCATGAAGCTGCACTTTTTTAAATTGAGATACAGTTTATTTTTAGTGAGCACTTGAAGGACCTTCTTGAGGTGTTCCATATGGGTGGTTTCGTCTTGACTGTATGTTAAAATATCATTGAAATAAACCACAACGAACCACCTAATGAAAGGTTTCAGAACCTGGTTCATTAATCTCATAAATGTGCTAGGCGCATTCGAAAGACCGAAGGGCATGACCATCCATTCGTATAATCCTTCCTTGGTCTTAAAGGCCGTTTTCCACTCATCACCCGGCCGTATTCGAATCTGATGGTAGCCGCTCCTTAGGTCCAATTTAGAGAATATTTTTACAACCTCTAGCATGTCCAGTATATCGTCCAACCGTGGTATAGAAAACCTGTATTTTATGGTGATTTTGTTAATGGCTCGGCTGTCGACACACATGCACTAACTCCCATCTTTCTTTGGAGTTAATAGAGCTGATACAGCACATGGACTCATGCTTTATCGAATAAGCCCCTTATGGATCAACTCCTCTACTTGTCCCTGCAAAATCTCACACTCATTCAGACTCATTCGATATGAGGATGATTATGTAAAATGGACTCAGGGACAAAGTCGATATGATGTTGGATGTCCCTCATGGGGGGTAACTCATCGGGAAGGTCATCGGGCCAGATTTCTTTGAATTCATGTAGCAGGGGCCTTAGTCTTTCAGGGATGATGGTAGGCTCAAGTTCTTCCCCTTTTATAATTAATGCATAAGTCTGTCTTATTTCTTTGGATTCTTCCCGAAGTCCCGTATGGTTAAGAGAAAATGGCCCTCCACTTTAGAAGTTTCAGGTGGTCGCTCTGGATCCATAGGGGCTAATATGGTCTTCCGGCCATCCTTGACGAAGATATATATGTTATCTCGCCCTTTATGAGTGGCGTCACAATCAGATTGCCAAGGCTGACCAAGTAGTATGTGACATGCTTCCATGTCAACTACATCACTTATTACTTCATCCTTATAACGTTTGCCAATTGAAAAGGATATGGTGCACCGTTCAGTTACCTTTGTTTCGCTAACCTTCTTGACCAACCGATTGTATATGGAGAGGGATGACGCTCTGTTTTCAATTACAATTTTTTCACCATGACCTTGGAGATGATGTTCTCGTTGCTTCCACTGTCAATGATCACGTCACAAACCTTTCAATTAACCATACACCTACTGCGGAAGATGTTATGCTGTTGTGGATGCACTTCTTTTCTTGGCGCATATAATAGTCACCTCACGACGAGCGACTCGCCGTGATCTTGCTGAACCCAACCTGAACTATCTACTTCGTCCTCGGTGGTATGCTCCTGTTCTTCAATATTTGGATCTTCATAAGAGTTATCAGCACTACCATCATTGATAGCGAGGTTTGCCACTTTTCACTGGGGACAAGTATTAGATAGGTGGCCCGGTTAGCCACAACAATAGTAGTTATCAGGCCTTGACCGAGCATAGGGGTTCGGGATTCTACTTGGACTAGCAGCGGTTGATATGCCCCTCTGGCGTTTAGCTTGCCCACTTCCCTGATCTCGGTTCTCAGACGTAGGAGTTTGAGTGCGTGCTCCTACGGGTTCCTTCCCTTTGGGCTGTGCAGTTCCTTAGGACGGACCTGCCACAGGGATCCTTGCAGTAGGATAGGTCCGTGTATTAGGACGTTCAAGTTGCGCTTCTGCCTGAGTAGCCAACTTGATCGCATCATTCATCGTCCAGACAGACTGCATCTGGACCTGATCCTGGATAGTCATACGCAATCCACCGTTGAATCGGGCGACTTGCTGCGATTCAATCTCGATCAAATCGTTACGCGCCGCCAGGCGGTAAAATTCTTCTGCGTATTCTCTCATCGACCGACTACCCTGTCGACAATTTTAGTATTGTTGAAATAATACTTGATCGTAATCGCTAGGGAGGAATCGGGCACGTAGTAGCTGCTTTATCCACTGTCAGGTGCGGATTGATGCTTTTATCTGCTTGGTTCACGCGAGTTGCAGTTGTTCCCACTAAGATGAAACTCCTCCTTTCAACTTGTAGGCCACAAGCTTGACCTTCTTTGCTTCAGGGATGTCCATATAGTTGAAAAATCGCTCAACTTCAAAAAGCCAATCGAGGAAATCTTCAATATGTAGTTGGCCATTGAAGCTAGGAATATCAACCCGCATCTTGAATTCTCGATCCGTTCGATCTACTCGATCGCCTCCATGTCTGGGGTGTTGGAAGATTATGTCATCGATTTTCTCCTCACTGGAGCCCCCTTTCTCAGGAATGACCCTTAGATGCACTGCCAGTATTATCCTGCGATCAGGGCGATTACGAGTTTCAGCAATTGGCGATGAAGGATTACCACCAGGAACACGGAGTTGCCTTAGGTTTTCTGTCAAGAGATCCACTATGCGGTCGATGGAAGCCTTCAGCCCTTGCATGGCTTGCTGATTCTCTCGTTGCGCTACTTTGAAAGCTGCCGCTGTTAAAGGTAAATTTTCTGGAGCACCACCCATGGGATTGTTGCCTGACCCGTTGTTAGAAGCTATCAATCCGACGAGAAACCTCGCTTTGATACCAAACTGACGCAAGGGAGGACGTAAGGTCGAGCACCATCTTCCTCAAGAGGATAACTACTCCGAATCCACGGAGCTTCTCTGGACTCCGCACAGAGACTTCTCGAATCCATGAGGAAAGAAAGCAGGAAATAGAAATAAATTCTAAGAAATTCGAAATTGATTAATTGATGCATAAAAATGAGTTCACAACCCTTTAAATAGGGGTACCAAGCAATGGGAAAGAAATCAGAATCAAACTATAGCTAAAACTCTTAGAATTCGTGACTTACTATAAATAGTAAACTTACTATTTATAGACGGTCGTGATGTCTACTAGTGCGCAAGGTTTTCGGCCAAAAATAGTAAGTGTCCTATTTGGCTTCACCAAACCGTTCTCCTAATTATTCTAAGCTCTTTTCACGTTGGGCGCAACTCCTAAAGCCCGACGGATGAAGAGTTATAATCAAACTAAAACTTACTATTTATAGTAAAAAACGAAATTAAAACAGGGAAACGACCGTCGATTAAGGGGTTTTTCACAATTCCGGGCTGTGCAACCCGGCATAGCAGGGTTGGTTGGCTAAAGTAGCTCGTTCTACCCCAAAATAATATATTTTACGTCAGATAACTCATTCCGGATTGTGAGATACGCCCGATCTAAGGTCCAATGGTCCGGATCATTTCTGTCGTCAACCGGGCCTTTTCTGATCCATCTTGGCCATGAAACTGTCCACGACCCGCTCTACATCAATTACCTGACTAGGAAAAACAAGACCCAACTCATATATGCAAGTTGATTCAACTCGGCTAGATTACACCCATGACTAAAAGAAAGGCACAATCTGGTCATGACTCAGTCAAAATGATCAAGAAAACTTCTCTTGGCTCTCTACAAACTTAGAAAAGAAAACCCCATAAGTTTTGAAGAAACTGACCCTTTTTTTAAGTTGACTCGACTCCACTGGGTTTTGAGTCGAGTGGAGTTTTTTGTGCTGATTTGTGCCTCACCCTGGATAAACCATGCCGACTTTAAATAGACAGTTAAGAAGAGAGGTTTTCAACAGCTGGAAATGAATCAAAAAGAGGTCCAAGCCATATGGTTAGAACTTGGATACTTATCACATGGTGTATCTATTTGGGCTGCAACGGATCAATGGTTTGGATTGCCAATACTCAGCTCAGAGTGATGGGCCTTTATATGATGAAGGAACTCTAATGCAGGACAATTAGCCACTTGCTTTTAAGGCTAGAATTGATAGATCATGACAAATTAATCCCTTTTATCTCATAGTCCAGGCTCCACATCCCCCTTTGTGAGCCTCATTTCACATGGGCACCGCCTCACATGAGCCACCCGCTTCACAAGGGTGAGACCCGCCTCACATGAGCCACCCACCTCACACGGGCACTCACCCTGAATGTGCCCTTGCATCTAATAGGCTACCCCACTCAGACCTGTGTGAAAATGCCCTTGCATTGAACTCATCTTGAGGCCTGCCTGTTTATTAATGCTTGGGCCCTACACATGCACGTAACTTTCAGGCACAAGCTAAGCCCATGATGGTCTGACACAGAAGCCCGAGATTGAGAACCTAAGGGAAAACAAATAGAGAGTTTTACTGCAAAATTCCTCAGCAAAAGATTTTAACATATTAAGCCTCAGGAACTCGGGTGGCACTTTTAGAGGGGTGCAATTACCAAAATACCCTTGTTTGTTGGGGGAACTGTGGGGCCCACGTGGTATTTGTATTACATCTAACCGTCACCACCAACCAAAATCTAGCTGATCAAATCATCAGATGGGCTACAAGTGAATTTGATTGCTTCAGGGTGGTGTATATAATAGTTTGAATTTACCTTTAACAGCTTGGATGTCATACAAGTACCAGGTGGGCCCATAAATCTCGACTTCACCACTTCTTAAAAAGGATAATAATAAAAATAACAAGGGCATTTTGGTAATTTCAACTGCCAACACCACCAGAGATGGGAACTCAATTAGGGTTCCACAGTTCAGGCAGTGGTTTAAACTCAGTTAGGGTTCCATGGTTCAGGCAATTTTTTTTAAAAAAAAAACTTTAGTCGATGCATGCCACAAATATACTAAGACAGGACCAAAAGCCTGACTCGCAAAACATGGTTCTAAGACTTGTCTGAGTTGGGTGCAAGTCAAATGATTTGATTCAGATTAGATACCTACCTCTCCAGCTCAATACTAGAGTGAAACAAGACAACACAAGTTTAACGTGTCACAGCTTATATGTCCATTATGAAAAGTCTCCCACACTAATAACGGTATTATTTATAATCGAATTAGTTACAAGATATAAATTTCGAAGATATGTTCAGATTCTATGAGTTGTGATTGATATATAGATAAAAGATAAGATGAAAATGGTTAGAGAGATTTAAGGTAGAACTATATTAGAGAAATCTAAGAATAGAATTTTAATTTTTAATATCTTCATGTAAAAGAAGATGAAGGATATCTTTCAATTTTAAAGAAGATAATAAATTCTTTGTAATAACCCACCACATGGAAGATATCTTTCAATTTCAAAGAAGATGAAGAAATTTTGATCATAGGTGAACCAATATCAGTAAGGTGCGAATCTGATTCATTTCCAACTTGAAGATGATCATTTCTTTGATATTTAGATTGGATGGAGAGATTCTTGGGTTATGCTGTTATGTGGTTTGTGGCATTGGAGTCCAAGTAACATTCTGTGTCTAAGGGGGCTGAGTGAGCAAAACCATGAGAAGCAATGAAAGCTTGGGCTGCAGGATCATTTTGAGTGGCATGATCATAACTACTGTAGCAAGTCATGACCATGTGGTTGGAGTGACCACAAATCTGACAAGTAACACGATTATAATGAGAGGGACGCCGCCGATGGGAGGAAGATGGGGTAAAAGGTGTTATCAACCATTGACGGGAGCTGAGGGATTTTGATAGCTAGGGTAATGGTCCATGTTGTTCGTGGCCATGTCCACGACCTCAGTCTTGCTGTGAAACATGTTATGTTAATTGTGGTCCTTTAAGATGTTGGAATGAGTATGTTTAATACATAGTTTCTGGCTAAGAAGATAAACATGCAGTTCAGCTAAATCAATAAGCTGTGAGCCAGTGGTGATGATGGAGGTGACTAAAGCATCATATTCAAGGCCTAAATCGTCCAAAAATATATATCGTAATCTATGTTGAAAATCAAATGCCTCAAATCTATGCTGAAATAAGGGCCTTCAACTGGTCGACAATCTAGTTGATTGATTGAAGGATATCGAATTAATTTAATTTTCTGGCAAAATTCTTTGGACAGTTTTTGGGGTTTTCAACTGGTCGAAAACTCTAGTTGACAAGTCGATGCAACCGATTAAAGCATTTCGACTAGTCGACTTGATAGGTCGACGTGTTGCACAGTTTTGTGTGTTTTTGCACAAATTGTTTCTATTATATTTTCCCTTAAATATATGGGTGTAAATGGGATTTGGGTTAATGTAAGACGTGTTTAAGAGTTTGAGAGGATTTTAGAGAGAAAAATGCTAAGGCTTTTCCTCTTGGGGCTTTGATCGGTAACGTTTTATCTCTTGTAATTTCGTTTTTCATAGTAAATTCTTACTTTGTGCCGTAATTTTTTTCCTTGCAAGGGTTTTTTCATATAAATTTAGATTGTTCTTTATTTGGATTTGTTTATGTGATTGTGATTACCTTATTTGATTCCTCTCTGTGTGCTTCCGTGATTCCCAATTAGTGGTATGAAAGTTAACGTTGGGAAGCATATCGAATCTAAAGACAAGATATCTATGGCATCTAACATGAAGTTTGATGTAGAGAAGTATTATGGGAAAAACAATTTTGAACTATGAAATGTGAAGATTAAGAGCATTCTAGTTTAACAAGGATTGAAAGATGCAATCATTGAAAAACGACTGGAAACTATGAAAGAAGAAGAGTGGAACAAGTTAGATCAAAAGGACAATATCTCAATTCAGTTGTATCTAACGGATGAGGTTTTCTACAATGTTATGAGAGAGACGACTATGGCTGATACATCTGTGAAGTTAAAGAACATCTATATGAATAAGTCTCTTGAGAATCATTTGTATCTGAAGATACAGTTGTTCAATATGAAGATGATTGAGGGGGCTAATGTTAAGACCCACATCAATAACTTTACTAAGCCTGTTTGCAAATTATTGGACATAGATGAGACGATGAAGGATGAAGATCATACATGTATTCTATTGAATTATCTTTCAAAATCATATGAGTCATTCAAAGACTCTTTATGCATCAGTAGGACGACTATTAGAGTTAAGACCGTTATCTCAGCTCTTCAGACAAAGGCAATGAGAAAATAAATAGTGACGTGGGCGCTTTTACAAATGCACTAGTTATGAGGGGTAAAAAATTTTAGTGGGATAATGGATCTTTGTAATTGAGATCCAAATCTAAAGACAAAGGCAAAAGTAAGCTGAAGTGCTAGAATTGTTGCATGACAGGGCACATGGAGAAATATTGTCAAAATCCTAAGTCTAGGAAGGAGAAATCAGAGAGTTCATTCAGAGAAGTAAACACTATAAAATCTAATGAGGAGGCGAGTGGTAGTGATGTGTTGACTGCAATAAAATTTGGGATATGGGGGCTTCATATCACATGACCTCATAGGAGTTGATTCACCAATTATAATGAGTGCAATGGTGGCAAGGTGTTTGTGGGCAATGATAATATTCATAACGTGGTTAGTATTAGATCAGTGCGCATAAAGATGTTTGATGGCATAGAGCGTATCTTGACCTATGTGAGATACGTTTCTAAGTTGAGGAAGAGTATGATAACTTTAGGTACACTGGAGGCACTATTGTGCAAATTTATCGGGTTTGAACATGTCCTTAAGGTTTCAACGAGGGTACTCCTAGTTATGAAAGCACAGAGGAATGATAACCTTTACATGTTGATTAAAAGCACTTCATCGGGTGGAATTGTAACATTTGTGGCAGATTTCACGTTTGCACATATGTGGCATGCATGCCTAGACCACATGAGTGAGCGGGGTATAAAAGTACTTTCTGACTATTATTTGATTCCAAATTTTAAAAGTATTGATTTTACTATATGTGAGCATTATATATATGGTAAACAATCAAGCTTATCTTTTAAGTTTGGAAAACATGTTTGTAAGGGGGTTTTAGATTATGTGCATTATGATATATGGGGGTTGTTGCCCGTAGTTTTTGGTTAAGGGTTATTATAGTTAGGGTTGTACACGAATTGGGCTAGCCCGATTAACTCACTCGACTTGGCCCAACTCGGAACTGAGTTCGGTCCGAGACGGGCCATTTTCTTCAGTTTGAAATTGAGTTCGGGCCAAGTTCGGACAGGTCCTAGTTCGGCTTGACTCGGTCCGAAACCCGACTTGACTCGGCTTGACCCGGCCCGACTCGACCTTTATGGTGTGTGTGTGTGTACACACACACACACACATAATGTTTTAAAAAACCCTAAATCGGCCCGAAACTGGGATGCAGATTACCTGTCAAATCCCTTTCAAATCAGGTATCCACATCCATACTATCTCAGCATCTAGATAGTGCGTCACCTACATGGCTCATTATGGATCAGCTCCTCCCATCGTCATATCAGCAATGTATGCTAGTTGTACCAAGGAACGACGAAAGGAGCTGTAGGAGGAATTGAGAACGATCTCCGCTCAAGTTCATGGTCCCTGGCTGGTTGCTGGCAACTTCAACTCCACTGTCACTATCAGCGAGAGGTTGGGGGACGAGCCCTCGTTCACTACTTTGATGAGCGATTTCATAGATACCATAAATGACTCTTGCCTCATAGATGCAGGTTTCAATGGTTCTATATTCACTTGGTGCAACAATTGGTCGGGTCGGGGGCACAGATGGGCAAGACTTGACAGGATGCTAGTTAATGCAAAATGGTTGAGCAAGCTTCCAATGTTCAAAGTTGATCACCTAATGAGGGCCCACTCGGATCACTCCCCAATCATCATGAACTTTAACAACGAATCGGCCAATTTTCCTTGCCCCTTCCGATTCCAACGCATGTGGACCACACACTATGACTTCAAAGGGGTAGTTAAGGAATCCTAGGAATCTGAAGTGGCAATAGCTTAAAAAAGTGCTAAAAGAATGGAACTTCTCTATTTTTGGAGATGTTCACAGCAATGTGAATAAAGCTGAGGATGAGTTAACCCGAGCCGAAT
Organism: Magnolia sinica; assembly: GCF_029962835.1. Taxonomy (NCBI): domain Eukaryota; kingdom Viridiplantae; phylum Streptophyta; class Magnoliopsida; order Magnoliales; family Magnoliaceae; genus Magnolia; species Magnolia sinica. The sequence goes on along the minus strand of NC_080584.1, from coordinate 4,670,752 downwards.
CTGCCCTCCAAGCTTCAAACTTAGATGTAAATTTGGCAAGGCTGAAATCAGCCCAAGAGAACTTTAAATTAGCTCAACTCCAGCAAGAATTGTTCTGAAAGCAGAAGTCGAGAATTCGATGGCTGCATGAAGGCGACAGGAATACCAAATTTTTTCACCACTCCGTCATGGATAAACGAAGAATATATTGATAGACTCAAGTCTCCTTTTGGCGAGCTTCTAGAGAACCGTGCTGACATTGGCAGGGTAGCAAAGGACTACTTCATGTCCCTTTTTTCAGCCCAAAGTAGGCAAGTAAACGAAGCCCCTTTATCATTCATCCCGTCCATTGTCATTGAGCAGATGAGAGTGCCTGGCCCGGATGGCTTTGGAGGAGCCTTTTTCTCCACCTGCTGGGACATTATTGTTGATGATGTGTTTGAAGCTGCAAAGGATTTTTTTGCAGGGGGTATAATGCCTCGAGTATTCCAATGTACCCACATCTGCCTCATCCCGAAGAAGGAAAACCCAGACACTATTGCTGATTTCCGGCCAATCAGCCTATGCAATGGCATCATGAAGATCTTCTCTAAGATTGTGGCTTCTAGATTGGCCCCTCTCCTTCCCTCAAATATCTCAAAAGAGCAAGGGGCTTTTGTAAAGGGGCGATACATAGCAGAGAACATATCCATTGATAGGGAGGTGGCTCATGACCTGGATCGTAAGGTGTTTAGAGAGAATATGATTCTCAAGTTAGACATGGAGAAAGCCTATGACCGTCTTGAATGGTCCTTCTTTCACCAAGTGCTTTGCAGATTTGGTTTTGATCATCGCTGGATCCTCTAGACCCAGCATTGTTGGATGGGATGCTGGTTCTCGATCCTTATTAACGGTCGACCGTTCAGTTTCTTCCCTTCGTCCAGAGGTCTTAGACAAGGGGATCCTCTATCCCCTTCTCTGTTCATCCTCACTGCGGAAGTCTTCAGTCGGGGAATCTGAAACCTGTTTTTATCTGGAGGTTCCAGCCGTATAAGCTCTATCAAAACAGTCTCATGCTAACTCATTTATTTTTTGCAGATGATACGATCCTTTTTATGAATGCCAGGCTCCAGTCGGTGCGATCCATGCTCAACTTCATTACTGATTATGAAGCTCTATCTAGTCAAAAGGTGAATGCTTCCTTCGTCCAGAGGTCTTAGACAAGGGGATCCTCTATCCCCTTCTCTGTTCATCCTCACTGTAAAAGTCTTTAGTTGGGGAATCCGAAACCTATTTTTATCTAGAGGTTGCCAGCCGTATAAGCTCCATCAAAACAGTCTCATGCTAACTCATTTATTTTTTGCAGATGACGCGATCCTTTTTATGAATGCCAGGTTCCAGTTAGTGCGATCCATGCTCAACTTCATTACTGATTATGAAGCTCTATCTGGTCAAAAGGTGAATGCTAGAAAGTCTTCTTTCATCCTTCCCAAATTGGTGTCCCACTCCAAAATTTGGCGCATTAAGTCTGTCACAGGCTTTAAGCACGCCTGCCTCCCCTGCACCTATCTGGGTGTCCCGCTCTCCAAAGGGAAAATTCATGCTGCTATAATGATGCCATTACTCCAGAAAATTCTAAGTAGAATGGCAGGTTGGAAAGCCAAAATCCTCAACCCGGTTGCCAGACTGATCCTAATCAAACACGTGCTATCAAGCATTCTAATCCATGTTATGTCCTTGGTGAATATACCCAAAGCCACGTGCAAATTGCTTGAAGCTAGAATGGAAAATTTCTTCTGGGGGACTTCGGAAGGAAAAAAAGAAGCACTGGGTAAGTTGGTCGACGATTTACCTCCCAACGTGAGAAGGGGACCTAGGCATCAGAAGCATGAAGGACATGATGGCGGTTTGCAGGATCAAAATGGGGAGAATCTTACTTGAAGGCAAATCCCTGTGGGCCAGATTCATGTCCTCTAAATACATCACCAAGTACATCCACTCCAGAGGTACGAATTCAGCCATCAACTCTACAGTCTGGAAAGATATACTTAGATTTCTCCCATTTACAATCCAGCACTCCAAGTGGCACCTTGGCAAAGGTAATGTTCATTTTTAGAATCAAAACTGAGGACTTCCTTGCGCCCTTCGCATCAGGGCCAATCCTAGACCATATTAGGGAGGCCATGGTCAGAGATTTCCTTGCCGCATCTGGTAGATTCAGTTGGCAAGACCTTCAAAACATCCTTCCTGCTCCCATTGTTTAGCACTTGAGGGAGTGCCCCATTCAGCTTTCTAATAGAGACGATCAGTTGGCATGGGACCTGACCCCATCCGGTAAGTTCTCCCTGAAGTCGGCTTAATAGGGTATCCGCCTTCAGCAGCAGAGGGTTACTTGGGCTCGGTGGGCCTGGAACGATGTCCTCTCTCCCAAAATTGGCTGTTTTTTATGGAAAATCATGCATAATGCAATTCCTATAGATACTGCTGTTCAAAAGTCTGGTGTTTGTCTTGTCTCTAAATGTGAATGTTGTGGTGGTGCTATCGGACCTTCGCTGATAACTGATCCCCTTGCTCGAGGCGTGGATCAGGAATTCCAGACCACTCCTCGCCTCAATCCCATGCAGCAGATCGTCAGCAGCCCGCCTCTTCAACCACGCTGCGCCCAATCCACCTAACTAGAGCTCAACTAATGCTGCACAGAGCAGATAATGAGAATGTTCTGCTATCCAATCAAGCAGAGGCCCATGTAGCCCACCCACGGTGCTCAACTGCTTTCACAACTTTTGATCAGGAGACACTGGACCACCTCCTCTGCTTTGGGAAAGTTGCTTCAATCATCTGGTCGTACTTCCACAGGATTTTTGACGTTCCGTTCATCCCAAACTAGTCTCTTCATCAGAAAATCGGGTCTTGGTTATCTAGGGCCTCGACCTCCTCTCGCATTAAGTGGCTGTTGGGGCTGGTCCCTGCGCTAATATCCTGGGAGTTATGGTTAAGCCGCAACAACTCGCAGTACGAAGGAGTCCCGATGTCCGGATCCAAGATCATTGCTCGGGTTACCAGTTGGCTGCAAGAAATTGGCAATCCTTTGCCCAACAATGATCACAAGTCCCTCAGAACCGAAGCCACTCTCCAGGCCCTTCACCTGGGCAACGGCACCGACAATTCTACTGCCTCTCCCTCTCTTGTCAAATGGGAGAGACCTCCTATGGGTTGGATAAAGCTTAATGTAGATGGTTCTTCCCGTGGTAATCCAGGTGAAAGTGGAGGTGGAGGAGTTGCAAGGGATTCTTAGGGTCAAGTTATATTCGCTTTCCATAGGAATTACGGCCACGCCTCCACTACGACTGCAGAGGCCCAGGCAATGCTTGATGGAATTACTCTGTAGAAAATTGGGTCTATCCAGAATCGTTGTTAAATCAGACTCCAAGCTGGTGGTCGATGCTGCCGCGGATCCAATTGCCCCCTGCCCTTGGAGCATCTGGTACAGGCTGGGAACCATTCATCTCCTTGGCCGTCGCCTCAATCTCTGTTTCAGGCACATATTTCGAGAGGGAAATGCAGTGGCTGACACACTCGCCAGACTGGCAAGCGAAGGATGTCCCAACACCCTCTTCCACTCTCATTCGGAAATGCCGACTTACATTAGGGGCCTTCTGGTTCTTTATAAAGTCGAGCTGGGTTACTTGAGATCCTGACTCCGGTGTGATTTGTTTTTGTCTAGGGTCTCGGGCCGAGCTTTTGTTGTTGCCTGGCCCCCCTCAGTTCCGCCCCAGGCTCTTTGTTTCTAGTGGTGTGAGTGTGTTTGCGTATGATAGGCGGTGCTCCTTTCCTTTTTGTTGGAGCTAGCCCGAAGGGTTGTACATCTGGACTCTTTAGTTTTATAAATTGGGGGATGTGTGCCCTCCTTTTTTTTCCTTTTTTTAAAAAAAAAACTTGCTATAAGGTTCGAAACTGTCTCGAACTCGCTCGATTGCTAACCGGGCCGAGTTCGGGCTGGACATGTTGGCCCGATGACCGGGCCGGGCCGGGTTCGGGCTAGGTTTATTGGTGACCGGGCCGGGCCGGGTTGAGCCCAGTTCGACTCGGTTCGGCCCGATGTACACCCCTAATTATAGTTCATTATGTTCATTGATAACTATTCCAAAAATGTATGGTTTAACTTTTTTAAAAATAAATATGAGGTTTTCGCTAACTTAAAATAGCAAAAAACGATAGAAGAAAACCAGTCGGGACGAAATGTGAAAGTGTTGAGGACAGATAATGGTGGAAAATTTACATCGAAGGAATTCAATCATTTTTGTAATGATGAAGGGATTGTGAGGTACAACATTGTGTGTCACTGATGTAGAGCGGGTCGCGGACAGTTTCATGGCCAAGATGGATCAGAAAAGGCCCGGTCGATGACAGAAGTGATCCGGACCGTTGGACCTTAGATCGGGCATATCTCGCAATCCGGAATGAGTTATGTGACGTAAAATATATAAGTTTGCATTCAACAACATGGTGAACCGCTCGACAGGGAGATCACTGTTCTAGATTATCTATGGACAAGTGCCTCGCCACACACTTGACTTGGTCACTCTGCCTAAGCACCCAGGCACCAGCATTACAGTAGAACATATGGCAGACAAGATCATAGGCATCCATGCAGAAGTGCAGACCAAGCTACATGCCTCGAACAAGAAGTACAAGGAACAAGCGGACAAGCATCGGCGACAAAAAGTGTTCGAGGTGGGCGACCGCATTATGGTCCATCTGCGCAAAGAGAGATTTCTGACCGGGACGTATAACAAGTTAAAAAAATAAGAAGATTGGACCCATCCCAATCATTTGAAAGATCAATGATAATGCTTATGTTGTTGATCTTCCAGATGACATGGCGATCTCACGGACTTTCAACGTCACGGACCTGACCGAGTATCATGAACCAGAACAGGATGAGAACTCGAGGACGAGTTCTTTTGAAGTGGAGGGGACTGATGTAGAGCGAGTCGCGGACAGTTTCATGGCCAAGATGGATCAGAAAAGGCCCGGTCAACGACAGACGTGATCCGGACCATCGGACCTTAGATCGGACGTATCTCACAATCCGAAATGAGTTATGTGGCGTAAAATATATGATTTTGGGGTAGAACGAGCTACTTTAGCTAACCAACCCCACTACGCCAAGTTGCGCAGCCCGAAATTATGAAAAATCCCTGGATCGACGGTCGTTTCCCTGTTTTAATTTCGTTTTTACTATAAATAGTAAGTTTTAGTTTGATTATAACTCTTCATCCGTCGGGCTTTATGAGTTGCGCCCAATGTGAAAAGAGCTTAGAATAATTAGGAGAACGGTTTGGTAAAGCCAAATAGGACACTTACTATTTTTGGCCGAAAACCTTACGCACTAGTAGACATCACGACTGTCTATAAATAGTAAGTTTATTATTTATAGTAAGTCGCGGATTCTAGGAGTTTGAGTTGTAGTTTGATTCTGATTTCTTTCCCATTGCTTAGTACCCCTATTTAAAGGGTTGTGAACTCATTTTTATGGATCAATTAATCAATTTTGAATTTATTAGAATTTATTTCTATTTTCTGCTTTCGTTCCTCGTGGATTCGAGAAGTCTCTATGAGGAGTCCAGAGAAGCTCCGTGGATTCAGTGTAGTTATCCTCATCACATTCATCTCTACATCAGTCACACACTAGAGCAGAATGATGTGGATAAGAGAATGAATTAGACTCTCTTGGAGAGGCTTCCCGACGCATAATGAGCAATGCTGGGTTGGACAAAAAAATGTGAACTGAAGCCGTTAACACGGGTTGTTACTTGGTTCACATGTGATGAGTGGCCTGGATATTTTAACAGTATGCATATTTTCTCCACATGTGTAAGACAAGTAATAACCATGCAACATAGCTTCCTTCCACAACACTTAGCTTGGTGGTGTTGGGACTTGCCATCTTTCAGTCATTGCTTACATCGTCAACGGTGGATTCTGCACTTCAAACAATGAAGACACGTTCATCTGGCCCCATGGCCCAGGTGGTTCCTTTTCTATCAGATCTGGTTGGGAGGTGGTGCGGGCGCATGGTCAAAAGTTGTCTTAGGTGAAATAGGTGTGGCACCCATTCCTTCCCCCTAAGATCTCTGTTTTCTTGTAGAAGGTGTTGATGAATGCGCTCTCCACTGATGATAATGTTCAGAAAAAGGGGATTTATCTCGCGTCGAAGTGCAAGTGTTGCATGTCGAGGGAAAATATCCATTCTTCCCCCAAATCTCTGTCCCATCTCTTCCTGCTCGGGTCACTAGCTCAGGGGATATGGAACCTCGCTGCCAGCATGCTGGATATGTCGATCGCCCCTCACTCCTCCATTCATCACCAACTCTTGTGGTGGTGGGGCCTGCCTTGCCCACGTACCTATCATTCTTCTACCTTCCAGCTGGTGCCAACTTTTCTATTATGGGAGATTTGGAAGGCTAGAAACAAGTCCAGATTTGATGGCCACAAGATCTCGATCCAGTGGGTGTTCCGTAGAGCTTCCTGGTGGTTGTGGAATAAAGATGCATGGCACAGACCTTCTCAGCCTTCATCCTCCAGCCCAGCTGTGCCCGGATCTAGGGTTAACCATCCTTCCACCTGTTTCAAGGTCGTGAGGTGGCAGAAACCACCTATCGGTTGGTGCAAGCTCAATTTTAATGGGTCCGCCATCGGGAATCCGAGGCCTGCCGGAGTTGTCGGCATTTGCTGAGAAGATAATGGCTCCTTGGTTTTCGCCTTCTACAATGGCTATGGTGTCGCTTCTAACAACAGGGCCGAGATCAGGGCTCTACACGATGGGTTGGATTTGTGCATCTGTTAGGGGCTACAAAATGTTCACATTGAATCTGACTCAGGTTGGGTTGTTGAGTGCATTATTGGGAAGTCCATAGTCGAGTGGAAATGGAAATATTGGATTCATAGAATCAGGGAGCTCCTATCCAAAGGGTCCTTTACCCTCACCCTCATCCCTAGAGAGGCCAACGGCCCAACGGACTGTTTAGCTACTGAGTAGCACGTCCCAAGATTCCAAGCACATCTCAGTTCCCTCTGATCTCCCTCCTCTTGCTAGAGGCTCCTTCATTTTGGACAATACAGGTCTGGGTTCCATTAGGAAGAACAAAATTAGGTTGTCTAGGATATGATAGGCGGGCCAGTAATTTTGTCGTTGGTCTCCACCCGAATTGCCTCCTGTAATTTTGGCTTCTTCAATGATATTCTCCTTCCAAAAAAAAAAAAAAAACCACAAGCCATGCCCCAACCTACCAAATTTCCAACACGCTTTGAGTAGCCATCTTTGACATCAACACGTAGTGGAATCAAATCCTGGCAAGTCCCAACACCACCAAGCTAGGTGGTGTTGGGTCACCAGCCAATGTGCATCTAACCCTAAATCATTAATTAGAGTAGAATCATCTTTTAAATCAAACCGGATTTTGGAGATGAGGCCCCGACATGGCAAGATGTGATTGGTCCAGCCTGTGTGACATTGGCGGAGTGGGTACTCCATTGAACTACTTTCAAGCTGATTAGCTGCAGCCTCGGCCTCACCCAACACAATGCTGCCTAAACCATGGAGCCCACGTTGATGTATGTATTGTATATCCATGTTGTCCATCCATTTTTTCAGCTCATTATTAAATGGAATGGGCCCAAAAAATGAGGTAGATCCAAATCTTAAGTGGACCATACTATAGGAAATAATAGTGATTAAATACCGACGATTAAAAAATTCCTAAGGCCCATTGGAATGTTTATTTTCCATCGTACCTATTGATAAGGTCACACAAACTTGGATGAAGGGAAAAACAAATATTGGCTTAATCTAAAACTTGTGTGCCTCAGAAGAAGCTTTTAATGCTCAATCCCCATTGTTTCATGTGGTTTAGTCCACCAAAGATATGGTTTTGCTTCATTTTTTGGCTCATGACCTAAAATTGTAATGCCTGGTTTTTTTTTTAATATTTAAAAAAAAATTAAGTGAGATAAAGATCCGTTGATCCCATCTCATCTCTCATCTTATCTCTTCTTATACCAACTCTCCCTTGTATCTCGTAGTCTTCCAACAAACACTCTCTCTTAAGAGAGGGAGTGTGTGAGAGCGAGAGTCCTATTAAGACTTAAAGAACCAAATAAGGAAAATCGTAGAATAAAATGAAAGAGAAAGTGGAAGAAAGGTTTTTGGAATTCGACTATTCAGGTTAGTACAGTAATCTTTTCTTTATTTTCTTTCTATAGTAGCTTAATTAGTATTAATGTACATATTAGACACATTAGATTAATCAAATATTCATTATGTATGTCTAACTCAACCATGTTAAAATGTACACTGATGCGCATAGCTTTAGGGCTGATGTGTGGAATGTAGGATTTGTTCATGATGGACAGTGATCGATATGATCTATATAGTTCACAGGTTTTCCAAGACTCAATCATGTAATGTGTAAGACCCGTATCCTAGCTCGTACCGTTCTGTAGGCTTCTGCGGTCCTCTCGGTCGAATTCCGACAGCTCGCGACCTATAATCGGCAGTTGCGCGTGACCCTAACTCATATCCCATTTTCCAGAGTTGGCTTGACTTGAGACCTATACCCTTACGACAGCGTCGTCGCCGCGGTTCCGATGCTGCGTCTCGCTCGTCGAGGTGATACCCGCGCTAGGAAGTGTGGGCCCACGTTCAGTTTGACGAAAACACCACACGTTGCAAATTCTAAGAGAATCTATCAAATCCATCACATCACTTGTCAAAAGTACACCCATCACTCAACCCATTACTGTCCCCATGCCCAAGTACAAAAGCAACCCCAAAAAGTTAACAAGCACCTTACCTCTCATGTCACTCCACCATCCCTCTCTCCCATCACCCATCTCTTTCTCACTCTCTCTCTCACATTCTCCAAAGACAAGTAACTCCAACGTCCATGGCTTCCATGGAGAACTTTGGTGTGGCCCACCTTCCTATCTCTCATCCCCACCCTCCAAAGTTCATCTCGACCGTTGAAATCGTCTCCTTGGAGCTCTAGATCATGTTGGCGGAAGAAGGACGAAGAGATCTTGAGGTGGGTGCCCCTTTCTTTCTCCTTCTCATTTTTTTGGGATGTGTGGCCCACTTGGATGGACCCCACCTTGAGGTATGTTTAATCCAAACCGTCCAAGTCATGTGGACCCTACCTTATGGTGATGCAAACACACAAATATCATATTGATTTATGTACGGTGGGCCACGTTCATGTAGGACCCACCCTGATGACATGTGGGCCACCTACACGAGGGACCCACCATGATGATTGTGTTATATCCATGCTGTCGACGGTGGACAGGGAGCGGCTATCGTGGAGTTCGTGTACTGACATGGTGGTGTACTAACAAGCTAAAAAAAAGGGGGAAGAAGAATAGTGCTTTGGGGTGGGCCGCTCATACAGGCCCCACCTTGATGTATGTATAAAATCCACGCCATCCATTTCACTTCTTAGCCCATTTTAGGCGTTGAGCCAAAAGATGAGGCTGATCTGACAATCAAGCGGGCCATACCATAAGAAATAGTAATGTTTACCGTTAAAACCCACCTAGATGTTTTGTTTCGCCAAAAATATGCTACATATCAGGCTTGTTTGGATGGTCTTGGGATATGGAAGCCAATGAGTGGGGCGGATTTTTCTGATGAGGGCCCTGCCTGTGAAAAACCGTGAGAAAACGGTATTTATAAAAAAAAAAAAAAAAAAACAGCAATGCAGCAGCAGCGCTGCCACTATCAGTACGCGCAGGCAGCGCCTGCGGCTGGCTGGCGGACAGTCTGGCAGGGCCTCACGACCCCAGTTGTGGGCCCCACCCTGATGCGTTTCGACCATCAACTCCATGCATTGGATGGTCCCCCTTGGACCAGGTGGCCACTCCAAAAATCAGCCGTATACGGAACTTAGGTGGGCCACGCCATTTAAAATCTTGTGAAGACATGCCTAAACATACAAAAACACTTGGTGGGGCCTACCTGAAATTTGGGTGTGACTGAAACTTGGTCTAGACCTTCAGCCAGGTGGGACACACATAATGGGTGGACTGGATTTGTGGACCACATCACAGTGAGCTCCCTGTCCATGTGACCCTATCAACAGGTTGGGTGGAAAATAAATATCACGGTGGGCCTAGGCCCGCGTGACCTTATAAACAGGTTGCATGGCAAGTAAACATTGCAGTGGGCCCCTGGCCCATGTGACTTTATCAACAGATTGGATGCAAGTAAACATTGCAATGGGTCCCATGATCGTATGACCCTATCAACAGGTTGGGAGAAAAATAAATACTGTAGTGGGCCCTAGGTCTGTATGACCTTATCAATAGGTTTGAATGGAAATAAACATTACGGTGGGCCCGAGGTCTATATGACCTTATCAATAGGTTGGATGCAAATAAATATTACAGTGGGCCCTAGGCCCATGTGACCCTATGACCAGTTTGGATGAAAAATAAACATCATGTTGGCCCCAGTCTGGATGGACAGTATGTTGGGCCCTAGGTTGGGTGGAAAATAAACATTTTGGTGGGTCTTACTTAAGACCCATTTATGTATGTGTTGTGTCCATAATTGTGGACCTCCATCATGGAATATGTGACTTATCTATACCTTCCATCCCTATGGGACCCACCATGATGCATGTGTTTCATCCAACCGTCCAACCATTTTTGGAAAATGATTTTAAGGTTTGGACAAAAATAAGATAGATTTATTTATCAAGTGGACCATAGTGCACGGTGAGGATTGAACGGCTACCTTTGAAATCCTTGAGATCTTATGATTTAATTGGATGAGAAATAAATGTTATGGCGGGCCTTGAAAATTTTAGTAGTAGAAATCATTATCACCACTTATATTTGAGTGTGGCTCATTTGATATACATGTGGCCCATGTGGTGTGGCCCACTTACCATATTTATGGCCTATTGTTAAGGCCCACCTTGTTGTGTATTTGAGGCCCGTGTGATGCAGCCCATTAGATGTATTTGGGCCCATGGGTCGAGGCCCAATATTATGTATATAAGGCCCATTTCAATGTGTGATTTCGCCATGATAAATGTATTGTATATCCACACCATTTAGCCCGCTGGATGGTGGGACTCCCCCCCGATGTATGTATTTTATATCCGCACTATCTACCCGTCTTGATGGCACAGGGCCCACTTGCTGCATGTGCTGGGCCCGTCTACACTGTATAGGCCCACCATGCTGTGTGTACTTCACCCATACTGTCCACTTGTGCGGCCCACCTTGATGTACGTATTTTGTATCCACACTGTCCATAATGTTGGGATAGCGCTGGACAATGTTTGATTGGCGCCGATTTACATGGATATGTTTGGACAGTGCTGATCATCATACGTGGGCCATGAGTGGAGTAATACACATGTTATACCTACAACTATTGAAATGATTTTTGGTACGGCCCATATAATGAGGCCCACTTTGATAAGTATATACGAGACCCATGTATGAGGCCCATTTGATGTACTGGAGGCCCATGGGTCAAGGCCCAATAGGGCGTACATAAGGCACATTGTAGTGTGATTCCACCATGATATATATGTTGATTTTATAATAGACTATACCTTGGGAGCAATGATGGTTTGATGTCCACATTATAAGGATGATGTTGGTTTAATGTCCGCATTATCCCTCTCTCCCTAGGGCCCATTAATAGGCTCATACCTGTAGCATATAGTCCGTCTGGGCCCATATTCGTGTTAATCAGAGCCCACCTCATATGTTCCACCCTAACCATCCAGGTCATATAGGATTAGCCTCGATGTATGTTTTATTCACACCGTCCGTGGGATGTGTGACCCACTAGATGTATGCATTTGATGTCCTATTGTGCATTTGTGCGGCTCATTGATGCGGCCCACTTGTTGTATATGAGGCCCATTGGTATGGTCCAATGTATCGACCCGCCGTGATGTGTAGGCCCATGTGCTTCATGTGTAAGGCCCACCTGTGATGACTAATTAAGGCCACTTATTGGATATTTGGGTCTACCTTATGTTTGACTCTATGCGGACCACTGCTTGGGAGCAGTATTGGTTGAATGTCCACATTTTTGGGTAATGATGGTTAAACGCCCACATGGTGACCTTTCCTTAAGCCTAGTTAGACCCATTCTCATCAATACCTATTGTATAGGCCGATTTATTGAGGCCGATTCTGATTGCCAAGGCCGAGTATCGAGGCCGGTTCCGAGTGTCGAATCCGATTATTAAGGCTGATTTCGATTGTCGAGACCTATATGATGTATATGCGACCCGTAGTTGAGGCCCAATGAGATGTGTATTCGGCCTGCGTAAAGTATATGCAGCCCGTGTTTAAGGCCAAATATGAATAGGAGGTCTATGTAATAAGGCCCATTGTGATGTGTATTAGGCCCATGATGCATGGCCTATTTGATGTATTCGAGACTCATGTGCAAGGCCCATATGTCATGTATTTGAGGCCCATGAGCAGGGCCCACTTATTGCGTATATGTGACCCTTGAGTAATGTTCATTGTGTTGTATATTAGGCCTTTATGTAAGGCTGTGGGCCCATTATATGTTTGGCTTTATGTGGGTCATTCCTTGGGGGACAATGTTGGTTAAATGTCCACATTGTTGTGATTGATGGTCGATGCCGGTTATTGATACCGATTATGAGTATGTGACAGCATAACATCATGATACATGCCCATACGCATCATCTGCATGTTGGTTATGAGATGTGATTGATCATTGCATATGTCATTGAGCATGTAGTTATGAGACTCCCTGATAGGTGGAGGTTATCTCACTTGAGCACGCGGTATGCGCAGGATTGATGCATGACTGGATTGTATGACTCATGCATCTCACATTATGATTACTGTACGCCCTAGCGACATCAGGGCCGTAGCCTCCACAGGCATATCGTGGATGGCCAAATGGGACACCGAAAATGTTTGGTTCTAGTATACGGGTGCCATAGATGTCCTTGGGTGAAAATTCCTAAACCTCTGTGGCTAGGAAACGCCCCAACGTCAAGACCGAGTGAATATATGAGCGCATGAGGGCTGTATACCGGTAGGCCGGTCTCCCACTGTGTCGTGGTCGGTTGGGAAGGGGTGTGACCTTACCCGCCTGAGTGAGGGGGCAATGTCTAGGTTAAGTTTGACCAGCTTGAGGAATGGATCCACTATTGACGAGCCAGGCCTGATATTGGCAGGCGGATAGTGAGGTCTCTTCCACTTACCCAGTTGTGGGCTCGGATAGGGGCGGCAAGCTGGCGTAGAGTGTAATAGACCCCGGTGATGATCCAAGAGATGAATTGTACTGATATGTGGATTTAGTGAGCAGGAGTTGCATACTCATTTATGTATTCATTCATTCACTATCCACTCGGGTTGGTGGTGCATAACTATTTGTTACGTGTGCCTTCGCAATGGCCAGGATTTCAGTTGGGGTGCACGACTAACTTGAGATCAGGAGTTTACCACATTGAGTCTGACTATCTAAATTTAGGTATGAGACTGGTTTGGATAGAAGTCCCTTGTGATGGACCTTATAGCCTGCGATACTACATACTATCATCCCGACTTCACACTCCAGTATGGTCATTCCATTCGCACCGCATATTACATAATATCTGCAACATACGATATTTTGGGTTATTGTGTCTCTGCATTTATATGGCCTAGGTACGGCTGATGTTGTTGTGTTACTCATTAGGAATGTATGTTGTATTGCATCTAATATTTGGCTATCTATGATTCATCATTTGCATAGTTGTTCTACATTGTATATTCTGACATTGATTGATTCATGGACTTGTCCGTATTTTCGCTTACTCTGTTATCGTATGATTTATGATCTTGTCAATATTCCGTTTACTATAATAATTCATGCTCTTATCAGTATTTCTGCTTATTTCGACATTATACAATTTATGGATTACCAGTACTTTTGATATTGTGTGATTTATGGCATTGTATTCTCGGCATCTAATATTTGGCTCACTCTGACTCTTCATTTACATAGTTGATTTGTATTGTGTACCTTGATATTGTATGATCCATGGAGTTGTTAGTACTTTCGCTCAATCTGATTACTCTAATGTTGAATACTTGGCACCTACCTTGTGCACACACTCACACCACCCTTTAAGCTTTGTATAAGCTTATGCACGATAGATACATGCAGGTGATGTTAGGTTGCAGCAGTGTTGAGCTTGGAGCATGCGGTGGTCTTCTGGTGCTTGATTTTAGATTTATATATTACCCTTTTAGCATTGTACTCAAATGATTATATTAGTGGATATGTGATGATGATGTTGTTTTTGTGAATTGGGTAATCTTGTGGTTGTGCTTATTACGAGTTAAATGTACGAAAAAATCTTCCTTGTAGGATCCCAGGCTCGAAATCTGGCATATGAACGCTAGGAGCCGAGAATGGGGTACTACGGAGGCTGTTGGTATCGGATTCGACAATCGGGATTCCTGTGAGTCCGATTTCCGAGTTTGGGGCGTGACATAATGATTTTAAGAATTAGACTTATTCGACACGTGAATAGATCCTACCAATGCGTGTTGATGAGTTTCCAACTCAAGTAAGTGGATAGATTCCCACTTGATGCATTCATACATTCATGAATTGCATAATATTTGTATTTTCTTTCTAAACTTATATTATAAATGATTGTTGTTTTCTATTCTAATCTGATGTCGATACTTTTCAATAGTCCTGGCCAAATTACCTTGTATTGATGTAAAATCGCACAAATATAATTGATAGTGAACTAGTGGCTCAAGAACAAAAGTATATAGTCGAGCCAAAAAAGAACTCAAGGGACACATGACTCTACTTGACAAAGAAAGAAGTTGTTGCCCTATACCACACATGATTATTATTTTATTTTATTTGATGTTCTTGAATTATTACCTATTTCTTTTAAGTTTATCAGATATGATTTATTTTATTGTATAAGATCCCAAATGAAAGGGTCTTTAACCATGTTAATAATTAATGATGGGAGGGTACTTAGCTATGCTAATAACTGATGGTTGGAATTAATAATCAATTTCTTATTTACGAGATGTGACTGTGTATGAATGAAATTTAGATTTATAGTAATACTATTATCTAGGTGAATTTTGTGTAAGCATATCAAATAATTTAAATACATTTAGTGTATGAGTTATGACATTACTCTTGAGTTTGAAATATATCCCATGTACCCAAAATTTAGATCCCGACAAAGATGATATGGTAAAAATGATAAACAGCGGAGATAAACAATTTATACATCAAAGTTAGACCATGGCCGGGCAGCATCTGCTCCCTGGGCTCCGTAGGACCCACAATGATATATGTGTTTTATCCGGGCCATCTGTCCATTTTATGAGATCATTCGAAGGCATGAGCCCAAGACTCAAGTGAGCACCACCATAAGAAGAGGAGAGATAATGACACCATGGTTGAAACCTTTCTTGAGCCTACCGTGATGTTTATCGGCCATCTAACCTGCTAATAAGGTCACATAGACATAGACTTGGACGAAGGCAAAACACAAATATCAGCTTGATTAAAAATTCCTGTAGCCACTCAAGAAGTTTTCAACGGTAGGCGTTCAATCACCACTGTTTCCTGTGGTGTGGCCCACCTAAGCCTTATATCTTCCTCCTTTTTGTGTTCTTGCCTTCAAATAATCTGTTTAAATGAATGGATGGTCTGGATGAAACACTTACATCAAGGTGGGCCCCTGCCAGGACAAGTCCGTCCTAAATCTCGCCACGTCAGGGCCTCACCCAACTCTCATTTCCCCAGCCTCACCGACTACCCTTCCTCCAAAATCATAGTCTGTGTTTACAAGACACTTACCCAAGGAAGCGCCACCTTGAAAATGTCCTTACGAGCTAGCTTCATTTCTTTGATTTCTCCTGCAGTCGCCATGGAGACCAACACATCTACGTGATCATCTGGAACGTTGATGATACAGTGGCCCACCGTAATCTCAGCCACTGTTTTTGTTGGAGGGAAATGGACATGGGGTAGATAGAATTATAGAGAAGAGGTTCTGTGGTGTGAGGTGAGGAAGGATACGGCCGTCGTTTTATGGACAGAAAAACAGGCTGTGTAGACTTTATGAAATTTGGCTCCAATTCATTATGTTAGTTTTGCACCATTTAAAAATAATGTTAACTAATAAATCATAAATATTCTATCATCTTATGACAATCCAGACCGTGCAAACATCTGACCGTAACTTTTGGCAAGGAATCCCAGATATTTACTCTTGGAAGGTAATATTAACCGTTTGATTTTTTTCCTTGTGAATTATGAACAGTCACGTGGTTCAGTTTTCTTGATCAATGTGATATTAGAGTTATAAATAATCCACAAAATGGGACCGTAAGTTTGAATGAATGGTCTGTATAGCTGTTTAGATATGGCTCAACTCATAAGACGGGGATGAGTCGCAACCATTTTCAAAATGGTGCTAAACTACCGTATGAGTCTAACTTTCAGACCTTCAGTACGCGGATTCGTGTGGCGGGGGAAACACCAAATTCCGTGACGCTGTGACTGTGCGACACAGATTATTTTTGCATATCCACGCCGTCCATCCGTTTTAAAATATCATATTAGACATTTTAACAGAATAAAACATATCCAAATCTCAGGTGGACCACACCACAGGAAACAGATATGACTGAACTCCCACCACTAAAAACTTATGAGGACCCATCGTAATGTTTATCTTCCATCCAACCTGTTGATAAGGTCACACATACGTAGATTAAGGGAAAACACAAATATTATCCTGATCTGAAACTTTTTTAATGTCCCACAAGAAGATTTTAAAGCTTTTAAGGCACACAAATCTGCATGTGGCATATAGCAAATCAAATAAAACCAGCTACCAAGACTTTTGAAGTAAAGGTCCTTTGAGTCAATGAGGCAAGGGTGAGCTATTTCAAAGAAGAGCCTGCTTTTAAGCTTTTTTCAAAACACCGCTTAACTTTTCCATTTTGGTATGCTTTGGTAAGTAATTTTGGGTGCTTTTGGTAGTAGCTTATCTTGGTTTCTACTTAATAGTAGATAAGTATGCTTTGGTAAGTTTACTGTTTTTAAAACACCTCATAAAAAAAGCCTTACTTTGTCATATGTTGAAACACCTAGTTTGATAATGCTGGAACCATGGGTCCTTACTCATGGCTCAGACTCACGAGAGTTTCAACACGAGGTCATAGGTGCAAGTATCCATTATGGCGTAAGTGTGTCTGAAAGTGTGAACGCATGTATTAAATAAATAAAAAAATCATAGTCCAAATAAAGGAGTTTAAAAAACTGCAGTCTCGATGATGTCTTTTAGAAATTTAATCCATCCACCAATTTTTTCAGCTGATTTTAATTGGTGGGGGAACATATAATGAAGATCTAAAACTCAAGTAGATTGCATGGTTTAACCTTTGTATTGGGTTGCGAGCTTTTTATTAGACGGTAGTGAATTAGGTGCGGCCCAGTCTCACCCAAGATGGTGCAGCGCTTGCCATGAGGCCACCTTGATGTATATATTCTATATGCAGGCTATCTATCCATTTTCTAGATTATTTTAGGGTACGAGCCCAAAAATGAAGAGGATCCAAATATCAGGCGGACCATACCATAATAAACAGTTGCGATTGACCATTAATGGGCCTCAAAAGTTTAGATCAAGCTGATATTTGTTTTTTCCGCTGCATCCAAGGTTGTGTGACCTTTTCAATAGGTTGGATGGAAAATAAACATAACCGAAACATTACGGTGGGCTGTAAGATTTTTATAATGGCAGCATGTTCACTATTTCCTATAGTAAGGTCCACCTGAGATTTGTATTTTCTTCATTTTTAGGAACATGCTTAAAATGATCTGGAAAAAATAGATGGACATTGTGGATGTAAAATACATACATCAATGTGGGCCCCACTGTAAGGGCCACACCATCTCAGGTGAGGTCAGTGCCACACCTGATCTGCTACCTTCATCACGTAATAATCACACAGCGCTAGGCATGCTTTTTGCATAGCGGGGCCCACCTTGATGTAAATAAGACATCCACCCTGTTCATATGTTTTTCCATCTCATTTTAGCACATGGCCCAAAAATGAGGCAGATCCAAAGCTCAGGTAAACTACACCACTGAAAATAGAAGGGATTGAGAGTCCACTGTTGTGAATTTCTTGGGGCCTAACATGTTTTCTATCGAGCTGATATTTGAGTTTTCCCTTAATTCATGTCCATGTGACCTAATCAAAAGGTTGGATAGCTAAAAAAATTACGATGAGCCCTTGCATTTGTAACGGTAGCCATTCATTTGCCACTGTTTAACATTTTTGGGTCCACCTAAGATTTTGAGTATATATATATATATATATATAGAGAGAGAGAGAGAGAGAGAGAGAGCTTATGCCCTAAAATAATGATCCACAGAGGATAGATGGAATGAATCAAACACAGGCATCATTGTGGGAGCCCAGGCCATAGTTCAGTGTGGGGGTTGATTTTGCATTGTTGTGGGAGAAAGGGCTCATTTTCTTTTAAAACTTGCAAAATTATCTTTTTTTTGGAGATAACTGACTAAGAATGCTCTTGTACGACCTTATTTTGAAAATACAACGGATTTTTTATTATTATTATTATTTTTTTAAGAGTTTAAAAGTGGGCGTTTTGGCCAATGGACTTAGGCTATGATGAGCCACCATGATGTATGGCTTTTATTCACATTGTTCATTCATTCTGCCATATCATTTTAGGGTATTAGCCCAAAAATGAGGCTACTGGGAAAAAAAAAAAATCAGATCCTTTTTCCCTCTCCTCGCATCGAAGATCCAATGGCAGGTTGGTACGGGGGACCTTAACCTGTGGACAAAGAATTGGACGGGCTTGGGCCCTTTGCAAGATATTGTGCCTGACCCCATTCCCACCCACATTCTATCCCTCAAAGTCAGGGATTTCCTGGGAACTGCTGGCCCGCTCCCGCCTTCAGCCATCCTTACTTATCTGCCCCAACATGCTATAAATCACATCTTCAATGGGGGTTATGCTACTTTAGAAGACCACACATCCTGTTTTTGGCCCCTAGACCCTTCAGGCTTGTTCACGGTGAAGTCGGCTTGGAAGATTTCTTGATCCCCGTCTTCATCTCCAAGGTGGACTAAATGGCTATGGTACAAATCTCTTCCTCCAAAAGTCTCAGTCTTTTGTTGGAGACTGTTGCATGGGGCTATCCCGGTGGACGTCCGAGTTCAATCCAAAGGAGTTTCGATGGCTTCCAAGTGTAGTTGCTATGAAGCGGATCCCCCCGCCACCTCTGCCCATTCTAAATCCATCTCCCATCTTTTCCTGACAGGTAATCTTGCCTCCTCCCTTTGGATGCATTTCGGTTCCATTTATTGGATTTCTCCTCTGTCCTATCTATTCGTGGAGGGCAAATTAGCTCAGTGGCGTGATGCTTTAGCACCGGGCAACGCCCCTCTGCTGACCTGCTGTATAATTCCACCTTTGATTTTATGGGAAATATGGAGGGAGAGAAATGAAGCCAGATTCGAGGGTAAAGCAATATCGGTACGCGTAGCCATTGCTCATATCAACTGGTGGGCTAACACCATTCGTGGAGAGACACCCAAGGGGTGCCCTCTTAATGCCCACCTCTTGCTTGGGCGTCGGCCCCCTTCCCTCCTCGTCAGTTTCAAGCATGCTCCCAAATTGTCACATGGAAAAAACCGGCGAAAGGATGGGTAGGCTAGAGGTAACCCGGGATTGTCTGGCGGCGGTGGTGTTTGCAAGGACGAAAATGGAAATCTTCTTTTCGCTTTTTCTTAGCAGGCTACGGGATGGGTTCGAATAACCTTGCCGAGTTGTGCGCGATCCATGATGGGGTCAACCTGTGTCTGGAACGAGGGCTGGAAAATATCGAAATCGAATCCGACTCCAAGATCGCACTGAACCTCCTTCTTGGGAAGGTGCGCGCCCCATGGCCTTGGAGAAATTGGGTTTCCAGAATTACCGCCTTGATCCATAAAGGAGCTTGCTCCCTTAGCCATATTCTCAGGGAGGGCAATGGGCCGGTTGATGCCATGGCCCGTATGGGTAGTGATCTCCAATCATCCTCTCTTTTCCTTCTTGCATCTTCCCTCCCGAGACAAGTCAGGGGGGCTGATTTTCCTTGATAAGGTCGGTCTTGGTTCGATTAGAACCAGGCCGGCTAAGTCCTTTTAGTGGCTGTCAGGTCTGGTCTTTTGGTTGTTTTCCTTTTCCTTTTGGTTTGCTTGATATGATAGGAGAGGCCCAACTTTTTTGTGGTTCGCCCTCCTAAATCCCCGATTTGTACATGCTCTGTTTATAATATCAATGGTATAAAGGGTTTTTGTTAAAAAGAAAAGGCCCAAACATGAGGCAGATCCAAGGCAAGTGGACCACACCACTGGAAGCAGTGGTGGTAATGATACCCACTGTTGAAACCTTCTTAGGGCCTATAGTGATAGTTAATTGCCACCCTTTTCGCAAGGTCATATAGACCTGGATGAAGGGTAAACCCAAATATCAGCTTGATCTAAAAACTTTTATGGCCTTTAAAAAGTTTTCAACAGCAGGAAAACTTTCATGGCCTTAAAAATGTTTCCAACTGTGGGTATTTAATTCCCATTGTGTGGTCCACTTGAGCTCTGGAACTTCCTTATTTTTGGACTTAGCACTCTAAAATGATATTTAAAAATGGATGGGATATGAAATGGTGGCTCCTCAGAGGCTCGATCGGTCCTTGGCAGTAGGTGAAACAGTGCCATTAGATAATTTTAATTTCTGAATCCCATAAATGTCTGCAATCTGATAGTCCAGATAATTGAAGAAGTGTAACTTGTGGTCCTTGACATATCTAATCGGGGAGCTATAAGTTGAACTACTTAATTTAAAATTTTGAATTCCTTGTATTCTTTACATGCATATCATCCATCATACTCTGCTAGAATATCTAATTTTCTTTCTTTTAGGAACAACTAATGGACCTGAATTAATGCAGGGATGGAAGTGATGACATCTTCCTTAGGGATATCTATTCTGAGCCCATGGAGCTTCTCTAAACTCCTTATAGAGTTTCTTCAAATCCATGAAGGATATCTACCATTAAGAACTTATCATTAAAAACTTCCTACAGTCCACTGTAATGTTTATTTTCCATCAACCTATCTATGATAGAATCCCATCATTAAATATCTCTACTATTTCCTGTGGTATGGTCCACCTGAGAATTGTATTTGCCTCATTTTTAAACTCATGCTCTAAAATGAGCTGGCAAAATGGAGGGATAGTGTGGATAAAACACATACATCATGTTGAGGCCCACAGAGCACTGATCAGTAGCAACACAGGGTCCATGTTTAATCTGCATGCATCCTCTTAAAAATTATCTCTATATTAAAAATTCAAAGGAAAAGTAGAATTTTCTTCCTCTTGTTTTATCTCTCCCCTTTTCACAAAGGGAGTAGAATAGGTGCATCCTGGCCTTACCCAACATGGTGTGGCCCCGATTGTGGGGCCTACCTTGATATACACATTGTGTATCCTACAATCTATCTATTTTTCCAGCTCATTTTAGGATATGATGTTGGGATTTAGACTTCCCAATAAACTCATCTTAACCCTAGGTATTAAAATTTTGGATCTAACACTGCTATCAATCTGCGCACTTTGCAGAAGTACGTTGAATGAAAATAGAACAATCATATAAAGCAAAATAACCAATAAAACAATCACAAACAGAATACAATGATATTTTTACATGGAAAACCCTTGCGAGAAAAAACCATGGTACAAAGTGACAAAGATCCACTATAATTAAAACCTTAGAATTTACAGATTCACTTTTTTTTAATTACAAATGTATCTGATCTTCTCTTGTTATGCACAACCCTTTGAGAAAACCCTTACAAGCGTTGAAAATCCTCTCACCTTTGTGAAAAACCTCGTCCCTTGGAACACTCACACTTTTTCAAATTACCCAAGCCCCAATTGCCCTTAGGAATTAAATAGCCCGATTTACACAATGCTGCATAATAGATCCGGTTGAATCAGACATGACCTTTGGTTGTACCGAATCAACCCAATTGAATTTTTAGTCAAAATGAAAATAGCCAAAACATCGCAACGAGCAATATGAAAATTCTCTAATTTTTTGTTGACTGAAAGTAGCTTCGTTGGAACCAACCTGAAATTCTCTGTATATTAGATTGGCAGAATCTAAGGCATCTTGGACAACATATGAGTTCAAAAATAAAACAGATCCAAATATCAGATGGACCACAACACTGGAAAATGTGGTATTTGACCATTTTTATAGGCTACAAAAGTTTTGAATTAAGTTAATATTTGCTTTCTTTCCATTCATCTATGTGACCTTATCAATAGGTTGGATGACAAATAAACATTAAGGTGGGCATTATGGTAGGCCCTAAGAAGTTTATAATGGTGGGAGTTCAATCACCACTATTTCCTACAGTATGGTTTGCATGATATTTGGATTCGCTTCATTTTTGGGCTCATGCCTAAAAATGAGTTGGAAAAACTAATGGCCGATGTGGACATACAATACATACACCAAGGTGGGATGTCATGGCTACATGGTGGGTAAAATGGATGGATGGGGTGGATTTCTCAGAAACATCATGTACGATAAGACTATTGCAATTGGATCAAATAAAAAAATAAAAATAAATAACTGATTGAAAAATGAAAAATTTATTACTTAGAACCAGATTATTGCAGTTAGTCTAACCCCTTGTAGGACGAGTACTGTAAAATCAAAGTGGGATAATTTGAAAAAGATATATCACCAAAGCAATGAAGCTTGGTTATATCGACTTGAGTATGACTTGGCTTAAATCACACAAGAAAATTAGATATTTTAGGAATTTTATAATGCATTAGTAGGCATTTAAAATGAGATGTCAATGATGAATTCTGAGTTTCTAGCAAATGCTCTCATCATTTTTCAGAGTATGCATGAGTATACCCATGTTTGGCTTCTAATGAATCCACGCCCTAAATTTGAACATTGTTTGGCTTCTTTATTTAATAAAAGTTAACTTCTATTATGAGTACGGTGATGTTTGACTTGTTGGCCAAGGAACAATGCCCCAAGATTTTGCCAGTATACTTGATCAACTGGTTGCCACATTGTATACGTTATTTTTATTTTTATTTATTTTTAATTTTTTGTTTAATTCCTCTACATCTAGGAAAAGTGAAATGTCGTGTCCTATGTCATCATCGTAGAAAGTTTAACCACCTTGCTATGACCCGCAAAGATAGCCATCTATATAACTTTTAGGGAATTCGTGGTCATAACATTCATTAGTACAGAAACAAGAAGCAAAAGACAAGATGTACAGCATATATGTCCACGACATTGCCCTCATTCATGTATATCTATTTTTCCTTCCATGTATATCAGCTAATGTTTGTCTTTCTTTATATATACATTGTACATAAACCCATTTGAATAAAATAAAATATTTAAAAAAATTACAGGAGAATTCTCCAATTCCTCCTTATGGCTCCTATGTTATCAAATTCTTGGTCTAATACGGGGTGGGACATCTAATGCACAGGTTGTACGGTACTTCCACCTTCTAATGAACAGGTTGGATATGGCACTTACACATCACAGTGGGCCCGGCACACATTGAGCGTACGATACTTACATTCGAAAGGATGTAATAACTTCCCATTTTGTCTTCTTGCCCCTACATCTGCAGGCACTAGACCAAAGGACCTCACAGAAGCTGATGTTACATACTTTAAAAAGCCTCAAATGAGCCAATGTGGCACACCCAATCGAAAGACCATTTATTGAGTGGCCCCACATGAATATTAATTCGTTAAGACATGCTAGCATGCAGGGGGGACTTAGGACCGGCCGGGCTGGCTTTGACTGGGGTTGGACTTAATCACTTAGCCAATGGCCCAGGAATGGGCACTAATTAAGCAAAAGAGCCACCCATGTGACACATGTAGTGAACCGACCAAACTGATTTTTGGGCCAGGCCTATTAACGGTGCATGGGCCGCACCTGGTTGGTACCATAGATCTGCAACATGGAAAGCACATTCAGATTTTATGGAGATATTCTCCAACCATATTCCCCCATTTTCCAACCCAAGCGGATCTTGGTTTGTTCTAAACGTTTCCAATACTGGATTGGCATGGATGAGCCATGTTGGCCCAGAAGTTTCTTGGTCCATTGACTTGTGCATAAGACCTGGGTTTAACTTTTTAGTCGATGGACTAGTTTTGGCCATTATTGATGGATTTCAACTCAATCAAAGTAGCAAATTGGTGGGTTTTTTTAAGAAATCCACTACAAACGATCATTTCTCCAATTGGATTCTTGATGTAATAATAATAATGCTGAAATATAAAAATCAGTAACTAAAAGAATAGTTTGAACAATACATCAACATTACGTTGCCTTTCTAATTTCAACCCAATCCGATCTCAAACGAGTGAGATCCATTCAGACTGGATTCAATGGTCCAAAATCAATCTTGGATAGATTTGATTATCAAAATTCAGATCCATATCCTCTCCACGCTTAGGGTTTAGGTTTAAGGTTTAGGCTTCCATACCAATGACAAAAGTTCACCCTAACTGTTTAGGTCAATCAGACATCTAATGGGTGAGACAAGGTCTGATGAAGTTCAGTATACGGTGATCACCATTTAATTGCCGAAGGTTCACTGAGGAAAACACACGATTGAGTGTCCATACAAACCATTGACTCAAATGAAAATCTAATCACCTGCGCAATATAACATGATTGCATGGGCATGCTCATCAAAGTGAGGGCCCCACACAACCACTATAAGCTAGACATGTGGCATCACATCCACCCAGAGTAGGTGAACCCCAACTATGCCGTGTAGACATCTAGGCGTGAACATGATCTAATATCATAATCATGGATGTACAATGTCACAATCATGCCCAAATCAAAATACCACAAAAACCATAGGTCTAATCTCACCACATGAGGAACATGCATTATGTACTATGCGAAAATCGTGAATTTACGACGGACTAAAGCCGTCGTAAAACCAAATAAACGACGGATTTTCGTCCGTCGCTATTTACTGGGTCGTTTTTTGACGGATAAAATCCGTCGTTTAATCTGCGACGGATAAGGTCCGTCGCATTGTAGCGACGGACAAGATCCGTCGTACAAAATAAAAAATCCGTCGCTAAAAATCTTAAAAACCGTTGTCATTAAAAATATCAGCGGACCTGAAATCCGTAGGTCTGGTCAGAAATTAGCGACGGATTTGGTCCGTCGCTAAAATATTTGT
Source organism: Magnolia sinica (assembly GCF_029962835.1). Lineage (NCBI taxonomy): Eukaryota > Viridiplantae > Streptophyta > Magnoliopsida > Magnoliales > Magnoliaceae > Magnolia > Magnolia sinica. The sequence continues at coordinate 4,645,396 of NC_080584.1, read as the reverse complement.
GAATTAAAAGAAATATCCCCAGATTTTTTATTTTATTTTATTTTTTTATTTCAAATCTTACACCTGATGGTCATTCAAAAAATAATTCACACGATTGTTTAATAAGAATCCTATTCGAAAAATTGCGATGAATCTTGTTCCGCCATCCACTAAGGAAAATGATAATTACAAATACTATGCTATAGAACGACGTCTAAAAGCCAAAGAAAATACCTAGTGGATGAAAAAATGATTAGGATGAGTCCCATGACTTCAGTCAAGTCAATTTGTTGAGCTTATGGCCTTGTTTTGGATAGACTCGACGAGTTGTAGAACTATGGCTGACGATCTGCCTATTGGATGCACCTTCTTCGACACGAGATCAGTCCCTTAAAATATGAACTCACGTTAAGCAATTGTGAAAACAATTAATTAACTGATTTTCTGAGTGCATGAAGAAATCAAAAAGGGAAATATGATCTCATAATGTCACAGAGTTGGAGATTAGCATGTATGTGCTCTTTTCTACATCCAGTACCAAATTTATCCCAATTTGATTACATGCTATTTCTCCCACCAAAAACTTATTATAGCATTTTAACACCATTTTATCGCCATTAAAACTCATTCAGATGCAAGTTATAATAGATCCCAATGGCATCAAACAATTTATTTAAAAAACATGAAGTAATAACATCAGTAGTCAAGTAACGTGTAAGATATACTCACCATGGAAGAATTCAATTATTCTTGTAACAAACCATTATGAGCCCTCAAGTTGCTTAGATTACCATATTATGTTCTTTTCCTTCTGCAACGTGGAAATGTTCTCGGCGGCCAATGCTGCATCCGATTGAAGACTGCTACTGTATTGCTACAAACTCAATGTTATATTCTTGCAACCACTTGTTAACATCCTAAAGAGATGCTATTTATAGAATCCAACAATACCCAGCTGGGGATTTCAATTAAGATTCATCCAAAATGAAATTTGAAATAAAATGAAATAAACAAATTAATTAAACTAAACATTCGCATGCCCTGTTGATTGGAGGTTAATGGCTCTTAATGGGCTTTTTCAAGCTCTTCTGACAAAGCATGCAACTTTTCAGAAGCAACTCTTGCCTCAATATCTTTCTTATGAGAATTCAATCACTACCTTTCTAAATGCATAAAAGGAAAGACACAAATATCAACAATACTTGATATAAAATATTCACAGATAACTGCGGTTTTCTCAAATTCTCACCAATTTATGGGCTTTCCCTTTTGTAAGTTTCATCATGCAAAGAATCACATTTCCCCCAAAGTCCGTAATCATTTCAATTAAATCTTTTTCCTTTTTCTTCATTTTTGCTTATAAGAAAATACAGATTTCAGGTTGCTATCTACTACATCGGCCAACCAAAGAAGAATGGACTGATATTTGACTCTAATATTGGCTAAAGGCCTTTTAAGTTGTCTAGGTAATGTTATAGTTCACCTACTCTATAATGCAAAGCAAATCTGTCTAAATGCATAAAAGGAAAGACAAAAATATCAATCACTTGTGAATCACATTTCTCCCAAAGTCGTAATCATTTCAATTAATTCTTTTTTCCTTTTGCTTCATTTTTGCATCTAAGAAAATACATGATTTCAGGTTGCTATCTACTACATTGGCCGATTAAAGAAGAATGGACTGATATTTGACTCTAATATTGGCTAAAGGCCTTTTTAAGTTGTCTAGGTAATGTTATAGTTCACCTACTCTATAATGCAAAGCAAATCTTTTTTTCTTTATTTGTTTCTTCTTCTTCTTCTTTCTTTTCTTTTAGATGGTTACAGGCGCGACTGAAAGACATTGGAATTGTTTGTTACAGGTATAGGTCAGGTTGTAAAGGGCTGGGATGTTGCCATTGCTGGTAGCTGGCTGGAGGATAGAGAATTTACTGCCAAAGTTGTGGGGTGCAAGATTTCTTCTAGCTACATTGTTGTGCTCACACCCTAACATGAGTGGGCAAAACGGATTGATGTGGTGGATTTCTGAAAAACATCATGATAGGCCTTAGGTTGGTTTCAATAGGTCCTCACTTCTGCTGGTGTGGTCCACTTGAGCTTTGGATCAACCTCATTTTAGGCTCATGCCCTAAAATGAGTTGGCAAAATGGATGGACTGCATGGATAAACCATATACATTACATGGCCCCATAGAGTCGCAACAAGGTTGGTAAATAGTTATCCAATAGCATCACCCACGCATGCGTGCATGCATTACAAACAGCATGGGCAGGCCCCATGGGCGGGCCCCACATAGTTTTGGCTTGAAACTGGTCGAGTATTGTGCAGTTTTAAGGTGAAACTTCACCTCTCTTTCAAACAACATGAAATTGTTTACAAGTAATTACTGGCAACCAAACAGGCCCAAAGGATTGAAGAAAGTGAATTTGTTTTGTGGTTGTTATGATTCTTTAAGTGGGCTAGACTCCTATGATATAGTTCACCACTTTTTTGAAAATGGTAATGACTCATCCTCAAAATAAACACTCATGTATGGCTACCCAGATTGTCCATATTGTGGGACACACTGTGGATGAATAATGTCTCTGTATTACATTTACCAAGATTTCAGATTTAGGCTTCAAATTTCAGATTCGGTCTTTAGAATTCAGATTCAGGCTTCAAATTTCAGATTCGATCTTTAGATTTCAGATTCAGGCTTCGAATTTTAGATTCGGTCTTTAGATTTCAGATTCAGGCTCCAGATTCGGTCTTTAGACTTCAGCCATAATTATCAAACAAGTTTTTTTACTTCAGATTTCAGATTCAGGCTTTAGGTTTCAGATTTCAGATTCAGTCTTTAGATTTCAGATTCAGGCTTCAGATTTCAGATTCGGTCTCTAGACTTCAGCCACAATTATCAAACAAGTTTTTTTACTTCAGATTTCAGATTCAGGCTTTAGATGTCAGATTCAGGCTTCAAATTTCAGATTCAGTATTTAGAATTCAGATTCAGGCTTCAGATTTCAGATTCGGTCTTTAGACTTCAGCCATAATTATCAAACAAGTTTTTTTTACTTCAGATTTTAGATTCAGGCTTCAAATTTCAGATCCAGTCTTTAGAATTCAGATTCAGGCTTCAGATTTCAGATTCAGTCTTTAGACTTCAGCCATAATTATCAAACAAGTTTTTTTTACTTCAGATTTCAGATTCAGGCTTTAGATTCTCACTTAATCGATTGGACTATCCTTGTGAAACAGTGTAACTAGGTATGAATCATCCAAATCTGTAAGACTTAACATATGGGTTGCCTCGTGTTCTAGGCCATGCTATGCTTCTTATGGTGCCCCTGGGTGTATCCTTGATGTGTTTGTCTTCTGCCGCTCAGGAGGAGCAGGTTTTTGTCAGGTGAAGGTAGCTTGCACATGCTGATATTTGCTGTTGGGCAGAGGTTCTATGTTTGATGGATGTTGTGCAGGTAGTTATATTCATGGAAAGTGACTGCTCTACTTTTTCTTCTGTTTCAGCTTGGCAAGGGTCATTTTCTTAAATCTTTTGAGTTGTCAGATCTGTTATGATACAGGCCATTTTGTTTTGTTTTTTCTTTTCTTTTCTTTTCTTTCTCTGTTGTATAACCGCTTTACAATAAATGTGGCCTAGATTTTTTGTAGTGCCCATCTAAAATTATGTATATCCATATTCATATCAATAAAGTTACAGGTGGTGCACTCTTACCTTTTTGGGAAAAAAAAAAAAAATTCTCACTTTCATGGTACTTGATATTTTTGGACGCAAACAGGAACAAGAACCCTTTTTGTTAGCAGTTTGTCAAACCATCAATCAATCAACTGAACACTTGGCCTTTTTAGTAAGAGCATTCCTGAGGGATAGGTTAAGAGATTGACTCTTAACATTGCATAAATTTTGTTTTGCCAAATGCACAAAAAATTTTGGTGAAATATTTTAGAATTAGTATTCTCTATTTAAATGGAAGATTTAAAGACAATTCTACCCAAATATCCTTCCAAAAGCTAATTCCGGGACCTCGACCCACCAAAAATCCAACTACAGGTAATGGCTTGATTAGACTCTTGCTAATCCGCCTAATTGCCCTCCACATATAAGATCCAACTAGATAAAAAATTTAGCCACATACAAAAAATATTGGACCTAGTATTATCTACTACATACTAGTAACATACAACCAATATTGGGGCACCATACTATAAGCTACAAGAATTTCATGTACCCCTAAACAAGGTATTCTCCATTGATAACATATATATATATATATATATATATATATATATATATATATATATATATTATAAGTTCTTTATTTTCATTTAAATTCACAAATACATTCATCATCCATCCAACTATTAACAACATTTACAAAAAATAAAAGATATTCAACCAACTCTTAATAATAATTTGCAACTTAACCTACTGGGAACCGTCATGCACCGTAATGTCTTACGGTAGAGCAGGTTCTGAGGAGTCACAAGTTGAACCTGACAACAACATGTAAATGAAGCGATAAAGATATAAATGATTCAAGCTTAATTTAAGGTATCGAGAACTTACATCTACCTCACTCTTATTGCCAAGTGGTCCTAATGAAAATGCATCCACACTACAAGAAGGGGAAAAAAAATTTGTGGCTGCACCGATACAATCTAATATAAACGGTTGCCTACGTACCAAATGTTCAGAAGATTGGGATCAAGCCACTACGTAGTTCTTAATATTTAAATCAGAACATTTTACGCATAAGCAGAGAAAAAATCAAAACAAATCATAATAGAAATATGTGTACCTTTTGTTACGCATAAGAAGATGAAAAGCTGAAACAAATCACAACATAAGTCTCTGTAGATTAGTCAAGCAAAACTACTAAATAATTCAAGATAAAGATTTAGTCAAATAATATCCAAAATAACCCAAAGACAATCCACATGTCCTGATTATTAGAATGATGAAAATAACTTTCAACCATATGAAATATTTTCTAATTGGATTGCATGACCAGCTCAAGAACATGGGTGCTAAAAAGTAATTTTTAAGGGGAAAAATCCAAGAAAGAAAGAAAGAAAGAAAGAGATCCAAATGACAAAAAGATTAAAAAATTGAAATTCACTTATTCTAAAACTCGATTGGATTAAGAGACAATAACCCAACAAAATTCCAAACGACAGAAACCAAAACAACAGAAATTTAATTTTTAAAAATACAGAGATAGAAACTTTCTTGGCATGTTTCAAGAATCTCCTACATTTGAAGATCCATGGTTTGGTGATTGGACCTTTGATCTGATGGGTCAAACCATGGACTGGGGATGCATGCCACAAGAATCTCCTGCATTTGAAGATCCAAATGCTTCTATCAGTAGCCCAGAAATAAAGCAACGACCCACATTCAATCGAAAACAGGTAAAATATTGAACAGTTTTGATCTTCCAACTTGGGAGATTTTTAAGGCATCCCCCATATAAAACACGCGTATCTGATTGACAGCTGCGATAGCCAAAATATGGGTCCCACATGTATGGGACTCCCGCGAATTGGCAAACTATGCGCTAGCTGATGCTAAGGACCATGTAATTCTTCATCATTTTATGGGAAGCTAGGAGGACATCCCAGAAAAATTCATCACAATAGGCTGTTTAAATTCCAGATATGGTAGGTGGGACTATCAACTTCAGGAACAAAATTTCATGCATCACTACAGCTATTAGAACCGGCAGTTATTTTCTGCCCTTGCTGATGGATCGATGAGAAAAATGAGTACAATGTAACTTCAGTGCCAAAAACAAATATGAGGCATCAATGGGATGATTTGAGAGAAGCCAAATAATATAATCAATTCTTGAAAGCTTGTAGTAAGTTACAGATTATGCATCTAAAAGGCATATAAATCACAAAAATAAACCATACAAGCTCATGGCAAATTGTAAATGACGACTTTCTTCCGCAACAATGTTTAGTTGATATCGGCTTGAAATAGAGCTGTCGATAGCATGATACTCAAGTGGAACCCACGACTGAAAAGCATTTCAAGCAACCAGTAAGATAGAATCTATATTCTGTAAAGAGATGATAGTTATAAGAAGAACAAAATTTAGTAACCAACATCTGCTACAAAGAAATCTGCCACGTAGAATGCCTTCACTCTTAAAAAGATATAAAGAACAAATGTTAGAGTTGCATGCAAACTTTTACAAAATGTGCAGCCCATTGGCTCAAACCAAGAGCTAAGAAGAAAAGGAATGGTGGTCATCTTTGAAATTCAAGGGCATTGGTGTGTTATGGTACTCAAGAGCAAAGGCAAAAGCACAGAACTAAGGATATAATAGCAGTTGAGTATTGACCACCTACTAGACCATGAGATGACTGGACTGACCTACTTTTAGCCTATTTCTTGTTTGAGGTGGCTCTCACTTGATGAATTGCTCAGATATCAGTCACATGTGCCACATTGGCATGCATGCTGCACATTTGCATTTTGAAATAAATAGCTTGAAAACTAGTCGAAAGAGGAGCATACACTTTGTTGTGATCATAGCAGTGGTTGTGGCCGTGATATTAGCAATGCCCTTGTCCATGTCGGAGAAGCTGATGATCAGCTAGGTGAAGAGTTACCAGATGGAGAATGCAACAAAATGGAGAAATGGGCTAGATGATGGTTATTAAAAATGATCAACTCGACTACCTAATCATGCAGATGCTCGTTCATGACAATTACCATTGCTGCACCAAATAATGCAAATAATCTCATAAACTGAGCATGAATTACACATCTTCTTATTTTTTACACATCCAATTAGAACTGCATTTGAACTAGCAAGCTAACATTCTTCTTTATTTATTTATTTTATCAAGGAAACAAGATAACTGAAAACAAAGTAAGTTGTACTAGTAAAAGACATCCAGTAGCTACTGCATCCTTGTTGCATTACAAATTAAGAACATTTGTGTCAGTGGAGTCCTTGAGGTCCTCTGATTGGTTTATACATTGGTGAGCTCCGCATAGCTGTATATTTGGATGATCTTAAACATCCTTCTGGTAGGTCCTATTGTGGATGACCACAGTTAGAAGTCAAACTGACATGATCATCCTGGCCATTTGATCAACAGATGGCTGAAAACAAAAAGGTAAACAGGGGAAAATTCCACAGTCATTGTGAATTTATGTGTTGGTCCACCAAAGAAGGGTCTAGTAGATGGATGATACAATGGGTTTATCCAACCATACAACAATTCGTGCCCCATTTACAGAGAGTTGAAATGCAGGACCTCTAGCATGATTAACACAAGAACGTTCTTGGTTGAGGCATTTCCTCAAACAATTAGCATGCAAAGTTTTATATAGAAAATAATAAAATGCTTTAGTGAAATAAAAATAGAAATTCATATTATTTTCTTTCCTTCTTGATCAGTTACAAAACTTTCATATGATTATATTAACTTCATGTAACTATCAACAGTAAAATGAAAATAATAAGGGGAAATAAGTCTCACCAAGTTAGTTCACAAGCAGGAATCCACAAATTGCTAAATCCCCAAAATCCCCAAATCCCTAAAATCCCCAAATCCTCAACAATGTGAAGTAATGCGCCCTAAAATCCCCAAATCCCTAAATGAGGGTCCACATCGAATCAGGAATCCACAAATTGCTAAATCCCCAAATCCCTAAATCGGTATTGAGATTGTGAGAGATTGAGAGAGAAAGAGAGAGATACCTCACGGTCGTCAATGAGCTAGCCTTCAACCGAGCTTCAGAGAGAGAGAGAGAGAGAGAGAGAGAGAGAGAGAGGGAGAGGGCGTGCGTGCGTGGGTAGGGCGTTCGGCAACGGTAGGGTGGAGAGATCAAAGAGAGAGGAAGAGAGAGAGAGAGAGAGAGAGAGAGAGAGAGAGAGAGAGGAGGGAGAGGGTGCGCGAGAGACAGAGAGGAGAGGGTGCGAGAGAGACAGAGAGGAGACGGAGAGGAAGGGGTGCGGCACGAGAGAGACAAATTAGGGCGTCTCTAGACGCCCTAATTTCATCTGACGTCACCAAGTCCTGTGGGCCCCACTATGATGTATGTGTTATATCCACACCGTCCATCCATTTTAAGATATCATTTTAAGTCATGAGCCAAAGAATGAGGCAGATAAAAATCTGTAGTGGATCTCACCATAGAAAACAGCGGGGAGAGTGATTCCCACCGTTGAAACTTTCCTAAGGCCCATCATAATGTTTATTTGAAATCCAACCTGTTCAAAAGTTTAAAAAGACATGAAATAAGGGAAAACACAAATATAAGCCTGATATAAAACTTTTATGGCCTTTAGAAGTTTTTAATGGTGGGTGTCACTGTCCCACTGTTTTCTGTGTTGGGGTCCACTGGAGCTTTGGATTTAACTCATTCTTTGGATATTGCCCTAAAATGATCTCTCCAATTGGATGGAAGGTGTGGATACAATACATACATCATGGTGGGGCCCACGGAACTTGTTGACGTCACTTCAGTAGCTAGTCTCGCTACTCCCCCTGACACCAGCCTCGTGGCTGGTGGTCGGTGCTCTGTGAGCCCCACCATTATGTATGTATTTCATCAATTATGTTCATCCATTTTTAAAGATCATTTTAGGAATTTATTTCAAAAAAGAGAGGTATATAAATCTTAAGTGGACCACACCACATGAAAACAATGGTGATTGGATATCCATCATTAAAATCCTCCTAAGGCCCACTATACTATTTATTTGACATCCAATCTGTTTATCAGGTCATGCTGGCCTAGATGAAGGGGAAAAATAAAAATCATCTCGATTCAAAACTTGTATGGCCCCCAAAATGTTTTTAATGGTTGACGCTCATTCAACACTGTTTCCTGTAATGTGGTCCATTTCAGATTAAGATATACCTCGTTTTTGGTCTCATGCCGTAAGATGATCTTTAAAAATAGATGGACGACATGGATGAAACACATACATCATGGTGGGGCCCACAGAGCACTGACCACTAGCCATTGGCTGGTGTCAAGGGGAGTAACCAATCCGTTCTCCTTATTTATGGTGTGGTCCATTTAATCTTTGGATATGATTCATTTTTTGGATAATTCTCTAAAATGATCTCGAAAAATGGATGAACGGTGTTGGTTGATCCCAAATTTTCGGTAAATCCAAAACTCAAGTGGACCATGCCACACTAAACAGTGTGGAATAATGATTTCCATCGTTGATACCTACCTTGGGCCCACAGTAATGTTTATTTGCCATCCAACTTGTTCATAATATCAAAAAGATATAAATGAAGAGAAAACACAAACATCAGCTTGATCTAAAAGTACTTCTATGGCCTCCAAGAATTTTTCAATAGTAGAGGTTCAATCACACTATTTCTTGTGGTGTGGTCCACTTGAGCTTTGGATATGCTTCCTTTTTGTTCTTTAGACCTCAAATTATCTATTAACATTGATGAACGGAGTGGATAAAATAAATAAATAACAGTGGACCCCACAGAGTTTACTCCGGTAAGGGTAATGAGTAACTCACCTAAATGTAGTGGAGAGGGGTTTTCTTAAAACATTCATAATCATATATTGGGCCTGCCTAAATGTGATTCATATATCCAACCCACTCATTATGTGTGTCCCACTTAGATGAGAGGTCAGACCAAGTTTCAGCCGCATCCAAAACTAATGTGGCCCCACCAAGTGCTTTTATATTTTTTAGGATGTCTTCACATGATTTTAGATGGTATGACCCACCTGAGTTTCGTATACGGATGATTTTTAAGATATCTTATAATCTAAAGGGGACACATTAAATGCACGGTGTTGATGTTCGACACACATCATGATGGGGCTCACAAAACTTATTAACATCAATTCGTAGGTTCTCGCGAGCTCAATAAGTTGGGTCACAATTTTGACAATAATATTTAGCCCATTTTATATGTATAGTCCATTCACTCTATTTTATTGATCAATACCCTCAATTTGAGTAGTTACTCGCCCCAATCAGGCTAGCTACATTTGAGAAAGGTATTGAGAATACAAGATTGATCAACAATTTGAGTGAAATTTGATTTAAACATATGAAGTTATTTACTCTTCAATCTGGACTAATTCGATTGTCCAAAAATGGTTAAATGTTTAATTACTGGATGTGCCTGGTAATTTGTTAAAAAATATTTTTTTCACAGATAAATTTCAATTTCAATTTAAAAATTATATATATTTTTTTCAAAATGTATATTTTTTTACTCTTAATTTTTCTTTGAAAACTTTTAACAAAATATCATTTTTATTATAAAATATTTCAAAAAATAAATTAAAATACAAATTCTGAATTTTTTTTTTTCAAAATATCGTAAATTTTCACAATTTTTAATTTTTTTTCCCAAAAATTCCAAAATGTCGATTTTTTTTTTTCTTCAAAAGCATCATGTTGTTTTCAACTTTTCAATTTTTTAAAATTTTTTTATATATTTTTTCAAAATCTTAGTGTTTCTATAAATAACTTTTTCTTTTAATTTGGAATTTTGAACATTTTCAATTATTTTTCAAAATCACAAAATTTTTCAACTTATTGATTTTTTGTTTTAAAATGTTTGTTTTTTGATAAAGTATCGATTTTTAAATATCGTTTTATTTTAAAATTTTCAATTTTTTTTCACTTCTCCATTTTTTTAAAAGCATTTTATTCGAACTTGTCAATTTTTATTGAATTTCACAATTTTTTTTTTAAAAATTTTTCAAATTTCAAACTCTCATTTAAAAAAAAAAAATATTTTCATTTTTCAACATAGTGAAAATTTTCACATTTTTTAAAATATTTTTAATTTTCTTTTTCAGGATATTATTTTTTCTCTAAATCACATGCTTTTTTTTTTTTTTCAAATTGATCAACTCTATTAAATAATCTTTTTTGTTCCCACAAAATAGATTTTTATTAAATCATGATTTTTATTTTTTTCAAAATCTATTTTTTTTTCTCAAACATTGTTAAATTTTTTAAACTTCTCAATATTCTTTTTCATGTGATATTACAAATCATTTAAATATTAGTTTTAAATTAAAAATAAAAATAAAAATTCCACTCATTTGATATAAAAACAAATAAATTTTCTTTTTGCATTCAATCAATTGTTAAAAAATAATCTTAGATACAAATATGTACAATTAAATCACTGAAAATCTATTAAAAAACAATTATTAGACTACAAAAAAAAAACTTAATTTTCCACCATATTCTTCAAAAAAATGAAAAAAAAAATAATGTCAAGGCGAAAGTCCTTTTACGACGGACCATGATCCGTCGCAAAAGCAACTGAAAAGCGCGCCATTTGGTATTTTGGGTGGGAATTTCCAACTTTTTCATTTTCCATTGCCAAATCAAAATTTGCGATTGATTTCATCGGTCGCCTAGTTACGACGGACAAAAATCCATCGTAAATCAGATTTTAGTGACGGATTTTGCTCCGTCGCTAAATTCGTCGACGTTCGGACTGCGGATATTCAAGAAAGATGAGCTTAGCGACGGACTTTTTCCGTTAGTGATGGATTAAATCCGTCGTTAAACCAAGAGTTTTTTGTGACGGGCGAAGTCCGTCGCAAAAATATGTCGCAAATTGTGTGGTATATATTCTCATCGAATCACCATGAGCGGGCTCTCCTTTGGTAAGTTCAAGCTAATGATGGTCTCAAAACATGCCAATTGGGCTAGGGGTGCGATTTTCAGCCCAATCCAATCTAAGATGCATTGGATCCATCGAAGAGACTTTTGAAGGGTGTCTTGGGATTTCTGGAGTTCTAAGATTGCTTAAAATCTTTGTTTTAGTCATGAGAAAGAGTTTTATTTGGTTTAGAAATCATTTATTTATTTTAGTAAATTTACTAATTGTAAAAACTTATAAATTTAGAATTTATATAATTCATATTCAAGACATTATAAGCAAACATTATTTAATCTTTTTGTTAATAATATTTGTTGTAGGGAAAATCAAGTTGGCCCCTCACATGGGGAAATCAACACTATCTACAAGAGGTATGCCTCTACAATTAATGGCCATCAGTGCCGAACGAGTAGTTCCTTTGGCTCAAAGATGAGTTGCCGAGCCATTGAGCCGAGCTGTCAAAGAATTGGCTTGGTAGAGAGAACTCGTCCCGGCAAGGCGATCTACAGCACAGGTAGAGAGCCCATAGAGGAGGAACTCGGGTTCAGAGCTCCAAACTCCCCAAGCATCCCTAGCTGAATAGATCGACCACTGCTAGAGAGGCGATATGAGAAATCCAAGATTCTGCCTGATCCGGAACAAATATCTCTTCAATAAATTAGGGATAAGAATCTCAATAAATCAGGGATCCTCCATCATAACTAAGAGGGACTCAGAAGCTCTAGTCTTTTTCCACGCTCTATATAAAGAGGGATAAGCCTTCAAACCAAGGAATGTATTAAAAAAAATTTAAAAAATAATAATTAACTAAGTTAAGCCCTAGCTTCCTTCCTTGCATTCATCTTCTATAAATCCCGATTTAGGTATAAGAGGGTTCACCACCTACCGCTGGAGAGCGATGGGAGGAACTCCATTCCACACCAACCCCATCTGTTCACTAGATTCTGACGACAACAGTATCAATTTTACTTTTCGCTTTTAAGAGATATCTCTAATTATAGATTCAAGGATAATCTTAAGAAGAAGACATTGATCCCTTCTCTTTATCCCACGCTAATTATATTCACCTGTAACATGAAAGTCATGAACACCTAAAGCTTAGGTATGCCACATCTTACCAATAGTTTTGTGGAGGGCCAGCATGGTCTTTAGACGCCATCCCATCCGTTCATTCATTTGATCTGCCTCCTCAGTATAAAAGAACTATTCAAGAGTCATAATGTTCCAAAACCAAGTGAGCCATACCATGTGGCTTCAGACGTTTTTAGTGTAATATTATTGGTGGCCCAGTTGAGTATGGCAGGAATCCACAATCAAGCATATTTAAGGAGAAAAACTTTAATACTCAGGCAGAGAGCGACGGATGATACACCAGCACTTAGAAATTACTTTACAATTGTGAACAGAAACACGAGATTAATTGATCACGTTACTTTTAGATTGGTGGATATTTATTGACAGTTAAAAATAAAAGCCTCCTATAGCTACATTTCAAACAATATATATAATAATAACTACCAAATCTGATTTTGAGACGTTGGAGTGTATAAATTAGTCAGTTTATTTTGAGTTAATGTATAAGATGTGCACAATTTTTTAGTGCATGTGTATTAAGCACCATAGGCAGCCAGAGTATCAAATAATGCCACTTTCGATTGGAAGCGGATTGGCTGGCGTACGTGTAGGTACGTCAAAGACGAGCGCTGACGCTCCTAAAGTTCCAAGTTATACCAACGGCTGGAAAGAGATCAAAGTTACGTGAGCTCCACAATGATGTATTTATTATATCCACACTGTTTATCCATTTTTGGAGATCATTTTAGAATACTACCCAAAGATCAACTAGGCCACACCACGAATAGCAGCAGATAATGCTTTTCACCGTTAAAAATTTCGTAGGGCCCACCATAAGGTTTATTTTCCATCCAATCTGTTCATAAGGTCATAAAGAACTGAATGAAGAGGAGATTTTTTTTTTTCATATTGATCCAAAACTTCTGTGACCCCTAAAAGGGTTTCAATGGTAGACGTTCAATATCCCACTGTTTTTTCAGTGTGGTCCACTTGATGGTTATATCTGTCTTATTTTCTGTTCAAAACTTACTAAAAGCTCGAAAAATGGATGGACGGTTTGGATATAACACGTACATCATAATGGGACCCACAGAACTTGCTAACGTCAATACACCAGCCAATCCGCTTCGAAAGCTTGAGGGGGAAGCATGTGATAAGACAAGATTCGTCTTGTACGGCTACACAGGCCAGTCAAACCGGCGATTCTGTTGTGAACGGTCCAAATTCAAAACAGCTGTGTATAGGACCCACCATGACGTTTCCGTTATGCAGACTGAGCCGCAGGATGACTTGTATTAGGTCGTAGGGCGTCAAGTCTGTAAACGCGGAACTTGTGGCTCATTGATCGAGACCGTTGATCTTATATTCATTTCTGTCAATGCACTAATCCAGCAATATTTTGGTTTGAACATCTTATCCAACCACCCTTTTGGCCCTTTTACCTTTCAACGGTGACCGATACTGTATTTCACGGTTAACGGCTATTTGAACGTAATCAGTTGAAGGTTAAGATCTTCCGATCAAGGATTTATCTCAGTGTGGCCCACCGTATCAAAGGTCTGGATCAACCAACCGCGGTGCCCTACCTGTACTGATTGAGTGGCCCAGGACACTAATCGTTCCTACGATCTGTGTGGCCAATGGCGTGGATATTTGTAATCCATCTGATCTTTGTTCATTAAAAGTAACGGTAGATATATAATACAAACGGTTAATGGTTAAATTTGTAGTGGGCTAATATGACGAATCTTGTCTTATCACTGGAAGTGGATTGGCTGGTGCACCAGTACCACAACATCACCTAGTTCCGTGAGTCCCCTCATGATGTATGTGTTATATCCAAAATTTCCATCATTTTGCGAGCTCGCGGTAAAGCTTGAGACAAAAAAAATAAGACAGATCCAACGGTCAAGTGGACCACACTGCAAAAGATAGTGGGGATTGAACATCTACCATTGAAACCCTTTTGGGAGTCATAGAAATTTTGGATCAATATAACATTTGTTTTTCCTCTTCATCCTGTCTTTGTAACCTTATGAATAGATTGGATGTAAAATAAACGTTATAGTGGGCCTTACAAAATTTTTAACGGTTAAAGTCATTATCTTTGCTGGTCTAGTTGATTGTTGGATATGATTTTTTTATTTTCTTTTGGATAATGCTCTAAAATAAACTCGAAAAAATGAATGAATATTGGTGTGGATATAATAAATACATCATTGTGGGGCCATGTAACTTTGATCTTCTTTGATCCGTTCGTGCAACTTGAAGCATGAGGAGCGTTAGCACTCCTCTTCACATTACACGTACCTACAGCAGCTATATAGCACGACACATACGTACAACAACTATATAGCTGGTGTGTGGTACACCAATATCCAATCCCACACACCAGCCAATCCGCTTCCCTTATCACATGCTTCCCCCTCAAGCTTTCGAAGTGGACTGGCAAGTGTACCAGACACTAGCTATATAGCTAGGGGTGTACATCGAGCCAAATTGAGTTGAGCTGGCCTCAGCTCGGCTACTGGCTGACCTTAGCTCGAACTTGGCTCAACTTAGTCCTCGAGCCTGATTGGCTAGTTTGGCTCGATTTGGTCAGCAGCTCGAGCCGAGTTCAAGCCAAGATCGAGCCGAGTTTGCCACTGAGACATTTTCACAAACACCTAGACTACACTTTCAAAATCCATTTGTATGTGAAACAGAAGTAATGGTTTTACAGGTATTTTATCAAATACCTTCTAAGCAACATTAAAAAAAAAAAAAAGGGTATTTGTTTCGTGTACATACCTTCCTCACCACCAGCCACACTTCATTGAGTCATTTTATCAAACACTTGGTGAGCAACATCAATGGCAAAGTAACAGAGTCACCGAATTGGTTCGATCCAAGTTCGAATCGAGCAGGATTCGATCCGAGTCGAGTCGAGCTAGGGCCTGCTCGAACTCAGCTCAAACTCATTTTCGAGCTCAAAAAATCAGTTCGAACTCAGCTTCGAACCGAGTCAAATCAAGCTTTTTTTGAGTCGATTTGAGCAAGCTAACCGAGCTTGCTTGGTTCGTGTACACCCTTATGTATAGCTAGTGTATTGACGCCAGCAAGTTCTGTGGGTCCCATCATGAGGTATGTGTTATATCCAAACCGTCCATCCATTTGGCGAGTTCATCTTAAGGCTTGAGAAGAAAAATAAGACGAATCTAAAGATCAAGTGGACCACACTGAAAAAACAATATGGTATTGAACGTCTACCATTGAAACCCATTTGGGGGTCATAGAAGTTTTGAACCAATATGAAATTTGTTTATCCTCTTCATCCATGTATTTTTTTACCTTATTAACATATTGAAACTCCTCAGAGTCTACCACTAGGGCAAGTCCTCAAACCCAAGGTTTAGCACATAATATAGCTTTTGAAGACCATAATTTTAAGATTGATTATCCACTTTGTGCTTATGATATGTTTTTTTAAGATATCTATCATCTCCACATGAAAGCAATTCTTAAAAACCATTAGCTTTTAACGGTTTTCTAATCATAGGTTGATTTAAGTGCCAATTTTGAGTTTTTAAATTAAAATTCTACTATTTTTTATTATGTTTCAGTTTTTCTTATTTTAAGGGTGTCTTAGGGTTTTAAGACTTCTAGTGTAGCTTAAAATCCTTATTAAATCATGAAAAAGAGGTCAAGTAATTTTAAAATACAATTTTTTTTTTAAAAAAATACTGATTCTTAAAAGTTAGAATTTAAGGCTTGTATAACTTATATTTAGGATTTTATATATTTTTTAAATTTATTTTTAAAAAAGGTAAGCAAGAAAAAGGCTTTTAGTACTAAACCCTAAAAGAGATACAAACAAAAAAAAAAAAAATGTTAGGAAAAATCTAAAACATTTCGTGAACAGTAGTAAGTTTTCAACGGTGGGCGCTAAATCATCACTGTTTCCTACGGTGTGGTTCACCTGCGATTTGTATCTTCATGCCCTTAAAATAAGTTAGCCAAATGGATGGACATAGTGGATTATAAAAATAAAAAATAAAAAACAATAGCTTGCTTTGGAATTTATGTGGCCTTTTCATTGGTGCACGTTCAATCTTTACTGTTTCCTGTCTTGTGGGCCACTTGAATTTGGATCTGCCTCATGATCCCAATAAAAGGATGGACGGTGTGGATTTCTCACAAACATCATATTGGGTCCCACTAGTCGCACGCAGTTGCTCCGCTCAAGTCCATCCCTTTCATTGCTCCTCATCTTGCCTACGTAGTAACTTGGTGTTTTAATTTTAATTTTAATTTTTCTCAAGATCGAAGTCGGTCATTACATGGGCCCATCCTGTATGTCCATTATATGGAAATTCAGGCCCGTTCAACCATCATCAAGGCCAGTAAACAATAATAGCTTTGAGTGGAATTTGCCAACACTCCAGTTAAGTGTACACGTGTTGCCCATCCGATGATTGATCAGATGGATTACTAAGAAAAAAAGCATTTAATACACTAAGAGCGTCTTTAGTTGGATGTATTGAAGGAGAATTGCATTATATTTAGCTTTTCAAGCATTATTTACCTACCACAGGAATATGTGGTGGACGGAAGGGATGCTGTATGACTTTTACGGCGGTGACTTTTAGGTATATAAAAGGAAATATACTCTGCGTTCGCACCATAATGTATATGTTTTATCCAGACTGTCTATTCATTTGGCCAGATCATTCCAAAGTATACCTCTAAAAATAGACAGATTCAAAGCTTAATTGTGGTCCACTTGATCTTCGAATCTCTCTCATTTTTGGGCCTATCCCCTAAAGTGATCTTCGAATTTTGGACCCCATCAATTCATTTTGTTAGCCTATTTTTAAGGAACGAGCCTAAAAAATGAAGGGGCAGGTTTACATATATACAATCCAATGGACCCCATGTAAGATCTGGAAATTTCTATGGTGGGCGTCCCCCACCCTAATGTCACCGTCCCTTCATCCACATTGTTTCCCGTGATGCGGCCCACCTGAATAATGGATCACGCTAGATTGTTGGGTATAGAGTACCTAATATGGAGTTGGACATCTAATGCCTATGTTGCATGATACTTACACCATCTAATGGACAGGTTGGATGGCATTTGCACATCCCGATGGGCCCCACACATCTTGAGGGAATGGTACTTACATTCGGAAGGATGTGACCATTCCCTATTTTGTTTTGTTACCGGTACGTCTGTAGGCACCGGACAATAAGGGCCCCGCAGTAACTGACGTGGCATACTTTCAACAGCCTCTGCTCTCCACAAACAGATTTTTTTCCTATTTGCTGTATTATGATTGGTCTACATCATCACTAACGATGTCAGCACTAATGCATTAAAGTTTGTGATGATATCTCCCAATCACATTACAACTAATAAAAAAATCCTGTTTTTGCAAGGAGAGAATTTGGATTCTTAGTTGGGACACTGAATCCACGGACCACTTATCAACTGGCCCCACGTGAATATTTATTAAGCCATGCTGGCATGTAGGGCTAGCAAGAGCTGGGCCGGCCAATGACCCCAATCCAGCTTTAAGTGGGCTTGGACTTGTTAGTTTGGCCCATGTGCAACACAACTTAATATTTGTTGTATCTGAATGTAAATAGCTGGTTTCACTCACCTAAGTGACTTTTTATTTTTCGGCATTTGTGGCCTACTTGATCAACGGATAGATTAAGAACATATCAGTGGACAGATTTTATGAATAGTTTGGGCTGGGCTGGTCAGGCCGGGTTGGGCCTGGGTCCAATTAATCTTGTCAAGGCTAAGGTTTGGGCTGGGCTTGGATCAAGGGCCTTATGTTGGGCTGGCTGAGCCTAGCTGGGCCACTCAGATTGCCACCCTGCCTGATCCCTTTGCCATCTTCAAGATACAATTCGTTGCATACGTGCCAATATGGAACCTGTGGGCAGGATCCCTGCCATTGATAAATTGGATCCCGACTCAAACACCTCATGGCTCAAAAATCAGGCCAATCCACTCAGCAAGTGAGACACACGTGTGCCATAGGACTGGGCACTAAAGAGAAAGAGCAACCCATGTGGCCCACGTAGTGAATGGACCAGACTGTTTCTTGGACAGGCATGTTGATTGCTACCACAGATCCATGCACATGGAAAGAAAAATCACATTTTATGGAGATTTATCCAGCCACGTACTCCCATTTTACAATCCAAGTGGATCTAGGTCAGACTTGAAACATTTCACCCATTTGGTTTGGATGGGCCACACCAGTCCGCAGGCTCTCTAGCCCATTGCATGAGTTTAACCTTTAGTCAGCGAACTAGTTTCAGTCATTATAAGTGGATTTAAATCCAATTAATGTAGTAGATTTGTGGGCGTTTTAAAAATCCACTCCAAACGCGATCATCTTTCCAATTGAATTCTCGATGTAATAATGTCAAATTCCAATCGCAAATATAAATAATTAAAAGAACAATTTAATGAATGATTTAATCTACACATCAACATTAAGCTCCCTATCAGATTTTAGCTCGATCCAATCTCAAACAAGTGAAATCCATTTAAAATAGATGCAATAATCAACTCTAGATAGATCTTATTATGATAGGTTAGATTCATACCCTCTCTAGGCTTCCTTACATAGTGTAAAGCTTTCTCATAAATTTCTAGGTCAATCAAACCTATAGTGAGTGAGATATAATTCGATCAATTTTAGTATACGACCACTATTTATTGCATAAGATTCGTCATGAAAACATATGATTAAATGTCCACACAACAGTATCTAGGGATGAACACTTAATCATATGTCTTGTTTGTCTAAGAAAACATATGATTAAGTGCTGTCCAAAAAAAATCTTCTTTGTGTAAGAACTTTGCATTTCAGACTCCGATATGAGGAAATATGACCACTTATTTTAAAGGTCACGATGAGAACTATGAATCTATTGGTTCATATTTTCAAAAGGAATGGTTTAAGTGGTCTAAAATTAGGACACCGGTTGGACCATACAAGGCATGTACCATTGGCCCTAGGCATTGATCTAGTGGTCTAGTGGGCATGGGGCTTGGTCCTCATCAAGAAGATTGTGGCCCCCTCATCAAGAAGATTGTGGCCCCATGCCCCACAGTTGTCACATGCATATTCCTATCTACACATGGATGGCTTGATTTGCCAACAAACAATCATGATTAACGTGATCAACTGTGTGGACAGTGTAGAGACATGTTAGTTCAACTCGATTTTAGAAAATTTCACCTTTTAATATTTTTAAAATTTTAATTATTAACAGTAATATGTCTTAGGATTCTAAATGAAAGATTTAGAAATTAACAAACCAATCCATTGCTAATTGGAGAGAGAGAGAGAGAGAGAGAGAGAGAGAGAGAGAGAGAGAGAGAAGGGGTGGTGACGATTGCACTCAGTTGAATCAAATTGGACCACTCGAGTGACTCGGGGATCTAGATTTTGCACACGTGTGTGTGAGAAGGATGTGTGGGTGTGTTAGAGTCCACTTGACTTAAGGGTTGATTGAATTGTTAGTGTTTCCTTCTCCACGATAGATTGGAGACTCGGATTGAAGATCCAAGGTCCTCTAGCCATCAAAATTGTGCTCCATTCCGGTGATTAGTGAAAGGAAATGAGGCTAATCCTTCCAAATGAGTTCTTTTTGCCTTCTAAGAATAGATGTGATCAGTCTATGAACTTAAGAATTTTCTCTTTTACCAACACTTCAAAACAATTCTCAAATGAATAAAGATACGTATTCAAATTAAATAAGGTAAAAACATTGCAGATTTTATTAATATTTGGAATTGATGTTTATTACAATTGATAAATGACAAGGCAACCAAATGAATAAACAAAAGAAAATGGATAAATACCTGATACACCTATTAGAATGGACGAATCGAGACGAGTGTGATTGACCAAATCGAAACTTAGATGATCATAATCTATAACTTAAAGTTGCACAAAAACTATCTCTACTCTTAAGATATTGTATCGGGAGCCGCTAGGTAGTAACTGTAAACTAAGTTAGCCTATTCTAGGAAAATAAATGAAAGATAAATGGAAGACAAATTAATGTGTTTGGTGTAGGGCCTCAAACTCTTCTTCGATTGTTCTTTTTATAGATTTTCGAAGCGGTGAAAATCTTCGTTAGGGTTTCTTTGATGCTTTTAGATCCTTCGCACTTATGTCGCTCGCTTTCCATCAAGAAAATTTCTTTGGAAGATCTGAAAACTCTCAATCAGGAAGATCTCTGAAAAGTTTAACGCTACCAGGACTCAAATTTCCACTCCTATATGTAAATGCTCTCCTATAGGATTTGAATTGGTTAAGAGAGTATCTAACCCTCGAATCGATCACGGCCATTCTTCCGAGTGGCCTAGTATAGACACTCAGTTCCTGATCGTAGGAGTGGGATTTGACACTAGATACTGATCTATTACTAGAAACGGGTTGTATATGGTAAATAGAGATATCCCATTCTTTTGATTCTAATGAGATCAAAAAAATCTTTCTATCTCTTCTTATCTCCTTGATTAGCAGTCCATCTTCTTATCTCCTTGATTAGCAACCCAGGCCTGTCCAATACTAATATGCTATTGAGTAGGTTATATCCTCCTTCATGCCCCATAGTTGTTCTCCCTATTCCAATCGGGTCATGGTTGCAGACCCAATCCAGATGATGTGCACATCTCTCATGATCTGGGTTCGAGCCGTGGCTGGGTTCGCTTGGACACTGGTCCAATTTTCGAATCTTTAAAATCTTCTGAAACGCTATAGTATATCCGACTGTCTTTGGGAAGATCTTCCATTTTGAAAGGATTGTAAGAGATGACCTCATCGAAAAGATCATAGGTAAATTCGTGATAAGATATGTTCTCTTGGTGTCTCTCTTATAGACGTGGTGGGCATATTACCTCATTAATGGGCACGATAATTGTGGCCACATGGCGTATGATGATTTGCTCTCGAAAAGGCAGGCGTAAGGGCTTGTGCCTTTGCATTTATGACAAAATGTGTATCATTGAAGGAAACACGAGCAATAATACTCTCGAGGGGGAGTATGTTTTGTGCCAGTTGCGGTCTCGTGGTGTTTACACATGGTGACCTCTAACTGATCCATGTCAGGGTGTCGAAAATAAGTGTGAACATTGACATCTCCCCTTTCTCTCTCACATCGAAGGTTATATAATTGGCCCTATGCATGGGAGGGGCTCCTTTGCTAACACACATGTGGCCCCCACATTGGTTGTGTCTTGAATGATTTGATCTGTTCATTTTTCTCTCTCTACAAGCTCTCCAATGTGTCTAATATTATTATAGTTCTTTCTTGCATAATGTCCATGACTAAATAGTGGTTATTAGAGTATTTCTTGGATCTACACATCTGACGATGGCCGCGAAGAATCTGAATCTTCCAACATGATGTACGTGAAGTGACTAAGAGAATCGATATGAAAATCCAACATAACAACTCGAGAATGGTTAGTAAAGTTGTCACCTCACATACATTGCATAAAAGATGTAAAAAAAAAAAAAAAAAAAAAGTATCTCATTAATCAACAGTTGATTAAAACCATACATTAAATCAAAACATATTACATGTCGAATACACACATTCAAAAGAATTTAATGGCATAGATTTGCCCACAATGCTCTCCACTAATATAATTTGATGCTTAGCTTGATGACACAATGGCATTGAAATGCTCGAATCTCCCAATTCGAGAGTCTATTTGTGCTCAAACTTTTCTCAAATCGATCCTCATTCATAGGGCTATAATCTGATCAATTTTGGGTGTCAACAAACACTAATCACATAGTTAAAAACTTTAAAAATTAGAAGATTATTACAAACTGAGACCACTACAATATTACTCTAAAAAATTTCCACTTGATTAACGTAGCGTATTGGTGGGCTTTTAAGAAATTAACTCCAAACAATTATATTCCCAATTGATATCTCATATAATAATGTTAAATTTGAAACAAAAATAAAAAATAAAAAATCTTACCTCTTCCTTATCAATTGCATATGTGATTTTGTTGATTTAGAATGTTGATGCCCTTCTCCTAAAAGAAAGAGTCTCTCCTCAATCTAATACAATTGGATGAGATAGAGAATCCCAATGCTCGATGTCTTTTAGGAGCCAAGATCAGCACAATACCATCATAAGGTGGACTCACACATAAGGGCCTGTGAAGATAAAGAGTTGAAGAATGGAGGTGAATAACCTCTCTCTCTCTCTCTCTCTCTCTCTCACTTTCTCTCCTTACTAGTGACACCTAAGGGGATGGGACATTCAAGGCTTTTGTCCTTGGATGCTTCTCCTCTCTCCAATATGATCTAATATAGGAAGGAGGCTAGGGTTTTAGGGTTGTTCGTTGAATCGTACTTCATCACCCTATGGACATTTTTATACCCTATTGTAAGGAAGTTTATTGATCCCTCATACATGCATGTACTTGTGATCCAATTCCTTCATTATCATGGCTATCTATTATTTATATGACCTAATTAAGCAATGGACCTTCAAATCTAACCCATTAGGTTATCATCAAGTCCGGTAAAATTATTTTTAATGGTTAAAATAAAGCTTTAATGGTTGAAAACATTTGTAATATCGATTAGAATATTTTGAATGTAGGACCTTGTGGTAAAGTAACTTGCTAATTTCCTCATATAATAGATCTAGTCATAAATCAAGTCTCATAGTAAACTTAGTTAATCTCATGTTGGCTCATGCAAAAACTAATGACTCTTGTTAAAAGAACTCAACATTACTTACTTTTAGTGGCCATGCAATGCTTCATAACGTGAGCTAAAATCATCTACTTAAGATCATAACCCTTATACATCTTCAAGTCTAGGGATCTAATCACCTTACATGCATCATTAATTCCATGATTACAATGATCCAAGTCCAGTCTAATGGGCTCCTAGATTATTGACTTAAATTATGATCATTTCAATATAGGTGTATAAAGGTTCACACCAAGATCTACATTCATAGTAAGGGCAAAGGCAAAGGATAATTGACAATAAGTTGGCTTTTAATGATGAAGACTTTCTATATTGACCTAAGTTAGTTCCCTTACATATTATGATTATACATCTCAAAAATCGATATGTATAGACACATCTTAAGCATCTGTAATAGCACACGAGGATACTAAGATCTATGAAATTACATGACTCTCCCTATCATTGACCACCGAGTTCAATATTAAGTTCTTAAAAACTAGAAAATCTAATCCTCACATAATTCATAAGATAATTGGTTTAAGATGACACCAGTCAAAGGCATATCAGATTTGTCCAAAAGGATTTATGATCATCAAGATCAATGATTAAGTTCAATTCTACATTACCAGTAGCTTAGGGTGCAACAATAATTACTACCATCTCAAGTGAAATCTAGTCTATGTTTCCATTTGGGTAGCTTGCCGGGACCCACGCCTACATATCTAGCCCACGAGGAAATGGCCCGCTCGAGCCAAACTAAGAACCTATGTTTAGGACTAAAATATTATAAAACCATCTCCCCACACTATGCATAGTGGGGGTAATATTAATTGGTAATGTCCATCAAGTGGGCCCTATCATGATTGCTCACAACAAATATTGTAGAGGATTCAGTCCCAACTAAGGGTTAAAAAACAAATTTAGTGCACTGCGTTGGATTAATGGTCATGGACCATTAAAAAAAGTGACGTTGACCCTAAAAGCATATACACGGCATGGATGTAGATTGACCGTCCAAATCACTAACCCAATCTTGGATGGATGGAATGCAATGTCCCAAATTTGCATTGAGGAGAAGATACTAACCACTTGATTTTACCCTTAAAATTTGGACCACCCTCTATTGTATTTTTAACCATCTATGTGGTAGCCATGAATTGGATGGTTATGATTTCTTTATTAGTCTTATGTGCACCATAATTTGGATTTTTCATGAATCGGATGGCTAGGATTTCTTGACCAGTGTCATGTATACCATAATTCAAATTGTCTGGATAGATGTATTTCAGTGTTGTAAGATCTCATTTTTTAAACGGTACAAGCCTCATTCTTTGGCCCATGCCCTAATATGGATAGGAAAGACTGATGGATGCATTAGATTTGTCATAACATTTCTATGGGGCCCACCGTTGTTTTTGAAAAAAAAAAAAAAGAATTTCAGTGATGTGCATAAGCACATCACCACATTAACAACCTTACCCCTATTTTCTCTCTCTTCTTCGTTGTTTCGCAAAGAGAGAGCTGGACCCATTTGAATCAGAACCTCGAAAAATCCCATCCGTTGAAATCCTTTACCTAAAAACTCCTATTGTGGCCCACATCAATATCTATTTTCCTCAATTTTGAACTCCCATCCAACCTCTACACCATTAAACTAGATTAACGGCTTAGATTCCTCCTCAATCATCTCAATGGACCCCACCTAACTTTTGTTGCACAACAACAATATCCACAAGCTTCTATACACGACAACAATATCCGCAAGCTTCTATACATGAGATCGAAACCGTCCACAATCTCCGCCTTCTTATCACCTTGTGGAAACCTATTACATCTGAACCTTTCATCCTAGCCATTCCTTCACTCCTCATCTAACACTCCTATCACAACAC
Source organism: Magnolia sinica (assembly GCF_029962835.1). NCBI lineage: Eukaryota > Viridiplantae > Streptophyta > Magnoliopsida > Magnoliales > Magnoliaceae > Magnolia > Magnolia sinica. The sequence continues at coordinate 4,620,065 of NC_080584.1, read as the reverse complement.
AACTTCGCAACTAGTTGCCAAGTCTTTTGGCTTTGTTTTTAAGCCCTATGCACGTGTTATCTTTAGAAAATGAGAGAGGAATCAGAAACATAAGAGAGAAAGAGGGAGAACGAGAGAAGAGGGGATCGAGAAGACCAGCGAGTTGCCAACTCGTTGGAGTTTGCTAGCCTCCAACCACAGTTGTGGGACGCTCTGTAGGAAGGAACTTGAAAGAAGAAGAGAAGAAAAAATAAAGAAGAAGATAAGAACAAGTATGAGGTGCAAGCGAGTAGACTCGGTGAGTCACCCGCTGATCCTTCAAATTTGATCGGGTCTAGGGTTTTAGTCAGCCCATTTACATCATGTAACAGACAAATCCTATCCAACTGGACCGATTCTAGCGTGCAAATCTAATTTTGTTCATGATCGTTACATCAAATCAGATTCATATTAGATTTTGTTATCCAAAGAATAATCCTACCAAAATTCATTCCTATATCAGAGTGTTTTATCATTACAATAGGTATGTGATTTTTCTAGTTGAAAATCCTATGTTGACATATAAATTGATATGATTATTTGTTACGTATTAAATTTATTTAATTATTGTCAAATAGTTGTAGATTATTTTATTTAATTCTTGGTTACATATTGTATGGATAATTTATTTGAGTCGTTAATTGACTTCACTTTACTATTGTTATGTGGTTCTATGGCAGTGATTTCCTCATTATTACATGATGAAGAATGTATTTGAATTTACGAATGCTTTGCCCCAAAAGGATCATCGTGTTATTTGTTTACGAGTGCTCTACCCTAAAAGGATTATTATGTTATCTTTGTTACTGGTGCTCTGCTTTAAAAGGATCATTACATTATTTTGTTGTGAGTGCTCTACATAGAATCATTCCTAAAAGGATCGGCATGGTACGGGTGCTCTATCTAAGGTCATTTTCGAAAGGATCGATATTGGTGCTCTCCCTGGGTGATTCCCTAAAAAATATGCTCACACGGGTGCTTTGCCTTAGGTATTTACCATAAAAGTTTATTCACGGGTGCTATGCCAGGTTATTCCCTGAAAGGAACAAAACCGGTGCTTTGTCGATGGTCATTCCTTGAAAGAATCAACACACATGGGTGCTCTATCCTGGATTGAACCAAAAAAGATTTTGGATAATTGTTGTTCACAACCCCAACTATAAGGTCGCGATGTAGTAATAATCTTGGTGAGACCGAGGTCGAATCCACATGGAGTAATCTTGTGTGTTTTCTGAAAGCAACTAGAAGAAGAACTAGAAAAAGATGAACACCTAAACTAAAATATTTGAGAGTAATTGTGAGAGATTTAATGAAAAACTTAAGAAATTCAAAGGTGGGAAACTAGGGTTTCCAAGGATCCACTCGTAGAGATCAAGGAGATGTATACTTAATTCATGGACATAATTGAAATCAGTGTCTCATCTTATCCAATTGGAAGATATCTCAGTAAAATCAAATCTGAACTTCCTTTGACTTAATTCTCATTGAAAGAGCGGTATAAGAACTAGAAGTGATTCCATCACAAAACCATGCCCATGAGACAATGGTTCACAACAGGATTTACCAATCCCACAATCCATCTGAGAGAATTGTGAAAGTTAGGGAGGATTCCATCATCCAACCATGCCTAAGGGACGATGGTGAATAACAGGATTTCCTAGACCTACAATCCCAAAACATAAAAGAAACATATTCAAATATATTGCAGATCCATTGTAATTTGAGTTATAACAAACCATTAAAAACTAAAAGTATTCCTTATAATCAAACTAAAATCAAAGAGAGTTTAATATAAATATGAATAAAAGTAATAGAAACATCCTATCATGCTACAATCTTCACATCTTAGCCCTAGCTAAAAGGTTTAGCTAACCATAAACATAATTGAAATAGAATCTCTTAAGAAAAACATAAAAAACAACCAAGGAAAATGAAGAAAAACTCTTGGCGACGGCTTCTCCATGCTTTTGCTCCACTCAAACCCTAGATAATGCCTAGGGACGTCCTATGCACTCCTATTTATAATTTTGCAGCACCTCCTTTTGCACCGACTTGGAAAAATCTAAAAACTACTTCAAATTTACGTATTTTTCCAAAATAGACTTCAATCTATGCAATTTTATAGAATGACCAAACGTTTCAGAATATGCTTCTTAAGGACACTTTAAAGAATATGCCTATTTTCAAGACAATTTTAGGATTCCTTTTCTTCACTTCAAATATTTGATTTTCTTCATTCCTCACTTAGTTTTCTTGGATCTTTAGCATGTGAATTCTTCAATCTTGGCCTTTTAAGATCCACCCCTCTCCTTGGTGATTTTTGAGCATCAAATCCATGCTTTTAGCACCCTTTTCAATCCAAGTTCTTAAATTCACCTTGTGATACAAACACGATTAAAATAGAACATTAAACATTATTATGTTCATAAAACCAAGTAATAGATGGGATCTAATATACAATATTTGACCCGCAACAATTGTCTTATCTTATATTGTTATTATTAATACCAAATTGTTACTATTGATATGTAAAATGCCAATTCAATTCTTATAATTGATCACGTTTATTTTATTGATATATATATATATATATATATATATATATATATATTGGTGTTATCATAAAATTTTTAATTTTGGGAATGATGTGACCTTATGAGCCGTCACGCTCATACTCATATAGATTGTTTTATAGAGTTTGTATATGAAGAGGCAGGTGGGAAAGATTGAAGACATTTTCCTTTTGTTTATTTGAAAATTAATTAAAATTCAATGTATTTTGTTATTTTTTTAATGTTTTGAATATGAATATAATTAAAGATTTAAGGATTAATTAGTGGACGTTATTTAATGACAATAATTATTATCCTTTTATTTGCTTTGATTGCCTTGAAAATGCATGTAAATAACGATGTATATTTTGTTTAAATTCAACTCAATGTCCGGGAATTCGGATTTGGGCTTCCTCATATAGTAAATTTTTGGGCGTGACAAGTGTTGCTTAAAAAGAACAATAGTCACCACCATTTTAAAAAATACGCTGAACAAACGTTTGAGAGTGCGGCCGCCATTTCTTCACTATGGTTACGGTGATCGATGGTGTGGGAAACTTTCAGTACCCCATAGTCTTTTTGTGGGCCCATCATGATGTGTGGATACAATCTACATCGTGAATTAGGTATGAATCATAATGTACAGTAAACATAAAAAAAATATAGTTGTCCCAAAATCAGGTGGACCACATTATTCCAAAGTAACGCACCTAATGAACTAATTGGATTGCATATATACCAATGTGGATTAGGCAGTGTGGAGCTCACCACCCTCGGTGCCGCTTCGGTGGGTCCATGGATCCACTTAGATGGGTGGATCCTTGAACATGGGCCCCACCTTAATGTATGTGCCTTACATGCATTTTGATGCATGGCTCATTTTAGAGCATAATCTTAAAAATGAAGCAGATTCAAATCTTAGGTGGACCACACCACAGGAAGCAGTGCTGATTGACCATTGAAAACTTCTTGTGAGCTACAAAAGTTTTGGATCAGGTTGATATTTGTGTAGTCCCTTCATTCAAGTTTTTGTGACCTTATCATCAGGTTGGATGGAAAATAAACATTCTGATGACCCTACGGAGTTTTTAATGGTAGGTTTTCGATCAATACTGTATCCTGTGGTGTGCTCCGCACCTAAGATTTGGGTCCACTCCATTTTTTGGGATACGCTCTACAATGAGGTGTCAAGACGGATGGACAACACATACATTAAGATGGGTCGTATAATTGGGGATACACCGGCCTCGTGGTGCTGCGCCCATCACCCTCAACGAGTGATGCGGTAATGTAGCAAGACTTGATTGGTGGGGGTGTATGTTGTCAGAGACGTGCTGAGTAAGGGAGGAGGATTGCCCTCCCAAGCTTTTCGCAAGAATTCCTATTACGGGAAGCTAGTTGGGCCCACCATGATATCTTTTTTTTTGGAAAATCCACCTTACTCATATCTTTTTTCCCATCATGATAGAATATGGGCTTAAAAATGATGTAAATCCAAAACTCAAGGGAGCCGCAAAATAGAGGATTGAACGTCCACTATTGAAACATTCTTGTAAAGTTTGAATAAAGATAATTTTTGTGTTTTCAGTTCATCCAAGTATGGATGATTGTGTGAACGGTATGGATGGCATATAAACATTACAGTGGACCCTAGGTAAATTTCAACGGTAGGCATTTACATACCCTCGTTTTCTTGGGGTGCAACTCACTTGAGTTTTGAATTTAATTGCATTATTTTTGAGTCAACGTCCTAACATGATATGGGAAAAGGATGGATGGAGTGGATTTCTCACAAACATCACGTTAGCCCCACAGAAGCTTCCCATAGGAAGTTCCTACAAAGACTTGGCAAGGAATCCGTGCTGTTGGGAGTAGATTAGTTGCAGTCCCGGCCTCACCCAAGTAGGTGCGGCCCTTGATGTGAGAAAAACTTAATGCATGTATTCTATATTCACACTTTTCATCTATTTTTTTAGTTTTTTTAAGACATGAGTAAGAAAAATGAAGTAGATCCAATTCTCAAATACCATACCATGGGAAAAAAAATAAAATAGTGCTTGACCATTAATGGGCCATGAATTTGATATTTATTTTTCTCCGTTCATTTTTTTTTTACACACACACACACACCCTCACACACTCACGCTAGTGGAATTTCACCACCAATGGGTACTCGAACCCATGACCAGGAGTTGAAACTCTCTTCATCTAGCTTTATGTGACCTCAAAAGGTTGGATGGAAAATAGACATTATAGCAGACATTAGAAATTTTTAATGATGGTATGTTCAATTATCACTGTTTCCTGTAGCATGGTTCACTTGAGAGTTGGATCTTCTTATTTTTGGGCTCATGCATTAAAATAATCAGAAAAAGTAGACAGGGGCGTGGATATGAAATAAATACATTAATGGCATGTTTGGTCCGTGGAATTGAATGGTATTGAATTGTATTAGATGGGATTAACATCGTTATTGTACCATGATTACAGGTATAGAAATACCATGTTGCAGCTATCCAATCCCATGTTTTCTTTTGTTTTTTTATTTTTTAAATTTTTTTTTTTTTTAAAATTTTTACACATGTACGCTAGTGGAATTTCACCACCTATGGATGCTCGAACCCTTGACCGGGTGTTGAAACTCCTAAGAGTCTACCATCATGTTTGGAATATAAAATTTATGCCACCGGGAAACACGAATTAAACCAAATCATGTTTGTTGGACCATGAAAAATACGGTGCACCATGATACTGAGGCGTGTATAGTGATACTCAGGTGAGCACTGGGCGTTTTGTTGCCTTGCGCAGCGTCCCATACTTGCAGGTTCTAAGGAGTAGGCTACGCACAGTGCTACTCTGGCGAGTATCCATGATACTCAAGTGAGTATGGAGGTTTTGCTGCCTTGTGCACACACGGCCGCCTTGTGACCCCAAAAAGGGTTTCAATGGTAGATGTTCAATCGTCCACTGGTTTTTGCAGTGTGGTTCACTGGATAGTTAGATCTGTCTTATTTTTAGTCTCAAGCCTTAAGATAAACTCGCTGAATGGATGGACAGTTTGGATATAACATATACCTCATAATCAGACCCACGAAACTTGCTGACGTCAATATACCGACTATATAACTGGCGTGAGGTACACCAGCCAATCCGCTTCCCACTCAGCGAGTATCCCTGAAATTGAGGCGAATATTGACGATTTGTTGTGTTGTGCGCACTCAACTCCGCTAATTCAAAGTTATAAGAAAGGACTATGTACGGAGCTACTCTGGCTAGTAACCGTGGTATTTAGGCGAGAACTGCCGATTCGCTATCTTGTGGACGCACGGCCCCACTAATTCGAAATTCTAAGAAGATAAAGATGATGCACGGTATTACTCTGACGTGTACCTCTCATACTCAGGCGAGTATCACCGTTTCGTTGCTTTGTGCGCGCAGCGGCCCTAGTTGCAAGTTGGAAAGGAAGCATGTTGGGACTTACCCACGTGAGGAAAGACTCGGTGGTGGGGCCTACCATGATGTATGTGTTTTATCCATGCTGTATGTTGATGCAGAAATCTTGTGCGCCCTTCTTGGATCCGTTACCTGCACAGGAAGGAGACAATGGAGACCCTGGCTAGAGCCGGGGACCCTCTAATGCCAAAGTAGGGACTAGGATCGTGTGGAAGGGTTTTGGAGAGAGTGTTTTGCATACCTTTCACCATTGAAATCTTTGATATTTATAGGAGGGAGAGGATCCCATTGTGCCAGGATTCTCTTCCTGGTATTTTGGAGATTCGATGTCAATCCGATTTAAGACTTTAGCCGATCCTGAGATCCTCGGGATCGGGGATCTTTTTCCTGAATTTCAGAAAGGTGTTTCACTTTACACAATTTCTCCCTTTCTCGGTAGATTTTACCGATTGAATCGGGCCTGGTCGACTCTATTGATAAATGAGTCTCGGCTATCTATATAAGGTTGAGCTACCTGCCTTCTATCGGATGAGACGAAACCGATTCATAATCGGTGCGCCTTCCTAATCCAATAAAAGACTCTGTAGCCGTCCCAGGGATAGGTCGGTTTTATTGTAAGACCCGTATCCTATACTGTATCGTTCCGTAGGCTTTCGCGGTCCTCTCGGTCGGAATCCGGCGACCCGCGATATGTTATCGGTAATTGCAGGTGATCTTGAGTCGCGTCCAGTATATCTGAATTGGCTCGACTCGAAACTTATACCGTCATGACCGCATTGTCGCCGCGGTTCCAACTCCGCGTCTCGTGTGCTAATCCGACACTTAGATCATAAGTTGTGAACCGCGCATGATAATGGTCGTGGACCACGCATTGCGGGACCCACCTATCCATATTGCATATTTCCTTAGCAACTATCATCATGAGGATGATGTCACCGTAGGGGTGACATCACCCTAGCTATAGCCCCTATCCCATAGCCCTAGGCATGCTTTTACAACTCATAATGACCTTAGCTCATGCCTCCCTTACAACTCATGATTGCCTACTTAGAAAAGCAATCATTTCTCCTTTCTTTCTCTCTTATCTCTCTCCCTCCCTCTTTCTTTCTTATTTCCTAGCAAGAGAGAGCTCCCAACGTCTATTAGAGCTCTCCATTTCCAACCCTTTTGCAAGGTCTCCACCCCTAAATTCAACCCTCCAAAATCAATCTCAACCATTGAATTTTATTCCCTTAGAGCTCTAGATCACATTGGTGGAAGAAGAAGTCCAAGATCTAAGGTGGGTGCTTCTCTCTCTCTCTCTCACTCTCTCTCTCTCTCTTTCTTTTTCATTTTTGTGTGATGTGTGACCCACTTGGATGGACCCCACCTTGATGTATGTCATATCCAAACCGTCCAAGTCATGTGGACCCTACCTTATAGATGATGAGAAAACACAAATATCAGACCCATTAGGTGGGCCACGTTCATCTGGGATCCACCTTGATAGAACATGGGCCACGTACATGTGGGACCCATCATGATGTTTTGTTTATACATGCCGTCCAGCGTCCCTGGACGCTGGACGTGAAGCTCCCTATGGCTAACATGGAGTGCGTGTACTGACATGAATGTGTACTAGCAAGATAAATAAATAAATAAATAAATATATATATATATATATATATATTTTAATTTTCGGGTGGGCCACACATACAGGCCTCACCTTGATGCATTAATTTAATCCACGCCATTCATTCCATTCTCCAGATCATTTTAGGCGTTGAGCCGAAAAATGAAGCCAATCCGACTTTCTGGCGGGCCATAGCATAGAAAATAGTGGTTCTCACCGTTTAAATCCGCTTTGACGTTTCGGCACACTAAAAACATACTTGATATTGGGCTCTTTTGGACGGTATTGAGCCATGAAATCCAATGGGTGGGTTGGATCTTCTGGATACGGGCCCCACCTGGGAAAAACCTCAGAAAAATAAGTTTTCTAAAAAAGAAAAAAAATATAATATGTATAAGCAACAACGCCTGCTATTGCATTGTCAGCAGCGCAAGACGCTGCTACGCCGTGGACGAAGGATGCTGGGAAGGTGGGCGCCACCGTGATGTGTGTAGAACATCTACACCGTGCATATGTTGGGTCCCCTTTAACCAGTGGGTCACCCCAAAAATTAGCCATATACAGATCTCAGGTGGTCCACACCATCTTCAATCATGTGAAGATATGTTAAACCATATAAAAGCATTTACTGGGGTCCACCTGAGGTTTGGATACACCTGAAACTTGGTCTGACCCCTTAATCTAGTGGGACACACATAATGGATGGGTTGGATTTGTGAACTACAAATTGGTGGGCCTAATAAATAATTTATGAATGTTAATGGAGGGTAACACCCTCAACTATGCTGCGTGGTGCAGCGTCCTGCGCTGCTGGATGCAAGGGGCTAGGGACCGTGGTCCCAGCCACGGTGATGCATGTGTTTTATACATGTCGTCCATCCATATTCTGTTGGGACGGTGGGTCCCACTGCTGTTGACATCAGCAAGGTCTGTGGGACCACGTATGATGCATGTATACCCACACAGTCAGCCCATTTGGTGGGACCTACCAAATGTATTTATTTTATTTACACCGTCCCTGATGTATGTGTTATATCAGCACCGTGTGGGGCCACCTCGATGTGTGCGTCTGTCCAGGCCGTCTAGAGCCTGGGCGTTATGCTTATATTAAATGTAATATTAATATATTATATTATATTACATTAATAAAATATATGCTAATATATTATATATTATAATAATATTATATATGTGGTGAGGGTGGGCTCTACGTGGGACCCAGCTCTGCCCCTTTTAATGCATAAAAGCTACACAGCAGCAGCTATATATATATATATATATTGTATTGTATTGTATATATACATAAGGGTGGGCCCTACGTGGGACCCACCTTCGTTGTTCTTTAATGCAGCATTAGCTGCATGTACAGCAACCCTGTGACGTGTAAACCTGCTGCTGTATACGGCAGCAAGTCTCGTGGGTCCCACCTCTTCCATCCATGCCGTCTATCTATGGGACCTACCATAATTCATGTGTTGTATCCAACTGTCCAACCATTTGAGATATCATTTTATGGTACAGGGTTAAGAATGAGTCAGATCTAAAGTTCAAGTGGTCCCCACCATTTAAATAGTGGACAATGACATCCACCGTTCAAACTTCTAAGGGCCACAGTAGTTTGTTTTCACTTCATCTATCACTATGTTAACTTATGAATAGGTTAGATTGTAAATACATTACGGTGGGCCACACCGTGATGTGACCAGCCCTTTGATCAGGTGAACCACACCGTAAAGAAATAGAGGGATTTAAACGTCTACCCTTGAAACCTTTTGCGGGCCACAAAAGTTTTGGATCAATATAAGATTTGTTTTTCCCTCTTAATCCAGGTCTTTATGACCTTATGATTATATTGGTTGGGAAAATGAACCTTATAGTGGGCCCTGTGATTTATTTAACCATGAAAATTATTATCTCCATTGCTATTGCGATATGGTCCAAATGATCCTTCAATATAACTCATTTTTTTTAAGAAATTTATAGGACCCGTTGTTGGGGCCCACCTTGATGTGTATAAGGTCTGTTGTCGAGGCCCATCTTGATATATATAAGGCCCATTATTGAGGCCCATCTTGATGTATTTGTAGCCCGTTTGTTGAGGCCCGATTTGATATACATAAGGCCTATTGGTGCGGCCCAATTTGATATACATGAAGCCCATTGGTGTGATCCATCATGATGTATTTTGGCCAATGGGTGGGATCCGCCCGTTTGTATTGTTAAGCCCATGCAATGAGGCTCACTCGATATATGAGGCCTAGTATTGAGGCTCATGCAATGAGGCTCATATGATATATTTAAGGCCCAAGTGCAAGGCCCACCTATTGTATATTCGAGGCCCGATGTGATGTAAATGAGGCCCATCATGATTGTATGTGAGGCCATGCACCCACTATATGTTTGGCCCTATATAGGTCACTCCTTGGGAGTAATGTTGGTTAGATGTCCACATTAATGTGCAATGATGGTTAGATGTCCTCATTGTGACCTTCCCTTAGGCTTTGTTTGGCCTATTCACACCATTCTCTAGGTGGGTTACCCCAAATAAGTGTGCCCCATTCGCCATAGACGGATGGCTCTATGCCATTAGATTCGATATAACCACGGCCGTGGGCCGATCTTTATATTATGGTTGATCAGCTGTCCATCTATGGACCCCGCCTTGTTTACATGCTGATTGTCGGTGCCATTATCGATGCTGATTATTAGTGCCGATTGTCGAGGCCAATTGATAAGGCCGATTCCGATTGTCGAGGCCCATTATGATGTATTTAAGGCCCATGGGACGTGGCCCATTGTGATATATTTCAGGCCCATATGATGAGGCCCGACTTGATGTATATTAGGCTCGTGTGAGCGGTCCATTGCGATGTTTATTAGACTCGTGATATGCGACCCACTTGATGTACATGTGGCCCATGAGTGAGGCCTATCGTGATGTGTATTAAGCTCTTGAGTGAGGCCCATGATGTTGTATATTTGGCCCTTGTGTGAGGCCATGAGTCCACTGCATGTTAGGCTCTATATGGGTCATTCCTTGGGGGTAATGTTGGTTAAATGTCTACATTGTCGAGGCTGATTGTTGATGCCGATTATTGATACCGATTATGAGTATGTGATAGCATAGCATCATGATACATGCCCATACGCATCATCTGCATGTTTGATATGAGATGTGGTTGACCGTTGCATATGCTATGGGGCAGGTTATTCATGGGACTCCCTAATGGGTGGAGTTGCCCCACATGAGCGCACGGTATGCGCAGGATCGATGCATGATTGGACTGTGTGACTCATGCATCTCGCATTGTGTGATTATGATTACCATACGTCCTAACAACATCAGGGTTGTAGCCTCCACATGCATATCGTGGATGGCCAGATGAGACATCAAAAATCTGTTTTACATGTGGTGTTATAGATATCCTTGGATGAAAGTCTCAGAACCCTCTTGGTTCCAGAGGTTGCTCTAACGTCTAGACTAAGTGGATGCACGAGCGCATGAGGGCTGTATACCGATAGGCTGTGTCTTCCACTGTGTCGTGGTCGGTTGAAAGGGGTACGGCCTTACCTACCCGAAAGGAGGGGGCAATGCTAGGCTGAGTCTGACCAGCTCGAGGAATGGGTCTGCTATCGACGAGCTGGGTGCGATATTGGCAGACGGATAGTGTGGTCTCTTCCACCCACCTTGTTACGCGTGATGGGGCGGCAATCTAGTTTGAAGTGTAATAGACCCCAGTGATTCCCCAAAGTAACTTTACTGATTTGTGGACTTATTAAGCAGGGGTTGTATACTCATTCAATCATTCATTCACTATCCACTCGGGCTGGTGGTGTGTAACTATTTGTTACGTGTACCTTTGCATGGCCAGGATTTTGGTTGGGCGCGCGACTAACCTGAGATCAGGAGTTTACCACATTGGGTCTGACTATCTAAATTTAGGTATGAGACTGGTTTGAATAGGAGTCCTTTGTGGGGGAGCCCGTAGCATGGTCATTTCATTCGCACCGCATATTACATTGCATCCACAGTACTTAGCATTTTGGGTTATTATGCTTATGCATTTATACGGCCTAAATACGACTGACGGTATTCGTGGACTCATTAGGAATTGCATATTGCACTACATCATCAGCATATGATATCTGGCTTGTTGTTTCCGCACTACATATCTAATCTACATTGCTTCATCAGTATATGATATTATTTTTATTATATTTCTGCATCGCATAGCCTGGATAGGGCTGATGGTATTTATGGGCCTATTAGTATATTTTTGCTTACTCTGATTTCTCTGATATTGCTTACTTAACACTTACCTTGTGCACACACTTTCACCACACACTGAGCTTTCTATAAGCTTATGTACGATAGATGTGTGCAGGTGGCGTTAGGTTGTAGCAGCATTGAGCATGGAGCATGCAGCGGTTTTCTGGAGCTTTGATTTTGACATATGTATTTCCCTTTCAACATTGTATTCAAATGATTATATTAGTGGATATGTGATGATGATGTTGCCTTTATGATTTGGGTATACTTGTGGTTATGCTTTTTACAAGTTAAATGTACAAAAAAATAATCCTCCTTGTAGGATGTCAGGATTGGGACTTGGCGTATGGATGCTGGGAGCCGAGAATGGGGTACTATGAAGGCTGTCGGCACCGGGTTCGAAAATCGGGATTCCTATGAGTCCGATTTCTGGGTTTGGGACGTGACATTTATGGTCAGTCGTGTGGCTTTTGAGCATTGGGCCTTAGTCAGCCTATTTGGATGTTGCTTTCTCGTTTGTCGAGCCAACTTTGTGCACCTCAAATATTCTTACCTAATGGCTTAGGAATTTTGCAAGCCTCGGTATGGATTGGTTCCATGAAATCCTAGCTAAGTCTCTCCTTTAGGCTTTGGGCATACGTGCCTCGGTCATGCTTGTTGGCTCGGGAGCCCGGGCCATGTCTGTAGAGTTAGTCCATTCTATAGATGAGTCTCTAGACTTGTATTATTTTTCCCAAATAGTAAGCCCCCTACTTTTTGCATCTCCTATGCTAAAGAGTAGAGAGTTGTTGAGTCGGCTTAAGTTAGGACTGACTTTATAATGGAGCATTTATTGCTTGTACGACAACTAGCATAGGTGTTGAGGCGAACTATATCATCCCAAACACATGCCGGTTCATTAATTAAGGCCGCAGGAGCGGAAAGCCGCTAACACGTCTTTTCGCCTTATGAGAGCTAGACACGTGGTGAAAAAACTCTCGCGTCGCCCGAAGCGTGCCACGTGTCGGGCGGGGGAGTCAAAGCAGGCGTCGATTTGACTCTTCCTTAAATGCTCTTGTCACGTGGCAGGGCTATAAAAGGGGGAACGAGACGTTGGGCTCCCATTTTCGCGCTTTCGCCTTTCTCGCCATTTTAGATTCTGCCTCCTGCTCCCACGTTCTGCTTTCTCTTCCGCCACTCCTGTCTTCGGTGAGTTTTTTAAACTCTCTCCCTCCCTTTTACTTTCAGTTGTAGTGACAATGCAAGAGTCCTTGAGCCCCCGGGAGGGAGCTTTCGGTGACGAAGGTGAAGCGAAACATTTTTGGGATGTTTTGGAATCACCTTCGCTGCTGGTGGAGATGACCGTGGATGCCGATATTGCCTTCCTTCACTCTGAAAGGATGGCGGGATCTTTAGTGGAGCGCCTAGTTCTAACGGGTTCATCTCGCAGAGGGGCATTGTTGATGATTGCCCCTGGCAGGCCCAATCCTCCTTAGGAGGAATCAGAGGAGGAAGAGGCTGAGATGGCTGAAGGAGTTAGTGAGTCGGTCGTTACCCGAAAAAGGGCAAGTGCCGCTATATCATCAGCCGAGGGAGAGGAGGCGGAGGGTGAACGAAAGGGTCCCGTTCCCTCGGTTTTGACCGAGGTAGAGTTGGATAAGATCAAGGCCGGGTACCATGTTCCGGACTCGCTCATTCTTCGCCTCCCTCTCCCAAATGAGTTACCCGACCGTCCCCCTGCCGGGATGGTCGCGATTTTTCAGGTCGCTTTGCAGTGTGGCTTACGTCTGCCTCTCTAGGGGATAGCTTGGGATTTGCTTTCTCGACTCCGAATAGCGTCTGGGCAGATAGTTCCGAACAGGTGGAGGGACTTGTTCGGATGCGCATTGTTGTGGACTGAGATGGAGCAGCCCTCACTGACTGTCGATGAATTTCTCTATCTGTATCAAGTACGGCCGAGCCCGCAGCAGCTCGGCTAATATTTTTTGTGTGTTTGGTGGAATAAGGGCAGTTCTTTGATAACTGACCCTTCTACTTCTAATAAGCATTGAAGAGATAGGTGGTTCTGGGTGTGTGGTTGCTGGGAGACCGCCGAGCCTGGGCCCATCGCCTCTCGCGTTACTTAGGTTTTCTCCCAAGCAGGTGACTTTGAGTGTGCGCTTTTCTCCACCCATCCAGAATCTAAGTCTTTGAGTCTGACTGTGTATGTTTCGCAAATATTCCCTGGTGAAGGACAATCTTGGAGTCGGCGCTCTAGCTCGGATCAAAGATCTGAAGGCGCTAAGTCCGGAGTGAAGGTCTTAGAAGAGGTTTCTCCAGCCGGAACGTCTTTTTGAATTGGGGGGCTGTTGAGCCAGGACCTATTGCGTAGTCGGTTCCGGAGCAGAGAAGGGAAGAGCCCTCAAGAGGGGAGACGACTCAACAAGAGGTGTCTGTCTTCCAACGGGTCATTAAGGACATGCTCCCCTAGGCGATCTTCCATGGGACTTTGCTGCCCTCTTCGAAACTCCCTCGAGGTCGTCTCTCTCCCATATGGCGAAGACGCTTCTCAGGGTAAGAACTGAACTTTGCGCTTGCTTTGTCGGTTTTCTTAGGCATGACTGACCTTTGATTTTCCTTTTGTAGTTTGTGCCTTGTATGCTCAGGGCTTGCTCGGATCTGATCGACGTCCAGAGGCGGGCTGGGGAAGCTGAAGAACAACTGGCTACTGCCACGACTCGGCTTAACATAATGACTGACAACTTGGGAGTTGCCAGGTAGGCTCTCGAGGGGGCCACTGCCGAGAGTGATCGTTTGGCCTCACAATTGAAAGAGGCCCAGGAGGAGAGCTGGCAGAATTGCTAGGCTTATGTCTCTTCTGAAGAGAAGTTAACTCGGCTTAGGGCCAAGGCTAAGGTTGTTATTGCCCATGCCAAGGTCCAGGTCGTAGTGGCTTATCTTGAATCCTGTGTGTATTTGGACCAGCGGGACAACTTATTTCAGGATGGCTATGCCAAGTGTATGGAACTGATGAAGTTGTCCTTCCCCAAACCTGATCTCTCGGGATTCGACGAGGGTGGCTCTGGGTCTGACGGCCCGGACGTTGAGGCAGCTGCATCTCCTAGTACAGCAGCGGCTGGTCTTGAGGTTAGTACCGAGGCTGCTTCTGAGGCGGCGCCAATGGTTGCTTCGAGTGGCGGCAGCAGCTGAATTCGAGCCACCTCCCACGTCAGTCCTTGGTGAATCTTGAAGTTAATTTTGGATTGCAAAGCATCAAGCACTTCAAGCACACCAATCTTCAAGCCAGTCTCAAGAGCATCTGCAACCCGGGGAGGCGGGGGGGACGTCGCTTATCTCGGCCGACTCTTTTCTTCATCTTTTCTTGTAACTTTACTGATGTAACCCCACGACAGGAACTAATGTAATCCGATGTAAAACTATACTGATGAATGACTATACTTGATTTTCGCATTCATTTGACTTAATTTACATGCTTTTCATTCTTTACTCGTCTGATAGTAGAAATTAATCAATTGCTCTATGGCCGACCTAGGGGTAATAATCTTTAAATGCTCGGCATTCCATGGGTGGGGGAGTAATTTTCCAGTTAAATCTTCCAACCAATATGTTCCAGGTCGGATGATGCCCGAGACAACATAAGGTCCTTCCCAATTGGGTCCCATTGTGCCCTCACCAACCTCCTTTGTGTTTAGGAACGTTTTTTGGAGGACCATGTCCCCAACTCGGAACTGTCTAACCTTGATTTGGGCATTATAGAGCCGAGATACTTGTTGCTGTCGAGCTGCTATTCCCAGCCGAGCCATTTTCCTTTGTTCTTTCAAGAGGTTGAGTCCGAGAGCCAGCAATTCTTCGTTGTCTTATTCGTTAAACAAGCTGACTCGAGCAGATGACATTCCGATCTCGACCGGAGTGATGGCTTCTGATCCATACGCAAGGAAGAAAGGAGTTTCTCTTGTGGCTGTTCGAGTGGTGGTTCGGTACGCCTATAGTATTTTAGGAAGTTCTTCAGCCCAAGCTCCTTTAGATCGGTCAAGTTTGGTTCGGAGATGCTGTTTGATGATCTTATTGACTACTTTGACTTGCCCATTCGTTTGAGGATAATGGGGAGACGAGTAGACATTCCTTATTCCGAGATTGTCGCACATCCCTTGGTATTGCTTATTATTGAACTATTTTTCGTTGTCAGTAACAATGGTTCGAGGTATCCCGAATCGACAGATAATATTTTTTCAAACAAAATCTGTGATATTTTATTCAGTTATATTGGCCAATGGTTCGGCTTCGGCCCACTTAGTGAAGTAGTCCACCACGACAACAGCGAACTTGGTCTGACCCTTCCCTAAAGGGAGTAGTTCGATGATGTCCATCCCCCACTGTGCGAAGGGCCATGGACTGGCCATAGGGGTCAGTTCCTTAGGTGGTTGTCGTGGAATGACTGTGAATCATTGGCATTTGTCGTAACTTTAGACAAGCTTACGAGCGTCATGCTGAATGGTCGGCTAGTAATACCCTTGTCACAAGACCTTGTGCGCAAGCGATCGTCCTCCCGAGTGATTTTCGCAAATCCATTCATGAATTTCTCACAGTACATAGTTGGCCTTGTCATGCCTTAGGCAGCGTAGCAAAGGGGTAAAAAACCCTTTTTATATAGTACATCATTGAGTATGGTATAGCGGGAAGCTTAGATTTTCAGCCGTCGGGCCTCGGTGCGATCCTCAGACAACTTTCCACTGTCTAGATATTGGATGATCGGGTCAAACCAAGTAGGTTCCAAATCGATCGAGTGTACGGTCAGGCTAGGCGAGTCGTCGATACTTGGCTCAACGACGTACTCAATTGGAATAGACCTGAGTATATCGTCTTCATCGGCAGAGGCAAGTTTTGCCAATAGGTCGGCATTAACATTTTGTGCTCGGGGGATCCATATGACAGTACATTGTTGAAAACCGTCAATCAACTCTCTGGCTTTCTTTATGTAGGCTTCTAACTGCTCTTTATGTGTTTGATACACCCTGGTAACCTGATTGATGACCAACTGCGAGTCACTGAATACCTTGAGATGAGTAACACCCAGATTGGTTATTAATCGAAGGCCAAGCAATAAGACTTTATATTCTGTTGTACTGTTTGAGGCTTGAAATCCAAGTCTTAAGGCATATTGCATATAAGTTTGATCGGGAGTTTCCAGGATGACTCCTGCCCCACTTGCCTTAGAGTTGGATGAGCATCCACAGAAAGCTGCCAGTGTGGTGGGTTTGGCGTTGTGTCGGGAGCTGCAGTCATTGGCTGATTGGTTGACTCATTTACAAGCTCGGTAGGTGGATCGGTTTGTGGGGTGACTTCAACTATGAAGTCGGCCATAGCCTGTCCTTTAATTGTTACCCTTGGCTTGTATTCCGCAACAGCCTCCGTAGTACCCCATTCTCGACTCCTGAGGTAGGTTCCGATCCTGGGATCCTACAAGGAGAATTTTCATAACAATATAATCACTTCCAATGCGAGCATACCCAAGATCACAGCAAGTACATCTGAGAATAACAAAGGCACACATAACAAAATCCACTAAAAATTTGAACTTTTACAATCATCCAAAAGGTCCAAAAGGACATACATGAGGATAAAAGGAAAAGAGAGAGAAATCAGCAACACTGGAGTCCTCACTGCTCAACTCTACTCCACGCTCTGCTGCTACGGCGCCTACCTAGAGTCTCCTGCACGTATCAATCGTGCATAAGCTTATAGAAGCTTAGAGGGTGGTGTAAGTGTGTGACAATGGTGCACAGAAGAATAGTAGGAGGTATAAGGAGAGAAGCATAATCAATGAACATATCACTAGTCTTACCAAGGCTTACCATGAATGTGATGCAATAAGTAATGAGTGCCATACCAAGGCAATGTATGAAAGGGGGGCTTGTACAGCCAATGCTAATGCGATGTAAGTAATGTCAGTGCTCATATCCAAACCATAAGTTAAGTACATTTTCAATCATAAGGAAATCACCGGGGTCCATTACACTGCTAAATGACTGCCGCTCTGCAGACCTCGCACAGTCAAACGAGCGTAAGAGACCTCACTACCCGCCTGTGGACAACCAATCACCAACAAGGCCTGAAGGTAGCGGACCCATTTACGAGCTGGTCAGACTCAACCTAGCAATGCCTCCTCACACCAGGCAGGTAAGGCCACACCCCTATCCAACCGACTACATGACAGTGGGAGTCGCGGCCTAACGGTATAAGGCCCTCGTGCGCTCATGTATTCCACCCGGTCACGGCGTTGGAGTAGATCCTTGGTAGCATGGAAGTTTTGGGAATCTCACCCATGGGCATCCTACGCACCCAGTATGCTCAAGTAATATTTCCGGTGTCCACACATGCGGCCATCCACAAATGTCCCTGTGGAGGCAAGGCCCTGATGAAGCAAGGGCGGTATCCTCATGAAATGCGATGCCAATGCATGAGTCACACACACAGATCATGCACAAGTTTTAGGCACTCAATGTGCACAAGGGGAGAAACTCCATCACTGAATGACCACTATACCATGCAATCAATTCATACAGATGATGCATATGGGTCGCAACGATGTAAGTGTGCTACCTGAGGATTATGAAATCGTCTGTCCCAAGGAGGGTCAAGATCTAGGCACATTGACAGGTATTCTAAGAAGAAGAGAAGTCCTCTAGTGGGAGCCCAGTACTTTGGGATGATCCACAAACTAAGAGAGTCAAAATCCTAAGGAGGAACAGTCCTAGCCAGGCCTAAGGTGGGCCTTTAACCACCTATAAGGGCCTCTATGGGCCTACCTTAGGGCCACCAAGGAGGACATCCAACCTCAACTGGGTCCCAAAAGGTAGCCTACTACATATGCAAAGAAAGGTCCAAGGCACAATCAACCCATGGCCTAGTGGGCCATACACTAAGCCCAAAAACAAAGGCAACCTGGTGGGCCCTTAAGCAAGGTTAGGGCCCAACCATAAGGGTCATAGGTTCATTCATTGTGGTGGGCCTAATGGGTAGCCCATTATCCCAACATATGGAAAATTCTTAAATTTTTAACACATGTAAGTTGGGCCTCACATCTCGGCCCAAGTATGGATTTATTATAGTGGGCAAACAAGGGCCCAACTACTTGAGCATTTGGCCCATAAGGCCCATCACAATGACATGGTAAATATAGGACCCAAGGGTTCAATGGGCTTATCAAAAGTTCCAGCCCAACCAAGGCTATAAGGCCCATACTTAACTAAGAGACTAGCCCAAGAAGAATCCTATTTGGGATGGGCCTTTAATCATACACTAATTAAGCCCAAAAAAATAAAAATTAAGATGATAAGATACTGACATAAATCCTCCTCAAATCTAGTGGGCCATATTGCCCCAAAGAACATCTATAGGCAACAGTTATTGGGCTCAATGCCAAATTCCAGCCCACCCAAATTTCTGGGTTGGTTGGAGTTCAGTATTAGAAGTATTTTTTAGTATAATTAATTCTGGATGGCTCACACACATCACTGTGGGCCCCACCAGATGAGAGAGGATATACAGTACATATATGAAATGGGCCAGACTGTTAGAATGCAAGCCCAGCAGTAGCCTAAGGCAGGGATGTCCCATGTGTAGGCAGCCCTATGGGCCTGGGGTATCTGGCCCAAAAATCCACCTAATGTGTTCTAATTAAATAAAAAGGGGGCAATTATGATCGATCCCCTAAGGACCCTACATGGATGGGTGGTGGGACATTCAACACATCAAGGTGGGCCCACGAAGCAGGCTAGATGCCCCAGCCTGGGCGTCCCTGCCTATCAGACCACTTCCAGCCATACCACGGGCAACTCAAATGTATTTTGGGTCTGAAATTTTACAGAGTGATACTTCTATAGGTGGCCTACACCCCCACAAAATTTCAAGGCTTTTGGACACTTAGAAATATTTTAATTTATTTAAATAAAATAGATTATCTAGAAAATCGGACTGACCTGGACGTCCCAACATGGTGGGCCAGTCCGGCCCTTGCCACGGTGTACACAGAGGTCCATTGGCCCTAAAATTTTGTAAGTGGATCCTATAATGGGTGGAACATATCTCCACAAATTGTCAAAATTTTTAGACATATATAAATATTTTAATTTATTTAAAGAAATCAATCTGTCCTAAAAATCGGACTGATCTGGGCACCGTATTGTAATGGGCCAGTCTAGCCACCACCATGGTGTGTACAGGTGTCCATTGGCCCCAAAATTTTGTAGGTGGGTCCTACCATAAGTGAACCACCTCTCTGCAAAATTTTATGATTTTTGGATACTCATAAATATTTTAATTAAATTAGGAATTTCAATCTGTCCAGGAAGAGATGTTGCTGTCCATGCATTGTTTACCCAATAAGGTGGGCCCAACCTTCATCCAAGAGGGGGAAAATGGAGGTTTAGTATTTTTTTCATAAAATAAAGTAAGGTGGGGTCCATAAAAGGGGCCCATCCTTCAGAGAAACTAAGCTGAAGTGTATGTTTTCCCTCCATACATGTGGGTTGGACAGCCCAACAAGGTGGACCGCTCACCCCTATGGGCCTCCTTTTTGGGTACCATATCATGGACCATCTGAGGTATGACCCATCACACCTCATGGTGGGGTCCACACCTTTTCATTACACCCCATACTTATAAAGAAAATAATGACAATCATGATCCAAAAATCCATGCCAAAGATTGAACATGACAATCCATGCAACAGTCCAGGTTTTTGGACAGCAATACATGGCTGGACACATCAGCCTATATCTCAATAATCTCAGCCATAAAAAGGGTGTGTGGCCTTCCTCAGTGGGCCCCACATAAGTCCAGATCACATACTAGAACTAGGACACTTGCATGCATTGATTAAGGTGTCCGATGATCATGGAGTTAGGTGATAAGAGCATCCCACCTTGCTGGATTTTTATTTTTACTTATTTTGGGACATCCAAGGCCCACTATAAATGGGCCACACACACTATCATCCATACATCAGAGAAAAAAGAAGAAGGAAAGAGAGTAATCCGGCCATGAGTGTAGGGCCCCGCCACTAGTGGGCCTTCCCAAGAGTGAATCATACCCACACAACTACATTGATTGTACATGCAACATAAAATCACTACATGCATGATATATAATTGCTATGGATGGTTGGGATGCCATCCCAACATGATCCTTAGGGTCTAGATGACCTTAAGATGGAGTGGATCATTAAATACATCATGATGGGGTCCATGGAGAATGGCCCCATCATGGATCATGACATGCATGTAGGATGGGCCAAAGGACCACATCCATGGGATCAAATGGGATCCCCACCATGGATTGGTGGGTCCCATATGATCCATCTAGAAAGAAAAATAAGATCAAATGGTAGAAAAGAAAATCAACAATTATAATCACCCACCTTGAATCTTCAAGCTACCACCAACACTAGGTACTCCAAGCTCCAAGCTTAAAGGTTCAATGGTCAAGATGAGTTTGTGGTGGCTAGATGGAGGAAGAAAGGAAGGGGAAGTTGCTGGAAATTGGGAGAGGGAGGGCTGAAAATTCTACCATGGAAGAGAAAAATGAGAGAATGAAGGAGGAGAGAGAGGAAGGGAAGGTTGTAAGAGAGTCATCATTGCTCTCCCTCCTTGGTTAGAGAAAGAAATCATGACCTATGATGATACAAACAATGCTTGCTAGGGTAGGTTAGGTGTGGGTAGTGTTTAGGATGGGTAGTGTTTATTCCATGGGAATTGTAGTGTGTGTGGGTGGTGTGCATGGGAACTTGTGCCTGAGAGTGGTCCATATGCTTTTGTACAAAAGTGGGCCACAAGATGAAATGCCCACAACTTTTGATTTATAAGTCGGATGAATGCACAAGATGCGTCGTTGGAATCGCAACGACGATACAAACGAGATAGCATAGGTCTCGAGCCGATCCGAGTCGGGTCGAAGTGACCAGACTCAAGGATAACCGCAAACGCTACCCAAAGGTCGCGGGTTGCGAAATTTAACCGGTAGGACCGCGGGACCAAAAAGAACAAAAAGCATACTCACACACACACATGCACACAAGCGAACTCGGGTCGGGTCTCACAGCCTGTCCTTTAATTGTTACCCTTGGCTTGTATTCAATATCAAATTCATTGATCTCAATTGCCTACTTTGTTAGGCGACCGGATGCCTCTGGTTTCTGGAGAATCTGACGTAATGGGAAGTTAGTGACGACGATAATGGAATGCGCTTGAAAGTATAGCCGTAGTCGTCGTGAAGACACGACTAATACTGGTGCCACCTTCTCTAGAGGGGGATATTAGGTTTCTACTGGGAGCAGTGCTTTGTTGACGTAATACACCGGTAATTGCTTTCCTTCGTGTTCACGTATCAAGGCCGAGCTTACGGCTGCGTCGGAGACCGCCAGATACAACAGAAGGGCTTCCCCAGGCTCAGGATTTGATAACAAAGGTGGAGATCCGAGATATGACTTCAACTACTTAAATGCTACTTCACATTCTTCCGTCCAATCTACCATTTGTCATCCCTTCAATTGTTTGAAGAATGGAAGACATTTATCGGTAGCTTGGGAAATGAAGCGGTTGAGTGCGGCTACCCACCTAGTCAGTCTCTGTATATCTTTGATTATTTTCAGAGATTTCATGTCAAGCATTGCCTTGATCTTTTACGGATTTGCCTCAATTCCTCGTTGGTTGACCAGGAATCCGAGGAATTTACCCGAGCTTACTCCGAAGGCGCATTTGCTTGGGTTCAACTTCATTTGATATTTGCAAAGAGTAAGGAACATCTCTTCTAAGTCTGTGACATGATCGGCCGCCCGTATACTTTTGATGAGCATGTCGTCGATGTACACTTCCATGGTGCGACCGATCTGCTGGGCAAATATTTTATTCAGTAGCTACTGGTAGGTTGCTCTTGCATTTTTTAGGCCGAATGACATCACACGGTAACAATAAAGACCTTTGTCAGTGACAAAGGTAGTCTTAGATTTATCTGATTGATGCATTACAATTTGATTGTATCCAGAATAAGTATCCATAAAACTAAGAAGTTCATGTCTCGTCGTGCTGTCCACTAACTGGTCGATCCTCGGAAGAGGAAAGCTGTACTTTGGGCAGACTTTGTTTAAGTTGGTATAATCGATACAGATTCGCTACTTCCCGTTGGCTTTTTTGACGAGTATGACATTAGCTACCCATTCCGGATAGTATATTTTCTTGACGAATTTAGCCTTGAGGAGCTTGCTAACCTCTTCTTCGATGATGGCGTACCTCTTAGGGCGAGTGGTCGTCGCTTCTGTCGGATCGGTTGGTAGGTCGGGTCAATATTGAGGCAATGAGTAATTACCAAGGGATCGATCCCGAGCATGTCTTCATGGCTCCATGTAAACACATCGGCGTATCGTCGGACTAGAGATATCAGCTTATCTTTTAGGGGCAAATGCAAAGACGAGCCAATTCGAATAGTTTTGGATTCATCTGTCTCGACCAAGGGTGTCATAATGAGATCCTTTACTGGTTGACCTCGCTCGAGAGTCTCGGTTTGAGGGTCCAGTGACTCGATCGTGGTTACCTCAACTGGAGCTTTCACGGCTGTCGCATAGCAGTGCCTTGCATCCTGTTAGTCACCTTTGATGATTCCCTGTAACGCCCTACCTTTGCGGGTACTCACAGACCCGAGGAGGCAGAGTATTGGCTTGACCGCTTCTCTAAGATGCTAAAGCCGCTGCACTACACAGAGTCTGAGCAGGTGGAGTTGGTCACCTTCATGTTCGAGAAGGAGGCCAGCTTATGGTGGGATAGTGTCCTTCGTACTGCTGTGGTCGGACACGTATGAAGGTGGGTAGATTTTGAGACCCGCTTTCACGAGAAATACTATCCCATCACCTATCGCCTCGAGAAGAAGAGTGAGTTCCTTCGCCTCCGACAGGGAGGGAAGTCAGTGGCTGAGTATGAGAACAGGTTCACGATGTTAGGCAGGTACGCCCCGTTGATTTTGGCAGATGAGCCGATGCATATGCGGCATTTTTCTGAGGGCTTGCGACCAGATATTCGGTCGAAGATGTGTTGCGCTAGCATACCTAGCTATTCTGAGCTAGTGAGCATGTCCATGAGGGCTGAGCAAGACGGGGACAGGCAGTCCCGTATGCGAGCACCAATGGCTCCTAAGCCGTGACCTGAGATTCAGAGCAGACCATTCCTCGGGAAGAGGCCACGGGCAGATTCACCGCCGAGGCTGATGGCTTCGCCTACCCCTGTGAGGCGACCTGATGTGTGGTGTGCCTACTATAAGAGGCCAGGCCACACGGAGGTGACCTGCTTCACCAGGATGAGGGATAGAGGTTTTTCACCGCCCCAGAGGATCAACCGTCAGCTTCCCCAGACTATATCACCACCACTTCTACCTTCGGCACCAGCTTATCCGTCCTTTCGGCCACTCGTACCTCGATCTAGGCCGCCCCAGCGACCTATGGCTCCTTAGCCCAACCGGTCTCAGCAGGCGCGCGTCCATGCACTTATAGTGGAGGCGCCTGATTCTATAGCTATCGTACCTTTAGCCTTCGAGCTCACCACCTACATTGAAGGTACCCCTATATTTCTGTTGGTGGATACAGGATCCACTAGATCCGTGATATTATGTTCTGCAGTCCAGCGCTTAGGGCTGAATACGACTCCGATGGTTGGGGTGCGAGTTATCGCAGCACCAGGGACTTTTACGAATGCCACCAAGATGTGTGAGGATTACTTTATAGATTTAGGGAGCAAGACGATATGCATTGACTTGATTGTCACCACGATATACCATTTTGACATCATCCTTGGTATGGATTAGCTAACTAAAGTGAGGGCCGAGATTGACTGCGAGACCCGATTGGTGACAGCTCACGGACCTGAGGGCACGCCCTTTACATTCCCCGTGCAGGTCAGTTGCCCTTTTCGAGTCCTTTGTTATGCTTCCTTACTGAAGAATGTTGACGGACAGGTACTTGAAGACACACTAGTGGTTCGAGAGTTTGAGGACGTGTTCAGTAAGATACCTGGACTACCTCCTCGGCTCGAGATTGACTTCACATCGACCTTGTGCCCGATGCGACACCAATATCTCTTCCAGCGTATCGCATGACTCCATGTGAGATGGAGGAACTGAGGAAACAGATCGACAATCTGTTAGATGCTGGCTTCATACGGCCGAGTGTGTCTCCTTGGGGAGCACCCGTGTTATTTGTGAAGAAGAAGGATGGTTTACTACGATTGTGTATTGATTAACGTAGGTTGAACTAAGTGACGGTGAAGAACAAGTATCCCTTGCCCAGGATAGATGATCTGTTCGATCAGTTGAAAGGGGCGCAGTATTTTTCAAAGATCGATCTACAGTTAGGGTATCACCAGTTGCGCGTCAGGGATGAGGACGTGCAGAAGACGACTTTCAGGTGGAGGAGCCGTCTACGAGTTTTGGGCACTACGAGTTTCTTGTGATGTCGTTCGGTCTTAAGAACGCTCCGGCTGTGTTCATGGACTTGATGAACAAGGTATTTCGGTCGTTCCTTTACCGATTCGTCATTGTGTTTATTGATGACATCTTGATATACTTTAAGAGTCGGGAAGAGCATGAGGAACACCTGCGAGTAGTCTTGGATACTCTGAGGAAGAACCAATTGTTTGCACGATACAAGAAGTGCGACTTCTGGAAAGAAGAAGTTAAGTTCTTGGGAGATGTAGTGTCCAAGGAAGGGATAGCTGTGGACCTTGCTAAGGTAGCCGCAGTTCAGGACTGGAAGCAGCCCGGTTCGGTTACCAAGGTAAGGAGTTTTCTTGGTCTGGCAGGTTATTATCGATGATTCATTTGGGACTTCTCGAAGATTGCCAGACCACTATCTCAATTGACACGGAAGGACCTGAAGTTCACCTGGAATGAAAAGGCAGAAGCAGCTTTCAGGAGCTGAAGGACAGGTTGACGTCTGCCCCTGTGCTAGTATTGCTAGAATAAAGGGTCAAATATGTTATATATACCGACGCATCTCGTGTTAGTTTGGGTTGTGTCCTTATGCAAAAGGACAGAGTGATTGCATATGCCGCGAGACAGTTGAGGAAACACGAGGAGAACTATCCTACTCACAACCTAGAGTTGGCAGCCGTCATCTTTGCACTGAAGCTCTGGAGACATTACCTCTACGGAGAGGAGTTTGAGCTCTTTTGCGATCACAAGAGCCTCAGATACATATTCACTCAGCGATACCTGAATTTGAGGAAGCGACGATGGATGGAACCTTGAAGGACTTCAAGTTCGAGGTTTCTTATCATCCCGGTAAGGCCAACCTTGTGGTAGACGCACTGAGCCGCAAGAAGGCATTGGCGTTTGCGGCTCCGTTGATGGTAGCAGAGTGGGACATGGTAGAATTTGTGCGAGACTTTGATCAGAAACTCACGGTGGAGGAGCCGTATGAGGGCATTGCACATATTCGAGTACAGCCGTCATTGATGACAGGATCATCGTGACTTAGACAGATGATGAGCTATTAGCAAAGATGAGAGAACATGCTAGTAGCGATGAGGACGCCGAATGAAGAGTTGGTACGGATGAGGGCTTACGTTACTGTGGCCGCCTATGCGTCCCGAACCTCCCTGACTTGAGGAAAGAAGTTCTTGAGGCCGCTCATGATTCTCGGATGGCTATGCATCCAGGCAGTACGAAGATATATCGTGACATGAAGAGGTCGTACTGGTGGGACAATATGAAGGCTCACATAGCAGATTACGTGTCCCATTGTCTCACGTGCCAGCAGGTCAAGGCAGAGCATTGTCGACCTCCTGGTTTGCTTCAGCCTATGCCCATAGCTGAATGGAAGTGGGACTTCATCTCTATGGATTTCATCTCAGGGTTGCCGAAGACGAGGAAGAGTTATGATTCCATTTGGGTGATCGTGGACCGGTTGACGACATCGGCTCATTTCTTCCCTATCAGAGTTTCGAACTCTACAGACGAGTTGGCCAGGTTGTACATCAAGGAGATTATACGTCTACATGGAGTTCCCTTGGAGATCGTGTTGAACCGAGACACGCGATTCGCATCTATCTTCTGGACTCGTATCTAGAAAGCAATGGGTGTGAAGTTAAAGTTCAGTATCGCGTTCCACCCACAGATTGACGGGCAGACGGAATGGGTGAATCAGATTCTGGAAGATATGTTGCGGGCCTGTGTGCTGGACTTTAAGGACAGTTGGGATGCCTGTCTTCCTTATGCAGAGTTCACCTATAACAACAGCTTTCAAACAAGTATTGGCATGGCTCCTTACGAGGCACTGTATGAGCGCCCGTACAGAGTGCCGCATTGCTGGGCAGAAGTTGGCGAGAAGAACTTGATTGGCCCGGAGTTAGTTCAGGCGACTTCAGAGAAAGTCGACATTATCAGGCGCCGACTTCTGACAGCGCAGAGCAGACAGAAGAGCTACGTCGATACGAGGCGGCAACCGCTAAAGTTCGAAGTCGGAGATCATGTGTTCCTCAGAGTTTTTCCTATGAAGGGAGTCCTTCGGTTTGACAAGAAGGGGAAGCTTACACCTCGATTCATTGGCGCATTCCAGATACTTGATCGAGTGGAGGCAGTAGCGTACCGCCTTGCTTTGTCTACACAATTTGCGGGGGTGCATAATGTATTTCATGTTTCTATGCTGAAGAAATACGTTCCCGATCCTTCCCACATTATCAGATGGGAGCAGGTGCAGTTGAGCGAGGATGCTACATATATACAACGACCGACGCGTATCCTATACAGGAAGGAACAAGTGCTACGTAGCAAAGTTATTCCACTTGTGAAAGTGCTGTGGATGCATCACACGGAAGAACAGGCTACTTGGAAAACAGAAGCCGAGGTTCGAAAGAATTACCTTCAAATTCTCGAGGAGTACGAAAATGTACTACTTTCAAGGATAATTTTTTTTAAGGGGGGTAGATTGTAACGTCCAAAAAAATCCGTACAAAGACCTGAGTACCACCTCAGGTAGAAATTACCTAGGACCAAAACCTTTAGAAAATTAAGTTAATGTTAGTAAGTGCTAAACTAGAATGCTTTTGAAATTAGCATTAATCACTTTAAGTATGATCTGCAAGACCCAAAACGTGCAGAATCATTGACGCTGCATTACCCTGAAATTTAGAATCCATCCTTAAATAGGTTACTCTCGGGAGCACACCAAAACTCCATATCGGACCTGGACCGCACGTTGAAAGTCCGATGACCGCGAAACTATACAGTTATGACCATATTACTGGACTTGACAACCCCCTCAGAAATCAAGTCCTAATTGTGTCTAGAAATACACAACTTGAGCCTGGAGCAAAGTGTGTGAGAAACGTGAAAATATTTAGAAATAAAAATCTAAATTTAAGTAATCTGAGTCGTGTCGCTTGTGGGTCAAATATAAGGATTCAGACCGTCAGAATCTGACCCAAATACACCCTCAAATCAGGAGAAATGTCCCACACATGTTGATGTACTTGTGGCCCTGATCGAGTGACCGTGACCGTTAAACTGAAACTGGTCCGCCACGGCTGATCTATCAACCCGATCGGAACAAAAAATCAGCCTGACCTAGATCTATAGTCAGGGAGCTTAAGTCCGACCGCACGTGAAAAAGGGGCCACCAGAAGTGCTCCATTGGACCGGAACAGTCCATATTTGGATATAAGCTAAGTATACCTTGGCCCTGAGGCTATTCCCATCAAATTTGGGCCTATATAAGGACCTTAAACACTCTCTCTCTCACCCCATACGAATTTGAGAAACCCTAGGGGAGAGAGGAGAGAAAAGAGAAGGGAAAAGAGAGAAAGTGAGAGTGAGAGTTGGAGATTCTTCCTGGGATTCGATCCCGTTACTCCTCGCACTCAACCACCATTCCTGTATCACTATACAGGCGATTCCGATATCGTTCTTAGGTAAGAAAACCTAACCCTAAACTGTTTTAGGGTTTCAGATAGTGTAAGTTATGAAATAGCTAACCTAATTCATGTTATAGGTTGTCAATACGCCGTTGACAAAGGCTAAGTGTCTAAAACGAATTCGTTACGCGTTTACCGGCGTAAGGTGCGGACTATAAACGTATAGGTTATGGTTTTCAAGGCTTTCAATGTCGGATAATGGTTTATTACTAATGTGGGTGCTATTTCACATGCCAAATGCGATGTTTGTTTCGCGTTTCAGATATATATAAACTATATGGAGTTTAGTGTATTCCATGTATTTGTAGAAAGGATCGTATACGTATGGAATTTGAACGTGTGTTTGCCATGATTAATTGTCATGTGGTTATGCTAGTTGTATGTATAACAACTCCTTGGCAAAAGGATTTAGCCCAGTATGTGTTACGGCCAACATATGTCATGTATGTTGAAGTGTGTAGACTAAGTGCTTGTTGAAATGTCTGAGTGAACATGGAATCATAATTAATACTTGTTATCATGGATGTTTGTTAATACATGATCATTGTATGTGTCGCAACTCTTATGTGAAAGGATTTGCTATAATATGCGTTTTAAGTAAATAAATCTATGTATGTTGGAATATGTAGTCTAAGTGGTTGTAGAAATGTCTGAATGATCAGGCATGTAGTATTTGTACTTTACATGGGTGTTAAGATGAGATTCTCAACTACTTTAACAATGTGTATGATTTCCTCCATGTAACTTATATTCTTGTCTGTTTTACTTAGACACTGCATATGTGTGAATTCATGTTTTAGTTGAAATCTATCAAATGCGCACATGCTTGTATGATTGGAATTGTTGATCCATTACTGTTTTGATTATCCTACATGATTATCTGTTAAAATTGAATGTGTTTGGGACTACGGTATAGTCCAGGCAATCGGTAACAGGTTCTAATTTGGTGGCTGAGGTTGTTTTCGCCCACAGGACGTGTTCGATGAGTCCGAGCCGTACTTCAGTTGTCGACAGTGGTTAGGCCACACGGAGTGCTCGTGCACTTCATGTCGATCAATTCGATGTACGCTCATGCTAGTCGAGCTCGTCAAGTAACCCGATTGACCCGATGTATGTTCACCATGTATGGACGCTACTGCTTGAAACTAAGGTACCAAACTCACCAATGAAAATCCCTTTAACCTTGGTACCTCGATCTACTAAGACTCATGAGCCGGGCATAGTGGTATGGGACACCGTGGTTGAGCTATCAGCCTACACTGGAGTGACGAGCCTCCCCGTAGTGTTCAGTGAGCAACACAATCTCGTGAGCCGAATACGGTGGTATGAGACACTGTATTCGAGCTGTCGGCCTACACTGATAAGGTGACGAGCCCTTTGTAGTGACCTCGAGTGTACTCTAAGACTGTGTAGAGGCAACGAGCCCTTACGTAGCAACAAGAGTACACTAGGCCTGCACTAATAAGGTGACAAACCCTTTGCAGCGACTTAGAATCGCAATATCGTATGAGAATTGCTAGGACTGACGACCCTAGAATGGATCATTATTTGGGAATTGACATAAGGGAGGTACCTTAGCTTCACAATCCTGCTGTATGAAAAGGACTAATAAGAACTTGGTAATCATACTCATGCACCACATTGCATGTGCCGTTTGGCGATGTATAGAGAGCACGAGGAAGTGACTGACATGCGTGACCGTTAGATGAAGATCGCTGAGGGAGTGCAGGCAAGGACATGCATCATTTATACATACCATTCCTGCATTAATCAGAGTATTTAGAGATGTTTGGTCGTATTGTTTTATCATTACTGCTTGACTGAATTGATAACATGTTAACCTTTGCTTTATTGTTCCACTGAGTTGATCACTCACTCCCACGTTACGAGACGGTGTTGTACACACCAACCAAACTCTGTCTTAGATGCAGATGGAGACCCGACTGATGAGGCGGAGGCAGACTTCGTAGACGATGAGGATGTTTTCTCTTATATGCAGTATTTAGGCGGGTTTGTATAGACCGTTCTGATCGGCGAGGCTTTGTGGTTATACTTGTAGTGAACTGTTACATTTTGACATTTTGTAATTTCAAACAATACATGTAATTATTGACCTGATAATGCATACATACTTTGGGGACCTAAATTGGTTTATAAAGTTTTACATAGTCATTTCAGTCTTCCTCTTGCATATTACAACTGTCCCTGGATTATGTTTTGCAGTTTTAGCTTAATCTTATTCATGTTTATGTACTAATATAGACAACATTTAATCATCATTAAATTTGTTGCATAAGTGATGCGTTGGAACTCGGGAGTTGGACTTTTACTCGACCCCCGATTTTCAGGGCGTTACACAACCATAACTAGTCTACTGAACTGAAAGAGGACAAATATATACAGGTGCAAAATAATACAAATGGGTCACACAAGGCGTTGCCCATCAAAATTACAAAAGAATATGCCCAAAAAGAATGATGAGCTGAGTCCAACACCCAGCGATCCAAAATCTGACTACTAGGCCGACGAGGAACCGTCCATCAGCTGGAAGTAGGACAACTTGTCCTCCTCCTCGAGACTTGCGTCACTAGGCTCCTCATACTCTGCATCACCTACATCTATGGGAGAGTCTGGTTAGTGTTTTAAAATACCATCCCAGAGTAGGAGTGAGTGATCAACTCAGTGGGTGCTATTAGCCTTAAGTTGTAACAAACATCAATTATATTATGAATTTAATGAAAGACAATACATTTATAAAATCCTAACTAGTCTTATTAATGCATGTGCATGTATTATGATATGATGCAAGCCCTCACAATAACACTCCCTCGAGCGACTCCATCTAACGATTGCGCATGACCAGCACTCCCTCATTGCGACCTCAACTGCCGAGTCACCAAATCCTAGCTAATGTAATGCATGAATAATGTTAACCAAGTATTTAGTAAGTTCCGTTCATCCAACAGATTTGAAAAAATTGGTACACCTCACGTATCAATACCCTCAACAGTTGCGAGGCCACGACCCGCGATCCTTGAACCGTCGGGTTCCCCATCCCCAACTTCATGTACATGGGGAGTGCTGAGAAAAGGGATCGCTGGCGGTCACTATGAGGAGGCTCCTCACCCGAGCGTAGGTCGACAGCTCGGACACAATGTCCCATTCCACCATGCTCGGCTCACAAGTCGGTGGATCGGTTTCAATTTGGTTATCGATGGGTTACAACGGTTGAAGGGTGTTCCAGGTTCTATACATACGTGAGCAGACGGGGTTAATAAACAAGGTTGGTCAGTAAGTAGTCTGGACCACATGGTTTCGGGCAAGTACGTGACAAACGACATCGGGTACAAGCGACCCATGTAGTCTAACTACTGTTGCCCATACGCACTTGCCCAAATCCACGGGTTTAGCCTCAGGATAGTCTTACCAACGGGACCACTGTCTCTCTCCTTAGATTCCTGACCAACCCAAGGATTTTGATGGTAATCCATAACATGCCAACAATCAGGGTTATCAACTAGCATACGTAATATCATGCATTCCTACTTCCCAACATAAAATTCAGATTTTTTCTACAAGGCAAAGCTAACAATGTTGTGAAATAAAGGTGCGTATGTATTGTTTGGATTGGTGAGGAAGCTAAGCATTTCATATATATCATAGGACCAAAAGGCACAAGGGTTAATGAATCATACATGTCCTAAGGTAACATCATATAAGAATGAAATAAGACATGAATATGCAATCATCAAATTTATACCCAATCATGCAAGAGACAATAACATTCCATACTATTTCATGTTAATTGCGAGGATCAAAAGTAAGGTCTTTCCTGGGTTTTCTCTAGATTCTCTAAATACAACATCCAAACAATCAAAATCATTAGATTCATATTAAAATTGGTGCTAGGCCACCTAAGGATAATAGTCCGCACCTATGGATCGTTGAAGTCTTGGAAAACGACCTAGAAGCGTCGAACTCGGTGTCGATTGGCCGGAATCCTAAGACAATGTTCTTGCATGTTAGAATCTCATGCAAATCCTCTCTCAACATGAGGAGTTTCTAAGAAAATGAGAGATTTACCTACCTAATCGGTGGAGAAAGGTTTTTCCGGTTGTAGATGAGGAATTTTCTTGATGAAGAGGGAGAGGTTTCCAAGATGAAACTCCTTTGCGCCCCACTTCAATCTACGGTCCACCTTCTCTCTCACCTTCACTCTCTTTCTTCTCTCTTTACTCTCTTTTCTCTCTCTTTACTCTCCTTAGTGGTTGTAGTAATGGTGGGAGTTATGAGAGAAGGGTCTAGGGTTTTATTTCCTAGACTTGGGCCAATTGGCCTTAAGTTTTCAACAAATTCCTCTAATGGCCCTGTGGGGGGCTCCTTTTTGCTTTGGGGCGGCCCTATCACCACCTAGGACACCAAATTTGGTGTATAGGTGACTCATGCCCCGATGAGGGGCTATGCAAATTTTGGTGACAATCGGACGCGGGGTTTTCTTGTACGGCTCCGATCTTTAAATGGCCCTACAAGGCCCATTCTGGTTGTTGGGGTGGATCTGGTGGCCCTATGGCCTTGAAACTTATAGGATAGGTGCTCCATGGCCCAATGAAGGGCCATGCAAAATTTGAGAATGATTAGATGTGGGGTTTGATCGTACGGGTCTGATTTGCGATCAACGGTCACCGTTCCACGATCGGATCCCAGATTTTGTGGACGGCCGTAGAAAAATATGTTAGATCTTTACCGTAAATGTAGAAGAGATCTGACGGCTGAAAAACCTGTTATCTCAGTTTTATTTACAAGTGTCAGATTTCAATTCTGGCCTTGGGTGAGTTGCGTTTGGCAAGCGCCACTGGGACGGTGTAGATAATTAATTTTTGGGTGTCCACTGAGTCCGTGGTCCACGATGAACCATAAGCCCAATGAGATCTTTGGTTTCCTAAATTTTTAGATTTTCCTGACCTTCCTTGGTCGTTGCATGGCCCGCACGGGCTGTTGCTAAGTGCAAACGGGCTATCTGGCTTGACGGCCCGCACTTGGCCCGATCATGACCAGACTGGTCTACTCTAATCGGCTAATCCTAGGTTAATTTACTTGTGGTACCCCACCACGAGTAGTTTAAATGAATGGTCCTGTGACACATCATACGTGGATGACTCAGGACACTGTTTTGGTTGGACAAGGCGTTACATTCCCATTCTTAACTCAGTAGGGAACTTCGCATAGAGGTGGTACGTTAACACGACCGCTTGGAGGAGATAGAGGGAAGGTCGGCCGAGGATAGCATTGTAGACTGATGGCTGGTCAACTACAAGAAAGTCGACCATGACCGTTGATTGGTCGGGGGAATCCCCAGCTGTGAGTGGGAGCGAGATCGCTCACTCGCGAAGAATCTGACCCCCCGAGAACCCGACCAATGGGGTGCGAATTGCCCTCAACTTTGACCGTTCAATTCCCATCTTAATGAACACTCGTGTGAACAGTATGTCTGCAAACGAGCTTGTGTCGACTAGGATATAGAAGACTTTGCGATTTGCTATGTGAGAGTGACGACCAAGGCGTCGTCATGAGGGTGACAGATGCCTCGGGCGTCTTCATTAGCAAATGATATGCAATGTTGTTCTTTCTTTCTTTTCTTGGTAGGTCGACTCAAGATCATGATTTCTGACTCGAGCCGACTAAGGTTCCTTGCGTAGTTCTTCTGAGTATTATTCGAATCGCCCCCGCCTTGATGGCCGCCAATGATTGTTCGGGTTTCCTCGATAGGTCAGTTATCGTCCATCCGTTCTTCAGTACCCCTGGATTCTCGGTCGATATGCTTTCCCAAGTGACCTTCTTGGATGAGCCTCTCGATTTCCTACTTTAGATTGTAGCAGTCGCTCGTATTATGCCCATGAACGCGATGATAGTGGAAGTATTTGTTTTTACTCCGTCGGTTGGGATTACCTTGGAGTTTATCAGGCCAGTTTACGAACCTTTTGTTCTTTATCTCCATGAGGACTTGTTCTCGTGGCTTGTTAAGCGGGGTGTAGGTCGAGAACTTGTTATCAGATCGTTTGCTCGACTTGCGATTATCTCGTGCATGCTCTTATTTTCGCTTTTTACCACTGGACGAGTCAGGTTCTTTTTTAGCTGACTGTTTTTTAGGGTTTTCAGCGCTACGAGCGGCCTCATGCAGGATTCGTGTTTCCTCGGCATTGATATATTTATCTGACCGAGCCATAAATTCGGCCAAAGTAGTCGGAGGATTCTTATTAAGAGAAGATAGGAATGGCTTGTCCCTTACCCCTTGGATGATGGAGTTGAGGGCTGTTTCATCAGAGTGCTTTTGAACTTGTAATGCTTCAAGATTGAAGCGCCTGATATAGTCTTTGAGGAGTTCACCCTCTTTTTGGACTATGTTGTTCAAGTATGCTGACGCTTTAAGCTGCTTCTTTCCCCCGATGAAGTTAGCGACGAAAGCATCGCTTAGTTCAACGAACGAACTAATGAATCTCAGTTTGAGTTGCTTGAACCACAGTCGTGCAACGTCAGATAGGGTAAGGGGAAATGCCCGGCACATAACAACATCAGAAGTGTCATGTAGTTCCATGTAGGTTCGATAAGATTCTACGTGCTCGGTTGAGTCGGCCTTCCCAATGTAAGGGGTGATTTGAGGAAGACAAAATCGGTCTGGCAATCGTGCTTGCAGTATGTGTTGCACGAACGAAGATTCTTTCTCCTCAGATCCTACTGGATTAGCTGGGTGACTTCGCTTTAGGTCAGAGATCTGTTTGTGTAGATCCTGTATTTCGGCCTTCCACGGCTCTAGGCTATCGGCCGTTTCTTCGGCCGGAGGCCTCTCTCGTCTTCTCTGGTCTATCTCATGGCATAGGTCAGAAGCGACAGCTGGAACACGGTCGAAGCACGAGAGGGAGCAGGCTCCGCTTATTCTTCCGAATGATTTGGATGTGGAGAAGCCTGGGAGGCGCGTAGTTGGGAATGAGTCGGTTGTCAAACGGGTTGATCATCCTCTTCCATGAGCGCATGTTAAGGCTGTAGCTATTCCAGGAGCTGCCTCATATAGTTCATGTTGGTTGGATATCTTGAATTTCTTTCTCTTGGCGTCCACTTCCGTGATTACGCTGGGTATGCCTAGATGAACTGGAGTTTGCTGGTCGAGCGACGGGAGCCTGATGGTTATTCTGTCGCTGAGGCTGCCCTTGGGTCCCATTCGGAGGCTGTAAACCAGAAACCGGAACTTCATTGGGCTCCGTTTGAGCAGTCCGTCGTGTTACTACCATTCAAAGTTTTGAGGTGAGCGGGGATCACGACTTTTTGTTTGCTTCCCACAGACGGCGCCAAACTGTTGATGCAGAAATCTAGTGCGCCCTCCTTGGATCCGTTACCTGCACAGGAAGGAGACAATGGAGACCCTGACAGAGCCAAGGGACCCTCTGATGCCAAAGTCAGGATTGGGATCTTGTGGAAGGGTTTTGGAGGGAGTGTTTTGCATACCTTTCACCATTGAAATCTGTGATATTTATAAGCGGGGGAGGATCCCATTATGCCAGAATTCTCTTCCTGGTATTTTGGAGATTCGATGTCAATCCGATTTAGGATTCTAGCCGATCCCAAGATCCTCGGGATCGAGGATCTTTTCCCTAAATTTTCAGGAAGGTGTTTCACTTTACACTTTTTCTTCCTTTCTCGGTAGATTTTACCGATTAAATCGGGCTTGACTAACTCTATTGATAAACGAGTCTGGGCTGGCTATAATATAAGGTTAAGCTGCTTGCCTTCTGTCGAATAAGACGAAACTGATCCATAATCGGTGCACCTTCCTAATCCAATAGCCGACTCTGTAACCATCCCAGGGATAGGTCAGTTTTATGCCCAATTGTGTGGCTTCCGAGCATTGGGCCTTAGTCGGCCTATTTGGATGCTGCTGCCTCGTTTGTCGAGCCAACTTTGTGTACCTCAAAGATTCTTGCCTAATGGCTCAGGACTTTTGCAAGCCTCGGGATGGATTAGTTCCATGAAATCTGAGCTAAGTTTCTCCTTTAGGCTTTGGGCATACATGCCTCGGTCAGGCTTGTTACCTCAGGAGCTCGGGCCGTGTCCGTAAAGTTGATCCATTCCATAGCTAAGTCTCTAGACTTGTATTATTTTTCCTCCACACTGTCCATCCATTTCAATATATCATTTTAAGTCACAAGCCAACAAAGAGTCAGATGGAAGGCTGAAGTGGGCCACACCACAAGAATCAGTGGTGATAATGATACTACAGTTGAAAGGTCCGACCATCATCTAGGTCATGCATGTTAAAAAAAAAAAAAAAAAAAAAACAGTATTAAGAGAAATTGGCCAACATTCAAGATGAATGTACAACTGTTGCCCATCCGATGATTGATCAGGCCCGTTACTGAGAAAAAAAGAATTTATCCAGTGCGGCCCACCTGACTAATAGATTAGATCTTTCACAAGTGCGGCAGGACCCCGAGAGTAAAAAAAAAGTACACCCTCATAATTCATTCTTATTTATTTTTCTACGGTGGGCAAGCTTTAATCCTCGTGTGTAGGAATGTGGCAGGTGCCCCTGGGTAAGAAGAGTGTGAAAAGGGGAAGCTGATTGTGTGGCTAACCAAAGTCCACCGAGCTAGGTGGTCCAAGGGATATCTGTGGGGCTTACTATGATATATAACTGTTCATATATTTTTTTCAAACTTATTTTAGAGCATGAGCCAAAATTAAAGCATATCTAAAACTAAGTGGACTACACCACACAAACATTTTTTAAAAAGAAGTCGGGATAATGACATATAGTTCTATATCCATGCCATCTATCGTTTTTCTAGATCATTTTAAATCATGAGAAAAAACAAAAATAAAAATAAAGCACATTCCGTTCTAAAGTTGACCCTACCATGGGAAACAGTAGTGATTGACCATTAATGAGCCACGGCAATTTTGGATCCAGATGATATTTGATTCTCTTTTTTCATGCGGTTTTATGTGACCTTAGCTACAGGTTGGATGAGATCCTTACTCTTTCTCGGCTGGTAGACTCTAGGGAGTTTCGGCACCTAGTAAAGGGTTCAAGTATCCATAGGTGGTGAAAACCCACTGCGGCCTGAGTGTGTGGGGGTGTGTGTGCGTGGGTAAAAAGAAAAAAGAAAAAATAAAAAAAGCTACAGGTTGGATGGAAAATAAACATTACCATAGTCACTAAGAATTTTTAATAATAAGACATTCAATTACTATTATTTCCTATAGGCCACATCAGAGTTAGATCTTCTTCACTTTTTGATATAGAGCGGGTCGCGGATAGTTACATGGCCAAGGTGGATCAGAAAAAGGCCCGGTCGACGACAGAAGTGATCTAGACCATCGAACCTTAAATCGGGCGTATCTCGCAATCCGGAAGAGTTATCTGACGTAAAATATATGATTTTAGGGTAGAACGAGCTACTGAAGCCAACCAACCCGCTATGCCAGGTTGCGCAGCCCGGAATTGCGAAAAACCCCTGGATCGACAGTCGTTTTCCTGTTTTAATTTCGTTTTTACTATAAATAGTAAGTTTTAGTTTGATTATAACTCTTCATCCATCGGGCTTTAGGAGTTGCGCCCAACGTGAAAAGAGCTTAGAATAATTAGGAGAACGGTTTGGTGAAGCCAAATAGGACACTTACTATTTTTGGCCGAAAACCTTGCGCACTAGTAGACATCACGACTGTCTATAAATAATCAGTTTACCATTTATAGTAAGTCGTAGATTATAAGAGTTTGAGTTGTAATTTGATTCTGATTTCTTTCCTATTGCTTGGTACCCCTATTTAAAGGATTGTGAACTCGTTTTTATTCATCAATTAATCAATTTCGAATTTATTAGAATTTCTTTTTATTTTCTGCTTTCTTTCCTCATGGATTCGAGAAGTCTCTATGAGGAGTCCAGAGAAGCTCAGTGGATTCGGAGTAGTTATCCTCATCACGTTCATCCCTGCGTCATTTTTCCTATTCTTTTTCCTATTCTTCTCGGTGTTAGTGACCTTATGAGGTGATTGGATGCAAAATAAATGTCATTGTAGGCCTACAAATGTTTTAATGGTGAAATTCATTATCACCTGCTGGTATTTGTGGTGTGGTCCAGTTGAGAATTGTATATAATTCATTTTTCAGATATTTCAAAAAATAGATAAAGAGTGTGGATATAATAAATACATCATTTTAGGGGCCATGTAACTTTGAACTCATTTGAACTGTTTGTACAACTCGGAGCTTCTCGTCTTTGCACGATATAGTTAGTGTATGGTACACCTGTTGAGAAACGGAGGATGCAACCTTTCGGTACTTATGTGAAAAAGACACATCCGCTTTATTTGAATTCAATCTCTAAAACTTATGTCAAAAAGACACATCTTACGTAAATTCAATCTTTAAAATATATGTGAAAAAGACATCCACTTTCGATCTTTAAAACTTGTGTATAAGATATCCGAGCCTTCGATCTTTAAAACTTGTGTAGAAGACATCCGCTTTCGATCTTTAAAACACTAAATTATTTTTAAAATAATTTAAAATACAACAACACCAGTCAATCGGCTTCCCATTTCTCTACGGCATGATGTGAACTGAGGCCATCCTTTTCGTTGCTTATCTTTCCCATGTGGCAATTTGGCCTTCTTTTCATGATCGAAGCCGTCCAATAAATGAGCCCACCATGTATGTCCATTATATGGAAATTCAGGGGTTATCCAACTTTCATCTAGGCCATGCATTGTACAAATAAAAATAGTATTAAGAAGAATCGGATAACATTCCAGATGAACGTACAGTTGCTGCACATCTGATTATTGATCAGATCGATTACTTAGAAAGAAAGAATTCATCACTTGACCAACAGATGGAATCTTGCACAAGTATGGCAGGACTCTGCTAGCAAGGAGAGTCAAACAAACGTGTGCTCTCTCCAAAATCTTTTTTTTTTACTAGATTGGCTTACGTTACCAGACGTGGAATGCGTCCTACGCCCCCGTGTCTCAAGCACCCAACGGGCAGTTCTGTTGGTGGGCCCACCACTATGTATCTGTACATCAAGCAGTCAATCCCTTTTCTCATATTATTTTAAGCCATGGAAAAAAGATTGAGGCAGATCAAACGCTCAAGTGACCACACCAAAATAATAAGCTTGATTGCATTTAATGCACCCAACATTAAATGCAAGAGTAATCTATGGTGTGGTACATTTGAACTTTGGATCTGACTCATTTTTATTTTAATCCATTAAAATGACATGAGAAAAGGGATTAACGGCTTGGATGTACCAATACATTACAGTGGTGGGCCCGACCACAGAATTACCCATTCGGTGCTAGAGACGGCGGGGCTAGGACGCAATCCGCGTCCAATTTAGCTTTTTTATGGTGACGGAAGCCATCTAATAAATGCGCTCTCCATGTATGGCCAATAAATCAGATTGCGTACTGAGTTACTTAGGACACTCTTATCGTCCTGAGTAAACTCTGTTGGGCTTACCGTGAATGCATGTGGTTTATCCACGCCGTTCATCCATTTTTAAAGATCATTTTACGAGTTTATTTTAAAATTAAAGTATATTAAAATTTTAAGTAGATCATACCAAAGGGAACAGTGGAAGTATTGATTTCCACTGTTGAAACTTTTCTAAGGCTCCTAGTGATATTTATTTGTCATCCGAAATGTTCATAAGATCATAAAGACAAGGACATGGATGAAGGGAAAAAACAAATATTATCTTGATGTAAAACTTCTGTAAGCTACCAAAAACTTTTCAACGGTAGACTTCAATTCACGCCTTTTCAGGTGGTGTGGTCCCCTTGAGCTTTGAATATGATTAATGTTTGATTTTGGCCCTAAAATTATATGATAAAACGGATGAACGGAGTTGATATAATGTATGAATGACGGTGGGCCCACAGATTTTACTCAGTACGTAATCCGCTTCCCTGTAGAAATTCAAGGCTTATCCAACATTCATTTATTAGGCCATGCATGTACAAATAAAAATAAGTATCAAAAGAAATTGGCCAACAATCCAGATGAACGTACAATTGTTGCCCATCTGATTATTGATCAGATCGATTACTGAGAAAGAATTCATCCAGTGCGGCCTACTTACCAACGGATGGGATCTTTCACAAGTATGGCAGGACTCTACTTGTAATGAGAGTGGACAAAAAAAAAAAGAAAAGAACGTGTGTTTTCTCCCAACTCTTTCTTATTTTCCTGCGATGGGCGCACGATAGTCCTCTAATAAATGAAAAACAAAACAATTGTGGCTTTATGCGCTGGCAGCGTGATTAGGCGACGTCCCAAAACCTTGCGCTACGAAGATAGACTTTAGGCCAAAATTGCCCAAATTTATTTTGCGAAAGTGAGCAGAAAATTGTTGAAAGCAGGATTATTTTCATATTTTTGGATTACTTACAGTAGGTATTTTTTTTTTTTTTTTGTGTGTCCAATGAAAAGCGCGTGAAAGGGAAACGCCCGTTAAGTCGGTGAAGAGTATGGGACGCGGATTGCCTCCTACAGGTTATGTGTCCAGGCAGGGCTTTGTGGGGCCCACTGTTGATGTTAGTGTTTTATCCACGCCGTTCATAGGTTTTATAAGATCATTATAAGGAATTTTCTTAAAAATGAAGCAGGTACATAGCTCCAGTGGACCACACCAAAGAAAGCTGCAGTGATAATGACGCCCACCGTTGAAAACTTTTTAAGGGCCATCGTGATGTTTTTTTTTACCATCCAACCTATTCATAAGGTAATGTAGACGCGGATGAAGTGAAAACACAAATATTAGCTTGATACCAAACTTCTCCAGCTCCCAAGAAGTTTTTAATGCTGGAAGTTCAATCCCCACTTTGTGGTCTACTTAAGAGCTATAACTGCCACATTTTTTGTTTCACATCTTGAAAGGACCTGAGAAAATCTATTAACGGAGTGGATAAAACACCACAGACGGATTAATGCCGGGCGGGGTTAGGACGCAATCCACGCCC
The DNA here is from genome assembly GCF_029962835.1 of Magnolia sinica. Taxonomy (NCBI): domain Eukaryota; kingdom Viridiplantae; phylum Streptophyta; class Magnoliopsida; order Magnoliales; family Magnoliaceae; genus Magnolia; species Magnolia sinica. The sequence goes on along the minus strand of NC_080584.1, from coordinate 4,578,215 downwards.
AAGAACACGAGAGGACGCGGAATGCGCGTGAACAAACACCATGCGAGTGGTTTGGGTGGATATTCAACTGTGCGGCCAATGTAATGTACGAGCCTTACATCCACACCGTTGAGTCATTTTGAAAGCCCATTTTAAATCATGATCCCAAAAATGAAGAAAATCCGAACCTTATGTGAACTATATCAAGAAAACAATAATGATTGAATCTCTAACATTAAAAGATTCATGGGGACTATATGAATATTTATTTTCCATCCAATCTATTGATAATGTCACAAATACCCCTACTAAGAGACCACATAAATATCAGCTTCATTTATTGGAATCATGACCTAAAATAAGTCTAGTGATTGGTAGAAGGTGAAAACTCTCGTTCTCTGGCAGAAGGTGGTAGTTCATACACAGGCACAAAATAGTTGTACAAGTGGCTATCGCTGGCTCAAAATAAACCGTCTAAATTGTTGGCCCCAACTTAGATGAATCATATATGGAAAAAAGAAAAGAAAAGCACTGACTGAATTTATTAAGCAGCCTATTTGCACACGTTTAGTGATTGGTAGATATTAAAAGTAATCAACGTTCCAGAATCAGTTTGTGATTTTGAAGTGGAATAACTATCTTTTAAAGGTCACCTCGATTTTGAGAAGTTTGATGTGATCTAATTCATGACACTTTACAGTTTGTGACCTACTGCGTATCAACCATCACACTCCCCAAGAGTATAAAATAAGGCCGCGATAACTTACAAACGGGCGTTGATTAGGTACTTCCCCCGCCTGTTCCGAGCTCGGGACAGGCGGAGGCTTTGAGGGCCACTGACGGCCCACCGTGATGTTTTAATTTTATCCAAGCCGTCCATCCATTTTTCAATATCATTTTAGATTTACTGAATAAAAATTAAGATAGATCCAACACTCAAATGGACCACCCCACAGGAAGCAGCGGTGCTAAGGATGCCCACCGTTGAAACCTTCTTAGGGTCCACCGTGTTTTTTATTTGCCATCCAACCTGTTGATACGGTCATATTCACCTGGGTGAATTGAAAAAACAAATATCACCTTGGTCCAAAACTTCAATGGTCTCGAAGAATTTTTCGACGGTAGGAATCTAATCCCCGCCTTTTGGTCCACTTAGCCTTTGATATTCTCCATTTTTGTCTTAATAATTTAAAATGATATGGAAAAATGGATGGACGGTGTGGATAAAATTCAAACGTCACGGTGGACACTCAATTGCCCTCAGAGCGTCCGTCTGTCCCGAGCTCCTGAATACTTTCCTAGCTAGAAACGAACCTTCGCAGAAATTTCTTTCTTTCGACGCTGGACCGCTATTAAATAAGGGCTTCTGGGTTCATCGCTAAATCATAAAATAATCTCACCTTTCTACCCAAATTCCTCGGTAGATTTTCTGGAAAATCTCCCCTCGAGCTACTCCTTGTTCCAATGGCGGTCAGCCGTGATGTGATCAACGGCCAAGCTGTTGCTGTGGGGGAGTTAGCAGACGTGAAACCGTCCAGGAAGATGTTATTCAAGGTGTCGCTCCTTGTTATTACCATCGCAGCCATTGCAATTGTCGCAGATCTCCCTGCCTGACGCAGAGATGAACGTGATGAGGATAACTACTCCGAATCCACGGAGCTTCTCTGGACTCCTCACAGAGACTTCTCGAATCCACGAGGAAAGAAAGCAGAAAATAGAAATAAATTCTAATAAATTCAAAATTGATTAATCAATAATTAAAAACGAGTTCACAACCCTTAAATAAGGGTACCAAGCAATGGGAAAGAAATTAGAATCAAACTACAACTCAAACTCTTAGAATCCGCGACTTACTATAAATAGTAAACTTACTATTTATAGACGGTCGTGATGTCTACTAGTGCGCAAGGTTTTCGGCCAAAAATAGTAAGTGTCCTATTTGGCTTCACCAAACCGTTCTCCTAATTATTCTAAGCTCTTTTCACGTTGGGCGCAACTCCTAAAGCCCGACGGAAGAAGAGTTATAATCAAACTAAAACTTACTATTTATAGTAAAAGCGAAATTAAAACGGGGAAACGACCATCGATCCAGGGGTTTTTCGCAATTCCGGGCTGCGCAACCCGGCGTAGCTGGGTTGGTTGGCTTCAGTAGCTCGTTCTACCCCAAAATCATATATTTTACGTCAGATAACTCATTCCGGATTGCAAGATACGCCCGATTTAAGGTTCGATGGTCTGGATCACTTCTGTCGTCGACCGGGCCTTTTCTGATCCATCTTGGCCATGTAACTGTCCGCGACCTGCTCTACATCAGTCTCCTCCACTTCAAAAGAACTCATCCTCGAGTTCTCATCATGCTCTGGTTCATGATACTCGGTTAGGTCCGTGACATTGAAAGTCCGTGAGATGGCCATGTCATCTGGGAGATCAACAACATAAGCGTTGTCATTGATCTTTCGGATGATTGGTACCGGTCCAATCTTCTTATTTTTCAACTTGTTGTACGTCCCGGTCGGAAATCTCTCTTTGCGCAAATGGACCATAACGCGGTCGCCTACCTCGAACACTTTTTGTCGCCGATGCTTGTCCGCTTGTTCCTTGTACTTCTCGTTCGAGGCATGTAGCTTGGTGTATCGCATGGATGCCCATGATCTTGTCTGCCATATGTTCTGCCGCAATGCTCGTGCACAGGTGCTTGGGCAGAGGGACCAAGTCAAGTGTGTGGCGAGTCACTCGTCCGTATATAATATGGAACGGTGATCTCCCTGTTGAGCGATTCACCATGTTGTTGAATGTAAACTCTGCTTGAGACAAGACCAAATCTCACTGCTTCGATTTTTCTCCTGAAATACAGCGAAGAAGGTTTCTCAACGTGCGATTCATAACTTCAGTTTGCCCATCAATCTGTGGGTGGTAAGCACTACTAAATTGAAGTCGTGTATCGAATCGATTCCATAAAGTCCGCCAAAAGTGGCTAATGAACTTCGTGTCACGATCAGAAGTAATGGTCTTGGGGACCCCGTGTAGCCGAACGACCTCCCTGAAAAATAAATTCGCCACGTGTGTTGCATCGAAGGTCTTCTTGCATGGGATAAAGTGCGCCATCTTTGAGAAACGATCTACCACCACGAACACCGAATCCATGCCGCGTTGTGTTCGTGGGAGACCAAGTACGAAGTCCATTGATAAATCCTCCCAAGGGCCGTTAGGCACAGGTAACGGGGTGTAGAGGCCCGTATTCTGAGATTGCCCCTTGGAGGTCTGACAACATGACAACGTTATACGGCTTTTCCCACATCGCGTACTAACTGCGGCAATGATACCGCTCTTCCACAAGAGCTCGCGTCTTGTCTTGCCCAAGGTGTCCACCAAGGCCACCACCATATAGATCTTGATTAATATGCTCCCTTAGAGAACTTTAGGGGATGCATAATCGATTCCCTTTGAAGAGAAAATCGTCACGTATATGAAGGTCACTGGGGTGACCTTCTTGACACTTCATCCAAGAATCTTTGAAGTCCTCATCCTCGGCATACAGGCTCCTTGAGACAGTCGAAGCCGACTACCTCGTTGCTCATTGTTACTAGTAGTGATGCACGACGGCTAAGTGCATCGACCACCTTGTTCTGCTGCCCTGGCTTGAGCGAACGTGAATTCCTGTAAAACGCAACCCATCTAGCATGCACACGATTCACGTTAGTCGACTATTAATAAACTTTAATGCTTGATGGTCGAGTACAAAACAAACTCTCTTTGAATCGAGATAATGTCGCCAATGTCGTAGCGCTGAACAACTGCATACAACTCAAGCTCATAAGTCGACCACTTCTTTCGGGCTTGAGTTTCTCACTGTAGATACTGGCCTGCCTTTCTGTGATAATACTCCTCCAATTGACATATGAAGCGTCACACTCAACCTCAAACAATTTCTCGAAATTAGGAAGCACCAAGACCGGTGTTGTAGACAAACGATGCTTGATCTCATGAAAGCTCTTATCAGCTTTATTGGTCCACTGGAACGGTCCTTTTTTCATGCAATCTGTTATAGGCGCGACTATGGTGCTAAAATCTCGCACAAATCGACGATAGAAAGTCGCCAACCCGTGAAAACTCCTCACCTCATGAATGTTTGTCGGGATCGGCCATTCCCTAATAGCTCGCACCTTTTCATCGTCCACACGAATGCCTGTGGATGTTACAACAAATCCTAGAAACAATAGGCTGTCAGTTAAAAAACTACACTTATTCAAGTTGAGGTACAACTTGTTAAGTTGTAGGACCTGTAGCACCTGCCTGAGATGTTTCTTGTGCTCCGCCTCATCCTGGCTATATATCAATATGTCATCAAAATATACTACCACAAATCGGCCAGTGAACGGTTTTAGAACTTGATTCATCAAACGCATAAAAGTACTTGGTGCGTTCGATAGGCCGAAGGGCATGACCAGCCACTCATACAACCCTTCCTTGGTCTTGAATGCCGTTTTCCACTCATCACCGGATCGAATACGAATCTGATGGTACCCGCTCCTTAGATCTAGTTTAGAGAACACCTTGGCCCCTTCTAACATATCGAGCATGTCGTCCAACCGTGGTATTGGGAACCGATATTTGATGGTAATTTTGTTGATTGCTCGGCTGTCGACACACATGCGAGCTTTCATCTTTTTTGGCATTAATAATGCCGGTACGGCACATGGGCTCATGCTCTCTCTCAAGAGACCCTTACGGATCAATTCCTCCACTTGCCCCTGAAGTATCTCACACTCCTTCGGACTCATCCGATAATGAGGGCGATTAGGCAGGCTAGCCCCAGGGACGAGGTCTATGTGATGTTGGATGTCCCTCATGGGGGGCAATCCATCAAGTAAATCCTCAGGCCAGACTTCTTTGAATTCGTTTAGCAACAGTCTTAAACTTGGAGGGATGTTTGAGGGTTCCTCTTCCTCGCCCTTCACCACTACAGCGTATACCTCACCGGTTTCCTTGGATTCTTCCATAAAATCTCGAATGGTCAAGAGGGAACTCCCCTCCACTTTAGAGGCTTCAGGGTGGTTCTCTGGTGCCATAGGGGCAAGGATTATTTTTCGACTATCCTTGACAAATACGTAAACATTATCTCGTCCCCGATGGGTCGCATCACGGTCCGACTGCCAGGGTCGACCGAGTAACATATGACAAGCTTCCATATCGACCACGTCACAAAGTATTTGATCTTTATAATTTTTGCCAATTGAAAACGAGATAGTGCATTGTTCAGTTACCTTGGTCTCATTCACCTTTTTTATCCAGCCAATTGAGTACGGGGAAGGATGTTTCATCGTTGGTAGCCGCAACTTGTCCACCATCACTCTTGAGACGATGTTCTCGCTACTACCATTGTCTATGATCACATCACAGACCCTTAACAGTGCACCGAGTACGAAATATATTGTGTCGTTGTGGATGTAATTCCTTTCGTGGGGCATACAACAATTGCCTCACAACTAGAAATTCGCCACAATCATCGCTCGTTATTTCATCGCCACCTGCTATTTCTTCAGTGATTTGTTCATGTTCATCAAAAGCGATGGTCTTCTTCTGCAGCCTCATCTTCAGTGCCCCCTTCGTTTATAGTCAAGTGTCGTGGGGCGTTGAGGACAAGTGTTTGATAAGTGGCACAGTTGGCCACAATGGTAATAATTGTTCGACCTTGGCGAGCATAAGGATTTGGAATCCTACTCGGACTCTCTGTTGTGGGTGCTGCATTGAGGTCTGGATGAGTCGCTCCCGTATCACGGTTTGCGGTTGTAGGAAGTTGAGTCGGGTCTTTTCCTCGTGGCGCACTGGATCCTGCGTGGGACCTGTCATGGGGGTCGAGTTGAAGGATATGGACGGCAGGAGCTCTTGCAAGTTGTGTTTACGCCTACTCGCCAATTGAAGCGCTTCATCCACAGTCCCGTGGGTACATCGAACTCGGTCTGAATTATCGTGCAACCCACCTATAAATCGCGCCACCTTACGTGACTCGATTCGACGATCGTTTCGTGTAGCCGTAGTTGGAATTCTTCGATATAATGTCTGTGTTTTCGATTTCCTTGCTGCAATTTTGATATTTTTTGGAATAATATCTGCTCATAATCAGGGAGAAATCGAGATCGAAGAAGTCGTCTCATCAGTGGCCATGATGAGATAGGCGCCTTGTTCGCGAGCTCGTGAGAGTTGTAATTGTTCCCACCATGCGGAACACCCGATTTTAATTTAAACGCTACCAATTTTACCCTTTTATGATCCGCACGTCCATATAATCAAAATATCTCTCTTCTGGCCAATCGAGAAAATCTTCTATACGTAATAAACCGTTAAAACTAGGAAGTTCGGACCTTACCTCGATAGTCTCTTTCGCACGATCTAGATGATCACCTCCATGGATTGGTCGTCGCAAAACCCTCATTAAGATCCTCGTCGCTAGAACTTGAATCATCGGTGTAGCCCTGCGGTTTGCCATGGTAGTGCTCTACGAAAATCGGGGTGGTGTCGTACAGTGACCATGGGTGGTGGAGCCACCACGGGTGGTGGAGCACCGCAGGGCTCGGGGCGGAATTAGAGCATCCACAATACGGTTGAGGGTTACCTGCAACCCTTGCATGGTTAACTGACTCTCCTAGTGGAAAGCTTCCATTCTTTCCGAAAGATAACGAATCCCTGGATCACCGTCCACAGGATTTTGATTCATACCTTCGTTGTTTGCCATCGGCCCGAGGGGAATCCTCGCTTTGATACCAATTGACGCAGAGATGAACGTGATGAGGATAACTACTCCGAATCCACGGAGCTTCTCTGGACTCCTCACAGAGACTTCTCGAATCCACGAGGAAAGAAAGCAGAAAATAGAAATAAATTCTAATAAATTCGAAATTGATTCATTGATGAATAAAAACGAGTTCACAACCCTTTAAATAGGGGTACCAAGCAATGGGAAAGAAATTAGAATCAAACTACAACTCAAACTCTTAGAATCCGCGACTTACTATAAATAGTAAACTTACTATTTATAGACGGTCGTGATGTCTACTAGTGCGCAAGGTTTTCGGCCAAAAATAGTAAGTGTCCTATTTGGCTTCACCAAACCGTTCTCCTAATTATTCTAAGCTCTTTTCACGTTGGGCGCAACTCCTAAAGCCCGACGGAAGAAGAGTTATAATCAAACTAAAACTTACTATTTATAGTAAAAGCGAAATTAAAACGGGGAAACGACCATCGATCCAGGGGTTTTTCGCAATTCCGGGCTGCGCAACCCGGCGTAGCTGGGTTGGTTGGCTTCAGTAGCTCGTTCTACCCCAAAATCATATATTTTACGTCAGATAACTCATTCCGGATTGCAAGATACGCCCGATTTAAGGTTCGATGGTCCGGATCACTTCTGTCGTCGACCGGGCCTTTTCTGATCCATCTTGGCCATGTAACTGTACGCGACCTGCTCTACATCACTGCCCGACTCCCTTACCACGAATTCCTCTCGATTCCCTATGCTGTGGCGATTTTCGCTTGCTTCGCGTTGGGGATGGCGGTTCTTTTGCTCTCCGTCGTAGTACGTATGTAGCTTCTCGTATCAGTCGTTGTAGCGTAATAGCTGGTGTGGTTTTCGCTGGTGTAGCTGCCCGTCCTCGGCCTTGGAATGATTATCCATGAATGTCGGTTGAAGTGTTGTTATTTCCTTTGTTTTGGCTGTTGTTATTGTTTTCCTTGTTTCCATTGCCGTTGTTGCTGCTGCTGATGCTGCTGCTGGTATCTCTACATTCCTTACTTTTTCCACGTTTAAAGTATATGTTGTGTTTGTTCCAAGTAATACCTACTTCAAAACGTTTGTTACAATTAGAACACTTGGTTCTAGGGATGTTAATGGGTACCAGATGGATCTGATCCCATTTTAACGGTTGAGCTGAGACCCAATGGGAAAACTAGATATAAAGGTCTGATTCCAACCTAATCTGATCATCTGTTTCTGGGTCTTCAAGAACAAGAACCGGAGCTGGCTAACCCGAGCTGTTGACAGACCTAGTTGGTATATTTCCTAACTAGAAAGAACAAGACCCAACTCATATATGCAAGTTGATTCATCTCGGCCAGATTACACCCATGACTAAAAGAAAGGCACAATCTGGTCATGACTCGGTCAAAATGAACAAGAAAACTTCTCTTGGCTCTCTACAAACTCAGAAAAGAAAACCCCATAAGTTTTGAAGAAACTCACCCTTTTTTTGAGTTGACTCGACTCTACTGGGTTTTGAGCCGAGTTGAGTTTTTTGTGCTGGTTTGTGCCTCACCCTGGATAAACCATGCTGGCTTTAAATAGACAGTCAAGAAGAGAGGTTTTCAACAGCTGGAAATGAATCAAAAAGAGGTACAAGCCATATGGTTAGAACTCGGATATTTATCACATGGTGTATCTATTTGGGCTGTAACGGATCAATGGTTTGGATTGCTAATACTCAGCTCAGAGTAATGGGCCTTTATATGATGAAGGAACTCTAATGCATGCAGGGCAATTAGCCACTTGATCTAAAAGCTAGAACTGTGGATCCTGACGAATTAATCCCTTTTATCTCATAGTCCAGGCCCACATCCCCCTTTGTGAACCTCATATCACATGGGCACTGCCTCGCATGAGCCACCCGCTTCATAAGGATGAGACCCGCCTCACACGAGGCACCCACCTCACATGGGCCGCCCACCCCGAATGTGCCCTTGCATCCAATAGGCCACCCTACTCAGCCCAGTGTGAAAATTCCCTTGCATTGAACTCATCTTGAGGCTTGCCTGTTTATTCATGCTTGGGCCCTACACATGGACGTAACTTTCAGGCACAAGCTAAGCCCATGATGGTCTGACTTAGAAGCCTGAGATTGAAAACCTAAGGGAAAATAAATAGAGAGTTTTACTGCAAAATTCCTCAGCAAAAGATTTTAACATATTAACCCTCAGGAACTCTGGTGGCACTTTTAGAGGGGTGCAATTACCAAAATACCCTTGTTTGTTGGGGGAACTGTGGGGCCCATGTGGTATTTGTATTACATCTAACCGTCACCACCAACCAAAATCTAGTTGATCAAATCATCAGATGGGCTACAAGTGAATTTGATTGCTTCAGGGTGGTGTATATAGTAGTTTGAATTTACCTTTAACAGCTTGGATGTCATGCAAGTACCAGGTGGGCCCATAATTCTCGACTTCACCACTGCTTAAAAAGGATAATAATAATAACAAGGGCATTTTGGTAATTTCAACTGCCAACACCACCGGAGATGGGAACTCAATTAGGGTTCCACAGTTCAGGCAGTGGTTTAAACTCAATTAGGGTTGCATGGTTCAGGCAGTTTTTTTTTTTTTTTTTTTAAAAAACTTTAGTCGATGCATGCCGCATATATACTAAGACAGGACCAAAAGCCTGGCTCGCAAAACATGGTTCTAAGACTTGTCTGAGTTGGGTGCAACTCAAATGATTTGATTCAGATTAGACACCTACAACTCCAGCTCAATACTAGAGTAAAACAAGACAACACAAGTTTAAGGTGTCACAGCTTATATGTCCACTATGAAAAGTCTCCCACACTAATAACGGTATTATTTATAATTGAATTAGTTACAAGATATAAATTTCGAAGATATGTTCAGATTCTATGAGTTGTGATTGATATATAGATAAAAGATAAGATGAAAATGGTTAGAGAGATTTAAGGTAGAACTATATTAGAGAAATCTAAGAATAAAATTTTAATTTTTAATATCTTCATGTAAAAGAAGATGAAGGATATCTTTCAATTTTAAAGAAGATAATAAATTCTTTGTAATAACCCACCACATGGAATATATCTTTCAATTTCGAAGAAGATTGAAGAAATTTTGATCATAGGTGAACCAATATCAGCAAGGTGCGAATCTGATTCATTTCCAACTTGAAGATGATCATTTCTTTGATATTTAGATTGGATAGAGAGATTCTTGGGGTATGCTGTTATGTGGTTTGTGGCATTGGAGTCCAAGTACCATACTGTGTCTAAGGGGGCTCAGTGAGCAGAACCATGAGAAGCAATGAAAGCTTGGGCTGCAGGATCATTTTGAGTGGTATGATCATAACTACTGTAGCAAGTCATGACCATGTGGTTGGAGTGACCACAAATCTGACAAGTAACACGATTATAATGAGAGGGACGCCGCCAATGGAAGGAAGATGGGGTAAAAGGGGTTATCAACCATTGACGGGAGTTGAGGGATTGTGATAGCTAGGGTAATGGTCCATGTTGTTCGTGGCCATGTCCACGACCTCAGTCTTGCTGTGAAACATGTTATGTTAATTGTCGTCCTTTAAGATGTTGGAATGAGTATGTTTAATACATAGTTTGTGGCTAAGAAGATAAACATGGAGTTCATTTAAATCAATAAGCTCCGAGCGAGTGGTGATGATGGAGGTGACTAAAGCATCATATTCAAGGCCTAAATCGTCCAAAAATATATATCGTAATCTATGTTGAAAATCAAATGCCTCAAATCTATGCTGAAATAAGGGCCTTCAACTGGTCGATAATCTAGTTGATTGATTGAAGGATATCGAATTAATTTAATTTTCTGGCAAAAATCTTTGGACAGTTTTTGGGGTTTTCAACTAGTCAAAAACTCTAGTCGACAAGTCAACCCAACTGATTAAAGCATTTCGACCAGTCGACTTGATAGGTCGATGTGTTGTGCAGTTTTGCGTGTTTTTGCACAAATTGTTTCTATTATATTTTCCCTTAAATATATGGGTGTAAATGGGATTTGGGTTAATGTAAGACGCGTTTAAGGGTTTGAGAGGATTTTGGAGAGAAAAATGCTAAGGCTTTTCCTCTCGGGGCTTTGATCGGTAACGTTTTATCTCTTGTAATTTCGTTTTTCATAGTAAGTTCTTACTTTGTGCTGTAATTTTTTTCTTGCAAGGGTTTTTTTCATGTAAATTTAGATTATTCTTTATTTGGATTTGTTTGTGTGATTGTGATTACCTTATTTGATTCCTCTCTGTGTGCTTCCGTGATTCTTAATTAGTGGTATCAAAGTTAATGTTGGGAAGCATATCGAATCTAAAGACTATGGCATCTAACATGAAGTTTGATGTAGAGAAGTTTTACGGGAAAAACAACTTTGAACTATGAAATGTGAAGATTAAGAGCCTTTTAGTTTAATAAGGATTGAAAGATGCACTCATTGAAAAACGATTGGAAACTATGAAAGAAGAAGAGTGGAACAACTTAGATTAAAAGGACAATATCTCAATTCAGTTGTATCTAACAGATGAGGTTCTTTATGAGAGAGAAGACTATGGCTGATACATCAGTGAAGTTAAAGAACATCTATATGAATAAGTCTCTAAAGAATCATTTGTATTTGAAGATACAGTTGTTCAATATGAAGATGATTAAGGGGGCTAATGTTAAGACCCACATCAATAACTTTAATAAGCTTGTTTGTAAATTATTGGACGTAGATGAAATGATGAAGGATGAAGATCATACATGTATTCTGTTGAATTATCTTTTAGAATCATATGAGTCATTCAAAGACTCTTTATGCATCGGTAAGACGACTATTAAAGTTAAGACCGTTATCTCAGCTCTTCAGACAAAGGCAATGAGAAAATAAATAGTGAGGTGGGCACTTCTACAGATGCACTAGTTATGAGGGGTGGAAATTTTTAGTGAGATAGTGGATCTTTGCAATCGAGATCCAAATCTAAGGGTAAAGGCAAAAGCAAACTGAAGTGCTAGAATTGTTGCATGACAGGGCACATGGAGAAATATTGTCAAAATCCTAAGTCTAGGAAGGAGAAATCAAAGAGTTCATTCAGAGAATAAACACTATAAAATCTAACGAGGAGGCGAGTGGTAGTGACGTGTTGACTGCATTAAAATTTGGAAAACGGGGGCTTCATATCACATGACCTCATCGAAGTTGGTTCACCAATTATAATGAGTGCAATGATGGCAACGTGTTTATGGGCAATGATAATGTCCGTAACGTGGTTGGTATTAGATCGGTGCGCATCAAGATGCTTGATGACATAGAGCGTATCTTGACCTATGTAAGATACGTGTCGAGAAAGAGTATGATAACTCTAGGTACACTCGAGGCATTATTGTGCAAATTTATCAGGTTTGACCGTGTCCTTAAGGTTTCAACGAGGGTACTCATAGTTATGAAAGCATAGAGGAATGGTAACCTTTACATGTTGATCAAAAACACTTCATCGGGTGGAATTGCAACATTTGTAGCAGATTTCACGTCTACACATATATGGCATACATGCCTAGACCACATGAGCGAGCGGGGTATTAAAGTACTTTCTGACTATTATTTGATTCCAAAATTTAAAAGTATTGATTTTACTATATGTGAGCATTATATATATGGTTATAAACAATCAAACTTATCTTTTAAGTTTGATAAACATGTTTGTAAAGGGGTTTTGGATTATGTGCATTATGATATATGGGGGTCGTTGCTCGTAGTTTTTGGTGGAGGGTTATTATAGTTCATTACGTTCATTGATAACTATTCGAAAAATGTATGGTTTAACTTTCTAAAAAATAAATGAGGTTTTCACTAACTTCAAACAGTAAAAGGCAATAGAAGAAAAACAGTCAGGACGAAATGTGAAAGTGTTGAGGACAGATAATGGTGGGGAATTTACATTCGAGGAATTCAATCAATTTTATAATGATGAAGGGATCATGAGGTACAACATTGTGTGTCACACACTAGAGCAGAATGATGTGGCTAATAGAATGAATTAGACTCTCTTGGAGAGGCTTCCCGGCACATAATGAGCAATGCTGAGTTGGGCAAAAAAATGTGAACTGAAGCCGTTAACACGAGTTGTTACTTGGTTCACATGTGATGACTGGCCTGGATATTTTAACAGTATGCATAGTTGCTCCACATGTGTAAGACAAGTAATAACCATGCAACATAGCTTCCTTCCATTTTTGCATGAAAAACTTGTAGCATGTGGGGGTAGGTCCCACACGGAAGCTCTATGGGTACGACTGCCAATGGGCCAGTTGGCCCATCAGGCTTTTAGGCCTAGCCCGCAGGGGCTAGACGAGCTTGAGTATCGGGTTAAGGGCCACAGTTGGGCTTTGAATTCAAGCTCACTTATATTTTTAGGCCAGATTTGAATCCTAGAAAACAGTACGTCAGCCTAATTGAAGTTTGGCCAACCTGCCCATTAGAGTTTGCATGGATAACCATTCTAACGGTAATGGACGATCTGCGGCTTGGGTGGGCCTACCATAATGTTTATTTGGATGACATATAAAATAAACATTATAATGAGCCTGGGAGGGTTTTAATGGTGGGTGTCATCATCCCCACTATTTCCTATAGAGTAGTCCACTTAAGCTTTGGATCTATTATATTTTTGGGTTCATCCACAAAGATGAGCTGAAAAATAGACGGATAACCTAGATAAAACAAATACATCATGGTGAGCCTCATAGAATGTCCACATGCACTACACTGTAGCATGGTGAGCTCCTCATTACACAATCCATGCCCCAACCTACTAAATTTCCAACATGCTTTGAGTGGCCATCTTTGACATCAACACGTAGTGGAATTAAATCCTGGAAAGTCCCAACACCACCAAGCTAAGTGGTGTTGGGTCACCAGGCAATGTGCATCTAACCCTAAATCATTAATTAGGGTAGGATCATCTTTTAAATCAAACCGAAATTTGGAGATGAGGCCCTGACATGGCAAGATGTGATTGGTCCAGCCTGTGTGACATTGGCGGAGTGGGTACTCCATTGAACTACTTTCAAGCTGATTAGGTGCAACCTCGACCTCACCCAACACAATGCCGCCTAAACCATGGAGCCATGTTGGTGTATGTATTGTATATCCATGTTGTCAATCCATTTTTTTAGATCATTATTAAATGGAATGGGCCCAAAAAAATGAGGTAGATTCAAATCTCAGGTGGACCATACTATAGGAAACAATGATGATTAAATGTAACAACTCAAAATTTTGGGTGCGAGTTTATTTATACATAAGGATGTATGATCACACTTGTTCAACTCTACATTTGTAGATCCATTAATATTTATGTAGTTTAATTTGAATCTAACCATAGAAACCATTTCTTTTTCAACGGTTGATTAATAGGACAAACCCCTGAATACCTTAGTATTCTCACCCGTTCATCAAATCGACTGTTAAATCAACTATTTACTATTAGATGAGGATATCTAACCAACCACTTTGAATTTGGACCACTTGATTAAAGTAAAGTAACTACTAAATCTTCATATCCACACATACACACGTTAAATTAACATTCTAATCTGTTCATCTTATTTGTCAATTATGAATATGCTTAATTTACTGTCAAAATCATGATCTACGCATTTTACATATGTGAACCAATAACTTGAATCCAACAGTATACATTTCTAACATAGATCGTGTCTAAAAACTACTTTATACGTATCCATTTACAAAAATGACCGTACAATAACCCATAAATATGATTAAATTTTAACCATCTACTTATTTAAAATTTAGATCATCAATTGATCATCCATTACAGTCAGATCTTTCAACTAGGCCATCCAAATATCTAAATGAACCATTCATTAGGTAGATCATAGGGTATACATCAAAACTAACGGTTAATTTTTACATAGGATGTCGGTAAACTTTGTTTTAAATTATGGGTAGATGTAAGCCATTAGAAATGCATCTTGGCCATCCTTGTGAGATCAAGGCTCAAACTTAATCGGTTGATAAAGCACACAAAATGACGAACCAAGCTAAAATTTCACTTTATTTGGACGGTCCAACTAAAAGATATACAAGACTAAAGTTTTAGGTGGAAAATAAGGAAGTGAGACAGTCATTCACTCGTAGAGGTCTTTATGTACAGAGATTGGGATGCTTTACAAAAAAATTGGAAACTAGCTCTATGTGTTAGACCATCATTTACATCATATAATATGTGGCCTACTTAAAATTCAAATCTATTTTATATTCAGGCCGATGACCCAACGTAATATAACAAAACTGATGAATGGAGTGGATTTTGGTCCACGTCGTTGTAGGCCCCACATCTAAAAATTAAAAATTAAAAAACATATGATTTTGTATAATAATAATAAAAAAAAGGGGAGAGAGAGAAAAATGGGGAGAACGTTCGTAGTAGGAAACGGCTCCACTGTTTCATACACACACGTCACCTACGTCACCTAATGTTTCCATCCTTCACACGTGTGCACACACATGTGTAAAGTACGATGGTAAAAATAAAATATAAATAAATATAAAATAAAAATAAAAATAAAAAGGGAATAATAATAATAAAAAGGAAAGAAGTTTCAACGGTTGATCTTCTCGCTCACGGTTTATAATCAAGCGGGCAACTTGAGTACTAGTTTTACTTTATTTTTGGACCCATATACTAACATGATAAGGCAAAGTGAATGGGCGGAGTGGATTTCTCATAACATGTTAGTGGATGTCATCAATTGACAGACACGTGTAAGTATGAAAGAATTCCTTTGAAGCAATTTCCTAAAAAATAGTTTTATCTAGCACAAACAAAGTTTGAAACGGAAACTACCTATTTTCCCTCCCTATTCAAGATAGACTCTCCTTTATCTTTGGGAGATACTCCTGTTATTTAATCTGAGCCATTCATTAGCTAATTATAATTGTCAATTTGGTTAAACTCATCCATCAAATCTCAACCGTTCATATGGAATGTTCTCCATTATCTTTAGACCCTAATTAAATCAAATTGCATCCTTAGGCAGTCCTTACGTATGTTTTCTAGTTGATGGGTTATTTCAAGCGATAACTTGGAATCATACTTAGAAGAGTCGAATCCTAATAACTTGCTATCATCAAATCCATGTCATATCTTTGGTTGTTAATGAAACGTTCAAAATTAGATCCGAAGCTTTATAAAAACCACCCTTTTTTAAAATGCTTCTTAGCGGAAAGACAAGAGAGAAATGAAGAAACCTTAATTGCCTTTCATAGAGGTTAGTGATAGATATTTTAATTTTATTTTCTCATAATTTAGAATTATTCTTTAAGATTTATGCAATTAACGAGTTGGATTGACCACACGTTCATCGCATCGGCCTATTGATACATACTATGAAAATAGTAAATTTTAGGCGAAATCTTTTACTATAGAGATTGGTGTGGGATCGCCTAGTTTAATTAGATTAGATCCATGTTGACCATATGATTCCTAAGGCTAAGATATATCAAGGCCTCAAATTTTGGATTGATTAGACCATTAGATGGACAACATTGATCTAAATAAATGATAAATAATAAATCATACGTTTTATTCATTATGTGTAATTATAAGATTAAAAAAAATTCTTATGTGATTTTAGGAAGTTCTAATTCAATTCAAATTATTAGTTTACGGAATCATCTTCACCACATCAAGGTGAGTATCCCGATGTGTTTCTCATCCATTAAGTTAAAGTAAATGGATTGTTTGATGTGTTGTATTATTATCCTGATTTAATTGTCTGATTTAATTACCATGATTTAATTGTCATGTACTCTTAGTTGATTTAAAAGACCGTGATTTCTGTATTAATAATGATATGATTTAGTTAATATGCTAGATTACGTTGATTCAAATGTGATAATTGAAATAATATATGCAATACGTGATTCATGATTACTTGCTGCATCTATCAATTGCATGTACAATACGTGCTGGATTCCTGGGGGACCTCCCTGGATGGTATATCCTGGTAGAATCGTTACCAGAAGCCCACTATACTAGTGGAAACCTACTCAAAGAGTAGATGTGGGCCTTGCCTATGCCTACCAGATGGTAGAAGCCTGCCAAGGGGCAGATGCGGGTTGACGGGTTTTCAACTCAAGTAAGTGAACGGATTCCCACTTGATGCATTGATGCATTGCATTTGCATTTTTCTTTAAAATTTATATTGTGTATGATTATTGACATTATATTATAATTTGATGTAAAGAACTATGTCGGGAATTCTCACTAGGCCTGGCCAGCTTATCCTTTTTATTGATGGAAAAACCGTACAGATGTGAATGAGAGCGAGCTGGTGGCTCAAGAACAGGAATACGTGGTCGAGCGGGAAAGGACTTAAGGGACACGTAGCTCTACTTGACAGAGGAAGAAGTTGCTGCCTTAGACTAATCATGGTATTTTTACTTTAATTATATTTGGTTTTCTTAGATTGTTAATCAATTCTTTTAAGTTGTTGGATATATTTATTTCATTTCATAAGACCCCAAATGGGAGGGTCGTTAGTTATGTTTATGATGGATTATTAGAATAGATGATCGTTTCTTAATTTTTTGAGATGTTGCTGAGTATGAATGGAATGTATATCTACGGTAGAGCCATTAGGTAGATGAATAAGTGTATAATTAAACAAAATTAGTACACTTAGTGTACGTGTCATGGGCCGAAACTCGGGTCTGAGGGTGCACACTCTGTACTCGAATTTCAGGGCATGACATTAAATGCCCACCATTAAAAATTTCCTAGGGCCCATAGGAGTGTTTATTTTCTATCGTACCTATTAATAAGGTCACACAAACTTGGATTAAGGGAAAAACAAATATCAGCTTAATCTAAAACTTGTGTACCTCAAAAGAAGCTTTTAATGCTCAATCCCCATTGTTTCATGTGGTTTAGTCCACTAAAGCTATGGTTTTGCTTCATTTTTTAGCTCATGACCTAAAATTGTAATGCATGATTTTCTACTATTTTTATTTTTAATAAAATATTTAAAAAAGAAAAAAATTAAGTGAGATAAAGATCTGCAGATCTCATCTCATCTCTCCTCTCCTTTTATCTCTTCTTATACCAACTCTCCCTTGTATCTCGTAGTCTCCCAATAAACACTCTCTCTTAAGAGAGGGAGTGTGTGAGAGCAAAAGTCCTATTAAGACTTAAAGAACCAAATAAAGAATATCGTAAAATAAAATGAAAGAGAAAGTGGAAGAAAGGTTTTTGGAATTCGACTATTCAAGTTAGTATATACAATGATCTTTTCTTTGTTTTCTTTCTATAGTAGCTTAATCAGTATTAATGTACATATTAGACAGATTAATCAAATATTCATTATGTATGTCTAACTCATCCATGTTAAAATGTACACTGATGCGCATAGCTTTAGGGCTGATGTGTGGAATGTAGGATTTTTTCATGATGGATAGTGATTGATATGATTTGTACAGTTCACGGGTTTTCCAAGACTCAATCATGTAATGATTTTAAGAATTAGACTTATTCGACACGTGAATAGATCCTACCGATGCATGTTGATGAGTTTTCAACTCAAGTAAGTGGATAGATTCCAACTTGATGCATTCATACATTCATGAATTGGATAATATTTGTATTTTCTTTCTAAACTTAGATTATAAATGATTGTTGTTTTCTATTCTAATCTAATGTCAATACTTTTCAATAGGCCTCGCCAGATTACCCTATATTAATGTAAAATCGTACAAATATAATTGATGGTGAACTAGTGGCTCAAGAACAAAGGTATATAGTCGAGCCAAAAAAGGACTCAAGGGACACATGACTCTACTTGACAAAGAAAGAAGTTGCTGCCCTATACCACACATGATTATTATTTTATTTTATTTTATGTTATTGAATTATTGCTTATTTCTTTTAAGTTTATCGGATATGATTTATTTTATTGTATAAGACCCCAAATGGGAGGGTATTTAACCATGTTAATAATTAATGATGGGAGGGTACTTAGCTATGCTAATAACTGATGGTTGGAATTGATGGTCAATTTCTTATTTACGAGATGTGGCTGAGTACGAATGAAATTTAGATTTACAGTAATACTATTATCTAGGCGAATTTTGTGTAAGCATATCAAATAATTTAAATACATTTAGTGTATGACTTATGACATGAATCTTGAGTTTGAAATATATCCCAAGTACCCGAAATCCGGATCGTGACAAAAATGATATGGTAAAATGGATAAACCACGGGGATAAACAATTTATACATCAAAGTTGGACCCATGGCCGGGCAGCACTTAATCTGCTCCCTGAGCTCCTTGGGACCCACAATGATGTATGTGTTTTATCCAGGCCATCTGTCCATTTTACGAGATCATTGAAGGCATGAGCCCAAGACTCAAGTGAGCACCACCATAAGAAAAGGAGAGATAATGACACCATGGTTGAAACCTTTCTTGAGCCTACCGTGATGTTTATTCGCCATATAACCTGCTCATAAGGTCACATAGACTTGGACGAAGGCAAAACACAAATATCAGCTTGATTAAAAATTCCTATGGCCACTCAAGAAGTTTTCAATGGTAGGCGTTCAATCACCACTGTTTCCTGTGGTGTGGCTCACCTAAGCCTTGTATCTTCCTCCTTTTTGTGTTCTTGCCTTCAAATAATCTGTTTAAATGAATGGATGGTGTGGATGAAACACTTACATCAAGGTGGGCCCCTGCCAGGACAAGTCCGTCCTAAATCTCGCCACGTCAGGGCCTCACCCAACTCTCATTTCCCCAGCCTCACCGACTACCCTTCCTCCAAAATCATAGTCTGTGTTTAGGAGACACTTACCGAAGGAAGCACCACCTTGAAAATGTCCTTACGAGCTAGCTTCATTTCTTTGATTTCTCCTGCAGTCGCCATGGAGACCAACACATCTACGTGATCATCTGGAACGCTGATGATACAGTTGCCCACCGTAATCTCAGCCACTGTTTTTGTTGGAGGGAAATGGACATGGGGTAGATAGGATTATAGAGAAGAGGTTCTGTGGTGTGAGGTGATCAGGAAGGATACGGCAATCGTTTTATGGACAGGCTGTGTAGACTTTATGAATTTGGCCCAAAATTAATTATGTTAGTTTTGCACCATTTAAAAATAATGTTAACTACTAAATCATAAATATTCTATTATCTTATGACAATCCAGACCGTGCAAACATCTGACCCTAACTGTTGGCAAGGAATCCCAGATATTTACTCTTGGAAGGTAATATTAACCGTTTGATTTTTTTCCTTTTGAATTATGAACACTCACGTGGTTCAGTTTTCTTGATCAATGTGATATTAGAGTTATAAATAATCCACGCAATGGGGCCGTAAGTTTGAATGAATGGTCTGGATAGCTATGTAGATATGGCTCAACTCATAAGACGGGGATGAGTCGCAACCATTTTCAAAATGGTGCTAAACTACCGTATGAGTCTAACTTTCAGACCATCAGTACGCGGATTCGTGTGGCGGGGGAAACACCGAATTCCGTGACGCTGTGACTGTGGGACACAGATTATTTTTGCATATCCATGCCGTCCATCCGTTTTAAAATATCATATTAGGACATTTTAACAGAATAAAACATATCCAAATCTCAGGTGGACCACACCACAGGAAACAGATATACTGGACTCCCACCACTAAAAACTTATGAGGACCCATCGTAATATTTGTCTTGCATCCAACCTTTTGATAAGGTCACACATACGTAGATTAAGGGAAAACACAAATATCATCTTGATCTGAACATTTTTTAATGTCCCACAAGAAGATTTTAAAGCTTTTAAGGCACACAAAACTGCATGTGGCATATAACAACTCAAATAAAACCAGCTACAAAGACTTCGAAGTCAAGGTCTCTTGAGTCCATGAGGCAAGGGTGAGCTATTTCAAAGAAGAGCCTGCTTTTAAGCTTTTTTAAAAACCCCGCTTAACTTTTTCAATTTGGTATGCTTTGGTAAGTAATTTTGGGTGCATTTGGTAGTAGCTTATCTTGCTGGATTCTGTCCCAACCAAGGGTTAAAAAACAAATTCAGTGCACTGCATTGGATTAATGGTCATGGACCATTAAAAAAAAGTGACATTGACCTTAAAAGCATATACACGGCATGGAAGTAGAATTGACTGTCCAAATCACTAACCCAATCTTGAATGGATGGAATGCAATGTCTCAAATTTGCACCAAGGAGAAGATACTAACCACTTGATTTTACCCTTAAAATTTGGACCACCCTCTATTGTATTTTTAACCATCTATGTGATAGCCATGAATTGGATGGTTATGATTTCTTTATCAGTCTTATGTGCACCATAATTTGGAATTTTCATGAATTAGATGGCTTCTTGACCAGTGTCATGTATACCATAATTGAAATTGTCTAGATAGTTGTACATCAGTGTTGTAACAACTCATTTTTTAAATAGTACAAGCCTCATTTTTTTTGCCCATGCCCTAATATGGACAGGAAAGACTGATGGATGCATTAGATTTATCACAACATTTCTATGGGGCCCACCGTTGTTTTTGAAAAAAAAAAATGAAATTTCAGTGATGTGCATAAGCACATCATCACATTAACAACCCTACCCTAATTTCTCTCTCTTCTTCGTCATTTCGCAAAGAGAGAGTTGGACCCATTTGAATCAGAACCTCGAGAAATCCCATCCGTTGAAGTCCTTTACCCGAAAACTCCTATTGTGGCCTACATCAATATCTATTTTTCCTCAATTTTGAACTCCCATCCAACCTCTACCATTAAACTAGATTAACGGCTTAGATTCAATCATCTCAATGGACCCCACCTAACTTCTGTTGCACAACAATAATATCTGCAAGCTTCTACACACGACACCAAAACCGTCCACAATCTCCGCCTTCTTTTGTCCTTGTGGAAACCTATTACATCTGAACCTTTCATCCCAATCATTCGTTCACTCCTCATCTAACACTCCTATCACAACACAACTCTGCAACTAGTTGCCAAGTCTTTTGGCTTTGTTTTTAAGCCTTATGCACGTGTTATCTTTAAAAAATGAGAGAGGATTCGGGAACATGAGAGAGAGAGAGAGAGAGAGAGAGAGAGAGAGAGAGAGAGAGAGAGAGAGAGAGAGAGAGGGAGGGAGGATTGAGAAGACCAGCGAGTTGCTAACTGGTTGGAGTTGCTAGCCTCCAACCACAGTTGTGGGATGCTCTGTAGGAAGGAACTAGAAAGAAGAAGAGAAGAAAAAAATAAAGAAGAAGTATGAAGTGCAAGCAAGTAGACTCAGTGAGTCACCCGCTGATCCTTCAAATCATCGGGTCTAGGGTTTTAGTCAGCCTATTTACATCATGTAACAGGTAAATCCTATCCAACCAGACCGATTCTAGCATGCAAATATAATTTTGTTCATGATCGTTACATCAAATCAGATTCATATCAGATTTTGTTATCCAAGGAATAATCCTACCAAAATTCATTTATATATCAGAGTGTTTTATCATCACAATATGTATGTGATATTTCCAGTTGAAAATCCTGTGTTGACATATAAATTGATATGATTATTTGTCACGTATTAAATTTATTTAATTATTGTCAAATAGTTGTAGATTATTTTATTTAATTCTTGGTTACATATTGTACAGATAATTTATTTAAATTGTTAATTCACTTCATTTTACTATTGTTATGTGGTTATATTGCAATTATTTCCTCATTATTACATGATGAAGAATGTATTTGAATTTATGAGTGCTTTGCCCCAAAAGGATCACCGTGTTATTTGTTTACTAGTGCTCTACCCTAAAAGGATAATTATGTTATCTTTGTTACTAGTGCTCTATCTTAAAAGGATCATTTCATTATTTCATTATGAGTGCACTACATAGAATCATTCCCAAAAGGATTGGCATGGTACTGGTGCGTCATTTCTGAAAGGATCGGCATTGGTGCTCTGCCCCAGATGATTCCCTAAAAATATGCTCACATGGGTGTTTTGCCTTAGGTATTTACCATAAAAGTTTATTCACAGGTGCTATGCCGGGGGTTATTCTCTGAAAGGATCAAAATCGGTGCTCTGTCGAGGGTTATTCCTTGAAAGAATCAACACACACACGTGCTCTAACTTAGATTGAACAAAAAAGATTTTGGATGATTGTCTTATCTTATATTGTTATTATTAACACTAAATTGTTACTATTGATATGTAAAATGCCAATTCAATACTTATAATTGATCATGTTTATTTTATTGATATATATTCGTGCTATCGTAAAATCTTCAATTTTGGGAATGATGTGACCTTATGGGCCGTCGCGCTCACACCCGTATAGATTGTTTTGTAGAGTTTGTGTATGAAGAGGCAGGTGGGAAAGATTGAAGACATTTCCTTTTGTTTATTTGAAAATTAATTAAAATTTAATGTATTTTGTTAGTTTTTAAATATTTTGAATATCAATGTACTTAAAGATTCAATGATTTATTAGTGAACGTTATTTAATGACAATAATTATTATCCTTCTATTTGCTCTGATTACCTTGAAAACGCATGAAAATAACATGAGTTACAATGTATATTTTGTTTAAATTCAACTCACTGTCCGGGCATTCGGATTTGGGCTTAGCCACATCAGATAGCGAATTTTTGGGCATGACAAGTGTTACTTAAAAAGAACAATAGTCACCAGCATTTAAAAAAAATATGCTGAACAAACGTTGGAGATTGCGGCTGACATTTCTTCGCTTTGGTTATGGTGATTGACGGTGTGGCAAACTTTTAGTACCCTAGAGTCTTTTGTGGCCCCATCATGATGTGTGCATATAATCTACATCGTGAATTAGGTATGAATGATAATATACAATAAACATAAACAAAAAATAAAGCTGATCCCAAAATCAAGTGGACCCCCTCGGTGCAGCATCGGTGGGTCCATGGATCCACTGAGATGGGTGGATCCTGACCATGGGGCCCACCGTAATGTATGTGCCTTACGTATGTTTTGATGGCTCATTTTAGAGCATAATCTTAAAAATGAAGCATATCCAAATCTTAGGTGGACCACACCACAGGAAACAGTGGTGATTAACCATTGAAAACTTCTTGTGAGCCACAAAAGTTTTGGATCAAGCTGATATTTGTGTAGTCCCTTCATTCAAGTTTTTGTGATCTTATCAACTGGTTGGATGGTAAATAAACATTCTAGTGACCCTAAGAAGTTTTTAATAATAGGTATCCAATCACTACTGCATCCTGTGGTGTGGTGTGCACCTAAGATTTGGGTCCACTTCATTTTTGGGATAAGCGCTAAAGTGAGTTGTCAACATGGATGTACAACACATACATTAAGGTGGGCCGCACAATCAGGGATACATCGGCCTCGGTGGAGCTGCGCCCACCACCCTCAATGGTGATGTGGTAACTTGGCGAGACTTGATTGGTGGGGGCGTACGTTGTCAGAGACGTGCTGAGTAGGGGAGGTGGATTGCCCTCGAAAGCTTTTCGCAAGAACTTCCTATGATGGGAAGCTAGATGGGCCCACCATGATATTTTTTTGGGAAATCCACCCTACCCTTGGCCTTTTCCCCATCATGATAGAATATGGGCCTAAAAATGATGTAAATCCAAAACTCAAGTGGGCCGCACAATAGAGGATTGAGCGTCCACTGTTGAAACATTCTTGGGGCTACATAAAATTTGAATAAAGATAATTTTTGTGTTTTCAGTTCATCCAAGTATGAATGATTGTGTGAACGGTATGGATGGCATATAAACATTACAGTGGACCTAGGTAAATTTCAACCGTAGGCATTCCCCTGCCCTCGTTTACTTGGGGTGCAACTCACTTGAGTTTTGAATTTGCATCATTTTTGAGTCAACATCCTAACATGATTGGAAAAAGGATGGACAGGGTGGATTTCTCACAAACATCATGGTGGCCCCATAGAAGCTTCCCACAAGAGGAAGTTCCTACAAAGCCTTAGCAGGGAATCGGTGTTGTCGGGAGCAGACCAGGTGTGGTCCTGGCCTCACCCAAGTGGGTGTGGCCCTTATGTGGGAAAAATTGATGTAGGTATTCTATATTCATACTATCCATCCATTTTTTCTATATTATTTTAAAATATGAGTTAAAAAATGAAGCTGATCTAATTCTCAGAGTGAACCATCCCATAGGAAAAGGTAGTGATTGACTATTAATGGCCACAATAGTTTTGGATCAAACTTATGATATAGAGGGGGTCGCAAACAGTTTCATGGCCAAGATGGATCAGAAAAGGCCCAATCAAAAGTGGAGGTGATTTGGACCATCAAAACTTAAAACAATCGTATCTCGCAAACCGGA
This sequence comes from Magnolia sinica, assembly GCF_029962835.1. NCBI lineage: Eukaryota > Viridiplantae > Streptophyta > Magnoliopsida > Magnoliales > Magnoliaceae > Magnolia > Magnolia sinica. The sequence continues at coordinate 4,553,078 of NC_080584.1, read as the reverse complement.
ATAAGCTATCGGATGTACCATATATGATTTTGGGGGTAAGATGAGATACTTTAGCCACCCAACCCTGCTATGACAGGTTGCACACGCCGCATTTGCAAAATACCATCAGATCGACATTGTTTCAATTTCATTTTTACTATTTATAGGAATTTTTAGTTCGAGTATAACTCTTCTTCTGTTAGACTTTAGAAGTTGCACCCAACATGAAATGTGCTTAGAATAATTAGGAGAACAGCGTGGTTGGGCAAAATAGGACACTTTTTTTTTTTTGAAAACCACATCCATAGTAGAGAGAGCGATTTTCTATAAATAGTAAGTTTACTATTTATAGTAAGTTGCGAATTATATGAGTTTTAGTTGTAGTTGATTCCGAAACTTCTCCCATAGCTTAGTATCCTTATTTAAAGGGTTGTGAATTCGTTTATTTCATTCATCAATCAAATTACAAATTTTATAAAATCTATTTTCTATTTTTCTTACTTTTTTCTTGTGGATTCGAGAAGTCTACATGAGGAGTTTAGAGAAGCTTTGTAAATTCGAAGTAGTTATCCTTGAGAAAGACGGTGATTGACTTCATCTAATTCATCCCTGTGACAGCTTATATTTTCTTTTTCTCTTCATCCACATTTATGTGACCTCATATGGTTGGATGGAAAATAAACATTCCAGTGGGCTTTAGGAAATTTTAATGATAGGACGTTCAATTACTACTGCTTTCTGTGATATGTTTGAGAGCTGGATCTTCCTCATTTTTTGTGCTTATGTATTAAAATGATCTGATAAAGTGGACCGAGGAAGTGGTTATGGAATAAATACATAAAAGTGGGTCTCACGGTAAGGACCGTACTTTCTTGGGTGTGGTGAAGGACGCATCTAATCCGTTCCATCACATTCCAGCCCAAAAAACTGATATAAGGTCCGGGCCCACCTCTGGCCATGTATGGTCCCACCAATCAAGTCTCCACGTCACTTATAAGAAGGATTGGGCGTTTTGCTGCCTTGTGCACCCAGCGGTTCCATAGTTACAAGTTCTAGGAAGGAATATGCGACGCACAGTGCTACTCTGGCGACTATGGACGATTTGCTGCCTTGTGCACGCACGGCCGCCTTAGTTCCAAGTTCTAAGAAGTAAAGGATGATGTACGGTGCTACTCGGCGAGTATCCCTGATATTCAGGCGAATATTTACGATTTGTTGTCTTGTGCAAGCACAGCCCAACTAATTCAAAGTTATGGGGAAGAAAGGACTATGTACGGAGCTACTCTGGCGAGTAACCGTGGTATTCAGGCGATTATTGACGATTTGCCGTCTTGTGGACGCACGGCCCCACTAATTCGAAATTCTAATAAGGAAAAGATGATGCACGATGCTACTCTGACGGCTATCTGTCATACTCAGGCGAGTATTGGAGTTTCGTTGCCCTGTGCACGCAGCGGCCCGAATTGCAAGTTGGAAAGGAAGCAGGTTGGGTCTTACCCACTTGAGGAAGAGTCGGTGGTGGGGCCTACTGTGATGTATGTGTTTTATATATCCATGTTGCCCATCGATTTCAATATATCATTTTAAGTAATGACCCCGTAAAGATACAGATCGAAGGCTCAAGTGGGCCACACCACCGGAAGCAGTAGTGATAATGATACCACCGTTGAAACCTTCAGGTCCCACTATGATATTGGCCCCAAGAGATTTTCAGTGGTAAGCGTTCAAACCCCACGTTTTTGTATGGTATGGCTTACTTGGATCCGCCTCTCTCTTTTTTTTTTTTTCTTTTTTTTTGGGGTCATGCCTCAAAATGATTTGTTAAAATAAATGGACGGTGTGGATGAAACACATATATCACGGTGGGCCGCATATAGCCCCTTACGACCGAGTCCATTTTGAAAGGGGTATGCCACAATCCGCGTCCAGTTGTTAAGGAAAGGAAAATGCACCGTGTTATTCTGACGAGTATCCGTGATTCTCTGGCGAGGAATTCACGTTTTGATGCCTAACGCAACGGCCCAACTAGCTGCAGGTGGTCGTTGACGGAAGCGGTTTCTTTACTACATAAAGTGAGCTCAAGACCAACTTCAATTTGGCCTTTTTTTCATGATCCAAGTTGCTCAATAAATGAGCCAACCCTGTATATCCATTAACTGAAAATTCAGGGGTTGTCCAACCATCATCTAGGCCATGCATGAAAAAATAAAAAATAAAAAACAGTATTAAGAGAAATTGGCCAACATTCAAGACGAATGTACAACTGTTGCCCATCCGATGATTGATCAGGCCCATTACTGAGAATTTTTTTTTATCCAGTGTGGCTCACCTGACCAAAAGATTGGATCCTTCACAGGTGCGGCAGGACCCGTTAATAAGGAGAGTGAAAAAAGAGTTCGCCTTCCAAATTCATTCTTATTTATTTTTCCACGTTAGGCAAACTTTAATCCTTCTATAGGAATGTGGCAGGTGCCACTAAGGAGAGTGTTAAAAGGGGAAGCGGACTGTGTGGTGAACCAAACACCCACGTCTAAGTGATCCATGGGGCCTACAATGATGCATGTGTTTTATCCATGATGTTCATATTTTTTCTTGCTTATTGTAGGGCATGAGCTTAAATTAAAGCATATGATCTAAAGCTTAGGTGGACCACACACAAAAAAGAAGTTGGGATAACGACGTCCAATTCTATATTCATGTTGTCCATCCATTTTTTCTAGATTATTTTAAAACATTATGAAACCCCCCAAAATAAATAAATAAATAAATAAATAATAATAAAAAATAATAATAAAAAAGCACATCCAATTCTCAAGTTGACCCTACCATGTGAAACAATAGTAATTGACTATTAATGGGCTACAACTAGAGGTGGGCAGGATCCGACTCAACTCGTCGAATTTGACTCAACCAAACCGGTCGGATTTGATCCGACACAAACCGAAAACCAGGGTTGAATCGGATCGAGTAGACCTGTTCGGATTTGACGCTAAATCGAGTCAAGTTTATGTCATGTAGCAACTCGATCTGATCCAGACTAGAATCGGGTAGTATAAAGTCAGATTTTACTCTTTTTTATTTTTATTTTTTTAAAATTTCTTTTTACCCTTCTTCTAGCAAAACCCTAATCCTACTCGAGTCGGCGCCGCCAAATGAACCTTTGTGACATATAACAACTGCAACTATACTAGCCTTCCCGTCTTGCTAGTTGAAGCACAGCTGGTAAACAGGGGCTGACTTAGTTTTGAGGTCTTACCCGGTATGAGAGGAGAGTTTGTGTTGCTGATTTGGGTTCGACAGACAACCTAACGTGGTGCGGCACCGCAGCCCAAGCCGACTTCCTCTCCTTCTCTCCTCCTTTCTCCCATCATTTCTCTTTCGATTTCCCTTCTCTCATTCATTCTCTCCTCATTTCTTTTCATCTTTCTCTCCTAATTTTTCTCATGTTTCCTTCCTAGTATCAGAGTCTCCTACTCGACTTGACTCAGCCTAGTCTGAATTGACTGGACAAACTCAACTCGATCCGACTCGGTTTTCATGATCGAGTCGGACTCAGTTTAGGTTAGGCTAGCAAGAAATCGGTTTGGATTGAGTCAGCCCTGCTGAACTCAGTCTTGAATCGGATCAAGTTTGGATCAGGTACTTGCAAAAATCGGATTGAGTCAACTTATACCTAATCCGGTCATAAGTGATATATATATATATATATATATATATATATATATATTACTTCATCCTTACTTTATATGACATTATCAATAGATTTGGATGGAAAATAAATATTATGGTAGGCACCAAAAATTTTTAAGAATAAGACATTCAATCACCACTGTTTCCTATAATATGGTTAACGTGAGGGTTGGATCTTTTTTAATTTTGGGCTCATGCCTTACAATAGGTCTCGCCACATCACTTGTAAAAAAACAGAAAAGACGATGTACCATGATACTCAGGCGAGTACTGGGTGTTTTGTTGCCTTGTGCACGCAGCGGCCCAATAGTTACAAGTTCTAAGGAGTGGACGACGCGCAGTGCTACTCTGGCTGAGTAATTGTGATACTCAGGCGAGTATTGACGATTTGCTGCCTTGCGCACGCACGGCCCCACTAGTTCAAAGTTCTAAGAAGGAAAGGATGATATATAGATTGCTACACTGGCGAGTGTCCGTGATGCTCAGGCGAGTATCGACGGTTTGCTGTCTAGTGCACGGACAGCTCCAATAGTTCAAAGTTCTAAGCAGGAAATTAGGATAACGCACAGTACTACTCTGGCGAGTATCTGTCATACTCGGATCCTCACTCTTGCTCGGCTGGTAGGCTCTGAGGAGTTTGAACACCCGGTCATCCACTAGCGTGAGCGTGTGGGGTGTGTGTGCCTGTGTTAAAAAAAAAATAAAAAATAAAGAAAATAAAAAAGAGTATCTGTCATACTCAGGTGAACATTGACGTTTTGTTACCTTGTGCACGCAGCGGCACCACTGGCCGCAAGTTCCAAGGGCAGGTTGCGTCTTAGCCTCGAAGGACAACCACGGTGGTGGGCTTTGTGGGGCCCACTATGATATATGTGTTTTATCCATGCCTTGCATCCATTCGATATATCATTTTAAGTCATGAGCACAAAAATATTCAAAGCTTAAGTGGGCCACACCACAGTAAGCATAGGTCCCACTGTAATGTTTATCTACCATCCCACCCATTCATAAGGTCACATGGGCATGGATGATGGGAAAATACTACTATCTGGTTGATAAAAAACTTCTATAGGTTTTCAACAATAAGCGTTCAATCCCTGCTTTTTAGTGTGGTGTGGCTCACTTGAGCCTTTGATCTGCATTCTTTTTTAAGTCATGCCTTAAAATAATTTGCTAAAATAAATGGACAGCACAGATAAAACACATATATCACGGTGGCCTGCACATAGCCCCTGCAGGATGGAAACGGATTGGCTATTCCCCCTGCCCGCCATGATGCATGTATTTCTTCCATGCCGTTCATCTATTTTTCTAAATCATTTAATGTTATGATATTTTTTTTAAAAAAAAAAAAAAAAAAAACCCGTATATCCCGATCTCAAGTGGATCACATTACAGGATACAGGGTTTAATGAACGTTGACCATTAAAAAAAATTTCAGGGCTATAAAAGTTTTGGATCAAGATGATCTTTGTTTTTTTCGCTTCATCCGGGTCTGTATGACCTAATCAACAGATTGGATGTCAAATAAACAGTACAGTGAGCCTTAAGAGGATTTTAATGGTGGATATCCAATCACTATTGTTTTCCTGTGGTGTGGTCCAGCTGATATTTATATCCCTCTCATTTTTGGGGTAAAGCCCTAAAATGACCTGTAAAAATGGATGAAATATATACATCTGGTGGGGCCCACTGAGCACCGACCACTAGCCACCGGGCTGGTGGCAGGGGAGTAGCCAATCCGTTTTCCCGCAGGACCAACTCCGTCTCCGGAGTCGTACGCAGTCCGCGTACAGTTCTAAGAAGGAAACGACGACACACCGTGCTACTCTGACGAGTATCCGCAATGCTCTGGCGAGGAATCCACGTTTTGTTGGCCCCACTAGCTGCAGGCGGTCGTTGACGGAAGCGATTTTTGTACTTCATGAAGTGAACTTGAGGCTATCCTTTTCGTTGCTCATCTTTCCTATGTGGCAATTTGGCCATTTTATCATGATCGAAGCCGTCCAATAAATGGGCCCACCATGTATGTCCATTATATAGAAATTGAGGGGTTGTCCAACTTTCAATTAGGCCATGCATGTACAAATAAAAATAGTTTTAAGAGGAATTGGCCAACATTTCAGATGAACGTGCAATTGTTGTCCATCCGATTATTGATCAGACTGGTTACTGAGAAAGAAAGATTTCATTCAGTGTGGCCCACTTGACCAACAGATGGGATCTTTCACAAGTGTAGCAGGACTCAGCTGCTACTGAGTGTGAAAAAAACGTATGCTCTCTCCTAACTCATTTTTATTTTCCTACGTTGGTCGGTCGTTAATCTCCTCGATCGTTCAATTCGGTGAAGAATGTGAAAGGGGGACGCGGACTGCGTGGTGAACAAACATGTTGGGACTGGTTTGGGTGGATCTCTAACTATGGGCGCCATTGTGATGTATGTGCCTTACATCCACACCGTCCATTCATTTTGAAAGCCTATTTTAACATATGACCCAAAAATGAAGGTGATCCGAATCTTATATGAACCATATCAAGAAAACAATGGCCATTGAATCCCCACCATTAAAAGATTCATAGGACCACAAGAATTTTTATTTTCCATCCAACCTATCAATAAGGTCACAAATAAATTTACTAAGAGACCACACAAATATCAGCTTCATCCAAAACTTTTGGCCCACAAGAAGTGTTTAATGGTCAATTACCACGGTTTCTTCTATTATGGTCCACCTGGGATTTCGCTACGCTTCATTTTTGGAATCACGTCCTAAAACAAGTTTTTAAAACGGATGGATGAAATGGGTATAAGGCACATAAATCAAAGTGGGCCCCACGGTCAGGGATCCCACCCACCTGGATCCACCAAATCGGTGCCCAAATGCCCTCTGGATATTGGGTCTAAGGGCTTTATGCTAGCCACCATGATATATGTGTTTTATCCACACTGTTTATCCGTTTTTACATCTCATTTTAGGGCGTGACCTAAAAATATAAGCATATCCAAACCTTAAGTGAACCACACCACAGGAACATGTTAAGACCACGATGTCCACCGTTGAAACCTTCCCAACGGCCGCAGTGATGTTTATTTGTCATCCAAACTGTACAAAAGCTCAAACTGACCTGGATGAAGGGAAAACACAAATATAAAGCTAGATCCAAAACATCTTCTGTGGTCCTTAAGAAGTTTTGAACGGTTGGAGTTCAATCCCCACTGTTTTCTATGGTGTGGTCTACTTGAACTGTGGATATGCTTCAATTTTAAAACCATACCCTAAAAAGAGCTTTAAATATTGATGGAAGGTGTGGATAAAATACACGCATCACGGTAGGCCCCACAGAGTCTTTACACCAAGTACTCGGGTGATGTTGGGTTCACCACGCAATCCGCGTCCGTGAGAAGTACCCGTCATTCGAGTAGCCAAACTCTCGTTCTCCGGCGGAAGGTGGTAGTTGATACACAGGCACTAAAAAGTTGTACACGTGGCTATCGATGGCTCAAAATAAACCGTCTAAAATGTTGGCCCCAACTTAGATGAATCATATATGGAAAAAGAAATGCACTGACTGAATGCACTGACTGGATTTGTTAAGTAGCCTATTTGCAAACGTTTAGTGATTGGTAGATGTTAAAGGTAATCAACGTTCCAGAATCAATTTGAGATTTTGAAGAAGAATAACTATCTATTAAAGGTCACCTCAATTTGAGAGGTTTGATGTGATGTAATATATGACACTCTAAAGTTTGTGACCCCCTGCGTATCAACCATCTTCTTCCACTGGAGTATCAAATAAGGCCGCGAGAACCTTTATGTGCGTGAATTTCTTTTTCGGCGTACCATGGTTAGTAGACGAGCATACCATGGTTAGAAGACCCTGCAAGGCTTTTCGACGCTATAAAGCGCCATCTCGGTAGAGCTAAAATCACAAAGTAATCTCTTATCTTTCGATCCCAAATTTCTCGGTAGAGCTACTCCTTTTTCCAATGGCGGTGGGCGGTGATGTGATCAACGGCCAAGCTGATGCTGTGGGGGACTTAGCAGACGTGAAACCGTCCATGAAGAAGTTATTCAAGGTGTCGCTCCTTGTTATTACGATCGCAGCCATTGCAATTGTCGCAGATCTCCCCGCCCGACTCCCTTATCACGAATTCCTCTCGATTCCCTATGCTCTGGCGATTTTCGCTTGCTTCTCGTTGGGGATGCTGCTTCTTTTGCTCTCCGTCGTACTTATGTAGCTGCTCGTATCGGCCGTTGTAGCGTAAGAGCTGTTGTGGTTTTCGCTCGTGTAGCTGCCCGTACTCGGCCTTAGAATGATTATCCATGATGTCGGTGGCAGTGTCGTTATTTTCATTGTTTCTGCTGTTGTTATTGCTTTCCTTATTTCCGTTGCCGTTGTTGTTGTTGTTGTTGTTGTTGTTGTTGTTGTAGCTGCTGCTGCTGCTGCTGCTGGTGGTGGTATCTCTACATTCCTTCCTTTTTCCACGTTTAAAATGTATGGTGTGTTTGTTCCAAGTAATACCTACTTCAAAACGTTTGTTACAATTAGAGCACTTGGTTCTAGGGCTGTTAATGGGTACCAGATGGATCTGACCCCATTTTAACGGTTGTGCTGGGACCTGATGGGAAAACTAAATATAAAGGTCTGATTCCAACCCAATCTGACTGTTTTTGGGTCTTCAAGAACAAGAACCGGAGCTGGCTAACCCGATCTGTTAACAGCCCTATTTGGTATATTACCTAACTAGACAAAAACAAGGCCCAACTCATGCAAGTTGATTCAACTCGGCCAGATTACACCATGACTAAAAGAAAAGCACAATCTGGTCATGAATCGGTCAAAACTCAAGAAAATTTCTCTTGGACCTCTACAAAACTCAGAAAGGAAAACCCCATTAGTTTTGAAGAAATCACTCACCCATTTTTCGAGTCGACTCGACTCTACTAGGTTTTGAGTCGAGTGGAGTTTTTTGTTCTGGATAAACCATGCCGACTTTAAATAGACAGTTAAGAAGAGAGGTTTTCAACGGCTGGAAAATAATCAAAAAGAGGTCCAAGCCAAATGGTTAGAACTTGGATCTTTATCAAATAGTGTATCTATTTGGGCTGCAACGGATCAATGGTTTGGATTGCCAATACTCAGGCTCGGAGTATTGTGCCTTTATATGATGAAGGAACTCATCCTGAGGCCTGCCTGTTTATTCACGCGTGGGCCCTACACATGGATGTAAATTTCAGGCACAAGCTCAGCCCATGATGGTCTGACTCAGAAGCCTGAGATTGAAAACTGAATGGAAAATAAATGGAGAGTTTTACTGCAAAATTCCTCAGCAATTAGGGTTTTCACAGAATTCGTGTGGCACTTTTAGAAGGGTGCAATTACCAAAATACCCTTGTTTGTTGGAGAACCGTGGGGCCATGTGGTTTTTGTATTACATCCAACCGTGACCACGAACCAAAATCTAGCTGGTCAGATCATCCGATGGGCTATACGTGAATTTGATTGCTTCAGTGTGGGGTATATAGTGGTTTGAATTTACCTGACCATCACGATGGGGTACATCTCTTTGACAGCTTGGATGTCATACAAGTACTAGGTGGGCCCATAATTCTCGACTTCACCGCTTCTTAAAAATGATAATAATAATAACAACAACAAGCGCATTTTGGTAATTTCGACTGCCAAGAAACACCACCGTAGATGGGAACTCAATTAGGGTTCCACATTTCGGGCATGGTTTGAGCTCAGTTAGGGTTCCATGGTTCAGGCAGTTTTTTAACTAATGTCGATGCATGCCACATATATACTAAGACAGGACCAAAAGCCTGGCCTGCAAAATATGGTTTTAAGATTTGTCTGAGTTGGGTGCAACTCAAATGATTCCAGTCAGATTCGACACCTACCGATCCAGCTCGATGCTAGAGTAAAACAAGAAAACACAAGTTTATATGTATACAATGAAAAGTCTCCCACACTAATAACGGAAGGATTGCTCTTTTTATTTATAATTGAATTAGTTACAAGATAGAAATTTCAAAGATATGTTCAGATTCTATGAGTTGTGATTGATATATAGATAGAAGATAAGATAAAAATGGTTAGAGAGAATTAGGGTAGAGTTATTAGAGAGATCTAAGAATAGAATTTTAATTTTTAGTATCTTCACGTAAAAAAAGATGAAGGATATTTTTCAATTTCAAAGAAGATAATAAATTCTTTGCAACAAAAGGCACGTGAACGATATTTTTCAATTTCAAAGAAGATGAGGGGGTTTTGATCATAGATGAACCAATATCAGCAAGGTGTGAACCTGATTCATTTCCAACTTGAAGGTGATTTTTTTTTTTTTTTTTCCTTCCGATATTCAAATTGGATGGAGAGATTCTTGAGGTATGCTGTTATGTGGTTTGTAGCATCGGAGTCCGTACCATATTGTGTCTAAGGGGGCTGAGTGAGCAGAACCATAAGAAGTAATGAAAGCTTGGGCTGCAGGATCATTTTGAATGGCATAATCATTACTACTTAGCAAGTCATGGCCATGTGGTTGGAGCGACCACAAATCTTACAAGTAACACGATTATAATGAGAGGGACACCGATGGGAGGAAGATGGGGTAAAGGGGGTTATCAACCATTGACGGGAGCTGGGGAATTGGGATAGCTAGGGTAATGGTCCATGTTGTTTGTGGCCATGTCCACGACCTCAGTCTTGCCGTGAAACATGTTCCGTTGGTTGTGGTCCTTTAAGATGTTGGAATGAGTATGTTTAATACATAGTTTGTGGCTAAGAAGATAAACATGGATTTCATCTAAATCAATCAACTCTGAGCGAGTGGTGATGATGGAGGTGACTAGAGCATCATATTCAGGGCCTAAACCGTCCAAAAATATATATCATAATCTCTCTTGAAAATCGGATGGCTCAAATCTATGCTGAAATAGGGGCCTTGGACTGGTTGACAGTTTGATCGACTGATTGAAGGATATTGAATTAATTCAATTTTTTGGCAAAACTCTTTGACAATTTTTGGAGTTTTCAACTGGTCGAAAATTCTAGTCGATAAGTCGACCCAACCGATCGAAGCATTTGGACCAGTCGACATGTTGCGCTGTTTTGCATGTTTTTGCACAAATTGTTTCTATTATATTTTTCCTTATATATATGGGGGTAAATGAGATTTAGGTTAATGCAAGATGCGCTTAAGGGTTTGAGTGGATTTTGAAGAATAAAAGGCTAAGGTTTTTCCTCTTGGGGCTTTGATAATGATCGGTAAGGTTTTATCTCTTGTATCTTCGTTTTTCATAGTGAATTTTTTACTTTGTGTCATAATTTTTTCTCACATGGGTTTTTTCACTTAAATTCATATTAATCTTTGTTTGGATTTGTTTGTGTGATTGTGATGACCTTATTTAATTCCTCTCTGTGTGCTTCTGCAATTCCCAATAAGTGGTATCAGTGCTAATATTGGGAAGTATATTGAATCTAAAGACAAGGTATCTATGGCTTCTAATATGAAGTTTGATGTAGAGAAGTATTGTAGGAAAAAATAACTTTGAACTATTGAAGGTGAAGATGAGTAGTCGTTTAGTTCAACAAGGATTGAAAGATACACTCAATGGGAAGTGACTGAATACTATGAAAGAAGAAGAGTGGAACAAGTTAGATCAAAATGATAATATCTCAATTCAGTTCTATCTAACGAATGAGGTCCTCTACAATGTTATGAGAGAGAAGATTACGGCTGATATATGAGCAAAGTTAGAGAACATCTATACGAAGAAGTCTCTTGAGAATCATTTGTATCTGAAGCTACAATTGTTCAATATGAAGATGATTGAGGGGGCTAATGTTAAGTCCCAATCAGTAACTTTAATAGGCTTGTTTGCAAATTATTGAATGTGGATGAGACGATGAAGGATGAAGATCAAACATGCATTCTCTTGAATTATCTTTAAGAATTGTATGAGTCATTTCAAGACTCTTTATGCATCAGTAGGATGACTATTAGCGTTAAGACCATTATCTTAACTCTTCAGTCGAAGGCGATGAGAAAAAAAATGGTGATGTGGGCGCCTTTACAAATGCACTAGTTATGAGGGGTATAAATTTTAAGCGGGATAGTGGATCTTTGCGATTAAGATCCAAATCCAGGTGCAAAGGTAAAGGCAAAGGCAAGCTGAAGTGCTAGAATTGTTGCATGATAGGGCACATGGAGAAGGATTGTCAAAATCTAAGTCTAGGACGGAGAAATTAGAGAGTTTATTCAGAAAAGCAAACACTATAGAATCTAGTGAGGAGGTGAGTGGTAATGACGTGTTGACCGCATCAAAATTTGGGTACTTCGATGGTGAATGGATTTTGAATATAGGGGCTTCATATTACATGACCCCCATAGGAGTTGGTTCACCAATTACAATAAGTGCAATGGTGACAAGGTGTTTATGGGCAATGATAATGTCTGTGTAACATCCCATTTTCTTTTCAATAGTAGGTATCCCAAACCTCGTTGTTTCTTATGATGTGGCCCACTTAAGCTTTGGATCAGTCTCATTTTTGGGCCCATGTCCTAACATGCTCGGCCAAACTTGATTGACGGAGTGGATCTGCCTTTCCGCTTATATAGGGCCCACTATGAAAAAAAGAGAGTCTAGTGACGTGCTGACGCACGTCACCCCACAAACTCCTCTCCCGACTCCTGCTTCCTCTCAGCTTCTCTCTCCTGAAGATACCGGCTAAGAGTCCCGCACTTGTCAATGACTTGGGCCACCCATCTTAATGGCGCTCACATGATCTATGCCGTCTATCTAAGCTAACTCCATTCAGGTTTCAACGGCAACCATTCATTCCCTACTATTTCATGTCACACAACCCACCTGAATCATAAATATGCTCCACTCTTCAACCCATATTCCATCTCAATCCGAAGAATCTGACAAATGGATGGGATTTCACCCAAACATCATGGTGGACCCCACCTTGCTTCTTGTTATAAAGAAAACCATGAATGAGTTTGCAGGAAACCACACCTCACATTGTCTTCTCTCCGATCTTCTCCTTCGTAATTTACAGTAGAAAAATAACAACCTAGATCTTAGATCAATCTAAACCATCCAATCATCATTAGAATCACCTCCACATCCTTCCTGGATTCCAATTAAACCGAGAATACCTCGTTTTTCCTTGATTATCGCGGTAATGTGCGGCGGGCAGCTAAATGGCTTGAGATCATAACCCATCAGATAAATGGCACTGTAACTCCAAAAACTAGAGTCCACAAGCTTCATATCATTGATTTAGATCGACCAGAAGAAACGACATAAAGAAAAATACCATGTACACAAATTTTCCATGATCAGCCGCTCTTCCTCTTCACCAAATGCACCACCATTGACTCTCAGATAACCAGCGATATCAAGATCCGAACTGGCAATGAAGTGGACCATTCGATCACATCAAACCAGTTTTACTTAAATCGAAAGCCTCCAGTAAAAAGAAGTAACTTCAGACTCAAACAATGTCCAAATCACGTTGCTGCACCAATCGACTTCAACCCATTCGCAAGTCCTTGTACAGATGGATTTTAAAACTCTCCAAGCTCTTTAAGAGCTTTCTCCAGCGTAAAAGGTTAGGGGTAACAATAGTGAGAGAGGTATAGAAACGAGAGAGAGAGAGAGAGAGAGAGAGAGAGAGAGAGAGAGAGAGAGAGAGACCTAGCGAGTCACTGACTCGTTGAGCTGCAAGTTTTTCATGAAAGGTTGTTGGATGTGATCTAAAGGAAGTAACATAGGAGAAAATGATGGTAAGTCACAACAGGCAAGAATAGAAGAATAAGAAAAGAGGAAGAAGAAGAGAAGAAATGAGGAAGAAGATAGGAGAGAATCACCGCTGAATCGACTCATCGAGTTGACCCGTCGACTCTTCACATTCAACAAATTCCAAGTTTAATCCAAATCTTGTATGCGATCCCTGACAGGTAGACTATCTTCTAACCCATCTGATTCAAAATAGTACTCTGGTTAGGGTTGATGCTATTGATTCATTGAGTCAACTCACCAAGTTAACTCAGTGAGTCATTGAGTACTTAGATTTTGTCTGGAAAATAGAAACATTAGTTTAATCTATGTATGACCAACAATTGTAATTTCATGACAGATGACTTCATCAATTTACATAGAAACTGTAAAGAGTCACACTAAGTCACTTAGTGTATAATGCGTTCAACTGAGTCGAACTGGAGCAGAGTCGGATCGTCGACACGTTAAGACCAATCATACATCAAATTCTAATACACTAGATCAGGTAGGTGATCTTCCCTTTTGAAAATTTTAATTTAACATATAAATTGATTTGATTATTTATTATGTATTAAATTTATTTGATCATTGTCATTTTTTGTATTTTATTTTATTTTATTTCTTGGTTACACATTGTAGAGATAATTTATTTGAGTTATTAATTGATTAACTTAATTTTATTATCGTGGCATGCTTAAATTACAATTATTTCTTTATTATTACGTGATGAAGAATGTATTTCAATTTATGGGTGCTCTGCCGTAAAAGTATCACTATGTTATTTTTATGGGTGCTTTGCCCTAAAAGGGTCACCATGTTATTTTTATGGGTACTCTGCCTAGGGTCATTCCCAAAAGGATTGGCATGGTACGGGTGCTCTACCCAGAGTCATTTCCGAAAGGATCGCCATGGGTGCTCTGCCCTGGGTGATTCCCTAAAAGGATCAACATACATGAGTGCTCTACCTTGTGTAATTGTCCTAAAAGTCTATTCACCAGGTGCTCTGCCGAGGGTCATTCCCTAAAAGGATCAACACCGGTGCTCTTCTGAGGGTCATTCCCTAAAAGGATCAATACACACGGGTGCTCTGCCCTGGATTAAACCAAAAAGGATTTTAGATGACTGTATTAACTTATTTTGATATTATGAAAAATAAATTGTTATTATTATCATATAACATGCCGATTCAATACTCGTAATTGATCCTATTTATTTTATTAAGTTGTATTGGTGTTAAAGTAGAATTTTTAATTTTGGGAATGATGTGACCCTACGAGCCGTCACGCTCATACCCTTATAGATTGTTTTGTAGGGTCTGTGTATGAAGAGCTAATTGGACAATATTGCAGACTTTTCCTTTTATTTATTTGAGGAGTTCTTAAAATTCAATGCATGTTGTTATTATTTATTTTTGAATGTCAATGTAATTAAATATTCAAGGATTGATTAGTGGACAATATTTAATGACAATGATTAGTATCCTTTTAGTCACTCTAATTGCCTTTAAAATGCATGGAAATTTTGTGGATTGCGTTGTGTATTTTGTTTAAGTACAATTCATAGTCTCGTAATTCGGGTTCGGGCCTGGCTAACTCGGGACCGAATTTTGGGGCGTGACAGTCTATAACGTGGTTGATATTAGATCGGTGTGCATCAAGATGTTTGATGACATAGAGCGTATCTTGACTAATGTGAGACACATTCCTAAGCTGAGGAAGAGTATGATAACTCTAAGTGCACTTGAGGCACTAGGGTGCAAATTCATCGAGTTCAATTGTGTCCTTAAGGTTTCAATGGGAGTGCTCATAGTCATGAAAGCACAGAGGAATGATAACCTTTATAAGTTGATTGGGAACACTTCGGGTGGAGCTACAACGTCTATAGAGGATTTCTCGTCTACACATATGTGACATGCATGCATAAGCCACATGAGCGAGCTGGGCATGAAGGTACTTTCTAACTGTTGTTTGATTCCAATTTTTAAAAGAATTAATTTTACTTTATATGTAAGTATTGTATATATGGTAAATAGTTAATGTTATATTTTAAGACTGGAAAACATGTTTGCAATGCGGTTCTGAATTATGTGTATTCTGATGTATGGGGGTCGTTGCCAGTAATTTTTGGGGGAGGGTCGTCATTATTCATTATGTTCATTGACGACTATTCTAAAAAGGTGTGGGTTTTCTTTCTGAAAAATAAATTTGAGATTTTCACCAACCTCAAATAACAGAAGGCGATAGTGGAAAAACAGTCACAGTGAAAGGTGGAAGTGTTGAGAACAAACAACAATAGAGAATTTAGTTCAGGGGAATTCAATCATTTTTGTAAAGATGAAGGGATCGTGAGGCATAATACAGTGCACCACACACTTAAAAAGAATGGTGTTGCTAAGTGGATGAATCAAACTCCCTTAAAGAGGGCCCCCGATGCATAATGAGCAATGCTCGATAGGGCAAAGAAATATGGACTGATGCCATTAACACAGGCTTTTACTTGGTTCACATGTGATGAGCGGCTTGGATATTTTAATAGTATGCATAGTAACTCCACATGTGTAAGGAAAGTAATAACTACGCAACATAACTTCATTCCATTTTGCGTGAAAAACATGCGGCATGTGGGGGTGGGTCCCACATAGAAGCTCCGTGGGTAGGGCTGTTAAGGGGACAGGTTGGCCCATCGGGCTTTTAGGCCTACCCTGTTGGGGCCAAACGGGCTTAAGTATTGGGTCAATGTTGAGGGTCAAATATTGCATATCAGACCCAGTTGTTACCTAGATCTACAAACATAATACCGTTTAATGGCTGATTTAATCGTGTTTGTAATGCAGGGTGTGTTTAAGAGCCTGGACTGAAAAAGGATGGTAAATGCATGGATTTGACGCTCCAGAAGCACCAAGGCAAGGAACGGACTCTAGGAGACCAAGAGCGATGGAATTATATACCAGGGGTCCGTGAAAATCGAGAAACTGAAGCTCAAGGGGCCTGAAAAGTGTCCAGAATGCAAGATCATAGGGTTCCCACCATCTGATCAGTTCGAAACTCCATACGTGCCCTGAGGACCATAAATGAACCGTACACATCAATTTTCAGCTCCTAGATCACTGTGAAAGTGGCCCAACGGACAGATCAGCCACCAAAACAGTGATATGGGGCCCACCTGTTATCTGGATATGCTTCAAAATTAGTCTTGGCGGTTTAAATGAGATGGGACAACAGAGGGACGGATCGGATTTTACATATACATCAACATGGGACCCACTTTACATGCAAGGAGTGCACGGGCAACTGTGCACGCACTGAACACTGAACCAACAAGAGCGGTCAGACGCTGTTTGACCGCGTCTCGCTGCTCACAACAGAGAGAGCTCTGTTTCAAGGAACGAGCTGCTGCGTTTTTGTAGTGGGCCACCATCAGAGGTCTTCAGGATGATCTGGACCGTTCAGTAGACTCCAACAGCCCAGAGAATGCGGACCTAGGAGAGATAGTTTGAAGAGAGCAGTATGATTGATTTTTTTACCGTGTAAACACAATTCTGACGGTTTACTGAAAACTCGGTGGGTCACACCGAATCCAATGCAAAAACACCCATGGCCGAACGGTTTTTCGACATGAGTCCATTGGACGGAGTGGATCCCTTCTCTAGAGATGATCAGGGGCCGGCCGAGCATCCCAGCGTAATTCCTTACGCACGTACGTGCGTAACAAGATGACCGATCACCGTGGGCCATACGATCTTCGTGATCGTGATCGGACGGACAATCCGGACTGTCCATTGTATCCAGACAATGATTCTAACCAAAATTACTACCTTTCTTGCAATCATGCATATAAGAAAGATCGCTAGTGCTGGAGTTTTCGCCGGACGTTGATTCACGCAGCGGCCCACTGAGAGGTCAGATCCCCTTCAAAATCAGAATTTTGAGCTTAATCAATCCCACAGAGCCAATGGCCGGCTCTGATGAGGTGTGATGTTGCTAAAGTGGACCCCACCGAGCTCAACTACGTAAACGGGTCTTCCGTTTCCAGCGGCTCTGTTCGCGGAAATCGGAAGTTGTCCGCGTTTTGCGGGCGGCTGTGGGCCACCACGATGAGCCATCTCTCCGATCCACACCGTCCATAAGGAAGCCCAGACAAAATCGTCTTGGACCCGACCTGTTGAAAGAAGAGACGAGCTCCAAGGTGAACGAGCTCCTGATCTTAAAGAAGCCCTGTGGTGATACGCAAGACGTTGCTGCGTAACGTTTCCTGCACCTGCATCGTCCTTCTCAGATATAAAAGAGAGGCCGTGGGGAGGGGAGGGAGGAGCATGTGGAGACAGGGAGCTCGTCTGTGGTTGCTGCACATCAGGGAGAGAGAAAGAGGAGACAGGGAGCTCGGTTTTGAGGTGTGCCCGGTTTTTCTGCTTCCGTTTCTTCTTCTTCTTTTTCTTTTTCTTCTTCTTCTTTTTAATTGGAATTTAGCCCATATCATGCTCGGCTAAACCTCTTAGCTAGGGCTAAGAGGTGAAGCCTGTAGCGAGATGAGAGATTTTACTGTGTGCCTTTAATTCATAAACTGAATTTGATATAGTTGATTATCAAAGGAATATTTTTCTTAGTCTTTTATGGTCTGTTGTGACTGAAATTACAATGGGTTTGCAATGGCTTTGAGTATTTCTTTTTCCTTTTTATGTTTATGAAGTCAGGAACCCCTGTTGTTCATCATTGTCCCATGGGCATGGTAGGATGACAGTACCCTTCCTGATCCTCATACATTGTTGGTTGGTTGGTAATTAGTTTAATTCTGTTGTTTACTTTGTCTCCTGGGCATGGCTTGGTGATGGAATCCATTCTAATTCATATACCTTTCACCTTTTGAAAACTATATTAAAGGAAGTCTAGTTAAATTCCATGATTTATAAAGCAGGCATAATTTCTCCCTGATCTCTACAAGTGGATCCTCTGAATCCCTAGTTTCTTTCCTCTGAATTCCTTAAAGCTTTAGATAATTGTTCCACAATTATTTCTTAAATTCTACTTGGTTTAGATCACATCTTAGTTTATTTCTATTTCTACTTGGTTTTAGATAACGTACAGGTTTCAGTCCCTGTGGATTCGACCTCGGTCTTACCGAGTTTATTACTACATCACAACCCTACACTTGGGGTGTGAACAGTCAAGGGCCATGGTTGGGCTTTAAATTCAAGCTCACTTATTTTATAGGCCAGATTTGGACCATATAAAATAGTTCGTCAGCCTGATTGAAGTTTGGCCAACCTGCCCATTAGAGTTTGCATGGATAACCATTCTAACAGTGATGGACAATCTGTAGCTTAGGTGGGCTTACCATAATGTTTGTTTGGATGACATATAAAATAAACATTACAATGAGCTTGGGAGAGTTTCAACAATGGGTGTCATTATCCCCACTATTTCCTGTGGTGTGGTCTACTTAAGCTTTGGATCTATTATATTTTTGGGCTCATCCATAAAGATTAGATAGCAAAATAGATGGACGACCTGGATAAAACATATACATCATGGTAAGCCTCATAGAATATCCACATATTGCACTGTAGCATGGTGAGTTCCTCATTGGTGAGCTCCTCATTACACAATTCATGTCCCAACCTACCAACTTTCCAACATGCTTTGAGTGGCCATCTTTGACATCACCAAGCGATGGAATCAAATCCTGCCAAGTCCCAACACTGCCAAGATAAGTGGTGTTGGGACACCAAGCAATGTGCATTTAACCCTAAATCATTAATTAGAGTAGGATCATCTCCTAAATCAAATTGGATTTTAGAAATAAGGCTTTAACATGGCAAGATGTTATTGGTCCAGCTTGTGTGACTATGTTAGCGGAGTTGGTACTCCACCAAACTACTTTCGAGCTGATTAGGTACAGCCTCGACCTTACCCAACATAGTGAAGCCTAAACCATGGGTTTCACCTTGATGTATGTATTATATATCCATGCTGTTCATCCATTTTTCAGCTCATTAAAGTGAATGAGCCTAAAATATTAGCTAGACCATACTGTAGGAAACAATGGTGATTGAATGCCCACCATTAAAAAATTCCTAACCCCCATCAGAATGTTTATTTTCCATTGTACCTATTGATAAGGTCACACAAACTTAGATGAAGGGAAAAACAAATATCAACTTAATCCAAAACTCGTGTGCCTCAAAAGAAGCTTTTAATGGTCAATCCCCATTGTTTCATGTGGTGTGGTCCACCAAAGATATGGTTCTACTTCATTTTTTTTGGCTCATGACCTAAAATTGTAACGTTTGATTTTTTTTAAAAATAAAATAATGTTTCTTTTTTAAAATTTAAGTGAGAGAGAGATCCGCCAACTCTCCCTTATATCTCGTAGTCTCCTAACAAACTCTCTCTCTCTCTCTCTCTCTCTCTCTCTCTCTCTCTATAAGAGGGAACAACAATTTATGGGGTAGATTCATGCACTCTAAATACCTGCAAGCCAGGACTGTCCCGCAGCTACCCATTGGTCCTCAGTTCACCTCCCCTATCTAGAAGTCTCTGATGCCGCTATTCTCTCTTCTTGATCGGCACGCGCAAGTCATTATTGGTAGGGGAGAATGTAGTATGTGGTAAAGTAATTAGACTAGCCTAGACCTGTTAGACAGTCTTACCTCGATCAACATTCCAGACTGCTCTCGTGCTTCCCGGGTGGTAGATTTTATAGACCATAGTGGCCTCAAGCAGAATCTTTCTTCGCCGATCCCGGATTGGTACATCCAGATCATCTCCTATGGGGGCTATTGCACATCGGAGTGTGACGACCGGATTCTGTGGCCCTTTGAACCCCCGGGCAGGTTCTCCGTAAAGACTTCTTGGAACCTTCTTCGTGAGGTTGAGCACACTTTCCTTTGTTATAAACTCGTGTGGCACTCATCTACTACCCCCCCCCCCCCCCCAAAAAAAAAGATCTCGTTATTCATCTAGCGATTGTTGAATAATGTGCTTCCCACATACTCTCTCATTCAGCAGAAGGGCGTCTATCTGGCCTCTAAGTGCATTTGTTGCATGTTCAATCCCACCTACGGTCCGCAAGTTGACTCCACCTCCCATCTTGTAAGACCCGTATCCTAGTCCGTACTGTTCCATCAAGTCTCGCGATCCTTCCTGCCGAATTTCGGCATCCTGTAATGTATAATCGACGTTGCGATCGACCCTAAGTCGTATGTTGTAGATTTGAGTTGGCTTAATTCAAGACTTGTACCATTGCGACCGCACCGTCGTCGCGGTTCCGACGCCGCGTCTCTCGCACCGATCCGATACCCTGGCAGTAAGATGTGAGCCGGCGTTTATTTCGAAGAAAACAACGCGCGTTTGCAATCCCAAGAGAATCTCTACAATATGTCAAATCAATCCCATCAATCAATCCCATCCATCACCTCATGTCAAGTACAAGCAACCCATGCTTTCTCTCTCCAAAGTCAACACTTTCTCACCCTCTCCCTTACACACCCATGCTAGTCAAGTACACATCACCTCACCCATCACTCACACCCATCACTCTCTCTCTTTACATCCCATCTCTCCCTCTCTCTCTCTCTCTCATTTCTCAACTCTATCCCAAGCAACCAAGTGAGCTCACGTCCAAGCTTCTCCATGTGAGAGAAATGAGATTTTTGGTGGCCCACTTTCCCATCCCAAACCTTCCATCCTAGCCTTTCATTTTTCATCTTCCACCGTTGAAGTGAATCTCAAGGAGACCGGCATTCCAACGGACCGAGAAGATCGACCGGTGGGTGCTTCTATAGACTAGGTTTTTCATGTTCTTATGATGGGCCAAGTGAGGCCTACCGATCAATGGTATGGATCTCACTTTGGACCCTTGATGTGGCCAATGGCCCACTTTGATGCTTAAGATCATTCCATGATGGGGCCATTCTCCATGGACCCCATCATGATGTTTATTTTCTTGCATGAATAGGGTCATCTAGACCTTCTATTTTGGTGGAGAAAGGATCTCCACCGTTGATTTTCAATTTGGTGGACCCATATGCAATGGGACCCACTTGATGTACGATTGGATGCTTGAAATGGAGGGCCCATAGTGCCGGGGTCCCTCCATCACGCGTGTCCCACTCTCCTTTTTCTCTCTCTCCCTCTCTTTTTATTTATTTATCCTGATGTGTGATGGAATGGCCATATGGTCCACTTGAATGGACCCCACCGTGAAGCATAGTTTGGACCCAATTCATTTGTGGGTGAGGCCCACCTTGCATGTGTATGTGATCCACGCCACCCCACCATGTGATGGCCCGCCTAAGCAGGGCCCACCCCAATGCAAGAGTTACGTCCAGACGTCCAGGGACGTCCCTGGACGTTACTTGAAAACACAAATATTAGCTTTTCCAAAGCTTATTGGGTGTGCCATTCATGTAGGCCCCACCTTGATGTAAGTGTTCAATCCACGCCGTTCATTCTATTTTCGAGATCATTTTAGGCGTTGAGCCAAAAGATGAAACTGATCCAAGCTTCTGGCGGGCCATTCCTTTCAAAATAGTGATCTCACCGTTTAAATTCTCTTTATTTTTTTCTGCGTGCTGAAATATATTCGATGTTGGACTTGTTTGGCTTGTCCTGAGCCATGGAATGCAATGAATGGAATGGATTCACTTGATATGGGCCCTATATATGAAAAACCTCAAAAAAAAAGAGATTTCAAAAAAAAAAAAAAATACATTAAATAGGCAGCAGCACTGCTGCTGCTGCTGACGCCAGGACGCACGGCGTCCTGCATTTGACGCTGAAGGCAGAGAAGAGGGTCCCATACATGGGCCCCACCGTGATATGTTTTTCACATCCACACCGTGCATCTGTTGTGTCCCCTGTGGGACAGTAGGCCACCCAAAAATCAGACCCACAAATGGCTTAGGTGGCCCACATCATATGAAACAGTGGGATTGAATGTATACCATTAAAACCCTTTTTGGGTCCACGGAAGTTTTTGGATCAAGATGAAATTTGTTTCTGCACTTCATCCAGGTTTGCGTGACCTTATGAATGGATTGGATAGCTTATAAGCATTATGGTGGGCCCCACTTGGGACCCACAGTGATGTATGTATTTTATTCACACCGTCCCAAGCACGGGACGGTGGAACCCACCCTTTGCATGTGTTCTGAGGACGCCGTCCACGGCAGTGGACGGTGAACTCCACTGTGATTCATGTGTTTTATCTGCACGGTGGGACCCACTGTGATGTATGTGTTCTATCCATGCCATCCAGTCGTCAATCAGGTGGGCCACACAGCAGGAAACAGTGATGATTGGATGCCAGCCGTTGAAACCCTTTTGGGTTGCTGCACAAGTTTTGGGTCAACATGAAATTTGTTTTTTTTTTTTTTCCTTTTCATTCAGGTCACTGTGACCTTATCAACAGGTTGGATGGAAAACAAACGGTATGGTGGGCCCCATGTGGGACCCACAATGATGTATGTACTTTATTCACACCGTCCACCATGGACGGTGGAACCCACCATGGTGCATGTGTTTTCACCACACCGTCCAGGGCTGGACGGTGGGACCTCAATGATGCATGTGTTCACTCCATGCCGTCCATTTATATGGGACCCACCATGATGCATGTGCTGCATCGAACCTCTCCATCCATTTGAAAAGCTCATTTTATGGTATGAGCTAAAGAATAAGATAGATTTATAGTTCAAATGGACCCCACCTTGGTATATATCTAGGGCCCATATGATTAGGCCCATTTGGTATGCATAAGGCCCCATATGAATAGACCCAAGGCCCATTGTGATGTTTTCAAAGGCCCATGGGACATGGCCTATTGCAATGTACATAAGGCCCATTAATGCGGCCCATTTGATGAATGTAAGGCCCATGTGATATGGCCCATTTGATGTGTCTAAGGCCCATGGGTCGAGGCCCAACGGGATGTCCTTAGGGTCCATTGCAATGTGCGATTCCCCCTTGGTTTATGAAATGATGTTTTATGGCGGGCCATGCCTTAGGAGCAATGTTGGTTTGACGTCCACATGGTAGGTACAATGTTGGTTAAATGTCCGCATTGTAACTCTCCTTAAGGCCCACTGATAGGCCCATACTTGCTAATAGTCCATTACTTTATAACATGCTTAGTGCACTTCCATGATTCATGCCCATACGCATCATATGTATGCTTGAGATGAGGAATGTTTGATCATAGCATAAGCCGTTGGGCTGAGACATTTACGGGACTCCTTTTGAGACGGAGTGCCCCACATGAGCGCGTGGTACGCGTGAGATTTCTGCATGACTGACGGTTTGACTCATGCATTTCGCATTGTGTGTTATGATTCACTGCACGCCCTAGCGACATCAGGGTCATGGCTCCACAGACACATCGTGGATGGCCGTATCGGATACCGGAAATGCCTGGTTTTAGCACTGTGGGCACTTAGGATGTCCTTGGGTGAAAGTCCCAGAACCTTTTTGGTACCAAGAGATGCTCCAACGTCTAGACCGAGTGGATACATGAGCGCCCGAGTGCCGAATACCAGTAGGCCGCGTCTCCCACTGTTTCGTGGTCGGTTGGAAGGGGGTGTGGCCTTATCCGCCCGAGTGAGGGGGCTATAAGCTAGGCTGAGTTTGACCAGCTCGTAAATGAGTCCGCTATCGACGAGCCGGGTAGGTATTGGCAGACTACTGGTCAGGCGGATAGTGTGGTCTCTTCCACTTGCTTGATTGTGTAGAGGAGGCAGTCAGTGTGAGGTGTATTAGACCCCGGTGATATCCAGAGAGGAACTGTACTGATATGTGTACTTGATGAGTACTGGCACGCTTGCTTTGCATCTCGCATATGACATTGGCTACATAGGCCTCGCATCGCATAGCCTTGGTATGGCTGATAGCATTCATGCCTCGCATCGCATAACTTTGATATAGTTGATAGTATTCATGGACTTACCGCATATTTCCGCATTACTCTGATATTATACACTTGGCACTCGCCTTACACACACTTTCACCACCCTCTAAGCTTTCTATAAGCTTATGCACGATAGATGCGTGCAGGTGGCGTTAGGTTGCAGCAGCGTTGAGCTTGGAGCGTGCAGCCGAGCTTCTGGAGTTTCTTTTACTATATTGTATTTCCCTTTCATACGCATTGTACTTAAAGTCTTTGATTTAGTGGATATGTGGTGATGTTGTTTTGTGACTTGGTTATGCTTGTAGTTATGCTCCATTACAAAAAAAAAATTCATACTGAAAATCCTCCTTGTAGGATCCCAGGATTGGAATCTGGCGTATGGGCGTTGGGAGCCAAGAATGGGGTGCTACGGAGGCTGTCGGCACCGGATTCGGCGATCGGGAATTTTGTGAGCCCGTTTTCCGAGTTTGGGGCGTGACACATCTATTCTTACATGGTGAGTTGGCTTCCCATGTGTGGACTGGTGTTACTAACATGTTCAGCACTCCCCTTTTTCACCACCCCTCTATTCGTTAGCGTCTTCTTTGGTGGTGGATCCGACCCCTGCCTCGTAAGGTCATCCTGATTCCCTTTCGCATTGCTCTTGCTTTCGCTATTTGGGAGATATGAAAAGCGAGGATTGGATCTAGATTTGATAACAGAATGCCCTCCCTTACTGGAATTATTTCGAACGTGAAGTGGTGGATGATGTCTATTTTTCTCTGA
Organism: Magnolia sinica; assembly: GCF_029962835.1. Lineage (NCBI taxonomy): Eukaryota > Viridiplantae > Streptophyta > Magnoliopsida > Magnoliales > Magnoliaceae > Magnolia > Magnolia sinica. The sequence continues at coordinate 4,527,948 of NC_080584.1, read as the reverse complement.
TTTTCGGGTTCCCTCTTCCTCAGCCTCAGGTTAGCCCTGCTGATACTAGCTCTCGCCGCTCCCCTCGCCACTCCTGCAATTTCGTGATTGTGAAGTCGATAAGACCGTGCGTGGGATATTCTAAATTGAACGTTAATGGTTCCTGCTCCCTCTCTAATCTCGGTCCTTCTAGTGGTGGTGGGATCTGTTGTGATCACTCTGGGCATCTGCTCTTCGCGTTTGCTCATGGTTTTGGAGAAGCCTCTCGTAACATTGCCGAATTACGGGCAATTCACGATGGTATCAAATTCTGCATTAATTTTGGGTTTTATAACATAATTATGGAATCAAATTCCAACTGGGCTGTCTAAAGTCTACAGAATCATACATTCCCCTCCTGGAAGTGGACTTTCTGGCTTATTAGAATCTGTGCTTTATTAGACAAGGGATCCTTTTCGCTGACTCATGTTCTTCGCGAAGCGAATGGACTAGCTAATAGTTTGGCTAAGATTGGTAGTAAGCAACAATCCAAAAGGCTCTTTACCAATATCTTCTCTCTGCCCCGTCTCATCAGAGGCCAAATTCTGCTGGATAGAACAAGGTTGGAAGCCATCCGCTCGACTAGATGTTGAGAATTTGGTGTTAAAATAAAATAAAATTCGTGGTCGATTGCTCGGGAGGAGTGGCATTCCTTACAGTAGGAGGCATCTGTTGTTTGGATCTTTCTTTCTTTTTCATTTTCCTTTTGTAATTGCTGGTTAGGCGATATGATAGGTGAGGCCTGTTGTTTTTTGTCGAGCCCACTTGAAAGTTTGGCTGTGTTGCGCAGCATGCCAACAACGCAGTGAACCGAGATCCAATCTCTAGTCTTACTCACAAATGATAAACAAGAAGAAATATAAACTAGAAAAAGAATCAAAGTATTCCAAGTAAACCACAAGACAAGATATACATAAAAAAACCCTAACAAGGGTAAAAAATCACGGATGCAAACTTCCACTATGAAGAAAAATGAAGATTACAAGGTAATATACTAACCTCTCCCTTAGAAATACATAGCAAACCCTTTGCCTACACCTTAAAATTATTTCCCATACCCTGAAAAGGCCCTAGGGACACTTATTTATAGTTTAGGCAACTTCCCTTTCGCACCCTTACGAAAATCGACTCTAAAATCCGCAGTCTGCATCAAATCCGAAAACGAATCTGCGTAACCTCAACTGGTCAAGCAGGCTGCTTGATCGGTCTAGCGGACCCCTCGACCAGTCGAGTATGGGCCGCGATCGGTCGAGCACCTCGAAACCCAAAAATCGATGCTCACTGGACTTTGAGTTGAGCCAGTCCACGATTGGTCGAGTGGGCCACTCGATCGGTCGAGTGGCCCCCAGATGTGGCTTCACATCTCAACAATCGCCATAAACCTTTGTCTTCTACTCCGGAGTGCACCACATCCTCATTTTCAAGCCTGAAGACCAATCAAAGCTGAACAGAGCTTTATCTTCTCCCGTGTGACCGCCTTGGTCAGCATATCTAAAGGATTCTCACTTGTATGAATCTTCTCTAGAGCAATCGATTCATCTTCTAGTAACGAACGTATGAAGTGATATCTGATGTCAATATGCTTGGTCCTTAAATAAAAGACTGAATTCTTAGCTAAGTGTATTGCACTCTGACTGTCACTGTACAGTTTGCAATCTGCTTGCTTCTTACCCAACTCTTCCATGAAACCTTGCATCCATACTAACTCCTTGCACGCTTCTGTAACTGCAATGTATTCTGCTTTCGTCATACTAATAGATACTATCTTCTGTAACTGAGAGACCCAACTGACTCCAGCACTATCCAGAGTAAAGACATAACCTGTAGTGCTTCTTAAACTGTCGATATCTCCTGCCAAATCTAAATCTATGTAGCCTTATAGCTTAATTTTTGATCCACCATAGCACAACCCTATATCCACAGTACCTGCTAGGTATATGAGGATCCATTTCACAGCTTCCCAATATTCCTTCCCGGGGTTGTTCATGAACCTACTAACAACTCTCACTGCTTGAGTAATTTCTGGCCTGGTGCTCACCATAGCATACATGAGACTCCCAGTAGTTGACGCGTATAGGACTTTAGCTATGTAGTCCCGTTCCGCCTGCTTCTTTGCACCTTGCTCCTTAGAAAGCTTGAAGTGGTTGGCTAATGAAGTGCTAACCGGCTTAGCACCTCCCATATTGAATCAATCAAGTGCCTTGGCTATGTACTATGCCTGTGACAAAACTAATTTCTTGTTTTCCCTGTTACACTCTATCCTCATGCTTAGGATTTGTTTTGCAGCTCCTAAATCCTTCATGGCAAATTCTCTAAACAGTTGTCTTTTGAGATCTGAGATATCCTTCATGCTTGAATCGGCCACAAACATATCATTAACGTACAGAAGAAGGATGATGTATGACGTATCAAACTTCTTCAAATAACAACAGTGGTTAGGATGACATCTCATGTAACTGTTTCCTGACATGAAATTGTCGAACTTTTTATACTACTGCCTCGAGGCCTGCTTCAGGCCATATAGACTCTTCTTTAGTCTGCACACCTTATTCACTTTTCCTGGTGCCACGTATCCTGTCGGCTGATGCATATATATCTCTTCTTCAAGGTCCCCATGAAGAAAGACGGTCTTAACATCTAGCTGCTCTAGATGCAAGTCCTCTGTAGCCACTATACTCAAGACCATATGAATCGTAGATATTTTCACCATAGGTGAAAATATTAAAGTGAAATCGATACCTGCCTTTTGTTGAAACCCTTTCATAACCAATCTAGTCTTGTACCGTTTTGAACCATCATGCTCCTCCTTCAGTTTGTAAACCCACTTATTTTGAAGAGCTTTCTTACCCTTGGGTAGAGTGACTAATTCCCATGTACGATTAGACTCAAGAGAGTCCATCTCATCATCCATGGCCTGCTCCCACTTAACCCGTGTATCTGACTGTAATACCTCTTCAAAACACTCCGGTTCACCATTATCTGTCAGTAGTAGATAATGTAAGGAGGGTGAGTATCGGACCGTGGGTCTCATTTTTTGAGTAGACCTCATCACAACCGGTGTATGCAGATCTGCCTTATAATGCTTCTGTGCATGATCATCCTGTGACGCTGTAATACTTGTGTCGGGTAACTCTTATAAATCTACGAATTCTTTCTCCTCGGCCTTATTTTCCTGTAAACTGTCCTTATACATCACTTTTTCATTGAAGACTATGTCCTTGCTTCTGATGATTTTTTTATTTTCTGCATTCCAAAACCTGTGGCCAAAATCATGCTACCCGTAGCCTATAAACGTACACTTCTTGGACTTCGCATCTAGCTTTTTTCTTTGCTCTACATCAATGTGAATATATAAAGTGCAACCGAATACTTTGAGATGTGCAAAGTTCACTTCTTTTTCAGTCCACGTTTCTTCTGGTAGCCCACCATCCATTGGTGCTGAGGGACTTCTATTGATGAGATATGCGGCAGTATTCACAATATCTACTTAAAAGGTCTTGGGCAATCCTACATGTAACCTCATGCTCCTGGCGCGCTCAAGGATGGTCCTGTTAATACGCTCAGCCACACCATTCTGCTGTGGTGTCCCTGGAATCATTTTCTGATATTTGATTCCATTTGCTGCACAATACTCCTCAAATTTCTTATCACAGTACTCTCCCCCATTATCTGATCTGAGAAAATTTACTGTTTTACCTGTCTTATTTACTACCATAACTTTTCACTTTTTAAATACATCAAATACATCAGATTGTGCTTTAAAAAATAAACCCACAGTTTTCTACTAGTATCATCAATAAATGAAACAAAATAACGTGAGCCACCAAGAGATAATACCTGTGCCGGTCCCCACACATCAGTGTGTACAAGCTCCAACATATGCATCTTTGGAGCATGTCCTGTCTTCTTGAAACTTACCCTCTTTTGCTTGCCATACACGTAGTCCTCGCAGAATTCCAAATCAATAGACTTCAGCCCTGGTAGCTTCTTTTTGACAATAGAACTTTCATCCCCTTCGCACTCATATGTCCCAACCTCTGATGTCATAACTGCCCATTCACTCCAGTTGATGCAACTGCGAGTGAACTATATGATCTTAAAGTCACGTACAAGGTACCTTCCTTCTTACCTCGAGATATCACCAAAGTACCTTTTGTGATCTTTCAGGAATCACTGGTGAATGTCGTCACATAACCGGTATCAGCCAACTACCCCACTGAGATCAAGTTACGTTTCAAACTCGGTACATGTCTGACATCCTTCAATTTCAAAGTCGTTCCGTCTTTCTGATTTATATGAACGTCTCTCTTTCCAACAATACTACACGGCTCATCATCACCCAGGTAGACTCTTCCAAAGTCACCTGCTACATAGTCACACAGAACTTCCTTACATGAAGTGGCATAAAACGAGGCACTCGAGTCTATAACCCAAGACTCATTCCTCGCATCAAGAGACAAGATCAACGCCTCTGTGTCACTCTTCTCAGATAGATTCACTGAATCCTTCCCGCCTTGAGAGCTTCTTTTTTATTTCTTGAGTGCCCTACAATCACGTTTCATGTGCCCCTTCTTGCCGCAATGCTAACACCCGTCTTTGTCTTTCGGTCCATTGGACTTCTTCCTCAACTTAGAACGTCTGTGTTTATTACCTCATTTATTCAGCGATCTTCATCTTCCTTCAATGTTTAGAGCATTCCCTTAATCCCCTAAAACTGCTAATGCCTTTCTTCTAAATTCTTCGCTAAGAATTAGACCGGCCATATCATCAAATTTCAGTTTTGTCGACCCTGAAGAATTGCTCACAGTAATCACCAAACCATCCTAACTTTTTGATAAACTGGACAAGATCAATAACACCTTGAACTCGTCCTTAAAAATAATGCTAACGGATTCCAACTGGCTCGTGACTGTATTGAACTCGTTTAGATGTTCAGCCACGCTCCCACCATCTAACATCTTCATATTGAATAACTGTTTCATAAGATGAATCTTGTTAGATGCTAAGGGTTTTTTATACATAGTTGTTAGGGCTTCCATTAATTCTTTTGTAGTTTTCATCTTGGATATATTGAAGGCGACGGTCTTAGACAAAGAGAGTCGGATCGTTCCTAAAGCCTTCCGATCCAATAAAAACCATTCATCATCTATCATATTTTCTGGTTTCTTCTCTTTTCCTCCTAAAGGAATATAGAGGTCCGGCTGATACAGATAACCCTCCATCTGCATCTTCCAGAAGGTAAAGTTTGAATCATCAAACTTCTCAATTCTAGTCTTCCCTTCTTCCGTCATCGCTTTCAATAGAACTAAACCAATAGCTCTGATATTAGTTGTTGCGCAACACGCCAACAACGTAGTAAACCGAGATCCAATATCTGGCCTCACCCACAAATGATAAACAAGAATAAGTATAAACTAGAAAAAGAATTAAAACATTCCAAACCAACCACAAGACAAGATATACGTGGAAAAACCCCAACAAGGGTAAAAAACCGCAGATGCAAGCTTCCACTATGAAGAAAAATGAAGATTACAATGCAATATACTAATCTCTTCCTTGGAAGTATATCGAAAACCATTTGCCCACACCTTAGAATTTTTTTCCATACCCTAGAAAAGCCCTAGGGATACATATTTATAGTTTAGACAACTTCCCTTTCATACCCTTGTGAAAATTGATTCCAAAATCTACAGTCCACATCAAATCTGGAAACGAATCTGCGTAACCTCGACTGGTAGAGCAGGCTGCTTGGCCGGTCGAGTATGGGCCACGATCGGTCGAGCACCTCGGAACCCAAAAACTAATGCTCGCTGGACTTTGAGTCGAGCCAGTCCACGACTGATCGAGTGGGCCACTTGATCGGTCGAGCGGCCCTTAGATGTGGCTCCACATCTCAACAGGCTGTACATCGTATGTTAGTATTATCAATGATAATGGGGGGACCCCTCCTTTTGAAAAAAAAAAAGAGTTTTGAGTCCAAAAAAAAAGGGAAAAAAAAGAGGGAGCATGTGAGAGCAAGAGTCCTATTAAGACTCAAAGAACTAAAGAAAGAAAATTGTAGAAAAAAATGTAAGAGAAAATGGGAGAGATTTTTGGAATTCGCCTATTCAGGTTAGTACAATGATCTCTTTTTTTTTTCACGGTAGCTTAATTTGGTATTGATCTATATATTGGACGGATTAGATCAATCAAGAATTTATTGTGTTTGTCTAACTTATCTATGTGGAAAGATACATTGATTTGCATGACTTTAGGGTTGATATGTAGAAAGTGGGATTTTTCATGATGGACAATGATCGATATAATTTGTACAGTTCATGAGTTTTTCAAGACTTGATTATCTAATGATTTTAAGAATCAAACTTATTCAACACCTCAATGGACCATACCGATCATAAATTTACCAAGGTTCTTCCTTAATTTAAGGAAATTAAATTAATACCGGAAGAGTAATAATCTATGCAAGCTACAACTTTGTACAAAGAATTATATGACCTAATCTGAAACATGTGATTAAATCCTTGTTATTTATCAGATTTTTTAAAACAAAATTAATTAAAATCCTAACTGCCAGACCAATCAAACCATTGAATGGGCCACATCGATCTGAGGAAATAATAGACAATGAATCATATGTTGATTTATTGTGTGGAACCATTGGATGGTTGAGATTTAACTCGATTTAAATCGAATATCAAAATCTGAATATCAGATGATGATAACATCCATATTTGATAATCAATCTAACCATCTAGTGGGCCACAATGACCAATCAATGCGATCATTAAGAATTATAATAAATTAATGTATAAATGATTAAATCAAGATGATCATCAATTGTCCCTTGAACTTGATCAAGTGACAATCAATGGTTGTCATTAATGCATCTATCAAATGTGATTCAAACCTTAAATTATCAAAGCAAATAAATTTATAAAATATTATGTAAATCATTACAAATTGTGTAAAAATTCAGAATTTCATGGCTAAAATAGAATTTTTCGTGAAGTTAGTGAGTTTTGACATAAAATTTGAGAATATTACAGAATAATGTCCAAACCTTAAAAAAAATTAACTTTCAACACTGTCACAGAAAACAACCCAAATATGCAGAAATTCCAGGGGCTTAATTCTAACACCACTTTAATTTTTGCAATAGTATTTCCTAATTTATGAATTTATTTAAATAAGATATTTTATTATTTAAATGGATTTAAATCGATCAAAAGTAGGCCCCACCATGTGAACTAGTGAGATTATAAAATAATTTTTATTTATATGATTTTAGAAAATTTTAATTCAAATCAAACTATTAGTTTACGTAATCATATATACCGCATCAAGGTGAGTGATCCCGATGTGTTTCCCCTCCCTTAAGTTAAAATAAATTTATTGATGATGTGTGTATGTATGCTTTAACCTTGTTATTATGATCTCTTATTGAATTTGATTGAATGTATAATTTTGATGCTATATTATTAATGATGTGATTTATTCAATATGTTAGTATAGCCAATTATATGATTTATCATGTTGGTGAACTTATAATTTGCTTTTCTATGTAATTGCAACTAGTGATCTGATTTGCTGAATGGATATAACTTGAAATTGATGGTTGTGATGATGTTACTAGTTAACATGAAAACTACGATGATTCAAATATGAAAATGGGAATGCATCATATAATATATCCTTCGTGACTAGTTGATATGCTTGTACATCCATCATTTGCATGCATAACATGTGCCTAATTGCTGGGGGACCTCCCTAAATAGTATACCTGGTAAAATCATTACCAGAAGCTTATATACTGTGGAAGCCCACTCAAGGAGTAGATGTGAGTCCTGACTATGCCTACCAAATAGTAGAAACCTGCCAAGGGGCAAATGCGTGTTGACGAATTTTCAATTTAAGCAAGTAGATGGATTCTCACTTAATACAATATTCATGCATTCACGCATTGCATAACATTTACATTTTCTTTTTAAACTTATATTGTAGATGATTGTTGTTATTCTATTCTAATTTGATGTGAAGAATTATATCGAAGCTTCTCACTAGGTCTGGCTAGCTTACCCTTTATTAATGTAAAATCGTACATATATGATTGCTATATAGTGAGCTAGTGGCTCAAGAACATGAGAACATAGGCGAGTCAGAAAAGGACCCAGACAATACATGGCTCTACTTGACAGAGAGAAAAGTTGATGCTCTATACCACCCATCATTATCATTTTTATCCTATTTGATGTTTTTGAATTATTTACTTATTTCTTTTAAATTTATCGAATAAGATTTATTTTATTATATAAGACTCTAAATGAGAGCTATGTTAATAACTGATGATGGAGGGTATTTAGTTATGACTGATGATTAGAATTAATGGTCAATTTCTTATTTACAGGAAGTGATTGAGTATGAATGGAATATAGATTTATGGTACTACTGCTAGCTAGGTGAATTTTGTATAAACATATCAAATAATTTAAATATACAATGTACAAGTTATAATGGATCTCGAGTCCAAAATATACGTGTCGTGACAAAAATGATTTGGTAAAAAAGATTGACTACGGGGATACATAATTCATACATCAAAGTTGGAGCCATCGCCGGACCCCACTTAATCCAGTGCTTTGCTTGTTCGACGCGAGTCCTACCCTAGTACAGGCTTGGCCCTGGCAGGTCTCTATGATACCCACAATGATGTATGCGTTTCATCCAGTCCGTGTTCATTTTACAAGATCATTTGAAGGCATGAGCCCAAGGCTCAAGTGCACCCCACCATAAGCAGGGGAGATAATGACACCACCGTTGAAACCTTTCTTGAGCATACCGCGATGTTTATTTGCCATCCAACCTGCTCATAAGGTTACATACACAAATATCAGCTTGATTAAAAATTTCTATGGCCACCCGAGAAATTTTCAACGGTAGGCGTTCATTCACCACTGTTTCCTGTGGTGTGGCCCACATAAGCCTTGGATCTGCCTCCTTTTTGTGTTACTGCCTTCAAATAATCTGTTTAAATGGATGGATGGTGTGGATAAAACACTTACGTCACGGTGGGCCCTCCGTCCTAAATCTCACCACGTCAGGGCCTCACCCAACTCCCATTTCCCCAGCCTCACCGACTACCCTTCCTCAAAAATCATAGTTTGTGTTTACAAAACACTTACCGAAGGGAGCGCCACCTTGAAAATGTCCTTATGAGCTAGCTTCATTTCTTTGATTTCTCCTGCAGTCGCCATGGAGACCGACACATCTACGTGATCATCTGGAATGTTGATGATACAGTGGCCCACCGTAATCTCAGACACTGTTTTTGTTGGAAGAAAATGGCCATGGAGTAGATAGGATTATAGGGAAGAGGTTCTGTGGTGTGAGGTGAGGAAGAATACGGTTTTTGTTTTATGGACAGAAAAACAGGAATTTATTATGTTAGTTTTGCACCATTTAAAAATAATGTTAACTACTAAATCATAAATATTCTATTATTTTATGACAATCCAGACTGTGCAAACATCTGACACTATTTGGCAAGAAATCCCAGGCTTTACTCTTGGAAGGTGATATTAACCGTTTGATTTTTTTTCCTTTTGAATTATGAACACTCACGTGGTTCGGTTTTCTTGATCAATGTGATATTAGAGTTATAAATAATCCACACAATGGGACCGTAAGTTTGAATGAATGGTCTGGATAGCTGTGTAGAGATGGCTCAACTCATAAGACGGGGATGAGTGGCAACCATTTTCAAAATGGTGCTAAACTACCGTATGAGTCTAACTTTCAGACCTTCAGTATGCGGATTCGTGTGGCGGGGGAAACACCGAATTTCGTGACGCTGTGACTGTGGGACACATCTTGATGAATTTGATTATATCCACGCCGTCCATACGTTTTATAAGATCTATTAGGTAATCTGAACAGAAATGAAGCATATCCAAATCTCAGATGGACCACACTATAGGAAACACATATGACTGAACTCCCACTACTAAAAACTTATGAGGACCCACCGTAATGTTTATCTTCCATCCAACCTGTTGATAAGGTCATACAGACATATATGAAGGAAAAAAACAAATATCATCTTGATTTGAAACTTTTTAATGTCCCACAAGAAGATTTTAAAGCTTTTAAGGCATACAACTCTGCCTGTGGCATATAGCAACTCATATAAAACCAGCATAAAGACTTTTAAGGTCGAGGTCTTTTGAGTCAACGCGGCAATGGTGGGCTATTTCAAAGAAGAGCCTGCTTTTAAACTTTTTTCAAAACGCCGCTTAACTTTTACATCTTGGTATGCTTTGGTAAGTAATTTTGGGTGCATTTGGTTGGCTCAAGTAGCTTATCTTGGTTTGTACTTAATAGTAGATAAGTATGCTTTGGTAAGTTTATTGTTTTTAAAACACCTCAGAAAAAAAGCATTGCTTTGTCATATATTGAAACACCTAGTTTGATAATGCCGGAACCATGGGTCCTTACTCATGCCTCAATGGTAGACTCACGAGAGTCTCAACACGATCATGGGTCCAAGTATCCATTGTAGTGTAAGTGTGTGTGGAGAAGTGACTGCATGTATTAAATAAATATAAAAAAACCATCGTCCAAATAAAAGAGTTTCAAAAAACTGCAGTGTCGATGATGTCTTTTAAAAATTCAGTCCATCCACCAATTTTTTCAGCTGATTTTAATTGGTGGGAGAAAACATAGCGAAGATCCAAATCTCAAGTAGATTGCATGGTTTAACCTATGTATTGGGTTGCAAGTTTTTTATTAGAGGGGAGCGAATTAGGTGCGGCCCAGCCTCACCCAAAATGATGCAACACTTACCATGGTCCCACATTGTGTGTGTGTGTGTGTGTTCATGTCCATGTGACCTAATCAAAAGGTAACATTTTTGGGTCCACCTAAGATTTTGAATATATATATATATATATATATATATATATATATATATATATATATATATATATATATATATATAAAGAGAGAGAGAGAGAGAGAGAGATTGATTATGCCCTAAAATATGATCCACAAAGAATAGATGGAATGAATCAAACACAGGCATCATTGTGGGAGCCCATGCAATAGTTCACTGTGGAGTTTATTATTATTATTATTATTATTATTTTATAACACATGCACGCACACCCCCACACTCACGCCATAGTGGGATTTCACCACCTATGGATGTTCAAACCCTTGAATGGGTGTTGAAACTCCTAAGAGTCTCCCACTGGAGCAAGAGTAAGGATCCAATTATTGTGGGGGTTGATTTTGCATTGTTGGTGTGGGAGAAAGGGCTCATTTTCTTTTAAAACTTGCAAAATTATCTTTTTGGAGATAACTGACTAAAAATGCTCTTGTACAACCCTATTTCGAAGATACAACCATTTAAAAAAAAAAGAGTTTAAAAGCAGACGTTTTGGGCAACGGACTTAGGCTCTAATGAGCCACCATATGTATGGCTTTTATTCACATTGTTCATCCATTCTGCCGTATCATTTTACGGTATTAGTCTAAAAATGAGGCAGATCCAAGGCTCAAGTGGACCACACCACTGGAAGCAGTGGTGATAATGATACCCACTGTTGAAACCCTTTTAGGGCCTACAGTGATAGTTAATTGCCACCTAACCTCTTCGTAAGGTCACATAGACCTGGATGAAGGGTAAACCCAAATGTCAGCTTGATCTAAAAACTTTTATGGCCTTTAAAAAGTTTTCAACGGTAGGAAAACTTTCATGGCCTTAAAAAAGTTTCCAACGGTGGGCGTTTAATTCCCATTGTGTGGTCCACTTTGAGCTCTGGAACTACTTTATTTTTGGACTTGCACTCTAAAATGATACGAAAAAATGGATGGGATACAAAATGGTGGCCCCTCATAGGCTCCATCGGTCCCTGGCGGTAGGTGAAACAGTACCATTGGATAATTTTCGTTTCTGATCATCCCATAAATGTCTGCAATCTGATAGTCCGGATAATTGAAGAAGTGTAACTTGTGGTCCTTGACATATCTAATCGGGGAACTATAAGTTGAACTATTTAATTTAAAATTTTGAATTCCTTGAATGCTACATGCGTATCATCCATCACACTCGGCCAGAATATCTAACTTTCTCTCTTTTAGGAACAACTAATGGGACCTGAATTGACACAGGGATGGACGTGATGAGGGTGATCACCATCTTCTTCAGGGATATCTACTCCGAATCCATGGAGCTTCTCTGGATTCCTCTTATATAGGGTTTCCTCCAATCAATGAGGGACGTCTACCATTAAGAACTTACCATTCAAAACTTCCGTCTACCATTCAAAACTTCCTACGGTCCAATGTCATGTTCATTTTCCATCAACCTATTTATGATAGAATTCCATCATTAAAAATCTCCACTATTTCCCGTGGTGTGGTCCACCTGAGATTTGCATTTGACTTATTTTTAACTCATGCTCTAAAATTAGCTAGCAAAATGGATGGATAATGTGGATAAAACTACATACATCATGTTGAGGCCTATAAAGCACTGACCAGTAGCAACATAGGGTACCTGTTTAATCTTTATGTGTCCTCTTAAAAATTCTAAAAATTATCTCTATATATAAAATTCAAAGGAAAAGTAGAAGTTTCTACCTCTCGTTTTATCTCTCCTTTTCACAAAGGGAGTGGATTAGGTGCATCTTGGCCTCACCCAACATGGTGTGGCCCCGACCGTGGAGTCTACCTTGATGTACACATTGTATATCCTACTATCTATCTATTTTTCCAGCTCATTTTAGGGTATGATGTTGGGATTCAGACTCCCCAACAAACTCAGATCAACCCTAGGTATTAAAAATTCAAATCTAACACCACTGTTAATTTGCACACTTAGTAGAAGCATGTACAATGAAGATAAAAAATCGTATAAAGCAGAATAACCAATAAAGCAATCACACAGAATACAATGATATTTTTATGTGGAAAACCCTCATGAGAAAAAACCACAGCACAAAGTGATAGAGATCCATTATAATCAAAACCTTAGAATTTACAAACTCACATTCTTCAATTACAAATTAATGTATCCAATCTTCCCTTGTTATGCGCAACCCTTTAAGAAAACTCTTACAAATATATAAAAAAAAAAAACTCTCACCTTTGCAAAAACTCTCGCCCCTTAAAGAGAATACTCACACCTTCTCAAATTACCCAAGTCTCAATCCCACTTAGGAATTAAATAACCCGATTTGCACAACTATACGTAACAGATCCGATTGTATCAAACATAACCTTCTCAAATTACCCTCATTCATGTATATCTATTTTTCCTTCCATGTATATCGGCTAATTGTTCACAACCCCAAGTATAGGGTCGCGATGTAGTAATAATCTCGGTAAGACCGAGGTCAAACCCATGGGGACTGTACCTTGTACGTAATCTGAAAGTAACTCGAACTAGAACTAGAAGAAGATGCATGTAAACCAGGAAAAATTTAAGGAAATAATTGTGAATTTAATTACTAAATTTTGTAAAATTCAAAGGTTGAAACTAGGGTTCCAAAGATCCACTTGTAGAGATTAGGGAGATCTATGCTTGATTCATGAATACAACTGGATTTAGAGTCTCATCTTCATTCAGTTGGAAGATATAACATTAAAAATCAAATATAAACTTCCTTTGATCTAATTTTCAAGAGATGAGAGGTATGTGAATTAGAATTGATTCCATCACAAAACTATGCCCATGAGACAAAGCAAACAACAGAATTTAACCAATCCACAATCAATTTAAAAGAGTATGAACATTAGGAAGGAGTCCATCATCCAACCATGCCCATGGGACGATGGTGAACAACAGGGCTTCCTAATTTCATAATCATAATAATGAAAAGAATATATTCGAAGCTATTGCAGATCCATTGTAATTTAAGTCACAATAAACTATTAAAACTACGAATATTCCTCATAATCAAACCAGAATCAAAATCAGTTCAGTTTAAACATGAATCAAAAGGTATAAAGAAAAGTCACTCATCTCACTACAAGCTTCACCTCTTAGCCCTAGCTAAGAGGTTTAGCTCATCACAGACATGATGAAACTAAATCTCAAAGGAAAGATGTAAAGAAAGCAAAGAAGGAAAATGAAGAAAGAGGAGAAGTCGACGAAGCCATCCAAGACTCTCTCTCTTGTGCTTACATTGTGCTCTCACGTCCAAGATCCAAGGAATGATTCATCTCCATGTTTTGTTCTCTCCTTTTATAGGCATGAAGGCTGAGAGTCGGTGGGAGAGGCGGTTTACGCACAGCAGCGTGTGCACGTCCTTGTGCAGCTGAAGGAAACACAACAAGTTGCGTTTGGGTGGGATTTTCGGCCAAAGGAAGCATCTTAAAACCATTTTCTCTCCATGGCTAGGGTCTTGGCTCCTTGGTGCATCGTTTGAATGGTTCAAATCACCCAACCGATCAATGATCGTGGCCCATAACTCCCCATAAATGCCGGATGCGTCCGTACGTCCGTTTTTTGAAGGTTCTTGCCTTGAGATGCTCGGTGGGCCCCACAGTGATGTTTTCGGAGAGATCCACCCATTCATTGGATTCCTGGCGCGATTTTAGTTGGAAAGGAGTGGTTTTGGTCAAGTTTTAGTGGGGCCCACTGTGATGTATATGAAAAATCTGCTCCGTCCATCCGTTTTATCATCCAATTAAAGGTGTTAAGACCAAAAGCAAAGCATATCTAGAGATCAGGTGGGCCCCAGATCAGTGATTTACGGGCTGATCTGTCCGTTAGACCACTTCCATAGGGATCCAAGGGCTGAAATTCGACGTGTACGGTTAATTTAGGGTCCTCAGGACAGATATAAAGTTTCGAGCTAAACGAATGGTGGAAACCCTGTGATCTTACATTCAAGACGACTTTCAGGCCCCTTGAACTTCAATTACTTGATTTTCTCAAATCTTTGACGTGTAAATTCTTCGATCTTTGCCTCCTACGATCCATCCCTTGCCTTGGTGATTCTTGAGCATCAAATTCATATTTTTAGCACCCTTTTCAATCCAAGCTCTTAAATTCACCTTGCAACATAAACACGATTAAAATAGCAGATTTAAGCATTATCATGTACCTAAAAATAGGTAATAACTGGGGTCTAATATGCAATATTTGACCCTCAACACTAATGTATATTTTTCTTTTTATATATACATTGTACATAAATCCATTTGAATAAAATAAAATATTTTAAAAAATTACAAGATAATTCTCCAATTCCTCCTTATGGCTCTTAGAGGTGTGCATTTGTGACCCGATCCAGCCCATTCCGAACAGAACCGACGGCCAAGATCGGGCCTGATCAGGTTGTGGTTTCCAGATCTTATTTTTTTTTCGGGTCAGGTCCGGATAGACCTTTGTCCGAACCGACTCGACCCGGATACCCGAACCGATGGGACCCGAACCGCACAGAACAGACCGAACCGATAGGCGAGCAGGTAGTATGAAATATATTTTATATTTTTTACCCTAATTTTCCTAAAAATAGATAGATGATGTGGATAAAACATATAGATTGCATAAAATATGTTGATCAAGTCATGAGGACCCAGATGAAGGGAAAAAATAAATATCAGCTTGATCGAGAAGTTTTATGGCCTACATAACGTTTTTAATGGTCCAAATTCATTCAACACTGTTTTCTATAATGTGGTCCACTTGAGATTTCAATATACCTAGTTTTTTTTTTTCTAATGACTTAAAAAGATCTATAAAAATATATGGAGGGCATGGATGAAACACATACATCATGATGGGGCCCACAGAGCACGGACGTCCGGTGACCAGGGGAGTAGCCAGTCCGTTTCCAGCTGTAATACGTCTGGCCGCCTCGACCTGCAGGCGCTCCTCGAGCTCCGTGTTGTACGAACGGTTCAAAGGCGATTAAATTTATGGGCCCCACGGTGATGTATTTATCATATCTACACCGTTAATATACTTTTAGAGATAATTATAGAGTATTATGCACAAAAATAAATAATATCCAAAGATGATGTGGCCCACACCACAAATAGCAGTAGAGAATGATTTTTACTGTTAAACCATTCATGTGGTCCACTCGATAGTTAAATCTGTCTTATTTTCGTCTCAAGCCTTAAGACAAGCTTGGAAAATGGATGAACGATTTTGATATAACACATACCCTATGATTAGATCTACAGACCTTGCTCACTTGGATTAAGAAATCACCTGTACAGCTCTGGAGAAAGGCGAGTAATTTGATTTTCGTGCACTGCACGTCAAAGATTTAATAAAAAGTTAAAAACACTGTATACGTTAGATAGGAAGTTCTTTCATACCATGTGGGGCCCACCTTGATGTGTATATTTTATCTAAGCCGTTCATCAATTTTTACATATTATTTTAGTCATTGAGTACAAAAAATAGGTATATTAAAGGTTAAAGTAGACCACATCACATAAAACAATTTAATTAAATTTATATATCCGAATTCTACCCAACCCGATCCGACTTGATTTTCCAACCCGAGTCGGACACTGTTGGAGTCACAAAAACCATGCATTGGATCTGTCCGAATCATGTGACCCAGATCCGAGCACGGATCAGATCGGATTCGGGTCAAGCCTGTAGAATTTCGTATCAGGTCGAGTTGAACCTAATCCGATCCGATTAGGACTGATGCCCAGCTCTAAATTGGCTCCTATGTTATTAAATTCTTGGTCTAATAATGGGTGGGACATCTAATTCGTAGGTTGCACGGTACTTCCACCTTCTAATTAAGAGGTTGGATATGACACTTACACATCACAGTGGGCCCGGCACACCTTGAGCGTATGGTACTTACATTCAAAAGGATGTAAATCACTTCCCATTTTGTCTTCTTGCCCCAACATCTGTAGGCACTAGACCAAAGGTCCCCACAAAAGCTGACGTTGCATACTTTAAAAAGCCTCAAATGAGCCAATGTGGCACACCGAATCGAAAGACCATTTATCGAGTGGCCCCACATGAATATTAATTCGTTAAGACATGCTAGCATGCAGGGGGGCTAAGGACCGGGCTGGCTTTGACTGGGGTTGGACTTATTCACTTAGCCAATGGCCCGGGAATGGGCACTAAGAAAAACAGCCACCCATGTGACACATGTAGTGAACCGATCAACCAAACTGATTTTTGGGCCAGGCCTGTTAACGGTGGGCCGCACCTGGTTGGTACCATAGATCTGCAGACATGGAAAGAACATTCATTTTATGGAGATAATCTCCAACCATATTCCCCCATTTTCCAACCCAAGCTAGCGGATCTTGGTCAGTTCTAAACGTTTCCAATACTGGTTTGGCCTGGATGAGCCATGTTGGCCCAGAAGCTTCTTTGTCCATTGACTTGTAGATAGACATGGGTTTAACTTTTTAGTCGATAGACTAGTTTGGCCATTATTGATGGATTTCAACTCAATTAAAGTAGCAAATTGGTGGGCTTTTTTAGAAATCCACTGCAAACGATCATGTCTCCAATTGGATTCTTGATGTAATAATAATAATGCTGAAATATAAAAATCAGTAACTAAAAGAATAGTTTGAACAATACATCAACATTAGGTTGCCTTTTTAATTTCAACCCAATCCGATCTCAAACGAGTGAAGCTCCATTCAGAATGGATTCAGTGGTCCAAAATCAATCTTGGATAGATTTGATTATCAAAATTCAGATCCATATCCTCTCGAGGCTTAGGGTTTAGGTTTCCATACCTGAGACAAAAGTTCACCCTAACTTTTTAGGTCAATCAGACATCTAATGGGTGAGACGAGGACTGATGAAGTTCAGTATACAGTGATCACCATTTAATTGCACACATGATTGCGTGTCCATACATGGCAATGTGTAGGGCTAGACTACATCCCATTGACTCGCTTGGCTTGGCCAAGCCAATGATCAAAGAAAATCTAATCACCTGAGCAATATAACATGATCACATGGGCATGCTCATCAAAGTGAGGGCCCCACACAACCACTATAAGCTAGACATGTGGCATCGCATCCACCCAGAGTAGGTGAACCCCAACTATGCCATATGTGTAGACATCTAGTCGTGAACATGATCTAATATCATAATCATGGATATACAATGTCACAATCATGCCCAAATCAAAATATCACAAAAACCATAGGTCTAATCTCACCACATGAGGTACATGCATTACTCTCATGGGATCACCATGAGCGGGCTCTCCTTTGGTCAGTTCAAGCTGATGGATGATCTCAGAACATGCCAATTGGGCTAGGGGTGCGATTTTCAGCCCAATCCAATCTAAGATGCATTGGATCCATCGAAGAGACACTTTTCAAGGGTGTCTTAGGATTTCTAGAGTTCTAAGATTGCTTAAAATCTTTGTTTGAGTCATGAGAAAGGGTTTTATTTGGTTTAGAAATCATTTATTTATTTCAGTAAATTTACTAATTCTAAAAAGTTATAAATTTAGAATTTATATAATTCATATTCAAGACATTATAAGCAAACATTATTTAAATTTGTTAATAATATCTGTTGTGGGGAAAATCAAGTTGGTCCCTCACATGGGGAAATCAACACTATCTACGAGAGCTACGCCTCTAAGTTAAGGAGGACCCTCCGAGCTCTAAAGGCTGCCGAGGTCCGAACACAATGGCCATCAGTGCCGAACGAGTAGTTCCTTTAGCTCAGAGATGAGTTGCTGGGCCATTGAGCTGAGCTGTCAAAGAATTGGCTTAGTAGAGAGGACTCATCCTGGCAGGGCTATCTACAGAGCCCATAGAGGAGGAACTCGGGTTCAGAGCTCCAAACTTTCCAAGCATCTCGAGCTGACTAGATCAACCACCGCTAGAGAGGCGGTATGAGAAATCCAAGATTCAGCCTGATCCCAACTGAATATCTCTTCAATAAATTAGGGATAAGAATCCTGGTAAATCAGGGATCCTCCAACATAACTAAGAGGGACTCGGAAGCCATAGTCTTCTTCGTCGCTCTACATAAACAGGGATAAGCCTTAGAACCAAGGAAAAACAAAAAAAAACAAAGTTGACACACCTTTTTTTTTTATTATTATTATTATTTTACTACACGCTCATGTGTATTAAGCACCATAGGCAGCCAGAGTATCAAATAATGCCACTTTCGATTGGAAGCGGGTTGGCTGGTGTACGAACGGCTCAAAGGAGATCAAACTTACATGAGCTCCACAATGATGTATTTATTATATCCACACTGTTCATCCATTTTTTGAGATCATTTTATAGTACTATCCAAAAAATGAATTATATCCAAAGATCAACTGGACCACACCACAAATAGCAGCGGAGATGATGCTTTCCACCGCTAAAATTTTTATAGGGCCCACCATAACGTTTATTTTCCATCCCATTTGTTCATAAGGTCACAAAGACCTGGATGAAGAGATAAAACAAATTTCATATTGATCCAAAACTTATTTTCATAGGGCCCACCATAACGTTTATTTTCCATCCCATTTGTTCATAAGGTCACAAAGACCTGGATGAAGAGATAAAACAAATTTCATATTGATCCAAAACTTCCGTGAACCCCAAAAGGGGTTTCAGTGGCAGACGTTCCATCCCCCACTGCTTTTTGAAGTTTGGTCCACTTGATCATTATATTTATCTTATATTCCGTATAAAGACTTATGACGAGCTGGTGGACGGTTTGGATATAACACATACCTGATGGACCTACAGACCTTGCTGACGTCAATACACCACTTATACTGTAAGTGTGAGATACACCAACCAATCAATCCGCTTCCAAGCTCGAGGGGGAAGCATGTGATAAGACAAGATTCGTCTTATCCGGCTGCGCAGGCCAGTCAAACGGTTCTGCTGTGGACGGTCCACATTCAAATCAGCTGTGTATAGGACCACAGGCGCGGATTAGGTACTTCTCTGAGGGCAACTGAGAGTTCACCGTAGTGTTTTAATTTTATCCACACCGTACATCCATTTCTCCGTATCATTTTAAATTATTAAAACAAAAATAGAGAAGATGAAAGGCGACCACAAGGTGGGGATTAGATTCCTACCATTGAAAAATTCTTGGGGACAACGGAAGTTCTGGATCAAAATGATATTTGTTTTTCAATTCACCTAGGTTACAGTATCAACAGGTTGGATGACAAATAAAAAGCACGGTTGACACTACGAAGGCTTCAACGGTAGGCATCCTTAGCACTGCTACTTCCTGTGGTGTGGTGCAATTGAGTTTTGGATGTGTCTTATTTTTTATTTAATATTCTAAAATAATATGGAAAAATGGATGGACGGTTTGGATAAAATTAAAACATATATTACGGTGGACCCTCAGTGGTCCTCACAGCCTCTGCCTGTAACGAGCTCCAAACAGGCGGGAGAACTACAAGTACCTAATCCGCGCCCTAGGACCAGCAAGACCTTTCCGGTACGCAGACTGAGCCGCAGGATGACGTGTACTATGTCGTAGGGCGTCAAAGTCTGTAAACGTGGAACTTGTGGCTCATTCAAAACAGCTGTGTATCGGACCACCATGACGTTCATTTCTGTCAATGCACTAATCCAGCGATATTTTGGTTAGAACATCTTATCCAACTACCCTTTTGGCCCTTTTACCATTCAACGGTGACCGAAACTGTATTTCACGATTAACGGCTATTTGAACGTTACCAGTTGAAGGTTAGGATCTTCCGATCAAAGATTTATCTGTGTGACCCACCGTATCAAAGGTCTGGATCAACCAACCGTTGTGTCCTACCTGTACTGATTGAGTGCCCCAGGACACTAATCGTTCCTACCATATGTCTGGCCAATGGCGTAGATATTTGTAATCCATCTGATCTTTGTTCATTAAAAGTAACGGTGGATATATAATACAAACGGTTAACGGTTAAATATGTAGTGGGCTAATCTGACTAATCTTGTCTTATCACATGAAGCGGATTGGCTGGCGTACCAGTACCACACACCGGCTTATAGCTGTTGTATTGACGTCAGCAAGTTCTGTGAGTCCTGTCATGATGTATGTGTTATATCCAAACTGTCCATCTATTTTGCCCGTTCACGTAAAGCTTGAGACAAAAAATAAGACAGATCTAACGATCAAGTGGACCACATTGCAAAAGGCAGTGGAGGATTGAACGTCTACCATTGAAACCATTTCAGGGGTCATAGAAGTTTTAGATCAATATAAAATTTATTTTTCCTCTTTATTTAGGTCTTTGTGACCTTATGAACATATTGGACGTAAAATAAACATTATGGTGGGTCTTACGAATTTTTTAACGGTGAAAATCATTATCTCTGCTGCTATTTGTGGTGTGGTCTAGTTGATCTTTGGATATGATTTATCTTTTTGGGATGATGCTCTAAAATAATCTTAAAAAAAATGGATGAATGGTGTAGATATAATAAATACATCATTGTGGGGCCTATGTAACTTTGATATTCTTTGAATAGTTCGTGTAACTCAGAGCACAAGGAGCATTAGCGCTCCTCGCATCGACACGTACCTACACTAGTTATATAGCTCATGTGTAATACACCTTCCAATCCGCTTCCCCTGTCACATGCTTCCCCCTCAAGCTTCGGAAGCGGACTGACGAGTATACTAGACACTGGCTATATAGCTGGTGTATTGACGTCAGCAAGTTTTGTGGGTCCCGTTGTGAGGTATGTGTTATATCTAAACCGTCCATGCATTTGGTGAGTTCATCTTAAAACTTGAGAAGAAAAATAAGACAAATCTAAAGATCAAGTGGACCACGCTGAAAAAATAGTGGGGGTATTAAACGTCTACCATTGAAACCCTTTTGGGGGTCATAGAAGTATCGGATCAATATGAAATTTGTTTTCGGATCAATATAAAATTTGTTTTTCCTCTTTATCCATGTATTTTTTACCTTATTAATAGATTGAAAATCCTCAGTCTACCACTAAGACAAGTATTAATTGGAACCCAAGGTTTAGCGCATAATATAGCTTTTAAAGACCATAATTTTAAGTCTGATTATCCACTTTGCGCTTATGATATGTTTTTTTAAGATATCTATCATCTCCACACGAAAGCAGTTCTTAAAAGCCATTAGCTTTCAACGATTTTCTAATCATAGGTTGATTTAAGTGCTAATTTTGAGTTTTTAAATTAAAATTCTACTATATTTTATTATTTTAAGGGTGTCCTAGGGTTTTAAGACTTCTAGTGTAGCTTAAAATCCTTATTTAAATATGAAAAAGAGGTTAAGTAATTTTAAAATACAATTTTCTTTTATTTTTTAAAATACTAATTCTTAAAAATTAGAATTTAGGGCTTACACATACACACACACACACTTAAAAATAAAATAAAATAAAAAAAAATAAAGCAAAAAATCACTTTTACCACTAAAAGCTTAGAGGAGATACAAATAAAAGAAGAGCAATGCCCCCTAAAAATTGAAGAGAAAAAGGTTTAGAAAAAGTAGAGGAAAAATGAAAAACATTGCGTCGACAGTAGGAACTTGTTAATGGGACCTAAATAACTATTGTTTCCTCTGGTGTGGTCCACCTGAGATTTGTATCTCCTTGATTTTCAGGACCATGCTATTAAAATAAGTTAGCCAAATGGATGGACGTAGTGGATTAAAAAAAATTAGCCTGATTAAGAATTTATGTGGCCTCACGAACGTTTCAATGGTGCACGTTCAATCTTCACTGTTTCCTGTCTTTTGGACCACTTGAATTTGGATCCTAATATGATCTCGAAAAAAGGATGGACGGTGTGGATTTCTCACAAACATGGTCCCACTTAGTCACACGCAGTTCGTCCGCTCGAGTCCATCCCTTTCATTGCTCCTCATCTTGCCTAGGTGGTAACTTGGTGTTTTAGTTTTTAATTTTTAATTTTTTCTCAAGATCGAAGCCGGTCATTACATGGGCCATCCTGTATGTCCATTATCTGGAAATTCAGGCCTGTTCAACCATCATTACATGGGCCATCCTGTATGTCCATTATCTGGAAATTCAGGCCTGTTCAACCATCATCAAGGCCAGTAAACAATAACAGCTTTGAGTGTAATTTGCCGACACTCCAGTCAAGTGTACACGTGTTGCCCATCCGATGATTGATCAGATGGATTACTGAGAAAATGGCATTTAATACACAGAGCGTGTTTAGTTAAATGTATTGAAGGAGAATTGCAGTATATTTTTGGCTTTTTAAGTATCATTTCGGGGCCATGTCCGAAAATGATCCGTACTAATGACTGGATGGAGTGTATATAACACATATATCACGTGGCCCATCAATCTTTGGCTTTGAATTATCATGGTATCTGCTCTGGGCAACTCCTCTACACGTTCAAGCGCATGTGATGTGATGTTGTTTGAAGTATGCATTTAAGGTTCATTTGAGAGAAAAGTTTGTGCACGTGTTACCCATCTGACGATCGATCAGACGTATTGGATTACTGAAATAGAAAAAAACAAAATCATCTACTATATTGCATTAAATGTAGCGTGAGATGATGTGATTGAATTAGACTGCAACAAGTTGAAAAAATCCAACTCAGAATGTGGTGGTTGATACACTGTCATTAGAAGGTTGTACACGTGGCTATTGATGATTCAAACTAAACCACCTAAATTGTGTCCCCAATTTAGATGAATCATGTGGAAATATTGCACTGATTTAGCCTATTCGCAAATATTTAGTGATTGGTAGATCATAAAACTAATCCATGATGATATTTATTTAACATCTAACCTGTAGATTAGGTCATATAGGCATGGATGAGGACAAATAAAAACAAGTATCAGCCTGATCCAAAAATTTGGTACCCTAGGAAGTTTTTAATGGTAAGAGTTCAATCAATACTGTGTGGCCCACTTGAGATTTCGATCTATCCCAGTTTTGAGTTTATAATATAAAATTATTTTTAAAAATGTATGAACGGCATGGATTTATCACTAACATTTTAGTGGGACCTACCTAACATCTCAATGAAAGAATTTCGTGTGAAAAGGCTTCCCAAGCATCTTCCGGGAGTCAAAGAACAGCATCCTTCGGGAGTCAAAGAACAACAGCTAGCGTGATGAGGGAAACTCACTCTTCCAGAAGATTACACTCGAGAGATGGAAACTCCCGTCTGCGTCCCACGTTGACAAAAGTCAAATTCATGACGAACGATCGATTGGATGTGTAATTGTACGGAAATGAATGATCTGGATTGATTGTATGGAAATGAATGATCTGGATTGATTGTATCCGCAAACGCCTATAAAAGCGAGTGTAAGGTATCGTCGAAAATCATAAATTTCTTCTTGGATTTAAAAATTTTAGATTTTTCTTCGTCACCATGGATGCTGGTGCTCGTGCAAACATTCACCTCTCCAAGGAGGAAATGTTTAAAGTCTCGGTACTTGCAATTACGATCTCAGCCATCGGGATCATCGCAGATGTACACATCAGCCTCCGTCGACACAAACTCCTCTCGATTGCCTATTCTGTGGCGATATTCGCAAACTTCGCGTATGGAATGGCACTTCTTTTGTTCTCCGTCGTACTGCCGCAGGTGCCCGTATCCGTCGTTACCGCAAAGAAGCTGGTGCAGATCGCCGTTGGACTTGTTCACCTTTCAATCGGACTTAGAATTGCTATGAATGCCGTTGCTTGATGTTGTCGGCACTGTCACTGTTGATATTACCATCGCCGTAGTTGTTGCTGCTGCTGCTGCTGCTGCCAGCATCTCAACTTCCTCCGTTTTCCCAACCCTTAAAACCATCTGGAGGCTACTCATGAAGTTTTCGATCTAATTATATTTGTTTTTTCCCTTATTCCATTTGGTTCTTCCCTTGTTCCATGTATGTATTAACTTACAAACAGGTTTGAAATCAAATAAACGTTATGATGGACGTTAGGAAGGTTTCAACGGTGGGCTTCACTGTCCCCACTTTTTCTGTGTTGGGGTGCACTTGAGCTTCGTATCTATCTCATTCTTTGGATCATGCCCTAAAATGAACTCTCCAAATGGATGAACGGTGTGGATACAACACATAGTTCATGGTGTGGCCCACAGAACGTGGTGACGTCACTTCAGTAGCGAAACTCGCTACTGTCGACGCCCACCGACACGGGGGACCCGCTGCAACTAAAAAAAATCGGAAAACCACAGGAATCTCTCTCAGTGGGACGCAGCGCTCTCGTCTCTCTCTGTTGAATCGCTGATTAGGGATTTTCAATTTTCAATCCCCCACAGTGGTCGGACGCGGATTCAAAACTGAAATCTTTAAGTAGGTATCCGAAATCGAAAATCTTTAATTAAAGATTTGAAATGTTAATCGTGCTTTATCATCATCCCTATTCAGGGAAAATGGAGGATTAAGAGAGGTAAGTGTTGATTCCTTTTCTCTTACTTCCTTTTTTTTTATTTTGCGTTTTAATGAATTGGGTTTATTTTTATTTTGTTTTTCGTGGAGATTTGATGGTGGGTTTTTATAGGTCTGATTTTTCTGTTATTTTTGTCGATTTTTCATGTTTTTTTGTTAGAATTTATTGTTGATTGATATTGGGTACCTGAGTTTCATATGGAATTTTGTTGACTCCGACTGTGTTTATTTATTTATATATATAATTTTTTATCTTTTTGGATTTTTAGATGATTGGGAGTGTTTTATTTTAGTTTTTCTATGTAATTTATTCATGGAATTGTTGAAATTATACCGGTTTAAATAGAGCTATCGAGTTCAAGTGAATAATAAAAAAAAAATCTTTTCAAAATGTTGGTGGCAAAAAGATGATAAGCTGTAGCAATTATATCAGTAAGTTTTATAAACAACCTATAAAGGTAAAATGGAGAAATTATTGTGTCGAATTATTCTATAGATTGAGGTGTTATACATATGCAGCAATGGATTTTCTAAAAATGGATCCATGAATAAATTTATATTTGGTTTGGTGGTTTGATTTGTGGAAGTGGGATTCTGTAGATTGAGGTCTTATACATATCTTCAAGTTGATTTTTTAGTAAAGGGTTGTTTGGATGCCTGTAATTTACAGGCTGTGATTAGATGTTGATTTATGCCTGTAAATAATTTACAGGCTGTGTTTAGATGTTGATTTATGCCTGTAATTTATTTATCCTCAACCCACGCACTCACACCACAATCAGATTTCATCACAATGGGTACTGGAACCCATGACCTCATGTTGAAACTCTTGTAAGTCTACCAACCAGGCATCATGAGTAAGGACCCATTTATGCTTGTAAATGATTTAAACCTTTTACACCCTTTTTATTTCCTAAGAAAAGGTGAGATTTCATTTACAGCTTTTGCTTGCTTTTGAATGCCCAGTTATAGGAAATAACCAATTTACAGGCTATCCATACACTGACAACCATTTAAAGCTTAAAGCCAAACCAGACAGGTTGTAAATGATTTCCACATAAATCATTTACAACTTAAACTATTTACAAGCATCCAAAGGACCCTTTATTTTGCACGAACCGTATACCCAGGTGCTGCTAGCACTTCAGCTTTCTCTCACTTGGCTGGCTTTCCCACTTCTGTTTCATTGCCATTTATACCTGATAGCATTTTGAAATTGATGCGTCCCACCTCCAAAGGTACTCTAGTGTAATGAAATGGCATAGTTTCTCTTATTCTTGGTATTGTTTCCTTTTTTATCTTTCTGTTTTAAGACTTGAATGATACTGATATAAACTATCAAGTAAAGAAGAGGGTAATGTTGTTTTGATCCAGGTAGAGAAATACCCTGATTTCAGGTGGTGTAAGGGTAACTCTGCCATGGATAGCTCCAGAGCTTTTAAATGGCTGCAGTACTTGCTACTAAAAAGGAAAGTCACGATCCTTCAAATAATACTCTACATGGCACATGAAAAATGAATTGCATGCCCTATCTGTTCTTGCAACTAATATATAGGAAGTTCATTATTTTCTTCAGCCTTTTTTAATTCCGTTAAAAATATGAAAGTAGCAAACACTTAAGGCTTAGCAAATAAACACAGATAGTACACACATCTATGTTTTGTCAAGCAATTCTAAAACAGAAATCGGTCCCATCTTTATGTTAAGATGACCCAAATGATCTATGTTTTGTCAAGCAATTCTAAAATAGAAATCAGTCCCATCTTTATGTTAAGATGACCCAAATGATGAAAGGGCTTATGGATGTTTTCATATTCCATTAAGTCCCGATGGCTGAATTTAATTACCTGGGCTAGTTGGAGTACTAACCCTGATTGCAGGTTGATGTATTCTCGTTAGGCATTGTCATGTGGGAGATTCTCAGAGAGAGACAAACAGTCAGTGTTTTCAGAACAATTCAGGGTCCAAAGAGGCAGTGATTAGCAAGGTCAATCTATTAGCAATTGAATAGGATTCTATTTTAAATGTGCTAGCTGATTGTGATCTCTCATCCTTCTTTGGGTTGTAATTTGAGGTCTTTCCTCTTGTATTCTTTTCCTGTCTTTTGCAGGCTTTGATAATAAAACTCACGAGGAGCAATGTTGGGCCCCAGATCCCATGGCTTGGCCATCGTTCACTGAAATGTTCAGCTGTTTACGTCTGCGGCCACCCAAAGCAAAGCACAAAATCAGGGAACCAAATGATACCTGCGGGCTTTACTGGCTTCTGATGTTGTCTTTTACATGTGATCTATTCATTTTCCAAATGCATGATATGAAGATGTGTGCCTGTAGTCATAGATTTTCTCCATTTGAAAGGAGGGTTTCCTCCAACATCATGGAATTGATTGTTGTGTATAACTCTCACCAATCAATAGATATACAAACTGGGATTTCAGTATTAATAGTATTGACCTTGCTGGTCGTGGCAGGCCCTGTTTATTTGTCTCTCAGCATTCATTCATTTGGGAGTGTGATCAATCAGTAGGTAAAACTACATCACTCAATTTGAAACTCAGCCCAGGCGAGTTGATGAGAATTCTAGCCAAGTCATTATGAAAACTATGTGAAAAGATAAAATGCTGATTGCAGTATCAGTTGGTAGAAATACCAGACAGTCAGAAGGAAATGGTCTGATTTCCCATTAACACGACCTACACTAAACTTAGATCCTTTAAATTCTCAATGGTACTGATGTTGGATTTTTTTAAATCATGAATATAATTAAGACCTCTTTGGTTGACACAAAAATGATTTAATCTCATTTTATGTGATATCTAATATATATTTATGATTAATTAAAATAAGATGAATTCATGTTCTTAAACATTATAAGTATTCAAAAGTTGTATAGAAAGAGGAATCATGAACAACAATCAGTTACAAATCAGCTCACATGCTGAGATGCTAGCTACATAGGACATCACAACCATTCATTAAGCAGACCCCATCATTAAATTCACCTGGGACAAAAACAAAGCTGGTCGAGTCATCTCTATTAAATCAGGCCGTCAGTTTGGATGGCCTAACTGACAGTGGACCATACTGATTTTTGCACCCAGTGATTTCTTGGTGGGGCTTACTTGATGCATGACTCAAATGTCCTAAAAGCATAAAGTGTGGTCAGTTGCAGGTGAATTCTCCTCATAAAAACAGCGATACAGACACTGAGGGTGCATTTGGATTGCCCATTTAGGTGTGGTATTGGACAGACACTATTATACAGTTACATGGTAGACTGAACTTTCTCAAAATGTCTGGGAACTTTTGAAATTGAGGAATTTGGTGGGCCAGATTGATTGTTCTGAAGCAATATATGTTATGTTCTGTGCAGCAGAAAATCAACAACAATATCAAATAAAACCCATTTGGGTGGACCACACCACAGGGAACAGTGGACATTGAACGCCCACCAGTAAAATCTTCCTAGGGTCCACCATAATGTTTATTTGCTATCTGACCTATTGATAAGGTCAAGGAGACATGGATGAAGGGAAAACACAAACAGCAGTTTGATCCAAAACTTTTGTGGCCCCCCAAGAAGCTTTCAATGGTAGGAATTGAATCCCTGTGGTGCATGTGAGATTTGTATCTGCTGCATTTTTGGGACCATGACTTAAAATAAGCTGGCAAAACAGACAGACGGATGGATATACAACACATACATCAAGGTGGGCCCAGTACAGAACCTGTGGCCCCACAAAAATTTCAACGGTGGGTGTTCAATCCCCACTGTTTCCTGTTGAGTGACCCACTTAGATTTCGATCCACTTTTTTTTTTTTTTTAATTATAAAAAAAGTCCCAGTTCCTGCTAGCAAAAGGGATGGACAGGGTGGATTTCTCACGAACATCACAGCGAGCCCCCACCTAGCTTCCCTGCAGTTGGGTGTGGTAGGTAATCCGCGTTCTATGAAAGCCTTTCCCATGAACTTTCCACGATGGAAACTAGGTGGGGACCACTGTGATGTTTGTGAGAAATCTACCCCGTCCATCCGTTTCTCTGTATCATGTTAGAGCAAGGGTCCAAGCATGAGGCAGATCCAAAGCTCAAGTTAGCTGCACGACAGGAGAGAGTAAGGAATAATGTCCACCATTAAAACATTGTGGGACCACATAAGTTTTACATCAGGTAATATTTTTGCATTTTCAGTTCATTCAGTTGGAATAAACTTACTAACGGTATGGATGGCATATAGACGTCATGGTGGACCAAAAAGGGTTTACACATTTCAATAATAACAATTTCCTTACCCACTTTTTCGTGTCACGGCCCTATCATAATTAAAAAACATTACGGTGGGCCCCATCTGGCAAGTGCCAGTTTCTGCTGTCCCAACAAAATTTGCACATAGAGAGAAGACACTGACAGTGGACGCGGATTAGCGGCTGGCTATTGAAGTTAAGTCACCAAGTTCTGTGGCCCTACCATGATGTATGTGTTATATCCACACCGTCCATCCATTTTGAGACGTCATTTTGGGCATAAGTCAAAGGATAAGATGAATCGAAAGCTCAAGTGGACCCCACCACACAGAACAATAGAGATAGTGATACCAACATTTGAAACCTTCCTACCACCACCGTGATGTTTTTTTTTTTTTTTTTTTTAAAGATCCAAACTGTTCATAAGTTAATACAGACGTAAACGGATGAAAAACACAAATATCAGCTTGATAGAAAACTTAAGTAGCCCCCAAGAAGTTTTAATAGTAGGCGTTCAATCCTCACTGTTTTCCATCGTGTGTCAACTTGAGCTTTGGATTTGTTTACTTGGCTAATGCCTTAAAATGATCTCTCCAAATGAATGGATGGTGCATATACAATACATACATCATAGTGGGGCCCACACATCTTAGTGACGCAACTTCAGTAGCAAATCTCACTACTACGCTGTCAGTAGCTAATCCGAGTCCATGACCAGCTGATTTTATACTTAAAATTTGGACTACCAGCTGTTGTATTTTAAACCATCTATTAATAACCATAGATTGGGTGGTTAGGATTCCTTGATAAGTCTTATTTATATGTATGCACGATAGAAAGCAACGTGATTTCGCAATCACACCATATGCTGGCCATGGATTTTTTTTTTTATAATCTTTTATAAGAATCAGACTTTTGAATGATTTCTTCACGACTTTTTATTTCCGTAACAAAAGTATCCCTCGACCATGACTTGTGACTGTACCTTTGGGGCCGGATTAGGTGTTACCACTTACCACTAACACCTTAGTGGGTGTTACACTTACCACGTGGGTACCACCTTGATTAAAATTTTGTATATCTATGCTATTCATCCGTTTTCTGATTTTATTTTAACACTTGATCCAAAAATTTAATTAGATATAAATCTCAATTGGACCACAAAACTGGAAAGAGTGGTGAATGACCATTAAAAGTTTTTTGTAGGCTACAGAAGTTTTTGATCAAGCTGATCTTTAGATTTTATCTTCATCCAAGTCTGGTTGACCTTATCAACGGCTTGGATAGAAAATATACATTACGATGGGCATTACCGTGGGTCTTAGTACGTTTTTAATAGTGGACGTTCAATTACCACCGTTTTCTTTGGTTTGGCTCACCTGAGATTTGGATCTTCTTAGGTCTTAGGATAAGTTCCTGAGCTGAAACAACGGATGCAAGGCGTGGATATACAACACACTGATTAAGGTGGGCCCCACATGGTAGGGGTAGCAACCACTTAGGTGTTACCCGGGTAACACCTAATCCGCTCCTCATGATGAATTGATTATTCGATAATGAAATACTGATTTTGATTGGATACACGAAGCATAGAGTTTTATCTGATTTTGTCTTTCCAATTTGGAACACTTACCAAATTACTCTCGACCATCCATTTGATATCCATTAACAGGATAGCTAGGATTACTAGATTTGTATAATTTTAGAGATGGTCTACATCCACAATTGGAACCGCAATTTGGACGGAGTGACCCATGTACTTCCAATTTTAAAACTGTGATCAGCCATCGTGGGAATCAGGTTCCGGGCCACGCCCAACAATTAGCGGCCCTGGCCCATGTAGTTGTGGAAGTGAGATGTATGGTACGGTGTCTTGGCACGTGTGGGATGAATCCTTTGGGTGAGTATTGATGAGTGGGCCCACTTTTGCCCAGGCCTACCGAACCGGTTATCAGTGTAGCCAAAGTGGCCCATTTGGGTCCGTTTGAATTTTGATACCATGAATGCCACGTGTCCAGTGAATCTAGGGTCATCAAGAATCATGCAATGGAGTTGATGATCGAATAGTATATTTAGGTAGAGGGTTTGTAAAAGCGGGGTCCATTGTTCATTATCATCTGTCGATCTGGTGGACCATAATATGTATAGGTCACTCCTAATGTATCATGCACGTCCATAATTATGGTGAGCAATGGGTGTTTTCATTATTTACAGAATAAGATATATCTCATGCCTATTCAGAATATAACATGCCAGTCCATAATTATGGTGAGCAATGACATAACTAACGACCAAAAAATAAAAAATTAAAAGCTCTTGAATAAAAATATTTGAAGAGTAGGTGCTGTTTTGTCGATGGCTCAAGTAGCCATATGACAATGACTCATGTAATTATATCATTTTCTCTAATATTATGAAATTTATATACTTTATTATAAGAAAAATTAACTTACAAGTACACATCTAATGATTCTAATACACTATGTTGGATCTTTTAAGATTTGTTAATCTAACATGTACATATAAGTAAAATTAAGCTTTTTGTATTGTCATAGTTCATGAGGTATTATCTTATTATTAATATTATTATTATATAATGATAAGGTGAATGCTGCTGGCGTGACTAGAGCTGGGCATCGGACCGAGTCGAATCGGATTGGACCCAACTCGACCAGGTCCGAGTTCTACATCGCCTGACCGGAACTCGGTCAGATCCGGGACCGAGTCCAGATCCTCAGACCCAATCCGATCCTAAATCCTGCTGACCTGAACCGATCCGAGTTCGACTCGGTCAGGAAAACCGAGTCGGAGCGAGTTGGGCAAAGTTCAGACCGTTCATTTTTGCCAATGGTGTGGAAATCATTATTCTCACTGTTTCTTATGGTGAGATCTACTTGATTGATAGATATACTTAAAATTTAGCATTAATCCCTCAAATGATCGGAAAAAACTGATGGACGGTGTGGATAAATCAAAAAAATTAAGATGGCCCCCCACATAGTTTACTCAATGGATACAATATCCCATTGCGAAATCAGCTTCTCGAAGAAGCTTTGTACGAAGGGCAGCGGAGTATGGTAAGCGTACTGAGTAAACTCCGTGGGCCCCAGTGGCATTCATGCATTTTATCCACTCCGTCCATCTCTTTTGAAACATAATTTTAGAGCATTACCCCAAAAATGGAGTACATCCAAACTTCAGAAGGACCACACCACCGGAAACAGTGTGAATTGAACATCTACCGTTGAAAAATTCTCGGTGACAACAGAGGGTTTAGATCAAGCTGATATTTGTGTTTTCCCTTCATCCATGTGTTCTGATCTTATGAATAGGTTGGATGACAAATAAACATCATTGAGGGCTTAGAAAATTTTCAACGGTTGAAATCAATACTTCCACCTTTTTCAGTGGTATGGTCCACCTAAGTTTTGTATATGCATCAATTTTGGGTTGAACCCATAAAATGATCCGGCAAAACGAATGGACGGCGTGGATGAACTACATGCATTTGCGGTGGGCCCAACTGAGTTTACTCAGAATGATGAGAGTGTCCAAGAAATATAGCCTAATATAGGCTATGTAGCTAAACCAGCTATACGTACCTGCTCTAGGTACGTGGCGTGTGAGGACGAGCACTGACGCTCCTCGAGCTCCGAGTTGTACGAACGGTTCAAAGGAGATCAAAGTTTTATCGGCCCCACAGTGATGTATTTTTATATCTACATCGTTCATCTATTTGTAGAGATCATTTTAGAGTATTATCCAAAAAAAAAATTTATGTCCAAAGATCATCTGGACCACACCATTACAAAGCAGCGGAGATAATGATTTTCACCATTAAACAATATGTAGATCCGCATAACGTTTCTTTTCCATCCAATCTGTTCCATCCAATCTGTCCATAAGGTCACAAAGACCTGAATGAAGAGGAAAAGAAAATTATATTGATTCAAAACTTCTGTTAACCCAAAAAGAGCTTCAATGGTGGACGTTCAATCCCCACTGTCGTCCGTAGTGTGGTCCACTTAATAGTTAGATCTGACTTTCTTTTTTTCCTCAAGCATTAATAAAATATTGCCAAATGAATGGACGGTTTGGATATAACACATACCTCGTGATCAGACCCACAAATCTCACTGACGTTACACCAGCTAATCTGCTTCGTATACCACCCGATCCGCTTCCGTCAGTTTGGGCCTGACTGACAAGACGATAGCCTGTAAGCACCTCCTTCCGCCAACCATCCTTCAACGAATCGGATTGCGTACTGAGTAAACTTTGGCGGGCCCACCGTGAATGTATATGATCTATCCACGCCATCCATCCGTTTTTCCATCTTATTTTAATAGTTGAGACCAAAATTTAATCATACCCAAAGATCAAATGGACCATATCAAAGGAAAAAGTTGGAATAATGATTTCCACCGTTGAAACCTTTTTAGGGCCACGGTGATGTTTATTTCTCATCAAACCTGTTCATACGATCACACAGACACGGATGAAGGGAAAAAAACAAATACAAGATTGATCCAACACTTCCGTGGCCCCCAAGAAATTTTCAACGGTAAATATTCAATTCACACAGTTTCCTGTGGTGTGGCCCATTTGAGGTCTATATATGCTTCATTGTTTTGGTCAAGCCTTAAAATTATCTGATAAAATAGATGAATAGTGTGGATAAAATACATAAATCATGGTGGACCCCACAGAATTTACTCAGTAAGCTTAGGGTGCTGAGTTACGCAGTACACTGTCCGCTTCCCTTCTTCAATCAACGCTGCTGGGACTCTCTCTCCTGTACGCAGCTACACACCATTTCAAGCCTCTGAACCCAACGGCAGAAAATGACGGATTTGATCTACCAGAAGACAAACAGCTAGCCTTCTTCTTCAACAAAAAGAGAGAGGCGTATATATAGACAGATAAATATATATAAAGAGAGAGTTGGGTTTTTTGGCGCCGAATGAAAAAGCTAGGCGGTAAAATTTTTGTTTTTCGAAAATATGCGTGGGTGGTAAATCTTTAAAGAGAAAGAGAATTTTGCAAAAATAAAGAGATGTGTACATCCCGGGTCGAGTCGGGTTGGGTCGGTTCGGACCCTTTCGGTCCGGGTTTTCGGGTCGGTTCTGTCCGGATACACTACTATCCGAACCCAATCCGAAAAAAGATCGGATATAGATTTACAGACTCGATCAGGCCGATCTAGGCCGTCGGTTCTGTTCGGAGCGATACCGAGTCGGGTCGGATCGGGTCGGACTCACCGGATCGGGTCCAATATGCCCACCTCTAGGCGTGACGCTCCCAGCCTATCTGTCCCGCCTTGGTGGGGGAGAGAGAGGAGTATAGGTGTTATTTGTGCTCGTCACGGTGCGATTTGTATGTTATTTGTTTGACCAAACTTTGCTTCCTTGGTTGTGCAATAACTTTTTAAGGGGGTGAAAATGGTACATTTAAGTATTTTGGAGTCGCCATTGGCCGATTAGGCTTGATTTTATCCAAGGTCAGCTAAGGTAATAGACCTACTTGAGAGTTTAGAGAATCATGAAATTCTCCGACTTAAATGACTCCTGTGATTGGCTCGTAACTATGGAGATCTGGGTAAGAGCCTTGGTTATAAGAGAAGAAGATATTAGGTACCATTTCCTGCCACTAGGTGCAATCTTTACCTTAAGAGATGCATGACTATTACGGAAATATGATATTTGCAAATGTATCAATCATGTACCCATGCTTCCCATAATCCTATGAGAAGGTAGGGTGGGCCAAAAAAAAAAAAAAAACACAAGAGATTGATTCTAACCTTACTTCACAGAGTTGAAAGACGCTATGCAGACAAACAGAATAAAAATAAAGACAATAAATAAAGAGTAATGCAAAATGAGGATTAGTGTTGGCTACAATGAAATGTGCAGAATGAACCGTGTTGTCAGCTTAACTAAGATGTGAGAAAGAAAAAGGAAAGTCAAATACAACTTTTGAATTAAAATGGATAGTCAAGTGTTCGTAATCCTAACCCTACTCTTGAATTAACTGGCTTTCATTGGTGGACAAATTTCTTTGTTATTAGCTCAAGGGGAACAGAATCTAGTTTGTTTTAGGTGGTAGGGTTCCCTCCTAGGGAGTACTAGGCTTGTTGGGGTCCTATGCTATCCCTTCTCTTAATCTCTTTATCTTCTCTAATTTGTACCCACAGGTAGTTGAGTTTGAATTTATAGGCACAAAAACCGTTGGCCATTGGGGAGCCAACTAGACACTTGGCAAGAATTTTCCATGCAAGATCTATCAAAGGGCATCTAAATCTTTGTTCGGTGAAAAGTGGAGCCAGGTGGTCATTGGCTGTAGTTAGTTGATGGTGTGCTTCCCTTACTTTGGTCCAACGGTCGCACTTGCCTCACTTCTCCTTGGGTTTTAGTAGCTTTTCCATACAAGATCTATCAAAGGGCATCTAAATCTTTTAGTGCTTCCCTTTGGTCCAACGGTTGAACTTGAGTCCAATCCCAAGTTCTTAATTAGGAACTAGGAAATCTAATACTTACATAATTCATAAGATAATTGGCTTAAGATGACACCAATCAAAGGCATATTGGATTTGTCCAAAAGGATTAATGATCATCAACATCAACAATTAAGGTCAATTCTACATCACCAGTAGCTTGGGGTGCACGTTGGTTTCCCATGGCACAACCCCAACAATAATTACTAATTATTTCTATTAAAGTCCATCTCAAGTGAAATCTATTCTATGTTTCCATTTGGGCAGCTTGACGGTGGATCACGCTGAGATATCTAGCCCACAAGGTCATGACTCACCTGGCCAAACAGAGAACCTTATGTTTAGGACTAAAATATTGTTAAATCATCTCCCCACAGTATACATAGTGGAGGTAATGATGTAGAGCGGGTTGCGGACAGTTTCATGGCTAAGATGGATCAAAAAAGGTCCGGTCAACGACAGAAGTGATCCGGACCGTTGGACCTTAGATCGGGCGTATCTCGTAATCCAAAATCAGTTATCTAACGTAAAATATATGATTTTGGGGTAGAACGAGCTACTTTAGCAACCAATCCTGCTACGTCGGGTTCCGTAACCCAAAATTATGAAAAACCCATGGATCGACGGTCGTTTCCCTATTTTAATTTCGTTTTTACTATAAATAGTAAGTTTTAGTTTGATTATAACTCTTCATCCGTCGGGCTTTAGAAGTTGCGTCCAACGTGAAAAGAGCTTAGAATAATTAGGAGAACGGTTTGGTGAAGCCAAATAGGACACTTAATATTTTTAGCCGAAAACCTTGTGCACTAATAGACATCACAACCGTCTATAAATAGTAAGTTTACTATTTATAGTAAGTCGCGGATTCTAGGAGTTGTAGTTGTAGTTTGATTCTGATTTCTTTCTCATTGCTTGGTACCCCTATTTAAAGGGATGTAAACTCATTTTTATGGATCAATTAATCAATTTCGAATTTATTAGAATTTATTTCTATTTTCTGCTTTCTTTCCTCATGGATTCGAGAAGTTTCTGTGAGGAGTCCAGAGAAGTTCCGTGGATTCGGAGTAGTTATCCTCATCACGTTCATCCCTGCGTCAATTGGTATCAAAGCGAGGATTCCTCTCGGGCCGATGACAAAGAATGAAGGTATAAATCAAAATCCTGTGGACGGTGATTCAAGGATTCGTTATCTTTCAGAAATAATGGAAGCTTTCCACCGGGAGAGTCAGTTGACCATGTAAGGGCTGCAGACAACTCTCAACCGTCTTGCGGATGTGCTACTTCTGCCTCGAGCCCTAGGCGGTACTACACCACCCATGGTTGCTGTACGACGCAACCCCAATTTTCGTAGAGTACTACTAGTGGCAAACTCTAGGGCTACACCAAATGATTCAAGTTTTAGCGACGAGGACCTTAATAAGGGTTTTGCCCGACGACCAATCTATGGAGGTAATCATCTAGACCGTTCTGAAAGAGACTATCGAGGTAAGGCTGAACTTCCTAGTTTTAATGGTTTATTATGTATAGAAGATTTTCTCGATTGGCTAGCCGAAGTAGAGAGATATTTTGATTATATGGATGTGCCAGATCATAAAAAGGTAAAATTGGTAGCGTTTAAATTAAAATCTGGTGCTTCTGGATGGTGGGAACAATTACAACTCTCACGAGCCCACCAAAACAAGGCGCTCATCTCATCATGGCTACGAATGAGACGTCTTCTTCGACCACGATTTCTCCCTAGTGATTATGAGAGCATATATTATTCTAGCAATATCAAAATTGCCAATGAGGAAATCGAACCGTCACAGATTATATTGAAGAATTCCAACGGTTGGCTACACGAAACGATCTATCAGAAATTGAGTTATAGAAGGTGGCACGATTTATAGGTGGGTTGCGACTGACAATTTAGGACCAAGTTTAGATGTACCCAGTCAGGACCGTAGATGAAGCAGTTCAATTGAAGGGTAGAAACATAACTTGCAAGAGCTCATGTTCGTCCATATCCTTCAACTCGACCCCCCATGACGGGTCCCACGCAGAATCCAGTGCTGGCACGAGGAAAAGATCTAGTAAGAGAATGTTCTTAACCTCCTACAACCACAAACCGTGATATGGGGAGTGGCTCATCTAGACCTCAACATGCAGAACCCACAACAGCGGGTCCGAATAGGATTCTAAATCCTTATGCTCGGCCAATGTTGAACAATTATCACCGTTGTGGCCAACCAGGCCACCTATCAAACACTTGTCCTCAACGTCCCGCAGCACACTTGACTATAAACGAAGGGAGCACTGAAGATAAAGTCGTAGAAGAGGACCATGGCTTTGATGAACATGAACAAACACTGAAGAAATAACATGTGGCGATGAAGTAACGGGCGAGGATCATGGCGAATTTCTAGTTGTGAGGCGATTACTGTATGCCCCACAAAAGGAATTACATCTACAGCGACACAATATATTTCGTACTCGGTGCACTGTCAACGGAAAGGTCTGTGATGTAATTATAAATAGTGGTAATAGCGAGAACATTGTCTCAAGAGTGATGGTGGACAAGTTGCAGCTACCAACGATGAAGCACCCTTCCCCGTACTCAATTGGTTGGATAAAAAAGGTGAATGAGATCAAGGTAACTAAACAATGCACTATCTCATTTTTAATTGGCAAAAATTATAAGGATCAAATACTTTTTGACGTGGTCGACATGGAAGCTTGTCATATGCTACTCGGTCGACCCTGGCAGTCAGACCGTGATGTGACCCACTCGGGATGAGATAATATTTACATATTCGTCAAGGATAGTCGAAAAATAATCCTTGCCCCTATGACACCAGAGAACCACCCTGAATCTTCTAAAGTGGAGAGGAGTTCCCTCTTAACCATTCGGGATTTCATGGAGGAATCTAAGGAAACCGGTGAGGTATACGCCGTAGTGGTGAAGGGCGAGGAAGAGGAACCCTCAAACATCCCTCCAAGTTTAAGACTATTGTTAAACGAATTCAAAAAAGTCTGGCCTGAGGATCTACCTGATGGATTGCCCCCCATGAGGGACATCCAACATCACATAGAGCTCATCCCTGGGGCTAGCCTGCCCAACCGCCCTCATTATCGGATGAGTCTAAAGGAGTATGAGATACTTCAGGGGCAAGTGGAGGAATTGATCTGTAAGGGTCTCTTGAGAGAGAGCATGAGCCTATGTGCCGTACCAGCATTATTAACGCCAAAAAAAGATGCAAGCTGACGCATGTGTGTCGACAGCCGAGCAATCAACAAAATTACCATCAAGTATCGGTTCCCAATACCACGGTTGGACGACATGCTCGATATGTTAGAAGAGACTAAGGTGTTCTCTAAACTAAATCTAAGGAGCGGGTAACATCAGATTTGTATCCGACCTGGTGATGAGTGGAAAACGACATTCAAGACCTAGGAAGGGTTGTATGAGTGACTGGTCATGCCCTTCGGCCTATCGAATGCACCAAGTACTTTTATGCGTTTAATAAATCAAGTTTTAAAACCGTTCACTGGCTGATTTGTTGTAGTATATTTTAATGACATATTGATATATAGCCAGGATGAGGTGGAGCACAGGAAACATCTCAGGCACGTGCTGCAGGTCCTACAAATTAATAAGTTTACCTCAACTTGAAGAAGTGTAGTTTTTTAACTGACAGTCTATTGTTTCTAGGATTTGTTGTAACGTCCATAGGCATTCGTGTGGACGATGAAAAGGTATGAGCTATTAGGAAATGACCGATCCCGACAAATATTCATGAGGTGAGGAGTTTTCACGAGTTGGCGATTTTCTATCATCGATTTGTACGAGATTTTAGGACCATAGTCGCGCCTATAACAGATTGCATGAAAAAAGGACAATTCCAGTGGACCGATAAAGCTGACGAGAGCTTTCATGAGATCAAGCATCGTTTATCTACAACACTGGTCTTGGTGCTTCTTAATTTTGACAAATTGTTTGAAGTTGAGTGTGACGCTTCATATGTCTGAATTAGAGGAGTTTTATCATAGAAAAGCAGGCCGGTAGCTTTCTATAGTGAGAAGCTCAGTGAAGCCCGAAAGAAGTGGTCAACTTATGAGCTTGAGTTGTACGCAGTTGTTCAGGCGCTGCGATATTGGCAGCATTATCTGATTTAAAGAAAGTTTGTTCTATACACTGACCATCAAGCATTAAAGTTTATTAATAGTCAGACTAACGTGAATCATGTGCATGCTAGATGGGTTACATTTTTACAAGAATTCACGTCCGTTTTGAAGCACAAGTCAAGGCAGCAGAACAAGGTGGTTGATGCACCTAGCCGTCGTGCATCACTACTTGTTACAATGAGCAACGAGGTGGTCGGCTTCGACTATCTTAAGGAGTTGTATGCCGAGGATGAAGACTTTAAAGATTCTTAGATGAAGTCCCAAGAAGGTCACTCCAGTGACCTTCATATACATTTCTCTTCAAAGAGAATTGATTGTGCATCCCTCAAAGTTCTTTGAGGGAGTAGATTATTCAGGAGCTATATGGAGGTGGCCTCGGTGGACACCTTGGGCGAGACAAGACACGAGCTCTTATGGAAGAGCAATATTACTGGCTGCAATTAGTACGTGATGTGGAAAAAATCGTACACGTTGTCATGTTTGTCAGACCTCCAAGAGACAATCTCAAAATACGGGCCTCTACACCCCATTACTGGTGCCTGACGGTCCTTGGGAGGATTTATCAATGGACTTCGTGCTTGGTCTCCCATGAACACAACATGACATGGATTCGGTGTTCTTGGTGGTAAATCGTTTCTCCAAGATGGTGCACTTTATCTCATGTAAGAAGACCCTCGATGCAACACACGTGGCGAATCTATTCTTTAGGGAGGTCGTACGGCTACACGGGGTCCCCAAGACTATTACTTCTGATCGTGACAAGAAGTTCATTAGTCACTTTTAGTGGATTTTGTGGACTTGATTCGATACACGACTTCAATTCAGTAGTGCTTACCACATACAGACTGATGGGCAGACCGAAGTTGTGAATCGCACGTTGGGAAACCTCCTTCGCTGTATTTCAGGAGAAAAACCGAAGCAGTGAGATTTGACATTGTCTCAAGAAGAGTTTGCATTCAATAA
The DNA here is from genome assembly GCF_029962835.1 of Magnolia sinica. Taxonomy (NCBI): domain Eukaryota; kingdom Viridiplantae; phylum Streptophyta; class Magnoliopsida; order Magnoliales; family Magnoliaceae; genus Magnolia; species Magnolia sinica. The sequence continues at coordinate 4,486,690 of NC_080584.1, read as the reverse complement.
CATGGTGAACTGCTCAATAGGGAAATCACCGTTCCAGATTATCTACGGACGAGTGCCTCACCACACACTTGACTTGGTCCCCTTGCCCAAGCACCCAGGCACGAGCATTGCAACAGAACATATGGCAGACAAGATCATGGGCATCCATGCAGAAGTGCAGACCGAGCTACATGCCTAGAACAAGAAGTACAAGGAACAAGCAAACAAGCACCGGCGACGAAAAATATTCGAGGTGGGCGATCGTGTTATAGTCCATCTGCGCAAAGAGAGATTTCTGACCGAGACAAGTTGAAAAATAAGAAGATTGGACTTGTCCCAGTCATTTAAAAGATCAATGACAACGCTTATGTTGTTGATCTTCCAGATGACATGGCGATCTCACGGACTTTCAACGTCGCGGACCTGACCGAGTATCATAAACCAGAGCAGGATAAGAACTCGAGGATGAGTTCTTTTGAAGTGGAGGGGACTAATGTAAAGTGGGTCACGGACAGTTTCATGGCTAAATGGATCAGAAAAGGCCCGGTCGACGACAGAAGTGATTCGGACCGTCGGACCTTAGATTAGGCGTATCTCGCAATCCTGAATGAGTTATCTGACGTAAAATATATGATTTTGGGGGTAGAACGAGCTACTTTAGCCAACCAACCCTGCTATGCCAGGTTATGCAACTTGGAATTGTGAAAAACCCCTGGATCGACGATCGTTTCCCTGTTTTAATTTCATTTTTACGATAAATAGTAAGTTTTAGTTTGATTATAACTCTTCATCATTCGGGCTTTAGGAGTTGCGTCCAACGTGAAAAGAGCTTAGAATAATTAGGAGAACGGTTTGGTGAAGCCAAATAGGACACTTACTATTTTTGGCCGAAAACCTTGTGCACTAGTAGACATCACGATCGTCTATAAACAGTAAGTTTACTATTTATAGTAAGTCACGAATTCTAGGAGTTGTAGTTGTAGTTTGATTCTGATTTCTTTCTCATTGCTTGGTACCCCTATTTAAAGGGATGTGAACTCATTTTTATGGATCAATTAATCAATTTCGAATTTATTAGAATTTATTTCTATTTTCTGCTTTCTTTCCTCGTGGATTCGAGAAGTCTCTGTGAGGAGTCCAAAGAAGCTCCGTGGATTCGGAGCAGTTATCCTCATCACGTTCATCCTTGCGTCAGGTAACGTCCATAAGTAGGCCATATCATGATTGCCCACAACAGATGTTACAGAGGATTCAGTCCCAGCCAACGGTTAAAAAACAGTTTTAGTGCACTTAATGAACTAATTGGATTGCATTTATGGATGCAGATTAGGTAGTGTGGTGCTCACTACCCTCGACGTGGCTTCGATGGGTCCACGGATTCACTGAGATGGATGGATCCCTTACCATGGGGCCACCATGATGTACATGCCTTACATCCATTTTGATGGCTCATTTTAGTGCATAATCTTAGAAATGAAGCAATCCAAATCTTAGGTGACCACACCATGGGAAACAGTGGTGATTGACCATTGAAAACTTCTTGTGAGCCATAGAAGTTTTGGATCAAGCTGATATTTGTGTGGTCCCTTCATTTAAGTTTTTGTGACCTTATCAACAGGCAAATAAATATTCTGGTGACCATAAGAAGTTTTTAATGGTGGGTATTCAATCACTACTGTATTCTGTGGTGCGGTGTGGTGCACTTAAGATTTGGGTACACTTCATTTTTGGGATAAGCTCTAAAATGAGTTATAAAAAATGGATGGACAATACATAAATTAAGGCAGGCCGCACAATTAGGGATACACCGGCCTCAGTGGAGCTGCGCCCACCACCCTCAATGGTGATGTGGTAACACGACGAGACTTGATTGGTGGGGGTGTGCGTTGTCAGAGATGTGATGAGCACGGGAGGCAGATTTCCGTTAGAAGCTTTTTGCAGGTAACTCCTACCATGGGGATCGAGCTAGAATATGGGTATAAAAATGATGCAAATCCAAAACTGATCAAGTGGGTGGCACAATAGAGGATTGAACTTCCACTGTTGAAACATTCTCGGGGCCGCATAAAATTTGAATAAAGATAATTTTTGTTTTTTTAGTTCATCCGAGTATGAATGATCGTATGAACGGTATGGATGACATATAAACATCACAGTAGACCCTATAAAAGTTTCAATAGTAGGCATTTACCCGCCCTCATTTTCTTGTTATGCAGTCCACTTGATTTTTGAATTTGCATAATTTTTTAGTCAATGTCCTAACATGATCTAGAAGAAGGATGGATAGAGTGGATTTCCTACAAACATCATGGTGACCCCACAGAAGCTTTCCATACAGGGCTGTACATCGAGCCAAGTTGAGTCAGTGTGGGCCAAGCTTGGCTTGGCTCATTCGTGCTCTCCTCAAGTTCGAGCTCGACCTCGAGCTTGCCACTGGGGCTTGGCTTGGTTGCCAAACCTTTCGAGGTGAGCCGAGCTTATCTCGAGTCTAGTCAAGCTTGCTCCCAACCTACCCCAACCCGCACCTGACTCAACCCAGCAACCCAACCCAACGTGCACCCAACTCAACCCAGCCACCCGACCGAACCCCCAAATTAAATATTCAACTAATATATATATATATATATATATATATATATATATATATATATAGAGAGAGAGAGAGAGAGAGAGAGAGAGAGAGAGAGAGAGAGAGAGAGAGAGAGAGGGTTTAAGTTTTAACTTTTTTAAGTTCTAATGAGTTGAGCTGAGCTTCGAGCCGAGCTGGGTTCAAGTCGAGTCGAGTCAAGTCAAGCTCCACTATATTCAAACTTGGCTCATTTTCAAAACGAGCTGGGTCACATAAAGCTTTGCTTACCTTGATTCGTTGTTCGAATTGAGTCAAGTTGATCTAGATCGAGCGAGCTTTTTGAGCTAGCTTGGCTCGTGTACAGCCGTATTCCCATCACAAGAAGTTCCTACAAAGACTTTGGCAGGGAATCTGCATTACCGAGAGCAGATTAGGCGCGGTCCCGGCCTCACCCAAGTATGTGCGGCCCTTGATGTGAAAAACCTCGACATATGTATTCTATATTTACACCATGAGCCAAAAAAATGAAGCATATCCAATTCTAAAGTGGACCATACCATGGAAAAAAACAAGCAGTGATTGACCGTTAATGAGCCATAACAGTTTTGTGTTAAGATGATATTTGTTTTTTTTTTTTCTCTTCATCCAACCTCACATAACTTCACATGGTTGGATGGAAAATTGGGCACTAGGAATTTTTAATGATAGTTCAATTATCACTGTTTCTTGTAGCATGTTTTGCTTGAGAGCTGTATCTTCCTCAAAATTTTTTTTTTTGGCTCCTGTATTAAAAAGATCTGAAAAAGTGGACCGACGACGTGGTTATAGAATAAATACATTAAGGTGGGTCTCACGGTTATAAGGACCGTACTGTCTTGGGGTGTGGTGAAGGGCGCGTTTAATCCGCTCCATCACGTATCAGCCCAAAAAACTGATAAAAGGTGGCCCCACCAATCAAGCCTCCACGTCACTTATAAGAAGGAAAAGAGAAGGCGAGTATCAGTGATACTCAGGAAGGAATAGGCTACGCGCAGTGCTACTCTGGCGAGTATCCATGATACTCAGGCGAGTATGGACGATTGCCGCCTTTTGCACACACGGCCGTCTTAGTTCCAAGTTCTAAGAAGTAAAGGATGATGTACGGTGCTACTCGGCGAGTATCCCTGATATTCAGGCGAATATTGACGATTTGTTGTCTCGTGCACGCACAATCCCACCGATTCTAAGAAAGAAAGGACTGTACAGAGCTACTGTGGCGAGTAACCGTGGTATTCAGGCGAGATAGAAAGCTCGAGTGGGCCACACCACAGGAAGCAGTAGTAATAATGATACCGTTGAAAGCTTCATGTCCCACTATGATATTTTGATAAAAACTTCTGTGGCCCCAAGAGATTTTCAATGGTAGGCGTTCAATCCCCACTGTTTCGTATGGTATGGTTTACTTGAGCCTTGGATCTACTTCCTTTTTTGGCTCATCCCTCAAAATAATTTGTTAAAATAAATGGACGGTATGGATGAAACAAATATATCATGGTGGGCCTGACATAGCCCATTAGGCCCCAATCCGTTTTGAAAGGGGTATGCCACAATCCGCGTCTAGTTGTTAAGGAAAACGCACGGACGCGGATTTCTTGCGAAAGTCAAGTGCCTGCCAAGGATGCTGGGGGGATCACAAAGATGTTTGTGAGAAATCCACTCCGTCCATACGTTTTTTGAGATAATTTTAGGTCGTAAAAAAAATTGAGGTGTATCTAACACTCAAGTAGGCCACACAAGAGGAAACAGTGGGAATTTAGTGTGCACCGTTGAAGCATTTTATGACCATAAAAGTTTTGTATCAGGCTATATTTTTGTTTTTTTTCACTTCATATCATTGGTAACGACCCTATAAACGGTTTGGATAGCATTGAAACATAAAGATGGAGCCTAGAAAGGTTTCAGCGGTAGGAATTTCTTTCCCCAAATTTTCCTCTCGTGTGACCCAATTGAGTTTTATATCCAGATTATTTTTTCCCTCTCGTCCTAAAATGATCTCACAAAATCGATGGACGGAATGGATTTCTAACATACATTCTAGTGGGACCCACCCAGCATCCTTGTGCCTGAAGGCTTTAGCAGGAAATCGGCGTCCAAAATGCACCGTGTTATTCTGATGAGTATCTGGGATACTCTGGCGAGGAATTCACGTTTTGCTGCCTAACCCAACGGCCCAACTAGCTGCAATTGGTCGTTGACCGAAGCGGTTTCTTTTCTACATAAAGTGAGCTCAAGACCATCCTTTTCGTTGCCTTGGCCCTTTTTTTTTTTTCCTGGTCCAAGCCGCTTAATAAATGGGCCAACCCTGTATATCCATTGAATAAAAATTCAAGGGCTGTCCAGCCATCATCTAGCCATGCATGTAAAAAAAAAGTATTAAGAGAAATTGGACAACATTCAAGATGAATGTACAACTGTTGCCAATCCAATGATTGATCAGGCCCATTACTGAGAGAAAAAAAATTTATTCAGTGTGGCCCACCTGACCAACAGATTGGATCTTTCACAGGTGTGGCAGGACCCGTTAGTAACGAGAGTGAAAAAAAAAGAAGAAAAAAGTACGTCCTCCTAATTCGTTCTTATTTATTTTTCCATGGTGGACAAACCTTAATCCTACTGCAAGAATGTGGCAGGTGCTCCTGAGTAAGAAGAGTGTGAAAAAGGGATGCGGACTGTGTGGTGAACCAAACACCATGGAGCTACGTGATCCAAGGGATCCGTGGGGCCTACAATGATGTATGTGTCTTATACATATTGTTGGTATGTTTTTTTAGCATATTTTAGGGCATGAGACAAAATTAAAGCATATCTAAAGCTTAAGTGGACTACACCACATGAACATTAAAAAAATAGGTTGGGATAATGACATTTAATTAGTTTTATATCGATGTTGTCTATCCGTTTTTCTAGATCATTTTAAAATATAAGTAAAAATAAAAATAAAAATGAAGTACATCTTATGCTCAAGTTAACCCTATCATGGGAAACAATAGTGATTATATATATATATATTCTTCATCCAACTTTACGTGACCTTATTGATAAGTTGGATGGAAAATAAACCTTATGGTAAGCACTAAGAATTTTTAATTATAAGACATTCAATTACCATTGTTCCTGTAGTATGGTCTACATGCATCAAAGTTGGATCTTCTTCACGTTGGCCTCACGTCCTGATTTACAAAAATAGACTAAAGGTACGAAGTATGAAATAATTACAAAGCATTGGTCTCATTGTAATGTTTATTAGACATTCAACCTCTTCCAAAGGTCACATGGGCATGGATGATGAGAAAACACAAATATAGCTTGCTTAAAACTTTTAAGGGTTTTAAACCATAGGTGTTCAATCCCGCTTTTTAGTATGGTGTGGCTCACTTGAGCCTTCAATCTGCCCTCTGTTTTTTGTCATACCTAAAAATAATTTGCTAAAATAGATGGACAGTATGGATAAAATACATATATCACGACTGCGCCGCACATAGCCCCTTCGGACGGACGCGTCCAATTCTAAGAAGTCGTACGAAATCCGAGTAGGCATGTGAAGAAGATTTTGAGGCATGACCAAAAACAAAAGGTCCACTGTACTATTTATTTGACATCCAAATATGTTGATTAGGTCATACAGGCCAGATGAAGGGAAAAAACAAAGATCATCTTGATCCAAAACTTTTATGCCCCAAAAGGTTTTTAATGGTCAACGCTCGTTCAACACTGTTTCCTTTAATGTGGTCCACTTGAGATTGGAATATATCTCATTTTTAGTCTCCTATAATAAAATGATCTGGAAAGACATATGGGCGGCATGGATGAAACACATACATCATGGTGGGGCCCACTTAGAACCTACCACTTGGCTGGTGGCAGGGGGAGTAGCCAATCCGTTTCCCTTGCGAAGGGGAAGCGGATTGCGTACTGAGTAAAACCTGTGGGGCCCACAGTGGTTTGTGTATTTTATCCACTCTGTCCATCGATTTTAACAGATAATTTTATTGTACAATATAAAAAATGAAGCATATAAAAATCTCAAGTGGATCACACCATAGGAAATAGTATAAATTGAACCTCTACCATTGAAAAATTCTTAGAGGCCCCGGAAGTTTTGGATCAAGTTGATATTTCTGTTTTCCCTTCATCCATATATTTGTGATCTTATGAACAGGTTGGATGACAAATAAATATCACTGTGGGCCACAGGAAGGTTTCAACGGTGGAAATCATCATTCCCACTGTTTCCTGTGGTATGGTCCACTTGAGCGTTGGATATTCTTCAATTTCGGTCTCAACCACTAAAATGACCTGGAAAAACGGATGGACGGCGTGGATAAACAAAATACATTCACAATGGTCCCAACTGAGTTTACTCAGTACGATAAGAGCGTACTGAGTTACGCGTACTGAGTAACTCAGTACGCAATCCGATTTCTCACGATGGTGGTAGCTTGGCAGGGAAGTAAAGGAACGTATGTGAAAATTCACCGTTTCCATCAGGATCTCTTAGGAGTCGAATCTCTTAAAGCTAAGGGTGCTCAAACCACGCAAGTGCGAGACCTGGGTGGCCCCCACTCGATATGTGCAATACACTCAGATCATGTTGTTCTGGTCATCAGTGGGCCACGTGTCGGAAATGTGTGTGGACGATTGGTCGTTTCTGTCCACTTGACCAACGGATGGGATCTTTCGCAAGTATAGCAGGACTCAGCTGCTAAGGAGTATGAAAAAAACGTGTGCTCTCTCCTAACTCATTCTTATCTTCCTACGTTGGGCGGACGTTAATCCTGTAGCATAAACGTGGTGAAGAGTGTGTGAAACGGATGATGCGCGTTAAAGCGGTGATGAGGCTGACGTCGGAATAAGGGTCATCAAACGGGGACGTCGGAATGCGCGTGAGCAAACACATGAGAATGGTTTGGGTGGATCTCTAACTATGGGGCCTAGTGTGACGCATGTGCCTTACATTCACACTGTTCATTCATTTTGAAAGCCCATTTTAAAGTATGATCCCAAAATGAAGAATATCTAAATATTAGGTGAACCATATCAAGAAAACAATAGCGATTGAATCGCCACCATTAAAAAATTTATGGGGACCACATGAATAATTATTTGCCATCCAACCTATTGAGTAGGTCACAAATACCTTTACGAAGACACCACATAAATATCAGCTTCATTCAAAACTTTTATAGCCCACGAGAAGTTTTTAATAGTCAATTATTATTGTTTCTCGTGTCATGGTCCACCTGAGATTTGGGTATGCTTCATTTTTGGAATCATGACCTAAAATAAGTTTAGTGATTGGTAGAAGGTGAAAACTCTCGTTCTCTGGCAGAAGGTGGTAGTTCATACACGGGCACAAAAAAGTTGTACAAGTGGCTATCACTGGCTCAAAATAAACCGTCTAAATTGTTGGCCCCAACTTAGATGAATCATATATGGAAAAAAATAAAATTCACTGACTGAATTTATTAAGTAGCCTATTTGCAAACGTTTAGTGTTTGGTAGATGTTAAAATGATATGGAAAAATGGATGGACGGTGTAAATAAAATTCAAACGTCCCGGTGGACGCTCAGTTGCCCTCAGCGCGTCCGCCTGTCCCGAGCTGCTGAATACTTTAATAGCTAGAAATTACGAACCTTCGCAGAAATTTCTTTCTTTCGACGCCGGTGAATACTTTCTACTCTATAAACAAGGGCTTCTGCGTTCATCGCTAAATCACAAAATAATCTCACCTCTTTCCACCCAAATTCTTCGGTAGATTTTCTGGAAAAACTCCCCTCGAGCTACTCATTGTTCCAATGGCAGTCAGCCGTGATGTAATCAACGAATTCCTCTCGACGAAGATGTTATTCAAGGTGTCGCTCCTTGTTATTACGATCGCAGCCATTGCAATTGTCGCAGATCTCCCCGCCCGACTCCCTTATCACGAATTCCTCTCGATTCCCTATGCTCTGGCGATTTTCGCTTGCTTCTCGTTGGGGATGCCGCTTCTTTTGCTCTCCGTCGTAGTACGTATGTAGCTTCTCGTATCAGTCGTTGTAGCGTAAGAGCTGGTGTGGTTTTCGTTGGTGTAGCTGTCGTTGGAGCCAAGGAGCTGGTGTGGTTTTCGCTGGTGTAGCTGCCCGTCCTCAGCCTTAGAATGATTATCCATGATGTCGGTTGAAGTGTTGTTATTTCCATTGTTTTGGCTGTTGTTATTGTTGCGTTTGTTCCAAGTAATACCTGCTTCAAAACGTTTGTTACAATTAGAACAGTTGGTTCTAGGGCTGTTAATGGGGACTAGATGGATCTGACCCCATTTTAACGGTTGTGCTGAGACCCAATGGGAAAACTGGATATAAAGGTCTGATTCCAACGTAATCTTATCTGTTTCTGGGTTTTCAAGAACAAGAACCGGAGCTGGCTAACCCGACCTGTTGACAGACCTACTTGGTATATTACCTAACTAGAAAAAACAAGACCCAACTCATATATGCAAGTTGATTCAACTCGGCCAGATTGCACCCATGACTAAAAGAAAGGCACAATCTGGTCATGACTCGGTCAAAAGGATCAAGAAAACTTCTCTTGGCTCTCTACAAACTCAGAAAAGAAAACCCCATAAGTTTTGAAGAAACTCACCCTTTTTTATAGTCGACTCGACTCTACTGGGTTTTGAGTCCAGTGGAGTTTTTTGTGCTGATTTGTGCCTCACCCTGGATAAACCATGCCGACTTTAAATAGACAGTTAAGAAGAGAGATTTTCAACGGCTGGAAATGAATCAAAAAGAGGTCCAAGCCAAATGGTTAGAACTTGGATATTTATCACATAGTGTATATATTTGGGCTGCAACAGGTCAATGGTTTGGATTGCCAATACTCAGGCTCGGAGTAATGGGCATGATGAGGACAATTAGCCACTTGCTCTAAAAACTAGAATTAATTTATCATGACAAATTAATCTGTTTTATCTCATAGTCCAAGCCCCACATCCCCCTTTGTGAGCCTCATATTACATGGGTACCACCTTACATGAGCCAGCTGCTTCACAAGGGTGAGGCCCGCCTTACTCGAGCCACCCACCTCACACAGGCCGCTCACCCCGAATGTGCCCTTGCATCCAATAGGCCACCCCACTCAGTCCCGTGTAAAAACGCCCTTGCATTGAACTCATCTTGAGGCATGCTGGTTTATTCATGCGTGGGCCCTACACATGGATGTAAATTTCAGGCACAAGCTAAGCCCATGATGGTCTGACTCAGAAGCCTGAGATTGAAAACCTAAAGGGAAAATAAATGGAGAGTTTTACTGCAAAATTCCTCACAATTACCAAAATACCCTTATTTGTTGGGGGAACTGTGGGGCCAACGTGGTATTTGTATTATGTCTAGCCGTCACTGCGAAACCAAAATCTAGCTGATCAAATCATCAGATGGGCTACACGTGAATTTGATTGCTTCAGGGTGGTGTATATAGTAGTTTGAATTTACCTTTAACAGCTTGGATGTCATACAAGTACCAGGTGGGCCCATAATTCTCGACTTCACCACTTCTTAAAAAGGATAATAATAATAACAAGGGCATTTTGGTAATTTCAACTGCCAATAAACACCACCGGAGATGGGAACTCAATTAGGGTTCCACAGTTCAGGCAGTGGTTTAAACTCAGTAGGGTTCCATGGTTCAAGCAGTTTTTTTTTTTTAAAAAAAAAAAAAAAAAAAAAAACTTATGTCGATGCATATATGGTTCTAAGACTGGTCCAAGTTGGGTGCAACTCAAATGATTTGACTCAGATTGGATACCTACCACTCCAGCTCAATGCTAGAGTAAAACAAGACAACACAAGTTTAACGTGTCACAGCTTTTATGTCCACTATGAAAAGTCTCCCACACTAATAACGGTATTATTTATAATTGAATTAGTTACAAGATATAAATTTCGAAGATATGTTCAGATTCTATGAGTTGTGATTGATATATAGATAAAAGATAAGATGAAAATGGCTAGAGAGAGATTTAAGGTAGAACTATTAGAGAAATCTAAGAATAGAATTTTAATTTTTAATATCTTCATGTAGAAGAAGATGAAGGATATATTTCAATTTCAAAGAGGATAATAAATTCTTTGTAATAACCCACATGGAAGATATCTTTCAATTTCAAAGAAGATGAAGAATTTTGATCATAGGTGAACCAATATCAGCGAGGTGCGAAACTGATTCATTTTCAACTTGAAGATGATCATTTCTTTGATATTTAGATTAGATGGAGAGATTCTTGAGGTATGCTATTATGTGGTTTGTAGCATTGGAGTCCAAGTACCATACCGTGTCTAAGGGGGCTGAGTGACCAGAACCATAAGAAGCAATGAAAGCTTGGGCTGCAGGATCATTTTGAGTGGCATAATCATAAATACTGTGGCAAGTCATGACCATGTGGTTGGAGTGACCACAAATCTGACAAGTAACACGATTATAATGAGAGGGACGCCGATGGGAGGAAGATGGGGTAAAAGGGGTTATCAACCATTGACGGGACCTGAGGGATTGTGATAGCTAGGGTAATGGTCCATGTTGTTGGTGGCCATGTCCACGACCTCAGTCTTGCTGTGAAACATGTTATGTTAATTGTGGTCCTTTAAGATGTTGGAATGAGTATGTTTAATACATAGTTTGTGGCTAAGAAGATAAACATGGAGCATCTAAAGCAATAAGCTCCGAGCGAGTGGTGACGGTGGAAATCAGATGCCTCAAATCTATGTTGAAAGAGGGCCTTCGACTGGTCGATAGTCTACTTGATTGATTGAAGGATATCGAATTAATTTAATTTCCTGGCAAATTTCTTTGGACAGTTTTTGGGGTTTTCAACTGGTCAAAAACTCTAGTTGACAGGTTGACCCAACCGATTGAAGCATTTCAACCAATCGACTTGACAGGTCAATGTGTTGCACAGTTTTGCGTGTTTTTGCACAAATTGTTTCTATTATATTTTCCCTTAAATATATGGGTGTAAATGGTATTTGGGTTAATGCAAGACATGTTTAAGGGTTTGAGAGGATTTTGGAGAGAAAAATGCTAAGGCTTTTCCTCTTGGGGCTTTGATCGGTAAGGTTTTATCTCTTGTAATTTCATTTTTCATAGTAAATTCTTACTTTGTGCCATAATTTTTTCTTACAAGGATTTTTTCACGTAAATTCAGATTGTTCTTTATTTGGATTTGTTTGTGTGATTGTGATTATCTTATTTGATTCCTCTCTGTGTGCTTCCGCGATTCCCAATTAGTGGTATTAAAGTTAACGTTGGGAAGTATATCGAATCTAAAGACAAGATATCTATGGCATCTAAAATGAAGTTTGATGTCGAGAAGTATTATGGGAAAATAATTTTAAACTATGAAAGGTAGATGAAGAGTTCTACTTTAATAAGGATTGAAAGATGCACTCATTGAAAAATGACTGAAAACTATGAAAGAAGAAGAGTGGAACAAGTTAGATCAAAAGGATAATATCTCAATTCAATTGTATTTAACGGATGAGGTTCTCTACAATGTTATGAGAGAGAAGATTGCGGCTGATACATCAGCAAAGTTAAAGAACATTTATACGATAAGTCTCTTTAGAATCATTTGTATCTGAAACTATAGTTGTTCAATATGAAGATGATTGAGGGGGCTAATGTTAAGACCCACATTAATAACTTTAATAAGCTTGTTTGCAAATTATTAGACGTTGATGAGATGATGAAGGATGAAGATCAAACATGTATTCTGTTGAATTATCTTTCAGAATCATATGAGTCATTCAAAGACTCTTTATGCATCGGTAGGATGACTATTAGAGTTAAGACCGTTATTTCAGCTCTTCAGTCAAAGGCAATGAGAAAGAAAACGGTGACGTGGGCGCTTCTACAGATGTACTAGTTATGAGGGGTAGAAATTTTTAGTGGGGTACTAGATCTTTGCAATCGAGATCCAAATCTAAGGGCAAAGGCAAAGGAAAGCTGAAGTGCTGGAATTGTTGCATGACTGGGCACATGGAGAAATATTATCAAAATCCTAGTCTAGGAAGGAGAAATTAGAGAGTTCATTCAGAGAAGTAAATACTATAAAATCTAATGAAGAGGCGAGTGGTAGTGACGTGTTGACTGCATTAAAATTTGGGATACGGGGGCTTCATATCACATGACCCCCATAGGAGTTGGTTCACCAATTACAATGAGTGCAATGGTGGCAATGTATTTATGAGCAATGATAATGTCCGTAACGTGGTTGGTATTAGAACGGTGCACATTAAGATGTTTGATGGCATAGGGCATATCTTAACCTATGTGAGACATGTTCCTAAGTTGAGGAAGAGTATGATAACTCTAGGTACACTTGAGGCACTATTGTGCAAATTCACCGGGTTCGATCATGTCCTTAAAGTTTCAACAAGGGCACTGATAGTCATGAAAGTATAAAGGAATGGTAACCTTTACATGTTAATCAGAAGCACTTCATCGGGTAGAATTATAGCATTTGTAGCAGATTTCACGTCTGCACATATGTGGCATACATGCCTAGACCACATGAGCGAGCGGGGTATAAAGGTAGTTTCTGACTCTTGGTTGATTCCAAATTTTAAAAGTATTGATTTTACTATATGTGAGCATTATATATATGGTAAACAATCAATCTTATCTTTTAAGTTTGGGAAACATGCATGTTTATAAGGGGGTTTGGGATTATGTGCATTATGATATATGGGGGTCATTGCCCGTAGTTTCTAGTAGAGGGTTGTTATAGTTTATTATGTTCATTGATGACTATTCCAAAAAGGTATGGTTTAACTTTTTAAAAAATAAATGAGGTTTTCACTAACTTCAAACAGTAGAAGACGATAGAAGAAAAACAGTTGGGATGAAATGTGAAAGTGTTGAGGATAGATAATGGTGGAGAATTTACATTGGAGGAATTCAATCATTTTTGTAATGATGAAGGGATCATGAGGTACAACATTGTGTATCACACACTAGATCAGAATGACGTGGCTAAGCGAATGAATCAGACTCCCTTAGAGAGGCTTCCTGACGCATAATGAACAATGCTGGGTTGGGCAAAGAAATGTGAACTAAAGCCATTAACATGGGTTGTTACTTGGTTCACTTGTGATGAGTGGCCTAGATATTTTAATAGTATGCATAGTTGCTCCACATGTGTAAGACAAGTAATAACCATGCAACATAGCTTCCTTCCATTTTTACACGAAAAACTTGCAGCATGTGGCGGTAGGTCCCACACGGAAGCTCTATGGGTATGACTGTCAATGGGCCAGTTGGCCCATCGGGCTTTTAGGCCTAGCCTACAGGGGCCAGATGAGCTTGAGTATCAGGTCAAGGGCTATAGTTGGGCTTTAAATTCAAGCCCACTTAATGGAGATATTGGTTAGCGAGGATTGAGGGAATTACGAAAAAGGGTAATTTTATCATCTCTCTCATTCCAAGAGAAGAGAATGGGCCAACAAACGGGTTTGTTAGATTGGGTTCCAAAAATCAGTCCAAGAGCCTCTTCAACTAGGTGAAGGATCTTCCGATTAATATTAGGGGATTATTCTTGTTAGATAAGGTGGGTCTAGGTGCTATTAGGGAATCCGTTTAGGCAGATCTTTGTGGGTGGGTCTTGTATATGGATATGATAGGCGCCCTATGGATCTTTTTGTTGTCCAGGGCAACCCAAATTGCTATAATTTCTCCCCTGTTTCAATGGAAAATGCTTCTTTATTTATTTATTTATTTATTTTAAAAAAAGCTCACTTATATTTTTAGGCCAGATTTGGACCACATAAAATAGTACATCAGCCTAACTGAAGTTTGGCCAACCCACCCATTAGAGTTTACGTGGATAACCATTCTAACGGTGATGGACGATCTACGCTTGGGTGGGCCTACTATAATGTTTATTTGGATGACATATAAAATAAACATTGTAATGAGCCTGGGAGAGTTTCAATGGTGGGTGTCATTATCCCCACTATTTCCTATGGTGTGGTCCATTTAAACTTTGGATCTATTATGTTTTTGGGCTCATCCAGAAAGACGAGCTAAAAAATAAATGGACAAACTAGATAAAACACATACATCATGGTGAGCATCATAGAATGTCCACACTACACTGTAGCGTGGTGAGTTCCTCATTGGTGAGCTCCTCATTACACTATCCACGTCCCAACCTACCAAATTTCCAACATGCTTTGAGTGGCCATCTTTGACATCAACACGTAGTGGAATTAATCAAATCCTGGCAAGTCCCAATACCACCAAGCTAAGTGGTGTTGGGTCACCAGGCAATGTGCATCTAACCCTAAATCATTAATTAGAGTAGGATCATCTTTTAAATCAAACCAGATTTTGGAGATGAGGCCCCAACATGGCAAGATGTGATTGGTCCAGCCAGTGTGACATTGGCGTGGGTACTCCATTGAACTACTTTCAAGCTGATTAGGTGCAGCCTCGGCCTCACCCAACACAATGCCGCCTAAATCATGGGGCCCACCTTGATGTATGTACTGTATATCCATGTTGTCCATCCATTTTTTCAGCTCATTATTAAATAGAATGGGCCCAAAAAAATGAGGTAGAGCCAAATCTTAGGTGGACCATACTATAGGAAACAATGGTGATTAAATGCCCACCATTAAAAAATTCCTAGGGCCCATAGGAATGTTTATTTTCCATCGTACCTATTGATAAGGTCACACAAACTTGGATGAAGGGAAAAACAAATATCAGCTTAATCCAAAACTTGTGTGCCTCGGAAGAAGCTTTTAATGGTCAATCCCCTCTGTTTCATGTGGTGTGGTCCACCAAAGATATGGTTTTGCTTCATTTTTTGGCTCATGACCTAAAATTGTAATGCTTGTTTTTTTAAAAAATTTAAATAATTAAAAAAAAATTAAGTGAGATAAAGATCCATCGATCTCATCCATCTCTCCTCTTATCTCTTCTTAACCCAACTCTCCCTTGTATCTCGTAGTCTCCCAACAAACTCTCTCTCTTAAGAGAGGGAGTATGTGCGAGTGAGAGTCCTATTAAGACTCAAAGAACCAAATAAGGAAAATCATAGAATAAAACGAAAGAGAAAGTGGAAGAGAGGTTTTTGGAATTCGACTATTTCGGTTAGTACAATGATCTTTTCTTTGTTTTCTTTCTGTAGTAGCTTAATCGGTATTAATGTACATATTGGACAAATTAGTTTAATCAAGTATTCATTATGTATGTCTAACTCATCCATGTTAAATGTACACTGATGCGCATAACTTTAGGGTTGATGTGCAGAATGTAAGATTTTTCATGATGGACAGTGATTGATATGATCTATACAGTTCACGGGTTTTCTAAGACTTAATCATGTAATGATTTTAAGAATCAGACTTATTCGACACCTCAATAGACCCTACCGATGCGTGTTGATGAGTTTCCAACTCAAGCAAGTGGATAGATTCTCACTTGATGCATTCATACATTCATGAATTACATAATATTTGTATTTTCTTTCTAAACTTATATTATAAATGATTGATGTTTTCTATTCTAATCTGATGTTGAGACTTCTCAATAGGCCTGGCCAGATTACCTTGTATTGATGTAAAATCGTACAAATATAATTGATGGTGAACTAGTGGCTCAAGAACAAGAGTATATAGTCGAGCAAAAAAAGGACTCAAGGGAAACATGGCTCTACTTGAAAAAGAAAGAAGTTGTTTCCCTACACCACACATGATTATTATTTTATTTTATTTGATGTTCTTGAATTATTACTTATTTCTTTTAATTTTATCGGATATGATTTATTTTATTGTATAAGACCTCGAATGAGAGGGTCTTTAACCATGCTAATAATTAATGATGAGAGGGTACTTAGCTATGCTAATAACTGATAGCACTACAGGAAATTGCTCTTTTACTAAAGACAAAATTCGTCGGTATTTCATCTTTTTTCGCCGGTAATGATTTTTATCGATGAAATATGTCGTCACTAAGATCGTCGCAATAAGACCGTGGCTAAAGGCTCTTCTCGACGAAATATGACTTCGTCGACAATGATAGAACAAATACCGATGACTAAAATCGTCGGCCAAACATGTTACATTTGGTAGGAAAAAAATAATATATTTCGTCGGTAAACACAGCTTATACCGACGACTATCTTCGTCGGTAAAACAATAATACTGTAACATCTTGGATTTTTCATTGTTTTGGATTTTCAAAAATCCTTGAACTTTTTATGTAATTAACTTATATTATTACTTACTGACCATTAGCACTCAGTGTTAGTTTATGCACGGGTGGAACCAGTAAAGAACCGCACAAGTCCATTTAATCAACCATAGAAAGCTGATGAATCTGCCCGATCACTTCAACATCAAGTTTAACCCCCTGACTAATCACAATAGGAAAAAAGAAAGAAAAAAAATAAGAAGAAGAAGAAGAAAGAAAGTACCTTATATCTTATTTAATTCAAGAAAATGAGAGTAAAACCAGTTTTTGAGGCATTGCCTGACATCTTACACACTGCTTGGCTCGTAAGGCGTGCTTGCAAACCCATTCACAGAACTAGGTGACGTCACTTTAGTAGCGACTCTCGCTACTCAACTTGTTAGTATCCAATCCGTGTCCGAAATGGATTGGCTACTCCCCCTGACACCAGCCAATGGTTGGTGGTCGGTGCTCTGTGGGCCCCACCATGATGCATGTGTTTCATCCATCCTGTCCATCTATTTTAATAGATCATTTGAAGGTATGAGAACAGAAATGAGTTATATCTTAATCTCAAATAGACCACGTTACAGGAAACGGTGTTGAATGAGCGTCAACCATTAAAAACATTTTGGGGGCCATGGAAGTTTTGGATCAAGCTAGTTTTTGTTTTTTCTATTAATCTGGGCCTGTATGACCTAATCAATAGATTGGATGTCAAATAAACAGTGCAATGGGCCTTAGGAGGATTTTAATGGTGGATATCCAATCACTATTGTTTTTATGTGGTGTGGTCCACCTGAGATTTATATCCCTCTCATTTTAAAAATAGATGGATGACATGGATGAAACACATACATCATGGTGAGGCCCATAGAGCACCAACCACTAGCCATTGGCTGGTGTCATGGGGTAGCCAATCCGTTCCCCTTGCGTATCGATTGCGTACTGAGTAACTCAGTACGCTTAGTGCACTTAGTAAACTGTGGGGCCCGCCGTGAATGCATGTGTTTTATCCACTCCGTCCATCCATTTTACCAGATAATTTTAGATCATGAGCCAAAGTATGAGGCAGATCTAAACTTCGAGTGGACCCCACCACAGAAAACAGTGGGGATTGAATGCCTACCATTAAAAACTTATTTGTGGTGTGGTCCATTTAATCTTTGGATATGATTCATTTTTTGGATAATTCTCTAAAATGATCTCAAAAAATGGATGAACGGTGTGGGTTGATCCCAAATTTTCGGTAAATCCAAAACTCAAGTGGATCATGCCACACAAAACAATTTGGAATAATGATTTCCACCGTTGATACCTTCTTTGGGCCCATAGCAATGTTTATTTGCCATTCAACCTGTTCATTATATCAAACCGATATTAATGAAGAGAAAACACAAACGTCAGCTTGATCCAGAACTTCCATGGCCTCTAAGAATTTTTCAATGGTAGAGGTTCAATCACAGTATTTCCTGTGGTGTGGTCCAGTTGAGCTTTGGATATGCTTCCTTTTTGTTCTTTAGACCTCAAATTATCTGTTAACATGGATGAACGGAGTGGATAAAATAAATAAATAACGGTGGACCCCACAGAGTTTACTTTGGTAAGGGTAATGAGTAACTCACCTAAATGTAGTGGAGAGGGGTTTCCTTGAAATACTCATAATCATATATTGGGCCTGCCTAAATGTGATTCATATACCGAAGCCACTCATTATATGTGTCCCACTTGGATGAGGGGTCAGACCAAGTTTCAGCCGCATCTAAAACTCATGTGGGCCCCACCAAGTGCTTTTAGATTTTTCAGGATGTCTTCACATGGTTTTAGATGGTATGGCCCACCTGAGTTTCGTATATGGATGATTTTTGAGATATCTCATAACCTAAAGGGGACACATCAAATGCACGATGTTGATGTTCACAAACATCATGATGGGTTCTACAAACCTTACTAACATCAATTCTTTGGTTCTCGTGAGGTCAATAAGTTGGGTCACAATTTTGACCAGAATATTTGGCCCATTTTATATGTCTTGTCCATTCACTCTATTTTACTGATCAATACCCACAATTTGACTAGTTACTTGCCCCGATCAGGCTAGCTACATATGAGAAAGATATTGGGCATAAAAGATTGATCAACAATTTGAATGAAATTTGATTTAAATATCTAAAGTTATTTACTCTTTAATCTGGACTAATTCGATTGTCCAAAAATGGTCAAATCTTCAATTAGTGGATGTGCCTAATAATTTATTAAAAAATATTTTTTTCATAGATAAATTTCAATTTCCATTTAAAAATAACATTTTTTTTCAAAATGTATATTTTTTTACTCTTCATTTTTATTTGAAAACTTTTAACAAAATATCATTTTTATTAAAAAATATTTCAAAAAAAATTAAAATACAAATTCTGAATTTTTATTTTCAAAATCTCTAAAAGTTTCATAAATTTTATTTTTTTTCCCAAAAAATTAAAAATGCCGATTTTTTTTTCTTCAAAAGCATCATTTTGTTTTCAACTTTTCAATTTTCTTTCTTAAAATGATATTTTCTCTTTCAAAATCTTAGTGTTTTTATATGTTTTTAAATATACTTATTATCTACACCAAAAATAAAAATTACAACTCAACATCCATGATCAACCACACAAAGTGAAATAATATGCCCACCGTTCATTGTGTCTGACGATGAAGTGAGGAAGCACCTTTATTGATGATTTATTTCATCGGTAAAAAGTCCTTTACTAATGATATTGTATAACGTTGGTGAAAATAGTCTTTCCATCATCGAAAAGGACACCAAGGGATCTTTTGCCAAAGAACAATTTGGTTCGTCTGGAAAAATTACATTTACCGATGATTTTTTCATCGGTAAAAAGTTTATTTTACCGACGTTACATAATGTTGTCGGTAAAAGTTTCCAGGTCGTCGATGTAAATGGTGGCGAGAACATATTTGGTTGTGGCGGGAATCTCTTGCCGACAACATATTATTTCATCGGGCAAAGCTCCTTTACCGACGATTTTTTTCGTCGGTAAAAAGTTCCTTTACCGACGATACATAATGTTGTCGGGAAAAATTTCCAGGCCGTCGTTGTAAATGATGGCCGGAACATATTTAATCGTGGCAGGAATCTTTTGCCGACGAAATATTATTTCGTCGGGGAAAGCTCCTTTACCGATGATTTTTTTTTTGTTGGTAAAAAGTTTCTTTACCGACGATACATAATGTCGTCGGGAAAAGTTTCATGGCCGTCATTGTAAATGGTAGTAGGAAAATGTTTGGTCGTGGTGAAAATCTTTTGCCGATGAAATATTATTTCGTTGGGGAAAGCTCCTTTATCGACGGGTTTTTTCATCGGTAAAAAGTTCATTTACTAACAATACATAATGTCGTCGGGAAAAGTTTTTAGGCCATCGTTGTAAATGGTGGTAGGAACATGTTGGTCGTGGCGGGAATCTTTTGCCGACGAAATATTATTTCATCGGGAAAAGCTCTTTTATCAACGATTTTTTTTGTCGGTAAAAAGTTTCTTTACCGACGATACATAATGTCGTCGAGAAAAGTTTCCAGGCCGTCGTTGTAAATGGTGGCGGGAGCATATTTGGTCGTGGCGGGAATCTTTTGCCGACGAAATCATATTTCGTCGGGAAAAGTCATGTTTACCGACGAAATAAGTTCGTCGGTAAAAGGCTAATTTCTTATAGTGTAGTTGGAATTGATGGTTAAATTTCTTATTTACGAGATGTGTCTAAATATAAATGGAATTTAGATTTCTAGTGATACTATTATCTAGGTGAATTTTGTGTAAACATATTAAATAATTTAAATACACTTAGTGTATGACTCATGAATCTTGTATGACTCATGAATCTTGAGTCTGAAATATATGCAAGTATAACCCAAATAATTTGGTAAAAAGATAGACCACAGGATATACAATTCATACATCAAAGTTGACCCATGACCGGCCGCACTTAATCGCTCGCTTTCAAACGTTCTTTGTGCGTTGGACACAGGTCCTACCCCTGTCAGGACAGGCTTGGTCCTGGCAGGGCTCCGTGGGACCCACAATGATGTATGTGTTTTATCCAGGCCATCTGTCCATTTTACGAGTTCATTTGAAGGCTTGAACCCAAGACTCCAGTGAGCACCACCATAAGAAGAGGAGAGATAATGACACGATGGCTGAAACCTTTCTTGAGCCTACCGTGATGTTTATTCACCATCTAACCTGCTCATAAGGTCACATAGACTTGGACGAAGGCAAAACACAAATATCAGCTTGATTAAAAAATTCTGTGGCTACCCAAGAAGTTTTCAACGGTAGGCGTTCAATCACCACTGTTTCCAGTGGTGTGGCCCACATAATCCTTGGATCTGCCTCCTTTTTGTGTTCATGCCTTCAAATAATCTGTTAAAATGGATGGATGGTGTGGATAAAAACACTTACATCAAGGTGGGCCCCTGCCAGGACAAGTCCGTCCTAAATCTCGCCCCGTCAGGGCCACACCCAACTCTGATTTCCCCCGCCTCACCGAATACCCTTCCTCCGAAATTATAGTTTGTGTTTACAAAACACTTACCGAAGGAAGCGCCACCTTGAAAATGTCCATATGAGCTAGCTTCATTTCTTTGATTTCTCATGCAGCCGCCATGGAGACCGACACATCTACGTGATCATCTGGAACGTTGATGATACAGTGGCCTACTGTAATCTCAGCCACTGTTTGAAATGTACATGGGGTAGATAGAATTATAGAGAAGAGGTCCTGTGGTTTGAGGTGAGGAAGAATACGGTCTTTGTTTTATGGACGGAAAAACAGGCTGTTGCCTTTGGGCAATTTGGCTCTAAACTTATTATGTTAGTTTTGCACCATTTAAAAATAATGTTAACTACTAAATTATAAATATTCTATTATTTTATGACAATCCAGACCGTACAAACATCTGACCCTAACTTTTGGCAAGGAAAACCAGACATTTACTCTTGGAAGATAATATTAACCGTTTGATTTTTTTATTTTTTTTCCTTTTGAATTCGGAACACCTACGAGGTTCGGTTTTCTTGATTAATGTGATTTTAGAGTTATAAATAAGACCGTCAGTTTGAATGAATGGTCTGGATATCTGAGTAGATATGGCTCAACTCATCTAACGGGGATGAGTCACAACCATTTTCAAAATGGTGCTAAACTACCGTATGAGTCTAACTTTCAGACGTTCCGTATGCGGATTCGTGTGGCGGGGGAAACACCGAATTCCGTGACGCTGTGACTGTGGGACACATATTGATTTATATTTTGTATATCCACGCCGTCCATACGTTTTAAAAAATCATATTACGACATTTGAACAGAAATCAAACATATCCACGTCTCAGGTTAACCACACCATAGAAAACATATATGACTCAAGTCCCACCACTAAAAACTTATGAGGACCCATCGTAATGTTTGTCTTCCATCCAACCTGTTGATAAGGTCACACAGACGTAGATGAAGAAAAAAAATTATCATGTTGATATGAAGCTTTTTTAATGTCCCACAATAAGATTTTAAATCTTTTAAGGCACACAACTCTGCATGTGGCACATAGCAAATCAAATAAAACCAGCTATAAAGACTTTTAAGGTCAAGGTCGTTTGAGTCAATGCGGTAATGGTGGGCTATTTCAAAGAAGTGCCTGCCTTTAAACTTTTTTCAAAACGCCGCTTAACTTTTGCATTTTGGTATGCTTTGGTAAGTAATTTTGGGTGCGTTTGGTAGGCTCAAGTAGCTTATCCTGGTTTGTACTTAACAGTAGATAAGTATGCTTTGGTAAGTTTATTGTTTTTAAAACACCTAAAAAAAGCCCTACTTTGTCATATTGAAACACCTAGTTTCATAATGCTGGAACCATGGGTCTTTACTCATGCCGCAATGGTAGACTCACGAGAGTTTCAACACGAGGTCATGGGTTCAAGTATCCATTGTGGTGTAAGTGTGTGGAGAAGTGAACGCATGTATTAAATAAATATATTAAAAAAACCATCATCCAAATAAAAGAGTTTAAAAAATTGCAATGTCGATGATGTCTTGTATTAGAGGGGAGCGAATTAGGTGCGGCCCAGCCTCACCCAAAATGATGCGGCACTTACCATGGGCCCACCTTAATATATATATATATATATATATATATATATATATATATATATATATATATATATATTGTCACACACCAGACTCGGTAACCAGACTCACAAGGAACCCAATAGTCAGTTTTGGCCGCAACAGCCTCTGTAGTACCCCATTCTCGACTCCTGAAGAAGGTTTCGATTATGGGATCCTACAAGAAGGATTTTCGTAACCGTATATCCTTTCCAATACGAGCATACCTAAGATCACAGCAAGTAAATATTATAAATAACAAAGGTACACATTGCGAAATTCACTATGAATTTAAACTTTTCAAGTACAAGGCTAAAATGAAATACATATGATAACAGAAGAAAGAAAAAAATATCTGCAACACAGGGGTCCTTGGCTCAACTCCTATCCAAGCTCTGCCACTACGACGCTGACGTAGGATCTCCTGCATGCATCAATCGTGCCTAAGCTTATAAAAAGCTTAGGGGGTGGTGAAAGTGTGTTACAATGGTGCGTAGAAGAATAATAGGAGATCTAGAAGGGAAACATGATCGATGCCAAGGCTAAGCCATGAATGCAGGAAGCCATACCAAGGCTATGCAGTGTAATAAGGCTTATACAGCTGATACAATGCAATGCGAGTAATGCCAATGCTCATAACCAGTCCACATATCCAAAATAGTTCCATCATAAGGAATATCACCGGGGTCTAATGCACTACAGGATGACTGCCGCTCTCAAGACCGCACAGTCAAACGAGCATAAGAGACCACACTACCCGCATGTGGACAGTCAATCACCAGCAAGATTCCATAGTAGCAGACCCACTCACGAGCTGGTCAAACTCACCTAGTAATGCCCACTCACTCAGGCAGATAAGACCACATCCCATCTCAACCGACTTCACGACAGTGAGAGACTAGGCCTAACGATGTAAGGCACTCGGGCGCTCATAATTTTCACTCGGTCATGGCGTCGATACGTCTTCTAGGTACCTTGAAGGTTTAGGGGCTTTCACCCAGGGATATTGTAACACCTCGTACTTTTGCGTACTCAGGTATTGCCATTTAATCGTAGGAAGTATTTAGGTGTGTGGGAACACATAATATAGATATCATCATCATCAGTTAATTCACGAAGAGACTATCTTTGAAACTCACAAACAATTTTAGAAAATTTCATTAGTCACAACTCTCTTCGAGTCAAGTCAAAGGTTATTCTGAGAGTCCATTGAAGCTTAAGAAAAATCCTACTCACCAACCACTTTATAAAATAGGAAAATCGGTATCTACATCGTAGTGTGCACATATACATAGCTTAATCATATAATCAACACCACTAACCTTTACTATTTCGGACCACCTAAACCATAAGTCTAGTCAATCTTCTCACTAAAGGAAGTAGCTAAAACACTAAAATAAATGTGTAGCTCAGTCGCTCAGATCTACCTTTAAAATCGCACCACAACTAAAACAAACACCATTTTACTATGTTAAGAGCCCAAATAATAAACTCCAAAAATGATGATACAGGGAAATCTTTAACCTTAAGTGCTCTAGGGACCACCCGAGAATAATTAATGGTGCAGATCGACTTAGATTATCACATGGACCCCACGCCTGATCAGTGCGTGTGCACAGATAGTGTGCACACACTATGCACAAGACTTTAGATCGGGTCATATAACATCTTGGATTTTCGTTGTCTTGGATTTTCAAAAAAAAAATCCTTGAATTTTTTTATTAATTAACTTATAATATCACTTAATGACCATTAACACTTAATGTTAGTTTATACAGGGGTGGTAGCAGTAAAGAACCGCACAAGTCCAATTAATCAGCTGTAGGAAGCCAACAAATCCGCCCGATCACTTAAACATCAGGTGTAGCCCCATGATTTACTCACATAAGACCCAAATCTAACCGACCCATCGCTAACTAATCAAGACAAACATAACTAAATTAAAGATCTAACCGAAGTCGAGTTAGATAAGGCCCGGATCTTAATTAATAGACCAAATCAACCCCGTTGATCTTTTAGCCTAAAACCGACAGTTTAGAGTAATCATGACTAAATCTTTACTTCTACTAGTTATACATAGGCCACACTATGAACATAGTTAATCCAAATTCTAATCATCGCCCATGAGAAATCTCAATACCTAATTCATTCCAGAAATGCCCCGATTTTCTGAACAAGCTCTAGACCGTTCGTTGGTGGGCCACTAGTTCCAAAAATTATAGAATAATGTTCGTTTTACTGGGCTCGACGTCCATCGCGGGAATCGAACCTGAGTAGTGTCCAGAACCGCTCAACTTGAGCCGAATGACCAGTACATGAGAAGTGCAAATACCCTAAAGAAAGGAGCTGGAACTTAAGTAAATTGGGTCGTCTACTCTTATGCAAAGTTGAGGATTTTGAACCGTCAGTTTATGACCAAACTTTACACGTGGAGTAAGAATATTTTTCTGCTCATATTCGTATAGTCGCGGCCCCGATCGACCATCGGTGACCGTTAAACACACTTTTAATCATATCCGTTGATTGACACATCCAAATGGCGGGCCGATCAAATCCATACGTAGATCATCATTAAGGCTAACTATCCTACGGTGTATATCGACTTGTACATCCCATATTAGGCCCTAGAGGCTAGAAAAATCCTCCCATAGGGTTAGTATAGTAAAAACTTAACACTTGGGGCCATTTGCACCAAATCTGACATTATAAAAGGGGCTTCTTTGGGGCACCCCTCTCCCCATACGAATTTGCTGTAGATAAAGGGAAGAGAGAAGAGAGGAAAGGGAGGAGAGAAAGAGGAGAAAGGAGGAGAAAGAGAGAGGAAGAAGAAAGGAAAGGAGTGTGTGGTAGGAGGTGGGGCCCAAGGAAGCTTGGAACCTTAGAGAAATACTTTCCCCTTCCCATATCCACAACTACAAGCCACTTCCATCCGATTGGAGAGGTAAGCACCCATTTTTTTTGTAATCTTTGGGGTTGAGCTTGGAAATGCATGTAATCCTAACATGTAAGTCATTTGGCTCAGGATATCTACGAATCGACCCGCGAGTTTGGCAACCCTAGATCGTTTTCTAAAGTTTTCAATGATTCATAGGTGCGGACTATTGTTCTTAGGTGGCCTGACACCAATTTTAATATGAATCTAACGATTTTGTTTGTTGGATGATGTATTTGGGTAATCTAGCAAAACCTAGACAAGACCTTACACTTTAGATCCCCCAAATTAATGTGGAATGATGATGGAATGCTTGTTGTTTCTCAAACATGATTGGGTATGTTAATGATGATTGTTGTACATTCCTTGCTCAGTTCATGTATGATGTTTTCCCCATAACATGTTTGATGCACTAACCCTTGTGTATATTTTGGTGTTAGGAGATATATGAAATGCTTGCCTTCCACACTAACCTACACAATACTTGCACCTTTATTTTATGATATTGTTAGCATTTGCCTTGTAAAAATCTAGATTCTATGATGGGAAGTATGAATGCATGCTATTACCTATGCTAGTTGATAACCCATGTTAGTCAGCATGTTACACATTACCACCAAACCCTTGGGTTGGTCAGGAATACAAGAAGAGTGAAGGTGGTCCCGTTGGTAGGACTATCTTGAGGTTAAACCCATGAATTTGGGTGCGTGTGCGTGGGCGACAGTAGTTAGACTACATTGGTCGCTTGTACCCGATGTCGTCTGTCACGTACTTGCCTGAACTCGTGCGGTCTAGCCTATTTGCCGACCAACCTTGATTGTTTCTCCCTGTTTGCTCACATATGTATGGAACCTGGAACACCCTACAACCGTTATAGCCCATCGATAGCCAGATTAAAATCGATCCACCGCCTCGTGAGCCGGGTATGGTGGAATGGGACACTATGTCTGAGATGTCAGCCTACGTTGGGGTGACACGCCTCCCCATAGTGACCGCGAGCGATCTCTTTTTCTCAGCACTCCCCATGTGCTTGAAGTCAGGGATGGGGAACCCAACAGGATCAAGGATCGCGGGGTTTAGCCTCACATGTTGGGGGGCGTTGGCCTCACAACCAGTTCAGGGCATTGATACGTGGGGTGTATCAGTTTTCCCAACCTGTTGGATGAATAGAATTAACTAAGAACTTGGCTAACATTATCATCGCATCGCACTAGATAGGTTGGCGACTCGGCAGTCGAGGTCGCTTTAAGGGAGTGTTGGTCATACGTGATCGTTAGATAGAGTCGCTCGAGGGAGTGTTGTGGCAAGGGCATGCATCATATCATCCATCATGCACACGTGTTAATAAGATTTTTTAGGTGCTTATGAATGTATTGCCTTTCATTAAATCCATAATTTAATTGATGCCTATTGTAACTTAAGACTAATAGCACCCACTGAGTTGATCACTCACTCCTACTCTGGGACGGTATTTTAAAATACCAATCAGACTCTTCAATAGCTGTAGGTAGCGATGAGTTCGAGGAGCCAAGCAGGACTGGCATTGACGAGGAGGACGAGCTGTCCTACTTCCAGCTAATGGGCGGTCCCCCATCGGCTTAGTAGACGGATTTTGGATCATTGAGTAGTGGACTCAGCGCATTATTCTCTTAGACATGCTACTCTTTTATGATTTTGTTGGGCAATGCCTTGTGCGACCCATTTTATATTCTTTTGGACTTGTATATATTTGACCTCTTCCATTTCAGTAGACTAGTAGTGATTGTGTTTCATATTCCAAAAAATTTCATGCTGCGCATTTAAACCTGATTAACAAAAATAGTAAAAATCAGTATAAGCGATACCCGGGAACTTGGGAATCGAGTGTATGCATGACCCCCGATTTTCAGGATGTTACAGGTTAAATAAGCTTTGAACCGATACAAACCAAAAGAATTCAAAATCCTTCCCGCCACGCTCGCATTCGAACGCCACTGTCCGATTGTCATCACAAAACGGCCCATCATCAGGGACCTTTTCATGATCAAGACCATCCATCGTATCAGTGGGACCCATCGACAATTGCCACGTTAGTTTTACACGCGGTGGTTCGTGCTCACGTGCACGATCATCCACCCTGTCGAGCAAAGCTGACTCACTCGCCGAATACAGCGATTCTCGTCTATGGTTCCACGTTAGCGACTCCTCTTTGGCAGATTCGTTTACCTCAAATGCTCGGAGCTCATCCACGCCATCAGCTTGAGTCCACATCACGCGTTCTATTTCTAGAAACAATTCCCTGTCCAGCGAAAAGTGAAGGGAATCTTTCCCTTTTAAGAAATGATGAATCTTAGCCGTTTCTCCACCTTCTAGAAGCCTCCTACAAATGATCTGGAGTGTAGGATTCAGGGTGACTCAAAAATCTCATAACCAAACGAGATTTTGGCGAGATGCAGCAGCAGTGCGAGTCATCGCTGTTTTCGAAGTAAACATGAGATCAATGGTCCCTTTGTCACCGTACATTGGACCCACATGCGTCCCAGGAGTCATCCGAGCCATCCCAATGGCCTTGATCATGGAATCAATCGCACATTGCAAGACTGCCATGGCCACCGGATCATCTTCCCCGTTCAGCCAGCCAAACCGCCATCTGATTGTGGACCCTGAACCCTAATTAAAGGCGTCCATCTAATGGGCTTTAACATCTACAGTCCCATTGCAGCATTAGATTATAGCCAGGCAAACCCAGTTGGACCAGATCATCTCAGAAACAGAGGATTTCGCGATTAATCTTGTAACTAAACCAAGGATTAGTTGGCATTAAATTACTCTAGAAGAGGATTACTAGAGTCTATTTGAGGAAACCTTTTAGGGCGTCCTTTTCGAAAGAGGAAGAGATAGCAAGGGAGAGAAAAGATCGTCGTCGGCTCCTTGCCACACCATAGCGAGTTAGGCTGGGTCCAGACTAAGTCCTTACCCTTCAAAAGAGAAGCAGAACGAAAGGGAGAGAAGAAGGAGAGAGAGAGAGTAGGAAGGAGAGAAAGATGGGAAAGATGAAGGAGAAAGTGAGTGTGGGTTGGCTTCTGGAACGAGTTTCCAGTCGACCGTCTGAAGCTCCTCGGGCTCACCTCGGGCTCTGCTCATCCAGCTTGAGCCTCCAACCCCATTCCAGGCCAGTCTCACGCCAAAATGCCAACTAAAATCGAGTCAGGAACCTAATTTTTGACGAACTCAGCACAAGATTTGCAGCATTCTGGCCCTTTCAGCGTCCAACAAAGAACTGTCCCTAATCAGGTAACTGTAGCTAGTCTTTCTCAGTCACCGGAACTTTGCACCCACACGGCCAATTGTATTCTCAGTCACTACCAACTCGGTCACGTGTTGGCGTGGCTCAGAACCGCACATCTGGGTGAAAATCCTAATTTAAATCAACAGTTGTAGTCGGTTGGCCTCAAGCTCCAACCGGCACCTTGAACTGATCTCAGTTGGCTCAGTTATCTCCGCTATTCCACGCCCATTTAGTTGAAAATCCCGAACGGATTCTCTGTACAGATTTAATGGCTCGAACTGAGTCTGTGACCGAGTCCCGAGACCTGGTCGAACCCTAAACAAGTGGCAACTCATCCCACCTCTTCCATCATCCAAGAACGTCCCCTGCTTCAGATCCTAGGACCATTAGGTGGTTACTTCAACAAGTAACCTCTCTCAACAGAAATCTCAACTCATCTGGTCATTGGGTAGACATCCCAACCGAGTTAACTCATCCAGTTTTTCCCAACTGGTCCGTCTCGGTTATGACTCACTGATGCTAGAGTCATCTGGAGATAGATTTTGGTCCATCAGACCCAAGGGATTGATGATCTTACATCTATCCTTAGACCTTCACTCAACTAGTTTAGAGTTGAGGCGTCCACCCGAGCCAACTCAGTCGTGACTCACTAGTAGCTTGTGATGCCTCTTACAGGTGTTATTTACAACTGATAACCTTGAAGGACACTTCCCTTCAATCAATCTCAACCAAGGACTCATAAGCTCACTTGAGAGAAAATTCAAAGCAAGAGTGACATCCATTCAAGGTGAGGGATATCCCACATGGCGTCATCATTTCATTGAATTCTAAGATAGTCGTATAAAGATATTTTAATTGTGCAAATAGTAGTTGTGTTCTTTTAATTTTTAATTGGCATGAATAATCATGTGGGAATATCCTAAAATTGTGTTACTCTAATCCACCTCATGAGAGTTATAATACATTCATTATGCCATATTTTAAATTACTTAAGTACATGTATATTTCTACTAGTTGCATTAAATTTAAGAATTCTTGTTTCCATTCCAATGTTAAGTTTTCTCCGTCGATTAGAATTTGTTATAATTTAATTTTAATGAAGTTTTAGAATAACAGCAATAGTAAGTAGCCCTTTAGTTTCCCATATGGATGAGATGAACACGAGTTAGTATATCAAATTCCATTACTCAAGTCTCACAGTTGATAACTACGTAGTGGAATTTAGCATTACATTCTCTATGATATTTTAGTAATGGCTTGATTTTAGGCATAGTCCTACTAGTAATGACAAGGGTCACAATATTCCATTTCATCTTATTTTACAAAGTAAAGTTATGTATGGAACGCTATCTTTCATGAGAAATGTGAATAGACTTGTTAACAGTTTAATATACTTGAAATGTAATAATTGTGGGCCTTCCTTTAGACCTTGGGAAAATAAATGAATTTATATTGAGCTCGTATTTGAATACTAGATATCCTATTAAAGTTCTACAAGCCTTGATCATGCTTATGAGAGTAATCTTGTTAATCCTATGGAATGTGCATGAGCATCATGGTACATGACATTCACACATAAGATGTAAGCTTTTCTGATTGCTCGATGTAAGTCACACTCTGATTGAATTCCTAAAGGCTCTAGCACTTCAGTTAAACTCATAGAGCATGTGCATTTGTGCCACTTTGGGCGCTCTTTCTTTGCATGATGCTTTTTCGGTATTAGACACTCCTCGGGCGTACCCCATGTATTTTTTCAGGAGATATCCTTCGGCGCACTCACTTACATGGCTTTTTTCAGGTAGATAATCTACCGTGGGCGGTCAGCATTGTCTTTTCTGGGTGACTAGTTCTCCTTGGGCATACCTATAAGTATCTTTCCGGGTGACTAGCTCGCCTTGGGCGACCCTTTATTTTGACAGCTGGATGTGCATCCCCAGACTATGACTTAAGCATACATTCATACACTCATACATTCATTTACAAGTTCATGTTATCCTTTTTATTATTTGAATACGTTGGTTTAAACTGTTTTGGAATGACACGATATGCATGAATCTTTGCAGGAAATTGTCACTGAGTTTTCACTCACCCAATCGTGCGGTTGTACCAAATAGACACAGGTCTGATGACCAGGTGGAGACCCCTATGATAGGATTCCAGGGACGACTGAGGTGGAGTTTGGCAATGAAGAATTCTATGTAAATGTTGTTGAGTCGTTGGAGCCCAACCGATACTTTAGGATTTACTTGCTTTTGTACTTCAGATTTTTTATTTTGTTTGAATTGTAATAATAATCCCCTACTATGAGATCCCATTTTTCTTTCCTTTACTTGTATTAAACTCCCTTATTGTTCTCTTGATATCCTTAGTTTATGAAATGTTGCCTTACTTCATGTTATGAAATTTGCCACTATTTAGATGTATGTTAATCCACTTCATAACGTAATACTCGGGTTCTCAATGAGGAGTGACTATCCTCGGGTTTTGAGAATCAGGGTGTTACAAGATGGTATTAGAGAGAGAGAATTTAGACAAACCTTGCCTTTGGGAAACAATCTCATACCAACCTTAAATGTCTTAAGTTAAGATGTTGGAATTAGGTGCTGGAACTTAGGTAAATCTCCCCTAGACTTAGGGAAAATTTTAGAATGTAGGACTTAAACTTATGTCCCATTTAAAATTATTTAACCATTTGGATGTATGTGGAATTCCCTTAGAATTAGGGAAATTGCAAAATTGAAGACGTAAGACTTTAGGCCCCTTAGGAAATTTCAGGTTTAGTTGTTTGAACTTAGAAATTAAATTTAAGTTCCCTTGAAATCATTAGGATAGCCATTCAAACTTGATTGGGATTACTTAGGAATTATGAAAATTGTGAACATAGAGACACAAAACTTTAAGCCCCGTAGGAAAGTTCAAGTTTAGTTGTTTGAACGTAGAAATTGAATTTAGATTCTCATTATGAACTATTACTTGTTTGAAGTTAGAAACTAAACACTAGGGCCCCTTACAAAATTTATTAGAAATGCCAATCGGATTTATGATAAATTCCATGGAAAGTTGAAACCTTGATCTCCTTTAAAATTTTAGGATGAATCATTTGAAAATTGGAACGAGAACTTTAAACTCCATTTGAATTACTAGAATAGTGACCTGAACTTGGAAACTACTTAGGCACCAAGGGAAATCAATCCCAAGTATGATATATTTAAGGTCTGACAAAAACATTCCTTGAACTTGACACTTAGGGAACATTTTTAGAAATCTAGGATTTGAATTTGTTAGAAGTAACATATTCGCAGCACTCATCAGGTGAAACGAACTTAGGCATTGTAGGAAATTCTATACCACCATATGGTACATTTCATCTAACACGAACAATCTCTATACTTAAGGAATTGTACTATGACTCACAATCTAAACTCTCCCAGTGTGTCTCTTTAGTTAGAGACAATATTTCTTCTAAAATCCAACACCTAGAATTAACTAGAGGAGGAATTATAGAGTTTTGAATAAATTCTCAACCCTAGACTGAGCATATCAGGACCAGATTTGAGAATCTGGATAAATTCAGAAAATCTCAAACTCAATTTTCCATGTAAAAGCTTTGGCCCAAAAACTCTCAGGTAGTGTTCAAAGTAATCAAAGTGTATAGTAAATAATAATAATAAAAAAACATTACGGTCATCTAGGTCTATTTCATGTAAGTTTTGTGTACTCTTATTATAAAAATAAAAATTTCATGATATTCCCAAGTGTCTAGTATAATCGGGACCACGAACTGATGGAATCACATTTAAGCAAAGCATATGTGGTTTGGTCAAAATTTTAATCCTAGTAAACCTCAATGATCTTAGTGCCTTAATCAAGCAAAAGATCGAGATTTACCAGGATTGGAAGACGATACTGGCGATTCTACTGTTCTGGGCAAGTAGAGGATTGACATATCGGGCTCAAACACACTACAACCATCCACTCATGATAACTTGGACACTGAAAATGGAAAATTGCACTATGCATTAGATAACGAGAAACTATCATTAAAAGTAAGAGAAAATGAAAGGACAAGTATAATGTTATTACATGTCACCTAACTAAACTTGAAACATAATATACACTATAGGAAATTGTAAATTCACTAGGCATTAAACTAAGTCCCTAGCTTAGTAGATACTAAAACGACTTTTGGTTCTTAGGGTTACACATATGCAGGGTCGATTTGTCAGAATAAAAGTATAAAAAGAATTGATGAAATTAGATATAACCTGTCAAAGCCAAGTTGTGACAACGCCTTTGGACATATTAGGAATATGGTACACCACTAGGATAATTTAATGACTTATAATGGTAATATTAGGATATATGTTATCGAATCTTGAGGACGAGATTTTCTTTAAGGGGGGTAGATTGTAATACCCCATACTTTAGCATACTTGGGTATTGCCATTTAACCGTAGGAAGTATTTAGGCGTGTCACTATGCTAAAACAAGGAAAAAAGGATGGTTGAAAACCGTCTCAAATGACAATAAAGGATGGTTTTGAATCGTCGCATGGGCTGTCCTATTTTGGGGCGTTGTATTACTTAAAGGACGGTCATGAACCGTCATTGATTTGGACATTTAAAGGACAGTTATAAACCATTTGTAAAGAAGGACGGTCATGGACCGTCAATAAATATAGACGTTAAAACCACGGTTATGGACCGTCTATTATGAAGGACGGTCATGGACCATCCTTAAAAAGGACTGTTATAAGCAGTCTCTGATGAACCTTAAAAGGATGGTCATGGACCGTCCTTAAAAAAGACAGTCATGGACCGTCCTAAAAAAAGACTGTTATGAGTAGTCTCTGATGACCTTAAAA
Organism: Magnolia sinica; assembly: GCF_029962835.1. NCBI lineage: Eukaryota > Viridiplantae > Streptophyta > Magnoliopsida > Magnoliales > Magnoliaceae > Magnolia > Magnolia sinica. Next base: position 4,452,678 of record NC_080584.1, on the reverse strand, counting down.
GGACGGACATAGACCGTCCTTAAAATGGACTGTTATGAGTAGTCTCTGATGAACCTTAAAAGGACGGTTATGGACCATCTCAGATTTAAATATTTTCAAAAATATTGACGGCCTAAAGCCGTCAGAAAATTTCTTGCATTAAAAAATTTTTTAAAAAAGAAAAAAATCAGCAACAATTTTCTTTTTTTCTTTCATCTAATAAAAAAATATTCAACCAACAAAACATTATAATTCAGAATCATGAAGAATTGTAGAAACTTCATTCGCTTTTTTTTTTCCAAAAAAGTGGGCACACTTTTTAAAAATAAAACTAAGGCAAGAAAATAATGCAAAAAAGTATTTCAATTCAAGTTAATAGAAACAATAACAAAAATTAAAGCTTTGTAAAAAGGGGCATGTGTTAAAGGGATACATCCTTGATTCCCATGCATAAGAGTCCAATAATGATGAGAACAAGAATCGCAGCACAAGAGCCCATAAATACGGCAATGTTATCCTGCAAAGGAATATGATAGTATTAGATGTTAATGCACTTAATTAGATTGCACATAAAGTTCCGATTAGAGTTATAGTTTAGTAAAGGTTTGCAGTGCCATGCATGGATGATAAGGAAGCTTAAAAGAACTTAAAAACTAAGCCCTTTTCTTTTCCTTTGCAACAGATTATGTACAATCTTATTGAAACTAAGTGATGAATTAAAAGAGAGTTTAAAAAAATATAGAAATAACAATATTCATTTAATGAGATGACTTTCATGGTCTACAAACTTCTAGTATAATGACATTATAAAATCTAGTAGCATAAAATAAAATGCTACTTATCAGGTAGAAATTATTATTAGTTGTTTTTCGAAAGGTGAGATTAGGCCACTTATAATTATATTAACATGATAAAATGTTGTACGTGAGCAGACACCACAAAATAAACAATCCTATGGAAAAAAAATGAAAAGAGAGAACATATGAGAGGCAATCCTTATCTCCTTTGATGGATTCAAGTTGCATGTGCCCTACCCAACTTCCTATAAGGAGAAGTTATATAGGTCTTGGAATAATGTTGGTGACAAATCCACCTTGTCTATTAATATTATCATATTGTGTTAGGACATGACTCTAAAAATGAGATAAATCCAAATCTCAAATAATCAATGCTATAAGAGATAGTGGAGATGGAAATAGATGCATTGTGATGCTTGAGTTCGAGTATGCCTACTAACAAATCAAGATTTTCTTATTTGTTGCCATGTGATTGGGCTACATTATTACATCAATCGGGTTCTAGTTCAGGATCGGGTTTAGGTTTGGGTTTTCAAGTTTAGGTTTAGGTTAGGGAGTTGAGATTAGGATTAGGTGTAGGTCTAGGTTTAGGGATTTGAGAATACAATTAGGTTTTAGGTTTAGGTTTAGGTTTTAGGTTATAGGTTTAGGGTATAGGTTTAGGTTTAGGTTTTAGGTTTAGGTTAAGGTTAGGTTATATGTTATAAGTTTAGGTTATAGGTTATAGGTTAAGGTTTAGGTTATAGGTTTTGGTTTAGGTTAAGGTTATAGGTTTAGGTTTAGGTTAAGGTTTGTGTTTAGGTTATAGGTTTAGGTTAAGGTTAAGGTTTAGGTTATAGTATATAAGTTATAGCTTTAGGGAATTGAGAATAGGTTAAGCCTTAGGTTTAGGAAATCGGGTTCGGGTTCGAGATCGGGTTTAGGGTTGGGTTTTCAAGTTTAGGTTTAAGTTTAGGTTAGGGAGTTGAGATTAGGATTAGGTGTAGGTTTAGGTTTAGGGATTTGAGAATACATTTAGGTTTTAGGTTTAGGTTTAGGTTTAGATTTTAGGCTTAGGTTTAAGTTATAGGTTTAGGTTATACGTTTAGGTTTAGGTTATAAGTGTAGGTTATAGGTTTAGGTTTAGGTTAGGTTATAGGTTAAGTTTAGGGAATTGAGAATAGGTTAAGGTTTTGGTTTAAGAAATCAGGTTCGAGTTTGGGTTTAGGTTTGGGTTTTCAAGTTTGGGTTTAAGTTAAGGAGTTGTGATTAGGATTAGGTGTAGGTTTAGGTTTAGGGATTTGAGAATACATTTAGGTTTTAGGTTAGGTTAAGGTTATAGGTTTAGGTTTAGGTTTAAGTTATAAGTTATAGCTTTAGGGAATTGAGAATAGGTTAAGGTTTAGGTTTAGGAAATCGGGTTCGGGTTCGGGATCGGGTTTAGGTTTGGGTTTGGGTTTGGGTTTTATGTTATAAGTTATAGGTTATAAGTTTAGGTTATAGGTTAAGGTTTAGGTTTAGGTTTAGGTTATAGGTTTAGGTTATGGTTATAGGTTTAGGTTTGGGTTTAAGTTATAGGTTATAGGTTTAGGTTATAGGTTAAAAGTTTAAGTTTAGGTTATAGGTTTAGGGATTTGAGAATAGGTTTAGGTTATAGGTTTAGGTTTAGGGATTTGAGAATAGGTTTAGGTTATAGGTTTAGGGATTTGAGAATAGGTTTAGGTTGCAGGTTTAGGTTTAGGTTTAGGTTAGGTTATAGGTTATAGGTTTAGGTTAAGGTTATAGGTTAAAGGTTAAGGTTATAGGTTTAGGTTTAGGTTAGGTTATAGGTTTAGGTTTAGGTTTTGGTTTAGGAATTCGGGTTCAGGTTCGGGTTCGGGTTCGGGTTATATGTTTGGGTTAAGGTGTAGGTTTAAGTTAAGTGAATTAAGTTTAGGTTATAGGTTTAGATTTAGGTTTAGGTTTACGCTAAGGGTTTAGAGATTCAGATTCAGGTTTGGGATCGGGTTTAGGTTTGGGTTTTTAAGTATAGGTTTAGGTTTAGGTTAGGGAGTTGAGATTAGGATTAGGTGTAGGTTTAGGTTTAGGGATTTGAGAATACATTTAGGTTTTAGGTTTAGGTTTAGGTTATAGGTTATAGGTTAAGGTTTTAGGTTTAGGTTAAGGTTAAGGTTAGGTTATAGGTTATAAGTTTAGGTTATAGGTTATAGGTTAAGGTTTAGGTCCTAGGTTTTGGTTTAGGTTAAGGTTATAGTTTTAGGTTTAGGTTAAGGTTTAGGTTTAGGTTATAGGTTATAACTTTAGGGAATTGAGAATAGGTCAAGGTTTAGGATTAGGAAATCAGGTTCGGGTTCAGGATCGAGTTTAGGTTTGGATTTTCAAGTTTAGGTTTAGGTTTAGGTTAGGGAGTTGAGATTAGGATTAGGTGTAGGTTTAGATTTAGGGATTTGAGAATGCATTTAGGTTTTAGGTTTAGGTTTAGGTTTTAAGTTTAGGTTTTAGGTTTTAGGTTTAGGTTATAGGTTTAGGTTTAGGTTTTAGGTTTAGGTTAAGGTTAGGTTATAGGTTATAAGTTTAGGTTATAGGTTATAGGTTAAGGTTTAGGTTATAGGTTTTGCTTTAGGTTAAGTTTATAGGTTTAGGTTTAGGTTACGGTTTAGGTTTAGGTTATATGTTATAGTATATAAGTTATAGCTTTAGGGAATTGAGAATAGGTTAAGGTTTAGGTTTAGGAAATCGGCTTCGGGTTCGGGATCGAGTTTAGGTTTGGGTTTTCAAGTTTAGGTTTAAGTTAAGTTAGGGAGTTGAGATTAGGATTAGGTGTAGGTTTAGGTTTAGGGATTTAAGAATACATTTAGGTTTTAGGTTTAGGTTTAGGTTTTAGGTTATAGATTAAGGTTTAGGCTTTAGGTTTAGGTTAAGGTTAAGTTATCGGTTATAAGTTTAGGTTACAGGTTATAGGTTAAGGTTTAGGTCATAGGTTTTGGTTTAGGTTAAGGTTATAGGTTTAGGTTTAGGTTTAGGTTAAGGTTTAGGTTTAGGTTTAGGTTAAGGTTAAGGTTTAGGCTATAAGCTATAGCTTTAGGGAATTGAGAATAGGTTAAGGTTTATGTTTAGGAAATTGGGTTCGGGTTCGGGTTCGGGATTAGGTTTAGGTTTGGGTTTTCATATTTAGGTTTGGGTTTTCAAGTTTAGGTTTAGGTTTAAGGATTTGAGAATACATTTAGGTTTTAGGTTTAGGTTTAGGTTTTAGGTTTAGGTTAAAGTTATACACCTAGATCCATAGCTCAACTGGCAGACTAAGCGGAGATACCTCGTTTCAACACTTGAGGTCATGGTATCGATCCCTAGTGGGGGTGGCTAACATGGAGTGTGTGTACTGACAGGGGTGTGTACTAACAAGCTAACCCAAAAAAAAAAGGGTTTAGGTTAAGGTTATAGGTTTAGGTTTTAGGAAATCAAGTTCGGGTTATAGGTTTAGGTTTAGGTTATAAGTGTAGGTTATAGGTTTAGGTTTAGGTTAGGTTATAGGTTAAGGTTTAGGGAATTGAGTTTAGGTTATAGGTTATAGGTTTAGGTTATATGTTATACGTTTAGGTTATAGGTTATATGTTATTGGTTAAGGTTTAGGTTATAGGTTTAGGTTTAGGTTTAGGTTTAGGTTATAGGTTTTGGGATTTAAGAATAGGTTTAGGTTATAAGTATATGTTTAGGTTAATGTTGTAGGTTATAAGTTTATGTTAATGTTGTAGGTTATAGGTTTAGGTTTAGGTTTAGGGATTTGAGAATACATTTAGGTTTTAGGTTTAGGTTTAGGTTTTACGTTTAAGTTAAGGTTACAGGTTAATGTTATAGGTTTAGGTTTAGGTTATAAGTGTAAGTTATAGGTTTAGGTTTAGGTTAGGTTATAGGTTAAGGTTTAGGGAATTGAGAATAGGTTAAGGTTTAGGCTTAGGAAATTAGGTTCGGGTTCGGGTTCGGGTTTGGGTTTGGGTTTTCAAGTTTAGGTTTAGGTTAAGGAGTTGTGATTAGGATTAGGTATAGGTTTAGGTTTAGGGATTTGAGAATACATTTAGGTTTTATGTTTTGGTTAAGGTTATAGGTTTAGGTTTAGGTTTAAGTTATAAGTTATAGCTTCAGGGAATTGAGAATAGGTTAAGGTTTAGGTTTAGGAAATCGGGTTCGGGTTCAGGATCGGGTTTAGGTTTGGGTTTAGGTTTAGGTTTAGGTTTAGGTTTAGGGATTTGAGAATACATTTAGGTTTTAGGCTTAGATTTAGGTTTTACATTTAGGTTAAGGTTACAGGTTTAGGTTATAGGTTTAGGTTTAGGTTATAAGTGTAGGTTATAGTTTAGGTTTAGGTTAGGTTATAGGTTAAGCTTTAGGGAATTGAGAATAGGTTAAGGTTTAGGTTTATGAAATCAGGTTCGGGTTCGGGTTTAGGTTTAGTTTTGGGTTTTCAAGTTTAGGTTTAGGTTAAGGAGTTGTGATTAGGATTAGGTGTAGGTTTAGGTTTTGGGATTTGAGAATACATTTAGGTTTTAGGTTTAGGTTAAGGTTATAGGTTTAGGTTATAAGTTTAGGTTTAGGTTTAGGTTTAGGTTATAGGTTGTAGCTTTAGGGAATTGAGAATAGGTTAAGGTTTAGGTTTAGGAAATTCGGTTTTGGTTCGGGATCGGGTTTAGGTTTTAGGTTATAGGCTATAGGTTTACGTTATAGGTTAAGGTTTAGGTTTAGGTTAAGGTTATAGGTTTAGGTTTGAGTTTATGTTATACGTTATAGGTTTAGGTTATAGGTTAAAGGTTTAGGTTTAGGTTATAGGTTTAGGGATTTGAGAATAGGTTTAGGTTCTAGGTTTAGGTTTAGGTTTAGGTTATAGGTTTAGGTTTAGCGATTTGAGAATAGGTTTAGGTTTAGGTTTAGGTTAGGTTATAGGTTATGGCTAGGTTTAGGTTAAGGTTAACGTTAAGGTTATAGGTTTAGGTTTAGGTTAGGTATAGGTTTAGGTTTAGGTTTAGGTTTAGGTTTAGGTTTAGGTTTGGGAATTCGGGTTTAGGTTCGTGTTCGGGTTCGGGTTATATGTTTGGGTTAAGGTGTAAGTTTAAGTTAAGTGAATTAAGTTTAGGTTATAGGTTTAGGTTTAAGCTAAGGGATTAGGGATTAGGGATTCAGATTCGGGTTCGGGATCGGGTTTAGGTTTGGGTTTTCAAGTTTAGGTTTAGGTTTAGGTTAGGGAGTTGAGATTAGGATTAGGTGTAGGTTTAGGTTTATGGATTTGAGATTAGGATTAGGTGTAGGTTTAGGTTTAGGGATTTAAGAATACGTTTAGGTTTTAGGTTTAAGTTTAGGTTATAGGTTATAGGTTATAGGTTTTGGTTAAAGGTTTAGGTTTAGGTTTGGGTTTAGGTTATATGTTATAGGTTTAGGTTATAGGTTAAAGGTTTAGGTTTAGGTTATAGGTTTAGGGATTTGAGAATAGGTTTAGGTTTAGGTTTAGGAATTCAGGTTCAGGTTATATGTTTGGGTTTAGGTGTAGGTTTAAGTTAAGTGAATTAAGTTTAGGTTATAGGTTTAGGTTTAGGTTTAGGTTTTAGGTCATAGGTTATAGGTTCGAGATAATACCTAAACACGGCCTGTCCTAATGGACAGGTCACTCTAATGTTGTCCATAGAAAATGGGCAGCTTCATCATGGTCATAACAACGGTTCCCACCTTTTAGGGACCCCTGCTCAACATCCGGATAGCTCTGACACACATTCGGGTCTGCTCCATCAATGTTTAATATATAAACACGGGCCTGTCCAAATGGCCAAGCCACCCATATTGCTATCCATAGGAAATGGATAGCTTCATCATGGTTATAACAACGGTTCCCACCTTCCAGGGACTACTGCTCAATTAAATCATAAATTAGCTACCCATCCAAGGTTGGACAGATTGTAATACTTAATACCGGCCTTCCATACTTAGTTCAAAAAAGGAAGAAAAAAGAAAAAGAAAAAGAAAAAGAAAGAAATTGCATGTAAAATTACCTCGAAGAGAAAACGCTTTTGACAGCCTCGAAGACCTCTTCAACAAGCTTTCCAGCATCAATCTGACCAAAAGTAATAGCAGTTAGTTGTTGCAAACAGTATCCATGTGTTCTATAGTTTACGTGAATTTGCAACCTCATGTGTTCTATAGCATAAAACAATATTCATGAAGCATTTATAAAGTTATGGAAATTTATTTTCACAATATTGGCAAACTATTTTTACTAGCAAGTGTTTAGGCAAATCAACTTTTAGCTAAAGTCAACTTCATAGCAGCTTCCATAATCCATTATAGACCTCTAAATCACTAGCCACAATATCTATCTTATTCCCAACCTCATGTGTCAAGAACAACACACAACGCCTTTGGTACAAGCAAGGTTCTCCAACAAAGCTGGCTTCATAACACCTTCCACAAAATTATCTCATATTTATAATGTTGCATTTAGTGCAAGAATAAAATTCATATACAAGCTTCTCAACTTGGTGCAAGTCAACTCACCTTTGTTTAATGGCAATAAAGAGGCATCTAACAAGGCCAAATATGCATGTTCAGATTTTCACCACAGATAGGATCGAATCCAATATTTCCCAACCAGAAACCTGAAAATCAGAAACTTTTGTCATGATTATAGAGATTTATCATCGTCATCTAAGCCTTGCTCAATTCTATTTATAAATTTTGCAAGTCTACTTATAATCATCATTGGCTCTTAATATATTTATAATGAAAATCTTAAATATCACCTGATAATGCTCCTTTAATAAAGCTTGATTGGAACGAATAATTTGGTGAAGATCAATGTCCATGAGCTCATAAACAATGTACACATCATTAAATGTTTCCCTATAAGGAGGTGATATTATATCTTTGATAGCCAAAACCTGTATGACAGAGAAAAATGAAACTGATATAATCTGTTATAATTCAAAGGAGAAAAAAGATTTGTGGCTGCACCGATATTCTAGTACATTACGAACGGCTGCCTACGTACCCAAAAAGTCAGATTGGGATCAAGCCACTATGTAGTTCTTTTTAATTAACCAAGTTACTACAGGTCATAAATTTCATATTTAACAAAGTATCATTGAACGTCGTCTCAAATTGTTTCTGGGTGGTGCATTTAAAAAAATTGAAATACACAATCAATGTGTATTCTTGTTACAACTCTTACTGCAACTAGAGACAATGTTCTATTAATACTTCAGTTACATTTGAAATTGAAATCCTTTAGTGACTTGGTTAATAAAAAACAAATTACAATAAGCCATAATAAAAAGGATGCTAAATCACTAAATTTTCTATCTACAAACTTCCACATAGAAGAATCCACAGGATATCGCATGTACGAGTCATTTTTAGCCCCCTTTGAATGCCACAACATATTCTTTGCAATCCATGATACGCTATAAAGTCTTTGTAACCTTGGTTTTAATGGGAAGTATCTTAGCACCTTCCATGGTACATGTGAGACTCTTGATCTTACAACACTATTCACTTTCCATCTGCTTGCTTTACATATAGGACAACTTTCCTTATTAGCATGCTCCTTCCAGTAAAGAATACAATCATTACGGCATGCATGTATCACCTCATAGTTCATACCCAATGAACTGATCAATCTCTTTGCATTATAGGTACTATCTGGAAAAGAGTTCTCGCTTGGAAAAATCTTCTTGAGCAGTTGCAACAAACTCGTAAAGCTATTATCTGACCACTAATATCTAGCCTTCATGCTCATCAACTCAATTGTCACTGACAACTTTGTATACTCGCGTTTACACGATGGATATAGGGGTTGTACCGCATCCTCCCTTAATTTATTGTACTAAGTATTATTGTCTATGTCATCTTGAGGCTGACTACCTTGTTCCTCATTGACCTCATTCATACATGCATCTAAGTCATTGGGTTGAACACGACCAAAAGTGTCATTAACCAAATCAACCATTCTGGGCAATAACTCTTCATTATAATTAGTGCCAGATGTACTAGGAGCCTTGTCATTGACACCCATATTGGGAAGTTGTTCTCCATGAAAAAACCAAGTTGTGTATGTCTTATCTATACCATTCATAATCAAATACTCAAAAACTGTACTTAGTATTTTCTTCCCATGCACATTACGACATCTAGCACAAGGACAACTATACCAATCAACACCTTCCAAATTACTTTTCACAAAAATAATAAATGATTCAACGCCTTTAATGTATTCATTACTCAATATATCTTTCGTCATCCAATTCTTACTTGGGGGCGTCAAATCCATTTCTGATATCATGTGCATGCAGCATATAAAAAGTGAGATACAATAAAAAAGAGGTTTTTCATAAAGAATTAAGAATAAAGATCTTACTCAATTAGAACTAACGTTTATCATTATTTCATATTGTATTAAGAAATCAATAAGATAAATGAATGAATATAATTAAACAATGCCTACTATCAATTCATTGAAGGCTAATGGTTCAAAAATCGATAGCCTTCAAAGAAAGATCCCACATCAACAAAATTTTCAGCTACTACTATATTAATGAGATTTGTCATCAGCTTCACCTTGAAACATAAATAAACAAGTAAAAGAAATATATGACAATGAACAAAAAATCTCTTTGAAAAAAAGAAGAAGGAAAAGCATGAATAGTAAATAAATGAAGGATCCATAGAATAGAAGCAAGTTAAGCATTTACTACTCATCAGGTGACACTGAAAAGGTCTAGCTATATGTCCTATAGGCCTTGGGGGGTGAATAGGACTATGCCAAATTAAAACTTTAACAATGAAATTTAAATGAATAAAGTAAAGATAGTACTTTAAATCAATCACAATATGGAAATGCAAAGCAACCTTGAAATACTAGAACAGAGAGGTTGATACCAATGTTGTTTAAAGGACAACCTTGCACCATAAAAACCGAGGGTTTATGACAGGACAACCTTACTAGAACAATTTGAATATCAAAAACTTAAACTGAAAGAAAATAAAGGAAATAGCAAGAAATAAATTCTAAACTATTACAACATTCCCCACAATGCTTGAAATATAAATATTACAACATTCACATCTACTCATACATCCCACAAACTTGAATGATAAAAGATATAGAAATTAAATAAACATTCAAACCACAAGACACAAAGAATTATAGTAGTTCGCCTGTGTGTTCACCAACTATTAAACAACAGTCACACAGCTTGCTACTCCACTCCTAATATCCTCACACAGGGGATATCAGCGTTCACTATGAAAATAGGTTTCTCAGGTTCACCTAAAACCTTCACAATTGTGTCTTTCAAATGGGCTTACACAATTCAAAAACCCCACTTTCTGAGTTTTCTGTCTCTCCTCAGATAACCACACAATGAGATTTTTCTGGCTCAATTTCAAAAGAAACCAATACAATAAAAGATTTACACAAATGTAAAATACTTGAATTTCTCCTTTTGTAGCAGCCTGGAAGATCTAAGCGAAGTAGAAGTTCGAATATAGAAGTTCAATTATCCAATACTCACTTTGAAATAGTTCTAAGTTCTAATTGATTTTAAATTAAATCCAATTAGGGCTAGCTCTATTTGATTTGATTCCAAGAAGTGGAATATCTCAATTCCTCTTTCAAATTAGATTGGAATACAGAAACAAAATCGAATAAGAAAAGCTAACAAAAGAGAATATTATATATGCATAAATTAGCTTAAAAAGAACATAGACTTATCTCTGAGAGTGATGCCTTGATTTTACTTGAATTGAATTATCAAACTTTGAAATTCTTGTTCTATTTATAGGCGTAGAAATCACATCCACGACTGGTCCTGAGAACACCACGACTGGTCGTAAGATGAACTACATTTTAAAATTTTAAGCACGATCAAATAAAACCGTTACACGATTAGTCGAAGGTCGTCCACGACCGGTCGTGAGTACTCCATGACTGGTCGTGAGTACTCCACAACTGGTCATGACCAACTCACGATTGGTCGTGAGGCACCAGGATTAGTTGCTGTAGTTTGAGTCGTAAGTGCATGATTGGTCCTGGATTGTGTCGTCACTGTACCTACGACCGGTCGAGTAGAGTTTAGGACTGGTCGTAGCACAGCCAAAAAATTCTAAAAAATTACAACAAACTTATGACTGGTCTTGGAATTTCTTGGACTAGTCGAGCCAGTTCTAAGACTAGTCGAACAGAGTCCAGGACTAGTCTTAGAACAGACCAAACATGTATAAAATGATTCAATTTGAATTATGTATACAAAATGACTAACTCTAAGGTCAATCTAAGGTCTTTCATACCTTAAATGTGAAGTATGGACATTGACACTTCATATCTTCAGATGATCATTGACAATTGAAGACTGTGAAGCTTGAGCTCTCTATACTTAATGTAGCATTGAACTTGAGATCTTCTAGAGCTTGAATTACACTTCATCTTGAGTTGTACACTAACTTGAGTCTTTGAACAAGACCGCTTCTTTTGTTGTATCTTGTATTCACATTACTTGAAATGATTTGAAGTAGTTCTTCGTTCTTTACTTCAAGCAAAGTGTTTAGAGAGATGATGCAATGACTTGAACAGCAATGTCTTGAACAGATATACCAATGAGCTACACAAGACATAGATTGAGGTTTTAACACCATAAAATTTGACAACCAGAGGAGCATACAAACCATATCACTTACAGACACATGCCTTACGAACAAAATGTTAAACATTTACCACAACTAATCAGCTATTTGGTGAAGGTTCTTACTTAATCAACTACTTCAACTCAAAACTTCTGTAGCTCCAATGAATGTATGAACGGTGGGGATTAAGTCCCACTATTTCCTACCATGGGGTCCACTTTAAGTTTTGGATTCGTCTCATTTTGAGGTCATGTCCTAACATGAGTTGGCAAAATGGATGGACCGGCTGATTTCTCATAAACATGTTCGTGGGTTCTCGCAGACATCATGGTGGGTCCCACTTAGGGGGTTGAGTAAAGTCAATGGAGAACTAATTTACTCTGGCCATGAAGCAGAGTTTTAAGTAAACTTTGTTGGGCCATGGTGATGTATGTGTTTTATCCATGTTGTCCATTCATTTCCTAGCTCATATATTAGTGCATGGGCCCAAAATTGAGTATATCCAAAGATGAAGTATACCACACCATATGAATCAGTGGGAGTTGAAAACTTCTGGGGGGGTATACACGAAAGTTTTGGATCAAGGTTATATATTTGTGTTTTCCTTTCCTTCATGTTTACCTGGCCTTATGAACTGGTTGGACGAGAAATAAACATCTTCGAGCTGTTGGACTGAACACTAAACGGTTGTCCTGTTTAGTGTTCTTTCTCTTTATCGGTGTTTTGTGTTTTTATTTTTTGCATAAAACACATGCATGGGGCATCTTTGAGTGAATCCAAACTGCACAACTTGAGACCAAAATCGCTCTTTCAAATCTGGAAGGTGAAATCCCGAATTTTAAAATTCTCAAATTCCCAAAATCCTAAAATCCCCAGTTTGTAAAATTAGAAAAACCAAATTCAGGGTCCACATTCAAATCTGTAAGCCCTAAAATCCCCAAATCCCTAAATGAGGGTCCACATTTGAATTGAAAATCCACAAATTACTAAATCCCCAAATTCATAAATCAACATTGAGATTGAGAGAGATTGAGAGGGGAAGAGAGAGAGAGAGAGAGAGAGAGAGAGAGAGAGAGAGAGAGAGAAATACCCTGCGTTCGTGAATCTAATTGAATCGAGCTTCAGAGAGGGAAAGGGAGGTCGTGATTGAGAGGGGAATGAAGGTGGTACGTGGATAGGGAGGGCCTTGGACCACACTCGACCAAATGTTGATCGGTAGGGAGAGAGATGAGGAGTCTAGGATGGGGTTGTTTTTGTCAGGAGTCGAGATGGAGAGAGATTGAGAGATGGGGAGTCGAGATGGAGAGAGAGAGAGAGAGAGGTGGGGAGAAGATAGAGAGAGAGGAGTGAGAGGGCTTTTTGGAGGGCGCTGGAATGAAATGTAGGCACGAAATGTGGGCGGGCGCTGGAATGAAATGTGGATGCCCACTTGAGATGAAATGTGCCCCCACCCTAATATATATCATTTATCTTTGCCATTCATTAAATTCAACTAATGTTTTAGGGCTTTATCCCAAAAAAATTGGAAAATAGAAGGCTCACATGGACCACACCAGAAATCAACGAAAGGCACTTAATCTCCACTGTTTCCCATGGTGTGGTCCACTTGAGCTTTCAATTTACCTACTTTTTGGGGGTAATGCATTAAAATTAATGTCAAAATGGATGGACTGCTTAGATTAAATACAAATATTCTGATGGGCCCCATAAAACTTCTAATAGATGTGCCTTTGCCATGGGTGGCGTTTTGCGAGTTGCTGCAATGAGTAGGCGTCTCTTGGACTGACGCCACCATTTTCTGTAGGCCCCACTAAAATGTATTTGTTATATCCACACCGTCCATCCATTTTGAGATATTATTTTAAATCATGAGCCAGAGAATGAGGCAGATATAAATTTGTAGTGGACCACACCACAAAAAACAGTGGGGAGAGTGATTCCCACTGTTGAAACTATATTAAGGCTCATTGTAATGTTTATTTGAAATCCAACCCATTCAAAAGTTAAAAAATACATTAAATAAGGGAAAACACAAATATCATATTGATATATATATATATATATATATATATATATATATATATATATATATATATATATATATATATATATATATATATAAAACTTTTGTTGCCTTTAGAAGTTTTTAATGGTGGGCGTCACTGTCCCACTGTTTTTTGTGCTGGGGGTCCACTGGAGCTTTGGATTTAACTCATTCTTTGGATATTGCCCTAAAATGATCTCTCCAAATGGATGGAAGGTGTGGATATAAAACATACATCATGGTGGGGCAAGAAATGAGAGGTATATAAATATCAGGTGGACCACACCACATGAAAACAATAGTGATTGGATATCCATCATTTAAATCCTCATAAGGCCCACTGTACCATTTATTTGGCATCTAATCTATTTATTAGGTCATACATGCCTAGATGAAGGGGAAAAACAAAAATCATCTCGATCCAAAACTTTTATGGCCTCCAAAATGTTTTAAATGGTTGCGCTCATTCAACACCGTTATCTGCAATGTGGTCCATTTCAGATTGGGATATGCCTCATTTTTTGTCTCATGCCATGAGATGATCTTTAAAAATAGATGGACGGCATGGATTAAACACATACATCATGGTGTGGCCACGCTATAGAGCACCAACCACCAGCGATTAGATGGTGTTAGGGGGAGTAGCTACTTTGTTCCCCTTATTTGTGGTGTGGTCCATTTAATCTTTGGATATGATTCATTTTTTGGATAATTCACTAAAATGATTTAGAAGAATGGATGAACGGTGTGGGTTGATCCCAAATTTATAGGTAAATCCAAAACTCAAGTGTATCATGCCACGCGAAATAGTGTGGAATAATAATTTCCACAAAGGTGGTACTCGCCGTGCTAGCTGCCCAAGTGGTTGTTAAGGATTCTCTTTATTCCACCTGCTGGGCTTGTCAAAGATATTGTTCCGGTTTGTGAGAGCACTTATTAAAGCATAATACAGCTTGCCACTAACAATGGAAAAATGCAATTATGTGCCTGTCACCAGCAACAGATCTTCATCCATGAAGGTGACAATTGCCATGCAAGTTGCACAAGTGCTTGGGAAGGATTCCCATGATTCCACCTGGTGGACTAGTCAAGGATAATCTTTGGGGTCTGTGGAGCCCTTATTAATAGGGCTGTCAATGGGTTTGGTTTGGGTCAGGTCTTATAACACCTGTTCCTGGGCTAATCAAGTTCGGGTCTTGTTGGGTACTAGTATGGTTCTTGAATACCTGGACCTGGATCTGATTGGGTTCGAGTACCCATCAGGTATCCATCAGGTCTTTGTATCTTGGTTTTGAGTTGGGTTTTGGAATTGTAATAGCACTTACATGGTTGAACCCACCCGATGGATAGATTACATTGCACACACGTGCCACTTTGACATCATTAAAATTATTATATATCCATCATTAAAATCCTCCTAAGGCCCACTGTACTATTAATTTGACGCTCATTCAACACTGTTTCCTGGAATGTGGTCCACTTAAGATTTGGATATATCTCATTTTGGTCTCATACCGTAAGATGATCTTTAAAAATAGATAGACGACATGGATTAAACACATACATCATGGTAGGGCTCACAGAGCACAACCACCAGCCATTGGATGGTGTCAGGGGGAGTAGCCAATCCGTTCCCCTTATTTGTGGTGTGGTCCATTTAATCTTTGGATATGATTCATTTTTTGGATAATTCTCTAAAATTATATCAAAAAATGGATGAGCGGTGTGGGTTTATCCCAAATTTTTGGTAAATTCAAAACTCAACCTACACCGTTCATCCATTTTTCAAGATCATTTTATAGAATTATCCAAAAAATGAATCATATCCAAAGATTAAATGGACCACACCACAAATAAGGGGAACGGATTAGCTACTCCCCCTACACATCCAATGGCAGGTGGTTGGTGCTGTGTGGGCCCCATCATGATGTATGTGTGTAATCCATGCCGTTCATCTATTTTTAAAGATCATCTTATGGCATGAGACAAAAAATGAGGCATATCATAATCTGAATTGGACTAGTGGACCCAAGCACAGAAAATAGTGAAACAGTGACGCCCACCATTAAAAACTTCTAAAGGCCACAAAACTTTTATATCAAGATGATATCTGTGTATCCATACCATTCATTCGTTTTGTCAGCTCATGGAGCACATCCAAATTTCAGTGTACTGAGCAAACTCCATGAGGTAGACCATGATTTATGTATTTGATCCACTCCGTCCATCCATTTTATCGGATAAGTTTAGGACTTTAACCCAAAAATTAAACATATCCAACACTAAAATGGACCACACAACAGAAAACAAGTGTGAATTGAACATCTACTGTTGAAAAATTCTTGGGGGCCACATAAGTTTTGGATAAAGCTTATTTTTATGTTTTCCATTCATCCATGTCTATACGATCTTATGAACAGGTTGGATGACAAATAAACATCATTGGGGGGCACAGTAAGGTTTCAACGGTGGAAATCATTATTCCCACTGTTTCTTGTGGTATGATCCGCTTGATCTTTTGATATGCTTCAATTTTGGGTTCAACCCCTTAAATTATTTGGAAAAATGGATGAACGGCATGGATAGACTACATACATTCATGGTGGGCACAACATACATTGATCCAAAACTATGGTGGGCCATGTCAAAAGAAAACAGTTTTCTCCTTTGATTTTCATATCACTTTTCTATGACCCACCAGAGTTTTAGATCATAGTGAAAATTAGTCCCTGGGGGTTTAATGGGATGTTTCATCACATGAACCGTTCAGATTAGAGTCCCATGACACGTGTGGAAAGGACTGCACGTGCGCACTTGCACAGGTGAGCATGAATACGAGTAACACCTAATCCACTCCCGTTTTCAAAGCAGAAAAGGAAACATTGAGATCAAACCCTACCGTTTTAGGGAGGAATAGAGAGGGAGGGCGGTCGTTGCTGACAGAGAGAGAGATTGTAGAGAGGGAGGTGGTCATTGCAGACAGAGAGAGAGAGAGAGAGAGAGAGAGAGAGAGAGAGAGAGATTGCAGAGAGGGAGGGCAGCCGTTGCAGACGGAGAGAGATTGCAGAGATGGAGGGAGGTCGTTGCAGACGGAGAGAGATTGCAGAGAGGGAGAGCGAGAGATTGCAGAGAGGGAGAGTGCATTTCTCCATCTTCCCCTCTTTTTAAATCTCCAGCAACATTGAGGTATTTCTCTCTCTCTCTCTCTCTCTCAATTGCTCTCAATCTCAATTCCGATTTAGGGCTTTTTGGATTCTAGGGTGGATTCCACCAGAGTGTTTATTTGCCATACAACCTATTGATATGCTAGGTGGGGCCACGGTGATTTTAGACGCAATGGGCTATGTAGCCCGCCTTACCCAACAATCCGACCTGGATTTAGGGATTTTAGGGCTTACAGATTTGAATGTGGACCCCAAATTGCTGTTTTTTTGATTTTACAAATTAGGGATTTGGGGATTTTAGAATTTTAGGGAGCTGAGTAATTTTGAAATTGGGAATTTCACCTTCTATCTTTTATTTATTTATTTCTATTTTCTTTATTGACATTTACAAACATCTAAATTTGAAATTCATGCATAGTAGCAGTTATAGTCATGATTCTGATTTAGCTATTTCCTGAACTTGGTATTTATCTCTCTCTCTCTCTCTCTCTCTCTCTCTCTATATATATATATATATATATATATATATATATATATATATATATATATATATATATATATATATATATATATCTACTCATTTTTCAAATTTTTAATTAAAAACCAACGATATCTTTCTTCGTTTCTTCAAAATCCATATCCGGTTTATTGTTGTTTTGCCAACTAAGTTTGCCGTCCAGTCAACTCACTTCGGTTAAATTCTACATGTTGATTCAAGCCCGTATACAAAAAGTGCACCATTGGGACTTGGTAATAATTGTTGTATCATGAAGGCAAACTGTCCAAGATTCCTATTGCACTTAGGATGCTCAAAGAGGGCAGATTTGGTTTTAAGCCAAGTGACTCAATCATTCTTTGACTCAAATAATTAAGTTATCTTTACTTACTTTATTATATTATTTAATTTTCTATTTTTTCAAATATTATTTACTATTTTCATCACATTATTTCCAACAATCTTGAAACCAAATATTCTGGTCTTGGATGAAGCTCTTAGTTGCAGTGCATACTTGGATCACTGAAGGTTCATTTCAGTTAGGTTGTTTTCAGCGGCTGTTCATGGCTCTCTAATTCCCTAATTTGGCTTGTTCGAGAAATGTACAGATTTGTAGGGTGTTGAGATTCTAAAAATCCCTAATTCCCAAATTTGGCTTGTTCGAGAAGTATACAGATATGTAGGGTGTTGGTTTGTGGTGGTTATATTGGTTTATTTCAGTACATAGAAGGAATATAGATATACTAGTAATTCCCCTTAATATCTTCATATAGATGTTTCTTGCTTTACTTACCTTTTATGTTGTTTTTAAATGTATTAGCTCGAAATTGATGGAGCAGACCCGGATGTGCGTCGGAGCTATCCAGATGTTGAGCGGGGGTCCCTGGAAGGTGGGAACCACTGTTATGACCATGATGAAGCTGTCCATTTTCGATGGATAGCATTGGAGTGCCCTGGCCATTTGGACAGACCGTGTTTACGTATTTGCTCAAAATTGGAGCAGACCTGGATGTGCGTCGGAGCTATTCGGATGTTGAGCGAGGTTACCTGGAAGGTGGGAACCGCTGTTATAACCATGATAAAGTTGTCCATTTTCTATGGACAGCATTGGAGTGGCCTGCCCATTTGGACAAGCCGTGTTTATGTATTAGCACGAAATTGTTGGAGCAGACTCTAGTATAACCCTAAACCTAAACCTACACTTAAAACTAATAACTAAAACTAAACCTAAACTTATAACCTAAACCTATAACCTACAACATTAACCTAAACCTATAATTATAACCTAAACCTATTCTCAAATCCCAAAACCTATAACCTAAACCTAAACCTAAACCTATAACCTTAACCTAAACCTTAACCTATAACCTAAACCTTAACCTATAACTAATAACCTATAACCTGAACCTATAACCTATAACCTAAACTCAATTCCCTAAACCTTAACCTATAACAAAATCCCACTACGGCGTGCCAACACTAACGCGCCAAAAAACCCATGCAGCAAAACCTTTGCCACATCATCACTGATACCCTGTAAAACTAGGATGCGGATTTCCACGAGAAAGCCTTTCCCGGGAAGTTCCTGCGCCGGAAACCTAAGGGGGCCACCGTGATTTTTGTGAGAAATCCATACTGTCCATACATCAACGGTAGGAATTTCACTACCCACCTTTTCCTTTTTTCCTTTAGTGAAGCCCACTTGAGTATTGCGTCCGGCTCATTTTTGGCCCCACATACTAAAATAATCTTAGAAAACGTATATATGAACGGCATGGAACTTCACGTGAAAGGTTTTAGAAGGAAATCCGCATCCGGAAAACCGAGAATAAAACGAAAACGGATTGGCTACTCCCCTGTCACCAGCCCGGTGGCTGGTGGTCGGTACTCTGTGGCCCCACCATGATGTATGTTTTTCATCCATTCCATTCATCTAGTTTTCCATATCATTTTAGATCTTGATCCCAAAAATGAGAGGGATATAAATCTCAGGTCGACCACACCACAGGAAAACAATAGTGATTGGATATCCACCATCAAAATCCTCCTAAGGCCCACTGTACTGTTTATTTGACATCCAATCTATTGATTAGGTCATAGAGACCCAGATGAAGGTAAAAAACAAACATCAGCTTGATCTAAAACTTTCAATGCCTAAAAGGTTTTTAATGGTGGACGCTCATTCAGTACTGTTTCACATAATGTGGTCCACTTGAGATTGGGACAAACCTCATTTTGGTCACATACTATAAAATGATCTGGAAATATATATGGATAGCATGGATGAAAGACATACATCATGGTGGGGCTCACAGAGCACCGACCATCAGCCATGGCAACTCATATTGGCAGGGGATTGAAAAAACCATGGCAAATCATCACTAACATGAAAGAAAACCTGCGGTCCAAGTGGATTGAAAAATGAATTTTCCTGTCCTGTGTAGCGGTCCAAGTGGATTGAAAAATGAATTTTCCTATCCCCTGGCATTTAATAAATGATTTTCAAAGTTTTCCAACTGCGAAAACTAAAAGTTTCTACGCAATCCGATTTCCTCGAGAGAAAAGACAAGGGATGATAGGCCGCTCACACCATCACTCCACACGTCATGACTCTGTAACTTCACGCACTTGGAAGCTAGGTGGGGCCCACCATAACGTAGGTGAGCAATCGACCCCTCAATCTGTTATGTCGGATATCCTAATAAGACTTCGCCAGATCACCTTAAGAGGAGACCAAAAATGTGGCCGTCCAAAACAGGAGATAAAAATGCGGGAAAAGAAATGTATGCCATTGAAATCTTCTTGGGTCCACCTTCATGTTTAATGTTTATATTGTTAATTTTGCTTAATGCAGAAATCCTAGAGATGTTACTGTGCATAAGACATAGAGATCTGGGTTTAGATGGCTTACCTAACTGAGACGCCATAACTGAGAATAATAGAATACCACCAGATCTTCCTCTCCTTACACCTGTATTCAGAAATTAGATGGGATTTGCGTTTCTAACTTGTGTTAGATCAAGGACCTAGCAGAGTTTGAAACCCATCACAACTCTCTTCACATGGCTCCACACTTTCATAATCTTAGTACAACATAAACATTTGTGTGCGTAACCATAATTATAGCATTCCAACCCTTTAAGCGCAGATACTCTGCATGCATCACACTCAAGTGGGGTTCACTAGTTTATCCAATCACATAGTCCAACTATCAGGTCAATCTAGACCGTTGATCAATAAGGCCCACCTTACAGAGTTCTTACATATATGCTATCCAAATGGGATGAATGGGATGAGTTTAAAAAACTAAAAACTTAGTTTGATACAAGAATCATGTGGCCGTACAGATGTTTCAACTGTGGTCATTCAATTCCCATTGTTCTCTTTTTGTGGTTGTGAACGTTGGAAATCAGCGCCCACGCTCATCTGACAAATCCTCCAGATGTTGGTGGATGTTTTGTTTGTAGGTAGGGTGGGGGTGTTTGATGTTGGTTTGGAGTCGCCACTAGCCACTTAGTCTTAAAATCCCGCAGTCGGCTAGAACACGCGGAATATTTCAAGGTTGGAGAAATTCGAAGACTCTCCTACCTTAGATTAACTCCTGGTCTGCGATTCGAGATTCTAAGGGACCTCGGTTACAAAGAGGGAAGGTGTTAGGTACCCTCTTTGCCCGTACAAATGTACGGTCTCTACTTAGCGTGATAAGACAATTTCACGGGTTGGATGATGGAGTCGAGATGAGACTAGGCACATGTGGATTTTAGATGCGACAAGATCCGAGATTTCGGCAAGCTATAGAGCATACATCTAACAACGTGTCTAAAGAATGGATATGATGATGCTTATGTAAAAAGATAAAGAAAAGTGGACTAGATCGCTAGGAATTTCTGATGTGACAGGATCCGATGTACGGCAAGTCACAGATCATACGTTCACTAGAAATCTAGAGGAGCAAGGGAGTTGAGAAGGGAGTAGATGTCATGATGAATGCTTGCATAAAGTAAATGAATCTTTAGCTTGAACTTGGATACGCTAAAACATAGGTTGCATCATGATCAATCTGGGCTAAACTTGGGTTTGAGAAGGTTAGGAGGAGGCTAAGAGATGGTTAAAGAATCTGATCCTAAAGGCTTGGGAGCTCTATCTCTCACCCTTACTCTCTTCCTTTCTCTCTCTCTCTCTCTCTCTCTCTCTCTCTCTCTCTCTCCCTCACTTGGATTTTGAGAATGGTAAGTGTGTGTGAAATGTGAAGAGGAGAGGGCTATTTATAGCCTTCCCCAATGGCAATGTGGTTATTGTTGGGTTTGAGGGGAGAAAATGCTGACATGGCATCTTGGGATTGGTTGAGGGGAGAGGAATGCCACATGGCATGCTCTTATTAGCTCTTGATGGTTGGTGAGGCTGGTAAAGATGGTAAATAAATTCAGTTGGGGGGTAAATTCATTTGAAAGTTGACTTTAGGACGAGACACAACTGTCCACTTTTGGAGCGGTAGTCCGACTACCGCCTGGGCCTAGTTTGGCCTGAGATTTAGTCGGTGGGCCTCGCTTGTTGCTCAAGTTCATCCGGGAGTCTCCTTTTGGGCTTTTGGGTTTGGATCTAGTTCGGATTAGGGTTTGGTTCGAGATTCGGATCAGGGTTTGGATCAATGTTTGGATCAAGGTTCAATTCGGGTCAGGGTTTGGTTCAAATTTGATTATGGTACTCAGAATGTCTTAGCTTTCTCAAGATATTAGCATAGGTGGGGTGTCTACAGATGCCCCTCTTTGGTTGAGGTTGCGAGCAATCAAGTGCCAAAGCGAGTGGACACCCCATCCTTCTGGTTAAAAAAGGTAGTGGTTTGAATTTGTTGCCTACCATTGTATCATTATCAGTCGATTATCTGGAAAAGAGATTACTTGCACATGTCATGAGGATTTGAGAAAAACATTGTGATTGTCCCTGTGCGTGGATGCGGCATTACAGGTCACCAATCACAACCCTTTCACGTCAGATTGTTAATAGTATTGGAGGGTAAGTCTAAGAAGTAAGGCCTCTGCGTATGGATGCGGCTTTACAAGGATTCCCATACTATTTGATCTGTCGTTCCTTTGCTACATAATTACCCTATGAGTATTCATTCCATTTGATCGTCAAAGTGGTTAGCTGCCCTGTGCGTGGATGCAGCCTTATGGGGAACTCATTACGCCGACTTGTACTCGATCAAATTTTACGAATATCTCAGATTAGGCATGTGCGAATAATCTTTTACCATGCAGTCTATTGATTTTGATACTTTGGTTACAATGGATTGTTGCAACTTTGAATTTGATTATTCTTTCCAGAGATAGATTCGATTACTTTTACTCACATTCGTACGACTGTCCAGATATAGAGATCGGGCCAATCATACTTATATCTTGTACGAAATCGATCATTCTCTGGAAAAACTGGAAGAGATCGAATCTTATTTCGCTGTTTGCGCTGACTATAACTGGAGAATATAGAAGACTCCTCAGTGTAATGCGTGCCGCGTGCGGTTTTTTTTGAAAACTATCCTCTTTGGACTAAACTCTTGGGGGATTTTATTTGAAAATATTTTTTAAATTTTTGAAAAAATATCTGTTCGATCTCGCAAGTGGGCGTTGTCGTTCGGTTTTTATTCGCGTAAATTAAGAAAACAGTCGCGTTGCCTCCACTGATGACTTGGCAGGGCTAACGGTTTTCATTTGAAAATATTTTTGAGATTTTGAAATATCAGTCCGATCTCGCGGGAGGGCGTCGTCATTTAGTTTTTATTTACGCAAGTAAACAGTCATGTCGCCTCCACTGATGAGCTGGCAAGGCTAACGGTTTTTATTTGAAATATTTTTAGGGTTTTGTAATATCCGTCCGATCTCGTGAGAGGGTGTCATCGTCTGATTTTTATTATACAGTCTAGATTGAATAGCCAGATGGCCTCCATTAACGAATAAATGGGACATTATTCATGGTTTCTAGACAATGGGCTTGGACTTTGGGATTCTTGAGATGGGCCTTTGAATGGTCTTTTAAATAATGGGCCTTGTGGGCTTTGAAATGGGCTTTTGGACAATGGGCCTTGTGGGCTCTGAAATGGGCTATTGGATTTGTGGCCCTTATAGGCTTTGAAATGTGGGCCTTATGAGCTTTGAAATGTGGGCCTTTGAGGCTTTGAAATGTGGGCCTCTGGGGCTTTGAATTTGTGGGCCTCTGGGGTTTCAACTTCGTCGGAAGGATACAGATGATTACGTACTTGGTGATGATTAGTTTAGTTATATCATATGATCATGTATCATCAGTTGTACAAATCTTCCATATATATGGAACTTCAGTTGCTCGAGGTCGCCTTTCTAATTGCCTTTTAAGCCTTTCTGTTGATTTGTCATTCCTGTTAACCTCACATGACCATCTCATATATGAGTTTTCGATATTTCGCCCTTCCTGCGAGGATACGGTCCGTCGTCTAGCGGTGGGGCGAGGATATGGTGAGAGCATGATCGCATCGTGCTGCTTGGAGAGAGACGAGGTCTTCTACCTGCGCATGGAGGTAGAGAGACTTAGGCAGAGGTTGTCGATATATGAGGGATAGGATAGAGGCCTACTCCTTGACCTCGCTAGCTACTTGTCCTATATATGTACGAATGCTTTTGTTTTTTGTTTTTTTTATTTTGTAAAGAAAGGAAAACGATGTACAGGAAGACTTTTTTGAAAGGAATGAAATTTTTTGTTTGTGCCAAATTTGTTAGTGTTTACTTGTGTTTTTATTTATGCTTTGGATGATTAAGATCAGGCTGTTGGGCTCAGTCCACGTTGTATTCAATAGTCTAGGTTGTATACTAGAGATCTTAGTTCCCTGAGAGTGCGCGTTCGAGATTGTGCCCTTTAGATTTGGGCAGAGTCTAGCTGACCCTTTCTTTGCTTCACTTGCTGCCTCAGCTTCTTCTGTACTTGCACACACACGCACACACACACACATACACACACACACACACACACACACACACACACACACACATATATATATATATATATATATTTGTCATTTTTGCCCATAGCACCTTTTCAGGTTTTCACTACGACTGGCTTTTCCTGTCATTTTTGCCTGTAGCATCCTTTCAAATTTTCACTATGTCCCGAGTTTTTATTCCTGCCTGCCCCTTGGCAACTTATGTTTTTTTTACCCTTGGTGCCTTTTTGGGTTTTCACTAAGTCTGCTACATGCCCATTGTTTTTACTCGAGTCGCCCTTTCAGGTTTTCAACTCGCCCTTTTTACTTAGCCATTTTTTTTGAAGTGTCGGGAGAGACCAAGAGGTTGACGAGAGAGGCGGAGAGGTTTCCTTCATAGCCGGTCGACTGGTTACCCTCTTGTTTTTGTCCTTGATTACAATTGCAAGTTGTTTTATATTTTGATTGGATTATTTGGGAGGATAGGATGATCTCCTTTTTAAGGTTTCCGTATTTTCCTTCTTTTTTCTTTTGATTAGCTCAGGAAGATCTTCTCCTCTCAGACCGGTGAGCCGGAGGGCTCCTCCTAGGAGTACTTCCCGAATGATCAGCGGTTCATCCCACGAGGGTTTGAACTTTCCTTTAGGATCTAGTAGGTGCGGCGGTAAGATGCGCTTCATGACCATGTCGCCGACTTTGAAGCTCCTCTTTCGGACCCTCTTGTTGTAAGCCATTGCGATTCTTCTTTGGTAACATTGCGAGTGAGTTAGCACACACATGTGCTTTTCATCTACCAGATGCAGTTGATCGTATCTTGCTTGTTGTCACTTTCCTTCCTTGACTTTGCTTTCCAGCCATACTTGAAGTGATGGGATCTCGATTTCGACCAGCAGTACTACTTCCATTCCGTACGCAAGTTCGTATAGAGTTGCACCTGTAGCAGACCGTACAAACGTCCGATAAGCCCAGAGTGCGTATGGGAGCATCTTCGACCAGTCATGATATGTCTTGACCATTTTCTCCAATATGCTGATAATAGTCTTGTTTGCAGCTTCGACCCCACCATTCATTTGAGGATGGTAGGGGCTTGACCGATGACGTTGGATCTTGAGCTTGTCGAGAAAATCGCCCATCCTTTTATTGACGAACGGAGTTTTGTTGTCTGTGATAATGGCCTGAGGAATCCCGTACTGGCTGATGATATTGTTCTTCATGAACTTGATCACATGAGATGCTGCGATGGTAGTGTAGGATGTTGCCTCTATCCATTTGGTGAAGTAGTCTACTGCCACTAGGATGTATTCATGCTTGTTTGAAGCTTTGAGGTTGACCTTGCCGATGATATCAAGCCCCCATATAGAGAAGGGCCATGGTGTCATTAGGTTGTATAGCTCAGAAGCAAGCGCGTGAATCTGTTCGCTTGCTCCTAACATTTGAAGCATTTCCTTATGTGTTTGCAACAATCTGTCTCCATCGTTAGCCAATAATAACCGAGCCGTAGGATCTTCTTTGCCATCATATGTCCATTCATGTGTGGGCCGCATAGTCCTTCGTGGATTTCTGACATGATTTCAACTACTTCTGTTTCATCCACGCAGCGATGAAAGACTTGATTGAAGTATCGTTTGTAGAAGATGCCCCCTGTAATTGTGAACTGGGCTGCTAGTCGCTAGATAGTGTGCTGATCAGTTGATGCCGCTCCTTCCGAATACTTCTGATGCTCGAGATATTCTTTGATGTCGTTATACAACGCCTGATCATTCGAGGAAGTTTTGGCTTCGTCGATTTGCAGGCAGAACGCGGGTTCCTCTTGGAGTTCGACGATGAGTTCCCATTCAACAATTCCTCTCGGGATCTCTAACATTGAAGCGAGGGTGGCCAGAGCGTCTGCGAACTGATTCTTGGCTCGGGTCATATAAGAGAATGTGATCTCTTCAAACTCCTCGGTTAGATTCTCTAGATAGACGTGATAAGGGATCAACTTTTCGTCCTTGGTCTTCCAGTCGTCATTTGTTTGATTGATGATGAGCTGTGAGTCTCTGAAACCCGTAACTTTTTCACGTTGAGGATGATGGCTTCTCTTAGATCGGCGATGCATGCTTCATATTCGGCCATGTTGTTGGTGCAGTGGAATGCCAATTGTCCAGAGATGGGAATTGGGACGTCGTTAGGAAGTAAAGTATTGCACCTACTCCACTCCCTTTTGAGTTTGCGGCTCCATCGAAGAAGAGTATCCACTCTCCTGCCTTTCTTTCTTCTTCTCCCTTGATAAGGAGGATGTCTTCGTCAGGGAAGAAGGTCTTTAGTGGTTGATATTAGGCAAAGAGTGTGCTGCTAAATGGTCGGCCAGTGCTTGCCCCTTAATTGCTTTCTGAGTGACATAGGTGATGTCAAACTTGAAAAACAGCAGTTGCCATTTTGTAATCCTACCCGTTAGTGCTGGTTTCTTGAACAAGTACTTTAACGGGTCCATACGAGCGAACAGAAGGATTGGGTGGGCGATCATGTACTGTTGTAGCCGTTGTGTCATCCCGACCAGAGTATTTGGCTTTATAACTTGTGAATCGTCAGATTAGATATTAGATCACTTGCTCTTTTCTTCCTATATCGTCATGTTGGCCAAGGATGCATCTGATTGCTTCCACTGTGATAGAAATGTATAGCTGAAGTGGCCTACCTGGTATAGGTGGCATGAGCACTTGAGGGTTTAGCAAATACTTTTTGATTTTGTTGAAAGCCGTTTGATAGTCTTCATTTCATTCCTTAGGCGAGTTCTTCCTTAGATCGTGCGAGATTTGACCATCATGTCGTCTACATATACTTTCATTTCCTTGTTTATCATGTCATGGAACAAGACAGTCATAGCTCGATGATATGTAGCTCCCGCGTTCTTCAGCCTGAAGGGCATAACCTGATAGCAGAAAGTTCCCCATGGTGTAATGAAAGAAATCTTCTCACGATCTTCAACAGCCATCTTGATCTGATTGTAGCCGGATAAGCCGTCCATGAATGAATCTTGTGTCCAACAGTATTATCTACCAGTGTATCGATATGAGGCAGAAGGAAATCGTCTTTAGGACTTGCTTTGTTGAGGTCCTTAAAGTCGATGCACATCCTGACTTTGTCGTCCTTTTTTAGAACTGGTACGATATTTGTGACCTATTCTGGGTAGTTGAAGACTACCAGGAACCCCGCATTGTATTACTTGATGACTTCATCACAAACCTTTAGTGCCCATTCTGGCTTCATTCTCCAGACTTCTGCTTGACAGGCTTCATGTCTGGATTTATTGGCAAGTGGTGTACCACCAATTCTTCATCGAGTCCTGACATGTCTTCGTAAGAGAAAGAAAAGTTGGATAACCTTGACTTCAAGAATTCCATCATTCTCTGCTTGTATTCCGGAGACAGTGATCTACCGATGCGCACTTCCTTAAGGAGTTCTGATGATCCTAAGTTCATAACTTCGAAATCGTCTGCCATAACATTAGCCTTTGTTTCGAACCTTCTAAGGGAATCCTTAACTTCAAGAGTTGTATCATCATTTCCCTCATTCTGGGCTTCAACTAAACCCATGAGCTTAAAATCTAACTCCAGATCGAAATCATACAAGTCGACCTCAAACTCTGGTGCTGTGATGGTATGTTTGGCACATTGAAGTTTTCTGATGTTTTTGGTCTTGGAAGATTTTCTGATGTTTTGTGATTTTGAGAAAGATTTGATGTTTTTGTGATTTTTGAAATATCTGTTGCTTTTGTGTTTTGAAGGTTTTCTGATTTTTTTGTTTTGCCAAGGGATTCTGAGTAGGACGGTGTTGCAAACCATGATTGATCCTGTCTTGGTTCGGGGTGCTAACGGCTATTTACATTGCCTTTTAAAAAAAATAAAAATCGGCATCCATGGATGGCCTACCGGCTGATTCGATCGTTAAGGGGATAACTGTCCAGATCGGTTCTTTCCCCCTTTCGATCCTGTTGCCCTGCTTTGTTTGTACCTATGGGTCATCCGTCCCGATGACCATGATGTCCACTGGACCGGGTTCAAAGTCTGTGTCTAACCCGATCTCTTCGTTTAGAAGTTGGAGCTCTTCGGGCTCCTCTAGTCCACACTGTGGTGGGATCCGAATGTCCGTCCAGTAAGGGAAGGCCACTTCCCTTTTTCGATCTAATGGAGGGGTTTCTTATGCCCCTTACATTATTGAGCTGTTGGTGGGGATGGGTGCCTCCCCGCTCTTGTCTGTGTTCGTTGTAACGGGCACTTCTAGCCCTGGGTCCTCCATGGGTGGCCCTGCTTTCGTGCCCCTAGCTTCGTTTGATGGGTCTGGGGGTTTTACCCCTGGCATTGGATGTGCTTCCGAAGCCTTGAGGACTTTATCCCACCGTATTGGCGGCCAAATGGACTCCTAGCTAGGGTGCTCTATTAGTTTGAGTCGCTGGATGTGATCCTCGAGGGAGGTCACTATGTCACCACAAATTGTTCCGGATTTTACAAACTCAATGGGTATACATTTGAATGGTTGCCTCTTTCTAGGCCTTGCGGCTAGATCCTTCGGTGTCAATTAATATCCCAGTCCCTATCTTTGCTCATTAGCACGAGCTTGCTTTACTACCATACCTTTCTAGTGGAATTCGGTACGGTAGTTCAGAATTAATCGTTCAGCTGGAGGGATAACATATTCGGCTGCGAGTGGGTAGGGATTGACGATGGAGTTCACAATTTCGAACTCGAAACTATGGTACGGTATGTCAACCTCCATGTGCTGCGTCTATCACTGGGATGTCAGGTTCTAAGATGTTGACCGCTACAGGTAAAACGATTTCGATTTGGCCAATACCGAGATGATTCGATTTCTCGAAGGGAATTTAACCCTTTAATGGAGGGTGGACGGGATGGCTCTAACAGCATGGAGCCATGGTCACCCCAATAGAAGATTAAATGAGGTAGGGATGTCGATGACTTAAAATGTGATAAGAGTCATGTCTAGTCTGATTTGTATCTTGATGTCGATCTCTGCCTCCACTTGCCTTTGAGAGTTGTCGAAAACTCTGACGCTCATGGTACTTGGCCGGAAAGATGATGGTTCGATCCCTAAACGTTCGGCAGTCCTTAGAGGGCAAACGTTTAAGCTAAATCCCGTGTTTGCAACCTTCAGGTGATAGCTCATCATCAGAGAATGTAATGGCTTATGGTGCGAGAAGTTGTTCAATCATGCTTGCTACCATTTCAGGTGGTACTTCAGGGGAGATGTGTGTATCGTTCACAGTTTTCGCAAAGATTTCTCGATGCGATCTCGATGTGCATAGGAGTTCCCAGATGAAAATTTGTGAGGGAATGGAGTTGAGTTGAGCTGCTACATCGTAGGTAGTGTCTGCTTTGTGGGCCATTCTTGATAAAGTTCTCTGAGTTTCTTTTGGGTTCTGATTATCTCTCCTAAAATACCTACCGTTGTTGCCCACTTCGGCGCACTCAGGGTAGTGCCATGGGACTGCCTTGGTGTTGTAGGAGGGAACCATCCTCCCTTCCAGGTATATCATCGGTTCTTGAGGCTTCGAAGTTGTTATCGGTCTTATTTGTAACGGACTCAAAGACTTCCCTTGAAGTACGACTACGCCCTCGCGGGATTTTTCGATAGGGTTCTCCTCCTCCTTTTGGTGTATATTTTGTGAAGGGGGACCCTTTGTGCGTGGGCCAGCTGGTGAGGTAAGAGGAAGCTTAGAGATTGGACCAGGGGTGCTCCTTGTAAGGTTAATGGGGCCAGATTGGGGAGGCCCACTGGTAGAATGAGAGGAGGTTCAGAGTTTGACTTGTTTAGATATGCGGGAGATAATGCTGGAAATGCCCCTTGGAGAATAAGAGGCTGAGAGTTTGACCCATTTAGATATGCTGGAAATGCCCCTTGGAGAACGAGAGGCTGAGAGTTTGACCTGTTTGGATATGCGTGAGATGATGCTGGAAATGCCCCTTGGAGAATGAGAGGCTGGGAGTTTGACCTGTTAAATGTTGTTGGTGCCCCTTGTAGGATGAGAGGCTGTCGGTGTTGCTTCTAGGAATACCTGTGGACCAGGTGAAGGCGCCTGTCGGTATCCTCATGTCTAATTTACTGTATCGGACATGATTGCCTGTATGGAGTGGTGTGGGGAGGAGTATACGGGATGCTCTCCCTCAATGTTGTTGACAGTGGAGGTACCAGATGTGCTGGGTCCTGCTTGATGCGAGAACAGGGGATTATGGAGGATGTTGGCCTGAGCTGTATTGTTAGCCTGCGGGGTGATCGCAATCTTCTGGCTGTCAATCAAATCCTGGACCGCGTGTTTTAAGGCAAAACAACGGTCGGTTAGAAGGCCAGGATACTGATGATATGCGCAATATTGGTTTTCATTATAGCTTGTGGGTAGGGAATTTGGAGGAAGTCAGGGTTGGAGTGGCGTCAAAAGTTACTTTTACACCAACATTGTCATGATCTGACTGTATGTTTGTACCAGAGGGGTGAACTTCCTACCTAACATTGCTTGCTTGTATGAGTTTTGTGCATTTCCCTAGGCTGTTGCTGTTGTTGTTGAGGGGGTTGTGCCTGGTATCCCTGTTGGGTTTGCTGTAGTTGGTACTGTCTATTTTGTTGTGGCTCCAGTTATGGAACTTACTGGTTGCCTTCAGTGTTGGCGACGATGTTGTTAACTTATGTAGTACATTGCGCAGGAGCAGTGCCATTTCCATTCCCATATCAGGTGGGCTTTCCCTCAACTTTGTTTCTTTTGATTGAGGAGGCCTGATGCGGCCATGGAGAGATGGTCCCGGCTTCTACTTATTCCCCAGCTCGGATGAGTTGGGAGAAGTTCACATATAGATAGGAAATCAAATATCTGGAGATGTTCGGATTTTCCGTATGGACAATCATGGATATTTGTTCCTCGTCGTCGATAGGGTTTCTCATTCGGGCTATCATGGCCCTCCATCATCCCATGTATGCTGATAATGACTCATCGCTCTTTTGCCTCAAGGCGGCCAGATCTGCTCTTCTCGGAGCCATGTTCAGATTATAGAAAAATCTATCAATGAATACCTGGGAGAATCTTTCCCAGGTCCTAATCTTATGGCTTTCCAATGATGTATATCAGTCCAAGGCATTGCCCTTAAGGGATTTTTGAAAAAGCCGTATCAAGGCTCTATTATTCCCTACTATCGCATTGAGTTCCCCACAAAAGGCTTTTAGATGTGCTGTGGGGCACCCGCTACCATCATACCTTTTGAAATTCAGTACCTTAAAGTTTGGAGGTACCCGAGCATCTAGAAAGGGACACAAATCTCTGAATTTAGTGGATGGGTGATCCACTCCTTGCTACATCTGCAGTTGATTTTGTACCATTTGTAGCTGTTTCCTCAGCTTCTCAATTTCTGATTTGTTAGGCTATGGGTATCTTGCCCCTTGTTGTAAGGCTTGGGCTACCTCCTCCTCATAAGGATCGTTTTCTTCGACCCTTTAGTTACTAAGAATGGGGGGTTGTTGGAAAGAAGATGGACTCCCAGTTGCGAGAGGTTGTTGGAATTGAACTCCACTCCCTTTCGGGGGAGGGTGTGTTGTACGAAAATGGCTCCTGCTTGGGGTATCTGCCAAATTCGGAATGTTACTCCCATTAGGGGGAGTGAATTGGACTCGAAACTAGCCCCCTTCGTGGGCATCCGCCAGTTCTTGTTTGTGTGTGTGGGAGGGTTGCTCCCATTTGTTGGTTGCTGATGATCTTGTGCTGATTCTGCAGGTAGAGGGAGAACAGGATTTACTAGAGGAATGAGGGAGAAAGCAAAAGAAGTTTGTGGGATTGAGCTGTTTTACACACTAGGCTGTGTTGCCTGCATGCTTGGTACAACGCCTAATCCTAGGCGAAGTAGTAGCTCTTGCAATGCCTTGAAGTTTTGAGACATTTCATTCAAAGATGTGGTAACTAGCAAATCTGTTGGAGCTGTTGGTGCCAATGCAGGTGTCAGTGCTAGTACTGATGTTTCAGGAACTGGCTGAGCTGGTGGCTCTTCTTCATGAGTGGCTTGAGTTGCCATAGCTGTGCGAGATTGAATAGTTATAGCTCGGATTGATGCCTAAACCAATGTAAGCTAAAGATTGATGCTTTTGTTTGTTTTTCTTACGACTGTTAGGTATTTTTTTTTAAAAAAAATAATTTATTATATGAATGTAATGATGAATGTCCCTTGAAATTAGAATACCACACACTTTCGAGTCAGGTCTCAGCTAGTGCGCTCTAACAGTTCACTAGTGGAGTCACCATCCTGTGAACACTGGAAATTGGCGTCTATGCTCATCTGGCGAATCCTCCAGATGTTGGTGGATGTTTTGTTTGTAGGTAGGGTGGAGGTGTTTGATGTTGGTTTGGAGTCACCACTAGCCACTTAATCTTAAAATCCCGCAGTCGGCTAGAACCCGCGAAATATTTCAAGGTTGGAGAAATCCAAAGACTCTCCTACCTTAGATTGACTCCTGGTCTGCGATTCGGGGTTCCAAGGGACCTCGGTTACAAAGAGAAAAGGTGTTAGACACCCTCTTTGCCCGTACAAATGTATGGTCTCTACTTAGTGTGATAAGACAATCTCAAGGGTTGGATGATGGAGTCGAGATGGGACTAGGCACATGTGGATTTCTGATGCGGCAAGATTCGAGATTTCGGCAAGCCACAGAGCATACGTCTAACAGCGTGTCTAGAGAGTGGATGTGATGATGCTTATGCAAAAACATAAAGCAAAGTGGACTAGATCGCTGAAAATTTCTGATGTGACAGGATCCGATGTACGACAAGTCACAGAGCATACGTTTACTAAAAATCTAGAGAAGCAGGGGGGTTGAGAAGGGAGTAGATGTCATGATGAATGCTTGAATAAAGTAAACGAATCTTTAGCTTGAACTTGGATAGGCTAAAATATAGGTTGCATCATAATCAATCCGGGCTAAACTTGGGTTTGAGAAGGTTAAGAGGAGGTTAAGAGATGACTAAAGAATCTGATCCTGGAGGCTTGAGAGCTCTCTCTCTCTCTCTGTCTCTCTTTGTCTCTCTCTCTCTCTCTCTCTCTCTCTCTCTCTCTCTCTCTCTCTCTCTCTCTCTCTCTCTCTCTCTCCCTCACTTGGATTTTGAGAATGGTAAGTGTTTGTGAAATGTGAAGAGGAGAGGCCTATTTATAGCCTTCTCCAATGACAATGTGGTTATTGTTGTGTTTGAGGGGGGCAAATGCTGATATGGCAGCTTGAGATTGGTTGAGGGGAGAGGAATGCCACATGACATGCTCTTATTGGCTCTTGGTGGTTGGTGAGGTTAGTAAATATGGTAAATAAATTCGGTTGAGGGGTAAAATCATTTGAAAGTTGACTTTGGGACGAGAGATAGCTGTTGCTCGGAGACACAGCCATCCACTTCTAGAGCGGTAGTCCGACTATTAGTCGGTGGGTCTCGCTTGTTGCTCGGGTTCATCCGGGAGTCTCCTTTTGGGCTTTTGGACTTGGATCTGGTTCGGATTAGGGCTTGGT
Organism: Magnolia sinica; assembly: GCF_029962835.1. Lineage (NCBI taxonomy): Eukaryota > Viridiplantae > Streptophyta > Magnoliopsida > Magnoliales > Magnoliaceae > Magnolia > Magnolia sinica. The sequence continues at coordinate 4,419,095 of NC_080584.1, read as the reverse complement.
TCAGGATTCGAATCAGGGTTTGGATCAAGGTTCAATTCGGGTCAAGGTTTGGTTCGGATTTAACCATGGTACTCGAATTATCTTAGCTTTCTTAAGATATTAGACTGGGTGGGGTGTCTACTATAGCTCACTTTAGTTTTTTTTATCCTCCTCATTTTTGGACTGTTATACTAAAATGGGTTAGTAAAATGGATGAACAAAGAAGATTTCTGTAAATGTTATACTAAAATGAGTTAGTAAAATGGATGAACAAAGGAGATTTATGTGAAAGTTGCCTAAGTTTTCTGTTGATGGTAAGCAAAGACCCTGGATTCTCGATGGGACGGATCATTGACAAAAAAAAAAAGAACAAACATTTAATAACAAGTGTAAGAATGTTCCGAAGTTTCGATTCTGACCCGTGGAAACTTTGATACCCTGGTAGAATGTGGTGGTTGATACAGAGTCTATAAAAGTTTGTACACTTGGTTATTTATGATTCAATCTAAACCACCTAAATTGTGTTCCCCAATTTAGATGAATCATATGGAGGAAAATTGCACTGATTTAATTTATTAATTAGCCTATTTGCAAACATTTACTGAGTGTTAGAGTATAAAAGTAATCAACGTTCCAAATTCAATCAAGAAGTGACAATCGATTGAAGGTTAAAATAACTGAATCAATCTGAAATTGAGAAAAAAAAAAAAAAAAAACTATTAACTTAATTTAAGAGGTTTGATGTTATGTAATTACGACACTTTACAGTCTGTGTGCACCTGCGTATCAACCTTCACACTCTGCAAGAGTATCATTGTTACGGTGAGCAATCAAGCCCCATATCTTTGACACTTCAAGAACCATTCCATCCCATACCATAACCAACCATCAACCATCAAAGTTAGGGCTGTCAATGGGCCGGGATAGGGCCTAACCCATTGAGCCTAAGACCAAATACAGCCTGGATTTGTGATGGACTGAAATAGTTCAGCCCGAGTCTGGCCCTAGACATCTACACAAAGTCCGAGTCCTAAATATCTATGTGAATAAATGATATTTTGGCATGCCTAGCGTGTGAAAGCGAGGGAGAGAATGAAAGAAAAGAGAGAAAAGTAGGTTTAGAAAAGAACTATCGGGCTGGGCCGAGTTTATGGGCTTTTGGGGAAGGTAAGCTTGAGTCTAGCCAGATTGACAATCGGGCTCTTGATTAAGCCCGAGGCCGACCATTGGGCCTGATCCACCGCCCCCAAACCCCAGCCCATTACGGGCCAAGGCCAAAGGTATGTCGGGACTACCCGGCCATTTACCATCCTAATCAAAGTCACGTCGAGAAAAGTCACCGTTAGAATCCTAGCCCACCCAAACTCCAGGAATGTCAGAAATTTTGTGGGTCTCACCATGAGGTATGTGTTAGATCCACACCGTCCATCCATTTTTTTCAGATTATTTTAGTGCATGAGCATGAAAACAAGGGAGACAAAAATCTCAAGTGGATCTCAACAAAGTGAACAGTGGAAATTGGACGCATGACATTGAAAGCTCCTTGGGGCCAAATAAGGCTCGGATCAAGCCGATATTTATTTTTACCTTCATCTTGGTCTACGTGACCTTATGAACAGGTTAGATAGAAAATAAACGTCATGGTGGGCCCTGAAATGGTTTCAACGATATTCATTCAATCCCCATTTCTTTCTGTGATGGGTCCACTTAAACTTTGCACCTATCATTTTTTTTTTTTTTTTGATGCCTAAAATATATGGACGGGGTGGATTTCCACCGTCCAGAACCTATGGACGGTGAGGATCTGACACATACGTCATGGTGAGACCCACGCAAGTTCCACACGCAAATTGGTGAGAGAGAGAGAGAGAGAGAGAGCTCACCTGCACACCGGTTCGCACTGCCAACCTTGATGTTAGCCATGAGATCTGATATACAGTCGGGATGAATGTTCTACAACCCCGATCATGATGTATTTATCCTATCCACGCCTTTCATTCGTTTTCCAAACTATTTTAAGGCATGAGCCCCGAAAATGAGTAAGATATAAATCTCATATAGACCACACCACTAGAAAGAGTGGTGATTGAACACTCACCATTAAAATCTTCTTATGAGCCACAAAAGTTTTGGATTAAGTTATATTTTACTTTTCTCTTCATATAGGTGTGAGTGACTTAATCAACATGTTGGGTGACAAATAAACATTACAGTAAGCCTTAGGAAAATTTTAATGGTGGGCATTCAATTGCCAATTGCCACTATTTTCTTATGGTGTGGTCCACTCAAGATTTGGATCTCCCTCATTTTAGGGCCAATAATCTATAATGACATGAAAAATTAGATGGACGGCTTTGATAAAAGACATATATATCATGCAAGGCCAACAGAGCACTCTTGGTCACCACGAATTCTCTAGATACAATTAGAGGTGGGCAAGTTGGACCCGATCCGGCGGATTTGACCCGATCCGACCCGACTCGGTACCGTTCCGAACAGAATTGACGGCCTAGATCGGCCCTGATCGAATCTGTCCATCGAGATCCGGTCGTTTTTCGGGTCGGATTCGGATAGGGGTGTATTCGAACAGAACCGATCCGAAACCCGGACCGAAAGGGTCCGAACCAACCCGACCCGACCTGACCCGGGATATAAATATCCCTCGTTTTTGCAAAATTCTTTCTCCACGCATCTTTGGCTTTTTGTTTGGCGCCAAAAAATCCTGCCTAATGTACACCTGAGCCCCAACTCTATTTCTCTATCTCTCTTTATATCTGTCTCTCCCTTTTTGTTGAAGAAGAAGGTAAGAAGAAGGTTAGCTAGATGTCTTGCGGTGGGTTTTGGAGCTTTTATGGGATTTCTCTGGTGGAGAGAAATATACAGGGAGAGTCGTTGGGTTTTGGAGCTCGATTTCTATGCCGGAGAGGGAAAGAGAGAGAGAGAGAGAGAGAGAGAGAGAGAGAGAGAGAGAGAGAGAGAGAGAGAGTAGTAGCAGGCATGGTTGGCGTACAACTATTTACCTGCTGGTTGACGGAAGCATATTGGCTGGTGTACGAAGTGGATTTGCGGGTATAACGTTAACAAGCTCTGTGGGTCTGATTACAAGGTATGTGTTATATCCAAACCGTCTATCTATTTGGCAATATCATATTAACGCTTGAGAACAAAATTAAGACATATCTAACTATTAAGTGGACTACACTACGGAAAGTAGTGGGGGATTGAACGTCTACCATTAAGACCCTTCTTGGGTTCACAGAAGTTTTGGATCAATATGAAATTTGTTTTTCCTCTTCACTGAGGTCTTTGTGACCTTACGAACAGATTGGATGAAAATAAATGCTATGGTGGGCCATACAAATTGTTCAACGGTGAAAATCATTATCTCCGCTTCTATTTATGGTGTGGTCCAGATGATCTTCGGATATGATTCATTTTTTGGATAGTGCTCTAAAATGAACACTAAAAATAGATGAATGGTATAGATTTACTAAATACATCACTGTGGGCCATGTAGCTTTGATCTCCTTTGAACCGTTCATACAACTCGGAGCTCGAGGAGCGTTAGGGCTCGTCTTCGCACGACACGTACAGAGCACCTGTACAGCTGGTAGGAGCTATAGCCTATACGGATTGGCTACTCCCCCTGACACCAACCATTGGTTGATGGTCGGTGCTTTGTGGGGCCCACCATGATGTATGTGTATCATCCATGCCGTCCATCTATTTTTATATATCATTTTATGATATGATAAAAAAAAATGAATTATATCTCAATCTCAAGTGGACCACATTACAGGAAACAGTGTTGAATGAATTTTGACCGTTAAAAACGTTTTGGGGGCCATAAAAGTTTTGGATCAAGCTGATATTTATTTTTTCCCTTCATCTCGGTCTTTATGACCAAATCAACAGATTGGATGTCAAATAAACAGTACAGTGGGCCTTAGGAGGATTTTAATTGTGAATATCCATTCATTATTTTTGTCCTGTGGTATGGCCCACTTAAGATTTATATCCCTATCATTTTTTGTACCAAGCCCTAAAATGATCTGTAAAAATTGATGAACGGCATGGATGAAACACGTACATCATGGTGGGGCCCACAGATCACTAACTGGAGTAGCTAATCGGTTCGCACTCGTACATAGAGCAGCTGTATAGCTGGTAGCCTGGTAGGAGCTATAGCTTATAAGACAGCAAGAGCTATAGCCTATATACAAGTACTCGTAGAATTAAAAGTAGATTTCGTACTGAGTTAGCTGAGTAAACTATGTGGGCCCATCTTGAATTTTTTTGGTTTATCCAAACCGTCCATCAGTTTTTTCAGATGATTTTGGGGATTAATGTTAAATTTTAAATATATCTAATAATCAAGTAGATCACACCATAAGAAACAGTGGGAATAATGATTTTTACACCGTTGAAAAGAATGAAGATTTGACCCTTGCCCAATCCGATCCAACTCGGTTGTCCTGACCGAGACGGACTCAGATCGGCTCAGGCCAGGAGGGATTAGGATCTGTTCAGGTCAGATGACCTAGACTCGGCTCCGGATCGGATCAGGTTCGGGTTCGGCCCTCCAGATTTCGATCCTGGTCGAGTAGGACCCAATCCGGTCCGACTCGGTCCGATGCCCAGCTCTAGATACAATCCGCTCTGATCTTTGCAGGAAGTCCCTACGTTTTTTAGCTCTTTTTTTTTTCTTGTTAGCTTGTTGGTGCTCCCACTGTGAGATCACACTTCACTGTTAGCCACCCCTTACGTTTTTTAGCTCGTTTTAGAACTTAACCAAAAGTGAGCAGGATACAATACTCAAGTGGGCTGCACTAAAGGAAAAGAGTAGTTAGGGAAATTGCTAATGTTGAAACCTCGCTTGAGTCGATAGTGATGTTTACATGCCATCCATACCGTTTACAAAGTTCAAAACGTCATTCATACTAGGATGAACTCAGAGCGGAATTCAAAACTTCTCTTACCCCCATGAATATTTCAACTGTGGAAGTTCAATGATCACGTTTTCAACCCACCTGAGTACTGCATCAGCTCATTTTTTTATTAGGTCCTAAAATGTGCTCACAAAACCGATGAGCATGGTGAATTTCCCACAAACATCATGGTAGGCCCTATTGTAGTGTTAATGTGAAATCCACCCTGACCATCACTTGTGTCACCCAATGCTAGACTTAGGGACTTAAAATCAACTCCATTAATGGTTCAGGTGGACCGCATAATTAGAAACAGTATGCTGAAAAAGCTCAGCCTCCAAAATGGTTTGTTTGATGAGGCCCACTTGAATCACGCATGGATCTTCAATCCTATGCTTATGTTGTGGCATCTAATGGTTGGAGTTGATTTCACATACTCATGATTGGGGTCCTGTAAAAATCAAAGGTAAACATCTCTCCCTCAACTTTTCTATTGGTGTAGCTCATCTGAATTACAACTCTACCTTATATTTTGGCTTTAGACCTACAATGAAATTGCACATATGATGGTTGGAGTGGATCTTACATACATGACACGGTGGGCCATATAAAAAAATCAAGGTTGGTTTTCTCTCATGCTGTTAAAGTTCTTCTGATTCTGAGAGAATCTTTGACCCTGTGGCTTACCTTGATAAAAGTATTATATATCCATGTCCTACATCCATTATTTCAGCTCATGATAAGACATGATTGGAAAAATGAAGTAGATACAGATCTCAAGTGGACCACACCACAGAAACAGTGGTGATTAGATCAAGCTAAATTTTGTTCTTTATTCTTTATTTTCCTTCATCAAGGTCTTTGTTACCTTATTAATAAGTTGGGTAGCAAGTAAAAAATTAAGTGGGCTTAGGAAATTTTTAATGGTAAGAGATTAATGTTCTAAAATGAGCTGAAAAAACCATTGGACGGCGTGGATATACAATATATATGTTGCGGCATGGTCAGGGACTAACTGTGCTGCATGAGGAAGGGGCCGCACTTAATCCACCCTTTATTTTTAACATGACCCTGTTTTTTCCTTGCAACGGAGCAGAAGAAGCTTAACTACGAAGCGGAACACCTAACCTTATTTTAATTGGGCCCATCGTGATGTCGTGATGTGCACGTGAGATCTACTCCGACAATCAGATATATGAATCTCATTCTACCTCATCAGCCTGACTCGTTCAGATGTATGAACTCATTCTACCTCATCAGCCTGACTTTTGTTACGATAGGGCACACCAATAGGATGGTTGAGAAAAAAGTCGTTAAATTTTAATCTTTTTAAGACCCACTGTCATCATCTTTAAGTGAAATCCGCTTGAACCATTAGATGTCTCACCAACTATTAGACGTAGAACTCAAAAATCAGGCCCACATGAAGAAAACTCGCACTTCATACGGCCTTCATAGGTTCTATACGGTCGAGCTCATGGGAACTCCCCATGAGGTCGAGCTGTGTGGCCCCACCATGATGTATGTCTAACATCTACCCCATCAGTCAGATGCACCATTCCATAGTGGGTCTAGAGCTTAAAAATCAAGTCAACCAGTGACTTTTGTAGGCCACACCACATCAAAAAATTGAGAGGGGTTACCCTCCATTAAAACATTCATAATCATTTTTTTGGGCCCACCGAGTTATGGTTTATAAATCCAGACCATCCATTATATGTGTCCCACTTGGATGAGGGCTCAAACCAACTTTCAGATGCATTCAAATTTCAGGTGGGCCCCACCAAGTGCTTTTATATGTTTTAGGCATGTCTTCACATGATTTTAGATGATATGGCCGAGTTCCATATACATCTAATTTTTGGGATATCCCATAATTTAAAGGGGACCCATCAAATGCACGGTGTAGATGTTAGATATACATCATGGTGGGGCCCACACAGCTCGACCTCATGGGGAGTTCCCATGAGCTTGACCGTATAGAACCTTTTTCCACACACACACATATATATATATATATATATATATATATATATATATATATATCACTCTCACACATACGTTATGGTGAGACCCACGGAAGTTGCATACGCAAATTGGTTTTAGGAGACGGAAAATTGGTGTCTTTTTTATTTTTATTTTCTATCCGTGACATTCACTCTTTTTTGTATGCGTCATTGTACGAAAATGAGCCATATGAATTGATTATATCCAGAAACGCCTATAAAAGAGAGTTCTAAGTTATCCTTGAATATCATAAATTTATTCTTAGATTTTGAAAATTTTAGATTTTTGTTCTACACCATGGATGCTGGTGCTCGTGCAGTCATTAATCACCTCTTCAAGAAGGAAATGTTCAACGTCTTGGTGCTTGCAATTACAATCTCAGCCATTAGTATCATTGCAGATGTCCACATCAGCCTCCATCGCCACAAACTCCTCTCGATTGCCTATTCTGTGGCGATATTCGCAACCTTCACATATGGAATGACCCTTCTTTTGTTCTCCGTCTTACTGCCGCAGCTGCCCGTATCCGTCGTTGCCGCAAAGAAGCTGGTGCGGATCGCTGTTGGACTTGTTCACCTTTCAATCGGACTTAGAATTGCTATGAATGCCGTTGCTTGATGCCGTTGCTTGATGTTGTTGGCACTGTTACTGTTATTGTTACCATCGTTGTAGTTGTTGTTGTTGTTTTCGTTGTTGCTGCTGCTGCTGCTAGCATCTTTACTTCCTCCGTTTTTCCACGTTCTAAATAAATTGTGTTTTTTTTGGGAGATATCTAAAACCAGATAATATTAGACGGTTCGAGGTACTGGGCTGCAAAAGATCAACGGTTCGGGTTCACGACAGAGAAGTGAAAGCCAAGTTTGATCGTCTTTCTTTATTGATAGGGTGGGACCAAGTTCGGGATGGGCCACGACAGGTGTCCTGTTTATCAATGGACGCCGATTAGGTACTGACGTCACCAAGTTCTGTGGGCCCCACAATGATGTATGTGTTGTATCCACAGCGTTCATACATTTTAGGGTACGATGCAAAGAATGAGGCAGATCCAACGCCGGAGTGGACCCCACCACAGAAAAAGTGGGGAGAGCGACTCCCACCGTTTACACCTTCCGAAGGCCCATCATGATGTTTATGTGAGATCCAACCTGTTAATGTGTTAAAAGAAGGCATGAAAGAAGGGAAAACACAAATATCAGCTTGATCAAAAACTTTTGCGGCCCTTGGAACTTTTTAACGGTGGCCGTCACTCTCCCCGCTGTTTTCTGTGGTGGGGTCCAGTCGAGATTTGGATCTGCCTCATTGTTTGCATCATGCCCTAATATGATCTCTCCAGATGGATGGACGATGTGGATACAAAACATACATCATGGTGGGGCCCAAAGAACTTGGTGACGTCACTTCAGTAGCGAGTCTCACTACCCTACTTGTCAGTAGCTAATCCGCGTCCTTTATCAATCGGGCTTGAAACAACTACGCTCGGCCTGTTTATTCACTGGGCCTGAAATAAAGGCCCAAAAGTAACATGTATTCCTCATAAATGGGCTGGGAATGGAAATCGATGACTCGACTTATCCTTTACATCTGCTTCTTATACTGAGATTTGGATCTGCTTCATTTGATCTAAATGATCTGGAAAAACGTATGGACGGCGTGGATAACCAATACATTCATCAAGGTGGGCCGCACCTAATTCTCTCTCAGCCCACGGACTATATCGCTACATTATGTGGGCCCCACCATGATGTATGTATTGTATCCACACCGTCCATCCATTTGGAGAGATCATTTTAGGGTATTACACAAAGAATGAGGCAGATACAAAGGTCAACTTATAAACAGGTTGGATCTCAAATAAACATAATGATGGCCCTTAGGAAGGTTTCAACGGTGGGCGTCACTGTCCCCACTGTTTTCTGTGGTGGGGTCCACTTGAGCTTTTTATCTACCTAATTCTTTGGATAACTCTCTCCAAATGGATGAATGGTGTGGATACAATACATACATCATGGTGGGGCCCACAGAACGTGGTGACGTCACTTCAGTAGTGAAACTCGCTACTGTCGGGTCCCGCCCACGGGAGACCCGCTGCAACTTAAAAAAAATCAGAAAACTACGGGGATCTCTCTCTCAGGGGCGACACAGTGCTCTCGTATCTCTCTCTGTTGAATCCCCTGATTAGGGATTTGCAATTTTCAATCCCCCACAGTAGTCGGACGCGGATTTGGGGATTCAAAACTGAAATCTCTAATTAGGGATCCGAAATTGAAATTTCTTAATTAAAGATTTGAAATGTTAATCGTTCTTTATCATCATTCCTATTCAGGGAAAATGGAGGATTAATAGAGGTGAGTGTTGATTCCTTTTCTCTTTCTTCCTTAAAAAATAAAAATAAAAAAAATAAAAAACTTATTGGGTGGTTTCATTTATTTGTTTTGACTTTGAATGAATTGGGTTATGTTTTATTTTTGTTTTTCGTGGAGATTTGATAGTGAATTGAATTGGGTTTTTATAGGTTTTTTCACGGATTTTTTTTTTTTTTGGAATTTATTGCTGAGTGATATTGGGTACCCGAGTTTCATATGGAATTTTGTTAATTCCGACTGTGTTTATTATTATTATTTTATATCTTTTTGGATTTTTAGATGATTGGGAGTGTTTTATTTTAGTTTTTCTATGTAATTAATTCATGGAATTGTTGAAATTATACCGGTTCAAATAGAGCTACCGAGTTCAAGTGAATTTAAATTTTTTTTTAAAAATAAAATAAAATAAAAATCTTTTCAAAATGTTGGTGGCAAAAAGATGATAAGCTGTAGCAATTATATCAGTAAGCTTTATAAACAACCTATAGAGATAAAATGGAGAAATTATTGTGTCCAATCATTCTATAGATTGAGGTGTTATACATATGCAGCGATGGATTTTCTAAAAATGGATCCATGAATAGATTCAAATTTGGTTTGGTGGTTTGATTTGTAGAAGTGGGATTCTGGAGATTGAGGTCTTATACATATCTCCAAGTCGATTTTTTCGTTGAAGGGTTGTTTGGATGCCTGTAAATGGGGCTACTTGTAAATGATTTACAGGCTGTGTGTAGTTGTTGATTTATGCCTGTAATTTATTTATTTTTAACCCACACACTCACACCACAGTGGGATTTTGATGTAGAGCGGGTCACAGACACTTTCATATCCAAGATGGATCAGAGAAGGCCCGATAAGAGGTACAAGTCATCAAGACTGTCAAAACCTTAAAACATGCATATCTCGCAAATCAGAATGAGTTCCTCAACGTACCATATATATTTTGGAGTAGGACGAGCTACTTTAGCCAACCAACCAAGCTTGCCCACATTGAATTTGCGAGATTCCATTATATCAAAGGCTTAATTCCATGTTTAGTTTCATTTTTACTATAAATAGTAAGTTTTAGTTTGATTATAATTCTTCATCCGTTGGGCTTTGGGAGTTGTGTCCAATATTGAAAAGTGTTTAGAATAATTAGGAGAATAACGTGGTTAAGCCACATAGGACACTTACTATAAAAGTAAATTTACTATTTATAGTAAGTTACGAATTTTAGAGAGTTTTAGTTATAGTTTGCTTCTGATTTCTCTCCTATTACTTGGTATCCCTATTTAAAGGGTTGTGGGGTTGTTGACTCGTTTATTTCAATGAATCAATTAAATTTCGAATTTATTAGAATTTATTTATATTTTCTTGCTTTCTTTCCCTCATGGATTCGAGAAGTCTCTGTGAGGAGTCCAGAGAAGCTCCATGGATTCGGAGTAGTAATCCTTGAGGAAGACATGATCGACCTCATCACATTCATTCCTGCATCAGATTTCACCACAATGGGTACCCGAACCCATGACCTCATGCTGAAACTCTTGTAAGTCTACCAACCAGGCAACATGAGTAAGGACCCATTTATGCCTATAAATGATTTAAAGCTTTTACACCCTTTTGATTCCTAAGAAAATGTGAGATTTCATTTACAGCTTTTGCTTGCTTTTGAATGCCCAGTTATAGGAAATAACCAATTTCAGGCTATCCATAAACTGACAACCATTTAGAGCTTAAAGCCAAACAGGACAGGCTGTAAATGATTTCCTGATTTACAAGCATCCAAAGTACCCTTTATTTTGCACGAACAGTATACCCAACCGTATACTCAGGTGCTGCTTGCACTTCAACTTTCTCTCACTTGGCTCGCTTTCCCACTCATGTTTCATTGCCATTTATACCTGATAGCATTTTGAAATTGATGCTTCCCACCTCCAAAGGTACTCTAGTGTAATGAAATGGCCTAGTTTTTCTCATTCTTGGTATTGTTTCCTTTTTTATCTTTCTGTTTTAAGACTTGAATGATACTGATATAAACCATCAAGTAAAGAAGAGGGTAATGTTGTTTTGATCCAGGTAGAGAAATACCCTGATTTCAGGTGGTGTAAGGGTAACTCTGCCATGGATACCTCCAGAGCTTTTAAATGGCTGCAGTACTTGCTACTAAAAAGGAAAGTCACCATCCTTCAAATAATACTCTACATGGCACATGAAAAATAAATAGCATGCCCTATCTGTTCTTGCAACTAATATATAGGAAGTTCATCATTTTCTTCAGCCTTTTTTAATTCCGTTAAAAATATGAAAGTAGCAAACACTTAATTTTATTAAGCTTGAACACAGATAGTACACACATCTATGTTTTGTCAAGCAATTCTAAAACAGAAATCGGTCCCATCTTTATGTTAAGATGACCCAAATGATGAAAGGGCTTATAGATGTTTTCTATATCATATTCCATTAAGTCCCAATGGTTGAATTTACCTGGGCTAGCTGGAGTACTGACCCTAATTGCAGGTTGGTGTATTCTCTTTCTGCATTGTCATGTGGGAAATTCTCACGAGGAGAGAAACAGTCAGTGTTTTCAGAACAATTCAGTCCGAAGAGGCAGTGATCAGCAAGGTTAAGATGACCCAAATGATGAAAGGGCTTATAGATGTTTTCTATATCATATTCCATTAAGTCCCAATGGTTGAATTTACCTGGGCTAGTTGGAGTACTGACCCTAATTGCAGGTTGGTGTATTCTCATTCTGCATTGTCATGTGGGAAATTCTCACAGGGAGAGAAACAGTCAGTGTTTTCAGAACAATTCAGGGTCCGAAGAGGCAGTGATTAGCAAGGTCAAGCTATTAGTGATTGAATAGGCTTCTATTTTAAATGTGCTAGCTGATTGTGATCTTTCATCCTTCTTTGGGCTGTAATTTGAGGTCTTTCCTCTTGTATTCTTTTCCTGTCGTTTGTGGGCTTTGATAATAAAACTCACAAGGAGCAATGTTGGTCTCCAGATCCCATGGCGTGGCCATCGTTCCCAGAAATGTTCAGCTGTTTACGTCTGCGGCCACCCAAAGCAAAGCACAAAATCAGGGAACCAAATGATACGTGCAGGCTTTACTGGCTTCTAATGCTGTCTTTTACATGTGATTTATTCATTTTCCAAACGCATGCTATGAAGATGTGTGCCTGTAGTCATAGATTTTCTCCATTTGAAAGGAGGGTTTCCTCCAACATCATGGAATTGATTGTTGTGTATAACTCTCACCAATCAATAGATATACAAACTGGGATTTCAGTATTAATAGTATTGACCTTGCTGGTCGTGGCAGGCCCTGTTTATTTGTCTCTCAGCATTCATTCATTTGGGAGTGTGATCAATCAGTAGGTAAAACTCCATCACTCAACTTGAAACTCAGCCCAGACGAGTTGATGAGAATTCTAGCCAAGTCATTATGAAAACTATGTGAAAAGATAAGATGCTGATTGCAATATCAGTTGGTAGAAATACCAGAAAGTCAGAAGGAAATGGTCTGATTTCCCATTAAGACGACCTACAGTAAACTTAGATCCTTTAAATTCTCGACTGATGTTGGATTTTTTTTATATCATGAATATAATTAAGACTTGTTTGGTTGACACGAAAATGATTTAATCTCATTTTATGTGATATCTAATATATATTTATGATTAATTAAAATAAGATGAATTCATGTCTTAAACATTATAAGTATTCAAAAGTTGTATAGAAAGAGGAATCATGAACAACAATCAGTTACAAATCAGCTCACATGCTGAGATGCTAGCCAGGTAGGACATCACAACCATTCATTAAGCAGACCCCATCATTAAATTCACCTGGGACAAAAATAAAGATGGTCAAATCATCTCCATTAAATCAGGCCGTCGGTTAGGAGGTCTAACTGCCAGTGGACCATACTGATTTTTGTACCCAGTGATTTCTTGGTGGGGCTTACTTGATGCATGGCTCAAATGTCCTGAACACATAAAGAGTGTGGTAAGTTACAAGTGAATTCTCCTCATAAAAACAGAGATACAAACACTGAGGGTGTGTTTGGATTGCCCGTTTAGGTTGTATTGGACTGACACAATTATACAGCTTACATGGTAGACTGAACTTTTTCAAAATGTCTGGGAACTGTTGAAATTGAGGAATTTGGTGGGCCAGTTAGATTGTTCTGAAGCAATATATCAAATAAAACCCATTTGGGTGGACCACACCACAGGGAACAGTGGTCATTGAACGCCCACCATTAAAATCTTCCTAGGGTCCACCATAATGTTTATTTGCTATCTGACCTATTGATAAGGTCATGGAGACATGATTGAAGAGAAAACACAAATAGCAGTTTGATCCAATACTTTTGTGGCCCCAAGAAGCTTTCAATGGTAGGAATTGAATCCCTGTGGTGCATGTGAGATTTGTATCTGCTGCATTTTTGGGACCATGACTTAAAATAAGCTAGCAAAACAAACGGACGGGATGGATATACAACACATACATCAAGGTGGGCCCAGTACAGAACCTGTGGCCCCACAAAAATTTCAACTGTGGGTGTTCAATCCCCACTGTTTCCTGTTGAGTGACCCACTTGGTTTTCGATCCACCTCTTTTTCTTTTTCTTTCTTTTCACGTCCCAGCTCCTGCTGGCAAAAGGGATGGACAGTCTGGATTTCTCACAAACATCACAGTGGGCCCCACCTAGCTTCCCTGAAGTTGGGTGTGGCAGGTAATCCACGTTCCATAAAAGCCTTTCCCATGAACTTTCCACGATGGAAGCTAGGTGGGGACCACCGTGATGTTTGTGAGAAATCTACCCCGTCCATCCGTTTCTCTGGATCATGTTAGAGCAAGGGTCCAAGCATGAGGCAGATCCAAAGCTCAAGTTAACTGCATGACAGGAGAGAGTAAGGAATAATGTCCACCATTAAAACATTGTGGGCCACATAAGTTTTCCATCATGTAATAGTTTTGCATTTTCAGTTCATTCAGTTGGAATGACCTTATTAACGGTATGGATGGCATATAGACGTCACGGTGGACCCAAAAAGGTTTCAACAATAAGCATTTCCCTTTTCTTTCTTTTTTTTTCTTTCTGTTTTTTTTATTTTTTTGTGGGGCCTACCATGATTTAGACATTTCAACATACATTAGCCACTTTTTCATGTCATGGCCTATCACAATTTTAAAAATGGATGGCTTAGATGATTTCTCACAAACATTACGGTGGGCCCATCTGGCAAGGTTTCTGCTGCCCCAACAAAATTTGCACATAGAGAGAAGACACTGAGCAGCGGACGCGGATTAGCGGCTGGCTATTGAAGTTAGGTCACCAAGTTCTGTGGCCCTACTATGATGTATGTGTTATATCCACACCGTCCATAAGTCATTTTGAGCATAAGTCAAAGGATAAGACAAATACAAAGCTCAAGTGGACCCCACCACACAGAACAATAGGGATAGTGATACCAACAGTTGAAACCTTCCTACAGCCACCATGATATTATTATTATTATTATTATTATTATTATTATTATTTGAGATCCAAACTGTTCATAAGTTAATATAGACATAGAGAGACGAAAAACACAAATATCAGCTTGATAGAAAACTTCCGTAGCCTAAGAAGTTTTAATAGTAGGCGTTCAATCCCCACTGTTTTCTAAGGTGGGTCCACTTGAGCTTTGGATTTGTTTCCTGGGCTAATGCCTTAAAATGATCTCTCCAAATGAATGGATGGTGCATATACAACACATACATCATAGTGGCCCACAGAACTTGGTGACGCAACTTCAGTAGCAAATCTCACTACTTCGCTGCCAGTAGATAATCCGCGTCCATGACCAGCTGATTTTACACTTAAAATTTGGACCACCTGCTGTTGTATTTTAAACCATCTACTAATAACCATAGATTGGATGGTTAGGATTCCTTGACGAGTCTTATTTATGGATGGTTTACGGTAGACAGCGACGTGATTTCACAATCACACCAGATGCTCGACACGGAGGGGCCCACAAACTTTTAGAATCAGGCTTTTGATATCATCTATCTTTCCTGCCATTTGCTTTCCATAATAAAAGCATCCTGGACCGTGCATGCGTTGTGACTGTACCTCTGTCTTTTCGGATTAGGTGTTACCACTAACACCTTAGTGGGTGTTACACGAAATCGGATTGCGTACTGAGCTACTCAGTACGCTTTCATCGTCCTGAGTAAACTCAGTTGGGCCTACTGTGAATGTGTGTGGGTTATCCACGCCGTCCATCCGTTTTTCCAGCTGATTTTAGTGGTTGAGCCGAAAATTGAACATGTCCAAAGTTCAAGTGGACCACACCACAGGAAACAGTGGGAATAACGACTTCCACCGTTGAAACCTTGGTAGGGTCCACAGTGATGTTTATTTGTCATCTAACCCGTTCATAAGATGACACAGTCATGGATGAAGGGAAAACAAAAATAACTGATTGATCCAAAACTTCTGTGGCCTCCAAGAAATTTTCAACGGTAAAATTTCAATTCACACTGTTTCCCTTGGTGAGGTCCAGTTGAGATTTGGATATACTTCGTTTTTGGTCTAGAGCCCTTAAATTATCTATTAAAATGTATGGATAGAGTGGATAAAATATTTAAATCACGATGGACCCCACAGAGTTTACTCAGTAGTCTTAGCTTAGTGTGCTGAGTTACTCAGTACGCAATCTGCGTCCGTGTTACACTTACCATGTGGGTAGTTGATTAAAATTTTGTATATCTACACTATTCATCCGTTTTCCCATTTTATTTTAGCAGTCGATCCAAAAATTAATTAGATCTAAATCTCATGTGGACCACACAACTGAAATACTGGGCCTGATGAAACCCTGGTTCTTCAATCCTTCCAATTGTTCCTTCAATTCCTTTATCTCAAGTGGCGGCATTCGATACGGCTGCATTGATATTGGGGTGGTGTCTAGTAATAGATCAATACTAAAGTCTACTTCTCGCCGGGGTGGTAATCCAGATATGTCCTGAAAAACTTCTGGATACTCTTTTTCAATTGGGATTTGTTCCATGCTCAACTCTGGTGACTCATCTTCCTTCAACACTATAATGCGCTTTACGTTACTATCTCTCTGTATTCCTAGAATTTGGAAAGATTCTTTTCCAGGAATAGATAATGTAATAGTCTTGGCATGACAGTCATAGCATAGTTAGTGGAGAACCAATCCATACCTATAATGACGTCATATCCATAACATCAACTAGTATTATAACACTGTATATATTGACTTCACAGGACTTGCATATTTTGTTCAAGGTGACAGTTTTCCCCACCAGTGATTCTACGGAAATTGCTTTACTAAGGTTAATAGGTTTCAACCTTAGTCATTCACTACGGCACTAGGAATAAATGATATGGTGGCTCCAGAATCAAATAATATAGCAATAGGTTTATCGAGTACATTAACTGTACTTTTAATAACATTATTATCTAGTTCTCGTTCTTTGACAGGTGCTATAGCATATACTTTGGCTTGAGTGGGCTGCTGTCTGAAGGGTTGTCCTCCTTGATTCTAAGATACGAGGTCGAACTGCTTGTCGAGGCTAGTTCTGTTGATACTGTTGCGGCTTGGGAGGTAGAGATCGTGATGCACGTGAAGACTGCCCGGACTGCTGAGATGGTGCAGGAAGTTGCAACCGAGGGGGAATATGTTAAAGTGGATGGATCTGCCCAATATCCCTGAGTTAGGTTCTGCAAAAATATTGGAATTTGTGTCTGTACTTCCCGCAATAGGTATAGTTCCCAGAAAAAAAAATGATCTTGACTATTGGGAGCTTGAAATTAACCAATAGTTTGCTGCCTCTTCTTTAACAGCTGTCGTTGGCTAGGAGTAGTCCTCATCAGACTTCCTATCTCTTTTATCGGTACTCGAGACTTTAAGAACCGCTCACTATCTCTTTCAGCTAGCTCGAAGAGCCTTGTCAACAATTTTATAATACTTTTTAATATCATCACAACAGAACTTGGTTCTAGTATTTTGACGAAGGCCTTCAGATCTTGTATTCTTCATCTTCCATCATCTTCGGGACATATCTTGATAGTTTAGCGAACTTCGCCTTATATTGTGCCACCGTCATCGATCATTGCTCCAATTTCAAAAATTTGGCCATCTTTTGATTATGGTAGGCCTTAGGGAAGTATTTCTCATTGAATTTGTCTTGAAATTCTCTCCAAGTTCATACATGATTAGTTGTAACCATTCTTTTAGCCGATCTCCACCAAACATCTGCTTCGCCTTGTAACATAAAAGACACCAATTGTACTTTCTCAGTATTAGGGTAATTCATCGCTTCTAATATTTTATTGACTTGCTTCAGCCAATCTTTTGCTATTGAAGGATTTGTGGCACCTTTGAACATTGGCGGCCGAAGTTTTATGAATCTCTCGAGGAGATCCACTTCACGTGTCTGCTCGATCCTAACTTGTGATGCCTGATGATGAGTTCAAGGTGCTTGGCTCATATTGACCAACATATTCCATTGAACCGCAAATTGCTCCTGTTGTTACTTCATCATGGCGGCTATTTGATTTACTAATCCAAGCGCAACGTCCCACGGCTGCGTGCTAGGTCCGGCAAAATTGGCATGCATTGCAGATGGGGACAAAGAAAATTGGGTGCTTGGTCCAGCGAAATTGGCACACATTGCAGATGGGGACAAAGACAATTGGGTGCTTAGTCCAACCCCACCTTGATTTGCTACAGGTGGAGGCACAGGAATTTGCGGTCCCTCTTCAACCTCGTCCCCTTCAACTACATTCTCATTATATTCTCTATTCGTCGTTTCATCTTCTTCCAAAATAATGGTGTCCACTACTGGGTGATGAGGAAGGACAACGCTAGTAGAAGGGACTAAATCACAGATGCTACGTGTCTTCTTTGGGGCCATAGTTTTCCTATAAGACAAGAATTTAGATTTTAGTAGGGATTATGGATTTTTAATTATACACTAAAATAATCTCTAAATAAGCTACTTTAGATAAAATCGTTATTTTAATCAAAGGTAATTATCGAAATGAATGACACTGTCAGTTAAACTGATAGGACACCATTTTTAGGTAGATTAGATTTCTAGTTGCCTGATATGGTCATAATTACTGTTTAATATGCTTATGAACTTCAAATTAAATTCATAATTTTTATGAAGATCCTATTACAAGCACATACTCTCTCTGCTTTAGATTTTAGTAGGGATTATGGATTTTTAACTATACACTAAAATAATCTCTAAATAAACTACTTTAGATAAAATTGTTATTTTATTCAAAGGTAATTATCGAAATGAATGACACTGTCAGTTAAACTGACAGGACACCATTTTTAGGCAGATTAGATTTCTAGTTGCTTGATATGGTCATAATTACTATTTAATATGCTTAGGAACTTCAAATTAAATTCAAAATTTTTATGAAGATCCTATTACAAGCACATACTCTCTCTGTTTTAGCTAAATCTTCCAATCACAGAAAATTTTAAAATTCTTATAGCTAGATCTGTCCAAAATTTGATGAATTTTTGACTAGCCTATTGTAATGCCCCGATTTTCAAAACCCAAGTATATGACTGCAAAGATCTCTCTCTTGTTGGCTGCAAAGATCTCCATTTTTGGAAGGATGGTTGTACACAGCTTTCTTGCACCCGCGATTGTTCAGTTGCACGTGAGATCCAGCGTGTGAATCTTTGGGTATTTGTACGGATTCAACTCCCCTATAGGTTAGACGGTTTGGATCAACCCTGGGATCTGAGATGGTGGGCCCAAATTCAAATTTCTGGACATGACTTGGTCGATGGCGGAAGAACGAAGGAGAGAAATTTTCTCTATTTTAAGGAATGTCGGGTGCAAGCTATTTGACCGAGCTACTTAGCTCGATGCACAGCGGGTGTGCATCAATTGTGCACATGCACCCCGAAAAGTGGGGTCCACCGTGATGAATCCAACAAATATGCTCCATTCATTCATTTTGTCCACTTGATTTAAGACCCAGCTCAAAGGATGAGGCGGATCCTGAACTCAGGTGGGTCATCTCAACTGATATATGTCCTTTGAGTGCCAATCATCATTGATTCGAGATCGATCTATGGTCTGATCTGCAATCAGAACCGTTCATCTAACTGGAGAGCCACCTAGGGCCACCATCTATTTTACATCGATGTCTTCTTACATGGATAAGGCACACAATGTTTGCCTTTTTCGTTTTTATTACGGATTTCTATCAATTGGACGGTCAGATCGCCTCTATGTCCGATATTCAGGTTTCCTATGGATTCCCAGTCAGCTTTAGAGGGAACTTAATGGCTAGTTAAGTGTTGATCAGTTAGATTATATGTTTTAGGTGTAGTTTGATTCGTCTAGCCGTTAAGAACTCGATGAATGGTGGATCTTATGATCCCGAGTTTTATCGTTGACAATGGGTGGTCTGATTTCTATATTAGAGTGATTGAAATCATAAAATAGGTGCCCCCTCACATTCTAGTGGTGTATTGCTCTCCATTCAAGTATCATGTTGATAAACAATGGATCTCATAGTCACAGCTCCTAGTCTAAGGTGTAGGGTAATTAGAACCTATCTATTTAAGGATAATAAACTCTTAAAGATAGGCTTCTTAATTGATGTGAATATCCGTTTTGAAAATAGATGATTGGATAGCTTGATCTATGGGTGAAAATTGCCCCCAATTACCAATTCAAGCTAGAACGAAGGCAAGCGTTTAGACAAATTGAGTTTGCGTTTATTCTAAGATAGGTCCTATGGTAACACCTGAGTACTAAAAAGTACGGGGTGTTACCCCTATTCTAACTCCCTAAATAAGTATAGTGACATTTAGACTCGAATTTTCTAATTATTTTTATTTTTATTTATACTTGTCAATCATCGATCAAGATTTTGAATCGCCTTGATCAGATAAGTACTTTTATAGTTATGAATTTTACAAGTTGGGTGATTCCTGCTGCCCATTACTGTCCAGCAGGACTTTATGGACTCAATATCCTAAAAATTAATTAGGGTCGAATTAACCCATCTCAATATAAAATACACTCAAATTAGAGTACATGGAACATCCTACTTAGTTTATAAGTTTTTGTTTCTACATTCATCATTTCTCACAACAATATCTAGATAGAAAATCCTAAGTGTTGTGTTTATAATTTCAAGGGTGCCTACCAATTATGTACATGACTAAGCCACATAACTTACAGGCCACACTAGGTTATACAAAAAGCCTCTCTCTGATACCATTCTATCACGCCCCAAAATTCAAGTACTGCGTGTGCACCCTCAGACCTGAGTTACGGTCCATGACTCGTACACTTAGTGTACTTAAATCAGTGAGTCACATTATTTAATAAAGACAATATAATCTGAATTCTATATTCTCATTAACCTCCACCAATACATTCATATCAACTTAATCCATTCACAAACATTCACCACCACACATCTAAAAAATAAAAAATCAAAAATACAAGTTAAAACTAAATTGACTTTTATTAAGTCATTAGAATCATCTAGTTATTTAAAAATAAATAAAAATCTAAATTTGAAGTCATTTTAAAATAGAAATAAAATAATAATAGGAAACACATGTCTCATTTAATTATTCTATTAATCCAATGAAGTAAGCTTGTCTTCGGTTAAATACGACCACTGATCCTGTGGATCATCCACTGGTTTGGCTTCATGTTCTTGCTCTTGAGTCGTTGTATCTGCTTCAATTCCATCTGTATGATTTTTTATTTATCAAAAAACTATCAGCTAGCCAGGCCTAGTGAGTGAACGCATCATGGTTCGTGCACGATACAATTAAAATAACACATATGAGTAAAGTATAAAAATAAAAAATACAATACAAATAATATAATTAAAGCGAATGCTGTAAATGGTATTGATGATTCATCAAGTGGGTACTCCCGGTCAAGGGTTTGAGCACCCATAGGTGGTGAAATTCCACCAGCGTGAGTGTGTGGGGTGTGTGTGCCTGTGTAAAAAAAAAAGAAGAGGAAATCGTCCACTTGCTTGAGTTGGATATCGACAACTCACATCTGTACTCGGCAAGCTTCTACCATTGGTAGGCATATGCAAAGCCCGCATCCCCCCATTAGGTAGGCTTCTACATACAGTGCGCTTCTAGTGGGTATAATGGGTTGTCCTCTAGGTAATCGCACAAGAATGTTAACGATGCAAGGCACAAATATTTAATACATCAAAAATCGTAATATAATTAATCATATCAACATAATAATTTATTTTCATCATATGGAGAGGAAACATGCTGGGATTACTCACCTAATGATTTAGGGAGAAATCCAATGGAGTAGATTAGAGAATACCTATAAATAATCCATATGCAGTACGCCATAATATTAAAAAATATTAAGTTCATAAAGCATTTGATTTGTTTTGATTACTAAGGTTATACATGAGAGTGATACTTAGGTTTTACAAGATAACATATCTAATAGATAGGGTTTATCTTATCTATCTGAGCCAAAAGGGCAGGCTAGATATCTTATAAGATGACCCATCAAATTGATGGCTTGGATCTTATAATAATATGCTACAATGACACCTATTTTAGCACGTGGATGTTTTGTCTAAAACATGCATGTAGCTTAAATAAGTTTTACTATGCATATGTATGGTATAAACATATTAGATTACACACTTTTTTTTGTAGGTCCTACTACATGGATCTGGACTGATTATATGGTGACCACCACTGTATTAACCATTGAGAAGAAATTTCAATCAAATCCGAAATTTGTGGGACCCGTAAAACCTAAACGATTATTATACAACTACCATTATTTTCTTTCTGTATTGGTTGCACAAATTTTGGATGTCTTAAATTTACATTCCTTACGCATAGTAGCCTTGCAAATCAAATGGATGGAGTGGATACAATATATATATATATATATATATCATTGTGGGTCCACAATCTGATGACCCAAGATGGTTTCTAACATTAGAAACCGCACTTAGTTTCAACGCTGAAAACCAAACTTTATTTTTTTATGTACTTATTTATTTATTTAAATTTTAGATAAGTCCCATGATAATCTAAACCATGGGTGAGATGGGTAATCTCCTTATAAAGGACGAGCCCAAAAATCTCCTCAAAACAACACTTTTGCGGCCCACACGAATACTCAATGGTGACCATTTCATTTTCACTATTTAAGGCACTGTGGTCCACGTGAGTTTTCTTTCGAATAAATTTTTCAACCACGTGTCTCTTATTAAGTGATAAGATTATTAGGGGGCGTTTGGCGCATGGTATTAAATAGGATTAAGTGGGATGGAATTGCATTTGGTCCCGTGTCATTTCCACTCAATGTTTGGGAAGAATGGAAAAGGCTTAGAATTACATTTGGTCGTGCCAATTCCACTCAATGTTAGCAATTTATGTAGGTCCCACCATGATGTGTGGGCTATATCCACACCGTCCACCCATTTTTGAGATCGTTTTAGAGCATGAGCCAAAAAATCAAGTAGATCTAAAGCTCAAGTGGACCCCACCAAAGAGAGCATAGGGGATTGAACACCTACCGTTGAAAACTTCTTTAGGGCAACATAAGTTTTGGATCTGCCTCATTTTTAAGCCCATGCCATAAAACAAGGTTACAAAACAGATGAATGGTTTGGATATAACACATATGTGTTATTCTTAATAGTTTCAAAATATGGTGGGTATATCTATTCAATGTATAGCAAACCAAAGAGTGAATTCCACTTTATTACAAACATAAAATAGTATTAGGTTTATCCCATGGCAACAGGGGACAATCCTTGTCATATGTAATAATTACATTTTTTGAATCCCATCCCACCTAATCCTTCCCAATACCAAGCGCCAAACACCCCCTTAGATGGTACAGATTTAATACTTACATCAAGAAAGCCCCGCATAGAAGGCCCATCAATCCGGACTAATTCCGGTACCGTAGATCAACTTCATTTTTGCACGGTGGAGTGTTTTTACACCCATTTTATATTATTATACTTTTTCTTGATAGTCCTTATATAATATGTGTGCATAAGATCTATCCCATTCACCATTTTACCAACATTGTTTTAGAACATTGGTAAAAAAAATGAGGCAGATTCATTATTCTAGTGGGCCACAACACCATGAACAACAACGACCGTTCTTCCACCATTAAAACATATATATTTCTTATTTCGGACTCTCCTAACTGTCTATGTAATATTGGAGTTGTTCATTGGTCCACCTAATTATTTTTTAATGGTCAAAATAATTAGTATTTCTATTGAAACTCCCTGCGGCCTCGATAGATATTCCAATGACAAATGCATCATGAATTATATTTTGCATATTATGGCCTACCAAAATGTTAATTTAACCTAATTTTTGGAGGTTTGCCATATTTTAGTCCTTAGAACCTAATGGATCAAATTGATCGGGTCCCATATTCAAAATAAATCAAATACATAATTCAAGTAAAATAAACAAAAAGAACTTAGGTGTTTCCTTTTATTTTTTGTTTACATGCTCCAAAGTGCTCCAAGGTGCATCGTGCATATGCGCACATGCATTGTACCCATGGTAGATCCACACCGTCCATCATACAAACCCAAAGCATGATAACATATTTAAAATAAAAATCTAAATTAAAATAAAATAAGTATTAACCTTTCTAAGTCGTTCTTCTACTTTATCTAATCTCTCTCCTTTTATCTTTTCTCTTATTCTTGTTTTTCTTTTTATGATTGGCAATAAATATTTATCCTTATAAAGAAAAGAGAGTTACTCAGACAATATGAATAAAATAACGATGAGGGAGGTTGCAACTGATCTTATCCCCTTAAAAAAAGAAAATTAAAATTTTAAAATTTAAGGAATTGAAAAAATTTGAAGTTGTTACATCGTGACACGTCTTATGATAGCAACGTTTCGTACGCTTCGTGATGTCTTGGATTGTGAGGATCTTGTATTGATCTTTTCTACCTTTGCTCTGCCATATATTGGCTTATAATTAAGCGCGCGTCTAATCTTTATACTGGGTGTGGTGTAATGTATTTGAAATACAAGCTCTCAAGTGGGCCCTAAGCGGATATAGGAATGCAATGTTATATGGATCATCAATCATTATACGTGTATAAAAGAAAGAAACAAAGACCTTCCTATTAAACGGTATAAAAACGCCAACGGAATTCGCACAAGGAGGTAATGCGGAGGCTACTTGTCGCATACGGACCCATGTAGAGCACGCGTGCGGTATTTGAACCACTCATCCTCTTCCAGCCCCAAGTGAAGATTCTTCAGTACTGACCGAAACACATACATCATGGTGTGGCCTACAGAGCACCGACCACTAGCCATTGCCTAGTGGCAGGGGAGTAGCCAATCCGTTTCCGGTTAGATTACCCCAAGAGGAATGGAAGTGCTCCCTTTTTGTGGTGGCCCCACTTAACGAGCGGATGGGATCCATCACACGTGTACTAACTCTGGTGGGTGTACCAGAGTCTCCCTTTGCGGGCTGCACTTCGTGGGGTGAAAGATTTCAACGATGAAGCTATTTTCTTTTCTTGTCTTTCCAGTACTAGCGGTATTACACGCAATTAGCGAAGTTCCCAAAAGCTTCGAAGGCAGCTTCGCGGAAGGTTCCAATCCGAAGCTTCGTGGAATCGCCGTATTCCCGAAATCTCAATCCATGAAACATCTGTAGGCAGTTCATTGGACCGAATTCTTAGGAGATATTAGTGGACACACGTGCAATAAAGTTTCCGTATATAGTACATACGTGCAAGATCTAATCCACCCATCTTCATCTGACTTTTATTTTATTTTATTTTACTTTATGTTTTTACTAAAAATATAATCTGATCCAATCAGTTAAGTTTTTCAGAGCCGTACATTTGTTTCTCCTAACAAGTTGGTTAATCTGATTCTTGGGCTAGGCGTAAATAGAGTGGTGCGGTTCTGATGGATGGATAGGATCTTGGACCAATCACGCCATGCTGGCACGTGTAGCGTGTGCATAAGCTTTGATGCACGCGTGTGGATGCACCCACGATCTACAACCGGTTAACCGTCCAGCTATATAGGTTGACGCTCTGGGGCTAAAAATGAATCGTGTTGACCGAAACTTCCGTAAAACCTAACCATTAATGTGGTTGAGGAATCAGGAACGGTGGATTGAGACCGTCCATCTGCTCAGCCCTATAATAGGTGGGCGACAGGTGAATAATCTGCACACTCAAACAATCCCAGCCATCTGATCAGTGCCCTTAGTTCGGTTAAAGACAGAGGAAAAAAAAAGAGTAATTGACATCCGTTGGAAATATGGGGAAGCTACCGTTAGGGCTGTCTGGTAGGTGGTGCGTCAAGGAGTGCACGTGTTTTATACGGCGCCCATGAAAACACGTAAGCTCTTTGGGCCCATCATGTTGTATATGTGATATCCACTCCTTCCATCAGGTTCATTCCTTTATGCTAGGCTCTGAGGTAAAAAAAAATAAAAATCATCCATATCAACAATTCAGTGGACCACCCCACAGGAAAGAGCATTGATAGGAGAAAGTGTGAATATAAGGGTTATGATCTGATGGACGAGTGGATTTCACATGGACAAAATGGTGGGCCCAAAGAGCTTGGATGTGTAAAACAGGTGTCATAGACGTACGGTTTGGATCGGCATGTGGTTTGATCGGAGATTGATGGTGATGGAAAACCGTCCCCTTGCTGAATGTACCATGAAACTCGGAAGACAGGGAGTAGGTATTCTCCAGCAGGATACCGACTCAGACTCGTGGGGTCATGTTGACACGTGTACTGTAACCATCCGTCTAATCAGTTGTTCGTGGGATGGGCTGAGTGCGAAAACTAGGGGTGTACATCGAGTCAAACCGAGTCGAACTAGCCTTAACTCGACTTGGCTTGGCCACTAGCCGACCTCAACTCGAACTCGGCTGGGCTCTATCCTCGAGCCTGACTGGCCAGTTCGAGCCGAGTTCGCCATTGCAGCATTTTCACAAACACTTGGACTGTACCTTCAAAATCTCACTGTATTTGAGACAGTAGCAATGGTTTTACAAGTATTTTATCAAACACCTTCTAAGCAATATAAAAATCAAGAAAAAAAAGGGTGTTGGTTTCATATACATACCTTCCTTGCCACCAGCCACACTTCTTTGAGTCATTTCATCAAACACTTGGTGAGTAACATCAATATCAAAGTAACCGAGTCACCAAACTGATTCAATCCGAGTTCGATTCGAGTTGGGTTCGATCCGAGTCGAGTCGAGCTGGGGCCAGCTCGAACTCATTTTCGAGCTCAAAAAATCAGCTCGACTCGGCTCAAACTCAGCTTCGAACCAAGTCGAATCGAGCTTTTTTGAGTCGAGTCAAATTGAGCTTTTTCGAGTCGTGTCGAGCGAGCTAACCAAACTAGCTCGGTTCGTGTACACCTCTACGGAAAACGGCAGGTTCAGACATATTTGAATTCGGTAGTAACCCTCCAGCACCAGCCGGTAACAGTACTTGCTGGAAAAGCTATGTGGGCCCATTATAATGTATGTATTTTATATCCATGTCGTCCGTCTATCTTCCCAGTTCATTTTAGGGCATAATCATTAAAAACAAGGTAGATTCAAATCTCATGTGGACCACACCACAGGAAACAGTGGTGATTGAAGACCAGCCATTAGAGACTTCTTAGGCCCCTCAGAAGTTTTGTATCAAGCTGATATTTGTTTTTGCAACAGGTTGAATGAAAAACATACATCACAGAGGTCCCTAGGGAGCTTTTAACGGTGGGGTTCATTCATCACTGAATCATTTATCATGGTCTACCTGAGATTCTACTAATTTTTTAAATAATACCATAATGTGCTTGTGAAATGGATGGTGGGTCCACAGACTTTTGATTATCTGTAGTAGGTTAAAGCTTTGAATATTGGTAGAAAGGTACTCTTTAGGGCCTGTTTGGTGGGGTGGATTGGAAGGGATTGAATGGTATTTGGGTGGATGGCCCGGATTTCAAGGTAATGATGGCTGCGTCAGTGGATTGGTGCAAGATCCATGGGATTGTTATATCCCAGGATTGCTACATCGAGTCTGTTTGGCACGCCCGACCAATCCCCGGATTAAACCTTCCCATCCCTTCCAATCCCTCAAACCAAACACGTCCCAAGCAAATTTGAATGGATTAGGGTGGATTGGATGGGATTTAAAGGTAATGATGGTGTTGTCAGTGGATTGTCTTAGGGCCTGTTTGGCCGGACCGATCCCACGGTATTAGAAGGGATGGGATCGCAATATCCCAGGATGTGCATGACGGGCCAAACAAACCCGGTGAACTTGTCCCGGGATATAAGCTATCCCATGGATCTTAAAACAATCCACTGAGGGCCTGTTTGGCCGGGCGAATCCCATGGGATTAGGAAGGATAGGATGGATTTTAAGGTAATGATGGTGGTGTCAGTGGATTGGTTTAAGATCCATGGGATTGCTATATCCCAGGACAAGTTCACTGGGTCTGTTTGGCACGCCCGGCATATCCCAGGATTTTACCTTCCAATCCATCCAACCAAGGGATGGGATCAATTTTAAGGTAATGATGGTGATGTCAGTGGATTGTTTTAAGATCCATGGGATTGCTTATATCCCGGGACAAGTTCCACCAGGTCTGTTTGGCTCGTCATGCATATCCTAGGATATTGCGATCCCATCCCTCCTAATACCATGGGATCAATCCGGCCAAACAGGCCCTTAGTGTAATGCACACCATACCTGATCATATGCTCATATGTATCATATGTATGCCTAACTATAAATGTGGATGTACTATCACATACACCAGCTTGTCCTGGGATATAGCAATCCCATGGATCTTAAACCAATCCACTGACGCCACCATTATTACCTTAAAATCCATCCCATCCCTCCTAATCCCATGGGATTTGCCTGACCAAACAAGCCCTTAAGATCCATGGGATTGCTATATCCTGGGATCAGATCACCCAGTCTATTTGGCACACCCGAACAATCCTGGGATTTAACTTCGAATCACTTCCAATACCATCTAATCCCTTCTAATCTGACCGGCCAAACGGGCCCTTATGCTATATCTAAGGAGGAAAGCTATGGATGACAGCACAAATGACGAGGGAAAAGGGCCGCGTTTAACATGAAAGAAAAGATAGAGTCAATGTCACTGCATCACGTGATAAGACAATTCCATAAGTGCACAACCGCCTTGTCAGCTTATTGGAAACCATCGCTTAAAATTATCAGAGTAGAATATGATTAATCTCTTGATTTGAAATTACTACTTGCCCTTTACTCTTTCTAGCACTACAAGAAAAGGGGGTTTTAGCCTCGGTTCAAAATTGTGGCTAAAAAGGTTAAAAACTGAGGCTAAAGCCTTTAGCCTCAGTTTTGCCTCAGTTATCCAAACCGAGGTTGAAACCCCTGTGGCTAAAGGCTTTAGCCTCAGTTTTAGCAACCAAGGCTAAAATGACTTTTATAGCCTCGGTTCTTCAATTGAGGCTAAAAACCTTTTTAGTTTCAATTTTCTCAAAATGGGGCTAAAACAAAATTTTTGCCTCCATTGTTTTCAACTGAGACTAAATCCAAATTTCGCCTCAATTGCCTCCAACTGAAGTTAAATCTATTTTTAACCTCGGTTCTCAACAACTGAGGCTAAAGTCTTTAGCCATGAGAATTTCAGCCTTGGTTATCAACAACCGAGGCTAAATTCAAGCCTCAATTACAAATTGAGGCTAAAAATGTTTTTTTTGTTTTAGCTTTTTAATATTTATTCAATCCACTCATGAAACAATCAATCATGAAAGTCACAATACCAACAAAGCAGTTAACAACAGTCTATTTAAAGTTTAACTCAATCAAACTATTACACAACATTAGGTTCCACAAATAATACAAAGTCATGGTCGCGCCCATCATCACCGGTGCCATCGTGCTTGGCGGACCCTGAGATAACACTGCCCGTCCATCTTCTGCTGCTTCCAAGCTAATGTCATCATTGCCTCTACTAGCATTCTCCATTCGAATTGTGCGTAGCAGGCCCTGCAACCTCAACAGGTAGCTCTGGCTTGCTAGCTGCAAGACATGAAATTAAACTCTCAAACAAGAAAGGAAATGCATATGGATGTATGTATGGATGCGTAGCAGGCCCTACAACCTAGCCCATTCATTTGTCAAGGCCTGAGCAAGACAACAAATGATTGACCAACCACTTACCTACAAGATGGGACTAATCCAATTTTGTATTAGTTTCAGTTTGGGGTTTCTTCATGATAAAAGGATTGAAGTTAGGTTTGAGATGATCAGAAAGCGATGCCCCCAAGAAAGCTGTGTCCTTAACCATTGCATTCGGTTTCACCTGCAAATTGATGTATTAGTCATAACAAGAAATAGAAAGTGTAGCTATATTAATAATGCAATTGAAAAAAGTAAAGAACTATTCAGAAAACAGATCTTGGTTAGTTCCATTTTGGCCTAGGTATGATTCACCATACCTTTCTCCCAAATTTCTTCTGCTCCTGAATAAAAGACTTTGCTGACCTAGTTGGAATGACCTTGTCAGCTGTGCTGTACAGAAACAACTAAGGGCAGGGAGGCTGGTCGCTTGAGAGGATGGAGATGATCTTCCTCAACCTCCTATTTACATCAGGCAAGTTCAGAAACTTGGAGAAGAACTTCTCTAAAATTGAAAAGAGCACCTTCTCAATCAACATGGGTTTGTTATTAGTATCGAGTTTAGGAGTTGGTAAATATTGAAAGATATTTACAAGCAAGACTATTATATACCTTCCATTTGGTGATTGATGAACACTGAGAAACTGAAATAGATGCCTACACTGAGGATAGGAAGGATTTTGATTATACGTGGCCCATGTTAGGATGCAAGTCATACTACACAAAGTAGACAATGCCTCATATGTCTTATGGCAATAGTAGGCACAGCAGTCTGTGAACTATTGCAAGTGTCCTAAATAAACAAATCAACATCAAAACCACACAACCATGGGATTTAAATGATTATGGAGGATCTTTTGTTCAGTTAGCAAAATACCTTGAAAAGCATATACGATGTTCCAGTTTCTATCTGTGATTTCAGAATTTCAAACCATAGGGTCTATACCTGAACAACTTTTTTTGCCTTGCCCTAAGTCCAACAAATACAAAGACAATTTGTAACATTTTCATTGAATGAAAGTACCAAAATTTTCAAACTTCAAGCTCCAGTCAAGCTTACCTCTCTTTCATATCTAGTGTACAGTTCTTCAAATTTCTCACCCCAACAATCAGATAAACTTGGAGCCTCATTTGGGCAAAACAATGACCACTCCCCATTGCTGTTCATCCTTTTCATGAAAAGGTCAGGAACCCAAAGGGCATAAAATAGATCCCTAGCTCTGTGTTCTTCCTGCAAGAATGTAGCAAAGCAAACATTGATAAGGCAGCTTAGACCACCACAATAACCCTCCCAACAGTTACAAAAAAGAAAACTCCAAAAAACATTCATTAAAGCCTAGAGCGGCATGTGTAAAAGAGAGGGCTCTAACACAGTAGACTATCCAACTATGCAGCCATACAGATCAACATAAATTAGGTAGACAAAAATGTAGAATAAGTATTTCAAAATGAATAAATATACTTCTTGTTGAAACACAAAATTAGGCATTCTAATGAAGCACTTTGAACTGATATATCCATGCTTGCGCCATACACATTACAGGTGTCATCCAAAGTCCAAAAAACAACCCAGTCCACATGCAATTTTAAGTGCTGAAGTATCAAGGGCCTGACACCTACAAATTGAGTTTTCACAACAAACATACAATAAATTCATTATATTTGACTAACTAAATCATACAAACATTCAGCTCAAAAAATGTCCATCAAAGTAAATGGATTACATAACCAATATATATATATATATATATATATATATATATATATATATATATATATATATATATATATATATATATATATATATATATATATATATATATATAATGCACTACAGAACAAAAGAAGAGATTTTGTAGTTCTTACCATTTGGGTAATCCTCTTATAGCACCAGTGCCCATGGACGACAAGTAGTCACTCTAGAAACCAAAACTGAGCAATAGAGAACTCAATAGGTGGTTGTTCTTGGCATCGCCTGTTTTTGAAACCATCATCAAGACAAGAACTTTAGTTACAGTTTTGCAAAAAGTAGGAGCAAGGAATTGCTTGTTTTTGAAAAATAAGAAGTTTAAAAGAATCAGGAATTGTGCTTTGTTTCCCATTTGTTATCAACAGCAATTTGGTTCTCATAGTTCAAACCATCAGACATTCCTAGATCTCCAAGTTCATCAGCAAACAAAGCATGAAGCAAAAAAAGCATGGCCCACCTTTTTCCAATCTGCAACCCTCATTTCAAGACAGCTCTTGGATTCTTTCGCATGTCAAACACATAAATACACATAAATACGACTTGACCTGAAAAAGAAAGGACCAACTATTCAATGATGGTGAAGTACAAAAAACAAAGGGATCACAAACCCATGATGGTGAACTACAAAAAACTCATAAAATGTAATAAAACATAAATATATATGTAAAAGATCACAAATAAATGAATCTTAGCAAAAAAGGCTTATATGACAGTCTCAAATGTATCTTCAGACATGTTTATAGAATGGAAGTTCCATGGAATGCCACTCAGGCTGGTCCCTTTTGCATTTAGAAAGAATTTGATGAAGTTATTGGGAAGATGTACCCTAGGCTTGCATGGATGCGTCATATGTCTTATGGCAAGGTGACTTCTCAGATGGAAAAACTTAAAGGAAAACAAACATACAGGCCAGAACCATAGTTATTGGAAACAACAACCAAAAAACAGAGTCAAAATAGTAAGCAAATGGAAGATTTCAATTTGCAGAGCAGCACAACAACTAGAAATTTGGCACAGCTCTAGGAAGAAAACTGGGGGAAAAAACAGCTGGGAAGACAGATAAATCTAAGATCTACAAGGTTAATTAAAAATAGATTACTCCTGTCATGTTATAGCTAGTTATCCACAACTGCTCCCAAATGCAAAATTATCTAAATTGAAGATGAATCACATCCATCTCCAATGAGGATCAGTTTCTACTAGCAGAGGGAAGTGGGATGCAGGAAGTGCATGCTCCTAAAAAACATAATACATAATAGATCTTTCTCTATTCTCCTAATCTGATCAAATTTGAGATCGAGAGAAAAGGAGCAGAAGGAGAGAAATGAAAAGAATTGAGCTTACCTTGAACTAATTTGGATCTGGATCTGAATGATAAGGAGGTCTTCTAGCAGCTCTCCTTCTTCCAATCGAGAGAGAGAGAGAGAGAGAGAGAGAGAGAGAGAGAGAGAATGGATTTGGATCTGGATCTGAATGATAAGGTCTTCTAGCAGCTCGAAAACATGTGAAAAGAATCAAAATCTGCAAACAAGGAAATCGCAAAGGTCTTCTTTATGGGAATTCGACAGAATTCCACAAAAAAAAATTTTAAAAAAATCTCTACATTCCTCTCTAAACCAGACGATCTAGGGTTCTCGATCGAGAAAAAACAGAAAAACAGCTAAGAAATTCCAAACAAATCAAGAAAAACAAAATTGAGAGCTAGAACATCCGTTCTTCGACGAGATTTAACGAGAAAATGTGGGAACAAGAGCAATACCGACCTGCACATCTGAGAAACGAGAATTTCGAATCTCCTTTCGCCATCAATCGATGAAATGGTTGGAACTAAAGAAAGAAATGGCGATTTCTGAGCAGAAATCGAGAGAAATGAGGGTTTTAGGAGACTTACTTGGACTCGCTGAGAGACCTTTTACCCGACAAGCCTCTAAGTGAGAGGAATGGTGGCTTGCTTTTGTAGTTGGGCTTTACTGGAAATAACGAAAATGCCACTATAACTTTAGAAGGTCGAAAGTACCCTTGCTACTTTCTCAGATTATCGGCACGTGTCTGGGGCGATGTTGGCCTCGGTTTTCAATAACCGAGGCAAAAAGGCCTGCCCGGGTGCAGATTCCCTACATCATTCCTTGTAGTAATAGCCCGTGAAGCAAAGAGCTCTGTAGGGCCCACCATGACATGGCATCTACTCCATCCATCTCTTATGACAGATTATTTTAGAATGGGACCCAAAATAGTAGGCTGATTCAACACTCTAATGGGCCATAATGCATGGATCAATGATAATGGGACCATTTACCTTTGAAATCTTACCGTGGCCCACCGTGATGAGTTCGGTAGCCTCAAGAAGGCTTCAATGATAGACGTCTTCAAGAAATAATTTTTCGGCCCACTTCCATAAATGAGTTTCCAAAAATGATGGATGGACTTTTAGCCTCGGTTATTAACCAACAAAGGCAAAATGACAGACTTTTGGCCTTAGTTACTCACCAACTGAGGAAAAAGGGTAGACATTTGGCCTTGGTTGCTCACCAACTGAGGCAAAATGGCAGACTTTTAGCCTTAGTTGCTCACCAACCGAGGCAAAATGACAGACTTTTGGCATCAGTTTTCAATAACCGAGGCAAAAGGGTAGACTTTTGGCCTCAGTTGTTCATCAACCAAGGCAAAAGGGCAAACTTTTGGCCTCAGTTGCTCACCAACCGAGGCAAAAGGGCAGACTTTTGGCCTCAGATGCTCACCAACCGAGGCAAAAGGGTAGACTTTTAGCCTTAGTTCTCAACAACCTTAGCCTCAGTTACTCACCAACCGAGGCAAAAGGGCAGACTTTTGGCCTCAGTTGCTCACCAACCGAGGCAAAATGACAGACTTTTGGCCTTAGTTTCTCACCAACTGAGGCAATAGGGTAGAGTTTGGACCTCAGTTTCTCATCAACCGAGGCAAAAAGTGAATTTTTAACCTCAGTTCCTTTACAACCGAGGTTAAAAACCATATTTAGCCTCCTTTTTTTGAACCGAGGCTAAAAAAATGAGGCTAAAGGCCTACTTTCTTGTAGTGTAGCCTTGCACAGGCAGTTCTGTGGGCAGGCCTGCCGTCAAGTATCTGTTGTTCATCCGTAGTAGTATTTACACAGGCAGATCCAACTATTATATAGATTATAGACCACACGGTTTACATGAAACGCATACATGATTAAATGCAAGAGTTATCTGTGATGTGTGGTCCAATTGATCATTGGATCCGCCTCATTTACAAACCAGCTCACATGCTGAGGTGCGAGCTGTGTGGCATCACAACCATTCATTAAGCAGACCCACCATCAAATTCACCTGGGACTAAAATAAGGCTGGTCAACTCATCTCCTGAAATCAGGCTGTGACAGTGGACCATACTGATTTTTGCACCCAATGGTTTCTTGGTGGGCCTTACCTGATGCATGGTTCAAATGTCCTAAACACATAAAGTGTGTGGTAAGTTGCAGGTGAATTCTCCTCATAAAAACAGAGATACAAACACTGAGGGTGTGTTTGGATTGCCCGTTTACGTTGTATTGGACTGACACAATTATACAGCTCACATGGTAGGCTGAAATTTCTCAAAATGTGTGGGAACTGTTGAAATTGAGGAATTTGGTGGGCCAGATTGACTGGACTGAAGCAAGCAGAAAATCAACAACGGTATCAAATAAAACCCATTTAGGTGGACCACACCACAGGGAATAGTGGTCATTGAACGCTCACCCTTAAAATCTTCCTAAGTTCCACCATAATATTTATTAGCTATCTGACCTGTTGATAAGGTCACAGAGACCTAGATGAAAGAAAAACACAAATAGCAGTTTGATCCAAAACTTTTGTGGCCCCAAGAAGCTTCCAATGGTAGGAATAGAATCCCAGTGGTGCATGTGAGATTAGTATATACTTCATTTTTTGGATCATGACTTAATATAAGTTGGCAAAACAAACGGACGGGATAGATATACAACACATACATCAAGGTGGGCCCAGTACAGAACCTCTGTGGACCCACACAAATTTCAACGGTGGGTGTTCAATCCTCACTGTTTCCTATTGAGTAACCCACTTAGTATTCGATTCACCATTTTTTTTTTCGTCTCACATCCTAGCTCCAGCTGGCAAAAGGGATAGATGGTGGATTCCTCACAAACATCACATTGGGCCCCACCTAGCTTCCCTGCAGGTGGGTGTGGCAGGTAATCTGCGATCACAAACGCAGATGGCCTACAAAAGCCTTTACCGGGAACTTTCCGCGATGGAAGCTAGGTGGGACCACCGTGATGTTGGTGAGAAATGTACCCCGGCCATCCGTTTCTCCATATCATGTTAGAGCAAGCGTCAAAGCACGAGGCAGATCCAAAGCTCAAGTGAGCTGCACCATAGGAGAGAGTAAGGAATAATTTCCACTGTTAAAACATTGTGGGGCCACATAAGTTTTTGATCAGGCTTTTTTTTTTTTTTTTTCCTGGCTTTTTCAGTTCATTCAGTTGGAATGACCTTATTAACGGTGTGGATGGCATATAAACATCATGTACACTTCTACTGACCAGCAGAGCCAAACGTTATCAAGTTTTATGGCCTTACTATGATGTTATGTGTTGTATCCACACCGTCCATTCATTTTGAGACATATCCAAAACTAAAGTGACCCCACCATAGAAAATAGTGGGGATAGTGATACCAACCGTTGAAACCTTCCTACTTCCACCCGGAATGGTTTTTTTTTTTTTTTTTTTTTTTTGAGATCCGAACTATTCATAAGTTAACACAGACAAACAAATAAAAAACACAAATATCAGCTTGATAGAAAACTTCCGTGGCCCCATAATTTTTTAATGGTAGACATTCAATCCCCACTGTTTTTTCTATGATGGGTCCACTTGAGCTTTGGATCTTTGGCTCATACCCTAAAATAATCTCTCCAAAAAAAAAAATAGATGGTGTGGATATAACACATACATCATAGTGGGGTCCACAGAACTTGGTGACGCAACTTCGGTAGCAAATCTCACTACCAGGCTTTCAGTAGCTAATCTGCGTCGATTTTACACTTAAAATTTGGACCACCGGCTGTTGTATTTTAAACCATCTATTAATAACCATATATCGGATGGTTAGGATTCCTTGATGAGTCTTATTTATAGATGGTTTACGATAGACAGCAACGTGATTTCACAATCACACCAGATGCTTGTCACGGAGGGGCCCACGAACTTTTAGAATCAGACTTTTCAATCACACCAGATGCTTATCACGGAGGGGCCCACAAACTTTTAGAATCAGACTTTTGATTTCATCTATCTTTCCTGCCATTTTCTTTCCATAACAAAAGCATCCCTTTGACCATAAGTTGTACCTTTGTCTTTTCCAAATAAAATCAAGAAAATGGCATCCCTTGATCACGGAGGGGCCCACAAACTTTTAGAATCAGACTTTTGATTTCATCTGTCTTTCCTGCCATTTTCTTTCCATAATAAAAGCATCCCTTGACCATGTGGATTAGCTGTTACCAATAACACCTTAGTGGGTTTTACCCTTACAGCATGGGTCCCACCTTGATGTAATGCTTGTATGTATTCCTTCCATCCGTTTTCCCGTATTATTTTAGCAGGTGATCCCAAAATTTAATTAGATATAAATCTTAATTGGACCACACAACTAGAAAAAGTGGTGAATGACCATTAAAATATTTTTGTAGATCACATAAGTTTTGGATCAAGCTGATATTTATATTTTCCATTCATCCAAGTCTGATTGGCCTTATCAATGGCTTGGATAGTAAATAAATGGCCATTACCTCAGGATGCTTTTAATAGTGGGCGTTCAATCACCACCGTTTACTTTGGTTTGGTCCACCTGAGATTTGGATCTGCTTAAGTCTTAGGATAACGTCCTGATCTGAAACAACGGATGGGATGTGTGGATATACAACACATTAATTAAGGTGGGCCCCACACGGTGAGCGTAATAATCACTAAGGTTACCCCCTTAACACCATATTCGCTCCTCATAATGAATTGATTCTTCCATCCATAAAGAGATAGTGATTTTCATTGGATCCACGAACCATGACTTTTATCTGATTTTCTCTTTTCAATTTGGACCGCTTACCATAATACTATCGACCATCCGTTTGATATCCATTAACAGGATGGCTAGGATTACTTGATTGGTATATAATTTTAGAGATACTCTACATCCACAACTGGACCCGCAATTTGGACGGTCAAGATAATACTTCATGAGTGACACATGTGAGAAAAGGATGAGAGCCACTTCCATTTTTAAAACCATGATCAGCTATCATGGGAATCAGGCCCAAAAAGTAACGGCTTGGATTTAGGCATGGCCCATGTAGTTGTGGAAGTGAGATGTATTGTGTGGTGTCTCGGCACGTGTGGGATGAATCCTTTGGGTGAGTATTGATGGGTGGCCCCACTTTTGCCCAGGCCCACCGAACAGGTTATCAGTGTAGCCACAGTGGCCCATTTGGGTCCGTTTGAATTTTGATACCGTGAATGCCACGTGTCCAATGCATCTATGTTTGCATTTAGGGTCATCAAGAATCTTGCAATGGAGTTGATGATCGAATAGTATATTTAGGTATAGGGGTTTGTAAAAGTGGGGACCATTGTTCATGATCTGGACTGTCCATCTGGTGGATCGTAATCTTTATATATACCACTCCTAATATATCATGCCGGTCCATAATTATGGTGAGCAATGGGTGTTTTCGTCATTTACAAAAATAAAATAAAATAAAATAAAATAAAATTTGAAATGCTCTAGTATTAAAAATATTTTAAAAGCAGGTATTGAGTTGTCGATGGCTCAGTTGGCCATATGACAATGACCTGTGTAATTATAACAATTTTTTTTTCTAATATATTGAAATTTATATACTTTGTTATAAGAATCATTAACTAATTACAAGTACACATCTAATGATTCTAGTACATTATTTTAGATCTTTTAAGATTTGTTAATCTAACATGTGCATATTCTAAAATCATTAATATTAAGCTTTTTGCCTTGTCACGGTTCATGCGGTATTATTACCTTTTTTTTTTCTTTAAAATTTTTTTTATTATTTTTTTATTTTTTATTTTTTATAGAGAAGAGTAATGTGAATGCTGGCGGTGTGATGTTCCTAACCTATCTGTCCTACTGTGTTGAGGGTGAGAGAGGAGTACATAAAATTTTTGTGCTCATTGCGATGTGTTTTTGGTTTGTTTGGCCAGACTTTGCTTTCTTGATTGTGCGATACCTTTTTTAAGATGGTAAAAATGGTGCGTTTAAGTATTTTGGAGTCGTCATTAGCTGATTAAACTTGATGTTTATCCATGGGGCTAAGGCGTGGACCCACTTAAGAGTTTAGATAATCGTGAAAATTTTCAACTTATTGGCTTGTGACAGTGGACATCTAGGTAAGGGCTTTGGTTATAAGCGAAGATGATGTTAGGCACCATCTCCTGCCATCACGTGCAATCTTTACCTTAAGAGGTATATGACTATTAAGGAAATATGATATTTGTAAATGTGTCAGTCATGCAACCATGCTTCCCATAATCTTATGAGTGGGTCGGGCAGGCAGGAAAAAAAAAACAACAACAACAACGAGAGATTCTAACATTATTTCACAGAGTCGAAAGACACTAAACAAACAAACATAATAAAAATAAGGCAATATATAAAGAGTAATGCAAAACGGAGAGTAGCGTTGGCTACAATGGAATGTTCAGAATATACTGCATTCTAAGCTTAATTAAAATGTGAAAAAGAAAAGGGAAAGTCAAATACCAATTTTGAATTAAAATAGATAGCAGATGTTCTTAATCCTGACCATACTCTTGAATTGACTGACTTTTATTGGCGGACAAATTTCTTTGTAGTTAGCTCAGGGGGAGTAGAATCTAGTTTGTTTTAGGTGGCAGGTTTCCATTCTAGGGAGTACTAGGTGTGTTGGGGTCCTATGCTACCCCTTCTCTTAATCTGTCTTCTCTACTCTGTACCCCTTCTCTCCCATCTCCCTCCTTTTTCTAGACTAGAGGTTGAGTATGAATTTATAGGAAGAAAAACCGTTGGCCATTTGGGAACCGAATAGACACTTGGCAAGAATATTCCATGTAAGCTCTATTAGAGGGCATCTAAATCTTCGTTCGACGAAACGTGGAGCCACGTGCTTCCCTTACTTTGGTCCAACGGTCGCACTTGCCTTTTTATTCCTTGGGTTTTTAGTAGCTTTCCTGGCATTAATGGTTAGAGATAAGGGGAATTTGACCCCTTTACCTTCTTCAACGGGAGGCTCTAAGCTCTTGTTGAGTATTTTTGTTTGGTAGGCTTTCAAGGGTCTTTTTGGCAGGTAGGTGCGATTTTATTGAAATGACTCTGGGCATGCATTGAGTTCTATGGATAGTTATTTAAGTGTTTTTACCGTGGGATCCGGAATTAGTAATCTCTTCATTGGGCTTGGTAATTTTGTTAGGGACAAGTCAGGGGTCCTGCACCTAAGTTTGCTTGGTCGTGCAACAGTGATCCAAAACCAAGAGGTTAGGTGCAGTTTTATTGAGGATTTTGCCGGCTAGTTCAAGAGTAGTGTCTTCGTAATTTAGATAAGGTATCTATAAGTAAAAACACAGCACCTGAATTTTATTATAAATACAGAACCAAAATTACATCAGGTTTGGGAAGCTATAAACCATACTCCTTAAATCTAAATTGATTTAAACAACTGATCAAAGTAGTGGGAAAACAAAAGGCCCGCTCACCCAAATATCCTGAAGATAGCTAAAGCATGGCATGACAATACAACCACATACAAGAAACAGCAACACCAAGCCATTATAACATCAAAATATGGCTTGATTGCGACAAAGCAAAAAAAAAAAAAAAAAAAAAAGAGTAACAAAACAATAACACAACACCTGCAATGACTCATTAGAAAAATGGTCATGACGCTTCGCATAGACACATGAATAAAGAGGAATGTTTCACACAATGGAAATGACAATAATGAGCCATCAAGGCTCAACTCAAAGAGGCTCACTTAAGCCTATCAAAGATGATTTTGTGTATTAATTAGAGCTTTGACTTGTTTATGGGATGAAATTTATGGGAGTTCGGGAGTTGAAAAGATCCTAAATGAAGGAGTTATTTAACATCATAAAATATGGGGTAGTGGAGGGTATTAGAGTGGATTCAGAATCTAGGGGTTGTTTGGCAACATGGACTGGGGGGTATTTAAAATCCACGTGGATTTCGAAAACTTGGTTTGTTGAGTATTTCAATCTCTCCCTTTTGTTGAGATTGTCAATCCTCTCTCTCTTTTGCTCATTTTTAAAGGCAGGAGAGTCGCATATGTAATAAAGGTATTGCTAGGCTAGTAATCCACTATACATACGGCCCACTAATCCTGAAATAATTAGATTAACTATTGCATCACTAAAATTACATCAATAGAATGATATGGGCACTCCAAACATTAATAATGTAAATCGACAGTTAAAACAACATTAGTTAGTCACTCAATTGTGATCTTATGCCTATGACCCATCTAAGGCTTGAAATTTCATCATTTTTTTTGTCAAATATATATTTTAATAGTCTTAATACAATCATTATTTTCAAATATGTGACACTAATTAGGGATGTTAAAGTTCATTTAGCAATCAAATTTAAACTCTCTTAAAGATACTACATAATTTCAATATATTGTTATTTTCAAATTTCAATGCATTCTGAATACAAGCTACCAAACATAACTTGAGAATTTAGAACACCTTATTTAGGATCCAAGTATTTGGTATCAAATTTGGTTGCACATGATATGTATGAGTATTTGGGTGTGTGCTAGGCGTGAGAGAGCCAATAATCAGCTTAGGATTGGATTTGAGAAGATTGGCCTTGTTACTTGGTCACCAATTGCATGGAATCATGCAGGGAGAGTTTATTATTTTAATGAGTGTTGTTTTCCTTTCAAATAGGGACTTTGCTTAAAATTAAGCCCATGAGAGATTTTCACCATTTAATAATAAAAAATATGATTAGAAAAATAAAATCAAACTGCAAGTACGAATCAATTAACTAAATGAGTTTTAATTAATTACACTTAGCTAAAAAGTAAATAAAGAAAAAGAAACAACAACAATTTGTCTATAGTGAGGTAGTTATTGGAAAAAATAGTCTAATTGTCGCAAGGCCATTAAGTCATGAGTGCTAGATTGCTTACGCAACTGCATTCATAGCTGGATGATCATTAGGAATGATTATCCATTTGTCGTAGATTGTTCTTCGTTGTGCGAGATAATTTTGGTTTGTGAGACGAGTGGATGTTTGTGTCCCTTAATTAGCTTTGTGGGTAGGTAGTTATTGTGGCAACTGTTTGTTCATCCCACAAGGCCAAATTTCATAGCGAGATGGTTGCTGGAGGACAAATCTTTAATGGTTCATTCATCATATGGTAGGGTTTCGTGGTGCGACGCTAGTTAGGTAAGGACGGCCCGTTTGTCACTCCACATAGTTGAGCTTCAGAGTAAATCAATCATTATTTAGGTGATCGACTATTCGGTACTCAACCACAATACCTAGTAGCAGGAAAGTTGGTGGTGTGGCAATCTGTTCATTGATTTAAGTCTTCACTTTATGACGATACAATTGTGGAAATGATTATCCATTTGTTGCCTAGATTTTAACTTCGTGAGCAAGGCTGTTATGAGACTACCACCTGTTCATAGCTCAATTGGGTTGTGTGGTGAGAAAGACATAGTTAAACAATGACTTGTTCGGGCAAACTCTATAATGAGATGGTCAAGCGGAATCACTAGGCAATATGTGGTAGGATGGCTGCGTTTGTCATCCATTCAAGGCCTAATGATCTTCATAAGCTAAACGACATGGTTACAAACATAGGGTGCCTAACTAACTTATTCCAATCCACTTAATCCGATATAGTTTTGCAACATTGCACTAGCTTTGGTAGTGGAGTTGGATTGAAGAATAATAATGATAAGTGTTTACAAAGGATGAAGGATATGCAATGCTAAGCTGAAAAGTGTAGTGTTTTGTTGTATTAAAGTGGCATGGGCCCTGACTTCTTCATTTTCTATTGAATTTATAACTGTGCAAGGTGATTCATTGGATGCACGTATTGGAATAAGCCGTTAGGATCTTCTCTTAATTGATTGGCTGTTCAATAAATGTGGCCGATTAAACTTTTAACTCAAGACAGGTTTGTGAGATTTTTTTTCTAGTCTACTACCTATTACACAAACATAACTATTCATATTTCTATCTCGAAAGATGTCATCATGATTTTTAGTAACCAACTTACTTTCAGATGCATTTGTTCAATCATTTTTAGTAACCAACTTACTTTCAGATGTGTTTGTTCAATCATGCCACACTATCTGTCCTTGTTGATCACTACCTTATCTAATCGTGAGTATGAAAGCTCTTTGCTTATGGCTTATGGCTTCTCATATGTGTAGCCACTCACTTTCCACCATGTGTATTGACAGATTTCTTACCATACATGCATAAAATCAAGACTTGCACAAAATCTGTAATTAGACTATTTTTAAAATATATTTTTCCATACATAGCTCATTATACACTATTTATTTGTAAAGCTCAATACGAAATCAATCACAATTCAGTCAAATATTTCTCTCCCTCTTCCATCTTTACATGGTATTAGAGCTTAAAAAGATCACCCCATTTTGCCATGGCCGACAACAACACCCCACCCATCCCCTCCTCTTATCTTCTTCACCCCTCAGATTCTCCTAGTTTAATTCTCGTCAATAGCCTTCTCATAGGCGACAACTACTCCAAATGAAAAAAAGCCATGACAAGAGCCCTTAATGCTAAGAACAAACTTGGTTTTATCGATGGTACCCTCACACCCCCTGAATCGACCAAACCAGAATACACTCAGTGAAATCAAACGAAGGATATGGTCCTTACCTAGATCTTCAACTCCTTCAGTCCTTCCCTCGCTAATTCCCTCGAATATCATACAGATCCCCGCAATGTTTGGCTCGACCTCTCTTCTCGTTTCTGTCATGGAAAAAATGTCTACATCTATCATCTAAAACGAGCCCTTTCATCCCTGCAACAAGTCACTAATTCTATCAATGATTATTACAACCAAATCAAACAGATTTGGGATGAACTTGGCTATCTCCAAACCACAACTGACCTCAAAGACCTGCAAAAACAGGTTGATGATGAACGTGTTTTTCAATTTCTTCTCGGGCTCAATAATTCTTTTGCTCCTCTTCGAACCAAAATCCTGGTCATGGATCCACTTCCCTCCAAAAGCAAAGTCTTCTCAATCTTGTTTCAAGAAGAATAACAGAGACTCCTTAACCTTCAACCATCATCCTCCGAAACGATGGCAATGGCTACTTGCACCACTGCTCGCTCATGACCCCCTCTGAAGTGCACAACATGTAGCAAAGATGGCCACACTCGTGAACATTGCTGGACCATCATCGGGTACCCTTCAGGCTGAGAGCCTCGCACCAACAAATCGCGGCCGTCCATCTTAGGGCAACCTCCGTCGACTGCGAATCTGGTCTCTCTCACTCTATCCACTTCAAGTCCGGTCCCTGGATTGTCACCGGAGATACATCAGAAGTTGCTCATCCTCCTCGTACCATCGCAACCTCCGAATGATTTATCCCCTACAAATTTCGCTGGTAACCTCTTCTCACTATCTGATTTCTTTTTCAATTGGCGCATCTATTGGGTGGTAGACAGTGGTGCAAGCCACCACATTTGCCAACAATGCGATGCTTTTGCCGATTTGAAGCCCCTTTCCTCCCCTCACCACATTTGGCTTCCAACAGGACAAGATATCCCAACCAAAGGGATGGGTTCTTGTATTCTCTCCCCTTCTCTCAAATAAAAACATGTTTTCTATGTTTCACTTTTGTCCTTCAATTTACTCTCAGTTTTTCAAATTGCCCTTCATAATTCTTATGTTATCTCTTTTTCCTCTAACACTTGTTTATTTCAAGACCCTCAATCGATGAAGCTGATTGGAGCAGGTGATCTATGCAACGGGCTCTACATGTACCGCCCCGATCCTCCTATCATTTTTGCTCCTCAATCTACTGCTAATAAGACCCTATGGTATCAATGTCTAGGACATCCCTCCAGTTTTACTATTCCCAGTATTTTTAATTCTCCTTGTACTCTTTTTAAATGTGATGTTTGTGCTAGTTCTAAGCATACCAGATTACCTTTTTCCAATTATGCCAATAAAAGTGATTCTCATTTTAATCGTATCTTTTATGATATTTGGAGTGGTTATCACACCGCATCTTTATG
Source organism: Magnolia sinica (assembly GCF_029962835.1). NCBI lineage: Eukaryota > Viridiplantae > Streptophyta > Magnoliopsida > Magnoliales > Magnoliaceae > Magnolia > Magnolia sinica. The sequence goes on along the minus strand of NC_080584.1, from coordinate 4,374,491 downwards.
TGGAGCTCATTATTTTCTCATAATTGTTGGTGATTTTTCTTGCACCATATGAGTATATCTTATGCGTTTTAAATCTGAGGCTTACACCCATTTAACGCACTTCTTTGCACTCTTGTCCACAATCAGTTTAACACCACAGTTAAAATTATTAAAACTGATAATGGACAAGAATTTCTTTCCCATCAATTTCAAACATACATACACAATCATAGCGTCATTCATTAACGTACCTATGTCGAAACTCCTCAACAAAATGGTGTTGCGGAACGTAAACACCGGCACCTTCTAAATGTTGCCCGCTGTCTTCATTTTCAAGCACACTTACCTCTACCTTTTTGGGGTGATTGTGTTCTCACCGTAGCCTACCTCATCAACTGCACTCCTAGTCGCACTCTCCAAAATAAATTACCTTTTGAAATTCTGTTTAATAAACCTCCAAACTATGATCATCTTCGGGTATTTGGATGTCTTTGTTATGCACAAATTCTTAGCGCTCACCGCGATAAATTTTCTCCCCATGCCTCTAAATGTGTCTTTCTTGGCTACCCAAGTACACATAAAGCCTACAAGCTCTACAATCTCACTACTCAATCTGTCTTTTACTCTCGAGATGTCACCTTCCACGAATAAACATTCTCTTTCCAAGATCTTCCTGACATTCCTTCCCTTCCCGCTCCTATCATTCCTCTTCCCGTCACTAAACCTATTATGTCTCCTTCTCCTGATTCCCCAACCTCTCCTAACCCTCCTAACTCCCCTGATTCTCCTAATTCCTCGACCTCTACTACCTTATCAAACACATCTCCACCAGCTCCTCACCCTCGCCGCACCATTACTCGACCTGCCTACCTTCACGATTATATCTATCCCACCTTACATGCGGAGCCCACGGCATCTACACCTGCTTCACCGGCTTCAGGTACTACTCACCCTTTGTCTGATTTTCTTTCATATTCCCATTTTTTCCCTCACATATTACTTATTTGACTACTTTTACCTCCTGTACTGACCCCCCATGCTATTCTGATGTTATCCGCCACTCTCACTAGCTCGAGGTAATGTCTGTCGAGCTTCGTGCTTTAGAGGATAATTCCACCTGGACTCTTGAGCCTCTTCCTCTTGGTAAAAAACTCATTGGGTGCAAATGGATTTTCAAAACAAAACTCAAAGCTAACGGATCCATCGAGAAGTACAAAGCTCAGCTCGTTGCTAAATGATACACTCAGGTTGAAGGACTTGACTACTATGAGACTTTTGCTCTGGTCACCAAAATGACCACAGTCCTCTGCTTACTAACAGTTACAGCTACCAAAAATTAGATTATTCATCAGCTTGACGTCAATAATGCCTTCTTGCACGGCGATCTTAATGAAGAAGTCTACATGACACCACCACCTAGATATTATCCTCAAGGGGAGACCCGTGTCTGTCGCCTCAGAAAATCCTTCTATGGCCTCAAACAAATCTCTCGAAACTAATTTTTTAAACTCACCTCTATGCTTCTCAATGCAGGTTTTCATTAGTCTCAGGCGGATCATTATTTGTTAACTCTCATCACTTCCACCAGCATCACTCTTGTCCTTGTTTACGTTGATGTCATCCTTGTTGCTGGTAACAACATCTCTCAAATCGAGTTTTTTAAGCAAATTCTCTCCACCTACTTAAGGACAAAGGACCTTGGTTCCTTGAAGTACTTTCTTGGACTCAAAGTTGTTCGCTCTCCCAAAGGCATCTTTCTTAAACAGCGCAAATATGCTCTTGACATTCTCTCTGACAGTGGACAACTTGGTGCACGAACTGCTCTTTTTCCTATGGAGCAACATTTGAAGCTTAATACTCAAGATGGTGACCTTTTCCCTGATCCTAGTCTTTACCGTCGCCTTGTAAGCCATCTCATCTATCTGACCATCACCAAACCAAACATTGTTTATGCAGTCAACGCACTTAGTCAATTCATGCATACTCCTCGGGTCCCCCACATGACTGCAGCTACCAGAGTTCTCCGCTACATCAAAGGCTGCCCCGACTAAGGCATCTTCTATCCTTCATCTAACAGTACACATGTTACAGCTTATACAGATTCTGATTGAGCTAGCTGTCCCACCACCCGCCGCTCCACCACCGGCTACTTTATTCAGTTAGGCACCAGTCTGATCTCATGGCACACCAAGAAGCAGAATATAGTTGCTCGCTCTTCCGCTGAAGCTGAATATCGAGCCATGGCCGTCACAACCTATGAACTCACTTGGTTAAAATAACTTCTCACTGATCTTGATGTCTCTCATCACAAGTCATTCACTCTACATTGTGACAATCAATCTGCACTATATATTGCCCACAATCCTGTGTTTCATGAGCTTACCAAACATATTGAGATTGATTGTCATATTATTCGTGACAAAATTCTCTCAGGCCTCCTTAAAGCTGTCCACACTTCTTCCAGTGAGTAAGTTGCTAATATCTTCACCGAAGCTTTGAGACATGAATTTTTTCATCATTTTTCACACAAGTTGGGCATTAAGGACCTCCATGCGCCATCTTGAGGGGGAGTATTGACAGATTTCTTACCATACATGCATAAAATCTGTAATTAGACTATTTTTAGAATATATTTTTCATACATAGTTCATTATACATCTATTTATTTGTAAAGCTCAATATGAAATCAATCACAATTCAGTCAAATATTTCTCTCCCTCTTCTATCTTTACAATGTATAAACAGTAACGGTGACTTATTTCCTAGCACTATTAAGTATATGGCATATCTCGCATTGCCACATGTCATGCTGCACCTTTTTCCCGGAACATAGTGACACGTGTCTTGTGGTAGCAATGTTGTCTTCGATTGTGGGGATCTTGTATTGATCTCTTTTACATTTATGCACCTATATATTGGCTTATAATTAACCGTCTAATCATTAATTAAAATGGATGTGGTATAATGTATTCGAAATACTAACTCCCAAGTGGGCCCTACGAGGGAATAGGAATGCTATGTCATATGGATCATCATCTTTATACGTGTATAAAAGAAAGGAAAAAGACCTTCCTATTAAAGGGTATAAAAATACAAACGGAATTCGCATAGGGACGTAACGCAGAGGTCACTTGTCGCATACAGGCCCATGTAGAGCACGCGTGCTGTATTTGAACCACTCATCCTCTTCCACCCCCATGTGAAGATTCTTCACTGACTGCCTTTTACGTTGAATGTTGACCGTTGGACATCTTTATCTAACCGTTCACATTACAATGGGTTGAATGTTGACCGTTGGACATCTTTATCTAACCGTTCACATTACAATGGGCTGACTCCATTCTTGTTTCTTGGATTTTTGTGGGTGGTATTAGCTCGACGTGGGGTCACCGTAACTTTTTCATAAAATCCAAACTGTCCGTCAGATGCATCGCACCTGAAGAAAACTTCTCAAAACTCAACTGGCCATAGTGCTGGAACATGTCATGAGGGAACATCCACCGTTGGTTATAATAGGGGCCTTACCCTGTTGTATATATAGAATCCAGTCCCTTCAGACCCTTTATACAGGCTAGATGAAAGGTTAGACCAAAAAAACATCTTCCTGACTAAAGTGTGCCCTTTGAAATTCAACGGTGGGTGGTCTCGCTCAGACCTCAACTTGTTTCCTTGCTGTGGCCCACCTAAGCTTTTGATCGTGACGAGCATTCGGCTTCGTGTCTTTTTTTTTTTTTTTTTTTTGTTTTAAATTTGACGCATATGATGAATGTGTTTGAGGATGTGAATACACCATGTGGGCCGCACATCTGGGACACTTTTAGGTTACCCAGGAGTGCACCCTTTTTGTGGTGGCCCCACTTGATGAGCGGGTGGGATCCATCACACGTGTACTACCTCTGGTGGGTGGACCAGGGTCTCCCTTGCGTGCAGAAACGGACTGGCTACTCCCCTGCCACCAGCCAATGGCTGGTGGTTGGTGCTATGTGGGCCCTGCCATGATGTATGTGTTTCATCCATTCTGTCCATCTATTTTTTCAGATCATTTTGTATTATGAGACCAAAAATGAGTTAAATCCAAATCTCAAGTGGACCACATTACAGGAAACAGTGTTGAATGAACGTTGACCATTAAAATCTTTTTTGAGTGCCATAATAGTTTTGGATCAAGCTGTTTTTTTTTTCACCTTCATATGGGTCTGTATGACCTAATCAACAGATTGGATGTCAAATAAACAGTATAGTGGGCCTTAGGAGGATTTTAATGGTGGATATCAAATCAGTATTGTTTTCTTCTGGTGTGGTCCAACTGAGATTTATATACCTCTCATTTTTGGGATCAAGCGACTAAAATTATCTGTAAAAATGGATGAACGTAAAGGATGAAACACATACATCATGGCAGGGGAGCAGGGAATCCATTTCTCTCACGTGATGCACTTTTGGATGAAAGATTTCAATCATGTCGATTTTTTTCCTTTCTTTTCTTTTCCTCTTTTTTCATTTTCAGTGCTAGGAGTATTACACGCAATTAGCAAAGTTCTCAGAAGCTTCGTCAAGGCAGCTTCGTGGAAGGTTCCACTACGAAGCTTCGGGGGAAGCAACATACACACGTGCAATCAACACAAATTTCAATGCACGGTTCTCAAAAATAACTGTAGGCTGATCATTGGACCGAATTCTTTGGAGATATCAGTGGACACACGTGCAATAAAATTACCGTACGTTGTACATACGTGCAAGATCTAATCCATCCATTTTCATCTGACCTTTCTTATATTTTTACTAAAAACACAATCTGATCCAATTATGGATTGGATCTTGGACCAATCACGCTATGCTGCCACGTGTGGGGTGTACATAAGCTTTGTTGCACGCGTGTGGATGCACTCACGATCTACGACCTGTTAACCGTCCGGCCATATGGGTCGACGATCTGGGGTTAAAAATGAATCGTGTTGAACGAAACTTTCGCAAAACCTAACCACTGACGTGGATGAGGAATCAGGAACGGTGGATTGAGAACGTCCATCTACTCAGCCCCATAATTGGTGAGCGACAGGTGAATAATCTGCACACTTAAACAATCCCAGCCATCTGATCAGTGGTCCTCGTGCGGTTAAAGAAAGAAAATAAAAAAATAAAAGAAAGAAAGAAAGAAAGAAAAGTAATTGCCATACGTTGGAAGTATGTGGAAGCTACCGTTAAGGCTGTTTGGTAGGTAGGTGTTGCATCAAGGAGTGCATGGTTTTATACAGCTCCCATGAAAATACGCAAGCTCTTTGGGTCCACTATGTTGTATATGTGATATCCACTCCGTCCATCAGGTGTAATACTTGATTCTAAGGCTAAGGTTAAAAAATCATTTATATAAACAATTTAGGTGGACCATACCACAAGAAAAAGTGTGATTACAAGGGTTATCATTTGATGGACGAGTGGATTTCATATAGACAAACTGGTGGGCCCCAAAGAGCTTGGATGTGGGTAAAACAGGTGTCATAGACGGTTTAGATCGCATGTGATGGTGATGATCCACTGTCCCCTGCCATATGTACCATGAAACTCGGAAGATAGGGAGTATGTATGCTTAGCAGTATACCGGCTCAGACTCGTGGGATGATTTGACACGTGCACCATCCATCTAGTCAGTCGTTCGTCGGATGGGCTGAATACGGAAAACGACAGGTTCAGACGCATTCGAATTCGGTAGTAGCCCCTCCAGCACTAGGTCGGTAACGGTCGTAGCTCTGTGGGCCCATTGTAATTATGTCTTTTATATCCATGCCGTCCATCCATTTTCTCAGTTCATTTTAGGCATAATACTAAAAAAATAAGCAGATTCAAATCTCAGGTGGACCACACCACAGGAAACAGTGGCGATTGAAGACCAGTCATTAGAGACTTCTCAGCCCCCATAAGTTTTGGATCAAGCTGATATTTGTTTTTTCCCTTCGTAACCGTCTATGTGACATAATCAACTTGTTGGATGAAAAACAAACATTATGAAAGTCCTGATGTAGTTTTTAATGGTGGGCGTTCATTCATCACTAATTCCTGTATTTTGGTCTACCTGAGATTCTACTGATTTTTGAAATAATGCCTTAATGGGCTTGTGAAATGGATGGATGGATGGGATAAAACATGTATACCATGCTGGGATCCATGTATTTTTTATTGTATGCAGTGGGTCAAAGCTTGCATATTGTTAGACAGGTGTCAATACTATGTCTGGCGAAGGATGATAGCGTAAAAGACAGACAAAAAGGCCTGCGTCATACCGACGCGGATGAAAAGATATGCCCGAGACGCCCTCAGCTCACGTCTTGTATAGACTTATCGGGAGGTGTTTTGGACGGACGGATTTGGATGATAAAATCTCGGGATACGTGAAAGGTGCCGAACAGACCCGGTGAACTTGTCCCCGATACAGCAAACCCAAGGATGTTAAATTGACGTCACTATCATTGCCTTGAAATTGTTCCCATCCCTCGTAATCCCATTCAGTCCGGCTGAGTGTGTTTGTACGGATAAATTGAAAAAGATTTTAAGATTAAATCCTGCGATATGTCAAACATGCCAAACAACACTGGTGAACTTGACCCATGATGTAGCAAACCCGTGAATCTGAAACTAATCCACTGACATCACCATTATTACCTTAAGGGCCTGTTTGGCCGGGCAGATCCCATGGTATTAGGAGGGATGGGATCAATTTTAAGGTAATGATGATGGTGTCAGTGGATTGTCTCAAGATCCATGGGATTGCTTATATCCCGTGGAAGTTCACCGGGTCTGTTTGGCATGCCCGCTTATCCCGGGATTTTACCTTCCAATCCATTCAACCAAGGGATAGGATGACTATTGAGGTAATGATGGTGATGTCAATAGATTGTCAGTGGATTGTCTTAAGATCAATGGGATTGCTCATGTCCCTGGACAAGTGCACCGGATCTGTTTGGCTCGTCATGCCAATCCCAGAATATTGCCAATCCCATCCCTCCTAATCCCATCTAATACCACATCCAGCGCCCGGCCAAACACGCCCTAAAATTTATTCTACCCATCCTAATCACGTTCAATCCGGCCGGCCAAATAGGCCCCTACAACCTCAACAATCAACTCTGAAGGAAGACCCAACGCACATTTTACTAATAGACCAGTTGAAAAACGTATACATGTACAACGGTCGTTGCATACGCGGGTTAACTAGCAAGACTTGCTATTAAGTGACGTCACCAAGTTTTGCAGGCCACACTATGATATATGTTTTGTGTAACAATCTATTTCTTTTAACGGTAGTCATCTCACTCCCCACTGTTTCTTATGGTGTGGCCCACTGGAACTTCAGATCAACCTTATTTTTGGGCCCGTGCCCTAGTATGATTGAGCAAAAATAATGGACAGAGCGGATTTATATTGCCTTCTCTGTAGGGCCCATTGTCATTTATAAAAAAAACAAAGAAAAAAAAAACAATGCAATGACGTGCTAGTGCACGTCACCGCACGACGTAACCTCTCTCCCCAGTTTCCTGTCCCATTCAAGCTCTCCTCTTTCTTCTTCCACCATTCTTCATCGGTGGAACCCACCAAACAATCCAGACCGCTCACCATCAACCCAAGAAGATTTTAACGGCAAACGTTCAACCCCACTGTTTCCGGTCTTATGGCCCACCTAAATTTCAAATTTGCCTTACCTTTAGAATCATGTATTATTACGACCCGGCAAAGTAGTTGGACAGAATGAATTTCTCACAAACATCTCGTTGGACCCACCTAGCTTCCGTTGTAGTAAGGGATTTGGAAGGTTTCCACAATACAATCCACGCAGATTGAAACATCTCCGATTTTTCCTCCTTTCTCTTTCCGTTTTCGAGCCAACCTATAAATCGAGAAATCTAGACTGTCCATTGGATTCACCTCCAATCTGCAACATCTAAATTATGTCATTCAACTTCCACTCAACATATCAGGTAGGTGATTTTTCCGATTGAAAATGCTACATTATTATATACTTTCATTTTATTAATTATTTATTTCGTATTGTTGATTTAAGTCATTTGATTTTAGTTTTACGTGATATATAATGCATTTATTTGATTTCTAATATGTGAAATAAATTCATTTGATTATTGTTAAATGCTTTTAATTATATTATGGGTGCTCTGCCTTGAAATGACCATTATGTTATTTTTATAGAGTGCTCTGCCTAGGGTTATTCACGAAAGGATCAGCATGGTACAGGTGCTCTGCCCAGGGTCATTCCCGAAAGGATCGGCACAGATGCTCTGCCCTGGGCGATTTCCTAAAATGATTAACACACACGAGTGCTCTGCCCTAGGTATTTACCCTAAAAGTTATTTACCAGGTGATCTGTCGATGGTCATTCCTTAAAATGATTAATACCGGTGCTTTGCCGAGGGTCATTTCCTAAAAGGATCAACACACACGGGTGCTCTTCCCTGGATTGACCAAAAAGGATTTTAAATGACTGCATTGTCTTATTTTGTTGTTATGAAAAAAATAAATTGTTATTGTTGTCTTGTAAAATAACGATTCAATACTTGTAATTAATCATATTTGTATTATTGAGTTTTATTTATATTAACATAGAATTTTCAATTTTGGGAAGGATGTGACCCTACGAGTTGTCGCGCTCACACCCGTATAGATTATTTTACAAGGTTTGTATATGAAGAATCAGTTAGGCAAGATTGAAGACTTTTTCTCTTATTTATTTAGAAGTTAATTAAAGATCAATGTATGTTGTTATTAATTATTTTTGAATATCAATATTGTAACTAAATATTTAATGATTGATTTGTGGATGTTATTTATGATAATTATTTTGATCATTTTTAGTTGCTGTAATTGCCTTGAAAATGTATGAAAATAATGTGGGTTGCGATGTATATTTTGTTTAAGTATAACTCACAGTCCTGAAATTTGAGTTTGGGCCTGGCCAATTCGGGTACTGAATTTCGGGGCGTGACATTTTGTATCCACACCGTTAATCTATTTTAAGATATCATTTTAGGGCATGATCCACAGAAGGAGGCATATCCAAAGCTATGGTGGACCTCACCACAGAAAACAGTGGGGAGAGTGATGCCCACCGTTTAAACCTTTCAAAGGCCTACCATGATATTTATTTGAAATTCAACCTGTTCACAAGTTAAAAAAGACATGAAAGAAGGGAAAACATGATCGAAAACTTTAGTGGCCTTTTAGAAGTTTTTAATGGTGGATGTCACTCTCCCCACTGTTTTATGTGCCAGGGTACATTGTAGGATACAAAACATACATCATATGGAACCCAGTGACATAACTTCAGTAGCTACTCTCCCTACTCAACCTGTCGTAGCTAATCTAGTTACTTGCTGCTTCAAAGACGTTGGGGGCTAGGGAAATTAATAGTGTTAAAGTTTACTGGAAAAAGTAAATTCTGTGCATCTGTTTATCCATGTTGTTCATCCATCCTCTTTTATCACTTATAAGTATTTACATAGGTGGATCCAACGAGGGTCGATACTAAATAATAAACTTCGGTTACAATAAATGCACACATTATTAAATGCAAGTGTCATATGTGGTGTGGATCAAAAGATTGTTGCATCTGCCTAATTTTTGTTCACATACCTAAAAATAATCGGAGAGAACGGTGGGGATAAACATATATATGACGGTGGGCCTGCCCACATAACTGCCCCTTCGTGGTTGGAGACGGACAGGGGCAGTACGCAATCCGTGTCCGTAAAGAAAAGATCCCAGCCGAACATGGGTGGTCCTATCTATTCGCCACGATCTATGGACCATTAAATCCTACATCTCCCACATCATTCGTCCCACTTCAGTGGGCCGCATATCGATAAGCACCTAACGAATGGATCTCACAGGTGCTGATGTGGCACACGTAGAAGGGCATCAGAGGATCCACGTGGTACGTGTGTTACCGTCCGTTCATGAGCATGACCCGAACATGAAAAAGCAACAAGATGCACCCCAACGGCACACACGTGGAAGGATCCGGGACATTCGTAGGCTGTGTCCAAACGAAAGCATCGCACGGATCAAAAATCAAGCCAATCGATTCATTAAGTAAAGCACGTGTACCAAAACATGGACACCAAGACACAAGAACACGTGTGGTCCACATGATCAGTCCACTTGCCTGATTTCTACATTAGACATGAAAATAACAATCTTACTTTTTTTCCCATTAAATATGAACCTTTAACTGTCGATTTGGTATCCATTTATTGGATGGTTAGATTTTCTGATGAGCCTGATTTCTAAGCTATGTTCCATCAATGATGATATGCCACACAATTTTGATGGCTTGGATTGCTGTAAACGTGTGACACGTGTAAGAATGAGTCTTGTCTGGACATCTTTCGGTGGCCACAGAACCGTCTGCATTACCTACCCGGCCACGGAAAACAAACAACTCAATTATTAAAGTTGTGATAAAACAGATAATCTATTATTAATAGAAATTGTTGCTAAAATACACCTCTTTACACTTTCGTATATGTACCTCAAGGAAGAAAAATTCAAGGAAATCAGTGGCTGTGATATCTTGAGGCACTAATTTTTATATAAGGGTCCATACTCTTTAAAATTTCATGGCCCATGAATCAGTATCATACGTAAAACAAAAATGTCCTAGATTATCACAACAAATGAAATAAGCCTTTAATTTATTTATTTTTTTCGTTATATATATATATATATATATAGAGAGAGAGAGAGAGAGAGAGAGAGAGAGAGAGAGAGAGAGAGAGAGAGAGAGATGTGCTCACACATAACTAGTTGTGGTTCTAATTAGCTGGCATGTGGGGGCCACTATAGTACTTGTATGACATTTTGTCCATTCAGTAAGGTTGCTCCACGTTAAATATGCGATGCCCAAAAATCACGAAGATTCAACCATTAAAATAGAATGCTCCACACGAGTGTGAATTTTTTAAGTGTTTCCTGACTTTTTACAGTCTCTCACCTAATGGTTGGATCAACGTTTTGTTATTTTTGAGCATCTTATTTTCATGATGAGACAATCTTAATGGAGGAGAGGGCAAGATGTTATACAAATGCTATGGTGGGTCCCACACGCCAGCTAATTGGATGTACAGTAGTTGTGTGTGAGCATTACTCTCTCACACAGACATAGAGCGTGCGTGCACGTGTGTGTGTTTGCAGCCTCTACAACAAGACCTTCTACATAACATGGAACTTTTATCTGGTTAAGCACACATGAACTCTAACTTCTTAGTATATTAGCCTTAAAATAAGGGTCACTTAGTGTTAAAGTTAATCATTTCTACTCACCTTTGTGGACCACATCATAGGCAAAAGTTTCTACTCATTGATAAACAGATGAATTAATAAATCTAATTTTTTCAATAATTTTTAATCCAATTGATAAATAGATGAATGAATATATCTAAATTTAGATTAGGTGATCCTTGTGATGAGGCTAATTTATTTGATGGATTCAAAGCTCCATGGAGCATAACTTATAATCCATGAGATCGGTTTGTTTTATTTATTTTTATTTTTTACACACTCACCACTTCCCCACACACACACTTTGGTGCACTCGCACTACAAGAGGTGCTCGAACCCATGGCCTCATGTTCAAACTCCAGAGAATCCATAAGGTGGGGTCCACCCAGAGTATATCTTCATCTTTTTTTTATTTTTTTTGGATCGTACATAGCGCTACTCTCTTTATTAGTATTATTTATTTAATCTAATGGATGCAAAATGGTAAATGGGAATGGTTTCAAGGAGCTGTACATTTGCACCGATCGAGGATCAAGATCATCGCTAATTAATGTATGGTAGGGGTCGAACACCTGGACCTTGTAATATGCTCTAGTGTTCGTTTCCATTAGCGGGGCCCACTTTCTAATTATCAAAACCGTTTAATGAGACTGATTGACTTCACCTTGTAGTAGCCGGGGCCACAGAAGTTTTGAATCAAGCTGAAATTTATGTTTTCCTTCGACCATGTCTATGTGACCTTATTAACAGATTGGATGGCAAATAAAACATCACGGTGGACCATAAGATGATTTCTACTGTGGGCATCATTATCACCGCTAGCTTCTTGCTGTGGTGTGGTCAACTTGAGTTTTGGATCTGCATCATTTTTGGGCTCGTAGCCGAAAATGATCTTAAGAAGTGGATGAACGGAACGGATAAGATCCATACTTCACGGTGGGTCCCACAGAGTCCCATCCTCGAACGAGCTCCATACAGCGGCGGCCGGATGCAATCCACTTCCGCAAACTCATAATCAGAAAATCTAGGCTACTTTCAACGGCTATGCTACGTGCGCACGTGTGTAGTTATACATCATGCCGGACCGTGACACATGCATTCTATATCCACTCTATCCATCCGTTTTTCCCTATCATTTTAGAGCAGATCCAATTCTAATGGGCCACAAAAGCTTTGGACCAATCTGATACTTTGTTTTTTGTTTTTTGTTTTCTGTTTTCCTTCACCCAGTTTTATGTCACTTCGTCAACGGAATGGATGTACGAAAAACATTTAAGAAACATTACGGTGGGCCCTAGGAAGGTTTTAATGGTAGATCGTTCAATCAACACTGTTTCCTGGTGTATGGTCCACCTGAGAATTTTATCAGCTTCATTTCTAGGCTCATGCCTAAAATGATCTGAAAAAAAAAAAAAGTTGATGGACTGGATACGGAATAATGCATCAAAGTGGGCCCACCATGATGTATGCTCCTTCTATCCACGCGGTACATCCGTTTAGAAACCTCATTTTAAGGCATGATCTAAAAAAGATGGAGTTTCAAATCTTAGGTGGAACATACCACAAGGAAACAGTATGGATTGAATCCCAATCATTAAAATTTGATGGGGCCACCAGAAAGTTTATTTTCCATCCAGTCTGTTGATAAGGTTACAAAGACCTAAATGAAGAGACCACACAAATATCAGCTTGATCAAAAACTTTTCTGGCTCACGAGAAGTTTTTAACGGTTGATCCTACTGTTTCCTGTATTATGGCCCATCTAAGATTTGCGTCCGCTTCATTTTTGAGATCATACCCTAAAATGAACTATCAAAATAGATAGACGGTGTGGATGTATAAGGAACATACATCACAGTGGAAGTGGATTCGCCCAAACCGCGCCTGATATGATCATTCAGCAAAGCACAGAACGCTGTCCTCTTATACGAACAGGTGAAGCTTTGCTTTTCGAGCAAGCTAAGTCTCTATATCCCTCTGCAAATCCTCCGCAAATCCTCTACAAAAGAACAATGGCCAATGAAATCAAAATCAAAATTCCAGAGATCGAGCCTGCGCTTCCTCCACCAACAGCAGGAGACATGGAAGAGAAGAAGAAAACCCAAAAGGCCATACGCAAAGCAGCAGCAACTACGGTGTTTCTTTCAGCCGCTGGGCTTGTCGGTTATCTCTCCGGCGGACTTCGTAGCTACACATACCCCGAATCTCTCTCTGTCATAGCCCTTTTCGGAATTTTCTCATTTGGGTTGGCTACGCTTTTCATGTCCTTTCCATGACGTGGGTTAGATGAAGGATCTAAAGAGAGGCTGAAGGATCCAAAGAGAGGCGGTGTTGAAGCTTTTCATCATCGCGTAGGTATGGCTTGATTTTCTTTATTTGGAGTGCTGTTATGATGTTCTGTTATTAGTATTAAATGTTTTTATCTGTTCTTTTGGTTATGGTTTGGATACAATATTTTCTTCTTGTTGAAATATTATATAAGGAAAACAATATATGGATGTTTGTGTTCTAATTACTGGTTTGGTTTTGGTTTGATGGCGCCGATGGCTGTTTTCTATCTGGGATTTTTGCAGAAAAGGAAGAAGATCTTTTCCTGTAGAATTGACTGGAAAAATAGATCTAGACCTTTGAAATTTTGTGTCCCGAATTTGTGTCTTGATTATTATTATTATTATTATTATTATTATTTTGTCTTCATTATTTCAACTGTTATGAAGGAGCTGAATGTCGAAATCTATGCTGTATGAAGAATTACCATTAACGCCATCCATCTTCTTTAATCAAGAAAACCCACTGCAAGTTCTTGGATAAAAAGCGGTTTGAAATCAAAGTTGACTATTGTGAGGCCCACCTGATCAATGTATGATCGCCAGACTTCAACAAAAGATCCGACCCACAAACCGAATTTCACGGCGTCAGAAGCACTCTGCTGGAACGTCCTTCCAGCGTAAGAACCGACGCTAATTCCTCCTGTAACGAGAGAGAGAGAGAGAGAGAGAGAGAGAGAGAGAGAGAGAGTTCTATAAAAACCCATCGGAATAGGCAGACAGAGATCACGCCAACCACGAGAGAGAGAGAAAAAGAGAAATCGGGTGCAACGAGTTATGTAGGTTTGAGGGAGATAGAGATAGAGAGTTAGGGTTAGGGTTTTGCATCTCAATTTATGTAGTTTTGAGGAAGATAGAGAATGAGAGTTAGGATTAGGGTTAGGGTTTTGCTTCTCGATCTATGTAGTTTTGAGGGAGATAGAGAATGAGGGTTTTTCAAACCATAGCACCAAAAAGAAGGAGAAAATCGTTTTTACTTCCAAAAATCAATGATAATCTGTAGAATTACCCAATATAATATACCTTAAAAAAGAAAAAAAGAAAAAAAGAAAAAAAGAAAAAAAGAAAGAAAGAGGAATGTAATATACCTTCAGCATACAACATCCATCCAACTTCATAATACATGTATAGCCAAGATGAAGGGAGAAATCAAACATCAACATGATTGAAATTTATTATTATTATTTTGACCTTATTTATATAAGATATATACACAAACACACATATATTCACATTTATGACACTCTCCATCCACACGTAATATGGGACACTTTTGAAAGTTGGGAGCCGTTCATCAGGTGTATCTTACCAATTAAATGGATCCTCTCATAAATGAAGCTGGCTCCATCATCAGATGGGCCGCACATACTTTTCAATTTGAGTGTTGGCTGAGTCCACTTAATGCTATATATATTTTGTACATGTATGACCAACCGATTGGGCAAAATGACTGAGGAATCATCCAAGTAGTGGTCCCATGTGATGAGTGGCTTGGATATTGCGAAAGTATGCATGGTTGCACCACATTTGAAAATAATGACCACACAACAAAGCTTCCATCTATTCAGCTCAAAAAACCTGTGGCATATAAGGGTAGATCTCACATGGAGGATCTGTGGGTAGGGTTTTCAGTGGGTCCACAAGATGGGTTGGAGTATCAAGCTAAGAGCGGGGCTTCGTCTTAAAATTAAAGCCGCTTATTATTCACACCGGTCTTCGATTTTATACATCAGCCTAACTTCCTTATCATTCAATTTGATTGTTGAGACCTATTTGCATGTCTATCAAAGTGAACTATATAACCAATGCCAATACATCAATCACTTCAAATATCAACTTTTCCTTTAATTTCATAGATCTCTTTCTTGTTTTGGAAATTTCTATGTCACGTTCCAACAATTAAAGGATTCAACTATTTAATGTCTTCATAAGCCCTAGCCACTGCTATTGGTTAGGATCTTGGTAAAGGCCTCACTCTATGTGTTCATATGCTCCAACTTCAGTCTTTAGATTCCCTCAACGCCAAAGCTTTCCCACCTAATTAATAAGATTATCAATTGTATGCATGAATTGATCCACCTACTTTGTGCTTATGTTAATCAAATTGGATTGCCTGCACAAACTCTTCTATGTCACCCCATTTGAAACCATTAGAAGATGACGTAGAATTAATAATTACCCCAACAATCACCCTCTCTGGTACTAAAATTGTGTAACCCACTTATCATATCAATGAAATCTTGACACCCGAATTTAAAAAAGAAAGAAAGAAAGAAGAAAAAAAAAAAAAAAAGAAGGGACAAGAGTACACCCACAAGAATTTTAGGGTAGAGAGTGAGAGAACTATATTAATATCAAACTTCACAATACATAATAAAAAACTTACACTTAAAACAGAAATGTTAAGATGACTAACTCTTGCACCATCCCTTTTTTTAATAGACTCTATGTGAATTTCTAATGAGAATTTTTTCAACTAAGAGATTGACTCCAAATCAATTGTAGTTAGACTTCAAATCTAGCTACTTGATTTAGAATGATAAAAGCTTTATAATAATAAAACACATATAGAAATAGTCTTAAGTACATCTCTAAATTAACCCCTTGTATCTTCAATCCCATTTTAAAATCAACCTCCATATTTTTCATAAATTGTAAATTGCAAATCATGATAGTCTCCAAAATCTATAAATAAACAGGAAAAAAATAAAAAATATTGGCCCCTTCTGTGGACTATAGGCTTATGTCATTGTTGGGCTCTATAGTAGGCCTAGGTGGGCTTAAGTTGGTTGTGGGCCTAAGTGGGCCATGGGCCCACATCACTTCAACTTGGATTTTGAACTGTCCAGGTCGGGCATGATGAGCCAACCCTATTAAATTTTTTCTAATTTTGTGTAGCCTATGTTTGACCTATTCACAGCCCCCCATACTCCATCTTCCAAGCTCTAACTGACCTCTCTCTCTCTCTCTCTCTCTCACAAGCACTCAAGCTTGCTAAAAATTGTGTGCTAGGCTTGGACAAAGATTGACACAGCTCGGCCAACTTGACACTCTATCCATGGGTGACACGGGTAGTTTGATGGTGTGTGGGTTTGGATTTGGTTTGTTTTTCGGAATGCCCGACTACCCCCTTTAGTTGTTCCTTAAGAGTGCACCCACAGGAATTTTAGAGTAGAAAATGAGAGAACATATTAATACCAAACTTCCCTCATAATACATAAGAAAAACTTACACTTAAAAAAGAAATGTTAGAATGACTAACTCCCGCACCATCCACTTTTTTAATAGAATTTGTGTGAATTTCTAATGAGAATTTTTTCAACTAAGAGATTTACTCCAAATCAATTGTAGTTGACTTCGAATCTAGCTAATCCATTTAGAATGATAAAAGCTTAATAATAACAAAACACATATAGAAAATAATCTTAACTACATCTCTAAATTAATCCCTCCTATCTTCAATCTCATTTTAATATCAACCTTCATATCTTTCAAAAATAGTAAATTGCAAATCATGATTTAGACTCCAAAATCTATAAATAAATAGAAAAAAAAATAAAAAATAAAATTAACACATGTTAGCCCTTTCGGTGGACTATGGGCCTATGTCATTGTTGGGCTCTATAGTAGGCCTAGGTGGCCTTAGGTTGGTTGTGGGCTTAAGTGGGCCATGGGCCTACATCACTTCAACTTGGATTTTGAACTGTCGCCAACCCTATTAAAATTTTCTAATTTTGTGTAGCCTATGTTTGACCTATTCACAGCCCTCCATACTCCATCTTCCAAGCTCTAACCCACACCTCTCTCTCTCTCTCTCTCTCTCTCTCTCTCTCTCTCTCTCTCTCAAGCACTCGAGCTTGCTGAAAATTGTGGGCTAGGTTTAGACAGAGATTGGCACAGCTCGGCCAACTTGACACTCTATCCATGGGTGACACGGGTAGTTTAATGGTGTGTGGGTTTGGTTTTGGTTTGTTTTTCGGAACGCCCGACTGCCCCCTTTAATTGTTCCTCAAGAGTGCACCCACAGGAATTTTAGAGTAGAAAATGAGAGAACATATTAACACCAAACTTCTCTCATAATACATAAGAAAAACTTACACTTAAAAAAGAAATGTTAGAATGACTAACTCCCACACCATCCACTTTTTTAATAGAATTTGTGTGAATTTCTAATGAGAATTTTTTCAACTAAGAGATTGACTCCAAATCAATTGTAGTTGACTTCGAATCTAGCTAATCCATTTAGAATGATAAAAGCTTAATAATAATAAAACACATATAGAAAATAATCTTAACTACATCTCTAAATTAACCCGTCCTATCTTCAATCTCATTTTTAAATCAACCTTCATATTTTTCAAAAATAGTAAATTGCAAATCATGATTTAGACTCCAAAATCTATAAATAAACAGATTTTTTAAAAAATTAAAAATTAAAAATTAACACATGTTAGCCCCTTCGGTGGACTATGGGCCTATATCATTGTTGGGCTCTATAATAGGCCTAGGTGGGCTTAAGTTCGTTGTGGGCCTAAGTGGGCCATGGGCCTACATCACTTCAACTTGGATTTTGAACTGTTGCCAACCCTATTAAAATTTTCTAATTTTGTGTAGCCCATGTTTGACCTATTCACAGCTCTACCATACTCCATCTTCCAAGCTCTCTCTCTCTCTCTCTCTCTCTCTCTCAAGCACTCAAGCTTGCTGAAAATTGTGGGCTAGGCTTGGACAGAGATTGGCACAGCTCGGCTAACTTGACACTCTATCCATGTGTGTGTGGGTTTGGATTTGGTTTGTTTTTCGAAATGCCTGGCTACCCCTTTAGTTGTTCCTTAAGAGTGCACCCACAGGAATTTTAGAGTAGAAAATGAGAGAACATATTAATACCAAACTTCTCTCATAATACATAAGAAAAACTTACACTTAAAAAGGAAACGTTAGAATGACTAATTCCCGCACCATCCACTTTTTTAATAGAATTTGTGTGAATTTCTAATGAGAATTTTTTCAACTAAGAGATATTGACTCCAAATCAATTATAGTTGACTTCGAATCTAGCTAATCCATTTAGAATGATAAAAGCTTAATAATAATAAAACACATATAGAAAATAATCTTAACTACATCTCTAATTAATCCCTCCTATCTTCAATCTCATTTTTAAATCAACCTTCATATCTTTCAAAAATAGTAAATTGCAAATCATTATTTAGACTCCAAAATCTATAAATAAACAGATTTGTTAAAAAATAAAAAATAAAAATTTAACACATGTTAGCCCCTTCAGTGGACTATGGGCCTATGCCATTGTTGGGCTCTATAATAGGCCTAGGTGGGCCTAAGTGGGCCATGGGCCCACATCACTTCAACTTAGATTTTGAACTGTTGTGGCTGGGCATGATGAGCCAACCCTATTCAAAATTTCTAAATTTATATAGCCTATGTTTGACCTATTGATCACAGCCCTCTCTCTCTCTCTCTCTCTCTCTCTCTCTCAAGCACTCGAGCACTCGAGCTTGGGCTTAGGCTTGGGCTAGCATAAAAATCTCAGGCTATACATGCTGAAAATTGTGGCCTAGGCTTGGATAGAGCTTGGCACAGCCCGCCAACTTGACACTCTATCTGTGGGTGACATGAGTAGTTTGATGGTGTGTGGGTTTGGATTTGGTTTGTTCTTTGGAATGCCCAACTGCCCCCTTTAGCTGTTCCTTAAGAGTACACCCACAAGAATTTTAAGAGTAGAAAATGAGAGAACTACATTAATATCAAACTTCTCTCACAATACATAAGAAAAACTTACACTTAAAAAAGAAATGTTAGAATGACCAACTCATGCACCATCCACTTTTTTAATAGACTTTGCCAGAATTTCTATTGAGAATTTTTTCAACTAGGAGATTGATTCCAAATAAATTGTAGTTGACTTCAAATAAAGCTAATCCATTTGGAATGATAAAATCTTAATAATAATAAAACACTTATAGAAAATAATCTTAACCACATCTCTAAACTAACCCCTCATTTTAAGTCAACCTCCATATCTTTCAAAAATAGTAAATTGCAGATCATTATTTAGTCTCCAAAATCTATAAATAAACAGGAAAAAGTTAACACATGTTGGCCCCTTCAGGGGACTATGGGGCTATGTCATTGTTGGGCTCTATTGGAGGCCCAATTGGGCTTAAGTTAGTTGTGGGCCTAAGTTGGCCATGGGCCTAATCACTTCAACTTGGATTTTGAACTGTCCAGGCCGGGCATGATGCGCCAAACCTATTCAAATTTTCTAATTTTGTGTAGCCTATGTTTGACCTATTCACAGCCCTACCACACTCCATCTTCTATGCTCTAAACCACACCCCCATCCATATCTCTCTCTCTCTCTCTCTCTCTCTCTCTCTCAAGCACTCAAGCTTGGGCTTGGGCTAAGGCTAGTATAAAAACCTCAGGCTATGCTAGTTTTGCCTGTCATAGGCTGGGCCAAACTCAGTCCTATGCTGAAAATTGCGGGCTAGGCTTGGACAGAGCTTGGCACAGCCCGGCCAACTTGACCCTCTATCTGTGGGTGACATGGGTAGTTTGATGGTGTGTGGGTTTGGATTTAGTTTGTTCTTTCAAATGCCCGACTACCCCCTTTAGCTGTTCCTTAAGAGAAAAAGTTTGATACTCCAGTAGAGTGTGATGTATGATACGCATGTAGCCTATAAGTAATTCAAAATTTTAAATTAAACAGTTCAATTTATAGATCCTTGTTTAGATGTGTCAAGGACCACAAGTCAATTATCCTACCCTTAGATTGCAGACATTTATTGTATGGTCAAAAATCAAAATTATCCAATGGTCCTATTTCAACAAACAAGTGTCCACCATCCATGGGATTGTTCAAACAATCTTATCTGAGGACAGTCGCTTAAAAAAGGCAGATTCCATACCGCAGCTAATTTCATATGAGTTTCTATATAAAACATGGAGTTTCTGAGTGCCTAAATACCCAGCAACATACTCTTATAAGTATCAAATAATTCCCATGTTGGAAGTAGGGCTCTCAACAGGCCGAGCGTGGGTTGGCTTGGGCCCAGATTTTGAACTGTTCGGATGGAGCCTGATGGGCCCACCCTATTTTAAACTTTGATTTTGCGTGGCATGAGACCAGCCATTGACAGCCCTAGGAAAGGGGGCGTGAATGTATGATTATAGAAATCACAGGTCTAGTCCGCATGCGGGACCCACTTCGTGTACATAAATTCCAAAACCCACCCTAAGTGGAAAATGGGGACGTGGATTGCTCCGTTGTGGTGTTGGGACATGGCAAGATTTAATTAGGCGATGTGCTGCTGCAAGAGATGTGACTGGCCCGGTGCCGTGATAGTGAGGAGCATGGTGTGGATGCTCTTTGGGACCCACCATTATGTATATGTTTTATCTACACCGTCCATCAATTTTGCGGATCATTTTAGGGCATGAGCCCAAAAATGAAGCATATCCAAAGCTCGAGTGGATCACACCATAAAAAAGAGTGGTGATTGAACACCTGCCATGAAAAACTTCTTGGGAGCCACAAAAGTTTGGGATCAAGATGATATTTTTGTTTTCCCACTGTCCAGATCCATGTGACAATACAAACAGGTTGAATGGCTAATAAACATTAGCCTTAGGAGGGTTTTAACTGTGGGTGTTATTATCCCTACTGTCTCCTGTGGTGTGGTCCACCTGAGCTTTGGATATGCTTTATTTTTTAGTTCATCCACTTGAGCTGGCAAAATGCATGAATGGCCTAGATGAAACACATATATCATGGTGAGCCGGCCCCATAGGGTATCAACCCTACTCTACAGCTAGGTGAACTCCTCACTACAAAGGTTGCATTCCAACCTAACAGCTTTCTAACATGCTTTACATGGGATAATACCCTAAAATTATTTTGAAAAACGGATGTACGGCATGGATGCAGAATACATACATCAAGGTGGGCCCCACACTAAAGGACCGCACCGTCTTGGGTGAGTACAGGGTCTCACCTGATCCGATCCCTGCGTGGCAGGACGCGGATTGCGTCCAACCCCTGCCCGGACGGAATCCGTCCGGGCAGGGCTCTGTGGGGACCACCATGATGTAAGTGTTTCATCCAAGCCATCCATTGCTTTTCTCAGATAATTTTAAAGTATCAGCAAAACAGTGAGCAAGGTACAGGGCTTCAATAGACCACAAAGTGGGGATTTAATATTCACCATTAAAAACTTCTTGAGAGGTGGAGAAGTTTCGGATCATGCTAATATTTGTTTTTTCACTTCATCCACGTCTACATGACCTTATTAATAGGTTGGATGATTTTTTTTAAAAATAAAATCGTCACGGTGGTCCTTTGAAAGGTTTCAACGGTGGGTGTCATTATCACTGCAGCTTCCTCTGGTATGGTCCACTGGAGATGTGGACCTGCTTCAATTTTAAATGCATATCTTAAATGATACGAGAAAAGACGATTAACGGCGTGGATAAAACACCTACATCACAATGGCCCCCACAGAGCCTTGTCCGGACGGATTGCCGTCCGGGTGGGGTACGACGCAATCCGCGTCCTGCGTGGCAACCCAGCCAATGCCATGTGGCCTAATGAAATCTCACCACGTCAGTCCAAACTGAACTTCCAGTTTTACCGGCCTCGATTCGACCAAATAGACGCGGATTTCGTGCTTACTACGCTGGGATGCTAGGTGGGGTCCACCGTAATTTTGTGAGAAATCCACACCGTCCATCCGTTTTTATAGATCATTTTAGTACACGTGACCAAAATTGAGGTGGATCAAAAACTCAAGTGGGCCGCAGTGAGGATTTAGTGACCACCGTTTGAGACATTCTTACGGCTATGAAGTTTCACATCAGGCTAAGTTTTGGGTGTTTCCGCTTCATCCCAGTGGGAATAACCTTATAAACGGTTTGGATGGCATATAAACATCAAGGTAGATCCCATTAAGTTTTCAACGGTAGGAAAACTCTTTCCCCAGTTTTCCCTCTCATATGTCCGCTTGAATTCTGGATCCACCTCAATTTTGGCCAATTTCCTAAAATGATCTGAAAAAACGGATGGACAGTGTGGATTTCTCACAAACATCATGTTGGGCCCCACCTAGCATCCCAGCCCAGGAACTTCCTGTCCTCCCCGAATACCCTTCCTCCAAAATCATAGATTGTGTTTACAACACACTTACCGAAGGGAACGCCACCTTGAAAATGTCCTTATGAGCTAGCTTCATGTCTTTGATTTCTCCTGCAGGCGCCATGGAGACCGACACATCTACGTGATCATCTGGAACGTTGATGGCACAATGGCCCACCGTAATCTCAGCCACTGTTTTTGTTGGAGGGAACTGGCCATGGGATAGATAGGATTATAGAGAAGAGGTTATGTGGTGTGAGGTGAGGAAGAATACGGTCTTTGTTTTATGAGACAGCAGATTAGGTGAGACCCCGACCTCACCCCAGCTGTTGCAGCTCTTACCATGGGACCCACCTTGATGTATGAATTATGTATCCACACCATCCATCAGTTTTTCTAGATCATTATAGAGCAATATTCCAAAAAAGTAGTAGATCCAATCATCAGGTGGACCATACCCTCAAAAAAAGTGGTGATTTACTATTAATGGACCACCGAAGTTTTGGATCAATATTTTTTTTATTTTTTTTTACTTAATTCAATATTATGTGAGCTTATCAACAGATTAGATGGTAAATAAACACCACCAAAACATTAAGGTACTCCCTAGGAAGCTTTTAATGGTAGAACAGTCAATCAACACTGTTTCTTATGGTATGGTCCAGTTATAGTTGGATCTATTTAATTTTTGGGATAATACAATAAAATGATCTGGAAAACGGATGGACGGAGAGGATATATAATAAATACATCGATATAGGCCCCACGTAAAGGGTTGCACCGTCTTGGGTAAGGCCGGGGTCTCACCGAATCCGCTCCAGAGAATAAAAGGAGCCCGACTGCGTACTACGCCTAACAGCTCCAAGCTAGAGACGGATGGTCTTGGCAAGGGCTCTGTAGGGTCCACCGTGATATATATATTTTATCCACGCCGTCTATACATTTTGAAAGATTATTTTATTATATATTACCAAAAATTATGATTATCCAAATCTTGATTCGACCACACCATAGCAATCAGTGATTATAATGACGGCCACCATTGAAACCTACCTAGGGCCCACCGTGATGTTTATTTCCCATAAAACATCTTCATAAGGTCATAGATACATGGATGAAGGGAAAACTTATATACCAGATTGATCCGAAACTTCTGTCGTCCAATGAGATTTTCAACGGTAGGCATTCCATCACTACTGCTTCCTGTTTTGTGGTCCACTAAAGAATTTGATCCATCTAATTTTTGAAATATTTTCCTAAATTAATATTTAAAAATTTATGGACGGAATGGATAAAACATATACATTAAGGATAGCCCCAAAGATACTCTACCAGGACCGTCCATCTGTAAGAAGTTACAGAGGGGGTGGTACGGAATCTGTGACGGAAAAAAAAATTGGTCGATGGATTTGGCCGTTGGCAAGTTGACTTGGGAGTCAGCATGTTAGTCCTGTTAGTCCTCCACCATTTAAAAATCAATGTTGACTATTAAATCATAAAAATATCATAATTTCATGGCAATCGAGATGGTCCAAAAATAACTTGTCAAATAAGAACTAAACAATTACATTTGGAAGATAATATTAACCGTTTGATTTAATTTTTTCCTTTGAATTAGGACCACTTACATCCCATAGTTCGGATTTCTTGATCACTGTGTGATTTTTGTGTCATACACCATTCAAAGTGGGACCCTCAGTTTGAATGGTCTAGATAGCTGTATATATATGCCTGATCTCATCTGAGGAAGATGAGCTGAGCCACAACCATTTTCAAAATGGCGCTAGACTACCATTTAAGTTTAAACTCTCGGGGGGAAGGGTCGCCGATTCGTGATAAGGGGGATGCATTGACTTCCGTGACGCCGTGGCCGTGGGGAAATTCTTAATGAATTTATTGTATATCCACACCGTCAATCCATTTTTTAAAGACGATTTTAGTCTATTATTCAAGTGAAAATATTCTTATATAGAGGCCCACTAGTGGTTATTGAACTTCCACCATTAAAAGCTTCACAGGGCCCACCGTAATGTTTATTTGGCATCCAATCTGTTTATAAGGTCACACAGACCTGAAATAAGATTAAAGAAAAAAAACCAATTATCTTGATCTAAAACCTTTTTAATGGCCCACGAGAAGTTTTTGAGGCTTGTAAGTCACTCAAATATACATGTGGCATATGGTAACTCAAATAAAACCAGCTATGGCGTGCAAGATACCATTTAGAAGTCAATGCCAGGTTGTTGGAACGAACCAGTGAATGGTGGGCAACGGACAGGGCGTAACAACCGTGATGTATGGGTTTTATTTACACTGTCCATTCATTCTGCCAAGTCATTTTAGAGTATATAATAAAAAAATGAGGCAGATCAAGGCTCAAGTAGATCACACCACAAGAAGTAGTGGTGATAATGATATCAACCGTTGAAACCATCCTAACGCCTATCGTGATGGTTAATTGCCATCCCACCTGTTCATGTTTTGTGGTCCACTCCGGTTTGAGACCTATCTGAATTTTGGATTCCTGTCCTATCAAGGCCTTTAGAAAGTGATGGACAGAGTGGATCCTGGGATCGAGTGCCCGTACCTTCTGACCACTGGTGTGGTGTGTATATCCACAAAGTTTCATGCGTCCACTACAACAAAAACGGGCTTAACGTGGACTTTGCGTGCATCTTTCACGGGCGCCATGTAAAAGAAGGCGCCGACCAATATATATATATATATATAAAGACCTACACCTTCATTTAGTCGTGTTTTTTTTTCTTCTTAGAGAGTCATGCTCCCCTGCACACCTTTGCACACATGTCATGGGTGTCTAATCTGAACGGTCCATGTGATGCGGAATCCCATGAAACTCTCAGTGACAAATTTTTACCTTGATCTAAAATTCTGGTTGGCCATAGCAAAGAGAAATGCAAATCAAGGGAGGAAACTGTTTTCATTTTTCATGGCCCATCAAAGTTTTAGATCAAAGTAAAACTTGGTCCCTGGGGGTTTCACGAGGTGCTGCTTCACATGAACGGTTCAGATTTTGGATCCACATCACGTATGATGGGTTCTTAAAAAAGTTCGTATGTAATACGCACGAACTGGTTCGCAGGTGAGCGTTTCCTTGTGTGTGTGTATATATATATATATATATATATATATATATATATATATATATATATATATATATATATATAATATATATAAAGCCCTACACCCTCATTTAGTCGTTTTTTTTTTTTGGGTTAGCTTGTCAGTACACACCCATGTTAGATCACACACTCCATGTTAGCCACCCCCGCTAGGGATTAATACCAAGACCTCAAGTGTTGAAACGACAACACCCTTATTTCGAGTGGACAGAGTGGATCTTAGTATCGAGTGCCCGTACCTCTGCACACGAGCCGACTCTATCTTCCTTCTTTGTAACTCCACGACGCTAACTTTATCTTCTCTCTTTCCAACTCCAAGACCCCGAGTACACACACACACACACTCTCTTTCTCTCTCTCTCTCTGTGAGACCTGACCCGAGTTCGCATGTGCGCATGTGTGTGTGTGAGTATGCATCTCATGTATTTTAGTCCCGCGGTCCTACCGGTCAAATTTCGGCGACCCGCGACTTTCGGATAGTGATTGCGGTCACCCTTGAGTTTGGTCACGTAAACCCGACTCGGATTGACCCAAGACCTATGCCATTGCGACTGCATCGTCGCCGCGGTTCTAGCACCGCATCTCATGCATAAATCCGGCGTGTCCATCGAAAGTTATGGGCCGCTCATTATTTGGACCGTTGATTACATTTTTGGTGGGACCCACCTCATTGCACATTTCCCCATGTGCACTATTCCCCATGTAAGCCACCTTTAGCCTAGCAATGATGGCTTCTTTTCTCAAGAAAACCATGATGAGATTAGTTTCTCTAGGCAATGATGAGCCACCCTATCCCATAAGAAATGATTATTTTCTCTTTTCAAAAAATTCATCTTTTTCTAAGAAAGCAATCATTTTAACCTTAGAAACTCTCTCATCTCCTTCTCTCTTTCTTCATTTCTCTCTTCTCCTCTTTGCAAATGTCCTCCATTGCTGAATTTTTCCAGCTCTCTATCCTCTTCTTCTCCCCTAGATCTAACCATCAAAGATCCATCATCACCATTGAACCTCCTTCCTTGAAGCTTAAGGAGCATGGTGATTGAAGAATCTTGAAGATCCATTAAGTGGGTGAGCATGTGGGATAGATTGCATGGTTCTTATTTTCATAGATCTTTTGTTGCATCATATGGAGAGTGTAGGACTCACCACATCAATGGTGAAGGTCCACCACTCCTTGGATAAGGTTTTTTTTTAGCCAACACTTGCATGCATGTGATCTTGATGGGGCCATTCTCCATGGACCCCATCTTGATGAGATTTCATTTCTTCTTCTCTTCTCCCCTTTCTATGGTTTGGATGTAATGATTATGTGGCCCACCTGATGTGCCATGCAACCAGAATTTTTAAATTTTTGGGACATCCAGGCCCAAGTTGTTGGACACCCAGACCTAACTGTGCTGCCTAGTTTTGCTGCTTGATTTGGAAAGCCTTTGGGCTTGATTTTATGGATTTTTTTTTAGGGAGGGGCTGGGCTTAGGAGTTGTGTGACACATCAGGGTGGACCCCACCTTGTGGAATCTATGATTTATTTCCCATTTATTAATTTTTTTTGGGCTGATCTAGACAGCAACATGTTGCTGTCCAGATTACTGGAATTTTTTTATGTTGTAATGTATGTGTTGTAGGCCTTGTTTGTGGTCCCATTTTTCCTGATTTCTTAGACTTCTCTTTGAGGTGTGGACCCCACCTAAAAGTATGCTAAACCTTACCTTCAAATGTCCCTATTTGATCACCCAAAAGGGTGGGCCAAGGAGGGTGGACGGTCCAGATTTTTCTGGACTGTCCAGCTACACTGTTTGCTGGAAACTCATAAATATCAGCTTGATTTTGAAATGGTGGGCCACCTTTGTGGACCCCACCTTACTGTATACTTGTATAGGAAGGTTGGCCTTGCATTTTTTCAAATTTACATAGACCTGGGCCCACTCAAATGGAGTGCTAAAGTCAGGGACAGCAGCATTGCTGCAACAGGAAAATAAAAATCTGGACCTTGCTGTCCATGAATTTCATGAGTTAAATAAAATATTTCTACTATCCCAAAAATCCTAAATTTTTGTAGGGAGGTGTCCCACCTATGGTAGGACCTATCCACATAATTTCAGGGCCAAGGAATCCTATTTGGGGGGGCCAATATACTGGACTGCCAGAAATTTCTGCTGTGCAGTCCAGCAGCATAGTCCCATAAAAATAATATTAAAAAAATTAATTTCTAAGAAGGTGGGCCATATTTCTAGATCCTACCTTATTTTAGGCTTGATGAGGGACCTTGGGTCCAAATTTCAAGAATTTTGGAGGCCCAGAACCCACCCATTGGATGGCCTAAATTGAGGACAATTATATTCCAGCAATATTTTACCCTGGATAGATTGTATTATTTAAATTAATTTAAATACTTTTGAGTATCCTAAAATCATGAAAATTTACAGGGAGGTGGTACACCCATGGTGGGACTCACCTACAAATTTTTGGGGCCAATGGAGCCCTGTCTACACCGTGACAAGTGCTGGAATGGCTCACCACGTTCAGGTGTCCCGATTCACCAGATTTTCTTGATGGCCTGTATTATTTAAATTAATTAAAATACTTCTGACTGTCCAAAAATTACAAAATTTTGAGGATTCGTGGTCTACCTATGGGAGGATTATCCTGTAAATTTTCATGGCCATCGGGCTCCTGTACTGATTGTGGTGTGGCCTGCAAACTTGGGTCAGTTTTGGGCCAGATACTCAGGCCCGTAGGACTACCCATCACGGGACGCCCCTACCTTGGGCTGTTGCTGGGCCTGTATTCCAGCGGCATGGCCCACTTCTAATGTGTGTTGTGCATTCCCCTCTCATCTGGTGGGACCCACTGATATGTGTGGGTCACCATGGGCCAGTAACCCATCTAAATTACATAAATTTCTGGATTTCTAGCAGGTCCAGGAAGTGGGTGGGCTGGAATTCCAACAAGGGGCCCAAATTTGCTCCATAGTTGATTGTTTTGGAGCTGTTGTGGCCCACCAGATTTAAGGGAGTGTTGCACACACTCCTTGCCTTATTTCCTTAGATATTTTTGGGTATAATTAGTGGCTCTTAAGGCTCACCTTTGTGGTGATGTTGTGGGTTAGCCTTAACCAGATTTTTGGAAGTTTATAGGCCCAATGGGCTGGAAACCTATTTCTTGAGCCCAAGATCATGTAGGGCCTGACCTTATTGTTTCACGGGCCCAACGAGCCGTCTACAGGCTGACCGTGTGTATTTATTAGCCGTGATGCCCTCATGAAATGCTTAATTATGGGCTGACTTGTGAGGCCCATATAAATGTATATTGTGGAGGGCCTTGTTAAGTCTTTGGGCTGATGTGGCAAGGCCCACACTGTCAGTATAGGCCTTGCCTATGTGTATTCTTGGGTTTATGGGCTGCCCTCAAGCCCACCATAATGTATGAATTGAATGACTTTTGTTTTGGGCCATTTCTTTAGGGCCCATTATGTGATATAGTATATGCATGTTTGTGTTAGCAAGTAGGCCTTGTGGACTCAGTTCTTTTGGATAGGCCCATTGATCTTGGGCCTATACTCTCCTATCTATTGTGATGGGCTTAGGGGCAATGATACACAAGAAGTCGGGCCCTTGGCTGCCCACTAAACTGACCTTGTACTTAGGCCAAAAGTGAGGCCCAACTTACTTGTGTTAAATCTGAAACTTGCCCATGTAAATGAATTATTGGGCTGCCCATGAAGCCCACTACAATATGTATAATTATGACCTTTGTGGTTGGGCCCAAACCTTACTTAAGGGCCCACTATATAGCTTATGAGTTGGGCTTGGTGTATGGCCTACTAGTCCACACATTGCTTAGGCCTTAGATCTTTCATTATATGGGTAGTGGTGAGCAACCTCTTGGAAACCAGTTGAGGTTGGATGTCCTCCTGGGTGATCCTAAGGTAAGCTCATAGGTTTCTCTATAGGTGGTTAAAGGCCCACCATAGACCTTAGACTATTTATTTAAGGCTCAATGTGCATGTATGTGGAACTTACCTTAATACATGTTTGGTCCAGGCCGTCCATGCCTTGGATCACCCGATTGTGGAAGCACTCTCTGCCTTGGGTTGCTGCTAGACTCACAATCCAGTAGCAGGCCCACTTGATCTTTTCATGATATATACACACTCTCCATCTAGTGGGGTTCCCCAGTGAGTATAGTTGGCCTTCATGAGATTATTTCCATATACTCAACTAATTTCTGGACCTTAGCAGGCCCAGGAAGTCAAATGGGCCAAAAGTTTATCAAAGGGCCTTCGATGTACAATTTTATGGTTACAACTTTATTTGGCTGTGGGGCTCACCATATTGAGAACTTGTGTACGTGTTACATGCTTATGCTTTCTTATAATCCTTGGGCTTAATCAGTGCATTCTTTTGGGTCACTTTTAGTGATCTTATGAGGACCACCATCTTAAGATCAGAATTTTGGAACATCCAGTGAACCTAGATTGGGCAGGGACATCCCAGCTTGGCCCAACCATACATTGGGCCGACTTCCACCATTTTGATGGACTTGTGGGCTGAGGTAAAGATAGTATTGGGCCCTTAGTTGCCTACTTAAATTGCTAGTTATTGGGCCGATGTAGTGGGGCCCATTTCATCCAAACTTAAACCTATTTTTTTGGGCCGTATATTGTGTACGCGGGCTGCCCACCAAGTCCAACTTAATGCATGGATTCTATGGCCATTGGGAATTGGGCCTTGGGCCTTAAATCTCCTCTTAGAGCCCATGTTGTTAAAAGTGGTATTATATCTTTTTATGGCCTATTATGAGAAATATATGTATGTGGTTACTTTTATTTTTATCTTAAATGTAGGCCTTGGGCCTTTTATCTATATAGTTCATGGTTGATATGCCTTTTTGGGGAATGGTGGTTAAATGTCCCCATTATGGACCCCTTTAGGTCCGGTTGTATTTAAGAGTGATTGGATATTTATCTTAGATAGTTGCTAGGCTCATTTCTATATTACTTAGACCCGTAGTTGTATGCTTAGTCTCGTGGGCTACCCCAGGTAAATGGGCCCCCACTAGAGGTGGGATTCCTTATGGATATTGTCTAAGTACCTAGTCTTGATTCCTTCTTGGATAGGAGGAATGTAATTTACTTTGTATATCGCCGCATAATGCGCCTAGACCCATCTTCATGGCCCATGTGCATCATTATATGCTTGGATGACACTGTGTGTGTGGTTATGATTGTGCCATTGGGCATTGCATGCTGTCTTCCCGAGGGACGTAATATTCCCTCTTGAGCATGTTGGATGCTTGGAATTGATGCATAGTTGATTGTGTGATTCATGCATCTGGCATTGCATAATATGAGCATTATCACCCTTGCTTCATCAGGGTTGTAGCCTCCATAGATACATCATGGATGGCCAGGTTTGGACACCAGAAATGTTACTTGAGCATACTGGGTGCATAGGATGCCCATGGGTGAAATTCTCAAAACTTCCATGGTACCAAGATCTGCTCCAACGTCGTGACCGGGTGGAATATATGAGCGCACGAGGGCCTTATACCATTAGGCCGCGACTCTCGTGTAGTCGGTTGGATAGGGGTGTGGCCTTACTCGCCTGGTGTAAGAGGGCATTGCTAGGCTGAGTCTGACCAGCTCGTGAATGGGTCCGCTACCGTCAGACCTTGTTGGTGATTAGTTGTCCACAGGCGGGTAGTGAGGTCTCTTATGCTCGTTTGACTGTGCGGGGTCTGTAGAGCGGCAGTCATCCAGCAGTGTGATGAACCCCGGTGATTTCCTTATGATTGGAAATATACTTGACATATGGTTTGGTTATGAGCACTGGCATTACTTGCATCGCATTAGTATTGGTTATGTAAGCCCCTTCATGCATTGCCTTGGTATGGCGTCCAGTACTCATTGCATCATATTCATGATAAGCCTTGGTAAGGCTAGTGATATTCTCATTGAGCATGTCTCCTTCCTGTATCACCTATTATTCTTCTGTGCACTATTATCACACACTTACACCACCCTTTAAGCTTCTATAAGCTTATGCACGATTGATGCGTGGAGGAGATCCTATGCAGGTGTCGCAGTGGCAGAGTTTGGATTAGAGCTGAGCTTGAGGACCTAGTATTGCATCCTTCCTTTTTTTCTTCTATTATCTTGTATGTCCTTTTGGACCTTATGTAAACTTGTAAAAGTTCAAATTCATAGTGGATTTTGTGATATGTGCCTTTTTTATTCTCAGATTTACTTGTTATGATCTTGGGTATGCTCGTATTAGAAATGGTTATATTGTTATGAAAATCCTCCTTGTAGGATCCCAGGATCGGAACCTGCTTCAGGAGCCGAGAATGGGGTACTACGGAGGCTGTTACGGCCAGAACCGGCCATCGGGTTCCTTGTGAATCCGGTTACCGAGTCTGGGGCGTGACACACACTCTCTCTCTCTCTCTGTGTGTGTGCAGCTCCATCGTCTGCTGCAACTCCAGCAGCTACCG
The DNA here is from genome assembly GCF_029962835.1 of Magnolia sinica. Lineage (NCBI taxonomy): Eukaryota > Viridiplantae > Streptophyta > Magnoliopsida > Magnoliales > Magnoliaceae > Magnolia > Magnolia sinica. The sequence goes on along the minus strand of NC_080584.1, from coordinate 4,342,113 downwards.
ACCGCGACTCTCTCTCTCTCTCTCTCTCTCGCTCGCTCTGTTCTGCTTGGGAGAACGAGAGCTCTCTCTCAATCGAGCGGCAAAGCAACCTCCGTATGTGGCACAATCACTCTCAATCTCCCTCTCTTAAGTCTCTCTCTCTCTCTCTCTCTGTGTGTCAATCTCGCGCTCAATCTCTCTTGAGATCGAGCCTATTTAATGTTGAAACCCTAATTAGGATTCTGCACTAGTGAATTCCTAATTAGGGATTTACAATGTTGAAACGTTAATTAGGGATTTACTATGTTGAATCCCTAATTAGGGAACATACCAACTTGTTGGATGGTAGCTTATCTAATCAGTTGGGCATGACTATTTCCTATCTCTAAAACTAATTACCAACATACCACCAGGTGGTGTTCCTTCATAGCATGCTATAATGTGAAATTTCAGAAGAAATGTTTAATATTGATTTGGGATGAGAGGATAATGAACAAAATCAGAACACAGAAAATAATTGAAACCAGTGAAGAGTCCAAGTAGCTTTGGTAAGGCAGCATTCGGTTTTGGATATTCCCTCCAATTGAAATTGCATGATATTTTCTACCTCGGTCTCTAACATGACCTCTTGTAGACTAGTGTGCAAACGTCCTATAAGGGAATGTGGGAACTGAATTACAGTTTATTTTCCTCCACAACGATTGGCCTTTCTGGATCTGGAACCATTCTTAATAATTAGAATGGGAATACAATTCTTGTCCTCTAAACATACATGAGAGGTGTATAGCGGAGGACTCCTCAAATCAAGGAAAAGATCACTCTTAGCTGATTATTAGGTTGAACATCTGCATGTAACAACTACTTGATTATTAGGTTGAACATGGCAAATCACGAGTCAAAGTTTTTGTAACAGTTACACTTATTTTTAGCTTTCCTTCCTTATATATATTCTTTAAAGATAACAATAAGGAATGTAGGGTCAATATTTCCAAACTTCATTATGGTATCAAACGAGCCTTCCTCCCATGAGAACTCGATCCCAAACACTGAAAATACCCATACCCCGATCACAACCCCACCATCTCTAATAGATATCCCTCTTATTGCTCTCAATATTACTGCCCAGATAAACGAAAAACTCACACCCTCAACCTTCCCTCAATGGCGTGCCCAGTTCGAAAACCTCCTCATTGGGTATAATCTACTTGATTATGTTACTGGTGATAAACTTTGTCCCAACCCCAATGATCCCTCTATTTCCATCCTTCAAAGAACCCACTGGATAAGACAAGATAAGCTTATCCTCAGTGCTATTTTGGCTTCAACGACCACCACCATAACACCATTCATTTCCATTGCCAAACCTCCCATGAAGCATGGCAAAAATTACACACCATGTATGCGAGCAAACCCCGCACTCGTGCAATGCAGCTTAAAGAGGAACTCACCTTGATAAAGAAGGACAATCAGACGGTTTAAGAATACCTGCACACCGTCAAATTTCTTGCAGATGAAATTTCCCTCATTGATCATCCTATCTCTAAAGATGATCTCACGCTCTACATCCTAAATGGACTGGGAGTTGACTTTCGCAAAATCGCAACCCCCATTCGCACACGAGAACGCCCACTCACATTCAAGGAATTACATGACCTTCTCCTAGGTCACAATGCCTACCCGCGACGTCTTGAAGCCACATCTCAGCAGTTGGTCGCCTCTGCCAATTACTCCAGTCGATGACCTGGTCCCACCTCTTCTTCTGGAGGTCATAACTCTAAGGGCTTCTCAAAACAAAATAGGTATGGCCGTAACAATGGATCTCAACAACAAAACTCTCCTTCGGCCCAGTACCGAAACAATGGTGGCCCACGAGACAATAAGAAAAACAAGCTAGCTGGACGGTGTTGTTACACCCCAAAATGCCAACTTTGTGATTAATTAGGTCACATTGCAAAATACTATCCCCGTGTGCAGTTCTCTGCAGCAACGGCAAACTATGCCTCAACATCACTAGCCCATGACACAAAATGCATGGCTTATTGACTCGGCAGCATCTCACAATATCACTAGTGATTTGGCTAATTTATCAGTTCATTTGGAATATGATGGCACTGACGAGGTTATAATCGGTGATGGTTCAAGTTTACATGTCTCACACATTGGTTCATTGGTTCTTTACTCACCCACCCGCACCTTTCATTCAAATGACACCCTTTGTGTTCCTCATATACGAAAAAATCTTATTTCAGTCCATCATTTTACATCTCAAAACCATGTTTTTATTGAATTTCATCCTTCTTTTTTTACTTGTTAAGGATCAGACCACGGGGAAGGTTCTACTCAAAGGTGCATGTGAAAATGGAGTTTACACCCTACCGAAGTCAATGGTGAAATCTTCTCTAAATATGGTTGCAAACGTGCATGAGCGGACATCTGTTGATGGGTGGCACAAACGTCTTGGACACCCGTCTCATAAAATTGTTCATCAACTTGTCAACTCTTTTTCTCTTCCATTAATAAAAGAAAATGTTTCTCAACTATGTACTTCTTGTTCAGTCAATAAAGCACACAAACAACCATTTCGGCCCACTAGTCTTCAAAGTCATGCACCACTTGACTTAATTTATACTGATGTTTGGGGCCCCTCCAATTCTGTTGGCATTGATGGATCCCACTATGATTTGATTTTGGTTGATCATTTCACAAAATATATTTGATTTTATCCTATGGAAACAAAATCTAGTGTTAGCACCATATTTCCTTAATTTAAACATCTCGTTGAAACCAGATTTCAATCAAAAATCAAAAGCATTTATTCAGATAATGGTGGTGGATTTGTGGCCTTAAAAAAATATTTTTCTATCCATGGAATAAGCCATTACACGACTACCCCCCATACACTACAGCAAAATGGTGTTTCCGAGTGTCGTCACCGTCACTTAGTGGAAACAGGCCTCACATTATTACATGATCTTCACTATCCCCCATGCCTTTTCCACTACTACATACCTTATAAATCATCAACCAACACCTCTTCTACACAACAGATCACCATTTGAGGCATTATTTAAACAGCCACCAAATTATCTCAAGTTAATAAAGTTCGGTTGTCTATGTTTTCTACTCACTCGGCCTTACAATACCAAAAAACTTCAGTCCAAAGCCATTCCCTGTCTGTTTGTGGGCTATTCTTCGGCCCAAAATGCATAAAATGCATTGATCCAAAAACCAAAAGAATATATCATTCTCGACATGTCCTCTTCGATGAAAACCAGGATGGTCATCCCAGCAACCCAGCGTCTTCATCGTCCTCGATAGCTGTTCCACTCATCAATGCCTCGTCTCCACCACAACCTCCACCAGTGACTCTGGTAAGGGATATTACTTCTGCATCACCTCCAGTTAACGCCTCTGTTTCCTCTTCTTCTACTTTCTGAAATCTAGACTCTGTTCCCTGTGACTTACCTACACTACAAATTACCCGCTCCTGCTCCATGACCACTCGGTCGATGAACAATATCTATAAACCCAAACAATTGCATTCCACAACCAAACATCTCATTCCAAATACCATTAAACCAAGTTGTGTGGGCCAAGCACTCCGTGAAACACACTGGAGAACAACAATGTCAGAAGAACTCACTGCTAACTGTAAACCAGTGGGTTGCAAATGGGTATTCCGTGTAAAATGTAAAGCTGATGGGTCTGTTGATCATTTTAAAGCAAGGCTTGTCGCTAAAGGTTATCATCAGCGTCCTGGATTGGACTACAAGGAAACTTTTAGCCCCGTTGTGAAGCCCACTACTATTCGCACTGTTTTGACAGTTGCTGTTATGCAAGGATGGCTCTTGAGAGAACTTGATGTCAACAATGTATTTTTGCATGGCGAGTTGACTGAAACCATATACATGGTCCAACCCCCGAGATTCAAAGATGCCTCAAAACCTAACCATGTTTGCAGGTTAAATAAGGCCATCTATGGCCTCAAACAGGCTCCTCGAGCCTGGTACTCAGCACTAAGATTGGTAATCATGAATCTTGGTTTTCAAAATTTAAAAACAGACTCCTCCTTGTTCATCTATCGCCACAATTCTGTCTTGTGCTATTTATTGGTATATGTGGATGATTTGGTTATCACTGGCAGTGACATGCGCTTTGTGTCTCATATCATTAACCAACTTGGAGTTCCATTCTCTTTAAAGGACATGGGCCAACTTCATTTTTTCTTGGGTATGGAAGTCATTTCTACTCCATCAGGTCTCTTCCTCTCACAACACAAATATATTTGGGACCTCCTATCTAAAACCAACGTAACAGGTGCTAAAGAAGTTTCTACTCCGCTATCCACAAGCACAGTTCTAAAGTTGGTTGATGGTGCAACATCTTTTGATAGTACCGAGTTTCGAAGTGTCATTGGCGGTCTTCAATATTTGTCTCTCACCCATCCAGACATTTGTTTCTCCGTAAATAAACTCTCACAGTTTATGCACCGCCCCACAGTAACTCATTGGGCAGCTGCAAAGAGACTCCTCCACTACTTGCAGCAAACTATCTTTCATGGCATCCACATTACTAAAAATTCCAGTTTTGCTCTCACAACATACTCTGATGCTGATTGGGTGGGCAATTTTGATGATCGTACATCCACATCCGCATACATCTGCTTTCTTAGATCAAACCCCATATCCTGGAGTTCAAAAAAACAAAGAGTTGTAGCAAGATCGTTGACCGAAGCTGAATATAGATCCCTTGCAAATGCGGCTTTAGAAATTGTGTGGCTGCTATCACTATTCATAGAACTCGGGTTACTAATGAAAGATTCACCGAAACTGTTGTATGATAATTTGGGTGCAACTCACCTCAATTTTAATCCAGTGCAGCATTCTCGGATGAAACATATTCAGATTGATCTACATTTTGTTCGTGATATGGTTCAACGTGGCATTCTCAATGTTCATCATGTCAACACTCAAGATCAGCTCGCGGATTTACTGACAAAACCATTGTCACGACACCGCACAGATTCTCTTAAACACAAGATTGGCTTAGCCAATGGTAGATCCATCTAGCGGGGGTGTATAACGGAGGACTCCTCAAATCAAGGGAAAGATCACTCGTAGCTGATTATTAGGCTGAACATCTGCTTGTAACAGCTACCTGATTATTAGGCTGAACATGACAAATCACGAGTTAAAGTTTTTGTAACAGTTACGCTTATTTTTAGCTTTCCTTCCTTGTATATATTCTTCAAAGATAACAATAAGAAATGTAGGGTCAATATTTTCAAACTTCATTAAGGTGGGCCCTTGGTTCAAAAGGTTAATCTCGTTTTTTGTTGAGGACTTCAGAAATATTGGCAGGGTGTCTAACAACTGTAAGGAACTTCTGGGATATGCATTTGTCGTGGGGAAACTAGTGACGTAGCTTTGAGAAAGAACGCTTGGTTTTCCTTGATTAGTGATGCTGTGTGGTTTTATGGTTCATTACCTAAACAATTTGTGCCCAACCATGCAAGACAACCCCAAATGCAGCCTAAATCTGTGTACATAAATATGATGGATCTAAGCTCTCTTGAAACCTAATATATTGGGTCCAATCTGCTGTTTTTTTAACTTGCTAAGAAAAGCTATGTTTGCTAAAAAAGCTATGTTCTGTGGTATGCGGGATTTGTATTTTATTTAATAAAAGAAGGTTGCTTTTGAAGTATCTTTCATATATATATATATATATATATATATATATATATATATATATATATATATATATATACAGGTTGTTTGAAATCTTATTCAAGACTATCACTGATACTGCACAAAATCACCAAAAGTTTATTGAAAAATACTTTTTTTTAGTTCTATGCATATTCACAGTGCTTTCCCCAAAATAGAGATGTTGGTGCATTCCACTAGAATATCTGGCGATTACTTTTATCTTAAAAAATTTATTAACGAGTCCCATCAAGAGTTCTGCGTATGTTGTTTGTGATTTCTTCAGTTCATAACATCTGTCTTGGAATTTAAAAGGCGTGAAGTTTGGAAACTGCATTAGATGGCTCCATTGTTTTCCAGCTTTTTCTACAAAATTCAATATTCCCCTCATTTCATCTATGAAATGAATGAGCAAGTTATTATTTTTTATAGAAATCGAGTCCACACCCAACCGTGTTTCTCAGGACACCTTAGCACAGACTTATTGAACAGTTGATTTTTAGATTTGTTATTATTATTATTATTTTTATTTATTTTTGATATTATGAGTAGATTTTATTTCTAGATAGCATGTTCTTGTCAAATAATTGCTTGAATCTTTCCTAACGGGTAGCATTTGTTGTTTATGCAAATGTAGTCTCATTGTTAGACTTGTGAGGAGTTCATATTAGGAAAGGGAATAGAATTCACATATTTGGATGGTTTAAAGAAGAGATGGGAATCGAGATGGCAGACATCCATTTCAGAACATATGTACTTTTGTGATGTCTTGAAATTAAACTTAATAACATATGAACTCTTATAGTGGAATACCTCTCATATTAACAATCTTTGTCGATATTCTGCAAAAAGCAGATCTTGTTGTTTCTTGCAAGAACCTTCTTCATAATCTATTACAAATCCATTGAAGTGGATTGGGTAAACATTCATTGATTGCAAAAGAAACAAACAGAAATGGAAATTGCAGGTTGAGTTTTTCTTTTTTCTTTTTTTTTTTCCTAGAGCTGTAATTTGTTCTGGATGCTATAATTGTTCTTCTAGTCAGAGTTCTGATATGTCCTGATATATTTATTGGTGTAACAACCATATGTTCATCATGTTGATTTTGGTCCATGTTAGAATGATAAAAATCATGATTATCCAAATTGTTCATCGATAAGATTTCATTGTAAATGTGTTATGTGGAGAAAAACTCTCATCAAAGATTTCACTATCCCTTAGAAGTTCTTGGATTCGAGGATTATGCTTTGGTTCTAGACTAGAGGGAGGACTCTTTTGTCAAGGAAAAGGAAAGACTAGAGGGAGGATCTCAATCAAAGCTTTTCAAGCTATAGAGTTGCTTTGATTTTGTTCCGTAATGTGGTTTGAGGGACTGAAATTTATGGTAAGCAAACAACATCTTTTGTTGCTGCACCCAATGGGTTTGTAGGTTTATATTTTCTAGCATTTCCTTCTTTATGAAATAAAAAGAAAACAAAACTTAGTTGTATTTAGATACGTAAATGAATTGAATATATTTGTGGTTAATGTTTATAGCAAAGTCTGTTACATGTCATTGCAATTCTTTTAGTAAGGCAATTTTCTTCGATTCTCTTTTGTCATCTTCCCTTTTCTTTTTTATTAGTTGAACCTGGAAAAGCACTTACTGAATATTTTTAGCCTACTAGATAAAATGGAATGAAACCATTGAAAAAAATAAATAAATCATTACGAGTAACCTTCACACATTAAATGTTAACTAGAGTTTTACCAAATGGTTTCTTGATATCTTGCAGGTGTAGTCCAATATTTACTCAAAGGAAATACCCTCAATTGATCTTGATCCATATTGTCCATATCAATTGGCATTCCATCTTGATGATGGTTGGTAGGTTGAGGAGATAATTCAATTTTCTCTCTATTCAGTGCATGACTTTTTTTTTTTTTTTTTATCAAAGATATTCTTGCAAATTACAGCTTGTTTTATTTGAATTAATGCTACTTTTTGACTCTCTTTTTTTTCCCTTCTATGCAGGATTTTAATCAATTGTGCCTAAATTTATGCTTACAAGCACTTCAGCCTTTTTTGATGCCACTAGTGCTAGGAGTAGACCTCATAGAAGATTTGTTTTTTATTTTTTTTTCAAGACCATTTTCAATTTATTGTTGTAAATATTATATATATATATATATATATATATATATATATATATATATATATATATATATATATATAAGTAATAAAATTCAAGACTTACCCTCGTGAAAGAGATACGTAGTATGTTTCAAATATATATATATATATATATATATATATATATATATATATATATATATATATATATATATATATATATATATATATATATCAACTGAATTATATAATAAAAAAAATTACTGGCCTGTGCTGGGGCCTCTTAAATCTATACAAAGACTTATAAGCTTTTCTCGGCGCTTTTTTCGTGATTAAAAGCGTCTCCAAATCATGCTTTGACCAGCACTTGGGTAGACTGTTGCCGGCGCTTTTTTACTTTTACCAACATCTCTTTCAGAGATCCCAGCAGCCACCAAAAAAGAGCCCATAATTAGCGGCGCTTAGACAAGCGCTGGTAAAAGTGACTTAGCACCAGCAAAGATTTTGCTGACATACACCTTTTCCGCCGCTTGTCTAGCGCCGGTAAATGTAATGTCGGTAGTTTTTGGGGCCTTTACTGGCGGTTTTCACCACCGGTAAAAGTCTATTTTCTTGTAGTGCTTGTACCCTGCTCTACACCTTTGACAACAGGCTTTGAAGTGATCATTGACATAGGTCTTCTTTTTTAACACACCCCCTCATACATCACGGGACGTGGTTTTGGCTAGTCATCGATGTTATGTGGACTCCACCATGATGTATGTGTTTTATCCGCGCCGTCCATCCATTTTGAAAGATAATTTTAGGGCATGATCCCAAAAATGAGGTAGACCTAAATCTTAGGTTGACCACACCACGGGAAAATAGTAGCGATTGAATGTCCACCATAAAAAACCTCCTAGGGCCCATTGTAATGGTTATTTAACATCTAACCTATTGATTAGGTCATACAGACTTGGATGAAGAGAAAAAATATATCAGCTTAATCCAAAACTTTTGTGGCCCCAAGAAGCTTTTAATGGTGGGCGTTCAATCGACATTGTGCGGTTGACTTGAGATTTGGATCAACCTCATTTTTGGACTCATACCATAAAATGATATGGAAGAATGGGTGGACGGAATGGATGAAACACATAAATCATGGTCGGGCCCACAGAACAACTACCACTAGCCATTGGCTAGTAGCAGGGTCAGTAGCCAATCCGTTTCCCACACATCAAACCCACACGCAAAAATGTGCTAGAGACCATCACTTCCATTGCTTAGTTTTTTATCTTCTTCCTTTTTTTCTCCCTAGATCCAAGCCATTCAAAAAATGGGCCCATCATATTGATGTAGGACATGAAATTCAAATATGATATGCGAGATTTCAAGCTTAAGATCATGTTAATTCAGAAACAATTACACAAATTCTATATCCTACATGAAAGTCCAAACATTCAATTAAGGAGAATCTATGTGGGTCCAGGCTTACACATGATAGGGCTAGATTAATAAAAATTATGAACCAAACAATACTCAAAGATAATAAATAATCATCCACACATGCATAGTAATTAGTCCTTAGTCCAAGGGATTCAGAAATTTCAATTCGAGGAACTTAGGGTAAGAAAAGGGGCATAAAATTGGAGATTTGAGTAATTTAGGGTTAAGTTTAAGGATTTTTGGTGAAAAGCGGAGTGAAAAAGAGGAGAGAGATGAACCAGAGAAGTACTGCACGCGTAGACAACAACAATGGCCCAAACGCACGTGCGTGTGATCCCGGCCTCACGTGTGTGGGGCCCATTATTCAGAAAAAGGCCACCTTGGCCCTGGTCGGCCAGGGATGGACTTCAAAACTCCCAAATCTCAACTCGATCCGATGTATGGTTTGTGTGTGGTGCTCTGTCAAAGTTTCAGCACTTCTACAGGGCCAGATTTTGAAATTCTACTGTGGGGAGGAGAACTGTTGCGATAGATGATTGATTCGAAGTGTAGATGATGGGGGTGAGAAGAGAAGAAGGGATGATAAAAGATGTGTAGTAGAGATGGTGATGAATGGGGACGAATCAGGATAGATGTGGCTTCATACCATGATAGTTAACCCTTCGATGAAAGGAGGGCTTCGCACCCAATTAAGATTCACAACTCAAAGAGTAGGAAAATGTAGAATTTTTATTAATCTTCAATTAATGAAAAAACTATAAGGGGTGCCTATTTATAAGAAAACCATATACCCTAAAACTCGCACCATGTGCACAACCTATTACTTGGCGATGAAGTAAACTAAAATAAAAATCAATCAAAAAAATTTAAAGCGTTCATGATGTTTTAAATAGAATAAATAAGAAAAACTTAAAATATGAAATCAATCCAACTAGTGGGCCACGATCATGAGATCCTACGATGGGCTTTTCTTGGCTATCAGGTCAACTCTCTTGAACTAAAACTTTGTCTTCCAATTAGGAGGCTTTCCTTAAATGTCGTCATCGATCCAGATCGACGGTGGGGCCTTCCTTCTGGCTTACGCGCGTTGGGGGCCCGGCGTGCACGGGATGTCCCCATTAATTCTCCTCGGCCGTGAAGATTTCGCCACTGACGAAATAAAACTCCTAAACCGCTTTGACATGTAAGGATCAAGTCTCTGAAGCTCCTCCTTAGCGAGCTACATATTGGCTGAATCTAGACGTGACTTCCACTTGATTAAGAACTTCTGAAACCCATCGTTCGACGTTGAAACTATCTAATGGTGCAGGATATCCTCTACTTCTTCTCTAAGTGTGTGAATGTGAGGTATGGTAGGTAGAGGCTGGGAAGAAAGTTCGAAAAGAATAGGTATGGGAGGTAGAGGCTGGAAAAATGGGTCGGGACAGGTAGGTATGGGAGGTAGAGACTGGGAAAATGGGTCGGGATGGGTAGGAATGGGACGTAGAGGCTAAGAAAATGGGTTAGGAGGGGGTCATGAATCAAGAAAAATGTTTAGGAAATCAAGATGGTTATGCGAAAGGATGGACAATGTGTCAATAACCCCTTGAAATGCAACTAGATTCTCCACATTGAATGTGGAACTAATTCCCATGGAGGGTGGAAGATTTGTCACATACCCATTGAGACCGTTTCGTTTTATAATTTTGAATGGTCCAGCACTAAACACGTGTAATTTTTGAACGGCTTCATGAGGTTACTGCTCTAGCCTGATGCGGATCATGACAAAGTCTCTTACATTGAATTCCTTGAAACATTTATGTTGGTTTGTAGAAAGTAAGTAATGTTCATTACTAGTCATGATCTTCTACCTGATTTCTTGATGTCATGAATGAATGTGATACGCAAAAAACTCTGCAGTCTCTGACAGCCTATGGGATAGTGACATAGGGACAAGATCAATAGGTTTCTCGGGTTTATGTAATGACTTCATAAGGACTGAGATCTGTGGACCTATTGACAGAACTATTAAACGTAAACTCGGCTATAGGTATTACGGTATCCCATATTCTGGTATGCTCTATATCCCTCCTAGGGGGAGACTCATCTGGTATATCATCAGGAATGACATCACGAAACTCATCCACTACCAAAATGGCTTCAGTGGGTAACTCTACACTAGCCTCTGATGCACTCTCTCTAGCCACAAGGCTGCAGATATTGTACCCCTCAAAATAATAGTCTTGATGTCTCTCATGAGGTGGGGGTACGGGTGCACGCCCATGACTGATTCCTTAGCCACCTCCATTCATTGGTCTATCCTCCTGGCCACCTGTCTGAGATTGTTCATTTTCCCTAATGGTGGGGTTTGTCCTGAGGGAGGCCTCTATTTGGTCAAGGCGTTGATCTATGCTTCATTCCAAGCACTTACCCCAAGACTCGATCTGCTGGGACAGCTTGTTTAGTAACTTTAGCAGTTGTTCCATGTTTAGTGTAGGGTGCTAGCCAAAACCATGACCCGTACGTGTAGGCGTACAACTTGCTAACTCCACCTAAGGACTTTCTATGACGACTATATAGGACTAAATGATCCTATGAGACTCTATATGAGGGGACTATGCAATGTTACTCCAACAATATAGTTAATAAAATAAGGGACTATGGACTCCTAAAAGCTACATGTGATGGACTGGATGCATGACGGACTCAAACAAACTAACCCTAAACAAATAATGTATTCCCTTATAAGAACCTTAAGCTCTGATACCAAATTTGATGTAGGACATGAAATTTAAATATGATATGCGAGATTTCAGGCTTAAGATCACGTTAGTTCAGAAACAATTACACAAATTTCATATCCCACATGAAAGTCCAAACATTCAATTAAGGGGAATCTATGCGGGTCTAGGCCTACACATGATAGGGCTGGATCAATAAAAATTATGAACCAAACAATACTCAAAGATAAGAAATAATCATCCATACATGCATAGTAATTAGTCTCTAATTCAAGGGATTCAAAAATTCCAATTCGGGGAACCTTAGGGTAAGAAAAGGGACATAAAATTAGATATTTGAGTAATTTAAGGTTATGTTTAAAACCCCTAAATCTGAGCCTAATCCGATGTATGGTTTGTGTGTGGTGTTTTGTCGAAGTTTTAACCCTCTTGTAAGGACAGATTCTGAAATTTTGCTATGGGGAAGAGAATTGCTGTGATAGATGATTGATTCGAAGTGTAGATAATAGGGTGAGATGAGAAGAAGGGATGGTAGAAGATGGGTAGTAGAGATGGTGATGGATGGGGGTGAATCGGGATAGATGTGGCTTCACACCATGGTAGTTAATCCTTCGATGAAGGGAGGGCTTCGCACCCAATTAGGCTTCACAACTTAAAAAGTAGGAAAACGTAGAATTTTTATTAATATTCAATTAATGAAAAAAGCTACAAAGGGTGCCTATTTATAAGAAAACCTTATACCTCAAAACTCGCACCATGTGCGCAACCTATAGGGGTAGGCATCGAGTCGAGTCTAGTCGAGGTGGGCCAAGCTCAACTCGGCTTGTCCATGTTGTACTCAAGTTCGAGCTCGAGCTCGAGCTTGGCCTCAAGCTCAACATTAAAGCTTGGCCTGTTTGCCAAAGTTGTCGAGTCGAGCTAGTGGTTCGAGTCGAGTCGAGTTTACCTCAATTCGAGCTCGAGCTTGTTGGGTGAGAGAGTAATGGATTCTGTTCTTGATCCTCTATTGATTCAAAAGAGAAGCTAAATAAAAAATTTTTAAAGATGCATTTTACTTGACGCTCCACTAAGTGAAATTCATTTTTAGTTTGGCCCGGCAATTGAAACAGGGTGTAGTCCATCTTTCAGCAGTCCAGAAAATCTATCTGTGTGGGCCTTATGATAGAAGAACCATGGGCTAAAAGCATCCTCAATTGTATGTTCTGAATTACCCATCATCAAGGCCATACTTTCTAATGGATAGGATTTTGAACAGACCTGGGACCACAGAAAAGTGGGACCCACCTATATTGTTGCTGCTCAGAAAAAAGCGCAGTTTCTGTTACCTTGCAGATGATTTAAGGACTTGTAACTCACAACATATTCAGGAAGGATATGTCTATTCATGTGAGTGCTCCATACAATATACCATTTTGGATTCAAGAGATTGTCAACATCAACATCTAACTCTTCGCTGTTGGGGTGAAAGCAAAGAGATCCCACTTCAACTTTCTCCGTATTCCCCACAACTTTAATATATTTATTAATCGAGCCGAGTCGAGCTCGAGCTCGAGCTTCGAGTCGAGTCGAGTTCGAGTTCAAGCTTCGAGTTGAGTCGAGTTCGAGTCAAGTCGAGTTGAAATGCCCCCTAGTCAAACTCGGCTCAAACTCAACTCGAGCTTCAAATAATTAGATTGAATCGGCCCAAATCGTCCATTCAAGCCGAGTCAACCGAGCTAACTCAAGCCGACTTAAGCGAGTTTTTTAAGCTGGCTTGACTCGTGAACAACCCTAGCAACCTATTACTTAGCGATGAAGTAAACTAAAATAAAAACCAATCAAAGAAATTTAAAGCGTTCATGATGTTCTAAACAACATAAATAAGCAAAACCTAAAATATGAAATCAATCCGACTAGTGGGCCACGATCATGAGATCTCATGATGGGATTTTCTTAGCTATCGGGTCAACTCTCTTGAACCAAAATTTCATCTTCTAACTAGGAGACCCTCCCTAGACGTCATTATCGATTCAGATCGACGATGGGACCCTCCTTCTAACGTACGTGCGTAGGGGGCCCGGCGTGCGCAGGATGTCCCCATCACATATATTTCCATTATCCGGACCCAAGAAGTTTTTGATATAGTAAGCTTTAAATCTTCACTGCTTCATGTGGTGTGGTCCAGTTGAGCCTTTAAACTACCTCCTTTTTAGACTCCTACTCTAAAACGATCTTTCAAAATAGATGGACGGCGTGGATGAAATATATAGATCACAATGGCCCCACAAAGCCCTTGACATGATGTTACACAAGGTCTAGGAAAATCTTGTGAATGGCTAGGATTGAAGAGAGCTTATTTTAAAGGTTTAACGTATATATATCTTTTGAAGACTATAATTTTAAGATTGATTATCCATTTTGTGCGTATGATATGCGTTTCTTAAAGATATCTACCATCTCCACACGAAAGCAATTCTTAAAGGCCATTAGCTTTCAACGGTTTTCTAATCATAAGTTGATTTAACTGCTAAATTTGAGTTTTTAAATTAAAATTCTACTATATTTTATTATGTTTCAGTTTTTCGTATTTTAAGGGTGTCTTAGGGTTTTAAGACTTCTAGTGTAGTTTAAAATCCTTATTTAAATATGAAAAAGAGGTTAAGTAATTTTAAAATATAATTTTTTTTTTTTTAAATAGTAATTCTTAAAAGTTAGAATTCAGGGCTTCTATAATTTATATTCAGGATTATATATATAAGGAAGCAAAAAAACACTTTTACTACTTAAAAGCTTAGAAGGGATACAACTAAAAGAAGGGCAATGCCCCCTAATAATTGAAGAGAAAAGGTTTGGAAAAAGTAGAGGAAAAATGGAAAACATTGCGTGGACACTAGGAACATTTTAATGGTGGGCTCTAAATAACCACTGTTTCCTCTAGTGTGGTCCACCTGAGATTTGTATCTCCTTGATTTTCAGGACCATGCTCTTAAAATAAGTTAGCCAAATGGATGGACGTAGTGGATATAAAAAAATTAGGCTAATTAAGAATTTATGTGGCCTCATGAACGTTTCAATGGTGCACGTTCAATCTTCACTGTTTCCTGTCCTGTGGACCACTTGAATTTGGCTCTACCCCATGTAAAGTCCTAACATGATCTCGAAAAAAGGATGGACGGTGTGGATTTCTCACAAACATCGTCCCACTTAGTCACACTGAGGATAGAAGAAAACGATAATAAATTTAAGAGTTTCTCGTACACAACGGAGGATAGAAGAAATCGATAACAAAATGATCAGATCTATCAAGTTCAAGGCTCGACTTGAATAGTCAATTTCTCAAGACAGATTTGCTGCCCTTTTTCTGGAAGTTCCAGCAAGTGCAAACGAAGGAAATCTGCAAATTGTCTTCAGGATACAATGAACTTTTAATCCGATTTTCAACACGAAAATTTGCACATTTAAGTGTTGAACAGATCTCTAGTTTTGACACCGATATGCCTTAAAACGTTCAGAAATACTCAGCAAGAGATTAGATCGAGAGTAATTGCACAGGAGATGATATAAACTCAAGGATTAAGAGTCTGTACTTCTGAATTATAGTATCCAGGATTTATATCAACTGAAGGGTCATGGATTTCTTCCTGAAGAGGTGCTAAAGAGCCTCTTCAAGAAATCTATACCCATTCACAGCAAATAATTGCCTTGCCATGAAAGGACATGACTCTATGTCATATGACAGTTATTTCTGTACCCATTCAGATAGGAGCAGTTATCCAACAGGAAAAACTGTATCCACATAAGCGACACATGGCATAAGTGCCACATGTACAATCATGTCACAATTACTCTCAATTAGCCAAAAAAGGTAATAAAACATCAAGGTACTGTGGCCCAAAAAAATTGAACCGTGTGCCAAAAAGACTAAGGCTCTTATTGATCATTGCAACGATGCGAACGTGCTAAGTGCGCCTAATAAAGCGCCCAAGCAGCCCACACCACGCCCCCGCGGACGGTACTTTGCACCGTCCTCGAGGAGATTTGAACCCTGGTTGCATAAGCAAAAACCCCTTCTCTTACCGATTGGCTATACACACTATTTATAGAAAGTTTAAGTAATTAATATATTTATTTACTTTCTAAAAATAACTTTTATTTTTGAAATTTATTTTTTATTCTAAAAACACAACAAGTTCGTCCACTTGAGTCCATCCCTTTCATTGCCCCTCGTCTTGCCTACGTGGTAACTTGGTGTTTTATTTTTAATTTTTAATTTTTTTCTCAAGATTAATTGAAGCCAGTCATTGCATGGGCCCATCCTGTATGTCCATTATCTGGAAATTCAGTTCGGTTCAACCATCATCAAGGCCAGTAAACGATAACAGCTTTGAGTGGAATTTGCCGACACTCTAGTTAAGTGTACACATGTTGCCGATCCGATGATTGATCAGATGGATTACTGAGAAAAAAGCATTTAAAACACTTAAGAGCGTGTTTGTTGGTTGGATGTATTGAAGGAGAATTGTATTATATTTTAGGATTTTTAAGCATCATTTTGGGACCATGCCCTAAAATGATCTATAGTACTAATGAATGGATGGAGGGAATATAACACATATATCATGTGGCCCATCAAATCTTTGGCTTCGAATTATCCTGAAATCTGTTCTAGGCAACTCCTCTTCACGTTCGAGAGCATGTGATGTTGTTTGAAGCATTTAAGGCTTGAGAGAAAAGTTTGTACACGTGTTGCCCATACGACGATCGATCAGGAGGATTGGATTACTGAAATAGAAAAAAAAAAAAAAAAAGCATCTACTATATTGCATTAAATGCAGTTTGAGATGATGTGATCGAATTAGCCTGCGACAAGTTGAAAAAATCCTACTCGTGACAGATTACTGAAGAAAAAACAAAACCAAAAAAAAAACAAAACAAAACAAAACAAAACAAAAAACAAAAAAAGCATTTAATAACAATCGCATGTTTCAAAGTTCCCTACCTGCGAAAAAATGTTTCAAAATTCCCTGCCTGCGAAAACTTTGATACCCTGGAAGAATGTAGTAGTTGATACGGAGTCACTAAAAGCTTGTACACGTGGCTAATGATGATTCAAACTAAACCACCTAAATTGTGGTCCTCAATTTAGATGAATCATATGTAGAAAAATTGCACTGTTTTGGTCTATTTGCAAATATTTAGTAATTGGTAGATTATAAAAGTAATCAACGTTCCAAATTCAATCAAGAAGTGGCAATTGATCGAAGTTTAAGATAACTGAATCAATCTGAAATTGAGGGGGAAAAAAAAAACTATTACCATAATTTGAGAGGTTTAAAGTCATGTAATTACTACACTTTTTAGTTTGTGAGCACCTGCGTATCAACCATCACACTTTGCAAGAGTATTATTGTTACGGTGAGCAATCAAGCCTCATATGCCATGCCATAACGAACCATTAAACAGTCAAAGAACATGTCGGCAAAATACAAGGTATTTTTGCTTCTAGAATTTTAGCCTACCCACACTCAAGGAATGTCGAAATTCCATGGGTCCCACCATGAGGTATGTGTTAGATCTAAACCGTCCATCCATTTTTTCAGATCATTTTAGAGCATTAGTACAAAAAAAAGTGGACCACAACAAAGTAAACAGTGGAAATTGGACGCACATCATTGAAAACTTCTCGTGGCCAAAGAAGGTTATGTTATGCTGATATTTGTGTTTTCCCTCCATCCGGTCCGTGTGACCTTATGAACAGGTTATATTCGCTCAATCCCCACTTCTTTCCGTGAAGTGGTCCACTTAAGCTTTGCCGTAAAATGTATGGATGGTGAGGCACGCAAATTAGTGTGTATATATATATATACACACACACACACACTTGTTCACCTGTGTTGGTTTGGGCACGGTCAGTTCACTGGGACGAGTGCCCTCCCAATTCGAAGGTCAGTTGTTTTTCTTAGTCAAAGGAGCCAACGTCGGTCAAATTCTCCCACAAGAATATTACATTGAGATTGCCACTCGATTCCTGATAAGATTAGTAACAGTAAGCAGCTACAGCGCTTCTTCAGCTGTCTCTAGCGCTTTAGCTTTGAAGCAAGCAAGCAACCAACGGCTAAAAAGCCTCTGTGGGTTCATACTGTTATACTTTCTCAGCTGGTATATATATATATATATATATATATATATATATATATATATATATATATATATATATATATATGAGAAAAAAACACTTAGTCTAGAGACTCAGTTATGGAATGGACCAACTCTATCGGCACTGTCCGAGAGTCTGAGGTAATGTGTTAGACCGAGACGAGACAAAGCTTAGAGGAGAGACTTAGCTCGGATTCCTAAGAAATGAATTCCGATCGAAACCTTATGGGTCAGGAGCCATAGGCAAAGTAAGACACATAAAGTTGGCTCAGTTAACGAGGCAGCAATGTCTAAAAAGGCCGATTGAGGCCCTGAAGCTAAAAGCAACCTAACTGACCATAAAACCGACCCATACAAGGCCGGTTACAGTGTCAGTTATCGGATTAAGAAAGAATGTCGGCCATAAGCCGATCCTGTTCCGTCCGACATGAGGTAAAAAGCTTTATCCTTTTAGCCAGCCGAGACTTATCTGTTACTTGAGTCGGTTAAGTCCGAGCCAAGCGAGGAAGAAACGGTGTAAGCTTAAATACCGTTCCGAAAATCTTGGGAAAGGATTCTCGATCTCGAGGATCTCGGGATCAGGAAACATCCATAAGTAGATTACGGCTAAATCAAATCTCCTAGAAATCAGTGAAAGAATCCCCATACGGCAGGATCCTCCCTCTCGTATAAATGAGAGACACTTCAAGGGTAAAAGGTACGCAAAAACTCTCCCCCTTAAACCTTCAATACCGTAAGACCCAGATTCCTAGCTTGACTTTGGCATCGAAGGGTCCCATGCTCTAGTTAAGGTCTCCTTTATCTTCTTCATGTGCAGGTACTCGAAGGTCTGAAGAGGGTGGACCAGATTTTTGCATCAATAGTTTGGCGTTGTCTGTGGGAAAGGATATAAAAAGTCATGTTCCAGGCTCTATCCAGAAGTGTCAAGTGAGCATTAATGGTGAAAACTAAAAAAACTGGTCCTAGCGAACCAAATGAGGCTGATAACACTGGACCGTCAAGTCCAGACGGGGCCCAAGGAGCTCAGAACTAACCTGACGATCAACAAGGTTTCGCGGCTTGTCCTGTAGCATCTGCCGCAACTAAGAATACCCAGCGGAATTGAGGAAATGGACGGTTGGATCGGGAGGTCCAGGAACTTAGAGCTGATATAAACGTTATGAAACAAATGTTGGAGCAGATGCACCGTCAACAGACTCAGTAGCCTCAACAAGAACAGGCGATAAATGTTTCGCAACAAGTTGTCGACCTTCATCCCACTACCCCGCGGTTGCTGGCACAACCGAGTCAGACCCATAAGCCATTCGAGCCAGCACCCGCTCATTCCGCGACTGTCGTGGTACCTCCCACTGATCTCCGACATGATATAGATCGGATGAGGCGCGGCTGGCCTCCGGTTGAAGGGGTGGCAGAAAGTAACGAGCCTTGGAAAGCTGACCTTAAGGACTTTAAAAAAGAAGTGCTAGAGGAGATGGTGGATATGAAGCATAGTCGGGATGCATATTCAACTAGGACAGAAACAAAAGCGTTCCCATTCGTCGATGAAGTAATGCAAGCCCGGCTGCTGGAAAGATTTTGCCTCCCGTAGATTATACCTTTCACAGGCAAAACCGACCCAACGGAACATATTGAATGCTTCCGAACGTACATGGAACTGCATGATGCCTCGGATGCCATGATGTGTCGGGCTTTCTCCCTCACCTTAGCCGACGTAGCCCGACTTTGGTTTAAGCAGCTGAAACCAAAGTCCATTAGCATGTTCGCGGAACTCAGCGATGCCTTTCTCACTAATTTCATTGGCAAGAAGAAGAAGTTGAAGCCCCCTGCGCATCTGAATAACATAGTTCAGAAAGAGGGAGAGCTACTGAAAGATTACATCAAACGTTTCAACTTTGAATCACTCCGAGTTCGAAAACATTCAGAGGAGACAACACTCAATTCTATCATGCAAGGCGTTAGGGATAAGCCGTTTCTAGTATCCCTAGACAAGAATTCGCCTGAGACTTTGGCTGAATTCATGACTTGGTCAGATAAATACGTGGGCGCCGAGGAAAGAAGAAACTTGCGTGAGGCCGCTCAGAACGCAAAAACCTTCAGCCAAAGAGTCAGCCAAAAAGAAAGTTGACTCGACCGGAGAAAAGAAGCGTGAGGACGACCGAACACGCGATGAACGCAAGTCGGGCAAGCGACTCGACCGAAGGTTTTCTACATACACCCCACTTAATAAACCTCAAGAGTAGGTGTTAATGGAAATCAAGAGTGAAGGATTTGTTAGCTAGCCGAATAAGCTTCGAAGTAATCCGAACCGGCGGAATAAGGATAAATATTGCCACTACCATCGCAACTATGGCCACAGTACGAGTGATTATTATCATTTGAAGAAAGAGATCGAAAGGCTTATCCAAGAAGGCCGGCTCAGAGAACACGTCGAAAGAACTAGGACAGCAAAAGAACGCTCGGGGGAAAACCAACCCACGGAGGAAATCTGGACTATTGTCGGTGGTCCCCAAGCGGAGGTGACTCAAATAATGCTCGAAAAAATCACGCCAGGAGTATCAGTCGACCCGAGTCCAAGATCCTGATCATAGCTCGACCTTCGAAAGAAAAGAAGAGAAAAATATTGTATCTCGTTCACCGATGAAGATGCTCGAGGCATCTATCATCCTCATGATGATGCATTGATTAGCACTCTAACTATCGCAAATCAAAGGGTATTCTGTATACTCGTCGACACAGGATCATCTGTTGACGTACTGTTCATTCAAGCATTTGACAAAATGGGTATTGAACGATCGACCTTATAGCCGGTGCGTACCCCATTAATCGGATTCTCGGGATGACAGATACTCCCAAAAGGTATCATCTCGCTGCCACTTACTGATGAAAATCCTCCGCATCAAGCTACAGTAATGGTCGACTTTCTGATAGTCAACCAGTCGTCCATTTATAATGCAAAACTTGGCTGACCCTCTCTGAGTCTCCTCTAAGCCGTGGTATCTATATACCATCTCTTAATAAAATTCCCAACTGAGTCGGGAGTGAGAATCGTTAAAGGGGATCAGCAAGACGCAAGACCCTACTACGCAACAGCCATAAGAGTCTCGACCGAGGTATCAATGATCGAGTCACTGGATCCCCGAGTTGAAACTCACGAGTGAGGGCAACCAGTGGAAGACCTTGTTTTAATACCTTTGGTCGAGACCGACAGATCTAAAATGGTACAAATTGGTTCGTCTCTATGCTCGCCGTTGAAAAAGTCTGATAGCCCTGCTCCGACGATAAGCCGGCGTATTTGCATGGAGCCATGAACACATGCTGGGAATTGACCCATCTGTTATCACGCATCGACTTAACATCGATCCGACCTATCGGCCGATCCGACAAAAGCGACGTCCGCTCGGTCCTGAAAGGTACACAATCATTGAGGAAGAGGTTAGCAAGCTACTCAAGACTAAATTCATAGAAGAGATATACTACTCGGAATGGGTAGCCAACGTCGTACTTGTGAAAAAATCCAATGGAAAGTGGCGTGTCTATATTGACTATACCAACCTGAATAAAGCCTGCCCAAAGGATAGTTTTTCTCTTCCGAGGATCGATCAATTGGTGGATAGCACTGCGGGGCACGAACTTCTTAGTTTTATGGATGCTTATTAAGGGTACAATCAAATTGTAATGCAACAATCTGATAAATCTAAGACCACCTTTGTCACCGATAAAGGTCTTTATTGTTACCAAGTGATACCATTTGGTTTGAAAAATGCTGGAGTGATTTATCAAAGATTAGTGAACAAATCTTTACTCGGTTGATTGGCCGAACCATGGAAGTATACATTGACGACATACTCGTCAAAAGTGTACACGCAGCCGACCATATAGCTGACCTACAAGAAATGTTCCTGATCTTACGCAAGTTCCAAATGAAGTTGAACCCGAACAAGTGTGCCTTTGGTGTGAGCTTTGAAAAGTTTGTCGAATTCTTAGTTAGTCAGCGAGGAATCGAGGCAAATCCGGAGAAAATTAAGGCATTGCTCGACATGGAGTCTTCAAAAATTATAAAAGATATATAAAGATTGACAGGACGAGTAGCGGCACTCAACCACTTCCTCTCCGGAACCACCGATAAATGTCTCCTGTTTTATAAACAATTGAAGGGACGACAAACGGTGGATTGGACGGAAGAGTGCGAAGCAGCGTTCCAGCAATTAAAGTCTTACCTCGGGTTTCCCTTCTCTTATCGAAACCCGAGCCAGGAGAAGCCCTGCTGTTGTATCTTGCGATGTCCGAGGCAGCAGTTAGCTCGACACTGATACGGGAGTACGAAGGGAAACAACTGCCGGTTTATTATGTCAGCAAAGCACTACTACCGGCAGAGACAAGATACCCACTCCTGGAAAAAGTGGCCCTAGTGTTGGTTGTCTCCTCGCGACGACTTCGACCATATTTTCAAACTCATACAATTACGTCATGACTGATCTCCCACTACGTCAGGTCCTACAAAAACCAGAAGCTTCAGGCCGACTCATGAAATGGGCGATTGAACTCAGCAAATTAAATATCCAATTCAAACTGAGAGTAATAATTAAGGGGTAAGCCGTGGCCGACTTCATTGCTGAAGTGACACCACGAGCAAATTCAATGGCTTGGAATACCAAGCCTACTAAAGAATTGACCACCGCTTCTCCCGAGTCAGCGCCCAACCCAATCCCCTATAAGCTGTATCTCGATGGCTTCTCCAACTTTAGGCAAGTGGGGCAGGAGTAGTACTGGAAACTCCTGATTAAACCTACATGCAGTATGCCTTAAGACTTAGATTTCAAGCCTTGAACAACACAACAGAATATGAAGCTTTATTGCTCGGCCTCCGACTAGCGGCCAGTTTGGGCATTACGCATCTCAATGTTTTCAGCGATTCACAATTGGTCGTCAATCAAGTCGCTGGTGTGTATCAAACACGGAAAGAGCAATTGAAAGCATACATAGAGAAAGCCAAAGAGTTAATCGATGGATTCCAACAGTGTGTGGTTACTCGAATCCCTCGGACAGAAAACGCCAAAACTGATCTGTTAGCGAGACTTGCCTCAACCGACGAGGACTACATACCTAGGTCGATTCCAATCAAGTACGTCACCGAACCAAGTATCGGTGAACCAGTTAGCTCGACTATGTATACAATCGATTCGAAGCCCACTTGACTCGACCCGATTATCCAATATCTCGACAATGGAGAGTTACCCGAAGATCACGCTGAGGCTCGACGATTAAAAATCTGAGCTTCTCGCTACACCATACTTAATGGGGTGTTGTATAAGAAAGGTTATTGCGCTCCGTTACTACGATGCCTAAACCCCAGTGAAGTCGACTACGTACTACGAGAAATATATGAAGGAATATGTGAAAACCATTCAGGAGGACGATCACTCACGCATAAGGTTCTACGTCAGGGGTACTATTAGCCGACCATTCAACACGATGCTTGTAAGCTCATCCATAGATGCGACAAATGTCAATGGTTTATAGCCATTCCGAGGTAACCCCCGGAGGAGCTGACTCTAATGACCGGTCCTTAGCCCTTCGCGCAGTGGAGAATCGATATTATCGGACCACTACCCATGGGAAAAGGACATACCAAATTCTCTGTTGTATGAGTCGGTTACTTCACAAAGTGGGCCGAGGCTGAGCTACTGGCAAAAATAACCAAGCAGAAGATCACAGACTTCGTATGGAAGAACATTGTCTGCCGTTTTGGGGTATCCCGGACCATTGTTACTGACAATGGGAAGTAGTTTGACAATAAGAGCTTTCGTGAAATATGTGATAATCTCGGAATCAGAAATGTATACGCATCACCCCATCATCCTCAGACGAACGAGTAAGTTGAGGCGGACAATAAGATTATCAAACAGTATCTCCGAACTAAGCTTGACCGAGCCAAAGGAGCATGGGCCGAAGAACTCCCAAAGATACTGTGGTCATACCGAACCACGGTTCGAACCTCTACAGGAGAAACCCCTTTCTCCCTCACTTATGGCAAAAAAACCATTACCCCAGTCGAGATCGGGCTGCCCTTAGCCCAAATCAGTTCGTTTAACGAAGAGGATAATGAAGAACTCTTGACCCTCGGACTTGACCTTGTGGATGAACAAAGAGAAAGAGCTCGGTTACGAACTATGGCTCGACAACAACAAGTAACTCAGTTTTATAATGCCCGAGTTAAGGTCAAGTGATTTCGAGTCGGGGACATGGTTCTCCGAAAAACGTTCCTCAACACTAAGGAAGTTAGTGCGGGCACACTGAGACCCAACTGAGAGGGACCCTATGTCATCTCAAGCACCATCCGACCAGGAACGTATCGATTAGAAGACTTAACTGGACAGTTGCTACCTCATCCCTGGAATGCCGAGCATTTAAAAATCTACTATCCCTAGGATCATTTTAGAGCATTGGTAAAAAAAAGGTGAGACAAAAGTCTCAAGTGGACCACAACAAAGTAAACAGTGGAAATTGGACGCACATCATTGAAAACTTCTCGTGGCCAAAGAAGGTTATGTTAAGCTGATATTTGTGTTTTCCCTCCATCCGGTCCGTGTGACCATATGAACAGGTTATATTCGTTCAATCCCCACTTCTTTCCGTGAAGTGGTCCACTTAAGCTTTGCCGTAAAATGTATGGATGGTGAGGCACGCCAATTAGTGTGTGTGTGTATATAGATAGGGAAAAGGTACCATGCACTCGACCTCACGACTAGCTCCCGTGAGGTCAAGCTGTGTGGGCCCCACCGTGATGCGTGACGACCATCAACACCGTGCATTTGATGGGTACCCTCTAAATTATGGGATATCCCAAAAATCAGCCGTATACGGAACTCAGGTGGGCCATACCATCTAAAATCATGTGAAACACCATTAAAACATATAAAAGCACTTGGTGGGGCCCACCTGAGTTTTGAATGCTGCTGCAACTTGGTATGAACCCTCATGCAAGTGGGACACATAATGGATGGGCTGGATTTGCAAACCACATCTCTGTGGGCCCAAAAAACTGATTATGAATGTTTTAATGGTGCACGGCCCCTCCCCACTTCTGTATGTGGTGTGGCCCACGAAAGTCACGGATTGACTTGATTTTTGAGACCTAGGCCCACGATGGAATGGTGTATCTGACTGATGGGTTAGATGTTCGAAACGCATCATGGTGGGGCCCACATAGCTCGACCTCATGGGACAGACTCATGAGGTCGACTGCATAGTACCTTTTCCATATATATATATATATATATATATATATATATATATATATATATATATATATATGGAAAAGGTACTATGCGCTCGACCTCACGATTAGCTCCCGTGAGGTCGAGTTGTGTGGGCCCCACCGTGATACATGTCAACCATCAACACCGTGCATTTGATGGGTACCCTCTAAATTATGGGATATCCCAAAAATCAGCCGTATACGGAACTTAGGTAGGCCATACCATCTAAAATCATGTGAAACACCGTTAAAACATATAAAAGCACTTGGTGGGGCCCACCTGAGTTTTGAATGCTGTTGAAACTTGGTCTGAAGCCTCATGCAAGTGGGATACACATAATGGATGGGCTGGATTTGCAAACCACATCTTTGTGGGTCCCAAAAACTGATTATGAATGTTTTAATGGTGCACAGCCCCTCCCCACTTCTGTATGTGGTGTGGCCCACAAAAGTCACGGATTGACTTGATTTTGAGACCTAGGCCCATGATGGAATGGTGCATCTGACTAATGGGTTAGATGTTCGAAACGCATCACGGTGGGGCCCACACAGCTCAACCTCATGGGACAGACTCGTGAGGTCGAGCGCATAGTACCTTTTCCCATATATATATATATATATATATGGGAAAAGGTACTATGTGCTCGACCTCACGATTAGCTCCCGTGAGGTCGAGCTGTGTGGGCCCCACCGTGATGCGTGTCAACCATCAACACCGTGCATTTGATGGGTACCCTCTAAATTATGGGATATCCCAAAAATCAGCCATATACGGAACTCAGGTGGGCCATACGATCTAAAATCATGTGAAACACCGTTAAAACATATAAAAGGACTTGGTGGAGCCCACCTGAGTTTTGAATGCTGCTGAAACTTAGTATGAACCCTCATGCAAGTGGGACACATAATGGATGGGCTGGATTTGCAAACCACATCTCTGTGGGCTAAAAAACTGATTATGAATGTTTTAATGGTGCACGGCCCCTCCCCACTTCTGTATGTGGTGTGGCCCACAAAAGTCACTGATTGACTTGATTTTTGAGACCTAGGCCCACGATGGAATGGTGCATCTGACTGATGGGTTAGATGTTCGAAACGCATCACGGTGGGGCCCACACAGCTCGACCTCATGGGACAGACTCGTGAGGTCGAGCGCATAGTACCTTTTCCCTACACACACACACACACACACACACACACACACACACTTGTTCACCTGTGTCGGTTTGGGACACAGTTAGTTCACTAGGATGAGTGCCCTCCCAATTCGAAGGTCAGTTGTTTTTCTTAGTCAAAGGAGCCAACGTCGGTCAAATTCTCCCACAAGAATATTGCATTGAGATTGCCACTCGATTCCTGTTAAGATTGGTGACAGTAAGCAGCTACAGCGCTTCTTCGGCTGCCTCAACTATTTGTCTCTCGCGCTTTAGTTTTGAAACAAGCAAGCAACGACTAAAAAGCCTTTATGGGTTCATACTATCGTACCTTTTGAGCTGGGATATATATATATATATATATATATATATATATATATATATATATATTGTTGGGGAAAAAACACCTAGTCTAGAGACCCGGTTATGGAATGGACCATCTCTATCGGCACCGCCCGAGAGTCCGAGGCAACGTGTTAGACCGAGACGAGACAAAGCCTAGAGGAGAGACTTAGCTTGGATTCCTGGGAAACGAATCTCGACCAAGACCTTTAGGGTCAGGAGCCATAGGCAAAGTAAGACACATAAAGTTGGCTCGATTAACGAGGCAGCAATGTCTAAAGAGGCCGATTGAGGCCCTGAAGCTAAAAGCAATCTGACTGACCATAAAATCGACCCATATAAGGCCGGTTACATTGTCAGTTATCGGATTAAGGAAGAACGTCGGCCATAAGCAGATCCTATTCCGTCCGATAGGAGGCAAAAAGCTTTATCCTTGTAGCCAGCCGAGACTCGTCTGTTACTTGAGTCGGTCAAGGCCGAGCCGAGCGAGGAAGAAATGGTATAAGCTTAAATACCGTTCCGAAAATCTTGGGAAAGGATGCTCGATCCCGAGGATCTCGGGATCGGGAAACATCCGTAAGTAGATTACGGCTAAATCAAATCTCCTATAAATCAGGAAGAGAATCCCCGTACGGAGGGATCCTCCCTCTCCTATAAATGAGAGACACTTCAAGGGTGAAAGGTACGTAAAAACTCTCCCCCTTAAACCTTCAATACCGTAAGACCCAGATTCCTAGCTTAACTGTGGCATCGAAGGGTCCCCTGCTCTAGTCAGGGTCTCTTTTGTCTTCTTCTTGTGCAAGTACTTGAAGGTCTGAAGAGGGTGGACTAGATTTTTGCATCAACAGTTTGGCGCCGTCTGTGAGAAACGATACAAAAAGTTGTGTTTCAAGCTCTATCTAGAAGTGTCAAGTGAGCATTAATGGTGAGAACCAGAAAAACTGGTCCTAGCAAACCAAATGAGGCTGATAACACTGGACCATCAAGTCCAGATGGGGCCCAAGGAACTCAGAACTAACCTGATGATCAACAAGGTTCCGCAGCTTGTCCTAAAGCATCTGCCGCAACTAGGAATACCCAGCGGAATCGAGGAAATGGACGGTTGGATCGGGAGGTCCAGGAACTCAGAGCCGATATAAACATTATGAAACAAATGTTGGAGCAGATGCACCGTCAACAGACTCAGCAACCTCAACAAGAACAGGCGATGAATGTTCCGCAACAAGTTGTCGACCTTCATCCCACTGGCCCGCAGTTGCTGGCACAGCCGAGTCAGCCCCATGGGCCGTCCGAGCCAGCGCCCGCTCATTCCGGGACTGTCGTGGTACCTCCCACTGATCTCCGACACGAGATAAATCAGAGGAGGTGCGGTCGGCCTCCGATTGAAGGGGTGGCAGAAAGTAATGAGTCTTGGAAAGTTGACCTTCAGGACTTTAAAAAAGAAGTGCTAGAGGAGATGGCGAATATGAAGCACAGTCGGGATGCATATTCAACCAGGACAGAAACAAAACCGTCCTCGTTCGTCGATGAAGTGATGCAAGCCCGGTTGCCGGAAAGATTTCGCCTCCCGCAGATTACACCTTTCACAAACAAAATCGACCCAACGGAACACATCGAATGCTTCCGAACGTACATAGAACTGCATGATGCCTCAGATGCTGTGATGTGTCAGGCTTTCTTCCTCACCTTAACCGACATAGTCCGATTTTGGTTTAAGCAACTGAAACCAAAGTCCATCAGCACGTTCGCGGAACTCAGCAATGTCTTTCTCACCAATTTCATTGGCGGGAAGAAGAAGTTGAAGCCTCCTGCGCATCTGAACAATATAATTCAGAAAGAGGGAGAGCTACTGAAAGACTACATCAAATATTTTAACTTTGAATCACTCTAAGTTTGAAAATATTCAGAGAAAACGACACTCAATTCCATCATGCAAGGCGTTAGGGATAAGCCATTTCTAGCATCCCTGGACAAGAATTCGCCTGAGACTTTGGCTAAATTCATGACTTGGTCAGATAAATACGCGGACGCCGAAGAAATAAGAAACTTGCGTGAGGCCACCCAGAACGCAAAAACCCTAGCCAAAGAGTCAGCCAAAAAGGAAGTTGACTCGACCGGAGGAAAGAAGTGTAAGGACGACCGAACACGCGATGAACGCAAGTCGGGCAAGCGACCCGACAAAGGTTTTCTATATACACCCCGCTTAATAAGCCTTAAGAGCAGGTGCTAATGGAAATCAAGAGTGAAGGATTTGTCAGCTGGCCGAATGAGCTTCGGAGTAATCCGAACCGGCGGAATAAGGATAAATATTGCCACTACCATCGCAACTATGACACAGTATGAGTGATTGTTATCACTTGAAGGAAGAGATCGAAAGGCTTATCCAAGAAGGCCGGCTCAGAGAACACGTCGAAAGAACCGGGACAGCAGAAGAACGCTCGGGGAAAAACTAACCCAAGGAGAAAATCTGGACTATTGTCGGTGGTCCCCGCCGCGGAGGTAACTCAAATAATACTCAAAAAAATCATGCCAGGAGCATCAGTCGACCCTAGTCCGAGATCCTGATCATAGCTCGGCCTTCGAAAGAAAAGAAGAGAGAAAAATATTGCATCTCGTTCACCGATGAAGATGCTCGAGGCATCTATCATTCTCATGATGATGCATTAGTTATCACTCTAATCATCGCAAACCGAAGCTGCTGACGTATTGTTCACTCAAGCATTCGACAAAATATGTATTAAACGATCGACCTTACAGCTGGTGCGTACCCCATTAATCGGATTCTCGAGAGGACAGATACTCCCAGAAGGTATCATCTCGCTGCCACTTACTACTGAAAATCCTCTGCATCAGGCGACAGTAATGGTCAACTTTCTGATAGTCGACCAGTCGTCCATTTATAATGCGATACTTGGCTGACCCTCTCTGAGTCTCCTCCAAGCTGCGGTATCTACATACCATCTCTCTATGAAATTTCCAACTGAGTCGGGAGTGGGAATCGTTAAAGGGGATCAACAAAACGCAAGACGCTACTACGCAACAGCCGTAAGAGTCCCGACCGAGGTATTAATGATCGAGTTACTGGATCCCAGAGTCGAAACTCACGAGCGAGGGCAACCGGTGGAAGATCTTGTTTCAATACCTTTGGTCGAGACCGACGGATCTAAAATGATACAAATTGGCTCGTCTCTACGATCGCCATTGAAAAACAGTCTGATAGCTCTACTCCAACGATTCGTCGACATATTTGCATGAAGCCATGAAGACATGCCGGGAATTGACCCATCCGTTATCATGCATCGACTTAACATCGATTCGACCTACCAGCCGATCCGACAGAAGTGACATCCGTTCGGTCCTGAGAGGTACACAATCATTAAAGAAGAGGCTATCAAGCTCTTCAAGGCCGAATTCATAGAAGAGATATACTACCCGGAATGGGTAGCCAACGTCATACTTGTGAAAAAAGTCAATGGAAAGTGGCGTGTCTGTATTGACTATACCGACCTGAATAAAACCTACCCAAATGATAGTTTTTCTCTTCCGAGGAACGATCAATTGGTAGATAGCACTGTGGGGCACGAACTTCTTAGTTTTATGGATGCTTATTCAAGGTACAATCAAATTGTAATGCATCAGTCTGATAAATCTAAGACCACCTTTGTCACCGATAAAGGTCTTTATTGTTACTGAGTGATGCCATTTGGTTTGAAAAATGTTAGAGCGACTTGTCAAAGATTAGTGAACAAAATCTTTGCTCGGTTGATCGGCCAAACTATGGAAGTGTAAATTGACGACATGCTCGTCAAAAGTATACACGCAGCCGACCATATAGCCAACCTAGAAGAAATGTTCCTGATCTTACACAAGTTCCAAATGAAGTTGAACCGAAGCAAGTGTGCCTTTGGTGTGAGCTCTGAAAAGTTCCTCGGATTCTTAGTCAGCTAGCGAGGAATCGAGGCAAATCCGGAGAAAATTAAGGCATTGCTCGACATGGAGTTTCCGAAAACTATAAGAGACATATAAAGATTGAGTGGACGAGTAGCGGCACTCAACCGTTTCCTCTCCCGAGCCACCGATAAATGTCTCCCATTTTTTAAACAATTGAAGGGATGACAAACGGTGGATTGGACGGAAGAGTACGAAGCAGCATTCCAGCAATTAAAGTTTTACCTCGGGTCTCCCCCCTCTTATCGAAACCCGAGCCAAGAGAAGCCCTGCTATTGTATCTTATGGTGTCCGAAGCAGCAGTTAGCTTGGCACTGATATGGGAGCACGAAGGGAAACAACTGCCGGTTTATTACGTCAGCAAAGCATTACTACCAGCAGAGACGAGATACCCACTCCTGGAAAAAGTGGTCCTAGTGTTGGTTGTCTCCTCGCGACTACTTCGACCATATTTTCAAGCTTATACAATTATCGTCATGACTGATCTCCCACTACGTCAGGTCCTACAGAAACCAGAAGCTTCAGGCTGACTCATGAAGTGGGCGATTGAACTCAGCGAATTCGATATCCAATTCAAGCCAAGAGTAGCAGTTAAGGGGTAAGTCGTGGCTGACATCATTGCTGAAGTGACACCACGAGTAGATTCAATGGTTTGGATACCGAGCCTGCTGAAGAATTGACCACCGCTTCTCCCGAGTCAGTGCCCGACCCAATCCCCTGGAAATTGTATGTCGATGGCTCCTCCAACTCTAAGGCAAGTGGGGCAGGAGTAGTGTTGGAAACTCCTGATCAAACCTACATGCAGTATGCCTTAAGACTTAGATTTCAAGCCTCGAACAACACAGCAGAATATGAAGCTTTATTGATCGGCCTCCGACTCACACAAGGAGTAGGGGGCTTACTGTTGGGGAAAAAACACCAAGTCCGGAGACTCAGTTATGGAATGAACCAACTCTATCGGCACCGCCCGAGAGTCCGAGGCAACGTGTTAGACCGAGACGAGACAAATCATAGAGGAGAGACTTAGCTCGGATTCCTGGGAAACAAATCCCAACCGAGACCTTAAGGGTCAGGAGTCATTGGCAAAGTAAGACACATAAAGTTGGCTCGGTTAACAACGCAACAATGTCTAAAGAGGTCGATTGAGGCCCTGAAGCTAAAAGCAACCTGACTAACCATAAAACCAACCCATACAAGGCTGGTTACAGTGTGTCAATTATCGGATTAAAGAAGAATGTCGACCATAAGCCAATCCTGTTCTGTCCGACAGGAGGCAAAAAGCTTTATCCTTGTAGCCAGCCGAGACTCGTCTGTTACTTGAGTCGGTCAAGGCCGAACCGAGCGAGGAAGAAACGGTCTAAGTTTAAATACCGTTCTGAAAATCTTGGGAAAGGATTCTCGATCCCGAGGATCTCGAGATTGGGAAACATCCGTAAGTAGATTACGGCTAAATCAAATCTCCTAGAAATCAGGGAGAGAATCCCCGTACGACGGGATCCTCCTTATCCTATAAATGAGAGACACTCCAAGGGTAAAAGGTACGCAAAAACTCTCCCCCCTATACCTTCAATACCGTAAGACCCAGATTCCTAGCCTAACTTTGGCATCGGAGGGTCCCCTGCTCTAGTCAGGGTCTCCCTTGTCTTCTTCTTGTGCAGGTACTCAAAGGTCTGAAGAGGGTAGACCAGATTTTTGCATCAACACACACACACACTTAAACTTGTTCACCTGTGTTGGTTTGGGTACGGTTAGTTTACCAGGATGATTGTCCTCCTAATTGAAAGGTCAGTTGATTTTCTAGGTCAAAGGATCCATTGTCGGTCAAAATTTTCCACAAGAATATTGGATTGAGATTGCCACTCGATTCTCGATAAGATTAGTGACCGTAAGCAGCTACAACACTTCTTGGGCAGCCTCAACTATTTGTCTCCCACGCTTTAGTTTTCAAGCAAGCAAGCAACAGCTGAAAAGTTGTCGTGCCCTTATACGTTTTTCAGCTGGCTATATATGTGTGTGTGTGTCACTCTCACTCGTTTTTAGTCCTCCCTCATATTCAGATAAAGGGTCAACGTCGACTTGAATAGGAATTGGCCCTATCTCATGTTGGGAAATGGATGAATCAAATAGATGTATGCCACTATTCCGTCTTTTTCAGCCCAACCCTTTGCGTTATCGCTTCAGTAATCGCAACGATCAGACATCTATCCATTATGAAAACTCAGTCTAGTGGCATCTCCGATTTGGTCATCCGGCCAGCGGCGGGGCCATCATATTACGAATGGACGAACTATGCCAACAAAAGACAAAATTCACGACTAACGATCTGGATTGTATGGGTAATTGTATGGAAATGGATGATCTATATTGATTGTATCCGCAAACGCTTATAAAAGCGAGTGTAAGTTATCGTCGAATATCATAAATTTTTTCTTGGATTTTGAAAATTTTAGATTTTTATTCGTCACCGTGGATGCTGGTGCTCGTACAGACATTCACCTCTCCAAGAAGGAAATGTTTAAAGTCTCGGTACTTGCAATTACGATCATCGCAGATGTACACATGAGCCTCCGTCGACACAAACTCCTCTCGATTGCCTATTCTGTGGCGATATTCGCAAACTTCACGTATGGAATGGCACTTCGTTTGTTCTCCGTCTTACTGCCGCAGGTGCCCGTATCTGTCTTTGCCGCAAAGAAGCTGGTGCGGATCGCTGTTGGACTTGTTCACCTTTCCATCGGACTTGGAATTGCTATGAATTCCGTTGCTTGATGTTGTCGGCACTGTCACTGTTGTTGTTACTATTGTTGTTGTTGTTGTTGCTGCTGCGAGCATCTCTACTTCCTCCGTTTTCCCACGTTCTAAATAAACTGTGTTTATATATATATATATATATATATTACACGGTTCGAGGTATTGGGCCGCAATAGATGGACGGTTCGGATTTACCCCAGAGAAGTGAAAGCCGAGTTTGATCGTCTTTCATTACTGGTTGGGTGGGACCAAGTTCAGGCTGGGCCACGACAGGTGTCCTGTTTATCAATCGAGCTTGAAACAACTACTCTCGGCTTGTTTATTTACTGGGCTTGAAATAAAGGCCCAAAAGTAACATGTATTCCTCATAAATGGGCCACGAATCTGCTTTTTATTCTGAGATTTGGATCTGCTTCATTTGCTCTATTTGCTCTAAATGATTTGGAAAAACGTATGGACGGCCTGGATATCCAATACATACATCAAGGTGGGCCGCACCTAATTCTCTCCCTGCACGGATGCGGATTAGCAACTGATCCCGACAGTAGCGAGACTCACTATTGAAGTGATGTCACTATGTTCTGTGGGCCCACCATGATGTATGTTTTGTATCCACACCGTCCATCCATTTGGAGATATCATTTTAGGACATAAGACAAAGAATTCGGCAGATCCAAAGGTCAATTGGAATCCACCACACAAAATAGTGGGGATTGAACGCCAACCCTTAAAACCATCTCGGGGCCACTGAAGTTTTCGATCAATATGATATTTGTTTTTTCCCCTTATTCCATGTCTGTATTTACTTATAAACAGGTTGAATCTCAAATAAACACCATGATGGCCATTACGAATGTTTCAACGGTATCGTCACTGTCCTCACTGTTTTCTGTGGTGGGGTCCACTTGAGCTTTGAATTTACCTCATTCTTTGGATCATGCCCTAAAGTGAACTCTCCAAATGGATGAACGGTGTGGATACAACACATACATCATGGCGGGGCCCACAGAACGTGGTGACGTCACTTCAGTAGCGAAACTTGCTACTGTCGGGTCCCGCCCACGGGGGACCCGCTGCAACTAAATAAAAAAAATCAAAAATCAAAAATCAAAAAAACTAAAGGTAGGGCTGTACATGAACCGGCCTAGTCCGGTTAACTCGCTCGACTCGGCCCGAAAAAGCTTGACTCTGCCTGACTCGGGACTGAGTTCGAGTCGGGATGGGCCATTTTTTTCAGCCCGAAACTGAGCTCGGGCCGAGTTCGAATAGGTCCCAGTTCGGCCCGACTCGATCCGAAACCCGACTCGACCTGGCCCGACTCGGTCAAGTGGTGTATATATATGTGGGAAAAGGTACTATGGACCGTCCCATGAGGTCGAGTTGTGTGGGTCCCATCGTGATGCGTTTCGAACATCTACCCCATCTGCCGATGCACCATTCCATCGTGTGGCTAGGTCTCAAAATCAAGTCAATTGATTGGGCACACTCAGATGAACGGGTAAGTTGAGGCGGTCAATAAGATTATCAAACGGCATCTCCGAACTAAGCTTGACCGAGCCAAAGGAGCGTGGGCCGAAGAACTCCTAAAGATACTGTGGGCATACCGAACCACGGTTTGAACCGCTACAGGAGAAATCCCTTTCTCCCTCGCTTATGGCTCGAAAGTCGTTACCCCGGTCGAGAAAGGGCTGCCCTCAGCCCGAATTAGTCCGTTTAACAAAGAGGATAATGAAGAACTCTTGGCCCTCGGACTTGACCTTGTGGACGAACAAAGAGAAAGAGCTTGGTTACGAACTATGGGTCGACAGCAACAAGTAGCTCAGTTTTATAAGGCCCGAGTTAAAGTCAGGCGATTTCGAGTCGGGGACATGGTTCTCTGAAAAACGTTCCTCAACACTAAGGAAGTTGGTGCGAACACACTGAGACCTAACTGGGAAGGACCCTATGTCATCTCAAGCACCATCCAACCAGGAACGTATCGATTGAAAGATTTAACTGGACAGTTGCTACCCCATCCATGAAATGCCGAGCATCTAAAAATCCACTACCCTTAGGTCAGCCCAGCGAAGCATTCAGAAAGATTCAAAACCAACAAGCATGTAAACTGAATCAAAATGAATAAAAGAAAACTGAGTATATTCATTTATCAGTGCGTTTGTTACATTGAGCTACATCTTGTTGTGGCATTACATTGATAAAGTAAAATGCTTAAAATCAAAAGGAAAGGTTGGCCGTAACACGCAAGCATCTTCCTTGGCCGTGGATACTTTCGAGCCCGCCCTAAAGCTTGGTATGTTTGGAGAGCTTGTGTGAGTGCCAAAAATGGAGCTGATAATGGTACCAAAAGAAGTGGTTCAGACTCAGCTACCACTACTAGGAGCAACCTCAGCAACCTCAGGGGCTGTCTCGACCTCGACACCAGCCGTAGCATTAGCAGGTTCAACAACCTCAACCTCCAGTTCTTCGGAATCAGCGGCATCTTCTTCAAATCCTGAGAGATCAAGGTCGGGAAAAGATTTCTTCATCACATTGATACAAGTCGTGTATTCACTCTGATACAAGCGATCCCTCTCCTCAAATTCTTGGGATTCGAGAAAGGCCTGTACAGCCCGATCCTTGGCCTCCTTGGCCTCCGTAACCTTGTCGATGGCCTTCCAAATGGCTGTCTCAGCCTCACCCTTAGTCCGAGCCAACTTATTCACACAAGAGGCGTGAGCTTGAAGGATTCGCCAACTCTCTTCTTGAGCCTCCGTCAGTAGCGAAGCTAAGTGAGCGCATTTGTCTTTAGCGTCAACAGTGGCCTTCTAAGCAAGTCCCAACTTGCCTGACAAAATTCCAGCCTGAGCCAAGGAAGCCTCGACTTTTGCTCCCGTCTCAGCTGTCTGCTTTTAAGCGGCAGTCAGATTTGAGCAGGCCTTAACCAAACAAGGAGCCAACTGCACAAGGAAAATGTGATGTTAGATTAAGTCACCAATAGAAGAAATCACCAAAAAGAGAGAGAGATCACCGACATTACCTCAAGAAGTATCTTCGCCGCATGACCAAGAGTTTGCAGCGAAGAGGCGTTGTAGAGACTAGCGAAGTCTCTCTCGCTCCCATGAGCGATGGCCCAAGGGATCATCCCCGATACCACCTGCTGGAAAGGCGAAGGCTCCTGTTGAGTCATCCCCCCTCCTGAAGTCTCCCCTCTCTGCTCCTCTCTTAGTTCTGAGACTCGCTCTGCAACGGGCCCCGACTCAGAAGCCACTTGAGACTCGGCAGGAGCCGCTCCTGTCTCTTCCGCCCTCTCTTCAGGGTCAGAAAGCACGACGACGGTCGAGACGACTGGAGCAGGGGTGACTGGGGCGGATAGCTCCTTAACCTTCGGAGCCGTCTTTGCCTTCTTCGAAGGTTGAGGCTCTGACAGAAGCACCGACCTCGAAGGAGCCTTCATTTTTTACGCCGGTTTAAGAAATGGTCGAGTTTCAGCCATCTCTGTATCAGATAAGGTAAAGAGTTAGATAAAAGCCAATAGAAACGCGTCAGAATAAATCGAGGATACCTGTCACGGTAGAGTCTAGGCCCGAGAGAAGGAGACGCTCCGGTTGAAGAAGAGCTTTCCAAGACCAATCTTCCGGACTTAGTCCCCTTAGATCCTTGATCCGAGCTAGAGCACCAGCTCCTAGGTTCGGCCTTCCCCTCGACCTGGCCCGACTCGGTCAAGTGGTGTATATATATGTGGGAAAAGGTACTATGGACCGTCCCATGAGGTCGAGTTGTGTGGGTCCCATCGTGATGCGTTTCGAACATCTACCCCATCAGTCAGATGCACCATTCCATCGTGTGGCTAGGTCTCAAAAATCAAGTCAATCTGTGACTTGTGTGGGCCACACCACATACAGAAGTGGGGAGGGGCCGTGCACCATTAAAACATTCATAATCATTTTTTGGGCCCACCGAGATGTGGTTTGCAAATCCAGCCCATCCATTATGTGTGTCCCACTTGGATGAGGGTCCAGACCAAGTTTCAGCAGCATTCAAAACTCAGGTGGGCCCCACCAAGTGCTTTTATATGTTTTTGGCATGTCTTCACATGATTTTAGACGGTATGGCCCACCTGAGTTCCGTATATGGCTGAGTTTTGGGATATCCCATAATTTAAAGGGGACCCATCAAATGTACGGTGTTGATGGTCGACACGCATCACGGTGGGGCCCACACAGCTCGACCTCACAGGAGCTTATGTGAGGTCGAGCGCATAGTACCTTTTCCCTATATATATATATACATATATATATATATATATATATATACATATGTATATATATATATATATATACATATATATATATATATATGTATATATATATATACATATGTATATATATATGTATATATATATACATATGTATATATATATGTATATATATATCTACATATGTATATATATATGTATATATGTATATACATAGGTATATATATACATATGTATATATCTACATATGTATATATATATATATATATATATATATATATATATATATATATATATATATATATATATATATATATAGGGAAAAGGTACTATGCGCTCGACCTCACGTGTCCATCCCATGAGGTCGAGCTGTGTGGGCCCCACTGTGATGCGTTTTGAACATCTAACCCATCAACTAGATGCACCATTCTATCATGGGCCTTGGTGTCAAAAATCTAGTCAATCCGTGACTTGTGTGGGCCACACCACGTACAGAAGTGGGGAGGGGCTATGCACCATTAAAACATTCATAATTAGTTTTTTGGGCCCACCGAGATGTGGTTTGCAAATCCAGCCCATCCATTATGTGTGTCCCACTTGCATGAGGGTTCAGACCAAGTTTCAGCAGCTAGCATTCAAAACTCAGGTGGGCCCCACCAAGTGCTTTTATATGTTTTAATGGTGTTTCACATGATTTTAGATGGTATGGCCCACCTGAGTTCCATATACGGCTAAGGTTCGGCCTTCCCTTGGGGATATCTGCAAAACACATTTAGTTAGACTCAGGAGTGTCAAAACAAAAAAGATACGGAGAAAGGAAATGCCATGTCACCTGCTTCAGAAAACGCTCAGGGAATACGAGATTCGAAGAGCCCAGGCTAGGCAGTCTCCCAGTGACCGCATGCCCAGAACCACCTCTCTCCAGTGTTTGTTAGAGGTAGGAGGGC
This sequence comes from Magnolia sinica, assembly GCF_029962835.1. NCBI lineage: Eukaryota > Viridiplantae > Streptophyta > Magnoliopsida > Magnoliales > Magnoliaceae > Magnolia > Magnolia sinica. Next base: position 4,303,399 of record NC_080584.1, on the reverse strand, counting down.
GATTATCAAAGGACCGCCCTTGTTCAGCCAAGCGCACAAGAAGTATCAGCCGGATTGTTGAGGGTTTGGTCGTATTTGGTACAGATAAAGGAACTTGTCCATAATCAGTGGGGGTTGCTCTGTCTCGACCCACAACACTGAACATCCGAACAAGTTCCTCTACCCGTTTGACACTATCTGCCCAGGAGCGATTCAGAGTTAGGACAGAATCCTGAGCAACGGGTTGGAGGGGCAGACGTAAGCCACATTGCATTGCGACTTGAAAAATTGCGACCATCCCAACAGGAGGATGGTCAGGCAATTCACTTGGAAGGGGAAGACAAATAATAATCGAGTCGGGGGACATGATACCCGACTCGGATCTTGTCTAAATCCGCCTCAGTTAAAACTGATGGGATTGGACCCTTCTAATCGTCTCCAACTTCTCCCTCAGCAGCATCTCTCTCTTCATCTACCTACTCAATGGCCCTGGCCGACCTTCTGAGAGGAACTGATTCAGTGGTTTTCTTTAACTCTTCATCCTCTTCTTCCAAGTCGTCCCCAGGAACACGGAGGTTAGGTCTCCCAGGGGTAGTCACCAGAGACGTCCCTCCGCCGGAAGGACCCGCCGAAGCAGGACGTTTCGCTAAAGTTCCAAACGTTCTTTCAGAGAACCGGAAAGCTTCATTGGCACCAATTGTCATCTCTGCCAGAAATGAGGGCGATTCCGAGACATTTCAAAGATGTCTCATTTCCTCCTCATTACCGAAAATCCCTTCTCGGGGACTTGAAGAATGCACTACCATTAAAGAGTCGAAAAGGAAAAAGAGGGAAAGAAAACTCATCGGAGAGACGAAAAATACACAGTTGGGGAAGTAAAAATGAGAAGAAGGGCGAAAATAATAAAGGAAGTGGCGAAACGCGAAGACGGACAGATATGAGGAGAAAGGAAGAAGAGAAAACGGGAAAGGAAAGCTCACGCGAAAATGAGAAATAAATCTCGCTCTCCCCTTTTATACCCAAGCCACGTGGCAACGACATTTAAGGAGAAGTCAAATCAACGCTTGCTTCGACTCCCTTGCCCGACATGTGGCGCACACCGGCTGACGTAAGTAACACCCTCGCCACGCATTCGATGCTTATAAGCGGACGAAATGTTCTGACAGCTGTCCGCTCGTCCGACCTCGAGGACCGAACCGACGCTAGTTAAGAACGACACAAGAAGCATTAAATGCCCCATTATAACCTCGGTCTCCAGGGCACACCGACTCAAAAAACTCGTTACTCTTTAGTGTCGACTTAACTAACACAAGGAGTAGGGGGCTTACTGTTGGGGAAAAAACACCAAGTCCAGAGACCCGGTTAAGGAATGGACCAACTCTATCGTCACCGCCCGAGAGTCTGAGGCAACGTGTTAGACCGAGATGAGACAAAGCCTAGAAGAGAGACTTAGCTCGAATTCCTAGGAAACGAATCCCGACCGAGACCTTAAGAGTCAGGAGCCATAGGCAAAGTAAGACACATAAAGTTAGCTCGGTTAACAAGGCAGCAATGTCTAAAGAGGTCGATTAAGGCCCTGAAGCTAAAAGCAACCTGACCGACCATAAAACCAACCCATACAAGGCCGGTTACAGTGTCAATTATCGGATTAAGGAAGAATGTCGGCCATAAGTCAATCCTGTTCCATCCGTTAGCAAGCAAAAAGCTTTATCCTTGTAGCCAGCCGAGACTCGTCTGTTACTTGAGTCGGTCAAGGCCGAGCCGAGCGAGGAAGAAATGGTCTAAGCTTAAATACCGTTCCGAAAATCATGGGAAAGGATTCTCGATCCCGAGGATCTCGGGATCGGGAAACATTCGTAAGTAGATTACGGCTAAATCAAATCTCCTAGAAATCAGGGAGAGAATTCCCGTATGGCGGGATCCTCCCTCTCCTATAAATGATAGACACTTTAAGAGTAAAAGGTACACAAAAACTCTCCCCACTAAACCTTCAATACCGTAAGACCCAGATTCCTAGCCTGACTTTGGCATCGAAGGGTCCCCTGCGCTAGTCAGTGTGTGTGTGTGTGTGTGTGTGTGTGTGTGTGTGTGTGTAGGGAAAAGGTACTATGCGCTCGACCTCACAATAAGCTCCCGTGAGGTCGAGCTGTGTGGGCCCCACCATGATGCGTGTCGACCATCAACACCGTGCATTTGATGGGTCCCCTCTAAATTATGGGATATCCCAAAAATCAGCCGTATACGGAACTTAGGTGGGCCATACCATCTAAAACATGTGAAGACATGCCAAAAACATATAAAAGCACTTGGTGGGGCCCACCTGAGTTTTGAATGCTGCTGAAACTTGGTCTGGACCCTCATCCAAGTGGGACACACATAATGGATGGGCTGGATTTGCAAACCACATCTCGGTGGGCCCAAAAAATGATTATGAATGTTTTAATGGTGCACGGCCCCTCCCCACTTCTGTATGTGGTGTGGCCTACACAAGTCACGGATTGACTTGATTTTTGAGACCTAGGCCCACGATGGAATGGTGCATCTGACTGATGGGGTAGATGTTCGAAATGCATCACGGTGGGTCCCACACAACTCGACCTCATGGGATGGTCTTGCGAGTCTGAGCGCATAGTACCTTTTCCCTATATATATATTCAAAACCCTACCTGTCCCTTTCCCCTTTACCCTTTTGAGATTGCCCGACCCCTTGACCTCACAGACGTATAACTTGAACGGCCTAGATTCATCCAAATACAAAAAGGAATTATAATGTCTTGAGTTAACTAGTTAGATTTTTTGTGGAGTCTATAATTCAACTATCTAAACTGTTGATCGAGGGCCTTGTAATGGGACACGGATTACCTATTAAAGCCCTTCCTATGAACTTGCTGTAAGGTCTGAAACTGGCCCGAACTTGCCCAATTGTTGACCAAGCCGAGTTCGGGCTGTACATGTTGGCCCGGTGACCAAGCCAGGCTGGGTTCAGGCTGGGTTTGGCTGCTGACTGTGCCGGGCTAAGCCCGGTTAAACTCGGATCGACTCGTGTACACCCCTAACTACAGGGATCTCTCTCTCAGTGGCGACGCAGCGTTCAAGTCTCTCTCTATTGAATCCCTGATTAGGGATTTGCAATTTTCAATCCCCCAAGGGAGTCGGACGCGGATATGGGGATTCAAAACTGAAATCTCTAATTAGGGATCCGAAATTGAAATTTCTTAATTAAAGATTTGAAATGTTAATCGTGGTTTATCATCATGCCTATTCAGGGAAAAATGGAGGATTAAGAGAGGTGAGTGCTGATTCCTTTTCTCTTGCTTCCTTTTAAAAACAAAAAAAGATAAATAAATAAATAAATAAAAACTTATTGGGTGGTTTTATTTATTTATTTTGACTTTGAATGAATTGGGTTATGTTTTATTTTTGTTTTTCGTGGAGATTTGATAGTGAATTGAATTGGGTTTTTATAGGTTTTTTCATGTTTTTTTTTGTTGGAATTTATTGCTGAGTGATATTGGGTACCTGAGTTTCATATGGAATTTTGTTAATTCCGACTATGTTTATTATTATTATTTTATATCTTTTTGGATTTTTAGATGATTGGGAGTGTTTTATTTTAGTTTTTCTATGTAATTAATTCATGGAATTGTTGAAATTATACCGGTTCAAATAGAGCTACTGAGTTCAAGTGAATTAAAAAAAAAAAATCTTTTCAAAATGTTGGTGGGAAAAAGATGATAAGCTGTAGCAATTATATCAGTAAGTTTTATAAACAACCCATAGAGATAAAATGGAAAAATTATTGTGTCGAATTATTCTATAGATTGAGGTGTTATACATATGCAGCGATGGATTTTCTAAAAATGGATCCATGAATAAATTCAAATTTGGTTTGGTGGTTTGATTTGTGAAAGTGGGATACTGTAGATTGAGGTCTTATGCATATCTTCAAGTTGATTTTTTAGTAAACGGTTGTTTGGATGACTGTAGATGGGGCTAGTTGTAAATAATTTACAGGCTGTGTTTAGATGTTGATTTATGCCTGTAATTTATTTATTTTTAACCCTTGCGCTTACACCACAGTAGGATTTCACCACAATGGGTAGTCGAACCCATGACCTCATGTTGAAACTCTTGTAAGTCTACCATCCAGGCATCATGAGCAAGGACCCATTTATGCCTGTAAATGATTTAAACCTTTTACACCCTTTTGATTTCCTAAGAAAAGGTGATATTTCATTTACAGCTTTTGCTTGCTTTTGAATGCCCAGTTATAGGAAATAACCAGGCTATCCATACACTGACAACCATTTAAAGCTTAAAGCCAAACCAGACAGGTTGTAAATGATTTCCGCATAAATCATTTACAACTTAAACTATTTGCAAGCATCCAAAGGACCCTTTATTTTGCACGAACCGTATACCCAGGTGCTGCTAGCAGTTCAGCTCTCTCTCACTTGGCTGGCTTTCCCACTCCTGTTTCATTGCCATTTATACCTGATAGCATTTTGAAATTGATGCATCCCACCTCCAAAGGTACTCTAGTGTAATGAAATGGCCTACTTTTTCTTATTCTTGGTATTGTTTCCTTTATCTTTCTGTTTTAAGACTTTGAATGATACTGATATATACCATCAAGTAAAGAAGAGGGTAATGTTGTTTTGATCCAGGTATAGAAATACCCTGATTTCAGGTGGTGTAAGGGTAACTCTGCCATGGATAGCTCCAGAGTTTTAAATGGCTGCAGTACTTGCTACTAAAAAGGAAAGTCACCATCCTTCAAATAATACTCTAGATGGTACATGAAAAATAAATACCATGCCCTGTCTGTTCTTGCAACTAATATATAGGAAGTTCATCATTTTCTTCAGCCTTTTTTAATTCCGTTAAAAATATGAAAGTAGCAAACACTTAATTTTATTAAGCTTGAAAGGCATAGCAAATAAACACAGATAGTACACACATCTATGTTTTGTCAAGCAATTCTAAAACAGAAATCAGTCCCATCTTTATGTTAAGATGACCCAAATGATGAAAGGGCTTATAGATGTTTTCTATATCATATTCCATTAAGTCCCAATGGCTGAATTTAATTACCTGGGCTAGTTGGAGTACTAACCCTGATTGCAGGTTGATGTATTCTCATTAGGCATTGTCATGTGGGAGATTCTCAGAGGGAGAGAAACAGTCAGTGTTTTCAGAACAATTCAGGGTCCAAAGAGGCAGTGATTAGCAAGGTCGAGCTATTAGTGATTGAATAGGATTCTATTTTAAATGTGCTAGCTGATTGTGATCTCTCATCCTTCTTTGGGCTGTAATTTGAGGTCTTTCCTCTTGTATTCTTTTCCTGTCTTTTGCAGGCTTTGATAATAAAACTCACAAGGAGCAATGTTGGGCCCCAGATCCCATGGCTTAGCCGTCGTTCCCAGAGTTGTTCAGCTGTTTACGTCTACGGCCACCCAAAGCAAAGCACAAAATCAGGGAACCAAATTATACGTGCGGGCTTTACTGGCTTCTGATTCTATCTTTTACATGTGATTTATTTATTTTCCAAACGCATGCTATGAAGATGTGTGCCTGTAGTCGAAGATTTTCTCCATTTGAAAGGAGGGTTTCCTCCTGCATAGGAAAGAATAGTATAAATATGCTTGGGTTTCTGATAATTACAGTTCCAAAATGTTTTTTTTTTTCTCCAACATCATGGAATTGATTGTTGTGTATAACTCTCACCAATCAATGGATATACAAACTGGGATTTCAGTATTAATGGTATTGACCTTGCTGGTGGTGGCAGGACCTGTTTATTTGTCTCTCAGCATTCATTCATTTAGGAGTGTGATCGATCAGTAGGAAAAACTCCATCACTCGACACTCAGCCCAGACGAGTTGATGAGAATTCTAGCCAAGTCATTATGAAAACTATGTGAAAAGATAAGATGCTGATTGCAGTATCAGTTGGTAGAAATACCAGATAGTCAGAAGGAAATGGTCTGATTTCCCATTAAGACGGTAGACTTAGATCTTTAAATTCTCGCTGGTACTGATGTTGGATTTTTTTAAAATCAAGAATATAATTAAGACCTGTTTGGTTGACACGAAAATGATTTAATCTCATTTTATGTGATATCTAATATATATTTATGATTAATTAAAATAAGATGAATTCATGTTCTTAAACATCCAAAAGTTGTATAGAAAGAGGAATCATGAACAACAATCAGTTACAAATCAGCTCACATGGTGAGATGTTAGCTACATAGGACATCACAACCATTCATTAAGCAGACCCCATCATTAAATCAGGCCATTGGACCGTACTGATTTTTGCACCCAATGATTTCTTGGTGGGCCTTACCTGATGCATGGTTCAAATGTCCTAAACACATAAAGTGTGTTGTAAGTTGCAGGTGAATTCTCCTCGTAAAAACAGAGATACAAACACTGAGGGTGTGTTTGGATTGCCCGTTTAGGTTGTATTGGACTGACACAATTATACAGCTTACATGGTAGTCTGAACTTTTTCAAAATGTCTGAGAACTGTTGAAATTGAGGAATTTGGTGGGGCCAGATTGATTGTTCTGAAGCAATATATGTTATGGTCTGTGCAGCAGAAAATCAACAACAGTATCAAATGAAACCCATTTGGGTGGACCACACCACAGGGAACAGTGGTCATTGAACACCCACCATTAAAATCTTCCTAGGGTCCACCATAATGTTTATTTGCTATCTGACCTACTGATAAGGTCATGGAGACATGATTGAAGCACAAATTGCAGTTTGATCCAATACTTTTGTGGCCCCAAGAAGCTTTCAATGGTAGGAATTGAATCCCTGTGGTGAATGTGAGATTTGTATCTGCTGCATTTTTGGGACCATGACTTAAAATAAGCTAGCAAAACAAACTGACGGGATGGATATACAACACTTACATCGAGGTGGGCCCAGTACAGAACCTGTGGCCCCACAAAAGTTTCAACTGTTGGTGTTCAATCCCCACTGTTTCCTGTTGAGTGACTCACTTAGTTTTCGATCCACATTATTATTATTACTATTTTTATCTCACATCCCAGCTTCTGCTGGCAAAAGGGATGGACGGTGGATTTCTCACAAACATCACATTGGGCCCCACCTAACTTCCCTGCAAGTGGGTGTGGCAGGTAATCCGCGTTCCACAAACGCAGATTGCCTACAAAAGCCTTTCCCATGAACTTTCCGCGATGGAAGCTAGGTGGGGACCACCATGATGTTGGTGAGAAACCTACCTCATCCTCGTCCATCCGTTTCTCCATATCATGTTAGAGCAAGAGTCAAAGGCACGAGGAAAGCTCAAGTAAGCTGCACCATAGAAGAGAGTAAAGAATAATTTCCACCCTTAAAATATTGTGGGGCCACATAAGTTTTAAATCAGGCTAATATTTTTGCATTTTCAGTTCATTCAGTTCGAATGACCTTATTAAGGGTGTGGATAGCATATAAACGTCATTCACCCCAAGAAGGTTTCAACAGTAACCATTTGCCTATCATAATTTATTTTTATTATTATTATTTTTTAAAAAAGATGGACGAGATGATTTCTCACAAACAGGGCTCCATCTGACATGGTTTTTGCAGTCAATCCACGTCCGTACAAAATTTGCACACAAAGGGAAGATACGGACACCGACCAGCATAGCCAAACGTTACCAAGTTCCGTGGCCCTACTATGTATGTGTTCTATCCACACCGTCCATCTATCTTGATAGACCCTACTATGTATGTGTTCTATCCACACCGTCCATCCAGATAGACTATTTTGGGACTAAGTTAAAGGATGAGACAGATCCAAAGCTCAAGTGACCCAATCACAGAAAACAGTGGGGATGGTGATACCAAACCTTGAAACCTTTCTACAGCCACCATGTATGCTTTTTTGAGATCCAAACTGTTCATAAGTTAAGACAGACAGAGACCGACAAAAAAATACAAATATAAACTTATAAAAAAGTTCCGTAGTAGGTGTTCAATCCCCACTGTTTTCTATGGTGGGTTCACTTGACCTTTAGATCTTTAGCTCATGCCCTAAAATGATCTCTCCAAATAAATGGATGGTGTGGATATAATACATACATCATAGTGGGCTCACAGAACTTGGTGACACAACTTCAGTAGCAAATCTCACTACTACGCTGTCAGTAGCTAATCCGCGTGGATTTTACACTTAAAATTTGGACCACCTGTTGTTGTATTGTAAACTATCTATTAATAATCATAAATTGGATGGTTAGGATTCAGATGTAGATTGGGTTGCGGACAGTTTCACAGCCAAGATGGATCAGAAAAGGCCCAGTGGACAATAAAAGTGATACAGACCGTCAGACTTTAGATCAGCCGTATTTTGCCATTTGGAATGAGTTATCGAAAGTAAAATATATGATTTTGGGGTAAAACGAGCTACTTTAGCCACCCAACTCGGTGTAACCCAACCCTGCTATGCTGGGCTACACAAGCCGGATTTGCAAAATACTCCCGATTGACAGTCATTTTCTATTTTAATACCATTTTTATTATAAATAATGAGTTTTAGTTTAATTATAAATTGGGCTTTAGGAGTTGCACCCAATTTCACTTGGTATTTTATTTAAAGGGTTGCGTGCTCTATATTTTTATTCATCAATAAAATTATGAATTTATTAAAATTTATTTCTATTCTTCTTACTTTTTTCCTTGTGGCCTTGAGAGCCTCTGCAAAGAAACCAAAGAATTCAGAGTAATTATGCTTGGGAAGAAGTAATTATGTTTGAGGAAGTAAGTGATTGACCTCATCACGTTGATCCCTGCATCATATTCCTTGACCAGTCTTATTTATAGGCATGTACGATAGACAGCGCCCGTGATTTCACAATCACACCAGATGTTTGTCACCTAGGGGCCAACAAACTTTTAGAACCAGATTTTTGATTTCATGTATCTCTCTTGCCTTTTTCCGTAACAAAAGTATCCCTTGACCATGAGTTGTGACTGTACCTTTGTCTTTTCCAAATAATGGGGGGCGGATTAGGTGTTATCACTAACACCTTAGTGGTTGTTACCCTTACCACATGGATCCCACCTTGATGAAATTTTTGTATATCTATTCCATCCATCTGTTTTACCATATTATTTCAGCAGTTGATCCCAAAATTTAATTAGATATAAGTTTCAATTGGGCCACACAACTAGAAACAATGGTGAATGACTATTAAAATATTTTTGTGGATCACATAAGTTTTGGATCAATCTTATCTTTATATTTTCAGTTCATCCAAGTCTTTTTGACCTTATCAACGGCTTGGATAGAAAATAAAAGGCCATTTCCGTGGGCCTCAAGACGTTTTTAATAGTGGGCATTCAATCACCACCGTTTACTTTGGTTTGGCCCACCTGAGATTTGGATCTACTTAAGTCTTAAGGTAACGTCCTGATCTGAAACAACGGATGGGAGGTGTGGATATACAACATATTAATTAAGGCAGGCCCCACATGGTGAGTGTAACAATCACTAAGGTGTTATATCCTAAAAATTTTCTTTTGTAACCTAAGTTTTCGTCGGTGAAAAAAAAAGAGCATAGAACGATATCTGCACTCAGTTTTTCTGTTTGGAATTGATTCTTCCACCCATAAAGAGATGTTGATTTTGACTGGATCCACAAAACGTGACTTTTATCTGATTTTCTCTTTCCAACTTGGACCGCTCACCATATTACTGTCGACCATCCATTTGATATCCATCAACAGGATGGCTAGGATTACTTAATTGGTATAATTTTAGAAATACTCTACATCCACAGCTGGACCCGCAATTTGGACGGTCAAGATAATACTGCATGAGTGACACATGTGAGAAAAGGATGAGTCACTTCCATTTTTAAAACCATGATCAGCCATCATGGGAATCAGGCCCAACAAGTAACGGCTTGGATTTAGGCATGGCCCATGTAGTTGTGGAAGTGAGATGCATTGTGTGGTGTCTCGGGCACGTGTGGGATGAATCCTTTGGGTGAGTATTGATGAATGGCCCCACTTTTGCCCAGGCCCACCGAATCGGTTATCAGTGTAGCCACATGCAGTGGCCCATTTGGGTTCGTTTGAATTTTGATAACATGAATGGCACGTGTCGAATCTAGAAATCGGATTGCGTACTGAGTAACTCAGTACGCTCTTATCGTAGTGAGTAAACTCTTTTGGGCCCACCAGAAGTGTATCTGATCTATCCACGCCGTCCATCCGTTTTTTCATATTATTTTAGGGGTTGAGACCAAAATTTAAGCATACCCAAAGATCGAGTAGACCATACCATAGGAAACAGTTGGAATAATGACTTCCACCGTTGAAACCTTTCTAGGGCCCACAGTGATGTTTATTTCTCATCCAACCTGTTCATAAGATCACACAGACATGGATGAAGGGAAAACACAAATACAAGCTTGATCCAAAACTTCTGTGGCCCCCAAGAAACTTTCAATGGTAAATGTTCAATTGACACTGTTTCCTATGATGTGGTCCAGTAGAGGTTTAGATATACTTCGTTTTTAGGCTCAAGTCCTAAAATTATCTGGTAAAATGGATGGACGGAGTGGATAAAATACATAAATCACGGTGGACCCCACATAGTTTACTCAGTACGCAATCCTCTTCCATGAATCTATGTTTGCATTTAGGTATAGGGTTTGTAAAAGTGGGGACCGTAATCTATATAGGCCACTCCTAATATATATCATGCCGGTCCATTATGGCGAGAAATGGGTGTTTTCGTCATTTACAAAAAAACATAAAAAATGAAATGATCTGGTAGAAAAATATATTAAAAGCAGGTATTGAGTTGTCGATGGCACAGGTGGCCATATGACAATGACCCTACTAATTATAACATTTTCTCTAATATATTGAAATTTATTTACTTTGTTATAAGAAGCGTTAACTAATAACAAGTACACATCTAATGATTCTAGTACATTATTTTAGATCTTTTAAGATTTGTTAATCTAACATGTGCGTATTCTAAGATCATTAATATTATTAGGCTTCTTGCCTTGTCACGGTTCATGAGGTATTATCATCTTTGTTTAGAAATTAAAAGAAAAAAAAATTAGAGAAGAATAATGTGAATGCCGCCCGTGTGATGTCACCAACCTATCTGTACCGCTGTGGTGGGGGGAGAGTACATATAGTTGTGCTAGTTGCGGTGTGTATATGGTTTGTTTGGCTAGATTTTGCTTTCTTTGTGCTACAATACCTTTTTAAGGTGGTAAAAATGGTGCGTTTAAGTATTTTGGAGTCCTCATTAGTTGATTAAACTTGATCTTTATCTGGGGCTAGGGCCCTGGACGTACTTGAGAGTTTAGAGAATCGTGAAATTTTTCAACTTAAATGACTCATGTGATTGGCCTGTGATTATGGAGATCCAGATAAGGACGGTTATAAGAGAAGAAGATGTTAAGCATCATCTCTTGCCACTAGGTGCAATCTTTACCTTAAAAGATGAGTGACTATTAGGGAAATATGATATTTGCAAATGTTTCAATCTTGCAACTGTGCTTCCCATAATCCAATGAGTGGGTTGGGCAAGCAAAAAAAAGAAAAGAAAAAGAAAAGAGAGATTCTAACCTTACTTCACATTGTCGAAAGACACTAAACAGACAAACAAAATAAAAATAAAGACAACATATAAAGAGTAATGCGAAATGGGAAGTAGTGTTGGCTACAATGGAATGTTCGAAACGGACCGCATTCTGAGCTTAACTAAGATGTGAGAAAGAAAAAGAAAAGTCAAACACCATTTTTGAATTAAAATGGATAGTCAGATGTTCCTAATCCTGACCCTACTCTTGAATTGACTGGCTTTTATTGATAGACAAATTTCTTTGTAGTTAGCTCAAGGGGAGTAGAATCTAGTTCGTTGTAGGTGGCAGGGTTCCATCCTAGGGAGTACTAGGTGTGTTGGGGTCCTATGCTACCCCTTCTCTTAATCTCTATCTTCTCTACTCTATACCCCTTTTCTCCCATCTCCCTCCTTTTTCTAGACTGGAGGTTGAGTATGAATTTATAGGAAAAAAAAACCATCGACCATTGGGGAACCAGGTAGACACTTGGCATGAATTTTCCATGTAAGATCTATCAGAGGGCATCTAAATTAATCTTCGTTCGATGAAAAGTGGAGCCAGTTGGTCGTTAGCCAGTAGTTGGCCGACGGTGTGCTTCCCTTACTTCGGTCCAACAGTCGCATTTGCCTTGCTTCTTGGGTTTTTAATGGCTTTTCCGACATTAATTGTCAGAGATAGGGGAATCTGACCCATTTACCTTCTTCAACAGGAGATTCTCAGCTCTTGCCAAGTATTTTTATTTGGTAGTCTTTCAAGAGTCTTTTTGGCAGGTAGGTGCGATTTTATTGAAATGAGTTTGGGCATTAAGTACTATGAAGAGTTATTAAGTGTTTTTACCGCGGGACTAGGAATTAGTTATCTCTCGATCGGGCTCGGTAATTTTGTTAGGGACGAGTCAAGGGTCCTACACCTAAGTTTGCTTGGTTGTCCAACAGTGATCCAAAACCAAGAGGTTAGGTGCAATTTTATTGAGGATTTTGCCAACTAATTCAAGAGTAGTATCTTTGTAATTTAGGTAGGATATTTATAAGTTAAAACACAACACCTGAATTTTACTATAAATACAAAACCAAAATTACATCAAGTTAGGGAAGTCATAGACCATACTCCTTAAATCTTAATTGATTTGAGCAACCGATCAAAGTAGTGGGAAAACGAAAGGCCCGCTCACCCAAAAATCATGAAGACAACTAAAGCATGGCAAGACAATACAACCACATACAAGATAAAGCAGCACCAAGCCATTATTACATCAAAATATGGCTTGACTACCAAAAAAAAGGTAACAAAATAGTAATGCAACACCTGTAATGACTCATTAGAAAAATGGTCAAGAAGCTTTAGATAGACACATGAATAAAGAGGAATGTTTCACAGAATGTAAATGACAATAATGAGCCATCAAGGCTCAACTCAAAGAGGCTCACTTAAACCTATCAAAGATGATTATGGGTATTAGTTAGAGCTTTGACTTGTTTATGGGAATTCGAGAGTTGAAAAGATCCTAAATGAAGGAGTTATTTAGCAGCATAGATTAAGGGGCAGTGGAGGGTATTGCAGTGGATTTAAAATCTAGGGGTTGTTTGGCAACATGGATTGGGAGGTATTTGGAACCCATGTGGATTTTGAATAATCGGTTTGTTGAGTATTTCAATCTCTCCCTTTTGTTGAAATCGTCAATCCTCTCTTTCTTTTGCTCATTTTTAAAGGCAGGAGAGTCACACGTGTAGCAAATGTATTGCTAGGCTAATAATCTATTAGACAAGAAGCCAACTAATCCTGAAATAATTAGATTAACCGCCGCATCACTAAAATTACATCAATAGAATTATATGGGCACTCCAAACATTAATAATGTAAATCGACGATTAAAAAAACATTAGTTAGTCGCTCAATTGTGATCTTATGCTTATGACCCATCTAAGGCTTGAAATTTCATCATTTTTTTTGTCAAACATATATTTTAATAGTCTTAATACAATCATTATTTCAAATATGTGACACTAATTAGGGATGTTAAAGTTCATGATTCAGCAATCAAATTCAAAATCTCATAAAGATAGTACATAATTTCAATGTAATGTTATTTTCAAATTTCAACACATTCTACATACAAGCTACCAAACATAACTTACGAATTTAGAAAACCTTATTTAGGATCCAAATTTTTGGTATCAAATTTTGTTGCATATGATATGTATCAGAATGTGGGTGTGTGCTAGGCGTGATAGAGCCAATAGTCAGCTTAGGACTGGATTTGAGAAGATTGGCCTTACTACTTGGTCACCAATTGCACGGAATCATGTAGGGAGCTAGAGTTCATTATTTTAATGAGTTTTGTTTTCCTTTCAAACAAGGACTTTGCTTAAAATTACGCTCATGAGAGATTTTCACCATTTTAATAATAAAAAATATGATTAGAAGAATAAAATCAAACTGCAAGTACTAATCAATTAAATAAATGAGTTTTAATTAATTACAATTAGTCGAAAAGTAAATAAAGAAAAGAAATAACAAGAATTTGTCCGTAGTGAGGCAGTTGTTGGAAAAAATTGTCTATTTGTCGCAAGATCATTAGGTCATAAGTGCTAGATATTGCTTACGCAACTGGCTTCATAGCTGGATGATCATTAGGAATGATTATCCATTTTCCATAGGTTGTTCTTCGTCGTGCGAGACAATTTTGGTTTGTGAGACGGGTGGACGTTTGTTTGTCCCTCAGTTGGCTTTGTGGGTAGGTAGTTATTGTGACAACTGTTTGTTCATCCTACAAGGCCAAATTTCATAATGAGATGGTCGTTGACGAAGGACAAATCTTTAATGGTTCATTCATCATATGGTAGGGTTTCGTGGTGCGACGCTATTTAGGTAACGACGACCCGTTTGTCACTCCACGCAATTGAGCTTCGGAGTAAATCAATCATTATTTAGGTGATTGACTATTCGGAACTCAACCACAATACCTAGTAGCAGGAAAGTTGGTGGTGTGGCAACCTCCTCATTGATTCGGGTCTTCACTTTGTGACAATACAATTGTGGGAATGATTATCCACAAGGCTATCATAAGACTACCACTTGTTCATTACTCAATTGGGTTGTGTGGTGAGAAAACAATGACTTGTTTGTAAATTGGGCAAACTCTATAATGAGATGGTCAAGCGGAATCACTAAGCATGTGGTAAGATGGTTGCGTTTGTCATCCATTCGAGGCCTAAGGATCTTCATAAGCTAAACAATATGGTTGCAAACAGAGGGTACCTAACTAACTTTTTTTTTAACGTGCACACACACACCCCCATACACTCACGCCCTAGTGGGATTTCACCTCCTACGGATACTCGAACCCTTGACCGAGTGTGGAAACTCCTAAAAGTCTACCATCGGATCAAGAGCAAGGATCCTACCTAACTAACATATTCTAAACCACTTAATCCGATATAGTTTTACAACATAGCACTGGCTTTGGTAGTGGAGCTGGATTGAAGAATAATAATGATAAGTTGTAAGTGTTATGGTTTTATACTCCTTTGGTTGTCAAATTTTGAGGTGCCAAAACATCAATCTATGTCTTGTATAATCTATGTCTTGTGTAGCTCATTGGTATATATGATCAAGACATTGCATCACCTCTCTAAACACGCTGCTTCAAGTCAAGAACGTAGATTTACTTCAAACCATTTCAAGAAATGCAAGTACAAGCTATAACGAAAGAAGTGATCTTGTGCAAAGACTCAAGTTCGTGTACAACTCGAAATGAAGTGTAATTCAAGCTCTAGAAGATCTCAAGCTCAATGCTACATCAAGTATAGAGATCCCAACTTTTACAATCTTCAAAGGTCAACTATCTTATGAAGATTCAATATCCATTCTTCACATTTAAGGTATGAATGACCTTAGATTGACCTTAGGGTATGTCATTTTATATATATAATTCAAATTGAACCTTTTTATAAGTGTTTGGACTGTTCTAAGACTAATCCTGGACCTTATTCAACTAGTCCTAGCACTGACTCGACCAGTCTAAGAAATTTTAAGATCAGTCCTGAGTTGTTGCAATTTTTCAAATATTTTTGGTTGAGCTACGACCAGTCCTGGAGTCTTCTCCACTGGTTGTGTGAATAGTACACGACTCGTCCTACAACCAGTCGTGATTCTATGAATCAAACTACAACAACGAAACCTGGTGCTTCATCACTAGTCATGGGTTGGTCACGACCAGTCGTGGAGGCCTCACCACCGGTCGTGAACAGGCTACGACCAGTTGTGGAACGGTTTTATCCGATCATGCTCAAAATTTCAAAATGTAGTTCGTTCTAGACCAGTCTTACTGTCCTCAGGACCAGTCGTAGACGAGTTTCTGCAGCTATAAATAGATGATGAATTTCAGAGTTTTACAACTCAATTCAAATAAAATCAAGGCATCACTTTGAGATAAGTTTGTGTTCATTTTAAGCTATAGTGTGCATATTTAATATTCTCTTTTGTTAGCTTTATTGATTTGATTTTGTTTATATATTCCAATCTGAATTGAAAAGAGGAATTGTTGTATTCCTTCTTCTTGGAATCAAAATCAAATATAGCTAGCTCATCTGGTTTAATTTAAAATCAATTAGAACTTAGAATCATTTCAAAGTGAGTATTGGACATTGAACTTCTATATTCGAACTTCTACTCCGATTGGTTCTACCGAGCTGCTACAAAAGGAGAAATTCAGGTATTTTACATTTGTGTAAAGCTTTTATTGTATTGGTTTCTTTTGAGATTGAGCCAGAAAAATCTCATTGTGTTGGTTATCTAAGGAGAGCCAGAAAACTCAGAAGTGGGGTTTTTTGAATTGTGTAAACCTATTTGAAAGACACAATTGTGAAGGTTTTAGGTAAACCTGAGAAATCTATTTTCATAGTGAACGCTAATATCCCCTGTGTGAGGATATTAGGAGTGGAGTAGCAAGCTATGTGGCTGTTGTTTAATAGTTGATGCACACACAGGCGAACCACTATAACTCTTTGTGTTTTGTGGATGTGTGATTTATTTTTCCTATTTTTTATCATTCAAGTTTGTGGGATATATGTGTGGATGGGAATGTTGTTGTAATATTTACATTTCAAGCATTGTGGGGAATGTTGTAATAGTTTAGAATTTATTTATTGCTATTTCCTTTATTTTTTTTCAGTTTGAATTTTTGATATTCAAATTGTTCTAGTAAGGTTGTCCTGCCATAAACCCTTGGTTTTTATGGTGCAAGGTTATCCTTAGAACAACATTGGTATCAACCTCTCTGTTCTAGTATTTGAAGGTTGCTTTACATTTCTATATTGTGATTGGTTTAAAGTGTTATATTTACTTTATTCATTTTAATTCCACCATTAAAGTTTTAAGTTGGCATAGTCCTATTCACCCCCAACCCCCCCCCCCCCCCCTTCTAGGACATATAGTTTGGCCTTTTCAAGTGGTATCAGAGCCTAATAACTCATTTTAATTCTTTATATTTGGATTTATTTCCTGAGGTAATCGATCTACGCTATTTATAAGATGTCAAATTTTGATAGCCTTTCAGTCACTAGGCCTCCACCATTTGATGGCTTCAATTATGCCTATTGGAAAGCTAGGATGAAGAATTTCCTTAAATCCAAGGATGAGAGCGTGTGGCCAGCCACAGTGACTGAATGGACCCCTCCTACTAATGACGTAACTGGTATAGATGGATCCAAATCAATGAAAGTCTCACCTTATTTTTCTTAGACCACACTTCAGAAAAGTGAGAGTAGTGCTAATGCAAAAGCACTAAATGCAATCACTTGCGCACTATCACCGGATGAATTCAAAAGAATTATATCCTGTGATACTGTAAAGCAAGCTTGGGATATTTTAGAAATGACACACGAGGGTACATCAATTGTGAAGAAATCTAAAGTCCAACTCCTCACAACCAAATTTGAGGAAATTCATATGGAGGAAAATGAAATGTTCATGGACTTTATACAAGATTAAATGACATTGTGAACTCTATGTGGGGTCTTGGCGATAAAATCCCAGAAAGTAAATTGTGTGCAAAAATACTACGCTCACTACCTGAACGGTTCAACTCAAAGGTTACTGCGATCCAGAAACTTCGTGATATGGAGAATATGAGGGTAGAAGAACTAGTTGGGTCTTTACAAACCTATGAATTAAATTTTAAAGTTCCTAAAGGTAAATCTATTGCCCTTAAATCTTCTAAATATATTTCTTAAGAAAATTCTGAAGATGATATGGCTCTTTTAGCGAAAAAGTTTTACAAGATCTTCAAAAGTAAAAAGAGGGTAGATTTTTAAAAATCAAATGATAAGAAAAGATCTAAATCTAAATCAAAAACTTGAAAATATTTAAAAGATAGTCAATGTTACAATTGCCAAGAATATGAGCATTTAGCAAACAAGTATCCTAAAAAGGACAAACCTAAAAAGAAATGAATGTTGGTTACTTGGGGTGAATCTTCTGACACTGAAGCTTCTTCTGAATCAGAAGATTCTGAAATCGAGTCGGGCAATGAAGTCAAAGCCTTTATGACTCTAGCTAAGTTCACTTTTTCAGATCATGATGATTCTACTAGTGAAGAAAATCTGAATAGTGATCATGAAAATGAAGAAGATCTTCAAGATGCTTACAATGCCCTATACAAAGAAAGTTGTAAAATTGTCGTAAAACTAAAACTTCAAAAAGAAAAGTTTTCAAAACTTAAAGAAAATTTTGATTCACTTGTTTTAGAAAAATCCCATATTTCAGATTGTTTTGAAAAATCAAAATGTGATTTAGATTTTAAAACTTCCCTGATTGAAAATCTAAAATCTGAAAATGAAAAACTAAAACTTGAAGTATCTTCTCTTTTGAGTTTAAAGGATACACGAAGATATGCCCAAGGCGATCCAAAGTTAGAAAAACTTTTGTTTTGATCAAGAAAATGTGGCGACCGATCTGGTTTGGGTTACGATAAAAATGTTCCTCCTAATCATAAGAATACTTCTCCTAAGTTTGTGAAAGGAGTAGGAGAATCTTCAAACTCAAAAGAAAATAGTTCAAATTAAAAGTTTTTTCAAAATGATAAAACTTTTCAATCTTTCAAACCTAAAAGTAATCATATCAACTATAAAAATCAGAACCGAAACCCTTTATCTGAAAAAATAGTTGATTTACTTAAGGAGCTCTTAAAATCTAATTCAGTGGGTCATTCTTACAACAACTACAAACATAAGAAGACCAACTATACTCCTAAACCTAAAACAGTTATGAAATGGGTTCCTGAGGTTACTTGTTTGGTTGCTCACATGGCTTTCAAAGCTTCAAGCTATTTAAAGTGGTACCTAGACAGTGGATGCTCTAGGCATATGACTGGTGATAAAGGTCTATTTACCGATCTTAAAGATATGACTAATGGTTCAGTCACATTTAGTGATGGTAGTAACTGCAGGATTATTGGCGAAGGTAACCTTCCTTTATTTGAGAATGTTTTGTACGTTGAAGGTTTAAAACATAATTTATTAAGCATTTCTTAAATTTGCGATAAAAATCATAATGTTAAATTTTCTAACCACGGGTGTGAAATATTAAACAAAAATGGTTCAGTAATATTAACTGGTCGTAGAATTTCTGAAAACTGCTACATCGTAAGTGATTCTAGCTCATCTAATCAACTGTGTTACATGGTCCATACTAATGAGACCGAGTTATGGCATAAATGCCTTGGACATGTACACTACCGTAATCTCTATAGATTGAGCAAAAGAGAACTAATAAGATCGGTCTACCTAAATTGTAAAAAGTAGACAAAGTATGTGTCGAATGCCAGATTAGCAAACAAACTAGGAGTGCTCACAAAAAGGTGGACTCTAATGCCACATCTAAACCTCTTGAACTTCTCCACATGGATCTTATAGGACCAGCAGGACGGAGAGTCAAGGTGGCAAAAAATATATATTGGTAATCGTGGATGATTTTACCAGATTCACTTGGGTAGCCTTCGTAAGGGATAAATCAGAAACCCTTGATGAAGTAAAAAGGATTATTAAACTGATCTAAACTGAAAAAGGTTTTCAAGTCAGTAAAATCCGTAGTGATCATGGATCTGAGTTCGAGAATAGCAGTTTTGAGAAATTCTGTAGCGATCAGGGGATATTACATGAATTCTCTGCACCTAAAACTCTACAACAAAATGGAATTGTTGAAAGAAAAAATAGAGTGCTTCAAGAAATGACTAATGTAATGTTAAATAGTATGAAGCTCCCTAAAAATCTTTGGACTGAAGCCGTAAATACTGCATGCTATACTATCAACCGAGTTTATACAAGTAAGTTAAATAATAAAACTGCTTATGAACTATGGTTCGATAAGAAGCCTACTGTCAAATACTTTTGAGTTTTTGGCAGCAAGTACTATATTTTACGTGACCGTGAAAATCTGAAAAAGTTTGACATTAAAAGTGATGTAGGGATCTTTTTAGGATATTCTTTAAACAGTCGTGCATATCATGTACTGAACAAAAGGACCAGTGTTATTCAAGAATCTATTAATGTGGTCATAGACGATCACTTGAATACACCTGCCCCAAGTTCAGATAATGATGAAGTTCTTTTAATTGACAAACCAGATACTTCATCAAATCAAACTAACTCTGAATTGAGGACTGTTAAAGATCATCCAACCACTCAGATTCTTGAAAACCCTCTCACTAGTGTACGCACTCGTAGACATCTAGAAGACATATGTAATTATGTATGTTTTACATCCTAGATTGAACCTGCAAACATAAAAAAAGCTCTTACTGACGAAAACTGGATTATTGCGATGCAAGAAGAGCTTAGCCAATTTGTGAGAAATGATGTTTGGTATCTTGTTCCTATACCTAAAGATAAACATATTATAGGAACTAAATGGATTTTCAAAAATAAGTTTGATGAACTTAGTAATATAATTCGAAACAAGGCTAGACTGGTTGTACAAGGGTACACTCAAATTGAGGGTATTGATTATAATGAAACATTTGCCCCAGTAGCTCGTCTTGAGTCAATCAGACTATTTATATCCATTACTTGCTTTAGAAAATTCAAAATTTATCAAATGGATGTGAAGAGTGCTTTCTTAAATGGTGATCTGCATGAAGAAGTATATGTTGAACAACCAATGAGTTTTGAAGACCCTAAGAACACTGATCATGTATATCGCCTTAAAAAGGCCCTCTACGGCTTAAAACAAGCTCCCAGAGCATGGTACGAAAAATTGACTAAGTTTTTACTAAGTCATGATTTTCAAATGGAAAGTGTAGATAAGACTCTTTTTGTTAAGAAACTTAATGATCACATCTTAATAGTGCAGATCTATGTTGATGATATCATTTATAGATCTACCTATATTAACATGATTGTTGAGTTTGCAGATTTAATGAAATCTAAGTTCGAAATGAGCATGGTTGGGGAATTGAATTATTTCCTAGGGTTGCAAGTAAAACAACAACCTGATGGTATTTTCATCTCTCAGACCAAATATGCTCTGAACTTGATTAAAAAGTTCAGATTTGAGAACGGTAAGAATTTTGATACTCCTATGAGTACAACTTTAAGATTCTCAAAGAACTCTATAGCTAAAAATGTGGATCCTAAATTATATTGTAGTATGATTGACAGTTTACTTTATTTAACTGTAAGTAGACCTGATATTGCTTTAAGTGTTGGTATTTGCACTAGATATCAGTCTGATCCTAAAAAGTCACATTTAACAGTTGTTAAGAAGATTATGCGATATGTCGCAAGTACTGCTAAATTGGGTCTCTGGTATCCTTATGATACTAGTGTTCAACTGGCTGGGTACTCAGAGGCTGATTAAGCTGGTAATATTGATGACAGAAAATCAACCAGTGGTGGTTGTTTCTATATTAGAAATTGTTTGGTTTCTTGGTTTAGTAAAAAGCAAAGTTCTATATCACTCTTAACTGCTGAGGCTGAATACATCGCAGCAGGAAATGCATATACTCAGCTTGTTTGGATGAAACTTATGTTAAGTGATTATGGAATTGCACAGGAATCAATGATATTATATTGTGATAATTCCAGTGCTATAAACATTTCAACAAATTCAATTCAGCATTCACGTACCAATCACATTGACATTAGGTATCATTATATTCGTGAATTAGTGGAAGAAAAGCTGATATCTTTGGAATACATTACTACCGAGACTCAACTTGCTGACATTTTTACTAAACTGCTTGACAAAAGTAGGTTTAATAAATTGAAATTTGATCTTGGTATGTGCATTCTAAATTGATTTTTCATGCATATTTGTATTATAGTGTATATATATTTGATAATTTATTGATTTAAATTTTAATTTTTTATGAAAATGCATGTTTTTTATGGTACACGACAAGTCGTGGACATGCTCGACCAGTCGTGGCACGACTGGTCGAGGATGACCCACGGCCAGTAGTGTAGCGTGCTAATCCTTTTAAAATTTAGGAAAAACTTCATCTTCCTCATTTCCTATTTCCTCTCTAATGAGCCGACACCTGACTGGTCGTACCCACCTTCCTAGATCTTCAAGGTTAGTATGTCTTCTATATTTTTTTATAGATTCTAGTCAATATTACTTCATTTTCACTCTTGGAATAATTTATTTTGTCATTCATTACATTTTTGGAGTTTTATCTTGAAAAATCTGATCTATCAAAACCCCACTCTACATCTTGTGTAGCTACTTGTTTCTTTGCTTATTTTATTGCAAATGGATGCTAGAGGGAAAAAAAACTTTTCGTGGTCCACCATCTTCTAGATCAACCCCTATCACTCGGCACCATCTTCGGTCACCCGAAGATGATCCCTCATATGTGCAGGATTTGCGTTTGCTCAATGTCATTGTTGAGCGACCTGTTGATCTTGACCACATTACTCTTTTTAGTACTCTCCCACTTCTTCAAGCTATAGGATGGGCTAACATCTTACATTGGGGTGGGCCTGCATACCAATCTATTGCGCAATTCATGTTTGCATGTATATCTGATTTTTCGACTGAGAATTTAATGTTTAAAACTGATACTAGAGAAGGTCCATTTGAAGTAGACCGCCATCTAATTTCAGGGCTAATGCACATACCTGTGAATGACAAGGGTATTCCTATTCATACTCTAGCTGAGAAACCCTCAGAATTAGAAAAACACATGCTCACTAGAGATCTATATAATATGAATGTGCAATGGACTCATAAAGGGAATGCGCTCCCCTCAAAGTACCTGTTACCCAGATATAGGGTTCTCCACAAAATCTTTATTTCAAATCTGTATCCACGTTTTGGTAATAAAATAGAGCTTACATCCTTTATGGTTCGGGTTTTGCACTCTGTCATCTCTGGTACTAAAGTTTATCTTCCTTCTTTGATATGTCATTCCATCATTTAGTTTCGTCTTCATCCAGGTCATAGTGATATTCCGCTTGCCTATCTTATGACTATTTTACCTACTCACATGCTAGTTGTTATGCCTATTGGAGAGGCTCCTATCCATCATCTTATTTTTAACAACTCTAATATTAACAAGATGAAATTGGAATTGGCTCCTAGCCAAGTGGATGTGGGTGGTGGTGGAGCTGAAGCAGGGAATGAAGAAGAAGTTGGGGATCTTCCTCCTGATGATATAAATATGGATGATATTTTTAATGAAATTGAATCTGATTCTGCTAATGATCTTGACTATGAGTCATCTGATTTTGATGCTCGTCTTCGTGCTCTAGATGAGAAGGTAGAGAATATGAATGTGGCCCATGATTTACGGTTTAAATATTTGTGCAAGTATCTTAGGCGCTTAAACAAGGACCTTTATCAACTTGATCCTACCATTCTTGCGCCTTCTTCAGGATCTGATTAAGTGCTTTACTCTTGGTCTGTAATAACTTTACTTCTACTTTTGTTGGCTTGTAAACTTTGTTTAGTTAATTGACTTTTGTTTAAACTAGTTAATGGCTTGTGGACTTTAATTTACTTGTTTCTTGACTAGTTAATCTATTTATTACTCCTGTTTATTATCATGTTCCATTTTTCTTCCTTTATCATATTGTGACAAAAAGGAGGAGAATTTATTTGGTTTTGCATATGGATTGATATATTGCTATTGATTATGAATAATATGGATTGAATATATGTGTGCTACTCAGGGGGAGTAAGTAAGGAAGAATTTGTACTAGTTAATAACAACTGGTGTATGATTCTTTAACCAAGCTATAACTAGTTCTCTTATATATGACTAGTGCATGATTCTTTAACCAGGCTGTAACTGGTTCTCCTATATATGACTGGTGCATGATTCCTTATTGAGCATGTAATGCTTCCCTTATTTTGATTGGAGTATGTTTTGTCACAAATTTGACAAAGGGGGAGATTGTAAGTGCTATGGTTTTATGCTCCTTTGGTTTTTAATTTTATGGTGCCAAAACATCAACCTATGTCTTGTGTAATCAATGTCTTGTGTAGCTCATTGGTATATATGATCAAGACATTACATATGGGTTCAAGACATTGCATCACCTCTCTAAACACGCTGCTTCAAGTCAAGAACGAAGATTTACTTCAAACCATTTCAAGAAATGCAAGTACAAGCTACAACGAAAGAAGTGATCTTGTTCAAAGACTCAAGTTTGTGTATAACTCGAAATGAAGTGTAATTCAAGCTCTAGAATATCTCAAGTTCAATGCTACATTAAGTATAGAGATCCCAAGTTTTACAATCTTCAAAGGCCAACTATCTTATGAAGATTCAATATCCATTCTTCACATTTAAGGTATGAATGACCTTAGATTGACCTTAGGGTAGGTCATTTTGTATACATAATTCAAATTGAACCTTTTTATAAGTGTTTGGACTGTTCTAAGACTAGTCCTAGACCCTGTTCAACTAGTCCTAGCACTGGCTCAACCAGTCCAAGAAATTCCAAGATCAGTCCTGAGTTGTTGCAATTTTTTAAATTTTTTTGGTTGAGTTACGACTAGTTTTGGAGTCTTCTCGACTGGTCGTGTGAATAGTACACGACTCGTCCTACGACCAGTCCTGGTTCTATGACTCAAATTACAGCAACAAAACCTGGTACCTCACGACCAGTCGTGGAGGGCTCACGACTGATCGTGAACAGCCTACGACCAGTCGTGGAACGATTTTATCCGATTGTGATCAAAATTTCGAAATGCAGTTTGTTCTACGACCAATTGTCGACGAGTTTCTACAACTATAAATAGACGACGAATTTCAAAGTTTTACAACTTAATTCAAGTAAAATCAAGGCATCACTCTGAGATAAGTTTGTATTCATTTTAAGCTATAGTATGCATATTTAATATTCTCTTTTATTAGTTTTATTGATTTGATTTTGTTTCTATATTTTAATCTAAATTGAAAAGAAGAATTGTTGTATTCCTTTTTCTTGGAATCAAAATCAAATATAGCTAGCCCATCTGGTTTAATTTAAAATCAATTAGAACTTAGAATCATTTCAAAGTGAGTATTGGACATTGAACTTCTATAGTCAAACTTCTACTCCGATTGGTTCTACTGGACTGCTACAAAAGGAGAAATCCAGGTATTTTACATTTGTGTAAATTTTTTATTGTATTGGTTTCTTTTGAGATTGAGCCAAAAAAATCTCATTGTGTTGATTATCTAAGCAGGAGAGCCAGAAAACTCAGAAGTGGGGTATTTTGAATTGTGTAAGCCCATTTGAAAGATACAATTGTGAAGGTTTTAGGTGAACTTGAGAAACCTATTTTCATAGTGAACACTGATATCCCCTGTGTGAGGATATTAGGAGTGGAGTAGCAAGCTGTGTGGCTGTTGTTTAACAGTTGGTGAACACACAGGCGAACCACTATAACTTTTTGTGTCTTGTGGATGTGTGATTTATTTTTTCTATCTTTTATCATTCAAGTTTGTGGGATGTATGTATGGATGTAAATATTGTAATATTTACATTTCAAGCATTGTGGGGAATGTTGTAATAGTTTAGAATTTATTTCTTGCTATTTCCTTTATTTCTTTTCAGTTTGAGTTTTTGATATTCAAATTGTTCTAGTAAGGTTGTCTTGCCATAAACCCTTGGTTTTTATGGTGCAAGATTATCCTTAGAACAACATTGGTATCAACCTCTCTGTTCTAGTATTTGAAGGTTGCTTTACACTTCCATATTGTGATTGGTTTAAAGTGCTATATTTACTTTATTCATTTTAATTCCGCTATTAAAGTTTTAATTTGGCATAGTCCTATTCACACCCCCCCCCCCCCCCCCCCCCCCTGGAACATTTAGCTTAGCCTTTTCATAAGTGCCTACAAAGTACGAATGATAGGCAATGTTAAGCTGAAAAGTGTATATTTTGTTGTTTTGAAGTGGCGTGGGCCCTAAGTTCTTCATTCTTTGTTGAATTTGTAAGTGTGAAAGGTGATTCGCTAGACGCGCTCCTGTATTGGACTAAGTTATTAGTATCTTCTCTTGATTGATTGACTATTCAATAATTGTGGCCGATTACACTTTTAACTCAAAACGGATTTGTGAGATTTTTTTTCTAGTTAGCCAACTGCCAAGCAAACATAACTAATCATATTTCTATCTTGAGAGATCTCATCATGATTTTCAATAACCAACTTACTTCCAAATGCATTTAGCCAATCATATCACACTGTGTGTCCTTATTAATCACCATATTATCTAATCATGCATATCAAAGTTCCCTGCTTATGGCTTCCCATGTGTGTAGCAACTCAGCTTTCCACCATGTGTCATAAGAAGCATCATCACCCACTAAACAACAAACGTGACTTCTTTCCTCGACATTATTAAGTAAATGGCTTCTCTCACATTGCCACATGTCATGCTACACCTATTATCAGAGCATAGTGACACATGTCTTGTGATAGCAACATTTCACATGCTTCGTGATGTCTTGATTTAAAACCACTGCCAAATGAGCTTAAGTATGTATACTTAGGTGAAAATAAAACTTATCCTGTGGTGATCTCTTCATTTTTAGAGAAGGATCAAGAGATTAAATTGTTGAAAGTTCTAAGGGACCACAAAGGAGCCTTGGGCTGGACCATTTCTGACATCAAGGGTATAAGCCCTTCCATTTGCACCCATCGGATCCACCTCGATGATGACGCCAAACCAATTAGACAACCTCAAAGGCGTCTCAATCCAAACATGATGGAAGTTGTAAAAAATGAGGTGATCAAATTATTGGATGTGGGAATCATCTACCCAATATCCGATAGTGTTTGGGTGAGTCCAACTCAAGTAGTCCCAAAGAAATCTGGAATAACTATTGTGCAGAATTCTAATAATGAACTCATACCAACACGTGTCACCACTGGTTGGCGTGTTTGCATTGACTATAGAAAATTGAACCAAGTCACAAAGAAGGACCATTTCTCTCTACCATTCATTGATCAAGTTTTAGAGAGGGTAGCAGGTCACTCCTTTTATAGTTTTCTTGATGGATATTCTGGATATAACCAAATAGAGATAGCCCTTGAAGACCAAGAGAAAACCACGTTCACTTGTCCATTTGGCACGTTTGCTTTCAAACGGATGCCATTTGGATTGTGTAACGCCCCAGCAACTTTCCAACGGTGTATGTTAAGTATTTTTTCAAATATGGTTGGGAAATTTCTTGAGGTTTTCATGGACGACTTCTTTGTATTTGGGAGTAGTTTTGAGGAATGCTTCAACAATTTATCTCTTGTCTTGTCTAGGTGTGAAGAGAAACACCTTGTCTTAAATTGGGAGAAATGTCATTTCATGGTTCAAAAGGGAATTGTTTTGGGCCATGTTATCTCCAAAAATGGAATCGAGGTAGATCGCTCAAAACTTGACATTATAGCTAATCTACCTATCCCCCGAACTGTTAGAGATATTAGATCACTTATAGGGCATGCTGGTTTTTATAGAAGATTCATCAAGGACTTTAGTGTTATTACTAGACCCTTGACTAATCTTCTTCAAAAGGATGTTCCATTTAAGTGGACAGATGAGTGTGCAAGTGCTTTTAATAAAATTAAATCATCCCTTACCACTGCACCTATCATACGTCCACCAGATTGGACACTTCCTTTTGAACTAATGTGCGATGCAAGTGATTATGCCATAGGGGCTGTTTTGGGCCAAAGGAAAGATAAACGGCCCTACGTTATTCACTATGCGAGTAGAACTCTAAACTCGGCCCAAGTGAACTACTCAACAACTGAAAAAGAGTTACTTGCAGTAGTTTTTACTTTGGATAAGTTTAGGTCCTACTTACTGGGATCCAAAGTGGTCATTTTCACGGACCACTCGGCTTTGAAATATTTGTTATCTAAGAAAGATGCAAAGCCGAGACTTTTGAGATGGATCCTCCTACTCCAAGAATTTGAATTAGAGATAAAAGATAAGAAAGGAGTAGAAAACGTAGTGGCCGATCACCTTTCTAGATTGGTGTTAGATGATTCCACTGAGGAGATGCATATCCAGGACACTTTCCCTGATGAACAATTATTTGCGATCTCCAAATTGCCTTGGTATGTGGATATAGTGAATTATCTTTTAAAGGGAAAAATGTCATATCATTGGAAGTTACTAGATAGGAATCGTTTTGAAACCAAAGTTAGGAACTTCTTCTGGGATGACCCATATTTATATAGATATGGGGCTAATCAGATTTTTAGATATTGTGTTCCAGAGGATGAAGTTTAGAGTGTTATTTCTTTTTGACACATAAAAGCATGTGGTGGCCATTTTTCTGCTAAGAAAACTACTGCAAAAATCCTGCAATGTGGTTTTTACTGGCCCACCATGTTTAAAGACACCCATGCTTTCTGTGTTGCTTGTGATAGATGTCAAAGGTTGGGAAGAGTGTCCCGGCGCAACATGATGCCTTTATCCCCAATTTTACCATTGGAGATTTTTGATTGTTGGGGTATTGATTTTATGGGTCCATTTCCATCTTCTTTTGGATTTCTTTATATATTGGTTGGTGTGGACTATGTTTCAAAGTGGATTGAGGCAGTTCCAAGTAGGACCAATGACAACAAAGTGGTCATACGATTCCTCAAGGAAAATATTTTTGCTAGATTTGGAACTCCAAAGGCCATCATTAGTGATGGCGGGTCTCACTTTTGCAATAGAACATTTGAGGCTTTGATGAAGAAATATGGCATCAAGCATAAAGTGAGCACCCCATACCACCCACAAACGAGTGGGCAAGCTGAGATTTCTAATCGGGAAATCAAACATATTTTAGAGAAAACTATAAGGCCAGATAGGAAGGATTGGTCCCTCAGACTATCCGACGCTTTATGGGCTTATAGGACTGCTTATAAGACCCCGATTGGAATGTCTCCATACAGATTGGTGTATGGGACGTCTTGCCACTTGCCCGTGGAATTGGAACATAAAGCCTACTGGGCAATAAAAAAATTAAACTTGGATATGGATCAAGCAAGTGGACAAAGGAAATTAGAGTTAAATGAATTAGAGGAGTTGAGGAGAGACTCCTATGAAAATTTTAAAATCTACAAAGAGAGGACCAAAGCTTTTCATGACAAAAATATTCTGAGGAAGAATTTTGAACCTCAGCAAAATGTCCTATTGTACAATTCCCGTCTCCAGTTCTTTCCGGGAAAGTTAAGATCAAGATGGACAGGCCCCTTCATTGTGAAGAATGTTTATACTCATGGGGCTGTTGAAATTGAGAATCCACGTAATGGCAATGTGTACAAGGTTAATGGTCAGAGATTGAAGCCTTATGTGGAAAACTTTCATTTAGGAGAGGAGTCTGTCCCTCTTCATGAGCCAGAATATTCAGAATGATGCTCCTGGTCTGACGGAGCATTTGTGTAGGATTTGTATCATATTCAATTTTTTTAGTGTCACATAGCAGGTGAGTTTTTCATGGCAGGTACTATCCACCATTTCTTTTATTTTTATTGTTCTCTACATTACATTATCATTACATTGGGGACAATGTAGATTTTAGGTTGGGGTGTGTGGATAGTCATCCATGTGTAAGTTTTTTTTTTTTTTTTGGGAGTTTCAGTTTATTTTATTATTATTTTTATTATTTTTAGGTTTAAGTTTATTTTTTTAGGTTTATAGGAAAAAAATTTCAACATTTTCAAAATAATATTTTTTATATACAAGAATGTGAACATGATATTTTGCGAATTCCAAAGGCAAATTTAATACCTAATCTAGGTTGATAGTAGTCAGAAATCTGACAACTGAAAATTATAAACTTGAGTTCAATTATCTAATCACTAGTTTAAAGTGAGTTGTAATTTGATGTACTGAATTCACAATACACCCTAGCTAACTAAGTGAGGAATATGATATGTGAACTAAAATAACAACTTTTGATTCAAACAAGGTTGAATGAACTAGTACCATTGATATATGTTTAAAAGAGAGAATATTAAAGGAAAAAAAAAGAAGAGAGTGAGGAAAAAAAAGAAATTTTTATTATAGAGCATGAATGCAATGACCATAACAATTGTGTCAGTAATCCGGAGTAAGAATACCTAAGTATCCATTACTGTTACTATTACAAGTACGATACCTTAGGTTATGAAGCAAACCCGATGGGAATCTTCATCTAAGGGTGGTCTATAATAATGAGGATATGATGATAAAAGAAGAAATGTCATAAAAAATGAGATAACTAGAGATTTCATATTCTTGGGATGATTGAAAGGAGTTAGGATAGGGAACATGCATATTTCTCAAAGTTAGACTAGTGTCACGAAGCACCTAAGGATATTGGGTTATAACTATTCTAAATTTTGATTAGGTCTCTGAACTCAAGGATGTAATGGATTAAAAAATTAAGATTCTAGCTAACTTCATATCTAGGGTAAGTATTGTTTTATTTTGGAATTCATATGATTAATGGAGGCATAATTGTATAAATTTTATAGTGTTGAAATATTTTTCTTATTTTCAATGTTTGTGGGTAACATTTCTGGAAACCCTCACGAGACTATAACTCATCCACTAGGGGAAACCTAGGGGTTTAAAGGCTTGTTGCATATGCTAAATGCAATCGAGATTACTTGCGAAAGTGGTGTAGTTAGAATTTTGTTTTCATTTTAATTTTGTTTCTAGAATTATTTTTTATTCTTATTTTTATTTTTCTTCGCTTATTTTGCTCGGGACTAGCAAAATGCTGGTTGGGGGGTGTGTTAAGACTCAAATATTGCATAATTTTCGCCATTTATATCTTGGTTTTATGAACATAAATCATCTTAATATTCTATTTTACTCATGTATGTGTTGCAAGGTGAATTTAAAAGCTTGGATTGAAAAATGTGTTAAAAAGTAAGAATTTGATGCTCAAATTCACCAAGGCAATGGATGGATCTTAGGAGATCAAGATTGAAGAATTCACATGCCAAAGATCCAAGAAAACCAAGCGAGGAATGAAGAGAATCGAAGATTTGAAGTGAAGAATCCTGAAATCATCCTAAAAAAGTGTATTTTGAAGCTGTGAAGTTTATTTTGGAAAACTGCGCAGCAGGAAGTCTGTTTTAAACGAACTATGCAGCGAGAAGTCTATTTTGGGAAAATACGTATATTTGAAGCATTTTCTAGGGTTTTCAACTTTGTACGAAGTTTGGAGTTCCCTACTTATAAATAGGGCCTCCTAGGGCATTCTAAAGCATCATTAGAAGCATTCAAGAGCAATATTTAGTGTTTTTTTAAAGAGTTTTTAGTTTTATTAAAGCTTTATAAGTTGTTTCTTTCCTTTTAGATCTTTTTTATTTGCAATTTTTCTTCTTTCTTTCTTGTTGCTTTTTATTTCTGCAATTTAATTATGTTTTTCTAAGTTCCCTCTAGCCCAAGCTAGAAGGGAAGCACATGGGTTTAATATTTCTTTAAATTATGATGATTGATTGTTTTAATGATGAGAATAATGGTGTATGCATATTATCTATTATTTAGGTTTTGTTTTTATCCTCTTGTAAGATCCATATGTTTCCATCATATGAGATTTACATTGATGGATAGGCTTACCCTAGATTAATCAGATTTCCTAGATAGGAGATGTTCTCAACCTGTTATATTTCTTTGATATTCATTATCCTATAGATATTAAATACTTAAAATCACTGGCGCTTGAGAATATATGTCAATGGTGCAAATCTATTATTTTCTAATCTTTTATATCATTTATTAAAATATTTAAAGTGTTTTATTTTCCGATTAGGCTGACCATAGTGCTCAGATCCTAGTTGTGTTATCCAAGTCATCATGATTTTGGAACATTAATCTATGTGTGGAACTTTAAAGCTTGGGTGTTTTTTTGATTCAATTGAATTACATCCATTCAAAAATCCAAAAATCAAATCATCAGTTTAGTTTTTATTACTTAGTTTGTTTTGCATTTGATTTTTTCCTTCTCGCAATTCATCTCCCTGTGGGATCGACCCTGTATTCACAGGATATTACTTATGAACCTCTGCACTTGGAGGCAAGCAGTCAATATCTCCCGAAATTAAACCATGCAGGAAAGCATTTTTTACATCAAGTTGACGTATGGACCATTTCTGAACAAGTGCTATAGTGATGACCATGTGGATAGTTCTAGGTTTGATTACTGGAGAAAAGGTCTCGGTGTAGTCCAACCCATCAACTTGATGATACCCCTTTGGTACAACCTGAGCTTTGAGATGATCTAGTGAGCCATCTGGTTTGAGTTTTGGCTTGAGCACCCATTTAGAGCCAATAACATGCATGTCAGAAGTGCGAGGAACAAGTTGTCAAGTCTGATTTTCATAAAGAGCCTCAAGTTCTTCATCCATTGCAACCTTCCAGCCAGGGTGAGCTAAGGCAGATCGAATATTATGAGGTTCATGAGGGATATTGGCTAAGGATGTGGAGGAAGTCAAGGCATATTTTGGATTGGGTTTAACAATTCCTCTATGTGAGCGAGTAACCATGGAATGTGAGAGAGGTGCTTGTGCTTGTGGAGGTTGAATTTGTTGAGGTGCTTGTGCTTGTGGAGGTTGAATTATTTCAATTTGGGGCTGTGAGACTGTTTGAGAGGGCTCAGACTCAGGCTGTGAAGAATGTGTGGGTTGCTCATGAATCTCAGACTCGAGTTGGAGTGACTCGTGCTCAAGGGGTGCCAACTACATCTCGGACTCAGCTTCAGACCTAAGCTGCTGGGTCCCATGTCGACTTGTATTTTCAGTTGGGGAGAGAGAAGTTTTTGAATCTGGAGAGGATATTGACACTGCCGGTAAAGGGCTCAAACATTGGTGGTGTAAGGGTTGGCAACTGAGTCTTTACAACAGGATTGGAGTCAGTAAGAGGTAACCATGAATCAAAGATGCTAATGACATGTGATGTAGGAGGAGTAATGCTTTGATTATGAGTACGTTTATAAGGAAAAAATAACTCATCAAAAACTACATGGCGGGAGATAAAAAAAATTTTGCTAGAGGGATGAAAATACTTGTATCCTTTATGTTTATCACTATAGCCTATGAAGATACAAAGTACAGTTTTTAGATCAAACTTGTGTTGCCGTGTATCTCAGGTATAAGGAAAACATTTAGACCCAAAGACACAAAGTGAAGAATAATCAGAATGAGTGCCATGCAGTATAAAGTATGGAGTTTCAAAATTAAGAGCAGACGAAGGCAACTAATTAATAAGGTAGATAGCGGTAGTGAAAGCTTCAACCCATAAAAATAAAGAGGCACCACTGTGAAATAACATAGTCATACCTAGTTCCCGTATTATCCTATGTCGCCTTTCAACCATACTTGTTTGCTCTGGAGTATATGAGCATGATACTTAATGAATGATACCTATGGAAAGAAAATGAGATGATAGCTTGGAGTTTATGAATTCTCCTCCTCCATCAGAGTGAAAAATCTTGAATTATTTGTTGAATTGTCTGGTAACATATTGCTCAAAGACTAAATAAGCATTTGCAAAATCAGATTTATGTTGTAAGGGAATGATCTAAGTATACTTAGAAAAGTAATCTACCAAACATGCATAATATCTGAATTTTTCAATTAATAAAATAGGAGCAGGTCCCCACAAGTCACAATGAACATTTTCAAAAATACCAGAACTAGAATGTTCAGAACAGAAAAATGGTAATCTATTAAACTTTTCAAATTGACAACTGTAAGACCCGTATCATAGTCTGTACCGTTCCGTAAACTTTCGCGATCCTCCCGGTCGAATTTCGGCAACCCTCAACCCATATCCGACGTTTGTGGGCGATCCTAAGCCGAGTCCTGCATACCAAGGTCAGCTCGATTCGAAACTTATATCTTAGCGACCGCGCTGTCGCTGCGACTCTAACGCCGTGACTTACGCACCGAACCGATACCCAGGTCAGAAAATGTGAGCCTGCGTTCATTCTGAAGAAACGCCACGCGTTGCGAACTTTGAGAGAATCTCTATGACATGTCACATCAAATTAAGTACACCACCTTACCTCCATGCCACCTCATCCAACAACAAGTACAAGTGGCTTCTCTCTCTTTTCCTACAAGTCAACCCTCTCTCTCCCCTAACCACTCCTCTTTTACAAGTTTTCAAACAAACCCATCCCTCTTTACAAAATTTTCAAACCAAGCCATACCCCTCCATCTCCTTTCCTTACAACCACCACATCATCCCATCCATATCATCCCATCCTCTCTCTCTCTCTCTCTCTCATTTCTCAAACCTCCCAAGCAACCCCACATGTCCAAGCTCCTCTCTCCCAAGCCAAGTGTGGCCCACTTTCCCTACCCTCTCATCTCTTATCCCCACCATCAATCTCCCATCAACCTCCATCAAACTTAAAGGCAGGGAGCTTACAAGCCTTAGGGAGCAAGGAGGAGTGCAATAGGTCGGTGATCCACCATTAAATTCTTATTCTAGGGCCCACTTCTTGGTGGGACCCATTTTGATGTATGTAACGTATCCGTGGAGGGCCCATAGTGACGGGGTCCCTCCCCTCCATCACCGTCTCTCTTGTCTCTCTCTCTCTCTCTCTCCTTCTCTCTCTCTTCATTGTGATGGTGTGGATCCCACCAATATGTGTTATATCCATCCCGTCCATCAACATCAAACGGTGTGGCCCACCCCATTATAGATGATGATCCACGCCATCCACTGTTGAAATGGATCCAATGCCCTTCTTGTTATATATTATATATTATATAATATATATAAGATATATATAATATAATATATTATATATATAAGATATATATATATATATATATATATATATTATATGTATATAAGTGCAGGTGGGCCACATCCACGTGGAACCCACCATGATGCCTGTGTTTACGCCGTCCAGCGTCTCTGGAAGAGACGCTGGACATGAGGGGGCTAACATGGAGTGCGTGTTCTAGCATGGGTGTGTGCTGTTAAAAAAAAGGTGCTTTTGGGGTGGGCCACTCATATAGGCCCCACCTTGATGTTTGTATATAATCTAAGCCATTCATTTTGTTCCCCAGCTCATTTTAGGCGTTGAGCCTAAAAACGAAGCTGATCCCATTTTTTGGCGGACCATACCATAGAAAACAGTGGTGTTTACCGTTGAAAAACACCTGGATTTTTTTACTCGCCAAAAACAGGCTGCATATTGGACTCATTTGGTCGGTCTTGGACCGTGGAATCCAATGACTGGAGTGGATTTATCTGATGCGGGCCCCACATGGGAAAAACCGTAAAATTTGTTAATTAAAAAAAAATTAGAAATGAGGTAGCAACACCTGCTACTGTTGCTGACACGAGGACGCAGCAACGTCTACATAGAAGCTGGCGTACATGGGTGAGCTGGGACCCTCGGCCCCAACTGTGGGCCCCAGTGTGACGTGTGTTGAACATCAACACGGTGCATTTGGTGGGCCCCCTCAGGGCAGCAGGCCGCCCCAAAAATTAGCTGTATACGCGGCTCAGGTGGCCCACGTCACATGTAACAGTTGGATTGAACGTCTACTATTGAAACCCTTTTTGGGTTGCAAAAGTTTTGGATCAGACATGATATTTGTTTTTACTCTTCATCCATGACTCGCGTGACCTCATCAACGGGCTGCATGGAAAATAAACATTATGGTGGACCCCTAGTCCATGTGATCTCATCAGCAGGCTGGATGGAAAATAAACATTACGGTGGGCCCCAAGGTATGTATGACCTTGTCATCTGGATGGGTGGAAAATAAACATTTTGGTGGGCCCTAGATCTGTGTGACCTTATCCATAGGTTGGGTGGAAAATAAACATTATGGTGGGCCCCACATGGGACCCACTGATGAATGTATGTATGGTAATCCACACCTTCCATTAGTGTGGACCCCACCATGAGTTATGTAATTCATCGATGTCGTCCATCCCTATGGGACCCATAATGATGCATATGTTTCATCCAAACCGTCCAATCATTTTGGAGATTAATTTAAGACCCATTATGACGTATGCAAGGTCCATGTGATTAGGCCCGACTTGATGTATTTGTGGCCCGCCCACTGAGGCCCACTTTGATATATATGAGACCCATGGTATGAGGCCCATTTGACGTATTGGAGGCCCATGGGTCGAGGCCCAATGAGATGTACATAAGGCTCATTGAAACGTGTGATTTCACCGTGGTTTATGTAATGATGTTCATGGCAGGCCGTGCCTTGGGAGCAATGATGGTTTGACGTCCACATTATAAGAGCAATGATGGTTAAATATCCGCATTGTAACTCTCCTTAGGGCCCATTGATAGGCCCATACTTGCATTGTATAGGCAGTCTAGGTCCATCTTCGTTATGATCAGAGCCCATCACTATATAACATGTTTAGTATAGATCCATGATTCAAGATCATATGCATCATATGTATGCTTGATATGAGGAGTGACTGATCATAGCATATGCCTTCGGGCAGATTATTTATGGGCTCCCTAATATGCGGAGTTACCCTTCATGAGTGCGCGGTACGCACAAGATTGATGCATGACTGGTAGTGTGATTCATGCACTTTGCATTTGTATGTTATGATTTATATACGTCCTAGCGATATCAGGGTTATGACCTTCACAGACACATCGTAGATGGCAGGATCGGAAACTGAAAATATTTTTACTAAGCATCGGGGCACCATAGATGTCCCTATGTGAAAATTTCTAAACTCAATGGTACTAGAGAATGACTCCAACATCGAGACCCAGTAGTTATATGAGCGCACGAGGGCCGAATACCAGGAGGCTGCGTCTCCCACTGTGTCGTGGTCGGTTGGAAAGGGGTGTGGCCTTACTCGCCCAAGAGTAGGGGTAATACTAGGCTGAGTTTGACCAGCTCATGAATGGGTCCACTATCGACATGCCGGATAGGTATTGGCAGACTATTGGCTAGGCGGATAGTAAAGTTTCTTACTCTCACTTGGACTATGCGGCTAGGAGAGCGGTAGTGCCATTTGGAGAGTACTAAACCCCGGTGATTATCTAGAATAAGAACTGTACTGATATATGATGACGATTGGTATGCCTGAACTAGATCTCGCATCGCATGGTCTTGACATGACCGATAACATTCATATCTTGCACCGCATAGCCTTAGTACAGTTGATTACATTCATGTACTCATCAGCATGATTCTGCATTTCTCTGACCCTGCATTCTGAGCACGCCTATATTGCGCATACACTTACACCACCCTCTAAGCTTTCTATAAGTTTATGCACGATTGATGTGTGTAGGTGACGCCAGGATGTAGCCGTAGCCTTGTCACAGTAAGAGCGTGCAGTCGAGCTTTTGGAGTTTTTGATATTTGCATTATCTTGTATTTTCCTTTCATATGCATTGTACTCAAAAGTTTTGATCATAGTGAATTTTATGATGGTGTTCTTGTGGTTATTGTTCGTGGGTTATGCTTATATTAAATCAAAATCATGCCTAAAATCCTCCTTGTAGGATCCCAGGATTGGAGCCTGGTGTATAGATACCGGGGGCCGAGAATGGGGTACTACGGAGGCTGTCAGCACCGGATTCGGTGATCAAAAATTTTGTGAGCTCGGTTTCCGAGTTTGGGGCGTGACAACAACTATCACAAATGTGTTCAGGTTTTACAACACCTATAACATCAATCAATCTTTTATTATTTAATAACTGTAAAGTAAAAAACTAAGGATGTCCTAAGCATTGATGTCAAATGTCAGTTGAGCCGGATTTAAATCGATGAGAAAAATAGAGCTCTGGCGAAGTGGGAAGAACATAAAGATCACCCTTGTGCCTCCTTGTAATCACCGATTGTCCAGTTTGTCGTTCCTTAACACAAAAGTCAATATTAGAGAATTCACAATTAACAGGAAACTGAGTTGTTAGCTGACTTATAGAGAGCAAATTTTGTTTTACGTCAGGAATTAGTAGGACATCGTGAAGAGGTAAGGTATTATTTTTTTGCTTAATGCTAGAATCTCCAATACCAAGAATTGGTAGAGAAGATCCATCACCAATAAGAACTGAATCCGCACCAAAGTAGTTGCGAATATTGGTTAACATACCTGGCTTACCTGTCATGTGGTTAGAGGCTCCTGTGTCTGAGGTCCACTCTATTTCAGTGATGGTGTTATCCAAGGTGAGAGCTGCAAGAGCTTGTGGTATGTCATCATGTTGAGTTGGTTTTTTAGGCACTCACCAATATATTTTTACAATATGTCCCACCGTGCCACAGTATTGACATTTTTCTTCACAGTAAAGCTCTCGTTCTGTAGGGGTCATACGGTGTTCTCCAGGTGGTGGAGGATGTCTTTGTTGAGAGCCCGAAGTGGGGCTAGTAGAATAAGCATGGTTTCGTTCTTTTGGTTGTTGTGCCTGAAATCCTCTCCCAGTTGATATGAATTTTTGTTTGTTGCCATGATATCCTGAGGAGGATTGCTGGAAGCGCTGTTGTTGTTGCCCATAAAACGCCATTTGAGGAGTGAACGAGTTTGGGACATTTGTATGATTAGACAACCAACTGTGTCACTAATCAAGATTTTGGAGTTGTGAGACCAGCTCAGCATATGAAGGCCTTAGTGGCTTTAGCATGGTAGTGGTGAAAGTTTCATATTGAGGGCCAAGGCTAGTGAGAAGGGAGAAAACTTTTTCTTTGTCTGGGATAGGTTTCCTGATAGCTGCAAGACTATCGCATAAACCCTTGAAGGTGCGAATATGTTCTCCAATGGGTTTGTCATCTTCTTTACGAAGATATGTTACATGTTATCTGAGCGTGAATTCACGTTCTTGTGAATCTTCTGCATATGCATTCTTGAGTGCATCCTAGACAGCATGGGTTGTGTCTAAGCAAACAACGAGGCCGAGTATTTCTTCAGAGAGTGTTCCAATTATCCACCCACGAAGAAGACGATCCGCCTTTCACCAGGCAATGTATGTTTCGGTTAATCTTAGTGCAGAACTTTCTATATCTTTGATGTTATTTGAATCTGGTATGGTGTATTTGGTAGGGGTAGGATCTTCATTAGTAAGGTGGCCGACTAGTTCTTAGCTTTCTGCAAGAGCTAAGGCTTGTTCACGCCACAAGGGATAATTTGTAGGACTGAGTTTGAGGGTAATGAAGTTACAAATATTGAGAGATAGTGAAGTCATGGTTGCAAGGAGTTGCTGGGTTGTGCCGTGTGGTCACACAGAGCTCTAATACCAAGAAGAAAAATTGAAAAACGATGGAGATGTTTGAAAAATGTGAACACTCGGCAAATGGTACAAAACTAATACAGGGGACTTCTATTTAAATATAAAAAACATCTTCTCTGAATCTTGACTGATTGCATGAAATCTGGAGGCAATATTCTCTGCATCTTAACTGATCTGAATCTTGACTGATTGCATGAAATCTAGAGGCAATATTCTCTGCATCTTGACTGATCTGAATCCTATCTGATTGCATGAAATCTACATCTTGTCTGATTTCAAATTCAAACACCACCTTCCCATCTTGTCTGATTTCAAATTTCAAACACCACCTTCTTTATCTTGCCGATCCTCCAACGTAGATTTGTCCTGCTAGGTCTGAGTTGTGCTAATATCTGGTAGGTGGTGCAACAAGGAGTGCACGTGTTTTAAACGGCGCCCATGAAAACACGTAAGCTCTTTAGGCCCATTTTGTTGTATATGTGATATCCACTCCTTCCATCAAGTTCATTCGTTTATGCTAGGCTTAAGGTAAAATAAAAATAAAAATCATCCATATCAACAATTCAGTGGACCACACCACAGGGAAAAGTATGGATAGGAAAAAGTGTGAATATAAGGGTTATCATCTGATGGACGAGGGGGACGACTTACCTATTTGTGCCACCATTGCTGTGAAATTTGATCTATGAGATCTTCCTTTCCTTACACTCTGTAAAGAAGAAGAGATGGGCGTGGAACTTCTCACGATGGTGTTGGATTGGTGACCCAGATCTAATTTATATCATACAGGGCAGAGGAGTTTGTACCTCATCAAAACTTCTCTCTCTGAAAGGCTCCACATGAAATTCAGAATCCCTGTTCTTACAAATTAATATTAGGCTTTTTGCCTAGTCACGGTTCATGAGGTATTATCTTCCTAAAAAAATTAGAGAAGGATGATGTGAATGCCACCGGTGTGATGCTCCCAACCTATCTATACCGCTATGGTGAGGGAGAGAGAAGAGTATATGTATTTTTTGTATTCATTGCGATGTCTATATGGTTTGTTTAGCCAGATTTTGCTTGGTTGTGCAATACCTTTTTAAGGTGGTGAAAATGGTGCATTTAAGTATTTTGGAGTCGCCATTAGTTGATTATACTTGATGTTAATTTATCCATGGTCGGCTAGGGCATTCACATCATATATACCTTGGAATCATGAAATTCTCCAACTTAAATGATTCCTATGATGGGCATGTGACTGTGGAGATTTAGGTAAGGGCCTTAGTTATACGAGAAGAAGATGCCAAGCACCATCTCCTACCACCAAGTGCAATCTTTACCTTAAGAGATGAGTGACTATTAGGGAAATATGATATTTGCAAACATATTAATCATGCAACCATGCTTCCCATAATCTTATGAGAGGGTCGAGCAGGCAAAGAGAGAGAGAGAGAGAGAGAGAGAGAGAGAGAGAGAGAGAGAGAGAGATTCTAACCTTACTTCGCAGAGTTGAAAGACACTAAGCAGGCAAATAAAATAAAAATAAAGACAATAAAGAGTAATGCAAAATGGGGAGTAGCATTGGTTACAATGCAATGTGTGGAATGGACCGTGTTCTGAACTTAATTAAGATGTGAGAAAGAAAAAGGAAAGTCAAGCACCGTTTTTGAATTAAAATGGATATTCAAATGTTCCTAATCCTGACCCTACTCTTGAAATGACTGGTTTTTATTGGTGGACAAATTTCTTTGTAGTTAGCTTAAGGGGATCACAATCTAGTTTATTTTAGGTGGTAGGGTTCCCTCCTAGGGAGTACTAGGCATGTTCCGGTTCCATGCTACCCCTTCTCTTAATCTCTGTCTTCTCTACCATGTACCCCTTCTCTCCCATCTCCCTCCTTTTTCTAGATAGGTGGTTGAGTATGAATTTATAGGTAGAAAAACAGTTGGCCATTGGGGAACCAACTAGACACTTGGCAGGAATTTTCCATGCAAGATCTATCAGAGGGCATCTAAATCTTTATTCGATTAAAAGTACTAGAGCTAGGTGGTCATTGGCTAGTAGTTGGCCGATGGTGTGCTTCCCTTACTTTGGTCCAACAGTCGCACTTTCCTTACTTCTCCTTGGGTTTTTAGTAGCTTTTCTGGCATTAATAGTTAGAGATCATGGGAATCTGACCCATTTACCTTCTTCCGCAGGAGGTTCCCAGCTCTTATCGAGTTTTTTTTTGTTTGGTAGGCTTTTAAGGGTCTTTTTGGCAGGCATGTACGATTTTATTGCAATGAGTATGGGCATTGAATTCTATGGATAATTATTTAAGTGTTTTTACTGCGAGACCGAGATTTAGTAATCTCTCGACCGAGCTCGATAATTTTGTTAGGGACGATTCAGGGGTCTTGTGCCTAAGTTTGCTTGGTCGTACAATGGTGATCCAAAACCAGGAGGTTAGGTGTAGTTTTATTAAGCATTTTTCCAGTTGTTTCAAGAGTAGTGTCTTTGTAATTTATGTAGGGCATCTACAAGTAAAAACATAACACCTAAATTTTATTGTAAATACAAAACCAAAATTACATTAGGTTAGGGAAGCTATAGACCATACTCCTTAAATCTAAATTGATTTAAGCAACCAATCAAAGTAGTGGGAAAACAAAAGGCCCGCTCACCCAAAAATCATGAAGATAGCTAAAGCATGGCACGACAATACAGGCACATACAAGATAAAGCAGCACCAAGCCATTATAATAGCAAAATATGGCTTAACTACAACAAAGAAAAAATAAATAAATAAAAGAAGTAACAAAACGGTAATGCAACACCTACAATGATTCATTAGAAAAATGGTCATGACGCTTCAAATACACACATGAATAAAGAGGAATGTTTCACACAATAGAAATGACAGTACTGAGCCATCAAGGCTCAACTCAAAGTGGCTCACTTATGCCTATCGAAGCTGATTATGGGTATTAATTAGAGCTTTAACATGTTTATGGGATGAAATTTATGGGAATTCAGGAGTTGAAAAGATCCTAAATAAAGGAGTTATTTTGTAGCATAGATTAGGGGGTAGTGGAGGGTATTGGAGTGGATTTAGAATCTAGGGGTTATTTGGCAACATGGATTAATTGGGAGGTATTTGGAATCCATGTGGATTTCGAATACTCGGTTTGTTGAGAATTTCAATCTCTTCCTTTTGTTGAGATCGTCAATCCTCTCTCTTTTGCTCATTTTTAAAGGTAGATGAGTCGCATGTGTAACAAAGGTGTTACTGAGGTACTAATCCAGTATGCATACGGTCTACTAATCCTAAAATAATTAGTTTAATCACTACATCACTAAAATTGCATCAATAGAATGACATGGGCACTCCAAACATTAACAATGTAAATTGACAATTAAAAAATTATTAGTTAGTCGCTCAATTGTGATCTTATGCCTATGACCCATCTAATGCCTGAAATTTCATCATTTTTCATCAAATATATATTATAATAGTCTTAATACAATCATTATTTCAAATATGTGACACTAATTAGGGATGTTAGAGTTCATTTAGCAATCAAATTCAAACTCCTGTAAACATACTACATAATTTTAATGTATTGCTATTTTCAAATTTCAACGCATTCCGAATACAAGCTACTAAACACAAGTTAAGATTTTAGAACACCTTATTTAGGATCCAAGTTTTAGGTGTCAAATTTGGTCACACATGATGTGTATGAGCATTTGGGTGTGTGCTAGGTGTGACAGAGCTAATGTTCGGCTTATGATTGGATCTGAGAAGATTGGCTTTACTACTCGATCACCAATTGCATGGAATCATGCAGGGAGAGTTCATTATTTTAATGAGTTTTTTTTTTCCCTTTTAAACAGGGACTTTGCTTAAAATTAAGCCCATGAGAGCTTTTCACAATTTAATAAAAAAAAATATGATTAGAAGAATAAAACCAAACTGCAACTACTGATCAATTAACTAAATGAGTTTTAATTACACTTAGTTGAAAAGTAGATAAAGAAAATAAATAACAACAATTTGTTCGTAGTGAGGCGGTTATTAGGAAAAATTGTCTATTTGTTACAATGTCGTTAGGTCATGAGTGCTAGATTGCTTACGTAATTGGCTTCATAGGTAAATGGTCATTAGGAACGATTATCCATTTGTCGTAAGTTGTTCTTCGTTGTGTGAGACAATTTTGGTTTGTGAGACGGGAGGACATCTGTTTGTCCCTTAGATGGCTCTGTGGGTAGGTAGTTATTGTGGCAACTGTTTATTCATCCCATAAGGCCAAATTTCATAGCAAGATAGTCAATGGAGGACAAATCTTTAATGGTTCATTTATCATATGATAGGGTTTTGTGGTGCGACACTGGTTAGGTAACGATGGCCTGTTTGTCACTCCACACAATTTAGCTTCAAAGTAAATTAGTCATTATTTAAGTGATCGACTGTTTGGCACTCAACCACAATATTTAGTAGCAGGAAAGTCGGTGGTGTGACAATCTCTTCATTAATTTGGGTCTTCACGTCGTGACGAGACAATTATGGAAATAATTATCCATTTGTTGCCTAGATTTTAACTCTGTGAACACGGCTATCATAAGACTACCACCTGTTCATTAATTGCTCAATTGGGTTGTAGAAAGACATAGTTAAACAACGACTTGTTCGTAAATTGGGCAAACTCTATAATGAGATGGTCAAGCAGAATCACTAGGCTGCGTTTGTTATCCATTCAAGACCTAAGGATCTTCCTAAGCTAAACGACATGGTTGCAAACATAGGGTGCCCAACTAACTTAGTCTAATCCACTTAATCCGATTTAATTTTACAACATTGCACTGGTTTTGGTGGTAGAGTTGGATTGAAGAATAATAATAATAAGTGTCTATGAAGGCCGAAGAATAGGCAATGCTAGGTTGAAAAGTATAGTATTTTGTTGTATTGAAGTGGTGTGGGCCCTAAGTTCTTCATTCTCTGTTGAATTTGTAAGTGTGCAAGGTCGTTCACTAGACACGACTTTGGAATAAGCTATTGGTATTTTCTCTTGATTGATTGGCTATTCAACAAATGTGACTGATTACGCTTTTAACTAAAGATAGATTTGCGAGATTTTTTTTCTAATTGGCCAACTGTCAAACAAACATATCTAATCATATTTCTTTCTTGAGAGGTGTCATCATGATTTTCAATAACCAACTTACTTCCAGATCCGTTTAGCCAATCATATCACACCATGTGTTCTTGTTGATCACCACTTTTATCTAATCATGCATATCAAATTTCTTTGCTTATATCTTCTCATGTGTGTACCCACTCGCTTTTCACCATATGTCTTGAGAAGCATCATCACCTACTAAACAACAATCTTGACTCCTTTCCCTAGCATTATTATTGCATTGCCACGTGTTAAGCTATACCTTTTCCTAAGCATAGTGACACGTGTCTATGCTAACAACATTTAACATGCTTCGTGATGTCTTCGGTTGTGAGGATCTT
Organism: Magnolia sinica; assembly: GCF_029962835.1. NCBI lineage: Eukaryota > Viridiplantae > Streptophyta > Magnoliopsida > Magnoliales > Magnoliaceae > Magnolia > Magnolia sinica. The sequence goes on along the minus strand of NC_080584.1, from coordinate 4,258,654 downwards.
GTATTGATCTTTTCTACCTTTATTCTACCATACATTGGCTTATAATTAAGCGTCTAATCTTTAGATTGGGTGTGGTGTAATGTATTTGAAATACAAGCTCTGAAGTGGCATGAGAGGAAATAGGAATGCAATGCCATATGGATCATTATACGTGTATAAAAGAAAAGAAAAAAAGCCTTCCCATTAAAGGGGATTAAAACGCTAACGGAATTCGCACGAGGAGGTAATGAAGAGGCTACTTGTTGCATATGGACCCATGTAGAGCAGGCGTGCTGTATTTGAACCACTCATCCTCTTCCACTCCCAAGTGAAGATTCTTCGGTACTGACCGAAACACATACATCATGGTGGGGCCTATAAAGCACCGACCAGTAGCCATTTCCTAGTGGTAGCGGAGTAGCCAATCCGTTTCCAGTTAGGTTACCCCAAGAGGAGTGGAAGTGCTCCCTTTTTGTGGTGGCCCCACTTAATGAGCGGATGGGATCCATCACACGTGTACTAACTCTGGTGTGTGCTTCAATACTGAGGTATCGGTATCGGTTCCTATAGGTGTGGCTGACAGTGAAATGTGAACTGACAGTGCTTGCAGTAACAAGCTAACATTAAATAAATAAATAAAAACTCTGGTGGGTCCACCAGAGTCTCCCTTGGCGGCTGCACTTTTTTGGGGTGAAAGGTTTCAATTATGAAGATATTTTCTTTTCTTTTCGTGGAATCGCCGTACCCACATGCAATTCCCGAAATTTCAGTCGATGAAACATCTGTAGGCAGTTCATTGGACCGAATTCCCGGGAGATATTAGTGGACACGTGTAATCAAGTTTCCGTACATATTACATACGGGCAAGATCTAATCCACCCATCTTCATCTGACTTTTTTTTTTTTTTTAAATGTTTTTACTAAAAATATAATCTGATCCAATCAGTTAAGCTTTCCAGAACCGTATATTTGTTTGTCCTAACAAGTTGGTTAACCTGATTCTTGGGCTAGGTGTAAATAGAGTGGTGCAGTTCTGATGGATGGATTGGATCTTGAACCAATCACGGCATACTGGCACGTGTAGCATGTGCATAAGCTTTGATGCACGCGTGTGGATGCACCCACGATCTACGGCCGGTTAACCATCCAGCTATATAGGTCGACGATCTGGGGCTAAAAATGAATCTTGTTCACCGAAACTTCCGTAAAACCTAACCACTAACGTGGGTGAGGAATCAGGAACGGTGGATTGAGACCGTCCATCTACTCAGCCCTATAATTGGTGGGCGACAGGTGAAAAATCTGCACACTCAAACAATCCCAGCCATCTGATCAGTCGCCCTCGTGCGGTTAAAGACAAAAAAATGAAAAAAAAGAAAGAAAAAAATGAAAAAAGAGTAATTGGCATCCATTGGAAGCATGGGGAAGCTACCGTTAGGGATGTTTGGTAGGTCGGTGGTGCATCAAGGAGTACACGGTTTTATAGTGCGCCCATGAAAACACGCAAGCTCTCTGGGTCGATTATGTTATATATGTGATATCCACTCCGTTCATAAGGTGCACTCCTTAATTCTAATACTAAGGTAAAACAATCATCCATATCAAAAATTCATGTGGACATATTCAACCTGAGATTTATATACCTCTAATTTTTGGAATCAAGCCCTAAAATAATATTAAAAAATGGATGAATGAAACGGATGGAACACATTCATCATAGTAGGGCCCACATCACACTGACCACCAGCCACGGGGCTGGTGGCAGGGGAAGTAGCCAATCCGTCGGGATGGGAACGGATTGGCTACTCTCCCGGCACCATCCAATGGCTGGTGGTCGGTGCTCTATGGGCCCCACCATGATGTATGAGTTTCATCCATGCTGTCCATCTATCTGTATGGATCATTTTACTGTACGGGGCCAAAAATAAGGTATGTCCCAATCTCAAGTGGACCACATTACAGGAAACAGTGTCGAATGAGCTGTCAACCATTAAAACCATTTTGGGGCAATGGAAGCTTTGGATCGAGTTTATTTTTTTTTTCCCTTCATTTGGGATTGTATGACCTAATCAACAAATAGGATATCAAATAAACAGTACAGTGGGCCTTAGGAGGATTTTAATAGTGGATATCTAATCACTATTGTTTTCATGTAGTGTTGATCACCTGAGATTTATATACCTCTAATTTTTGGAGTCAAGCCCTAAAATAATATTAAAAATAATATTAAAAAATGGATGAACGGAACGGATGAAACACATTCATCATGGTGGGGCCCACAGAAATGGATGAACGGAACGGATGAAACACATTCATCATGGTAGGGCCCACAGAGCACCAACCACCAGCCACGGGGCTGGTGGCAGGGGGAGTAGCCAATCCGTTTCCTCATGGGATGGGCTGAGTACGGAAAACGACCGGTTCAGACGTATTCGAATTCGATAGTGACCCCTCCAGCACGGCAACGGATGGGCTGGCGTACCACCCACGCTATATAGGAGGTGTATATACATGTCATGCGAAGACGAGCGCCTACGCGCCTCGAGCTACGAGTTGTACGAACGGTTCAACTGAGATCAAAGTTACATGGGCCCCATAATAATGTATTTATTATATCCATACCGTTCATCCATTTTTTGAGATCATTTCATAGCATTAGAAAAAAAATGAAACATATCCAAAGCTCAAATGAACCACACCAAAAATAGTAGCGAGGGTAATGATTTTCACCCTTAAAAAATTCGTTGGGCCTACATAAAATTTATTTGGTTCAAAATATATAGATGAAGATGAAAACAAATTTCATATTGACCTGAAACTTCTACGGCCCCAAAAGGGTTTCAATGATGGACATTCAATCCCCGGCTCTCTTTTGCAATCCACTTAATCTTTAGATCTGTATTATTTTTCAGCTCAAGCTTTAAGACGAGCTCGGCAAATGAATTGCTGCTCATGATTTGTCCCATAGAACTTGCCGACGTCAAGACACCAGCCAATCCGCTTCCATCCATCACGATGTCGGTACCAATCATTGGTGGAAAAGCTCCGTGGGCCCATTGTAATGCATTTATTTTATATCCATGCCGTCCATCCATTTTCCTAGTTCAATTTAGAGCATAATCCTTAAAAAGAAGGCAAATTCAAATCTCAGGTGGACACAACGGGAAACAGTGGTGATTAAAGACAGGCCATTCAAGACTTCTTAGCCCTTGGAAGTTTTGAAAGTCTATGTGACATAATCAGCAGGGTGGATGAAAAACAAACATTACAAAGGTCCTAAGGAAGATTTTAACTTTGGGCGTACATTCATCACTAATTCCTGTACTATGGTCCACCTTAGATTCCACCAATTTTTGAAATAATGCCGTAATGAGCTTGTGAAATGGATTGTCATGATTTATGGACCATTAAATCCTACATCCCCCGCATCATTCGTCCCACTTCAGTGGGCCGCATATTTATACTCACCTAACAAATGGACCTCACGGGTGCTGATGTGGCACACGTAGAAGGGCATCAGAGGATCCATGTGGCACGTGTGTTACCGTCCGTTCATGAGCATGACCCGACCATGAAAAAGCATCTAAGATGCAACCCAACGGCACACAAGTGGAATGATCCGGGACATTCTAAAGCTTTATCCAAACAAAAGCACCGCACGGCTCAAAAATCAAGCCAACCGATTCATTAAGTAAAGCACGTGTACCAAGACATGGACACCTAGACAGCGGAACACGTGTGGTCCACATGATCAGTAGACCAGCCTGATTTCTACATTAGACATGAAAATAACAATCTCACTTTTTCCCATTAAATATGAACCTTTAACTGTCGATTTGGTATCCATTTATTGGACGGTTAGATTTTCTGATGAGCGTGATTTCTGAGCTATGTTCCATCAATGTTGATATGCCCCACAATTTTGATGGCTTGGATTGCTATAAACGTGTGACACGTGTAAGAATGAGTCTTGTCTGGACATCTTTTGGTGGCCACACCGTCTGCAAAACCTAGGCAGCGGCGGAAAACAACCAACTCAATTATTAAAGTTGTGACAAAACGGAAATCTAATAGGAACTGTTGCCGAAATATCTCTTTACGCTTTCGTATATACAACTCAAGGAAGAAAAATTGGAGGAAATCAACGGCTGTAATATCTGGAGGCACTAATTTTCACATAATTTTCACATGAGGTCATGCTGTGTGGGCCCCACCGTGATGCGTTTCGAACATCTACCCCATCAGTCAGATGCACCATTCCATCGTGGGCCTAGGTCTCAAAAATCAAGTCAATCCGTGACTTGTGTGGGCCACACCACATACAGAAGTGGAGAGGGGCCGTGCACCATTAAAACATTCATAATCATTTTTTGGGCCCACCGAGATGTGGTTTGCAAATCCAGCCCATCCATTATGTGTGTCCCACTTGGATGAGGGTTCAGACCAAGTTTCAGACGCATGCAAATCTCAATGGGCCCCACCAAGTGCTTTTATATGTTTTAATGGTGTCTTCACATGATTTTAGATAGTATGGCCCACCTGAGTTCCGTATATGGCTGATTTTGGAATATCCCATAATTTAAAGGGGACCCATCAAATGCACGGTGTTGATGGTCGACAGGCATCACGGTGGTGCCCACATAGCTCGATCTCACGGGAGCACTTGTATGACATTTTGTCCGTTGGGCAAGGTTGCTCCACAATAAAAATGAGATGCCCCGAATATCAGGACAATTCAACCATGAAAATATAATGATGTACATGACCGTGAAATTTTGAAGTGTTGTTTCCTGACTTTTTACAGTGTGCCTCACCTAAAGGTTGGATCAACTTACTTATTGAAGCTCTTATTTTTGTGACGAGATAATCTAAATGGAGGGAAGGAGCAAGATGTTGTACAAACACCATGGTGGGTCCCACACGCCAGTTAGTTGGATGTACAATAGTTGTGTGTGAGCATTACTCTCTCACACACACACAGCATGTGTGTGTGTTTTTGCAGCCTCTACAACAAGACCTACTTAATTAATGTGGAACTTTCATGAATTGGTCAAGAACATGAAATCTAACTTCTTAATAGATTAGCCCTAAAATGAGGGTCACTTAGTGCTAAAGTCAATCATTTCTACTCACCTTGTGGACCACATCATAGGCAAAAGTTTATAGCCATTGATAAACATGAATGAATATATTTAATTTTTTCAATAATTTTCTAGCCATTGATAAATAGATATGGATGAATATATCTAATTTTTAGATTAAGTGATCCTTGTGATAAGGCTAACTTATTTGATGGATTGAAAGGTTAGAAGTTAGCAGCTCCCTCGACCGTAACTTATAGTCCATGAGATAGGTTTTATTATTATTGTTATTATTTATTTTTACACAGACTCGCCCATTCCGCCCATACGCATACTTTGGTGCACTTGCACTACAATATTTGCTCGAACCTATGGCTTCATATTGAAACTCCAGAGAGTCCATAAGGTGGGGTCCACCCAGCGTATATCTTCATCTCTTATGGGGATCATACATAGGCTACTTTTATTATTATTATTATTTTTTAAAAAAAATTAATTTTTTCTTTTTAATTTCATCTAATGGATGTAAATGGTAAATGGGAATGGTTTCAAGGAGCTGTACGTTTGCACCGATCAGGATCAAGATCAAGGCTAGTTAAGGTATAGTAGGGGTCGAACACCTGGACCTTACAATCTGCTCTAGTGTTCGTTTCCATCAGCGGGGCCCACTTTCTAATTATCAAAACCGTTAATGAGACTGATCGACTTCACCTTGAAGTAGCCGGGGCCACAGAAGTTTTGAATCAAGCTGAAATTTATGTTTTCCCTTAGACCAGGTCTATGTGACCTTATGAACAGATTGGATGGCAAATAAAACATAACGGTGGGCCATAGGAAGATTTCAACTGTGGGCATTATTATCACCACTAGCTATTTCCTGTGGTGTGTTCAACTTGAGGTTTGGATCTCCATCATTTTTGGACTTATAGCCTAAACTGATCTTAGAAGGTTGATGAACGGAACGGATAAAACCCATACATCAGGGTAGGTCCCACGGAGCCCGAGCCTGGAACGAACTCCTTCCAGCGGAGGCAGGATGCAATCCGCTTCCGCAAACTCATAATCAGAAAATCTAGGCTACTGTCAACAGCTACATATGCTACGTGCGCACGTGTGTAGTTAGACATCATGCAGGAAAGGGAAGCCTATTAGGTGCAGCCCCTTACTATGGGCCCACCTTGACTGATGCATTCTATATCCACTCCCTCCATCCGTTTTTCCTTGTCATTTTAGAGTTGGGGCCACAAAAGCTTTGGACCAAGCTAGCTGATATTTTGTTTGTTTTGTTTTGTTTTTTTATTTTATTTTATTTTATTTTTTTCTTTCCTTCAACCAGTTTTATGTCACTTCGTCAACGGAATGGATGTGCAAAAAATATTTAAGAAACATTACGGTGGGGCGCCCCAGGAAGTTTTCTAACGGTAGATCGTTCAATCAACACTGGTTCCAGATGTATGGTCCACTTGAGAATTTTATCAGCTTCATTTCTAGGCTCATACCCTAAAATGATCTGACAAAAAAATAAAAAATAAAATAAAATAAATTGATGCATTGGATAGGGAATAATGCATCGAAGTGGGCCCACCATGATGTATGTTCCTTATATCCACGCGGTCCATCCCTTTAGAAACCTTATTTTTAGGCATGATGTAAAAAAGATGAAGCAGATTCAAATCTTAGGTGGAACACACCACAGGAAACAGTCCGGATTGAATCCCAATCATTAAAACTTTATGGGGGCCATCGGAATGTTTATTTTCCATCCAACCTGTTGATAAGGTTACAAAGACCTAAATGAAGAGACCACACAAATATCAGCTTGATCAAAATCTTTTGTGGCTCACGAGTAGTTTCTAATTGTTGATCACTGCTGTTTCCTGTATTATGGCCCACCTGAGATTTGGGTCCGTTTCATTTTTCGGATAATACGCTAAAATGAACTATCAAAATGGATGAACGGTGTGGATGTAAGGCACATAAATCACAGTAGCAGTGGATCCATCCAAACTGCGCGTGTTATGATCATTCAGCAAAGCACAAAAAGGCTGTCCTTTTATAGGAGCAGCTGAAGCTTAGCTTTTCGATCAAGTCTCTATAACCCTCTGCAAATCCTCTACAAATCCCCTGCAAAAGAACAATGGGCGATAAAATCAAAATCAAAATTCCAGACGCGTACCTCGAGATGGAGCCTGCGCTTCCTCCACCACCAGCAGGAGACATGGACGAGAAGAAGAAAATACGCAAAGCAGCAGCAACTACGGTGTTTCTTTCAGCCGCTGGGATTGTCGGGTATCTCTCCGGCGGACTTCGCAGCTACACATACCCCGAATCTCTCTCTGTCATAGCCCTTTTCGGAATTTTCTCATTTGGTTTGGCTACGCTTTTCATGTCCTTTCCATGACGTGAGAGGCTGAAGGATCCAAAGGTATGGATTGATTTTCTTTATTTGGTGTGTTGGCTTGATTTTCTTTATTTGGAGTGCTGTTATGATTTTCTGTTTTTTTGGTTATGGTTTGGATACAATATTTTCTTCTTGTTGAAATATTATAAAAGAACAACAATATATGAATGTTTGTGTTTTAATTACTGGATTGGTTTTGGGTTTGATGGCGCCGATGGCTGTGTTCTATCTGGGATTTTTGCAGCATAGGAAGAAGATCATTTCCTGTAGAATTCACTGCAAAAATTGATCTAGACCTTTGAAATTTTGTGTCCCCAATTTCTGTCTTGATTATTATTTTTTAAAAAAATTTATTTTATTTTATTTTTGTCTTGATTATTTCAACTGTTATGAAGGAGCTGAATGTCGAAATCTATGCTGTATGAAGAATTGCCATTAACGCCATCCATCTTCTTTAATCAAGAAAACCCACTGCAAGTTCTTGGATAAAAAGCGGTTTGAAATCAAAGTTGTCTATTGTGAGTTCCACCTGATCAATGTATGATCGCCAGACTTCAACAAAAGATCCGACCCACAAACCGAATTTCACGGCGTCAGACGCACGCTGCTGGAACGTCCTTCTGGCGTAAGAACCGACGCTAATTCCTCCTGTAACGAGAGAGAGAGAGAGAGAGAGAGAGAGAGAGAGAGAGAGAGAGAGAGAGAGAGAGAATTCTATAAAAACCCATCGGAATAGGCAGACAGAGATCACGCCAACCACGAGGGAGAGAGAAAAAGAGAAATCGGGTGCAATGAGTTATGTAGTTTTGTGGGAGATAGAGATAGAGAGTTAGGGTTAGGGTTTTGCATCTCAATTTATGTAGTTTTGAGGAAGATAGAGAATGAGAGTTAGGATTAGGTTTAGGGTTTTGCTTCTCGATCTATGTAGTTTTGAGGGAGATAGAGAATGAGAATTAGGGTTTTTCAAACCATAGCACCAAAAAGAAGGAGAAAATCGTTTTTACTTCCAAAAATCAATGATAATCTGTAGAATTAGCCAATATAATATACCTTTATATATATATATATATATATATATATATATATATATATATATATATATATATATATATAAAGAAAAAGAAAAAGAACGAGGAATGTAATATACCTTCAGCATTACAACATCCATCCAACTTCTTCGTAATACAGGTATAGCCAAGATCAAGGGAGAAATCAAACATCAACATGATTGAAATTTATTGTTATTATTTTGACCTTATTTATATAAGATATATACACAAACACACATATATTCACATTTATGAGACTCTCCGTCCACACGTAATATGGGACACTTTTGAAAGTTGGGAGCCGTTCATCAGATGTATCTTACCAATTAAATGGATCCTCTCATAAATGAAGCTGGCTCCATCATCAGATGGGCCGCACATACTTTTCAATTTGAGTGTTGGCTGAGTCCACTTAATGCTATATATATTTTGTACATGTATGACCAACTGATTGGGCAAAATGACTGAGGAATCATCCAAGTAGTGGTCCCATGTGATGAGTGGCTTGGATATTGCGAAAGCAAGCATGGTTGCACCACATTTGAAAATAATGACCACACAACAAAGCTTCCATCTATTCAGCTCAAACCCGTGGCATATAAGGGTAGATCTCACATGGAGGATCTGTGGGTAGGGTTTTCAGTGGGTCCACAAGATGGGTTGGAGTATCAATCTAAGAGCGGGGCTTCCACTTAAAATTAAAGCCGCTTATTATTCACACCGGTCTTCGATTGTATACATTAGCCTAACTTCCTTATCATTCAATTTGATTGTTGAGACCTATTTGCATGTCTATCAAAATGAACTATATAACCAATGTCAATACATCAATCACTTCAAATATCAACTTTTCCTTTAATTTCATAAATCTCTTTCTTGTTTTGGAAATTTCTATGTCACGTTCCAACAATTAAAGGATTCAACTATTTAATGTCTTCATAAGCCCTAGCCACTCCTATTGGTTAGGATCTTGGTAAAGGCCTTACTCTATGTGTTCATATGCTCCAACTTGAGTATTTAGATTCCCTCAATGCCAGAGCTTTCCCACCTAATTAATAAGATTATGTATTGTATGCATGAATTGATCCACCTACTTTGTGCTTATGTTAATCAAATTGGATTGCCTGCACAAACTCTTCTATGTCACCCCATTTGAAGCCATTAGAAGATGATGTAGAATTAATAATTACCCCAACAATCACCCTCTCTGGTACTAAAATTGTGTAACCCACTTATCATATCAATGAAATCTGACACCCGAATTCAAAAAAGAAAGGAAAAAAAAAAAAAAAGGAAGGGACAAGAGTACACCCACAAGAATTTTAGTGTAGAAAGTGAGAGAACTATATTAATATCAAACCTTACACTTAAAAAAGAAATGTTAAGATGACTAACTCTTGCACCATCCCTTTTTTTAATAGACTCCACGTGAATTTCTAATGAGAATTCTTTCAACTAAGAGATTGACTCCAAATCAATTGTAGTTGACTTCAAATCTAGCTACTCGATTTAGAATGATAAAAGCTTTATAATAATAAAACACATATAGAAAATAGTCTTAACCACATCTCTAAATTAACCCCTTGTATCTTCAATCCCATTTTAAAATCAACCTCCATATTTTTCATAAATAGTAAATTGCAAATCATGATATAGTCTCCAAAATCTATAAATAAACAGGAAAAAAATAACATATATTGGCCCGTTCTGTGGACTATAGGCTTATGTCATTGTTGGGCTCTATAGTAGGCCTAGGTGGGCTTAAGTTGGGCCTAAGTGGGCCATGGGCCAACATCACTTCAACTTGGATTTTGAACTGTCTAGGTTGGGCATGATGAGCCAACCCTATTAAAATTTTCTAATTTTGTGTAGCCTATGTTTAACCTATTCACAGCCCTACCATACTCCATCTTCCAAGCTCTAACCCACCTCTCTCTCTCTCTCTCTCTCTCTCAAGCACTCAAGCTTGCTGAAAATTGTGGGCTACGCTTGGACAAAGATTGGCACAGCTCGGCCAACTTGACACTCTATCCATGGGTGACACGGGTAGTTTGATGGTGTGGGTTTGGATTTGGTTTGTTTTTCGAAATGCCTGACTGCCCCCTTTAGTTGTTCCTTAAGAGTGCATCCACAGGAATTTTAGAGTAGAAAATGAGAGAACATATTAATATCAAACTTCTCTCATAATACATAAGAAAAGCTTATACTTAAAAAAGAAATGTTAGAATGACTAACTCCCGCACCATCCACTTTTTTTTATAGAATTTGTGTGAATTTCTAATGAAATTTTTTTTCAACTTAATTGTAGTTGACTTCGAATCTAGCTAATCCATTTAGAATGATAAAAGCTTAATAATAACAAAACACATATAAAAAATATTCTTAACTACATCTCTAAATTAATCCCTCCTATCTTCAATCTCATTTTTAAATCAACCTTCATATCTTTCAAAAATAGTAAATTGCAAATCATGATTTAGACTCCAAAATCTATAAATAAACAGAAAAAAAAAATTTAACACATGTTAGCCCCTTCAGTGGACTATGGGCCTATGTCAATGTTGGGCTCTATAGTAGGCCTAGGTGGGCTTAAGTTGGTTGTGGGCCTAAGTGGGCCATGGGCCTAATCACTTCAACTTGGATTTTGAACTGTCGCCAACCCTATTAAAATTTTCTAATTTTGTGTAGCCTATGTTTGACCTATTCACAGCCCTGTCATACTCCCATCTTCCAAGCTCTAACCCACCTCTCTCTCTCTCTCTCTCTCTCTCTCTCTCTCTCTCTCTCTCTCTCGAGCATGCTGAAAATTGTGGGCTAGGCTTGGACAGAGATTGGCACAGCTCGGCCAACTTGACACTCTATCCATGGGTGACATGGGTAGTTTAATGGTGTGTGGGTTTGGATTTGGTTTGTTTTTCGGAATGCCCAACTGCCCCCTTTAGTTGTTCCTTAAGAGTGCACCCACAGGAATTTAGAGTAGAAAATGAGAGAACATATTAATACCAAACTTCTCTCATAATACATAAGAAAAACTTACACTCAAAAAAGAAATGTTAGAATGACTAACTCCTGCACCATCTACTTTTTTGATAGAATTTGTGTGAATTTCTAATGAGAATTTTTTCAACTAAGAGATTGACTCCAAATCAATTGTAGTTGACTTTGAATCTAGCTAATCCATTTAGAATGATAAAAGCTTAATAATAATAAAACACATATAGAAAATAATCTTAACTACATCTCTAAATTAATCCCTCCTATCTTCAATCTCATTTTTAAATCAACCTTCATATCTTTCAAAAATAGTAAATTGCTAATCATGATTTAGACTCCAAAATCTATAAATAACAGAATTTTTTAAAATAAATAAATTAATTAACACATGTTAGCCCCTTCGGTGGACTATGGGACTATGTCATTGTTGGGCTCTATAATAGGCCTAGGTGGGCTTAAGTTGGTTGTGGGCCTTAGTGGGCCATGGGCCTACAACACTTCAACTTAGATTTTGAACTATTGTGGCTAGGCATGATGAGCCGACCCTATTCAAAATTTCTAATTTTATATAGCTTATATATGTTTGACATATTGATCACAGCCTGATCACATCCCTACCACACACACACACACACACACACACACACACACACACTCTCTCTCTCTCTCTCTCTCTCTCTCTCTCTCTCTCTCTCTCTCTCAAGCACTCGAGCTTGCTGAAAAATTGTGGGCTAGGCTTGGACAGAGATTGGCACAGCTCGGCCAACTTGACACTCTATCCATGGGTGACATGGGTAGTTTAATGGTGTGTGGGTTTGGATTTGGTTTGTTTTTTGGAATGCCCGACTACCCCCTTTAGTTGTTCCTTAAGATTGCATCCATAGGAATTTTAGAGTAGAAAATGAGAGAACATATTAATATCAAACTTCTCTCATAATACATAAGAAAAACTTACACTTAAAAAAGAAATGTTAGAATGACTAACTCATGGGTTCGTGTGCTTGCGAGGAAATCTATTTCCTCCAAATCCTTTTTCTCCAATTTTGCAGCCAATCTGACATTTGATACCACGGCTGAGGATCTTCTTCGTATTTTCAGTCGTTTTGGGAAAATACAAGATGTATTCTTGCCGTGGAATTGTCAGCTTCACAAATCTCGTGGATTCGCCTTCATCCGTTTCTACTACGAACAGGATGCCCACAATGCTATTCAATGTTTACATGAAAGACGGATTGATGGCAAGGTTGTGCTCGTTGAATGGGCGAAAGGGAAATCGGGTGGCGCTCGGCTTGAAATGTCACCCACACTCCAACCAGTAACCCTACAGAAAGGGCCGGGAATGGCCTGACAGTTTGCTGATGCGGTTACTCGAGAAAAATCAGGAGAACGATTACGGATGGAGGGAAGCTCTGGGATCACTACCATCGCAAACCCAGGAGTAGCAGAGAACCGTCTCCGTCATTTAAAGCTGGCTTTGGTGGGGACAACGGTGGATCACAGTACTCACATTGATCGTCTAGCAGGAGCATTGACGAACCCCAATCTGAAGCTATCTGTAGTGGATGTCGTCAGGATAAATGACTCTAAATTCTTATTAATGTTCAGATCTGAAGCAGACATGGCTGCCATTAGCAAAAATGTCTCACTACATAAGGAGATGGGGCTCAAGTATGTTGAAATGTGGTCTCTTGAAGAGGTTATTGGGGTTGATGGGGTCTGGATCCGATTGTTTGGCATTCCAACTCATGCTTGGATCGAAACTATTATACTCGATCTAGCGAGCTACTTTGGTAAGATTTCTCAAATCGACTCCAACTCACGGTTCAGTTATTTTCAGGCCTTTGCGCGGATTAAAGTTATTCCTCACCCAGGTGTCTGTTTCAGCAATGTATTGCGTTTAAATGTGTTGGGGAAGGAGTATCCTATTATAGCAGAGATGGAACCTATGTTCAAATTAGGACCCTCTCCTTTCATAAAACAAGCCACGAACGAGAGCACCAAAGAATGGGTGGTTAGGAGGTTTTATGATGGGTCGAGACACTCGTCACATGTTTGTGGAAATGTCGAAGCCTTAGAGACGGAGACCAGGAACGGTAAAGCCGGGAGTAGGTTAGTGGTTTGCCCTGCAGTCGATTTGGGGGATGGTCCTCAAGTTTGGCTGCAGGTGGAAATGGAAATACAGGGAAAAGCCCTCCTGAAATCCCTATTGTCAACGGACCTTCAGGAAGGGTTGGAAATGCAATGACTGGGGGTGACTCGACAGGTGTTTGTGGAAATGACAGAAACAGAGGTGACGAGCGTCAGTTCTTGGGACTGAAGAAGCGACTCCCCCTCAAACCTCAGTCGTAGGCTCGTAACTGGGAGTGGAATGTCATCAGGGACTGACCCATGAACTTCTGCAACATACTGGCAAAATTGCCTCTAGTCGACGAGAATATGAAATGTTGTGTGGAATGGAGCCCTAGTTCAGCCATCACACAACAAGTCTGTTGATGTCAGTTACTTCGATATGATCCATTCTGACAAAACTAGGGTCAGCAATGTTGAAACAGTGCCAATTGCCCCTGCTCTGATGGTTCAGTCAGATGGCCCTCAATCTACGAACATACAAACTGCTTCACCAGGGTGCAGCCCAAGCCATTATGTAAACCTTCAGCAACACTTACAGTACCATCAGGACAATCAGGTCCTCTCTGCTCTACAACAACCCACCAATCCTTCCCTCCCCAAACATCTCATCTAAGGCTGCATAGAGGTAAATGTCACTTCATCCGATGGTCCAACTCCATTCCTCCAACAGTTAGGTTAACTTGCAGTAGTCGAGGTTGAGAGCAGACAACACAACAATCTCAGACAACCTGACAACACTACTAACCGAACTTCCTCACGCACCCATTCGAACCGTCCAATTCCAGAAATAAAACCTAACTGGGAGGAATGGCTATTAGGAGTCAAGGACATGTTCATCGACAGGTCATCTGACATGGGTAGGTCTGCTTCCAGGTCCGTGAGTAAGCATGCAGAGGCTTGTGCTCCTCAGAACCTGTCAGGAATAGATCTCATTGCAATGGGGCCCTCTGGGGCTAAGGATCTGGCTGTGACTTCAGGAGAACAGGGTAATCAAGGAGCGATCGAAGGGCAGAACATGGCTAATCAGGGTGATGGTGCTGAGGACAATCGACATCCGCTCAGATTATGGGTAGACCTACAGTGCGAGGACCCGGAACCGGGCATCATCGATTCAGATACTAGTATCAGCTCCAAGGAAGAGGAAATTGTCAGGAGCAAGGAAAAAAAGAAAAGTAAAACAGTGCAGAAACATATTCTTAGCGATCGGACGAATCAAAGGTTGAAGACCTTGCAGAAGAGGGCCGAGCACAAAGGTTGGGTTTCTGATGATTAGTCTCCTATCTTAGAATGCTCGTGGGGTAGGTAATTGTTGAGGGTCGAATATTGCATATCAGACCCCAGTTATTGCCAGGATTTACAAACATAGTATTGTTTAACGGCCTGATTTAATCATGTTTGTGATGCAAGGCATATTCACGAGCACGGACTGGAAAGGATGCTAAAAGCATGGATTTAAAGCTCAGGCATCACCAAGACATTGGACGGGGCCCCATGGGACCACGATCGAGGATTTACACGTCAAAGATCAGATAAAGTTCAGCCACTCATCTTAAACAGGCCTAAAAGACGTCCAGAATACAAGATCATACGGTTCCCACTATCTGATCAAGTCGAAACTTCATACGTGGCCTGAGGACCATGAATTAACCGTACACATCAAATTTCAACCCTCAGATCCCAATAAAAGTGGCTCAACGGACAAATCAGCCACCAAAACAGTGATATGGGGCCCACCTGCTATTAGGATACGCTTTAAATTTAGTCCCCGCGATTAAAATAAGATGAAAAAACGGATGGATGGATTGGATTTTGCATAAGACGTCAAGGTGGGGCCCACTTTACACGGCCTGTGCACACAGCAGGCGTACGCCCGCTGTGCACTGGACCGGGGTCTCCCAGTCAGCGACGGAGACCCGTCTCCCTCTCCTTCTCGAGCACGGACGAATGGCCAACGGACAGCGTTCGTCCGTTTTTCAGCAGTGGGGCCCATCTATCATGTATCTCCATGATCCAAACCGTCCATTAACTCCAGATATGGTGCGTGACCCTCGTCCAGGTGACCTTCTTCCCCCATGCGAGCATATGCGCGTTTCCAGCCGTTAAACGCAAGATGGACGGCAGAAACAAAGATTCAGTGGGCCTCATCAATAGAAGGAAAAAATGCACCTTCCTAACTGAAATTTCGAGGAGAATTGCATGGACGGACTGGATTTCGAAACCGAAATCGATCATGGACCCCACCAACTTCGACAACGAGCCCCGCGTGCGCAAGCCCTGTTTCCGCGTCCAGTCGAGGTCGGGATTTGCGGGAGATAGTGGGCCACGATCATCAATACTTTGAGTGATCCATATCGTCCAATGTGTCCATAAGGAGGCCAATATTCTAGCCAAGAAGTCGGTTTTGAGGTTACTGGACGGCGAGCCTCCCAAACTGAGGCCAAACGTGACTCCTTTTTGCGTTTTGCTGCGCACGCTGCTGCATCGCTGGCTACGTAAGAAACTTTCCAGGAGTTTTCCGCATGGACTCCAGGAGCCACAGCATGCGCTTAATGCATATATAGAAGAGAGGAGTATTCAAGGAGGGGGGATTCAAGGAGAAGGCGAAACAGAGAAGACAGGGAGGAGGTTTGTGGCTGGAACGTGAAGCTGGTTTCTCTCTTTCCTTCTTGTTCTTTTCTTTCCCTTGTTATTTTTTATTTTGTTGTTTTATTCAGCCCATTCATGTGTGGCTAAACCTCTTAGCTAGGGTTAAGAGGTGAAGCCGGTAGCGAGATGGAAGAGTCTATTCTATGCATTTAATTTAAATTTCTGAACTTAATTTGATTTTTAAGTTGATTATTAAAGGAATATTTTCTCAGTCTTTAATGGTCTGTTGTGACTGAAATTACAATGGGTTTGCAATGGCTTTGAATATTTCTTTTTCTCTTTTAATGTTTATGACGTCAGGAGGCCCTGTTGTTCACCATCGTCTCCTGGGCATGGTTGGATGATAGTACCCTTCCTAACTTTCAGGCACTGTTGATTGGTTGGTAATTAGTTTAATCCTGTTGTTTGCTTTGTCGCCTGGGCATGGTTAGATGATGGAATCCATTCTAATTCATATACCTTTCATCTCTTGAAAACCAGATCAAGTAAGTTCAACTTAATTCCATAATCCTTGATGCAAGCATAAGATCTCCCTGATCTCTACAAGTGGATCCTCTGAATCCCTAGTTTCCATTCCTTGAATTGTTTAAAGTTTTAGATAATTATTCCACAATTATTCTGAAATTCTATTTGATTTAGATTGCATCTTAGGCTAGTTCTATTTCTATCTAGTTTCAGGAAACGTACAAGTTTCAGTCCCTATGGATTCGACCTCGGTCTTACCGAGTTTATTACTACATCACAACCCTATACTTGGGGAGTGAACAGTAATTCCCAAACTACTTGGTTTCTTAAGCATTTGATTAGGAAAACAATATCGGTATTTTGCTATTACAGGAGCCCATGAGCAGGGAATCGAAACGGCCCGCTGTGGCAGCAAAACTGGGATTCCCTACCCATTTTTCTGATGATGTTGTTGACAATAGGATCTGGATTCTGGCAAAGAATCACTTCCAAGTGCATAAGGTTAGGGCAATTAGGCAATGCATCACACTCCAAATTACTGACAATAGCTTGACGCAACCTATCTATGTCACAACGGTTTATGCTAGCTATTCTAATCTTTAGAGGAAGGATCTGTGGGCTGAAATTAGAAGCATATCAGGGGCCATTGCGGGGCCTTGGATGGTTTACGCCGACTTCAATGTCACCACCTCTCTGGATGAACGTCTTGGTGGTTCATTGCAGATGACCTCTTCCATGACTGATTTTCAAGAGGCCCTAAATGATTCGGGGTTGTTCGACGCAGGGTACAGGGGGTCCCCCTACACGTGGTGCAATAATAGAGTGGGAAGAAATCAAAGATGGGCACGGCTAGACAGAATTGTGATTAATTCCGATTGGATGAGTTGTTTTCCGACTTGCAAGGTTGATCATCTGACCCGATCTTTCTCTGATCACTCTCCCCTTCTGCTCTCCCTCCAAGTTGACCTCGCTATGTTTCCTCGCCCATTCAGATTCCAACGAATGTGGACCACCCATGATGACTTTAACTCCATAGTTTTCGCCTCTTGGAATGAAGCGGCCCTCAGCAGTCCAATGATCAAGTTTTCTGTCAAAATGAAAAGACTGAAATCTATTCTTAAGGAGTGGAACAAGGAGACTTTCGGAGACGTCAACAGGAACATTCATCTGGCTGAGGCTAAAGTTCAAAGGGCTGAGCATGCTCTTCTCACTTTGTAAACGGAATCTGCCACGGTCAATCTCAACAGGGCCCACGCTAATCTCAAAAAGGCCTATCTCCGAGAGGAGATTTTTTGGAAATAAAAATCAAGGATCTCCTGGCTTGCTGAGGGAGATAGGAACACGAAATTCTTCCACAAATTGGTCCTCGAAAATCGAAGGAAGATTCAAATTACGAAGATAAAAATGATCTCTGGTGCTACGATCGAGAAACTCGAAGACATTAGTGAAGAAGCAGTGTCCTTCTTTACAAACCTCTTCTCTTCCAACGTCAACAGTCACATTGGTGATGTTGCTAATCACATTCCCCACTTGTGTCTGATGTCATGAACAAGGAACTCTTTAAGCTGGTTTCTATTGAAGAAGTAAGACAGGCTGTTTTCTCCATCCCCGCTGACAGTGCCCCGGGCCCCGATGGATTTGGCGGTGCTTTTTTCACTAGTTACTGGGATATCATTCAGGCTGATCTATTTGTAGCATCTTTGGATTTCTTCAGTGGAGGAAAAATTCCGAGGGCTATCCAATGCACGTTAATCACTCTCATCCCAAAGAAGAAAGATCCAGAGTCTCTTGCCGATTACAGACCCATCAGCCTGTGCAACTGCATCATGAAGATTTTCTCCAAAATTATGGCCTCCAGGTTGGCCCTCATCCTCCCTCATCTCATCTCAAAAGAACAAAGTGCCTTTACTCATGGCAGATCTATAATTGAGAACATCACCTTAGCCAGGGAAATGGCTCTTAACCTCGATCGCAAGGTGTTTGGTGGGAACTTGATTATCAAAGTTGATATGGAGAAAGCTTATGATCGGTTGGAGTGGGGTTCATCGTCCAGGTGCTTAAGAAATTTGGCTTCGCTACCCATTGGATTTCTAAGGTGCAGCGTTGCTGGGAACATATCGAGTTCTCAGTCATCATTAATGGATGGAGTTTTGGTTTCTTTAAGTCCTCTAGGGGCCTGAGGCAGGGGGACCCGCTATCCCCGTCCATATTCATTCTTACAACGGAAGTATTCAGTAGGGGTCTTTCTAACCTCTTCTCATCAAGCTGCTGCCAACCCTTCAAGCTTCCTCAACAATGCCCTACTATCACCCACCTTTTTTATGCTGACGATGCAATATTATTTCTTAATGACAGGTTATCCAATGTCCACATGCTGCTTAGATTCATCACTCAGTACGAAAATGCATCCGGTCAAAAGATGAACATTGCCAAGACGTCTTTCATTGTCCCGAAGAACTACACCAGAACCAAAGTCCAGAAGCTCAGCACAATAACTGGTTACAAGCAGGCTTTGCTCCCTTCTATGTATCTTGGAGTGCCATTATCCAAAGGGAGAATCCCGGCCCCGCAGCTTCACCAGCTTGTCCAAAGGATCATTCGCAGAATCGACGGGTGGAAAGCGAAGCTCCTGAATCAAGCAGCCAAGCTAGTCTTAATCAAGCACGTCCTCTCTAGCATTCCCATCCGTATGCTTGCCGCTATCAACATCCCTAAATCAGTATCCAAATCAATCAACAGGGCGATGGCTAACTTCTTTTGGGGTTCTTCTGAAAAAGGCAATAAGAGGCACTGGGTTAATTGGCAGTCGGTGTGCACTCCAGTTCTTGAAGGAGGACTGGGCATCAGAACCTTCGAGGACATCTCTCGGGTGATCAGAATCAAGATGGGTTGGCAGCTTCTGCAAGGCGGGTCCTTATGGGCAAAGTTCACTTCAACCAGGTACTTCCGGAAGTTCATTGCCTCAAATGGTGTTAATGGCCAACTCTCCTCGTCTTCCTGGAATGAGATTTTTCAAAGTCCTGCAGTTTACTATCAGCCACTCCAGATGGCTGATCAGGGAAGGGAATTTCAGCCTGTGGCACCAGAATTGGTCAGGCCACGGCTTGTTAACAGGCGCCACCGATAAAGCCAACCCTCAGCATTTGAATGAGGCCACAGTGAGAGATTTCTTCTACCCCCGGGTGCTAGAAATCTGTCGGAAATCAGTTCCATTATCTCCCCTCAAGTGATGCGTTCAATCACCGCTTGTCCTCCTTAGTTTTCCAACAGAAAAGACCAGTTGATATGGGATCTGTTTGCTTTCGGAAAGTTCACAGTTAAGTCAGCGTGGAATGAAGTCAGGCCCCACCTTCCTCTCCTTGGCTGGCCTAAATGGGTTTGGTCTAAGGTTCTTCCTCTTAAGATAAGCGTCTTTGTTTGGAAAATCTTTAAAAATGTCGTCCCTGTAGACAAATCCCTCCAGAAGCTCGAAATTCTGTTGGCCTCCCGCTGCGAATGCTGCAGATCGGACCTCCCAGTCATGCAGAATATTGCCCCTGCGCAGGTCCCATTCGTGTCTGTGACGCTGTCTCCTCTGCTCGATCATCATCATGCTCTCGGGATCAGCATCAGTCCCACGTAGGGAGCTCTTTTGACGCTCACATGCAGCGCTTCTCCTGTCAGTTGTAACTCCACCGAAATGCTTCAGTTTAGCACGTAAATACTGATTCGGATCAGAGGGCGGCTTCCCCTGTCCCTGCCTTCGGTGGAGAGGAGGACCGGGATCATCTATTCAGCCAAGGTAAGATTGTTGTCGAGGTCTGGGATCATTTCAGTAAGATTTTTGGTGTCAACTACATCCCGAATCAGTCCGTTCTGTAGCGCTTTAACCTTTGGATCTCCAAAGCCAGCAGGAAATCCAGAGTGTCTAGCCTCATCGGTTTAGTTCCTGGCGTGATCTGCTGGGAGATATGGCTCAGCAGAAATCAGGCCCGCTTTGAAGGTCGCGCGATGTCTGCCTCCCACATTATTTCCAAAGTGGCTCACTGGTTGTCTGAAATAGCTTGCACTATCCCGGGTGAGGATCAAAATTCTCTTGCGGATTCCATCACGCTTCAGCTCCTCAATATCCCCAAGGCTGAGTTTCAACGTCCTAGAAATCACTCCATAGTTACTTGGATTAAACCTGCAAGGGGCTTCCTCAAGTTGAATGTGGATGGTTCCTCCAGGGGGAACCCAGGTCCGAGTGGTGGTGGAGGGGTGTGTAGGGATTGCCAAGGTAATCTGATCTTTGCTTTCCATCGCAACTACGGTCACACCTCGAACATTATTGTTGAAGCTTAAGCTATGCTAGATGGCATCACGTTATGCTCCAAGTTGGGCCTCCGCAACATCATTGTTGAATCAGATTCTTTGACTATTGCCAACGCAGCCGCTGACAGGTATGACGCTATTTCTTGGAACATTTGGTATAAGATAGGTGCGATTCAGGAGTTCCGCTGCTCTCTCAACCTGTCTTTCAGTCACACCTTCAGAGAAGGCAACTCCGTGGCTGATGCGTTGGCTAGATTAGCCAGCGAGGGTAATCCTAATAATTTTTATGTCTCCAAGCTTGCTCTACTGGCTAATGTTCAGGGTTCCCTTCTCCTCGATCAAGTGGGCCTCGGTAACATTCGGCGTTCCTAATGGTTCCGTTCGTCCAGTTTCTCTGTTTTTGGCGTTTCCTTGTTTCGTTGCTTGTGAGTTGCCAGTGTGCAGTTAGGCTCATCTGTTGGGTGCGGTCCCCTTCCTTTTTGTAGCGTCCCCCCTATATGGTTGTTAATCCTTTTCATCAAAAAAAGAATTATATGATAGGAGGGGTCTACTCCTTTTTTGTAAGGACCCTCCTGAATGTCTGTAATTTCGTGTTGAGGAATGAAATCTACGAGTTCCTTTAAAAAAATAAAAAATAAAAAAAAATAAAAATAAAAAGAAGAATGACTAACTCCTGCACCATCCACTTTTTAAATAGAATTTGTGTGAATTTCTAATGAGAATTTTTTCAACTAAGAGATTGACTCTAAATCAATTGTAGTTGACTTCGAATCTAGCTAATCCATTTAAATGATAAAAGCTTAATAATAATAAAACACATATAGAAAATAATCTTAACTACATCTCTAAATTAATCCCTCTTATCTTCAATCTCATTTTTAAATTAACCTTCATATCTTTCAAAAATAGTAAATTGCAAATCATGATTTAGACTCCAAAATCTATAAATAAACAAAAAAAAAAAAAAAAAAAAAAAATTAAAATTAACACATGTTAGCCCCTTCGGTGGACTATTGGGACTATATCATTGTTGGGCTCTATAATAGGCCTAGGTGGGCTTAAGTTGGTTGTGGGCCTTAGTGGGCCATAGGCCTACAACACTTCAACTTAGATTTTGAACGGTTATGGCTAGGCATGATGAGCCGACCCTATTCAAAATTTCTAATTTTATATAGCTTATATATGTTTGACCTATTGATCATAGCCTGATCACAGCTCTCTCTCTCTCTCTCTCTCTCTCTCTCTCTCTCTCTCTCACAAAAGCACTCGAGCTTGCTGAAAATTGTGGGCTAGGCATGGACAGAGATTGGCACAGCTCGGCCAACTTGACACTCATCCATGGGTGACATGGTTAGTTTAATGGTGTGTGGGTTTGGATTTGGTTTGTTTTTTGGAATGGCCGACTACCCCCTTTAGTTGTTCCTTAAGATTGCACCCAGATTGCACCCACAGGAATTTTAGAGTAGAAAATGAGAGAACATATTAATACCAAACTTCTCTCATAATACATAAGAAAAACTTACACTTAAAAAAGAAATGTTAGAATGACTAACTCCTGCACCATCCACTTTTTAAATAGAATTTGTGTGAATTTCTAATGAGAATTTTTTCAACTAAGAGATTGACTCCAAATCAATTGTAGTTGACTTCAAATCTAGCTAATTCATTTAGAATGATAAAAGCTTAATAATAATAAAACACATATAGAAAATAATCTTAACTACATCTCTAAATTAATCCCTCCTATCTTCAATCTCATTTTTAAATTAACCTTCATATCTTTCAAAAATAGTAAATTGCAAATCATGATTTAGACTCCAAAATCTATAAATAAACAGAAATTTTATTAAAAAAAATTAACACATGTTAGCCCCTTCGGTGGACTATGGGACTATGTCATTGTTGGGCTCTATAATAGGCCTAGGTGGGCTAAAGTTGGTTGTGGGCCTTAGTAGGCCATGGGCCTACAACACTTCAACCTAGATTTTGAACTATTGTGGCTGGGCATGATGAGCCGACCCTATTCAAAATTTCTAATTTTATATAGCCTATGTTTGACCTATTGATCACAGCCCTACCACACTCCATCTCTCTCTCTCTCTCTCTCTCTCTCTCTCTCTCTCTCTCTCTCTCTCTCTCTCAAGCACCCGAGCACTCGAGCTTGGGCTTAGGCTAGGGCTAGCATAAAAATCTCAGGCTAAACTTGTTTGGGCTGTCACAGGCCTGGGCCAAACTCAGTCATATGCTGAAAATTGTGGCCTAGGCTTGGACAGAGCTTGGCACAGCCCGCCAACTTGACACCCTATCTGTGGGTGACATGGGTGGTTTGATGGTGTGTGGGTTTGGATTTGGTTTGTTCTTTGGAATGCCCAAATGCCCCCTTAAACTGTTCCTTAAGAGTACACCCACAAGAATTTTAAGAGTAGAAAATGAGAGAATTACATTTATATCAAACTTCTCTCACAATAGATAAGAAAAACTTACACTTAAAAAAGAAATGTTAGAATGACCAACTCATGCACCATCCACTTTTTTAATAGACTTTGCCAGAATTTCTAATGAGAAAATTTTCAACTAAGAGATTGATTCCAAATCAATTGTAGTTGACTTTAAATAAAGCTAATCCATTTAGAATGATAAAAGCTTAATAATAATAAAACACTTATAGAAAATAATCTTAACTACATCTCTAAATTAACCCCTCATTTTAAATCAACCTCCATATCTTTCAAAAATAGTAAATTGCAAATCATTATTTAGTCTCCAAAATCTATAAATAAACAGGAAAAAGTTAACACATGTTGGCCCCTTCAGGGGACTATGGGCCTAAGTCATTGTTGGGCTCCATAGTAGGCCCAATTGGGCTTAGTTGGTTGTGAGCCTAAGTTGGCCATGGGCATAATCACTTGAACTTGGATTTTGAACTGTCCAGTCCGGGCATGATGCGCCAAACCTATTCAAAATTTCTAATTTTGTGTAGCCTATGTTTGACCTATTCACAGCCCTACCACACTCCATCTTCTATGCTCTAACCCACACCCTCATCCATCTCTCTCTCTCTCTCTCTCTCTCTCTCTCTCTCTCTCAAGCTCTCAAGCACTCAAGCTTGGGCTTGGGCTAAGGCTAGTATAAAAACCTCAGGCTATGCTAGTTTGGCCTGTCATAGGCTGGACCAAACTCAGTCCTATGCTGAAATTGTGGGCTGGGCATGGACAGAGCTTGGCACAGCCCGGCCGGCTTGACACTCTATCTGTGGGTGACATGGGTAGTTTGATGGTGTGTGGGTTTGGATTTAGTTTGTTCTTTCGATGCATGATACGCATGTAGCCTATAAGTAATTCAAAATTTTAAATTAAATAGTTCAATTTATAGCTCCTTGTTTAGATGTGTCAAGGACCACAAGTCAATTATCCTACCCTTAGATTGCAGACATTTATTGTATGGTCAAAAATCAAAATTATCCAATGGTCCTATTTTAACAAACAAGTGTCCACCATCCATGGGATTGTTCAAACAATCTTATCTGAGGACAGTCGCTTAAAAAAGGTAGATTCCATACCGCAGCTAGTTTCATATGAGTTTCAATATGAAACATGGAGTTTCTGAGTGCCTAAATACCCAGCAACATACTCTTATTAGTATCAAATAATTCCCATGTTGGAAGTAGGGCTCTCAACAGGCCGAGCGTGGGTTGGCTTGGGCCCGGATTTTGAACTGTTCGGATGGAGCCTGATGGGCCCATCCTATTTTAAACTTTGATTTTGCGTGGCATGAGACCAGCCATTGACAGCCCTAGGAAAGGGGGTGTGAATTTATGATTATAGAAATCACAGGTCTAGTCCGCATGCGGGACCCACTTCGTGTCCCTAAATTCCAAAACCCACCCTAAGTGGAAAATGGGGATGTGGATTGTGCCGTAGTGGTGTTGGGACATGGCAAGATTTAATTAGGCAATGCGCCGCTGCAAGAGATGTGACTGGCCCAGTGCCGTGATAGTGAGGAGCATGGTGTGGATGCTCTTTGGGGCCCACCATTATGTATATGTTTTATCGACACCGTCCATCAATTTTGTGGATCATTTTAGGGCATGAGCCCAAAAATGAAGCATATCCAAAGCTCGAGTAGATCACACCATAGAAAAGAGCGGTGATTGAACGCCTGCTGTTAAAAACTTCTTGGGAGCCACAAAAGTTTAGGATCAAGATGATATTTTTGTTTTCCCATTGTCCAAATCCATGTGACCATACAAACAGGTTGAATGGCTAATAAACATTAGCCTTAAGAGGGTTTTAATGGTGGGTGTTATTATCCTTACTGTCGCCTTTGGTGTGGTCCACCTGAGCTTTGGATATGCTTTATTTTTTAGTTCATCCACTTGAGCTGGCAAAATGCATAAATGGCCCAGATGAAACACATATATCATGGTGAGCCGGCCCCATAGGGTATCAACCCTACTCTACCGCTAGGTGAACTCCTCGCTACAAAGGCCGCATTCCAACGTAACAGCTTTCTAACATGCTTTACATGGGATAATACCCTAAAATTATTTTGAAAAACGGATGTACGGCATGGATGCAGAATACATACATCAAGGTGGGCCCTACACTAAGGACCGCACCGTCTTCGGTGAGTCCAGGGTCTCACCTGATCCGCTCCCCGGTGTGGTCACCCAGCCAATGCCATGTGGCCTAATGAAATCTCACCACGTCAGTCCAGACTGAACTTCCAGTTTTACCGGCCTCTATTCGACCGAATAGACGCGGATATCCTGCTTACTACGCTGGGATGCTAGGTGGGGTCCACTGTAATGTTTGTGAGAGATCCACACCGTCCATCCGTTTTTATAGATCATTTTAGGACTCGTGACCGAAATTGAGGTGGATCAAAAACTCGAGTGGGCCGAAACAGTGAGGATTTAGTGACCACCATTTGAAGCATTCTTACGGCTACGAAGTTTCATATCAGGCTAAGTCTTTGGTGTTTCCACTTCATCCCAGTGGGAAGAACCTTATAAACGGTTTGGATGGCATATAAACATCAAGGTAGATCCCATTAAGTTTTCAACGGTAGGAAAACTCTTTCCCCGATTTCCCTCTCGCAGGGCCGTTTGAGTTTTATATCCACCTCATTTTTGGTCAAGGTCCTAAAATGATCTGAAAAAACGGATGGACCGTGTGGATTTCTCACAAACATCATGTTGGGCCCCACCTAGCATCCCAGCCCAAGAACTTCCTCTTCTTACCGAATACCCTTCCTCCAAAATCATAGATTGTGTTTACAAAACACTTACCGAAGGGAGCGCCACATTGAAAATGTCCCAATGAGCTAGCTTCATGTCTTTGATTTCTCCTGTAGGCGCCATGGAGACCGACACATCTACGTGATCATCTGGAACGTTGATTACACAATGGCCCACCGTAATCTCAACCACTGTTTTTGTTGGAGGGAAATGGCCATGGAGTAGATAAGATTACAGAGAAGAGGTTCTGTGGTGTGATTTGAGGAAGAATACAGTCTTTGTTTTATAAGTCAGCAGATTAGGTGAGACCCCGACCTGACCCCAGACGTTGCAGCCCTTACCATGGGGCCCACCTTGATGTATGAATTATGTATCCACTCCATCCATCGGTGTTTCTAGATCATTATAGAGCATTATTACAAAAACGTAGCAGATCCAATTATCAGATGGATCATATCATCAAAAATATTGGTGATTTACCATTAGTGGACCAGAAAAGTTTTGGATTGATCTTATTTTTATTTTTATTTTACTTAATTCAATCTTATGTGACCTTATCAACATATTGGATTGTAAATAAACACTACCAAAACATTAAGATACGCCCTAGGATGCTTTTAATGGTAGAACAGTCAATCACCACTATTTCTTATAGTATGGTCCACTTGATGTCTGGATCTATTTAATTTTTGGAATGATAAAAAAAAAATGATCTTGAAAAAATGGATGGACGGATAGGATACATAATATATGCATTAAGGTAGGCCCCACGGTAAGGGTGGCACCATCTTGGGTAAGCTCGGGGTCGCACCGAATCCACTCCAGAGAAAAAGGTGCCCTGGTTGCGTACTACGCCTACCAGTACCTAGCTAGAGACGGACGGTCTTGGCAAGGGATCTGTGTAGCCCATCGTGATATTTGTATTTTATCCATGCCATCTATACATTTTGACAAATTATTTTATGGCATTTTCCCAAAAAAAAGATAGATCCAAGTCTTGAGTCGAAAACACCACAGAAATCAGTGATGACAATGACACCACCGTTGAAACCTACCTAGGGCCCACCGTTATGTTTATTTGCTATAAAACATGTTCATAAGGTCATAATATACATGGATGAAGGGAAAAAAGTATATATCAGATTGATCAGAAACTTCTGTCGCCCCATGATATTCTCAACGGTAGGTATTCCATCCCTACTGCTTCCTGTTTTGTGGTCCATTGAAGAATCTGATCTACCTAATTTTTCTCGTATTATCCTAAAGTAATCTTTAAAAATTTATGGACGGAATGGATAAAATATATATAATTAAATATAGCCCCAAATATACTCTACCAGGACCGTCCATCTCTAAGATGGTACAGTGGGGGTGGTACGCAATCCGTGACGGAGAAAAAAAGGGGTCGATGGATTTAGCTGTTGGCAAGTTGACTTCAAAGTCATTATGTTAGTCCTGCACCATTTAAAAATCAATGTTATCTATTAAATCATAAAAATATCATAATTTCATGGCAATCGAGACCGTCCAAACATAACGTCTTAAAGAAGAACTAAACAATTACACTTGGAAGATAATATTAACGGTTTGATTATTTTTTTTCCTTTGAATTAGGACTACTCACTTCACATAGTTCGGATTTCTTGATCACTGTGTGATTTTAGTTTCATGCACCATCTAAAGTGGGACCCTCAGTTTGAATGGTCTGGATGGCTGTATGTATATGCCTAATCTCATCTGAGGAAAGGGTCGCGGATTTTAGCCACAACCATTTTCAAAATGGCGTTACACTACCATTTAAGTTTAAACTTTCGGTGGAAAGGGTCGCGGATTCGTCATAAGGGGGACACATTGACTTCCGTGACGCCATGGCCGTGGAGAAACTGTTAATGCATTATTGTATATCCACACCGTCCATCCATTTTTTAAGATTATTTTAGTTTATTATAAAAAAATTAAGTGAAAATATTCTTAATTGGAGGCCCACTAGTGGTGATTGAACTTCCACCATTAAAATATTCACAGGGCCCAACGTAATGTTATTTGCCATCCAATCTGTTTATAAAGTCACACAGATCTTAAGTAAGACAAAAAACCAATTATCTTGATCTAAAACCTATTTAATGCCCCACAAGAGGTTTTTGAGGCTTGTAAGTCACTCAAATATACATGTGGCATATCGAATCTCGAATATTCCATTTTAAAGTCAATGCCCTTAGATTAGGTTGTCGGAACAAACCCGTGAATGGTGGGCAACGGACAGGGCGGAACAACCGTGATTTATAGGTTTTATCCACACCGTCCATTCATTCTGCCATGTCATTTTAGAGTATTAAATAAAAAATGAGGCAGATCAAGGCTCAAGTAGATCACACCACAAGAAGCAGTGGTGATAATGATATCAACCGTTGAAACCATCCTAACGCCTACCGTGATGGTTAATTGCCATCCCACCTGTTCATGTGGTGTGGCCCACTCCGTTTTGGGACCTGTCTGAATTTTGGATTCCTGTCCTAACGTGGCCTTTAGAAAGTGATGGACAGAGTGGATCCTGGGATCGAGTGCCCTCGTGGTGTGGTGTCGGTGTGTTTTACAAAAATAAAGCTTAAAAAATAGAAAGAAAAAATGGCCCTAGTACCTTCCGACCACTGGTGTGGTGTGTATATCCACGACGTTCATACGTCTGCAGCCTATTTCAGGACGTGGTCCCAAAATTTAAGCAGATCGATCAAAATCTCAGGTGGAACACAACACAGGAAACCCACCGCGCCGGGGACAATGGTGATTGAGTGCCTCATCATTAAAAAATTCAAAGTACCATTGCAAGGTTTTCATAATTTCTATTTACCATCCAACCTATTGATAATGCCAAGAACACCTAAACGAAAGGAAAATATAAATATTAGTCGTACCTAAAACTATCATGGCCCATAAAGTGGTTTTAATGGTTTTATTCATAGGTGTTTCTGGTTTTTTAAGGTTTAGGAATGTGTTTTAAAATAATATGGAAAAACATATAAATAACATGAATATACAAATACATTAATATACACCCAACATATTTAAGGTAACACTTAATTCAACAAGTAAGGTTGTCATTTGTGAAGTACACGTACACTCCTTTATGTAGGATTAAGTGTAAGAGTTTGATTGTCAAGCTTGATTAGGTTTGTGTATGACCTAAATCAAGTCCTTCTATAGGCCACTAACACAAGTGTATATGTGCAGGTTCTTGTATAGTACTGAGGTTCATGACTAGACTATAGAAAATCAAGTCACTGAGGGAATCGATCCTTTTGTTTGATTGTAAACGTTAGAGGTGAACTTGATTTAAAACCTCTGATAGTGAAATTTGATACATTCGATACATACATGCAGGGAGTAGAGTAGGAAAATCGAACCAATATACATGCTTATATTTGAGATTTTTATTTAAACGTTTATTTAATTATGCTTATGTGATTAATTAATGATGTATGCATCATTAAATGAATGTTAGGATTTGATAGTTAGGGCATCACACACATACACATGTATACTGTCATGTTTATAGACTAGTTACTTCATAAGAATATGATTTGTAATGCATTTGATTTGACCATTTATTGGTTTGAAAGCTTTATAGTTAATTACCTTACTTAGCTTAAATTATCACATTAGTTTAAACTAGAAATTTGTATTTTAAATTGGCTAAAATTTTATTTAGTCTTAATCATCTCCTTTAGAACATTGCCTTCATTTTATAGCTACATCAAACTTTTGTGCGTAGCTCGTGGCCTAGCACCACTTACAATTTAAGAAATTAAAATAAAATAAAACAAAACAAAATAAAATAAAATAAAAAACTAACCTTAGGAAAACATCTAGTCAAACCCAATCAACTCGTTGAGCCAACTCACCCTGTCAACCTACTTAATCAATCCACCCAACCAACTCACCTTATTAGAATGAGCCCAAAACTTTCCTGAACCAAGCCTATAAGCCCAAGCCCACTTGAAACATGGAGTAAAATAACAACCTAACATCCCTAGAGGTAGAACCAACACACATGTAGGAGAGCACATATGCCAAAATAGGACACCCCATTTGTGACCGGCGGCCCCTAGGGAGCCGCCAGCCATATGACAGGTCTCTTTTCTTGGTAAGAGTTTCGTAACTTTTCTCCCTTTGCAACCTTTAAATATGTGACATTGTGAATTGACTCTAATGACCCTTCTTGTAGGTCTTAGTGAAGTTGACACATTTTCTTTGAGCATATTCCTTCATTACCAATCTTGCAATCTTGTTTCTTCTTGAAGATCCACTTGTACTTAATTACTTTTCGGCCAAGGGGAAGCTCCATATGTCTTATTCTTGTAAAATGAGTCCATCTCATCATCCATCATGGCTTTCCACTTTTTAGCATTTGGCTCATCAAAAGCTTCCTGAAAAGTATACAGATCTCCCTCATCTATAATAAAGGCAAATGTGACATTTGAGTCATCTCTATATCTCACCGGTAATCAGCGATCCCACGAAGAATTCCTTCTTACGGGTGTCTGCTTCACCTTCTCCCGTACATCTGTTTGCGTCTTCGTATCAGCTGTCACGCCCCGAAATTCGAGTACCCGAATAAGGTCTTCGGGACCCGAATCTCAAGGTGTGAGTTATAATATAATACATTAATTAGAATCCAGTTGATTTAATTAAATTCAATCAACACTCAACATCATCTAAAAGGAAATACAACTGAAATGTTTATTTAATTCAACCCTTTCTACATCGAAATTTGAACATAAACTAAACCTAATAAAAAATAAAAATAAATAAAATATAAATAAAAATAAAGCTAATAGTAGAGACCCGCCTGCTCGTAATATTCCAGCTCTGCACCTGTGCATTTGTTTTAGTAGGATGAGCATAACAGCCCAGTAGGATCGTTTCTTACCCAAAATTTAACATGTTCAGATAATATCAATTTTTAAAAGAAGGAATCAAAAACAAATAATGGAATTTAACAACAGAATTATAAAATGCAATACATGTGATATTTCCATGAATACTCCTAACATTTGTATTATTTCTTACAACACCGTATCCAAGTGGATGGTCACGTTGCATTAACGCCCATGCACTGGTACCTCATGGTGAGGAACCCATTTATACGTTAGCTGGTCAGACTACTGCTCCAGTTGTACTCCTGACGTATGTCCACGCACACAATTGTACTCATACGCCATACACAAAGGAGACTCCAAAGGATCCAATGGGTTCTAGGGTCTTTCACCCAAGGGACACGATTACCCTACTTGCTGACTTTAGGGTCTCTCACCCAAGGGACACGATCGCCCTACTTGCTAATACAACCATATATACATTTTTTTTTTTACAATTTAACTAATCAATAGATAAGCATGAATAACATGAACAATTCTAATATCAACAAAAATAAATGATTAATAATTTAATAAATTCAATTTCTACACTATAATGCAAGTTCTATATGAGGTACATAAATTTGTTAAAATATCAAGTTCTATACGAGCTCCACCCTTGAGTAATAAATCTCACATTGAGTGGCTGGGCCTACTAAAATTCATGGTTACTTTCGCATTCTCAGCTCAAATATTTTTATTTATTTATTTTATTTTGTGGCCCACCATCAAAAGTTGGTTCGGCAATTTGGACGGTCTGATTACCATACCAACATTTCATGGTGGACGGTTGAGGAGTCACCACCATATTAAAAATGGCTGTAAACTATCATGATATTGTTATTTAATAAAGAGGCAGATTGTGGAAATAAATCCATACAACAAACCGAGTAAATGGTGTATCCCAAAGTAATAATTAAAAATGCAGGTATATGATGAATGTATACACTACAGAGCCGGAGGGGTCATGACCACTTGCACAAATCCAAAGCCGTTGGTTGATTTCTAGAATACATGCAGCAACTCCAATGCCCCACCATTTAATTTTTCATGGAAAATGGGAAAGCTACTCGCGCGAGTAGGATTTGAATCCTACTCGTGGGTCATGTGCCACACAAGACACGTGTGTGATATCTATTCCATTCATCTGAGAGGTCATGTTTTCTATGTTCCCATTACTTGAAAATTTAGCAGTTAAACTAAATAGGTGGAGCATACTTGCAAGTTGAATAAGGAACATTGTTAGCTTTCATTCATTCATAGTGCCTAAGAAAATGGACAGACCGTGCTCTTTTATTTATTTATTTATTTATTATATTTATCTGGGCACGTTGAAGATGTGGATTGCATGGTAGATTTCTCAGACTTACAGTTGTGTGCTATGTTCCGCATATGGAGACGAGTAAGATTGTAGTCATACTCGCCTATCTCGCACTAGCAAGGTCCCATTATAATAAGAAGATCTCCAGTTCAACTGGTTGGAAACATTACGGTCCATCAAGTAAATAACTTCTAACCTTTAATTTACAAGTAAAATCTAACCCATTCAATAGGTTTATTATACTATTAGGATCACTTACAAGAAAACACTTACATTCACTCATTAAATGGATAATACTATTTATCAACAGTTATAAGTTATTTTCTATTTTTGGTGGATATCCTGACTAGTATATAGGATTGATTTTTCATATAAATGTTCTTCATATTGTTTTAAACGAATTGAAAGGGTTGGATTTTGAATGAACTTAATATGTCATAAATCTATTGCTAGGTGGACCGTAACTTATGGTCCAGCTTGATGGACTTGAAACATTCTCCATTAAAGTAGTTTCTCATGGTACATCTCCTGACTTTTCATGAGGAGTTATTTGATACTCTGGTGGAGTACGACGATTGACATGCACACACTCTGAAATTGCAAATGAGGCATATGATAACACAAATATAAATCAAAATATAAATTTATTTTGCAAATTTATTTTTATATAGAATTTATAAATCAAAATATAAACTTAGATAATTGGTTTATTTTATTCGGTAAATTTATTTTATTATATATATATATATATATATATATATTTTTCAACATTAAATATCAGGAATATATATGTAATAAAAATAAAAATAAAATATAAATTCATGAATAAGTAGGATTTCCTACATAAAAATCAACTGATAATAATATTCCAAAAAAATAAACATAATAATTAACTGAAAATATTAAATCTCAAGAGAAGATCACCTACCTTAAAGTTTGACGATCCGCCTCCGCTCTAATCTCCCTCTCTCTTGATCTACAGAGCTTTCTCTTTCCCCCTCTCTCTTGATCTACCCGGTTTACTCTCCCTTTATGATACGATTGAAACGTTGTTTATATCTTTCTTTTCTTTTTAATGGATATGAGGAACGAGGCGGAAGAGTGGGAGATGTGGGCAGTTTCATTTCGTGGGAGGGTTCGGCGGCCATTACCGTACAAAACGGAAGGAAAGTGGAGAAAGTGGTTTAGTCGTGCGGAAGGTATAACTTTCATTTTTTGTTTTCTTTTAATTTTTTAAGATATAGTGGGTCCCACTAACAATAATTTAAATCTACTCCGTCCATCATCTCGGCCTGGCCAAGAGAATATATAAGGTAAAAAAATGAGGTTAATCTGAAACTCAGGTGGGCCACACGCAAATGGACGGCGGGGTTAGTTCCCACAAAAATATTGGGTTGTTACATTTTCACTTCCCTATATATGTTCATCCTTACGGAACAAGAATCCTTCGTCGAATTTGACGTTATGATTAAGGATGATTTTCCATATGACATAGTCATATAGCCTGTATACACCCAGATCCATATATAGTTCAACTGGCAGACTGAGTGGAGATACCTCGTTTCAACACTTGAGGTCTTAGTATCGATCCCTAGCGGGGGTGGCTAACGTGGAGTGTGTGTACTGACATGGGTGTGTACTAACAAGCTAACCGAAAAAAAAAATAGTCATATATCCTGTACCCCTTTACACCACCACCATAGTCGGCAAAGATGTACTTTTTAGCCATTTGATCTAGTTTATCTCTCTCAACTAATGGTACCTGAAACTAAGCATCGCAACCAAATACACGCAGCCCCGAGTAGTCCACCTATTGACCACTCCACACTTTCTCTGGAATCTTACAATCAATAACCATAGAATGAGACCGATTCACAAAGTAACAAGTTGTGTTAATGGCTTCAATCCACAATTCCTTGCCCAATCCAGTGTTACTAATTATGCATTGTGCCTTCTCCAAGAGAGTTTGATTCATTCGCTTAACCACACCATTCTACTCTAGTGTGTGACACATTGTGTTGTACCTTACGTTCCATTCATCCTTACAATATCGATTGAATTCTCCAAAAGTGAATTCTCCACTATTATTTATCCTCAACACTTTCACCTTTCGTCTTGACTGTTTTACCAACACTGCTTTCCTCTGCTTAAAGTTGGTAAAAACACCAGTAAAATAAATCCATATTTTTCTACAATAATTGTCAATGAAAGTGACAAACCATGATAACACTCTAACAGAAACCACAAGCGACAACCCTCATACATTAGAATGCATATAATCAAGAACACTCTCACAAACATGTTTACTAAACTTAAAAAATAGCATTGATTGTCTACCATATATACAATTCTTGCATATACTAAAATTAATACTTAATTTTAAAAAATAGAATTAAATAACAGTCAAAAAGTACTTTCATGCCCCGCTCGCTCAAGTGGCCCAAGTATGCATGCCACATATGTGCAAACATGGTATTCACTACAAATGCTACGGCTCCACCTGATGAAGTGCTCCGGATTAATCTGTAAAGGTTTTCGTTCTTCCGTACCTTCATGACTATGAGTGCCCCATTTGAAACTTTAAGGACACGATTGAAATCGGTGTATTTGCACCCAAGTGCCTCGAGTGCTTCTAGAGATATCAGGCTCTTCCTCAAATCAGGAACATGTCTCACTTCGGTCAAGATACACTCTATCCCATCAAATATCTTGATATGCACCGCTTTAATGCTTACAACTTTATAGGCATTATCATTGGTCATAAATATCTAACGACCATCGTACTCACTGTAACTGGTGAACCAACTTCAATGATGGGTCATGTTGTACAATGCTCTCATATCCAAAATCTATTCTTCATCAAAGTACCTAGATTTTAATGCAGTCAGCACGCCGTTCATCTCCTCATTGGATTCTGTAGTATTGGCTTCCTTAAAAGAACCCTCTGAATTATTTTTCCTCAACTTAGGATTCTGACAATCATTCTTCATGTACCCAGTTATTCCCTAATTTTAGTACTTTAACTTGCATTTACATTTGCCCATGGATTTGGACCTCGATCGTAAAGATCCACTGTCCTGCTCATAATTTTTTTCTTTCATAATTAGTGCATTTGTAGAAACACCCACATCATCGTTTTTCTTTCTCATCGTCTTTGACTGAAGGATTGAGATAATGGTCTCGATGCTAATTGTAGTCTTACTAATGCACAACAAATACTTGAACAACTCATAAAAAGCCGGGAGAGAATTCAACAGAATGCATGTCTGATCCTCATCTTTAATGGCATCAACGATTTGTTGATGGCATCAAACAACTTCGATGACATCGAGTAGAAACACCAAAATGTTTCAGCTACAAAACATGGAATTTCTGAATTTTCTTAATGAGACTTCGATGGCATCGACACTTGCTCGATGGCACTTCAATATCATAGAAATCCCCTAGCTCATATTTAAGACATCAACAACAATTTCATTACCATTTATACCTATTGGCCTTTTGAAATTGATGCTTCCCACCTCCAAAGGTACTTTATTGTAATGAAATGGCCTACATTTTCTCAATCTTGGTATTGTTTCCCTTTTTATCTTTCTTTTAAGACTTGACTGATACTGATATAAACCATCAAGTAAAGAAGAGGGTAAATGTTGTTTTGATCCAGTTAGAGAAATACCCTGATTTCAAGTGGTGTAAGGGTAACTCTGCCATGGATAGCTCCTGAGCTTTTAAATGGCTGCAGTACCTGCTACTGGAAAGGAAAGTCACCATCCTTTAAATAATACTCTACGTGGCACATGAAAAATAAATATCATGCTCTATCTGTTCTTGCAACTAATATATAGGAAGTTCATCACTTTCTTCAGCCTTTTTTAATTACGTTAAAAATATGAAAGTAACAAACACTTAATTTTATTAAGCTTGAAAGGTATAGCAAATAAACATAGATAGTATACACATCTGTGTTTTGTGATCAAGCAAGTCTAAAACAGAAATCGGGCCCATCTTTATGTTAAGATGGACCCAAATGATGGAAGGGCTTATAGATGTTTTCTATATCATTTTCCTTCGAATCCAAGTGGCTGAAATTACCTGGGCTAGTTGGAGTACTGACCCTAATTGCAGGTTGATGTATTCTCACATTCTGCATTGTCATGTGGGAAATTCTCACAAGGAGATAAACAGTCGGTGTTTTCAGAAATTCATGTGGGACGCACCACAAGCAGCAACGTGCAATCATGCCTAAACCTATATATCAACTTCTTGTGGGCCCTCCTAGATTACGGAATGGCTTGAGCTTCGGTGTCCCTACATCATGGTTGTATCTTACCGATTAGCGGGTTGGATGACATATACACAACACCGAAGTTTCTAGGTGGGCATGCATCCCCTCCCAAATGTCACCGTTGTTCACTTTGGCTATTTGGTGTGGCCCACCTGAGTTATGGATCACTCTAGATTCTTAGCTATAGGCCTAATATGGGGTGGGACATCTAATCCATACGTTGCATGGTACTTCATCATCTAATGGTTACACACCTCCCAACTGATTATTGGGCCAGGCATGTTGAAGGTGGGCCCCACCTGATTGGTAAGTCCAATCACATCCTCCCATTTCCGGTACTTCATCATCTAATGGTTACACACCTCCCAACTGATTATTGGGCCAGGCATGTTGAAGGTGGGCCCCACCTGATTGGTAACACAGATAAAGTCCAATCACATCCTCCCATTTCCGGTACTTCATCATCTAATGGTTACACACCTCCCAACTGATTATTGGGCCAGGCATGTTGAAGGTGGGCCCCACCTGATTGGTAACACAGATAAAGTCCAATCACATCCTCCCATTTCCATCACAAGCGGATCTCGGTCAGACTCGAAATGTATCCCACGCTGGTTCGGTCTCAATGGGCCTTCCTACATCGAAGGCGCCTTCCCAATCCACTGCCCTACAGTCATGCCTGGGTTAGATTTTTCAGTGGGTGAACTAATTTCGTCCATTAATTCAGGTGGCCCACCACATAAATGACCTTGCCTCAAGTCTGCAATTTAACAACATTTTCTACTAAGGCCCAGTTCAAGCGGAATCTAGCCCATTTGTGAATTAGAAGAATATTTTAAAACCATGTCTTCATAGTACACATATTGTGGGTAACGTTGATTCGTACCGTCCATCAAGTGGGCCCTATAGAAGATGTTGTAGAGAATTTGGTCCCAAGGGTTAAAAATCTGATTTGATGCAGCGTATTGGGACAGTCATGAAAACTGACCGTCCAAATGACCAACCCTATTTTGGATGGATGGAATGCAACACAAAATTGAATGCGGATTGCCTGCCACACCCACTTCCTGCATTCCGAAGCTAGGTGGGGCCCACTACGATGTTAGTAAGAAATTCACCCCATCCTTCGGTTAGGAAACTCAAGTGGACCACGCCTTGGGAAAAAGTGGGGAGTGAAATCTCTACCGTTGAATCTGGCCTTCTTGGATCCACTTTGACGTCTATATGCCATCCAAACCATTCATAAGGTCATTTCCACTGGGATGAACTGATGGGATGAACTGAAGACACAGAAATATTAGCCTAATACAGAACCTCTATGCCCCACAAAAAAATAATAATTTAATGGAGTGTTCAATCCCCACAGTTTCCTGTTGAGTGACCCACTTAGTTTAGGATCCACCTAGCATGATATCTGGCAAAAGGGATGGACAGTGGATTTCAGACAAACATTACAGTGCCCCACCTAGCTTCCCTGCAGTTGGGTGTACACAAACGTAGCAGATTCCTTGCAAAAGCCTTTCTTTCCCATGAACTTCATGTGAAGGAAACTAGATGGGTCCACCGTAATGCTTACGAGAAATCCACACCATCCATCCATTTCTTCGGATCATGCTAGGGCATGGGCCCAAACACGAGGCAGACCCATATCTCAAGTGGGCCTCAATTTATTCAGTTGTATTTCGGCCGCTTGAGTTTTGGATCCGTTGCATTTTTGGAGCCATGATTTACAGATTTGAACAGTAAGCATTTTCTAAGTACCTATTTTTTGTGTGTGTGAACTGATTGAGTTTTCGATCTGCCTCAATTTTAGGCTCATGGACTAATATGATATTAAAAAAATACATGTATGCAATGATTTCTCACAAACATTATGGTTAACGTGTTCTACCTGGCTAGGTTTCTGCAGGCAATCTATGTCCCAACAAAATTTTCACAACCGATTAGCGAGAATCATGACATGGGTGCCACTAATAATGTCCGGTTGTATCTATACCATTTTGAGAAATCATTTTAGAATATAAGCGAAAGAATGAGGCAGATCCAAAGCTCAAGTGAACCCACCACATAAAACAGTGAGGACATAGACACTTACCCTTGAAACATTCCTAGGGTTATCATGATGTATTTTTGAAGTCCAAACTACTTATAAGTTAACAAGATATGGACCAAAGGAAAACACGAATATAAAAAACTTTTATGACTCTTAAAAGTATTAATGATATAAGCTCAATCGACAGTGGGAAGATACACTTAAATTATGTATTTATCTTATTCTTTAGGTAAGCCTTAAAATATTCTCTCCAAATGAATGAATGATTGAATACGACACATACATCATAGTTGGGCTATGAAACTTGGTGATGTCACTTCAGTAGCAAATCTTGCTAATCTGCGTCCCTAAGCCGCTGATTTTACCCTTAAATTTGGACCACCCACTATTATATTGTTAACCATATATTGATAATCATGAATTGAATGATTAGGATTTCTTGACAAGTGTTATTTTATAGATACCTACATAAACAATGATGCCATTACAATATTATACCGGATGCTTGTCAGGGAGGGGCTAGCTTAGACTTTTCTTCTTTTATAACAATGGAGTGAGTGCATTATAGAGTTTTGATTTCATGTATCTTTAGCGCCTTTGTCTTTTCCTCGTGAAGGGAGCGGATCAGGTGTTACCCGGTAACACCTTAGAGGGTGTTACCCTTACCATGTGGGGCCCACATTGATAAAAATTTTGTATATCCATCCCATCCTGTATTATTTGAGGATGTGATCCCAATATTTAAGTAGATCCAAATTCAACGTAGACTACACCACTGGAAACAATGGCGAATGACCATTAAAAGCTTTTTTAGGCCACAAAATTTTTGGATCAAGCTAATATTTTATAATATTCTCTCTTCATCCAAGTCTGGTTGAGACGGTTTAGATAGAAAAGAAACATTACAATGGGCATTATTGTGAGCCCATGACGTTTTTAATGGTAGGCATTCAATCACCACTGTTTCTTTTGGTATAATCCACCAAATATTTGGATCTGCTTAACTTTTGGGAACAAGCCCTAAACTTGGCTGGTTAAAAAGATGGACGGCGTGGATATACAGCACATCATTAAGGTGGGCTCCACGGTGAGGGTAACACCTTAGCCGGGTAACACCTAATTCACTACCCCAAATTAATGAATTCTTTCATCTATTAAAGAAAATTTGATTTTGACTGGTTCCACGAAACATGAGTTTTATCTGATTTTTTTTTCCTAATGTGGACCACTTACTATAATTACTCTCGACCATCCATTTGATTTCTATTAATTGGATGGCGAGGATTGCTTGATCTGTGTAATTTTAGAGATACTCTACATCCACAATCAGACCTGCAATTTGGACGGTTAAGATAATAGTGCGCAAGTTATACGTGAGGAGGATGAACCACTTCCAGGCCACACCCAACAAGTACCGCCTTGGATTCAAGTAGGTGTGGGGGCAGTTAGAGCTCATGTAGTTGTGGAAATGAGATGTAATGTGCGCTGTCTCGGCACGTGTGGGATGAATCCTTAAGTGAGTGTTGATGAGTGGCCCACCGGACTGGTTATCAATGTAGCCACAGTGGCCCATTTGGGTCCGTTTGAATTTTGATATCGTGACTGCCACGTGTCAGTGAATCTATGCTTGAATTTAGGGTCATCAGGAATCATACAATGGTGTTGACGATCGAACAGTATATTTAGCTATAGAGTTTGTAGAAGTGGGGACCATTGCTCTTGATCTGGTGGACCATGATCTGGATAGAATATCATTCCTATAAAACAATCATTTAAAATTTTTTGGAGCCTTTCAATCTCTGTTGTTTCTTGTAGAATGTGGACTGACGCCGTGTTTTCTTCCTAATCATCTATTTGAAGTCATTGATCCAAGGGCTAGGATCATTTCTTTAGCAATAACACGCAGTTGATCACTTATTCAAGGTAATGGACGGTCAGATCACCGAACCATGGCCCCACACTATACATACTCCGGGCTCTGAGATCACACAATTCAACCATAATATTCGTATGATATTCGTGTCATACCCGTCCATCGTGTTAGAGAGGATTTCAAATGAGAAGGTGCTTCAATATGGGTGTTCTAAGCTCAGTGTACCAAACACAGACGAGGGTTCCAAATCCATGGGATTCCTATTCAGAAGGTTCCAAATCATGACTCCCAGACAGGTTAGCTTGCCGTAGGATCCTTATTCTTGCTCAGGTGGTAGACTCTTAGGAGTTTCAACACCCCTATAGTGTGAGTGTGCGGGGGGGTGTGTGCCTGTGTGTTTAAAAAAACATTAAAAACAAAATTATATGTGTTTGAAAGTAAATAGCTAGTTTGATGTAATTGCATGTATTTTTATGTAATTTTTTTCAAATAAGTATTAAATGTATAAAACAAACAATATTATATGTGTTTGAAAGTAAATAGGAGTTACCCTTCTTTAAATTTCATGATAATTATAAGCCAAAACTTGTTGGGCCCCATCATGACGTGTTATACCCACTCTATCCATTCATTAGTATATGTCATTTTTAAGGTGTGGGCTAAAAAATAAAATAGATTCAAGGGAACTACCCTACCTCATTTTTGAGGCATACCTTATAATAATATGATGAAATGAATGACCGGCGTAGATAGAACATATACATCATGGTGGGATTCACCTAGAGCATATCATTTTCTGTACCTTAAAATTAGTGCTGTCAATGTCATACAGCGTCCCTTCCCTCACAAATTTCTGCAGACGTAAGTAATTCTTAAAAAGTATAAAATACACTTTAATTACCCTCATATACATCCCACTCATCCTAATCCGCCCACAAATCAAGAAGATTCACTGACTGAATTTTACGTTGAATGTTGACCATTGGTCATCATTTTTTTTACCGTTCAGATGATAAATAGGCTGACTCGAGTCATGCTTGTTGCATTTTTGTGCGTTGTAATCGCTGGATGTGGGTCACTGTAATGTGTTCAAGAAATCCAACCAGTCCAGCTTCAGCCTACAAAAATCAGCCGATTCAAAACTCAAGTAGTCCACAACAATGGAATATGTCGACAGGGAACACCCACTGTTGATTACCGTATTGGCCTATCATGCTGTATATATAATTATCTAGGCCAGAAGAAGGGTTAAGCGAAAAAATTCTCGCTGTTTTATGACCAAGCGACCCTTTGAAATTCAAGGGTGGGTGTTCTCTCTCAGACCTTGGCTTTTTTTGTAAGCGGATTGCCTGTACACCCAGATCCATATCTCAAGTGGTAGACTCAGTGAAAGGTGCCTCGTTTCAACACTGAGGTCTCGGTATCGATTCCTTAATGGGATGTACTAACAAGCTTTTAAAAAAAATTAAAAAAGAAAAGAAAAGAGCGGATTGCCTATGATCCCCGGGCCACAGAGATATTCCTGTGCCCGAGCTGTGTGGAGCCACGGAAATGTCCGTGACAAATCCTCTCCGTACATGATCTGTTTTGCAAGACTATAATAGGTCAGGATTCTAAAAACTAGGTGGATCCAAAACTCATATATTATAGTCAGGATTCTAAAAACTAGGTGGATCCAAAACTCATATGGGCTACGCCACATGAAACAGTTGCTTTGACTAGGAGTGACATAAGTTTTACATAACGATGATATTTGTGCTACAGTTTATCTGAGGTTATAATAACTCTATGAACCGTTTGGATGACATATAAACATCATGGTCAGCTCCAGGAAGGTTTCAACCGTGGACCTTTCCATTCCCACTGTTTTGTTGTTGTGTCCATCTGAGTTTTGGATTTGCTTTATTTTTATATTCCTATCTTATTATGTTCTTTCAAAACAGATGAACAGAGTGGATTGTCACATACAATCGTGATAGCTTCTTCCTTTTTAAATTTTTTTTTTATTTCAGAGCGACGCATGTGATGAATGTGTTGAACGCTGTGAATACACCATGTGGGCCCCACATCTGGTAACACTGTTAGATTACCACGGGAGTGCACCCTTTTCGTGGTGGCCCCACTTGATGAGCGGACGAGATCCATCACACGTGTACTAACCTTGGGTGGACCAGGGGTCTCCCTTGCGTGATGCAATTCTCAGGGTCAAGATTCCATATAATTTTTTGTTTTTTCGGTGCCAGTCGTGGCATTACACCCAATTAACAAAGCTCAGGAAGCTTCGCGAGAAGCTACCAGGAAGCTTCGCAGAAGTTTCGGAGAACCTACCAGGAAGCTTCGTTGCAATCCACGAAATTTTAATCAACGGCTCCGATGAAATATCTGTAGTACCGAATTTCCAACAGATATTTCATACCTTAGAGTTTCGCTTACTTCACACACATGTGCGATAAAGCTCCTACCCACGTCACAGATGTGCCAGCATAGCCGATATGTGTCACATCTAATCCGTTCATCTTCATCTGACCTTCTACATCTTTTACCAAAAATATAATCTTATCCAATCATTTAAGTTTTCCAGAACCCTACATTTGTTTTACAAACCTATCTCACCTTACCCGTTGATTAACATAATTCCTGTGCTAGGCAAGAATAGAGTCATGCCGTTCTGATGGATGGACGGGATCTTGACCAAACGTGCCATGCTAGCTCTCATGTGTGGCATTTACATAAGTATCAAGGAGTGCACGTGTTTTATAAGGCGCCCATGAAAACATGCAAGCTCTTTACATGTTGTTACGCATATGTGATATCTACTCTGTCCGTCAGGTGCATTCCTTGATGATGGGCCCTAGGGCAAAATATCATCCATATCCACAACATAGGGAAAAGTGTGGATAGAATGCCGTTCATCAGTTTGTGGGGTCTCTCATCAAATCTCATTCATTGGATGTGAGATGAAGGGAAGATACAAAGTATAAAATTTAGGTGGGCCACAGCGTGTGAATTTAGCAGTTTTAGCTGTAATTTTACATTGTTACCATTGGTGCGACTCTTTTCAGCTTTTTACGAGACTAGTATGTTTTATGTCTGAAGAATATTGGAACGAATGGGCCTCACAGGTGCTGATGTGGTACACGTCGAAGGGTCTTAGAGGATCATGTGGCACGTGTGTTACAGTTCATGACCATGACCCGAACATAGAAAGCTTCAAGATGCAACCCAACGGCACACACGTGCAAGGATCCGGTACATTCATAACGTGTGTCTGAACTCAATCATCGAATGGCTCAAAAATCAGGCCAATCGATTCATTAAGTAAAGCACACGTTCCAAAAAATGGACACTAAGAGAGAAGAACTCGTGGGGTCCGCATGATCAGTCGACCAGCCTGTTTTTTCCATTAGACCGATGAAGATAACGATCTCACTTTTCCCATTAAATCTGAACGTTTAACTGTTGATTTAGTATCCACTTATTGGACGGTTAGATTTTCTGATGAGCGTGATTTCTTAGCTTGCTCCATCTATGATGAATTGCCTCACAACTTTGATAGTTTGGATTACTGTAAACGTGTGACACGTGTAAGAATAATTGTGAGTCTTGTCTGGACACCTTTCGGTGGCCAAAGAATCACCTTTAGTAGAATCCGAACCCGTCTACAAAACCAACGCAGCCATGAAAAACACGCAACATCTGTGAGGCCGACCTGATGTGTGTATCGTATATCCAAGTCATCCATCCGTTTTTCCATATCATTGTACGGGATCAGCCTAAAAATGAAACAGATCCAAATTTCAGTTGGACTATACTCCACAAAACAGTAGTGATTGAACACCACCGTTGAAAAATTCGACGATAGTTCCTTGTTCTATAAAAATGAGCACAAGGAGGCCCCGCTATGCTTGATGGCACAGTGTTATGTCAAAAGCTAGGCTTCTCGAATATTGTTGTAGAATCCGACTCGAAGCTTGTGGTGGAGGCAGCCTCCGATACTTCAGCTCATTGTCCGTAGAGAATTTGGTATAGGATTGGGGCCATCCACCTTTTTAGCCGCTCCCTCAACATCTCTTTCAGTCATATATTCCATGAGGGAAATGCGGTGGCTGATGCTCTGGCAAGGATGGCCAGTGAAGGGTGTGCCAACAAGTTCTATAGATCCTGATTGGAGTTG
Organism: Magnolia sinica; assembly: GCF_029962835.1. Lineage (NCBI taxonomy): Eukaryota > Viridiplantae > Streptophyta > Magnoliopsida > Magnoliales > Magnoliaceae > Magnolia > Magnolia sinica. Next base: position 4,213,758 of record NC_080584.1, on the reverse strand, counting down.
TCGGCAAGGATTAGGGGAGCCATGGTTCTTGACAAGGCAGGGTTGGGTAATTTGCAGGCTTGAATTTCGTTGATTTTTGGTGGGAGGGAGATGGCAGCCGCCGAGTTTAGGGGCTCTTCCTAGTTAGTCCGTTGCGTTCTTGGTTCTTTTTCTGCCCTTGATCAGGTATATGATAGGCGAGGCCCAATCCTTTTTGTTGAGGCCCGCTTGAATGACTATACATCATTGATTAATTAATACAAGTTCGGTAGCCCAGTTCCACCTTTTTCTTTTTTTTTTTTAAAAAAAGGTTGAGCACAAGGAAGCGAAAAAGTCAGTTGTAAATATTCAAATAGATAGATATGAGACATGGACTCATACAGAGGTGCATACAAAATTACAAGAGAAGGTGGAGCAATTATATGTGAGAAAGAATCCACCAATGGATCGTAGGTTATCAACGAGATAAAGGGATGACTTAAATATTACATTTGCTCTTATTACAAATGATGAAGATCTTTATACTTTTTAAGAGAGGCTCTTAATAATGTATATGTCGAAAAAATGTACTTCCTGTACAACAACGAGACATAAAAGTTGGTAGTGCTTTCCATCGGCCAAAGAGTGATCGGGTGCAAGTGGATCTTTAAGAAGAAACAAGATAAATATAAGACAAAATTGGTAGCGAAGATATATGCTTAGAGATAAGGTGTTGACTTCACTAAGATATTCGTGTATGTAGTGAAGCAAGTATCCATCATATTCGTATTGGCACTAGTTACACAATACAATCTCGAGCTAGAATAGATGAATGTGAAAAATGCTTTCTTGCATGAGGAATTAGAAGAGCAAATTTTTATGAAACAACTAGAAGATTTTGAAATACAAGTGGTAGAGAACAAGGTTTGTAAGATGAAGAGGTCGTTATACAGCCCGAAATAGTTACTTAGATAGTGGTATAAGAAATTTGATCATTGTGTCTATTACAAGATATTCAGTGATGGAAAGTTCATTATTTTGGTATTGTATATTGATAACATGTTTAGCACTAGTTATAGCATGTTTGAGATTAACATACAAAAGACTCAACTATCAGGGACATTCGAGATAAGAGAACTGGAGGTCGCAAAGAGGATTCTTGGCATTTACATACATAAAAACAAGAAGAAGAGCAAGCTATGGTTATCTGAATGTAATATTAACAGACACAAAGACATAAAGTTCATTATTTTAGTATTTTATGTTGATGACATGCTTATCGCTAGTCATAGCATGTCTAAGATCGACATACCGAAGGCTCAACTATCAAGGATATTTGAGATGAGAGATTTGGGGCTGTAAAAAGGGTTCTCAGCATTTATATAAACAAAAATAGAAAGATGAGCATGTTATGGTTATCTTAGGTAAAAAAACCTTGAAAATGTATTGATGAAGTATGAGATGGATAAGATAAAGTCGATCAGCATTCCCCACGTGATTCATTTTAGGCTTTCGTCTGAGTAGTGCCGAGAAATAAATGAAGAAAAATAGGATATACTTGTGTACCTTATTCGAGTGCACATGGAAGCTTAATGTATGTTATATTCTGTACAAGATTAGATATTTCACATTTTTTTAATAAATAGATCTTTATTGAGAAACAAAAAGAGCTACGTAGGCCATCGGGTAGGCTCCAACAAAAAGATTCGGAGCCCACCTATCATATACCGGACTGCACACTGAACAAGACACAGACAGAAACGGAAAAAACAGCACGAAGGAAAACTAGACTCAAACTCTGATGGTCCCCAAGCCTGCCTTGTCAAGGAGGAGGGAGCCCCTAATACGCCATGGGAGGTGCGAGGAGAGGCGGAAGAAAGAGTCTAGGTAGCCATCACTAGCCTCTCTAGCAAGCGTATCCGCCACTGCGTTTCCCTCACGAAAAATGTGGTGGAAGGAGATGTTAAGGGAATGGCTAAGGTAGTGGATAGCCCCCATTCGGTACCAAATATTCCAAGGACAATGCCCTGAAGGGGCCGTTGCAACGTCCACTACTGTCTTCGAGTCAGATTCTACTTCAACGTTAGAGAAGCCCAATTTGCTGCAAAGAAGGATGCCGTCAAGCATCGCCTGCGCTTCCGCAGACGTGTTCGTTGAAATCCCATAATATCTATGAAAAGAAAAAATGAGACGACCCTGAGAATCCCTACAAACCCCCCCACCACCACTCTCACCTGGGCTCCCTCGAGAGGAACCATCGACATTCAATTTAACCCACCCGGGGCGCGGTCTTCGCCAAATAACTAGCAGAGGCCGGGCAGACGAGTCAACAGGGACGGGACCGTGCACATGGGAGCCCGAACCAGAAGGCACAAAAAGGGAAGAAGAGACGCTGGTTGGCAGAGGGCTACCCAGCTCTTGTAACCACAATGAGACACAGGCGATAATCCTACGATCAGACATTCTTATGCCTTCATAGCGTGATGCGTTCTGACTTAGCCATAGCTCCCAACAAATAAGAGCAGGAGTTAAACCAAGAAGAATTTCAGACGAGGCGAGAAAGAGAGCCTTGAGGCCCAGTACATGATGCGCTGAGGAATGGTGTGGGAGGGGATGAGGGGAACATCGAAGATTCGGTGAAAATGGGCCTAGGTTGAGGAGGCAGCGGATCCTCGATGAAGCAGGTGGTCCAAGGTCTCCTCATGAAAATTAGGGAGATTTGCAGTTGGGCTAGCACCTATGACCAGGTGGATCAGAGTAGGGGGAGGGAGCACAGACGTGGTTGGATGACGCTGTAGCATGTGGCTCAAGGGAGGGAGGTGACCAGCAGCCATAGCGTTGGGAGGGCTCCGATCGTTTGGGCTACCCTGACTAGGAGACAGGTTCTGAGAGGGGTGGGGGCTCCGATTTCCCTGAAGGAAAACCAGTGAGGGGAGCTGAGTTGCAGAGGAGGACGGGTGATCGCTGTCGACGCTGGACTCAGGGTAGCCACTGCAACACTCACACCTTGATACGGTAGGCACACCAGACAATCTGACTGCGTCATCAACAGGAATAGCTTTGTGCATAATTTTCCTGATAAACAATCCGATTCTAGGGGGGAGAAACTTGTTCCAGGCCCACTTAGTCCACTGGAGTTTTTGACGTCGATTACGGATCCCATGCTAGGTTGAGCTTACAGAGAAGTTGCCGCTGGCGGTGAGATCCCAAGCCAGCGTATCCTCCCTACTAGACAACGGGATAGGGCTGTCCCCTCAGGCTCTGAAAAACAGGAGCAGGAAGGCTGTGTCTGAGGTCTTACAAGTTGTGACGGGGAGGCTGGGAGAAGAAATCCCTGACCGAGGCTTGTCTGAGATGCATTGGGATGGGACCTGTTGCAATGCCTGTAAGGAAACCGCTCCCAAGCCAATTCTGCAACCAAAAGTTGATCCTGCCCCCTCCTATAAGCCATTTAGAGTGCGATAGGGTGAAAGGGAGAGTCTTCAACATGTCTTTCTAGACTGTAGAGTTGCCAGCTGAATGCAGACCTGTGGAGTTGATAAGTTTGTGGATGTATTTAGCTGACATAACCCGCGCACAAAGGGATCTCCCTTCTAGAAAACTTCTGCTCATTTTGGTCCTGAAAGCACACATGATATCCTCCATGGTTCGAAAACCCAACCCCCCTTCTTGTTGAGGAAAACAAAGCTCAGCCCAACGAACCCAATGCTTCTTTTTCTTTCCTTCCGCAGTCCCCCAGAAGAAGTTAGAGAGGCTGGAGTCGAGGAGCCTACTAATTGCTTTTGGGATATTTACTGCTGACATAACGTGGATAGGAATGCTGGACAGGATATGCTTTATGAGGACCATTCTAGTCGTGGGATTGAGAATTCGAGCTTTCCAGCCTTCATTCCTCCCCAGAATTTTGTGAACCAGAGGGAGCAAGGGAGCAGATCTGATTTTTCCTTTCATCAAAGAGACACCCAGGTATGTACACGGAAAAGAAGCCTGCTTGAAGCCCATCACATCCCGAATTTTGCGAGCTTTGGCCAGAGATGCTTTCTTTGGAAGGATGAATGAAGATTTGCTGAAGTTCACTTTCTGGCCAGACGCTTGCTCGTAGGCAGCTATGAACCGAAGAAGGGCACACACCGTCTTTAGCCTGCCATTCATAAACAGGATAGCATCATCTGCAAAAAATAAATGTGTTAGTAAAGGGCAGTGCTGAGGGAGCTTGAAGGGGTGGCAGGCTCCAGATGTGAAAAGGTTTCGGATGCCCCTGCCGAGAACCTCCGCAGTAAGAATGAAGAGCGATGGAGATAAGGGGTCGCCTTGTCTTAGGCCTCTCGATGACGGGAAGAAGCCGAAGGGTCTGCCATTGATGAGGATCGAGAACCAAGTACCCGTCCAACACCACTGAGCTTGAAGAATCCATCTTTGGTCAAACCCAAATTTCTGGAGAACCTGAGCAAGGAACGACCACTCCACCCGGTCGTAAGCTTTCTCCATGTCAAGCTTGACAATCATGTTGCCACCAAATACCTTTCGATCCAACTCGTGGGTCATTTCCCTTGCAATGGAAATATTTTCCACGATGGATCGTGTAACGCCCCGATTTCTAAGACCCGAGTACGAGACTCGTTTCCAAAAATCCGGGAGTTAATCAATCAGAGAAACAACGAAATGTAAACTCAGAGTGTGATAGCCAAAGGAAGTATGTATATTCATAAGAGCCCAAATATTTGACCCACTCAGCTGGGGGTCTTAGTTACAAAATCTCCATAAGTTTCCAAAATACTAAACCCTAAAATTAAAGTATCAAACTACTGATTAACTCCAAAATACGCCACTGCGTCTTGATGCAACTCGTCATCATAGTATTCTCCCTCGGGCTCCATAGTCGCACCTTCCAGGTCGGCACCGACGTCTTCTACATTCGTCCCTGCATACTCTGTACGGTTGGATAGTTGATGGATGAGTGGCTAGCTCAGTGTGAATTCCCCTCAAGATTACACATCGCCGCCTTAGCAAACATAGTTAAAAGGAAAACAAGCAGTAATCCAAAACAGGTAATATGCGGTCTTATTAGATGCATGTATTTATGAATGCACATCGACCTGGGGATGCACATCCAGTCGGACTTGGGCTCGTCGCCCATGCAATCATCGACCTGGGAAAATCATCCAGTCGGATAGGGATCGATAGTCCATGGTCTGGGAGCTAGCGAAACAATATCCCAACAACTCTGAGGTACGTGCTACAGCATTCAGAATTAGCCATCCGTCATCGCCAGTATGCTATGAATGCATGATTAGCCAGCTGTTATTAATCCAATTACAATCAGCCAATTTAAGCAACTTAATGGTCACTACGGGGGGCTCAACACCAAGCGTAGGCTGACAGCTCGAGCATAGTGTCCCATTACCACCATCCTCGGCTCATGTGGTCCTCCACCTTGGGATGTTCTAATAGGATACCCTGATCAAAATGACACCAGTTCAAGGTCCCTATTTCTCACACATTTGTCTAATTACATCCCAACTGTGGCTTGCATACAATCATAGTATCTTCCATGTGTAGCATAAAAAGGTTATGTACAGAAGCAAATCATGTTAACATGTGACAATATATGACTTCAAATAAGGCATGAAAGGAAGCATCATGAAATAACTAATGAGGATATATTACCAAGTCATGTGAATAGTGATCAAGGATTAACTAGCATGTAGGCAAGTATCACAATAATGGTGATCTAGTATAACTAGGTTTAGCTAATTTAGAAATGGAAAGCCAAAGTGGAAAGTCATCACCTGTATGGTAGTGTTCTCGAACTTGGCTCGAGTCTTTTTGTGGCTTGAGGTCACCAAACGAGTTCCCTAAAATCACCATTTATACCTTGTCAAGCACTTCCATGTTTTTGTCTACTAATGTGGGGGAGAAAGAGTCTTAAAGGACGTTAAGGCCTTCTAGGCTTTAGGCCCACCTTATTGACCCAAGTAGGGTTGCCCAATTGGGCTCACCATTGTAGGCCGAACTGGGCCTAATTTGGGTCCAAGTGTTGGCTCCGAATTTGACCCAAGTGGAACTGGCCTATACGCATGGCGGGTGAATGGTGTGGATGAAATAAATGTTTTAAGGTTGCTACATCCAGACCTTGGACGGTCTGGATTCATCATAAGTGTCAGGTGGGTCCCTCATGGGGCCAAACACACGTATCTAATATATAAATATTTAACGTCTCATGCATCTAAGATATATTAAAATATTATATCATGCATCTGATATTCAAATATTATATATGTACATCACATACTTCTGATATTTAAATATTATATATATTACATGCATCTGATACTTATTGAGCATGATATCAGCGTGGGTCCCACATGGGCTCACCACGTGCATATGTTATAAAAGGCCCAGCATTGGAGTCCATGATGGACAGTCAGGATACAATCCATGTACCTCATGTTGCTTTGATGGTTCTCATATACCAGAGGTATCTTATGTAATGTAAATTAAAGTTTGCATGCATGTGCAGGTGTACATGTATGCATTCATATGTCTTTATGTATTATATTGCATATATTTTCCAAATGTCCATCACTGGACTCCCATGGATGGATGATCCTGGGTGCAATCCACATGCACTATACCTTATGCATATGAGATATAATAGTTTAAATCTTCATGCCCGTACAGGTGCATGTATATGTACTTAAATATATATTATTATTATATTTTCTTTTCTTTTTCTCCCATGCAGCCACGTCCAGCACTGGACGATCTGGGAACGTCCAGTGATGGACGGTCTAAATATTGGATGACAGTACTTGGCGTGGTACATGTATGCATATATATATATATATATATATATATATATATATATATATATATATATATATATAAAATATTTGAAAGGCCAGGGTCTGACGTCCTTTGATAGACGGCCTGGATGCAGTTCATCCGCACCACGTGCGTGGGAGGGACGCGTGTATTCAGAGGTGGTGCCACATGTGTGGGTGAAGCCGTCAAGTGGATAGACGGCTGGGATGGAACACATGATCTCAGGGCATGCACAAATATAATATTAAATATATCAATTCAAACATATATATATATTAAAAACGTCAGAGACTTATGTCTCCTAGCGGACGGCCCAGATGAGCCACAACACCAAGGTGGGGCCACATACACGGTTCACCAACCGTGGTAGGGTGGGGCCCACCTACTAGTGCAACGTGGGGTCCACCAGCGTTTGTTCAGGGTCCCTAACCAGGGCAACCTACCAGCTTTTTGGTGAGGCCCACCTGCATTTGGTGAGGCCCAGTTGAACTTTGGTGAGGCCTAAGGTTTGTTTTAATGCCTCCATTGTCAACATTCACAGCTAAGCTGTTTTTATTTTTGGAGGTCATTTCTGACCTGATTTTCGGCCCAAACGCGGCTCTTCTCAGGTCGTTTTTCGACCCACTTCAATACTTAACCAGTGGCATGGTGGCCGCCACCTTCCCTGACCAAAAATGGCCCGAGATAGGGTCGTTTCCGTCCTCATTTTCGAGCTGGTAATAATCCGCTTTGTAGTTCAACAGAGCTCTATTTGTGAGCTGCTACTACACAGCGTTTCAGCCCCCAACTAGGGCCATTTATATGCCACGTTTTAACCCCAAATAGGGCCCGAACTCTGGCCATGCTCGACCTTAAAACAGCGCCTGTGCCAGGCTATTTTTGGCCTCAAACAGAGCCTGTCTTAGGCCATGCGTTCAGTCCCTGCTGATGGGTGCTTACAAGCCATGAACGTGTGGCATGATGGAGCTTAGTGCGGGTTTTCTAGAGTTTCTTTTTAACAAAAATGGAGGGGAGAGGTTTTACCTTTCACAGTTGGGTCCGACCCGAACTTGGGTGGTGACGCACACACCCAACACGCTCAGCTTCTTCCTCCCTTCTCTCTCACTTTCCTTTCTCTTTTACCTCACAAGTTGTGTGGCTATGGCTCCACACTGACTCGGCTCAGTCCGGTTTTCACGGACTGAGTTGGGGCAATGTGCTTCAGGCTCATCAAAACAGCCCTCTATTTTACTCTCTCTCTCTCTGTTTTCTCTCTTTCTTCTCTCTCCGACTCTTTCCTCTCTCAACTCTCTTTCTGTGTGAAGTCTAAGGGGCTGAGCTCCCCATTTATAGGCAAGGGGATGGAGATCTAAGGGCTGGGATTGGTTTTGCCCATCCCCAAGCGATGGCCGTCAGTGGCTGCCTCTGTTTTTTCTCATAACGGATAAATACGTCTTGTAACTCCTTCCGGTTTGGCTATCTTTGGCTTGAGAGAGAGAGAGCTGGCGTCAATACGTCGGAACTCCAACCGACGCGGCTCTCCCCATAACTTCAGCAGTCCGATCGCCTTCTGTTTATTCATGATAGAATGGACGGTCAGGGATTTATTCCCTTTGTTTGTTTTCGGAGGCCCACTTCCTTATATGGTTTTGTTGGGGTGGGCCCTTTCGACAAAATGGACGGTCAGGATTACCCGAAAAGTGGTCCGGTGGGCTCAACTAGGGGCTTGAAACCCAACAGTTTCAAATATTTTGAAAATGGCGGGAGGACGTTTTCTATATATACATATTTTGTGATTGGTTCGGTCAACACCTGTTTGACCGCACCACCTCGTTCAGTGCACTTCATGTATTGTTGTCTATTGTGCTCATGCATTGAGTGTGGGGCCTCCTTGCGATGTTTTTGACAAATCTTCTCCGACCATTCACTTAGGGGTCCCTGTATAGGGGCCCAGGTCCAATTTAGGTGGGCCATTACATGCTTTTCTAGGCCCTACTTGGCCCGTATGATGTGATCTATCGGTCGAACGGGTCTGATATTTGTTTTTTGACGGTTAAATGCATATCGAAGGTGCAGAGGTGCTTTATTGGTTACTTTCAGATTTGCATAGGTTGACTTTCCAGAGTTCTGCTAACACATATGGTTTCAAAAACTGATTGAGCTTAAGTTTTTCAATCCCACTTACCTCTTTGATTGGTGTGAGGTATAAGCTGAGTCTCCCGGGTTGCAGCGGATTATCTCAAAGCTGCTTGGGAAATCCTGCCCTGTAGTGTGTTAAGTCAAGTCATTCAGTTGACAGGTCTCGAGTTTTATTAATCGTGGGTTTAAAAGGTAACACCCGAGTATCAAAAGTACGAGGTGTTACAGATCGCCCTTTTACAAAAGCCCCTTACTCCTCTGAAATGATGGAAGGACAGAAGCTAGCCGAGAAGCGTGGATCTTGGAGAAAATCTTCATGATAGCATTGCACAAGCTTATTGGCCGATAGTCAGATAGGGACTCTGGGTTCCTCTTCTTTGGGATGAGACAAATGTGGGTGCATTAGAATGATCTGGGGATGGGGCCGCCAGAGAAAAAATCCTTTGCAGCTTCGAAGATGTCAGTACCAATAATGCTCCAACAGGAAGAGAAGAAAGCACCATCAAACCCATTCGGACCCAGGGCGCTGTCAATCGGAATTGAGAGCACCGCATTCTTAACTTCTTCAAACGAGACCACTCTCAGCAAGTTGTCGTTCATTTGAGGGGAGACTAGCACCAGGATAGCTGAAAGGATGAGGTCATGGTCTGGCCTCGGTTGAGAGGAGAAAATGTCAGTGAAGAAGTCGACAGCAACCCTGGCTATATCTTCGCTTTTCTCCAGCATATCACCAGATGATGTTTTAATCCAGTCTATAGCCATTCGCCTCTGATTAACCATCACCGAATTATGAAAAAACTTTGTGTTCCTGTCCCCCTCTTGAGGCCACTTTATCCTCGACTTTTGTTTCCAAAACAACTCCTGTTGGAGTTGGGCCAAATTGAGATTCGCTTTAGCAACGTTCAGATTTACAATACCTTCATCGGTTTGACAGGATAGGAGAGATTTCTGCTCGCATTATCTCATCCTCTGCCTTTTGCACATTACTGTGGACATCACCAAACGTGGATTTGTTCCATTCCTTCAGGACCCTTTTTAGGTGTTTCATCTTAAGTAAAACTTTAAACATAGGGGCTGCAGCAACTTCAGTCTCCTAAGTTTCCTTGACGACCCGATGGAAGTCCTCATGAGTAGTCCACATGCGCTGGAATCTAAAGGACCGCTGGAATTCCGAGGCTACATCCGTGAAGCACATAAGCACAGGAGAATGGTTAGAGTAGGTCCGTGTTAGGTGCTTGACCGTGAACTTAGGAAGAGAGCTCACCCAATTCCCATTGACAAGCATCCTGTCCAGTCCGGCCCATCTACGTCCCCCACCTGACCTGTTGTTGCACCAAGTAAAAATTGAGCCTGAAAATCCTGCGTCAATCAAACAGGAGTCATTTATAGTATCAAGAAACTCCTGCATTGCCAGAGTGAAAGATGGGCTGCCTCCCAGCCTTTCATCGATGCTGACGGTGGAGTTGTCACTGCAGATAAGCCAAGGCCCATGAGGTTGGGCTGAAGTCCTTCTCAGCTCCTCCCACAGCTCCCTCTGTTCTCTATCGCAACTAGCATAGATGGCTGATATAAACACCGGGGGCGGGGGAGTTATCATTTGCGACGTGGAGCGTGACACATTGTCTAGAAGCTGAGGCAGATTGGACGTGAATGCCTGCCTTTGCAAGGATCCAGATTCGACCTTCAGTAGTAGCATCCAGAAACTGAAAATCAAAACCAAGCTTGGTTGCCACAGAATCCGTCTTAGTTCCTAAAGAAGGAGGATAGCTACTTTATATTTCTTAATCAATTGCTTCAGATGGCGGATATTTTGGGTATTACCTACCCCTCTCACGTTCCAGGTAAGGATGCTAAACATCAGATACCCAACCTTTGCGCTTGGCCTGTCTGTGAATGTGTCTCAACCTCTGAATCTGCCGATGGAGCATAGAAGTTGCTGGTCTGCCGTTCCTTCTTACAACAAGAGCTGGGATGATGGAATTGCTATTGGCTTTGTTTCCAGATTTAAGAGAGTCACAGTCATCAGAGTCTGCCACAACATCAATGTCTACCCATAGGGAGAGACCTCTTTCATCGAACATAGCAGTGCGCTGATCAACCTCGGCAGAGGGAGGGTTGTTGTTGTGAGATGAGATCAAGAGAGGGGAGGCTGCGTGGTCAGGATGCTGATCAGAGTCGTTGCTAACCTAAATATTGAAATCAGCTACTGGACCCAGATTCTCTGAAGTACCTGAGGTGGTCACTGAGTGGTTCTCCCTCGTGAGGAGGATGTGATGTTCTTCACTGATATGAGTGTGGGAGCAAGGCAGGCTAGGGGGACAGGGTTGAGAGAGAGGGAGAGGCGATCCATCTTGGAAGAGTTGTTTAACACCCGATAACCAACCTTCCCATTCATTCAGAACATTTCTGTCAATTAGAGTTATAGGGAGGTCCAGGGGCATATGGGACAGGATAAGGTTGGCGGCAGGCTTTGGGGAAGGGAGAGGGTGGTGGTGAGCAGGTCTCAGCTGCTCAGTAGGCTCAGATTGCTAGGGGGGCTGAGGAGGGTTGACAGGGGTTGAGGAGGGCTGAGGGAGCTGAGGAGGGTTGACGGGGCAGGTGGAGGGACCACGGAAAGGCTGGTTTTGTAATTCCACCATTTGCTGATCATAGCATTCATAGTCCATGATCGGACCGGGATGAGGGGGCTGGGGGATATGACAAAGGGTAAGGGGAGCGGATATGGTCCCTTGTTTTGCAAGGGGCAGCAGCGGGAGCTGCGAGGATGCTATCTTGCGATGGATCAGGTGTTATCAATGGGATTGGGGGATCCAAAGGAGCTCCTGAGGAAGCTGATGGATCAACTGACCCATTCATTGGGGAAAAGACCCGATTAGCTGGCTCCTTCGGCAAATCCTGATTCACCGTCGGTTGTCCAAAGGATCTAATGACCCACTGTTTCGTTCCTTCCGATCGGGGGGTAATGTTCTTCACCGGCTCCTACAGTCCTTCAAAAAAGATTAAAATTCGAAAGGCCATTCCTTCCACCATAAGGCTTAACATGTGGCTCGAATTCAGGTCCTGTGAGGGGAGGATCCTAGCCCTTTCGTACCACCTGTTGGGGCCATTCAGCGAGACAGGATCCAGTTCTAAGATCTCTCCGACTTGTTCTGCAATGAGGCCTATGGTCTGTTCGCTCTCGGCGTGCAGGGGGATGCCAAGAATCTGAATCCAGGCGCTGCGACTAGGAAGCACCATCGCTGGTCCCCATGGTCGCACGTTGGTGAGGCCCAGTTTGCGATGGAGTGTTTTGTCACGCACAAATGCCGTGACTGCTTCCTTGGTAAAAAATTTTAGAGCATAGGCATTATTAGATAAGAAGAATACCTCAGCGTGGGTGGCTTGAAAATTGGAGATTTTAATGGCGTCCTGAATGGATTGACAGTTTATTGCTGGGCTCATGTCTTCTCCGATCAGGGTGTTGGCGAACTCAGCTCTTCCCTTGTTCGACATCCACTTAGGCACAATGACATTATGGTTGCTCAGGGGCGGAGGAGAGGGCAACTTGGAGGTCTCTACATATGAGTGGGTGACGGATCTGTTGGCGGTCACTCGAATCGGGATATCCTTGGTCGGAGCAGGCTGATTCATCTGAGAGAAGGAAGGGGGTGGAAGGGGATTGGGATTTGATGAAGCGGGGACGGCCGGCCTGGCAGCCCTACTTCCGGCCGTAGCTGCAAAGGGTCTCTGATTAAGGCGATTAAGAGCAGCGCTAACAGTCATGCGGCGACATCCAAGGAATCTCCCATTGAGGAGCTCAATCGCCGACTCTGCATCCTCCTTCCTTTTGAAAGTAAGAAACGCAAAACCCTTGCTTCGACCGGATGCCAGAAATGTGGGGATGAATATGTCTGAGAGGGCGCCAAACTGACCGAAGCGAGCGTGAAGATCCTCCAATGTCACCGAGAAAGGAAGATTCCCGACAGACTCTGCAATCTCCCTTGGGGGTTTTCCTCCTCACCTCCGTCCAGTCGTTACCTGCATCATTGCGGGTCCCCATAACCCTTCAGACGCCTTTGCGAGAGGCGCGGAAGGCAGCCAGGACCCACTGCAAAGAAACCCTAGAAATCGCTCACCTCCTTTTCAATGGCTTGGCAAAAGAGTTTTCCCACATCCCGATATTTCACATGTTGTGGATGTTGTTAGCAGATATATATATCTAATTTTAGCAAGGAACACTGAGAGGCAATAAAATGGCAACTTCGATATATTCAAGGTATGCAGGATTGCATCTTGACATTTGAAAAATAAGGAGACAAGTTATTAGGCTAGATGGATTCAAATTACATGAGCAGTGTGGATAATAGAAAGTCAACTTGATGCTATTGAGCATATGTCGATGTCATCGTAGGTGCTCGACACCATTGAGAAAATTCAGAAAATCCTATTTACTTGCTGGACAATTTTAGAAGTTGCTACTCGATGGCATCGAAGGATCTTTGATGTCATCGACGGGACTTCGATGTCTATTAATACCATTAAAGGTCCTATCGAGTGCGCATGCCGAATTGCATAAGTGCAGGATTTCTTTCCTATTCCGGTTGTGATAGTATATATATATCGGGTGTAATCGGAATTAATGTGTGATTAAACTTTATTAGGGCTTTCTAAAATGTTTATAAGGGTTCAAGGGCATAGTTAGGGTTTGAAGGAGATTCGAGGCTTATTCGAATCGGTAAGAACTCTATCTCTTGTAATTTCTACTTTCATAATGCATTACTCGTCGCTTTGTGCTATGATTTTTTATTTTTTATTTTTCCATGAGAGTTTTTTTATGTAAAATTTGAATTGTTCTTATTTAGGCTTGTTTGTGTGATTGCGTGTATTTTGCTTAATTCTCCTCTATGTACTTCCTTGGTTCCTGTTGAGGGTCAAATATTGCATATCAGACCCCAATTACTACCTGATTTTACGTACATGATGATGTTTAACGCCCTGCTTTAATCTTGTTTTTGGTGCAAGGTGTATTTACGAGCCTGGACCGAAAAGGATGTTAAAAGCATGGATTTAACGCTCAGGAATTACCAAGGCACTGGACGGGACTACAGGGAACTGATATCGACAGATTTACATGCCAGAGATCCGAGAAAATCAGAAAACTGAAGCTCAAGTAGCCCAAAATTGGTCTAGAATGCAAGATCACGGGGTTCCCACCATCCGTTCGGCTCGAAACTTCATACATGGCCAAGGGACCATAAATTAACCGTACACGTCAAAATTCAGCCCTTGGATCAGTATGTAAGTGACTCGATGGATAAGATCAGACAATAACCATTAAGAAAGCATCTTAGACATCCTTGGGAGATCATGACTCGAACTGAACCGATGGAAAGAGCATGAAAAACGGTGGATACCCATCAAATTTTACTTCTTTTGGATGGTACAGTAGGGAGAAACGAACGATAGATGTTTCTAAAAGGGAGAGTGGTAAATTTGTAAATAACCAAAACTCTATATGCATGCACGTAAGCTAAAGGTTTGCTTCAACGTTCGGTATCGACTCATCACAGGTTGATTGTGTGGCCCACCTAGAGTTTGGATCTACTTCATACTTTGACCCATAGGCTTATACTTTATTAAGAAAATGATGAGCGGAGTAGATCTTCGAAAATACCATCAGAAGTGGGCTCCACCTATTTTTTACAAACTTTTCAAATAGAGCCATGCGAAACGTCCAGTTACGGACGTGCTATCCACTGGGTTTTTATAGTGGGCCCTGCCCATCAGTCTGATCACTGATCCAGACCGTCCATGTGACTCACATGGTTTATCTTCACCAAGAACTAGGTAACGAAATTTCAAAAGGGAGCAAGTATGGGTTCTTGGCTGTTTAAACGCAGGTTGGACGGTGGTGTAAAATATCCCATGGGCCACGTGAATGCAAGTCCAAACGGACCATTCTCAACCGAAATTCTGAGAGGAATCTGGTGGACGGAGTGGATTTCCCAAAAATCATCTTAAGTGGGCCCCACCAAGAGTTCAGCGTCGGCTCGCGTACAGAGCCTGCGTCCGTGAAAAACGGCCGCTGTGGGTCGGTTTCGTGATCCCGATCAGTTCCCAATAGGATTAGCCTATTATTTTGGTTTTTACTCTAAAAAATGTCAATGCATGATTTTGATGGATTAAATGTAGAGCTAGGCATCGGTCCGGGTCGGACTGCGTTCGGCCTAACCCGGTAAGATCCGAAATTCTAATAGGCTGACTCGAAATCGATCCGATCCGAGATTGAGTCCAGGTCACTTGACTCGGACAGATCCGATGCTTGATTTATTTGACCCGATCCGAGTCTGACTCGGTGAGGGAAACCGAGTCGGATTAGGTTGGACACTATTCGGATCATTTAATATGGTGTGGTCCACTTCAATCTTCAATGTATCATAATTTTTTGTTCAACGCCTAAATTGATATGTCAAAATGGATGAACGGCTTAGATAACATATATACATCAAGGTAGGCCCCACATGACTATAAAAAATTTGTATCAACGCTTGCTGCATGTGTTGTCCCATTAGGCAGGCTACTGAAGTAACGTCACCAAGTTTTGTGGGCCCCACTACGATGTATGTGTTATATCCACACCGTCCATCAATTTTGAGATATCATTTTAGGGCATGAGCCAAATAATGATGTAGATAAAAATCTGTAGTAGACCACATCACAGAAAAAAGTGGAGAGAATGATTCCCACCGTTGAAACTATCCTAAGGCCCATCGTAATGTTTATTTGAAATCCAACCTGTTTAAAAGTTGAAAATTAAAGAAATAAGGGAAAACACAAATACCAGGTTAATCTAAAACTTTTGTAGCCTTTAAAAGTTTTTAATGGTGGGCGTCACTGCCCATAGAACTTTCTATGTTGGGGTCCACTGGAGCTTTGGATTTCATTCATTCTTTGGATATTGCCCTGAAATGATCTCTCCAAATGGATGGAAGGTTGGATATAAAACATACATCATGGTTGGGCCCAAGTAACTTGGTTAAGCCACTTTAATACATACTCTCACAACCTACCGTGTTTACGTGCAAAGCAAGTAATGCATAGTATCCAGCTGTTGCCCGCCTGTTGACGTGCCGGGCAAGTAACTCATTCTCATATGTGAGTGAACTCTATTGGGGCCCACCGTGAATGCATGTGGTGTATCCACGCCGTTCATTTGTTTTTTCAGATTATTTTAGCTGTTGAACCCAAAATTGATGAATATTCAAAGCTCAAGGGGACCACACCATAAGTAAAAGTAAAAATATTGATTTTTACTCCGGATCTGGCCGGATCGGAACGGTCCGGATCTATTCGGATTGGGTTTTCGGATCAGAACGGTCCGGATCTATTCGGATTGGGTTTTCGGATCAGAACGGTCCGGATTAACCACTATCCGATCTTGATCCGAAAACTAGTCGGATCTAAATGATCTTACCCGATCCTATCCGATCCAGGCTGTCGGTTCGGTTCGGAACGGGTCGGATCGGGTCTGATCGGGTCGGATCCACCGGATCGGGTAAAAAATGCCCACCTCTAATTAAATGTAATACAAACACTTAGAGGGCACACAATGTGTTGACTAGAATACCTTTTAAAGAAAATAATTGAGAGGATTGTATTCATTTTATTCACTGAAAACGCTTAGTAAAATTACAGGTCACGAAGAATTTTTCCATGAAAATCCTTAAAATTTTCTATTAAAACTTAATTACTAAAGTTTTGTTAAAACACATGATTATATAGTAATCGTTGCCAAAATACACCTCTCTAATTCCAGTATGCAACCGATTGAAGAAAATACAAGGAAATCGAAACGCCCGTGATGTATCTTAGGCACAAATTTTAACATGAGGGCCCATGGTCAGCAGATTTAGACTATTGATTTGAAGGAAACCTACAACGGTTGGTATTCTTTTAAATTTCTAGCCATGAATCAGTATCCTACGCTTGTCATCCGACTGAGGACAAAACACAACAAATGTTGAAGATTATCACAACTATTACAACAAATTAACCTTTGGCTTTTATTTTTATTTTGTGTGTGTGTGTGTATATAGCCTGTTTTCATGAGGACATTTTCAGAACTCATTTCCTATTACATGAGTGCAAAATCTAGACTATCCATGTGATGCAGCATCCCATGAAAACCATAGAACCTTCACCCTAATCCAAAACTTTGGTGACCATGGCAAACCAGAGACAAATCAAGGGAGGAAACTATTTTTGAATCAGTGTGAAAGTTGAACACTATGAGTTTCATTGGGTGCTCCATCATGTAAACGGTTTAGATGCTTATTTCATGGAAGATGAGTTTTGAAAAATTTTCATGAGTTCTTGTGAGACTCTATATATATATATATAGGGAAAAGGTACTATGCACTCGAGCTGATGGGAATGTCCCATGAGGTCGAGTTGTGTGGGCCCCACCGTGATGCGTTTCGAACATCTACCCCATCAGTCAGATGCACCATTCCATTGTGGGCCTACCTAGGTCTCAAAAATCAAGTCAATCCGTGACTTGTGTGGGCCACACCACATACAGAAGTGGGGAGGGGCCGTGCACCATTAAAACATTCATAATAATTTTTTGGGCCCAATGAGATGTGGTTTGCAAATCCAGCCCATCCATTATGTGTGTCCCACTTGGATGAGGGTTCAGACCAAGTTTCAGGAGCATTCAAAACTCAGGTGGGCCCCACCAAGCTTTTATATGTTTTTGGCATGTCTTCACATGATTTTAGATGGTATGGCCCACCTGAGTTCCATATACGGCTGATTTTTGGGATATCCCATAATTTAAAGGGGACCCATCAAATGCACGGTGTTGATGGTCGACACGCATCACGGTGGGGCCCACACAGCTCGACCTCACGGGAGCTTATCGTGAGGTTGAGAGCATAGTACCTTTTCCCATATATATATACACACACACACACACACACACACACACACACACACACACACACATACATATGGTACTATGAGTTCCCATGGGGTCGAGCTGTGTGGGCCCCACCCGTGATGTGTATCAAACATCAACATCTTGCATCTGATGCACCATTCCATGGTGGGCCACACCACATACAACAGTTGATGACTGTTACCCTCCCATTAAAACATTCAAAATCATTTATTGGGCCCACTGAGATGAGGTTCTCAAATCCAGCTCATCCATTGTGTGTGTCCCACTTGGATGAGCTGTCAAACCAAGTTTCAACCACATCCAAATTTCAAGTGGGCCACACACCAAGTTCTTTTATATGTTTTAGGCATGTCTTCAAATGGTTTTATATGGTATGGCCTACCTGAGTTCTTAATATGGGTGATTTTTGTGATATCTTACGAACTATAGGGGACCCATCAGATGTACAGTGTTGATGTTCGACACACATTATGCAGGAGCTCACACGGCTTGACTTCATGGGAAGTTCCCACCAGGTCGACCTTGTAGTACTCTATATATATATATATATATATGATCTCTTGCTCACCTTTTTTGTGAGAACTCATCTCTCCTTCATGAGAACAAAATTGGAACAACTCGTAGTCACGCAGCACCTTATGAAACCTCAAGATTCAACTTTTAGTTTAATCTAAAACTTTGGTGGGCCATAGCAGTAGGTTAAGGCTAAAATTTGACTCCTAAGACTTTCATGGAGTATCCCATCACATGGACTGTTTGGATTTTGTATCCATGACATGGGTGGAAAGAGCAGATGAAACCTCATAAAAAAAGCTACCATTTCTCTATGCATATTGTATATGTATATTTACAGCCTCAGCGACAAAACCTTCTACATAACACATAACTTTCTAGTAGTTTAAGTAGACATGAAATCCAACCGTTCTACTGGATTCGTCCCAAGATAAGGCTAACTTGCTGTCAAAATCAATCATTTTTTACTCATATTATGGGCCACATTAAGGGAAAAAATTTCTAACTGATAAATAGATGACTCATTCACTACCAAAAAAACGGGTAAAGGCTACGGACTTAATCCGTAGCCTTAGGTCTATGGCTACGGATTAAGTCCGTAGCTAGTCCGTAACACGACCGTCGTCGTAGGTACCATAACGATAGGTCTGGAACCTATTGCTACGGATTTAATCCGTAGCCATAGACCTAAGGCTACGGATTAAGTCCGTAGCCTTTTCCCCTGTAGCAAAAAAAAAATAAACAGCTATAGATATATTTGTAGCTGAAAGTCCGTAGCAATAGGGTAAAATTTAAAAGGCTATACCTATCTGATTATTGGCTACGGATTTAATCCGTAGCTATATTGTAAATAGCTACAGATATAATCCATAGCAATTATATCGGTAGCGAAAAGCACAAATACGGATATTATTTGTAGATGAAAGTCCGTAGCAATATGCCAAAATTAAAAAGTCTACACTGTTTGACTAGTGGCTACGGTCAATATCCGTAGCTATTTTGTACATTAAAAATTAAATCACTGTTCATTCAATTACCACTGCTTCATTCAAATACCACATGTAAATCATTCATTCATTCATCACCTGTTCATTCAATTACCACATGTTCATTCAAATACCACCTGTACAATCATTCATTCATTCAATTACAATTACAATCCTTCATTCATTCAATTACAATTACAATCCTTCATTCAATTAATTACAATTACAATCAAATACAGTTACAAATACAATAATGCTGAAAATACAAATCTTTGGCTTCATTAGAGAAATGTGCTCGACTTCACCGAATTTCAGCAGCTTCGTATATTCCATCATCCTACAAACAGTCATGTCATTCATAAATTAGAATGCCCATTAGAGAAAAGAAAGACAGTAAAAGAAGTGCATCACGTATAACCACTT
The DNA here is from genome assembly GCF_029962835.1 of Magnolia sinica. Taxonomy (NCBI): domain Eukaryota; kingdom Viridiplantae; phylum Streptophyta; class Magnoliopsida; order Magnoliales; family Magnoliaceae; genus Magnolia; species Magnolia sinica. The sequence continues at coordinate 4,193,994 of NC_080584.1, read as the reverse complement.
TTTTTTTCTTAATGAATTAAAAAAAAAAACTCAAAGAGGAATGAAACTGACACAAAAGAAATGGTCTCACCATATGATTATAGGTTTAGGTTTGGTTTAGGTTTAGGTTATAGGTTTAAGTTAAGGTTAGGCTATAGGTTATAATTAAGTTTAGGTTATAGGTTAAGGTTTAGGTTATAGATTTTGGTTTAGGTTTAGGTTTAGGTTTAGGTTATAGGTTATAACTTTTGGGAACTTGATTACAGGTTAAGGTTTAGGTTTAGGAAATCGGGTTCGGGTTCGGGATCGGGTTTAGGTTTGGGCTTTCAAGTTTAGGTTTAGGTTAGGGAGTTGAGATTAGGATTAGGTGTAGGTTTGGATTTAAGAATTTGAGAATACATTTAGGTTTTAAGTTTAGGTTTAAGTTAAAGGTTTTAGGAAAGGTTATAAGTTTAGGTTAGGTTTATGTTTAGGTTTAGGTTTAGGTTATAGGTTATAGCCTTAGGGAATTGAGAATGGGTTATGGTTTAGGGAAAGGTTAGGTTTAGGTAATAGGTTTTGGGATTTGGGAATAGTTTTAGGTTATAAGTATAGGTTTAGGTTAGGTTATAGGTTAAGGTTTAGGGATTTGAGTTTAGGTTTAGGTTTAGGATTAGGTTTAGGTTGAGGTTTAGGGAATTGAGTTTAGGCTATAGGTTTAGGGAATTGAGTTTATGCTATAGGTTTAGGTTTAGGTTTAGGTTGAGGTTTAGGGAATTGAGTTTAGGCTATAGGTTTAGGTTTAGGTCTAGGTCTAGGTTAAGGTTTAGGGAATTGAGTTTAGGTTTAGGTTTAGGATTAGGTCTAGGTTGAGGTTTAGGGAATTGAGTTTAGGTTATAGGTTTAGGTTTAGGATTAGGTCTAGGTTGAGGTTTAGGGAATTGAGTTTAGGTTATAGGTTTAGGTTTAGGTTTAGGTTGAGGTTTAGGGAATTGAGTTTAGGCTATAGGTTTAGGTTTAGGTCTAGGTCTAGGTTAAGGTTTAGCGAATTGAGTTTAGGCTATAGGTTTAAGTTTAGGTCTAGGTTGAGGTTAGGTTATAGGTTTAGGTTTAGGTTTAGGTTTAGGTTTAGGTGTCGGTTTGGGTTTTGGTTATAGGTTGAGGATTAGGTCTAGGTTGAAGTTTAGGGAATTGAGTTTAGGCTATAGGTTTAGGTTTAGGTCTAGGTCAGCAGTTAAGGTTTAGGGATTTGAGTTTGGGCTATAGGTTTAGGTTTAGGTCTAGGTCAGCGGTTAAGGTTTAGGGATTTGAGTTTAGGCTATAGGTTTAAGTTTAGGTGTAGGTTATAGGTTTAGGTTTAGGTTTAGGTTTACGTGTCGATTTGGGTTTTGGTTATAGATTTAGGTTAGGTTATATGTTAAGGTTTGGAGATTTGAGTTTAGGTTTAGGTTTAGGTTTAGGATTAGGTCTAGGTTGAGGTTTAGGGAATTGAGTTTAGGTTATAGGTTTAGGTTTAGGTTTAGGTTGAGGTTTAGGGAATTGAGTTTAGGCTATAGGTTTAGGTTAAGGTCTAGGTCTAGGTTAAGGTTTAGGGATTTGAGTTTAGGTATAGGTTTAGGATTAGGTCTAGGTTGAGGATTAGGGAATTGAGTTTAGCTTATAGGTTTAGGTTTAGGTTTAGGTTGAGGTTTAGGGAATTGAGTTTAGGCTATATGTTTAGGTTTAAGTCTAGGTCTAGGTTAAGGTTTAGGGATTTGAGTTTAGGCTATAGGTTTAAGTTTCGGTTTAGGTTGAGGTTTAGGGAATTGAGTTTAGGCTATAGGTTTAGGTTTAGGTCTAGGTCTAGGTTAAGGTTTAGGGATTTGAGTTTAGGCTATAGGTTTAAGTTTAGGTCTAGGTTGAGGTTAGGTTATAGGTTTAGGTTTAGATTTGGGTTTAGGTGTCGGTTTGGGTTTTGGTTATAGGTTTAGGATTAGGTCTAGGTTGAGGTTTAGGGAATTGAGTTTAGGTTTTAGGTTTAGGTTTAGGTTTAGGTTGAGGTTTAGGGAATTGAGTTTAGGCTATAGGTTTAGGTTTAGGTCTAGGTCTAGGTTAAGGCTTAGGGATTTGAGTTTAGGCTATAGGTTTAGGTTTAGGTCTAGGTCTAGGTTAAGGTTTAGGGATTTGAGTTTAGGCTATAGGTTTAGGTTTAAGTCTAGGTCTAAGTTAAGGTTTAGGAAATTGAGTTTAGGCTATAGGTTTAGGTTTAGGTTTAGGTTGAGGTTTAGGGAATTGAGTTTAGGCTATAGGTTTAGGTTTAAGTATAGGTCTAGGCTAAGGTTTAGGGATTTGAGTTTAGGCTATAGGTTTAAGCTTAGGTCTAGGTTGAGGTTAGGTTATAGGTTTAGGTTTAGGTGTCGGTTTGGGTTTTGGTTATAGGTTTAGGATTAGGTCTAGGTTGAGGTTTAGGGAATTGAGTTTAGGTTATAGGTTTAGGTTTAGGTTTATGTTGAGGTTTAGGGAATTGAGTTTAGGCTATAGGTTTAGGTTTAGGTCTAGGTCTAGGTTAAGGTTTAGGGAATTGAGTTTGGGCTATAGGTTTAGGTTTAGGTTTAGGTCTAGGTCTAGCTTAAGGTTTAGGGATTTGAGTTTAGGCTATAGGTTTAAGTTTAGGTCTAGGTTGAGGTTAGGTTATAGGTTGAGGTTTAGGTTTAGGTTTAGGTGTCGGTTTGGGTTTTGGTTATAGGTTTAGGTTAGGTTATAGGTTAAGATTTAGGGATTTGAGTTTAGGATTAGGTCTAGGTTGAGGTTTAGGGAATTGAGTTTAGGCTATAGGTTTAGGTTTAGGTTTAGGTTGAGGTTTAGGGAATTGAGTTTAGGCTATAGGTTTATGTTTAGGTCTAGGTCTAGGTTAAGGTTTAGGGAATTGAGTTTGGGCTATAGGTTTAGGTTTAGGTTTAGGTCTAGGTCTAGGTTAAGGTTTAGGGATTTGAGTTTAGGCTATAGGTTTAAGTTTAGGTTTAGGTTGAGGTTTAGGGAATTGAGTTTAGGCTATAGGTTTAGGTTTAGGTCTGGGTCTAGGTTAAGGTTTAGGGAATTGAGTTTGGGCTATAGGTTTAAGCTTAGGTCTAGGTTGAGGTTAGGTTATAGGTTTAGGTTTAGGTTTAGGTTTAGGTGTCGGTTTGGGTTTTGGTTATAGGTTTAGGATTAGGTCTAGGTTGAGGTTTAGGGAATTGAGTTTAGGTTATAGGTTTAGGTATAGGTTTAGGTTTAGGTTTAGGTTTAGGTTGAGGTTTAGGGAATTGAGTTTAGGCTATAGGTTTAGGTTTAGGTCTAGGTCTAGGTTAAGGTTTAGGGAATTGAGTTTGGGCTATAGGTTTAGGTTTAGGTTTAGGTCTAGGTCTAGGTTAAGGTTTAGGGATTTGAGTTTAGGCTATAGGTTTAAGTTTAGGTCTAGGTTGAGGTTAGGTTATAGGTTGAGGTTTAGGTTTAGGTTTAGGTGCCGGTTTGGGTTTTGGTTATAGGTTTAGGTTAGGTTATAGGTTAAGGTTTAGGGATTTGTGTTTAGGTTTAGGTTTAGGATTAGGTCTAGGTTGAGGTTTAGGGAATTGAGTTTAGGCTATAGGTTTAGGTTTAGGTTTAGGTCTAGGTTAAGGTTTAGGGAATTGAGTTTGGGCTATAGGTTTAGGTTTAGGTTTAGGTCTAGGTCTAGGTTAAGGTTTAGGGATTTGAGTTTAGGCTATAGGTTTAAGTTTAGGTCTAGGTTGAGGTTAGGCTATAGGTTTAGGTTTAGGTTTAGGTTGAGGTTTAGGGAATTGAGTTTAGGCTATAGGTTTAGGTTTAGGTCTAGGTCTAGGTTAAGGTTTAGGGAATTGAGTTTGGGCTATAGGTTTAGGTTTAGGTTTAGGTCTAGGTTAAGGTTTAGGGATTTGAGTTTAGGCTATAGGTTTAAGTTTAGGTTTAGGTTGAAGTCTAGGTCTAGGTTAAGGTTTAGGGATTTGAGTTTAGGCTATAGGTTTAAGCTTAGGTCTAGGTCGAGGTTAGGTTATAGGTTTAGGTTTAGGTTTAGGTTTAGGTGTCGGTTTGGGTTTTGGTTATAGGTTTCGGATTAGGTCTAGGTTGAGGTTTAGGGAATTGAGTTTAGGCTATAGGTTTAGGTTTAGGTTTAGGTTGAGGTTTAGGGAATTGAGTTTAGGCTATAGGTTTAGGTTTAGGTCTAGGTCTAGGTTAAGGTTTAGGGAATTGAGTTTGGGCTATAGGTTTAGGTTTAGGTCTAGGTCTAGGTTAAGGTTTAGGGAATTGAGTTTGGGCTATAGGTTTAGGTTTAGGTTTAGGTCTAGGTCTAGGTTAAGGTTTAGGGATTTGAGTTTAGGCTATATGTTTAGGTTTAGGTTTAGGTTGAGGTTTAGGGAATTGAGTTTAGGCTATAGGTTTAGGTTTAGGTCTAGGTCTAGGTTAAGGTTTAGGGAATTGAGTTTGGGCTATAGGTTTAGGTTTAGGTTTAGGTCTACGTTAAGGTTTAGGGATTTGAGTTTAGGCTATAGGTTTAAGTTTAGGTTTAGGTCTAGGTCTAGGTTAAGGTTTAGGGATTTGAGTTTAGGCTATAGGTTTAGGTTTAGGTTTAGGTTGAGGTTTAGGGAATTGAGTTTAGGCTATAGGTTTAGGTTTAGGTCTAGGTCTAGGTTAAGGTTTAGGGAATTGAGTTTGGGCTATAGGTTTAGGTTTAGGTTTAGGTCTAGGTTAAGGTTTAGGGATTTGAGTTTAGGCTATAGGTTTAAGTTTAGGTTTAGGTTGAAGTCTAGGTCTAGGTTAAGGTTTAGGGATTTGAGTTTAGGCTATAGGTTTAGGCTTAGGTCTAGGTTGAGGTTAGGTTATAGGTTTAGGTTTAGGTTTAGGTTTAGGTGTCGGTTTGGGTTTTGGTTATAGGTTTCGGATTAGGTCTAGGTTGAGGTTTAGGGAATTGAGTTTAGGCTATAGGTTTAGGTTTAGGTTTAGGTTGAGGTTTAGGGAATTGAGTTTAGGCTATAGGTTTAGGTTTAGGTCTAGGTCTAGGTTAAGGTTTAGGGAATTGAGTTTGGGCTATAGGTTTAGGTTTAGGTTAGGTTCAGGTCTAGGTCTAGGTTAAGGTTTAGGGTTTTCAGTTTAGGCTATAGGTTTAAGTTTAGGTTTAGGTCTAGGTCTAGGTTAAGGTTTAGGGATTTGAGTTTAGGCTATAGGTTTAGGTTTAGGTTTAGGTTGAGGTTTAGGGAATTGAGTTTAGGCTATAGGTTTAGGTTTAGGTCTAGGTCTAGGTTAAGGTTTAGGGAATTGAGTTTGGGCTATAGGTTTAGGTTTAGGTTTAGGTCTAGCTCTAGGTAAAGGTTTAGGGATTAGTTTGGGCTATAGGTTTAGGTTTAGGTTTAGGTCTAGTCTAGGTTAAGGTTTAGGGATTTGAGTTTAGGCTATAGGTTTAGGTTTAGGTTTAGGTTGAGGTTTAGGGAATTGAGTTTAGGCTATAGGTTTAGGTTTAGGTCTAGGTCTAGGTTAAGGTTTAGGGAATTGAGTTTGGGCTATAGGTTTAGGTTTAGGTTTAGGTCTAGGTTAAGGTTTAGGGATTTGAGTTTAGGCTATAGGTTTAAGTTTAGGTTTAGGTTGAAGTCTAGGTCTAGGTTAAGGTTTAGGGATTTGAGTTTAGGCTATAGGTTTAGGCTTAGGTCTAGGTTGAGGTTAGGTTATAGGTTTAGGTTTAGGTTTAGGTTTAGGTGTCGGTTTGGGTTTTGGTTATAGGTTTCGGATTAGGTCTAGGTTGAAGTTTAGGGAATTGAGTTTAGGCTATAGGTTTAAGTTTAGGTTTAGGTTGAGGTTTAGGGAATTGAGTTTAGGCTATAGGTTTAGGTTTAGGTCTAGGTCTAGGTTAAGGTTTAGGGAATTGAGTTTGGGCTATAGGTTTAGGTTTAGGTTTAGGTCTAGGTTAAGGTTTATGGATTTGAGTTTAGGCTATAGGTTTAAGTTTAGGTTTAGGTTTAGGTTTAGGTTTAGGTGTCGGTTTGGGTTTTGGTTATAGGTTTCGGATTAGGTCTAGGTTGAGGTTTAGGGAATTGAGTTTAGGCTATAGGTTTAGGTTTAGGTTTAGGTTGAGGTTTAGGGAATTGAGTTTAGGCTATAGGTTTAGGTTTAGGTCTAGGTCTAGGTTAAGGTTTAGGGAATTGAGTTTGGGCTATAGGTTTAGGTTTAGGTTTAGGTCTAGGTTAAGGTTTAGGGATTTGAGTTTAGGCTATAGGTTTTAGTTTAGGTTTAGGTCTAGGTCTAGGTTAAGGTTTAGGGATTTGAGTTTAGGCTATAGGTTTAGGTTTAGGTTTAGGTTGAGGTTTAGGGAATTGAGTTTAGGCTATAGGCTTAGGTTTAGGTCTAGGTCTAGGTTAAGGTTTAGGGAATTGAGTTTGGGCTATAGGTTTAGGTTTAGGTTTAGGTCTAGGTTAAGGTTTAGGGATTTGAGTTTAGGCTATAGGTTTAAGTTTAGGTTTAGTTTGAAGTCTAGGTCTAGGTTAAGGTTTAGGGATTTGAGTTTAGGCTATAGGTTTAAGTTTAGGTCTAGGTTGAGGTTAGGTTATAGGTTTAGGTTTGGGTTTAGGTTTAGGTGTCGGTTTGGGTTTTGGTGATAGGTTAAGGTTGGGTTATAGGTTAAGGTTTGGGGATTTGAGTTTAGGTTTAGGTTTAGGATTTGGTCTAGGTTGAGGTTTAGGGAATTGAGTTTAGGCTATAGGTTTAGGTTTAGGTTTAGGTTGAGGTTTAGGGAATTGAGTTTAGGCTATGGGTTTAGGTTTAGGTCTAGGTCTAGGTTAAGGTTTAGGGAATTGAGTTTGGGCTATAGGTTTAGGTTTAGGTTTAGGTCTAGGTCTAGGTTAAGGTTTAGGGATTTGAGTTTAGGCTATAGGTTTAAGCTTAGGTCTAGGTTGAGGTTAGGTTATAGGTTTAGGTTAAGGTTGAGGTTATAGGTTTAAGTTAAGGTTGAGGTTTAGGTTATAGGTTAAGATTTTAGGTCATGGATTTTGGTTTAGGATATAGGTTATAGGTATAAGTTAAGGTTTAGGTTTAGGTTTAGGTTTAGGTTTAGGTTATAAGACATAGGTTTAGGGAATTGAGAATAGGTTAAGGTTTAGGTTTAGGAAATCGGGTTTGGGTTAGGGGTCGGGTTTATGCTTGGGTTTTCAAGTTTAAAGAAAGGTTTAGGTTAGGGAGTTACGATTAGGATTAGGTGTAGGTTTAAGTTTAGGGAATTGAGAATACATTTGGGTTATAGGTTTAGGTTTAGGTTTTAGGTTTTAGGTTAAGGTTATATGTTCAGGTTTAGGTTATAGGTTTAAGTTAAGGTTGAGGTTTAGGTTATAGGTTAAGATTTTAGGTCATGGGTTTTGGTTTAGGATATAGGTTATAGGTCTAAGTTAAGGTTTAGGTTTAGGTTTAGGTTTAGGTTTAGGTTATAAGACATAGGTTTAGGGAATTGAGAATAGGTTAAGGTTTAGGTTTAGGATATCGGGTTTGGGTTCGGGATCGGGTTTATGTTTGGGTTTTCAAGTTTAAAGATAGGTTTAGGTTAGGGAGTTACGATTAGGATTAGGTGTAGGTTTAAGTTTTGGGAATTGAGAATACATTTGGGTTATAGGTTTAGGTTTAGGTTTTAGGTTTTAAGTTAAGGTTATATGTTCAGGTTTAGGTTATAGGTTTAAGTTAAGGTTGAGGTTTAGGTTATAGGTTAAGATTTTAGGTCATGGGTTTTGGTTTAGGATATAGGTTATAGGTATAAGTTAAGGTTTAGGTTTAGGTTTAGGTTTAGGTTTAGGTTATAAGACATAGGTTTAGGGAATTGAGAATAGGTTAAGGTTTAGGTTTAGGAAATCGGGTTCGGGTTCGGGATCGGGTTTAGGTTTGAGTTTTCATGTTTAAAGATAAGTTTAGGTTAGGGAGTTACGATTAGGATTAGGTGTAGGTTTAAGTTTTGGGAATTGAGAATACATTTGGGTTATAGGTTTAGGTTTAGGTTTTAGGTTTTAGGTTAAGGTTATATGTTCAGGTTTAGGTTATAGGTTTAAGTTAAGGTTGAGGTTTAGGTTATAGGTTAAGATTTTAGGTCATGGGTTTTAGTTTAGGATATAGGTTATAGGTATAAGTTAAGGTTTAGGTTTAGGTTTAGGTTTAGGTTTAGGTTATAAGACATAGGTTTAGGGAATTGAGAATAGGTTAAGGTTTAGGTTTAGGAAATCGGGTTTATGTTAGGGGTTGGGTTTATGCTTGGGTTTTCATGTTTAAAGAAAGGTTTAGGTTAGGGAGTTACGATTAGGATTAGGTGTAGGTTTAAGTTTAGGGAATTGAGAATACATTTGGGTTATAGGTTTAGGTTTAGGTTTTAGGTTTTAGGTTAAGGTTATATGTTCAGGTTTAGGTTATAGGTTTAAGTTAAGGTTGAGGTTTAGGTTATAGGTTAAGATTTTAGGTCATGGGTTTTGGTTTAGGATATAGGTTATAGGTCTAAGTTAAGGTTTAGGTTTAGGTTTAGGTTTAGGTTTAGGTTATAAGACATAGGTTTAGGGAATTGAGAATAGGTTAAGGTTTAGGTTTAGGATATCGGGTTTGGGTTCGGGGTCGGGTTTATGTTTGGGTTTTCAAGTTTAAAGATAGGTTTAGGTTAGGGAGTTACGATTAGGATTAGGTGTAGGTTTAAGTTTTGGGAATTGAGAATACATTTGGGTTATAGGTTTAGGTTTAGGTTTTAGGTTTTAGGTTAAGGTTATATGTTCAGGTTTAGGTTATAGGTTTAAGTTAAGGTTGAGGTTTAGGTTATAGGTTAAGATTTTAGGTCATGGGTTTTGGTTTAGGATATAGGTTATAGGTATAAGTTAAGGTTTAGGTTTAGGTTTAGGTTTAGGTTTAGGTTATAAGACATAGGTTTAGGGAATTGAGAATAGGTTAAGGTTTAGGTTTAGGAAATCGGGTTTGGGTTAGGGGTTGGGTTTATGCTTGGGTTTTCAAGTTTAAAGAAAGGTTTAGGTTAGGGAGTTACGATTAGGATTAGGTGTAGGTTTAAGTTTAGGGAATTGAGAATACATTTGGGTTATAGGTTTAGGTTTAGGTTTTAGGTTTTAGGTTAAGGTTATATGTTCAGGTTTAGGTTATAGGTTTAAGTTAAGGTTGAGGTTTAGGTTATAGGTTAAGATTTTAGGTCATGGGTTTTGGTTTAGGATATAGGTTATAGGTCTAAGTTAAGGTTTAGGTTTAGGTTTAGGTTTAGGTTTAGGTTATAAGACATAGGTTTAGGGAATTGAGAATAGGTTAAGGTTTAGGTTTAGGAAATCGGGTTTGGGTTGGGTATAGGGTTTATGTTTGGGTTTTCAAGTTTAAAGATAGGTTTAGGTTAGGGAGTTACGATTAGGATTAGGTGTAGGTTTAAGTTTTGGGAATTGAGAATACATTTGGGTTATAGGTTTAGGTTTAGGTTTTAGGTTTTAGGTTAAGGTTATATGTTCAGGTTTAGGTTATAGGTTTAAGTTAAGGTTGAGGTTTAGGTTATAGGTTAAGATTTTAGGTCATGGGTTTTGGTTTAGGATATAGGTTATAGGTCTAAGTTAAGGTTTAGGTTTAGGTTTAGGTTTAGGTTTAGGTTATAAGACATAGGTTTAGGGAATTGAGAATAGGTTAAGGTTTAGGTTTAGGATATCGGGTTTGGGTTAGGGGTCGGGTTTATGCTTGGGTTTTCAAGTTTAAAGAAAGGTTTAGGTTAGGGAGTTACGATTAGGATTAGGTGTAGGTTTAAGTTTAGGGAATTGAGAATACATTTGGGTTATAGGTTTAGGTTTAGGTTTTAGGTTTTAGGTTAAGGTTATATGTTCAGGTTTAGGTTATAGGTTTAAGTTAAGGTTGAGGTTTAGGTTATAGGTTAAGATTTTAGGTCATGGGTTTTGGTTTAGGATATAGGTTATAGGTATAAGTTAAGGTTTAGGTTTAGGTTTAGGTTTAGGTTTAGGTTATAAGACATAGGTTTAGGGAATTGAGAATAGGTTAAGGTTTAGGTTTAGGAAATCGGGTTTGGGTTAGGGGTCGGGTTTATGTTTGGGTTTTCAAGTTTAAAGAAAGGTTTAGGTTAGGGAGTTACGATTAGGATTAGGTGTAGGTTTAAGTTTAGGGAATTGAGAATACATTTGGGTTATAGGTTTAGGTTTAGGTTTTAGGTTTTAGGTTTAGGTTTTTTGTTGCTGTTTAGGTTATAGGTTTAAGTTAAGGTTGAGGTTTAGGTTATAGGTTAAGATTTTAGGTCATGGGTTTTGGTTTAGGATATAGGTTATAGGTATAAGTTAAGGTTTAGGTTTAGGTTTAGGTTTAGGTTTAGGTTATAAGACATAGGTTTAGGGAATTGAGAATAGGTTAAGGTTTAGGTTTAGGAAATCGGGTTTGGGTTAGGGGTCGGGTTTATGCTTGGGTTTTCAAGTTTAAAGAAAGGTTTAGGTTAGGGAGTTACGATTAGGATTAGGTGTAGGTTTAAGTTTAGGGAATTGAGAATACATTTGGGTTATAGGTTTAGGTTTAGGTTTTAGGTTTTAGGTTAAGGTTATATTTTCAGGTTTAAGTTATAGGTTTAAGTTAAGGTTGAGGTTTAGGTTATAGGTTAAGATTTTAGGTCATGGGTTTTGGTTTAGGATATAGGTTATAGGTCTAAGTTAAGGTTTAGGTTTAGGTTTAGGTTTAGGTTTAGGTTATAAGACATAGGTTTAGGGAATTGAGAATAGGTTAAGGTTTAGGTTTAGGATATCGGGTTTGGGTTTGGGGTCGGGTTTATGTTTGGGTTTTCAAGTTTAAAGATAGGTTTAGGTTAGGGAGTTACGATTAGGATTAGGTGTAGGTTTAAGTTTTGGGAATTGAGAATACATTTGGGTTATAGGTTTAGGTTTAGGTTTTAGGTTTTAGGTTAAGGTTATATGTTCAGGTTTAGGTTATAGGTTTAAGTTAAGGTTGAGGTTTAGGTTATAGGTTAAGATTTTAGGTCATGGGTTTTGGTTTAGGATATAGGTTATAGGTCTAAGTTAAGGTTTAGGTTTAGGTTTAGGTTTAGGTTTAGGTTATAAGACATAGGTTAAGGGAATTGAGAATAGGTTAAGGTTTAGGTTTAGGATATCGGGTTTGGGTTCGGGGTCGGGTTTATGTTTGGGTTTTCAAGTTTAAAGATAGGTTTAGGTTAGGGAGTTACGATTGGGATTAGGTGTAGGTTTAAGTTTTGGGAATTGAGAAAGGTTAAGGGTATGGTCCCTGCAAAGCAAATACAGATATAAACAAGGCCATCCGGCGCAAATGCCAGGCCCCTTCCAATGCTGTCCATAAAAAATGGACAGCTTCATCATGGTCATAATAGCGGTTCCCTCTTTCCAGGGAACCCCGCTCTTCCGAATAGCTCCGACGCACATCCGGGACTGCTCCATTAATTTCGATCAAATACATAAACACGGCCTATCCAAATGGACAGGCCCATCGCTGTCCATAGGAAATGGACAGCTTCATCATGGTCATAACAGCGGTTCCCACCTTACAGGGACCCCCGCTCATCCGGATAGCTCCGACGCACATCCGGGTCTGCTCTATTAATTTCGAGCAAATTTAATGGAGCAAATACGTAACCACTTGGTCCCAAATACTTACTTTATAAAAGAAAATCTCCCCTGTTTTCTCAAATTTTCTATTTCGATCTTTTTTAGCTCAAATCCATGTCAATGCATGAGAATCATACATAAACATAGATTTTAAGCAAAATACATGAGGGAAATTACAACATAGATATCATGCACATGATATCACATAATGTACTGTTTAATGAACTACACATGTGCATTCTTAACAAGAGACGTACCAGATGCTTGAATCTGAAATATGCAGCTCCAACCCTCCCACATGCAACATCCACCTGAAAGAATGCGTATAACCGTCATGCTTGAGTAATCGTTATAGGAATGTACAAGTAAAACTATAAAACCAGAGATACTCACTGCATTTTCAAGATCTCCTCCATAGTTGACGATTCATTCTAAAGCCCTTCTCCCTCCTCCTTTACCCGGGCTTGGGACCGGCAATGCAAGGAGTTGCATTGGCGGAGTTAAAAAAGAGCTTAGGCTCCATTTGGTTTTCAAAAAAAAAATGTTTTTATAAATACTAATGTGATGACCAAATGGAGCCTAAGACTATAAATACGTTCAAATATAGAGTACAAAATTCATTCAATATTAAAAGAAATAAAAAAACAAGTACCAAATTAGTTCAAAATGCACACAACAAGTTCAAAATTAGTTCAAAATGCACACAACAAGTTTAAATTGAGTTCAAAATGCACACAACACATGTTCAATTATACAGTACCAAATTTGTTCAAATTATTGAATTCTCAAAGCCTCTTTCCCCCATTGCACAAATGATCCTGGACCGGCCTCTCCAAGTGTAGATGCGAACCCATCTTCTTTCCACAAAGGAGCGTGAGGTTGTATAAGCTTAGTCGAGGCGACAACAAGAGCTCCAGCCTCCAACGGCTCGCAATGGACAGTTGCATTTGGATTAACTTCATGTACTTCACCACGAGCAACTACACCACGTTTTCCAAAACCAAGCAAGTCGCATCTCTTACCGATATATATAATATCCGGCTACATTTACACATAAAATGGCATTGGTATTGTTAGCGTTTATAATATAATTGTAAGCTCATTATAGTAAAAAAATTATACTTGCATACCGACGACGCCTGAGTAGATTTAACGACTATTGGTGATGAGAGATTTTGAGTATACTGTCTATCTTTCTGCATATCAACCAATGTTTTCTTCATCTCAACTATATCTTGGGTCATACCATCCAATTTTTTCTTCACCTGAGATAACTCTTGAGTTACGCTCTCTTTTTCTTTTGTCACATTCTCTACCTTTGAACGAGCAGGGGCTGACTTCTTCAGTCCGACCTTGCTTATTGAGCAACCTAGACCCCGCATTCGCCCTCTATTGTCAGATCCAACCAACTGTAAAACATTGTAAATTAAGTTATTAGGATATTCATAATTACCATAAAACTCTACTAATTTTTAAATTTTATTACTACCTCTGTAAGGGCATCATCCATGCCGGTCATCCTAGAAGCAGGATTGCTACTATAGAGCTCATCTAGTTTTTCCTGTGAAAAAATACAAATGAATGCAATATAATTCAAAGTTATACTTAGGCTTTTCACAAGGGTACTAGTTAGTGGTACGAGGGATACACTTACAGCAAGTTCAGGATATTGGACAACTTTGTCCTTTCTTGTATGGGCTCTTAAGAAGACTTCACATCTACCTATCTCGACATCGGAGGTAAGATTCTTCTCCATCGCCTTTGGCACATTATATATCATTGAAATACACATCATTAATAGATTTAGATGAATGATAATTCAAATTTAAATTCAATTTTAAACTATAATATCTATTTTTAAATACATACCATCTTATGGCGAGTAACAGCCATGCTGTGCCTCCCAAGACACGCAGGTCCTTTTAGCTTGGCCCGATTGACTTTATTCCTTGCGCTTACCCTCTTGAATTCCTCGGTGGTACGTTGATCCACGAAGGCCTTCCAATCCTCCATAGGGATACCTGGGGGGGCAGGACCATCTCTTACAGCAATAGGATCCTTGTTTGTAATATATTTTGCAGTCAATCTTCTCTTGTAATTCCTCCACGCTTCATTGATGCGTTTTGTAACGTAATCAAGACTTGCAACCCAACTTTGACCCTCAAACTCATAAAACTGTGACAATCTTTCTGTGACCATATGAATTTGTTCATGAGGCACTTGGCGAAAGTCCGGGTATATGATCAGGATATGAGAACGGGTGAGGACACCGACATGCGATGCAAAGTCCCTGTGATCGGAACAGTCCTCATTCGGTTGCCCGAATTCATTCGTCTTAAGGACTTTTTTCCTATCAGGTGGCACAAGTAAAGAAACCCCCCTAGTAATGCCTCTTTTTTTAGATGAAGAAGAAGCTGACACAATTACATAAAAAGAATAACAGTTATATATACACATTATTGATTACTGCCAATATATAAGGAAAAGGAAATTTACATATATAATTAAGGAGAAGTATCTTATTACCTTTGGTATTGCTTGAATCTGTACTCCCAAGCACCTGCGCACCCAATACCTTTGCTTGTGAATCCATGTGCCTATTTCTTCCCTAATATGAAAAGATAAGAAAAGAACACAATTGTTAAAAAAAATCTAATAGTTAAGAAATAATTTAGATCACAGATAAAGTATAAAAAATTCACTATATTATCCAAACCTTGTTTAAACTTCCTCCAATAAATATCATTCTGTTACATTCTTAGAAAATACAAACAAATCAGTAGATTCTCTTCGATCGTTTTCTTTTCTTTGTTTTCTCGACCACAACACTGACATCTTCAGATTCATTGAATATCAATTCATCAACCATTGCCAATGAGGTGAGATCAGGTCCTGCATCGGTATTACTTACAGCCCTTAATCGTTCCGATAGAACGCACGTCTCTTCTTCGACAAAAAATTTTTGGGGAACCTCCAAGACCACATGCCAGTCAGGATTTTTTGGATCTCTGGAGTAGAAAACTTGCGTGGCATGCTCTGCAAGAATGAAGGGCTCGTCACCGACTTTGTCTGAACTGTAAAGACTAGCCAAATTTACTAATCTCAAATTCGCTTCTGCATCAAAAGAAACACCATGATGTGTCACTTTCACCCAATCACACTTAAATAGGACGGGCTTGTACCCTGTTCGGTACTCCAATTGGATAATTCTACGAAGGACTCCGTAGTAAGGTTGATTTTCATCCACTGTATTGATATCCTTAGCACTTGATCGAAAGGTTGTCATACCCTCTGTCCTAACCCCACTGTTTTGGTTCGTTTTATTCTCCTTATAGTCCTTAGTGACAAAGAGGAAACCATTAATACAATATTTATTGTATTGCATAGAAAAAGCTAGAGGTCCTCTCACAACATCTTTAAATTCATTATCGTCAGATTCAATGAACTCTGGTTGCCTCTTCAACCAAGATATGAATTCATCCTCGTTAGGCACCCTGTTGATCCTCTTATAGCATCGCTGCAAGTAATCTTTGTGCTTCCTGCGCGATATTCGATAACATTGTTATATTGAAATCGCATAAAGTAAAGAAGACAAATATATATATACATATATATGAGCTTATTATACATACCATTCCCACTCGTCGTAGTTGGGATGACTCTTCAGTACCCATCTACGAGCTTGTTCGTATTCGATACCCGCTAGGATAACACTTTGACCCGTACCTACTGGAC
Organism: Magnolia sinica; assembly: GCF_029962835.1. Taxonomy (NCBI): domain Eukaryota; kingdom Viridiplantae; phylum Streptophyta; class Magnoliopsida; order Magnoliales; family Magnoliaceae; genus Magnolia; species Magnolia sinica. Next base: position 4,178,710 of record NC_080584.1, on the reverse strand, counting down.
CAACATCGTCATCATTAGAGTCATCATCAACGATATCTTCCAACTTACGTAGTCCTGGAATGACTCTGTTAAACCGTTTTTCCAGCTTTTCCAGTAGGCTTGTTTTCTGTTTTCCTTTATATTGATTGCAGAATATAATTGTCTCCTCTTGGATGTACTGCTCTGCAATACAACCCTCAGGTCGTGTCTTGTTACGGACATAGGCCTTGAATGTCTTCATGAACCTGACAAAGTTAATGATACATTATATATACATGCAAATGTAAATGTTAAGCCGATTTATTCTTATTAAGCTCACAACGTACCTTTCGAATGGATACATCCATCGATAGTATACAGGACCACATATGCGAGCCTCGTAAGCCAAATGGATCGACAAATGCATCATAATGACAAATATCGATGGCGGGCATATAGTCTCAAGCTGACATAACGTCCTAGCCATGCCTCTCTCGAGAGTAAGGAGTGTTTGAAGGTCTACGGTTGTCGAGCACAAGGCATTAAAGAATGTGCAAAAGCTTGTAATTATAGGACGAATGACCTTTCTATCCCTGAATGCATGCTGGATGAGAACTGGGAGCAGATGTTGCATCAACACATGGTAAGAATGAGACTTCATTCCCTTTAAATCCACGCAATCTTCCTTTACGATGGTCCTCCAATTCGCACTAAAACCGATCGGAACACGCAGCTCATGCAAAGTCTGGATGAAAAGTTTTTTCTCTTCTTTTCTTAGACAGAAAGGACTTTGTTTCTGAATCACCTTGCCATTGTTCTTTTTCAGCCATAGACGCTTCTTAATTCCCAATTGTTTCAGGTCCCTGCGTGCATTAGCATCATCCTTGGTTTTGCCAGGCGTGTTCAACATCAAGGCAACAAGGATTTCACATATATTTTTCTCAATATGCATGACATCAAGGTTGTGACGCACGGGAATATCTTTCCAATACTCCAGATCAAATAATATAGACCGTTTGAAGAACCACGGTGATTCAACATCATCCGCTAGCTCTTGTCGGCCTCCATCAATACCCCTTATATTACTCTTCCTAGTCTTCCCCCACTGTATATTCAAGTTCGCGGTTTGTCTTTCAACCTCAATCCCATCCAGACGGATCGGTTGACGTCGTATCTCCACCTTCTTGTTGAACGTGCCAGCACTTGTGTCCTTCCTAGCCTGTTCTGACATTGACAACCATCGTCTGTGGCCCATATAAACATGTTTCTTTCCATATTGGAGTCGCAAAGAATCTGTGTTAGGACCACATACAGGACAACCATACTTACCCTTTGTCCTACAATCAGAAACGTTACCATATGCTGGAAAGTCATGAATTGTCCAAAGCAGAACAGCACGCATGTTGAATTTATTTTCATGGTATGCATCGAACGTCGTGACCCCTTCTCGCCATAACTTTTGCAGTTCATCAATCAATGGCTGTAAATAAACATCAATATCCTTTCCTGGTTGTCGCGGTCCCTCAATGAGCAAAGTCAACATAGTAAACTGAGGTTTCATGCAAAGCTTTGGTGGAAGGTTGTACGTCACACACATAACGGGCCATGAACTATGCGACATACAGAAAGTACCGAATAGGTTAAACCCATCTGTAGCCAAACCCAATCGAACATTGCGAGGCTCAGCTGAAAAATCTGTATACTTGTCATCAAGATTCTTCCATGCAATAGAATCAGCCGGATGCTCCATCTTTTCATGCTGAAATTTTCTGGTTGAGTGCCAAGACATTTCTTTCGCCAACCATGGCACACTGAACATTCTTTGTAGCCTTGGTGTTAATGGAAAATACCTTAACACCTTCCTAGGTATTGTAGATCCATTTTTCTCAGAACCCATTTCAGTCTTGTACCTAGAAGTTTTACAATTTGGACAAATGGTTTTCATCTCGTTCTCTCTCCAGTATAAGATGCAGTCATTTGGACAAGCATGGATTTTCACATAATCAAGACCCAACTTTGTAATGATCTTCTTTGCTTGGTAGGTATTAGTTGGGGCCTTGTTACCGGAAGGTAACACCTTCTTTAGTAGTTGAAGGAGCTCTGTAAAGCTTTTTTCACTCCATCCATGATTCACCTTTAATTTGAAAAGCTGTACAATGAAAGTCAGCACGGTGAAATCTTGGGCCCCAGGGTATAGCTCAGTCATTGCGTCTCGTAGATTTGCTTCAAACTCATTAGTTTCATTTTCTCCGAAGACGCCTTCAACTATAGGGGTCACGTTGGGCTCATCCTGTACAACTTCATCTAGGTTATTACCACCAAGTTCTTGAACGATCGCGTTGTGAACCTCATTTAAGTTCGAGACACTATGATATTGTTGGGAACTTGATTCACGTACAGTATACTTAGGTGATACATGTTCCCCATGCATGTTCCAAACCCTATAGCTTGGGTCGAATCCATTTTTCATTAGATGTATTTCCATATCATCATAAGAAACCAGAAAACGTGCACATCTGCAAGTGGTGCATGGACAAGGAACAAATTCTCTACCAGGAAGGTTTTCTTGTGCAAACTTTGAAAAACTTCTAATTCCAGAAAGAAAACGTGGGTCAGGGAAACTTAGTGTCATCCACTCCATATTCATTGCAGCCAAATCTCGATTAACCAATGGGTCCATTTTCAACCTGCACCTTATGAAAAATTAAAGTTGGAAATTAACCTAATGCACCATCCTCCTTAAAAGTTGAAAATGAAGAAAGTGCTATCAGATGATTGGACCCATACAGATATTATCTACCAAATACAATGTATTAAGGAGTTTGCCATCATTGTATTTTTACAAAAAATTAATAATGCAATTAATAAGTATAATATTAAACCACTTGCATAGATGAAAAGTCTCGCATGCAATTCTAATATATCAAGCTAAATGATGGATCGTACCAGTCAAAGACTTCACCATACAAGGGCAATGGAATGCTTACAAAGACCTAGGATGAAGAAACCACACAAATATTAGCTCTATCCAAAATTTCTTCAACCCACATTAAGTTTTAATGGTGAATTACCACTGTTTCCTGTGCATCCAATCCATTCATATAGTATTGGCTCATCATGATGAAAAAAACTACCCAAAAATTGTATTATTCCGAGACTGAAGTGGACCATATGATGTATATTTACAATTTTTAGGTATAATTTTATAAGTGGCCAGACTAGGAGTTAAAACAGCCTGAGTTTTTGAATAAAAGCCAAAAATGTTTACCCCCAAGCTTGATTCCTGATGAATGCAATGCAGTGGATTAACATGTTTTATGACACATGTGGTGGATGAGTCACCAACATTTAAAGAAATGGTGTAAATGCACATGCTAGTCCAACACTTCAATCATATTTCTCAATATATATATGAATGCCTATGCCAGTAACATAAAAGACATTGTAAATAAAAAAATTTAAAAAAAATAAAAAACATATAAATTCAAATTGAAACAAACATGGGATCCTAATCCTGGGATATAGCAATCCCACGGATCTTAAGACAATCCAATGACATCACCATCATTACCTTTAAATCCCATCCAATCCACCCTAATCCCTTTAAAATTGCTTGGGACGTGTTTGGTTCAAGGGATTAAAAGGGATTGGAAAGTTTAATCCCGGGATTGGCCAGGCGTCCCAAACAGACCAGAAATAGCAATCCCGGGATATAGCAATCCCATAGATCTTGCACCAATCTATTGACGCAACTATCATTACTTTGAAATTCGTACAATCTACTCTAATACCATCCAAATCCATCCAATCTGCCCAGCCAAACAGGCCCTAATGGTGGGCATTCAATCACCACAGTTTCCTATGGAACATGATGCAAGTTTCAAGTAAATGATGCCACGTTACAGGAGATTTAGGGTGAGAATTTTATTGGTTGTTTCTTTCCGGGCAAGTGCCTCCAACCTAGGCACACTCAATTCCCTTATACGAATGGGAAAATTCATCACTAGGAGCCTGTTTGGACTGGGAAAAGATGAGAAAAGTACAGTGATTATCCAATCATAGACTCTATGAGCATTATTTAAACATGGATTCCCATGGATTCTATTTTTTGAGGATCTTGTTTCGATAGAAAGTGAAAATCTCACATTCCTCTCACAATTTTCACGTTCTATATTGTGCATGAAAATTTGACTATGGAAAGGCTAGCAATCGCTTCCAATCTCACCATTTCCTTTGCTATCCAAACAACAAAAAAGGTCCAAATAATGGAAAACCCTCGAGTTTTCTTTTCCTTTCCCACAACCCAAACAGGCCCTAGATTTCAAAGCATGGAAGAATGATCTAGCTGAGAATTGTGAACTTCCAGATCCTCTTCTCATCTATACTCGTAAAGAAAAACACATCAATCAACACCATCAACAATACTTCACATATCTTTGTTTGTTATGCCTTGAACTACCAAACAATTAATTCCACACCGACACACCCCTAAGAACTCAAAGCACTCACTAAGAAAGCACTCCTTTAGCGCATCCCCCATTCTTTATCTTCTTTATTAAATTCACCCTCAATAGCATTTACAACATGGTGACAGGAAGCTAGTGTCCTCATCACCCCTCCTTGAGCTGCATAGCACAGGAATTTCACCTCCAAAACATGTCTTCTAGTCTCACAATATCCTGTTACTCCTTGAGAAAAAATTTTCTGTTTTGTACCTCTTTGGACCATATCCTTTCTTCTTCCTTCCAACCAACTGCTTAGTTAACAAAAAGATTTTCTTACAAAATGCTTAATGAAAAATTTGTGAAGTTTGCATACCTTTGACACTTCATTTCTTTTTTCCTTTTTTTTTTCTTTTTTCTTTTTTGAAAGATGAAGCAATAGGCATAGCTGCAAACCAGCAAGTAGGAAATAGCAAAAAGGAAAAAAAAAAGCATAAAATAAAATACAACAATACCAGTCCCAAGACGGAGGAAACCCAAACCCAAAAGGTCCTAAGAGCTAAAGGCACCGAATCTCTAAAGAATAATAAAACCCTGTTAAACACCCCAGCTGAAGAGACACTCGGATTCTGAAAAATGATTTTTCATTTCTGCCTACATAGTCTAAAGAACAGCCAGGAGAAGGATTCTCCACTTCTTTCTCCCAATCACTCCTCCCAGATCCTCATGCCAAGAACATAGCAGACCATCAATTGAAGCGGGCATCACCCACGCAACCCCTTTGACACTTCATTTCTAGGATACAAAGCATCCAATCCAATGCAAAATGATGCAAGACATCACTTCTGACATCCAACAGGCCACAATTGTTAAAATATACAACTTGATCATGTAATTTTCCAAGCTAACCCAACATAACATGAAGCAACAAGCCGGTAAAAAGAACATTACACCAACAAATGCATGCACCCTTTTCTAAAGTAACCCAAAAGAACAAGCACAAAACAAATACAGAAAAGCCAAACAAAACAGAAAACAAATGCAAGGAACTAGCCAAACAACTCGAAAAACAAAACTAAGCAGAGCAACTAAACAACTCAAGAAACAAAACCGAGAACTATACACAACTTTCGAAATCTTGTGGGTTCACCAAAAGAGGTGCATCTCAAGGAGGCCTTTCTAATGGAAATTGGGGGAGCTAATTCCATGTTGCGTTGGAAGTTTGGAACAAATAATCAATGTTGTCAAAATCATTATTGTATTGCAAATCATAATAGGGGTTGAATCATATCGAATCGAAAATCATATTGTAAATTGTAAGATTTTTATGATTTTCTGCAAAAATGAAAAATATAAATAAGCAAAAAAAATTAAAAAGTTATCAATCATCCTTTTGCCATCAATATGCGCCAAGTAATACCATGTTATAATAGCGATAAAGGATTCTTATCTTCCTTTTTTATTATTATTTATCTTTCAAGAAATTTCATTTAAAAAACATACAAGGATCCTTTTATAATTTATGTTCTTGTGACATTTCATGATTTAGAATCACGTTGGAAAAGTGGCATTTGATTATGTAGACCAACAGAAAAAGATATTTTGATTTCTAACCACTATTCCACAATACAGATAAGTCCACATGATCGTAAGCACCCATGAAAACATTCCAGATAAGTCATACATTAATTTGGTGTTTCAATTAGTTAAGAAGTAAGAGATCTTAAAAAGAGTGAGAGAGAGAGAGACACAGAGAGAGAGAGAGAGAGAGAGAGACAGCTCCATGATTTAATGTTGAAGAAAATATATATCATTTAATCTCTCATAAAGAGCACAATAAAATAATTTACCTTTTCTAAACGATTCTTAAAGCCCCCACCAATTTAAAAACATAATATGAAAGCCGAGGGAAGCTTAAATAGAAGAGACCAAGCATAATTTGAATTGTAAATCAGGATTTGAATCATAAATCATAGGATTCAAATCAGAGAATCGTAGGATTTATATAAAATGGGATACAAGGTGAGATTCAAATCGTCTTACTTAAAATTCAACTCAAATCATAAATCGTAGATATTAGGATTTTGACAACACTGCTAATAATTGCTCATCCATCCGTTCCTCTAAGGCTGTTTGAAAGGTCCAAACCATTCATCAGACAGAGCCCAACATGAACATCGCCTGGGCAAAAAACCAAACTGGTCTACTCATTAGGCGGACCATACGTGTACATTAACTATGGACCATTCATTGCCCTTTCTTTCCACCATCCATTTTACTCAGAAACTAGCATGCAACCTAATGAGTGGACCACAGCCACAGGTTTATAATCCAAGGCATGTTCATCCCACCTGATGACTGGCCAGGATCTTGCACCCTTGTGTAACAACAACATGTTCCCCCCAATTCACCGTCCAAGCGAATCTCCTTCGCATTTCTCCTCACAAATTCCAACTTCCAATCACCGAACATATAAATTAAAACCGTAAATAACAATCTGCAGAATCTAACCAGCAAAACCTAAACAAAGAATTATAATTCACAAGGCAATACCTGACACCGGCACACAATTCTCCCGACTGCACAATCCCCGTTGCTGCCGACTCAGCAGCCGGCGATGCCTCCTGAGCAGTTATTACAATTATCTGTAAAAATAGATGGACGGCATGGATGGGGCCCATAGAGCACCGACAAGCAGCCTAAAGCTGGTGTCAGGGGGAGTAGCCAGTCCGTTCCCCCGTTTGGCTGGGTGGATTGAAAGGGATTGAAAGGTATTATGGTGGATGGCTTGGATTTCTAGGTATTGATGGTGTTGACAGTGGACTGTCTTCAGATACATGGGATTGCTATATCCCTGGATTGATATATCCAGTCTGTTTGGCACACCCGGCCAATACTGGGATTAAACCTTCCCATCCCTTCCAATCCCTCGAGCCAAACCCATCTCAGGCATTGGGATCTGATCACCGACTCTGTTTGGCACGCCCGACCAATCCCAGGATTTAACTTCCAATCCCTTCCAACATCCAATCCCTTCCAATCCGACCGGCCAAACGGCCCTTAGATTTCAGAAACAGAAGGGGCAAATCCTTCCAATCCCTTCCAATAACATCCAATCCCTTCCAATCCGACCGGCCAAACGGCCCTTACATTTCAGAAACAGAGAGAGGGGAATGCGGATTGAACCTCTGAAAGATTTGAGAAAGAGATAAAGAGGGAAAAAGAAATATACTCACCGTACGATGCTTCTTCTTCTTCTACTTCATGCAGCGAAATGGGTTTCGGGAGATGCGGAATGCGGCCTTGAGACAGTGAGAGATGGTGAGGGAGATCGGGAGATGAAGAGAGGGCAAGGGAACGAGAGAGACTGCATGCGAGAGAGAGAGAGAGAGAGAGAGAGAGAGAGAGAGAGAGAGAGAGATGGAGACGGAGATAGAGAGGGGGTTTCTGTTTTGGAGGCGGGAGAAAATGGCGTTGGGTTTGGTTTTTGGAGGGAGATGGGCTTTTCGACGGGCGCGTGACGGACGGCCGTGAGCTGTTTTAGGATTTTAGCTACGTGGGGCCCACTTTGATGTATTTCATATATCCACTCCATCCAATAAATTTAAATTATTATTTTAAGGATGATAAAAAATTCATTTAGATCAAATCTTTAAGCTGACCACACAACAAATTAACAGTACACATTTAATTTATATTATTTCATATGGTGTGGTCCACCTAGATATTCAATCCATATAATTTTTAGGCTTATGCAACAACATTATATATCCGAATTTTTGGACGGCTTAGATCAAATACATATATTCCAGTGGACCTCATGGATCCCCCTCAGCACCATATAGGTTATAGGTTGAAAGGTATGCTTTAGCTACAGAGAACCTAGCCTATAGCTACGGATTAAATCCGTAGCTATTTTGCTACGGATTTAATCCGTAGCTATTTTGCTACGGATTTAATCCGTAGCTAAAAGCTTTCAACTTCCGTAGCCTTTACTCGATTTTTTGGTAGTGATTATATATAATTTTTACAGAAGGCGATATTTGTGATGAGGCTAACCTATTTGATGGATTGAAAGGTTGGAAGTTAAACGCTTGCGGGACCCTAACTTAGAGTAATTAGGGTAGGGTTTATCCAGCGTGTATCTTCCCCTTTTATCCTAGGCTACTCGACCCACTTGCTTTTTTTCTTCTTCTTCTTCTTCTTCTTCTTCTTCTTCTTCTTCTTCTTTTTTTTTTTTTTTTCTTTTTCTAATTGGTGCAAATGGTCAATGGAAATGGTTGATGATGTTCAAGGATATTTAATTTGCACCCATCAAAGGCTAATTAAGATATAACAGGGTCGAACACCTGGACCTTGCAATCTGCTACAAGTGTTCACTTTCATCAGTGGGGCCCACTTTCTAATGATCAAAACCGTTAATGAGACTAACCTCACTTTGTAATAGCCGCGGCCACAAAAGTTTTAGATCAAGCTGAAATTTGTGTTTTCCTTTCATCCAGGTCTATATCAACTTAAAACATCACGGTGGGCTGAAAGAATGTTTCAACGTGGGCATCATTATCACCGCTGGTCCTGTGATGTGGTTCACTTGAGCCTTGGATCTGCATCATTTTTTGGGTCATAGCTTAAAATGATATGAGAAAAAAAATAAAAATGGATGAACGGTGTGAATAAAACCCGCACGCTAGGGTGGGCCGACAGAACCCCAGCTTGGACCGAATTCCGTCTAGCGGGGGTAGGAACTCATCATCAGAAAATCTGGGCTACAGTGAACGGCTATGCTAGGTGCGCACGTGTGTAGTTAGACATCATGCAGGAAAGGGGAGCACGTCCGCCCTTATTATGGATGGGCCCCATCTTGAGACATGTTTTCTATATCCAATATGCCCATACGTTTTCCGTGTCATTTTACAGCATTAGCCCAAAAATATCAGGCGGACCGCACTAAAGAAAACAGTGGTGATTAACTATTATTAGACCATGAAAGTTTTCGATGAAGCTGATATTTGTTTTTTCTTTTTTTCTTCTCCATCATCCAGGTTTATGTCACCTTGTCAACAGGTTGGATGTTAAAGAAACATTACTGAAACATTAAGGTGGGCCCTAGCAAGTTTTTAATGGTAGATCGTTCAATAAACACTGTTTCCTAATGGATGGTCCACCTGAGAATTGGATCTGCTTCATTTATAGGCTCATGCTCTAAAATGATATGGAAAAACGGATAGACGGATTGGGTGAGGCCGGGGCCGCACGGACGGATTTCCCGCACTTTCGCAGTAAGTTCAAGCGCTAGGAAGCTAGGCGGGGCCACCGGGATGTTTTTTTTTTAAATCCACACTTATCGTGATGTGTTTTTTAAAAAATCCACACTGTCCATACGTTTGGACAGCTCATGGGACTAGTCACCAAAACTCAACTGAGCTATAAGAGATCAAAGAGTGAGATTGAAGGACCACCGTCAAAACATTCGTATAGAAACATGCTAAGCTTTTTGTATTCTCAGTTCATCTCCCTGGGGATGACTTTTTTACTCCTGCCACAAGCTGCATTCATCACAGAACCTATTTTGTACAGCCCTTCAGGCGTGGCTAGACAATAAAACCGGAGGCCACACCTATCTTGTAACAGTAATTACAAAAAACCCGACAGTCTAACATTCATTGGACTGGGAGCCCCTCTCAACACTGCCCCCCTTAACACAAGTTCCACCCACGACAGCCAAGCACCACCAGCAAAGGCCAGCAAAAACTATGACTGGGAAGATCTAACAGAGCCAAGGCCAACTCTGTCAAGAAAAAGAAGGCCACGAACATGTGGAGTGAGATCCCTGGCATCATCAATAACCCTTGTAACCTGCTTCTGACTGCCCTCCCTAGCCATGCCATATGCTGGACCATTCCCCTCTCTAGGGATCGACGAAAACACAATGGACCCGTTCTGTCCTAGCCTCTTGATTCTGCTGATCCACGGTCGCCATTACCAGGGAACAGGCGATAGGGAGGAAATGAGGCTTACCGTCACCATAGAATCTGATTCGACGACAATATGTCTCAGACAATGCTCGAAACAGAGAACAAGACCATCGTAAATTGGTCTAACTTCCGCCCTATTGTTTGTGCCCACCCCGTAGCCCGCCGTGAAGGCAAACAACAACTTGTCTTCCTCATTTCTACAGACACCCCTCCCCCTGAACGTCCAGGATTTTCACAAGCCGAACCATCAACATTCAATTTCACCCCTCCTGCGGCGGGTCTATTCCATTTTATGACTTGAAAGGCGCATGAGAGGCGGGTGGAAGGAATGCCAACAGCTCTGTCCCCATAAAACCTCTGTTGAATTTCTACATTTCCCTCTAGCAGATGAGATGCCCACCACCTGATGCGAGGGATCGCAGCGTTCTCCTCCATAGGATGCTCATTAAATCTGGCCCCATTTCGGCTCGTCCAGAGCTCCCACAAGATAAGAACCGGAATGACGTGCCTGACAATAGTAGAAGCTGCCCCAGGCGCATTAGCGCACCTCCAGTGACGAAACTTGTCCTCTACAGCAAGGTGATTGTAATAAGTGATACCACATTGAACAGAGAAATAGCGCCAGATATTGCTAGCCTGCTGACCAAGCAAGAACAGATGAGGGATCGATTTCTCCTATGGGCTGAAAGTGGGGCCAATCATACAGTAGGAACATCTGGATGCAAGGTGGACTCCTTTGCTCTGAACCCGACTGTCCACAGGAAGAGCTCCCTTTAGAAGTCTCCAATTGAGCAGCGACATTTTTGGGAAGATTTTTGGATGCCATATCCAATTGTTCCACCAGAGACCCTGCCCCGTATCCCTACTCAGATGCCAAGCTGATTTAGTAGAGAACTTGCCTGTAGCGTCTAGAGGCCAGAAACAGGAGGGAGGATCCTCAGATGTCGCAAAACCAGAGCTAACAATGAGATTGTGAAGATCATCCGCCAATAGAAGGTTGACAGAAGAGGGAGGGCAAGGCCCCGCTAGGCCTGTATAATCTTTGACCTTTAGGGATAGCAGCGCCTGAGGAATTGGAGAGGGCACCAAGGACTGAAGAGGCCCCAACCCTGTCCAATTGGATGTCCAAAGATTCATATCTCCATCCCCAACTTGCCATTGAACGGTATTTGCTAAAATCGGGAGTTCATTTCTGACATCTTTCCAAAAGGGGGACACTGAGGATGAGGGGCCCGCCGAGCTACCTTCCTCCAAATCCATCCGCTGCCTCGCACGCATGTACAATACCCAAGGGTTGACTACCTGCCCATATTTGACGTTCCAGGCCATTTTCCTCCTCAGAGCCTTCAATACTTCCTGCAGTTTGCGAACTCCTAATCCACCTTCATCAATCGGACGCGAGATCTTATTCCAAGCAATCCATTGAACCTTTTTCTTGCCTTCCGCCCAACCCCAGAAGAATTGGGCAAACCTGCGCTCAAGCTCTATCACCAGATTGATTGGGATTTTGGTAGCAGCCATAGTATGGAGGGGGATACTTTCCAAAACATGCTTTATCAGCGTCAACCGACTCGCTTGTGACAAAAGCCTGGCATTCCACATTGAAATTCTGCTCCCTGTCTTGTCTATCAGAGCTTTGAAGGAGGTCGTGGAAACTTTACCCTTGAAAAGAGGAATGCCTAAGTAAAGCACCCCCGCACAAGCTTTGGAGATTCCCAAGGCCCTCTCTATCTGTCGGATTCTCCCCGTGTTCATCTTGGCTGAGCAAAGGAAGCTGCTCTCGTGGAAGTTAATCCGCTGGCCAGTCGCCTCTTGGAAGGCCACCGAGAAAGCCTTAACTGAACGTAAGGAATCCTGGCTGCCATTCACAAACAATAAAGTATCATCAGCAAATAGAAGGTGAGAAATAATAGGGCAACCTTGGGGCAGTTTGAATGGACTACACCATCCCCTCTCCACAAGCTGCTTAAAATTTCTGGAGAAGACCTCAGCCGCAAGGAGGAATAATCCAGGGGAAAGAGGATCCCCCTGGCGAAGCCCCCTAGAAGATTTGAAGAAACCTGTGGGCTCCCCGTTGAAAAGGATCGAAAATCAGCGATTTTCCCAGCAATTTCCTCGGTGGGGATGACCTTATAAACAGTTAAGATGGCATATAAACAAGTCTCTGTGAGGAGTCCAGAGAAGTTCCGTGGATTCGGAATAGTTATCCTCTTGAGGAAGACGGTGCTCGACCTCACGTCCTCCCCTGCGTCACAACTCAAGACTTTTAAAGTGGAGAGACAATCTCTCATGACTGAACAAGCCTTTGTTAAACAATATGAGGAAACGGGAGATATATATGCATTAGTTGAAGAGAAAAAATATGTGGAACCTGTGAATATCGTAGAGGATTTGGAACCAGTATCGCAGGAGTTCAAGGGGGTTGTGCTCGATGAACTCCCTAATAAATTACCTCCCATACAAGATATGCAAAATCACGTTGATCCCGTCGCAGGGGCAAGTCTGCCTAATTGCCCACATTATCAGAAGGAATGTGAAATCTTGAAGGCATAAGTGAAGGAACTGATTCATATTAGCTAAGTCAAGGAGAGCATGAGAATATGTATTGTGTCAACTCAAGAGCTTAATGTCATGTACAAGGAAATGACTAATAAACATCGGCATCAAAAGTTATCTCAGAATCATGAACCAAGTCCCTTGAGTAACTCGAGGACGAGTTTTTTCCAAGCAGAGGGGTCTGATGTAGGACGTGTCATAGATACATTCCTAGCATGGTTGGACCAAAGGAAGGTGGACTATAAATTGATCGTAACTTTTGATCCGGGTATCTTTACTGCGCACCAGACCGAGTATCATGAACCGAAGCAATGCGAGAACTCGAGGACGAGTTCTTTTGAAGTGGAGGAGACTGATGTAGAGCGGGCCGCAAACACTTTCATGTCCAAGATGAATCAGAGAAGGCCCGATCAGAGACAGAAATCATCAAGACCGTCAGAACCATAAAACAGGCATATCTCGCAAACCGGAATGAGTTACTCGACGTACCATATATGATTTTGGGGTAGGACGAGCTACTTTAGCCAACCAACCCGGCTATGCCGGGTTGCCCACGTCGAATTTGCGAGATTCCATCCTATTGACGGTGAAATTCCATGTTTAGTTCCGTTTTTACTATAAATAGTAAGTTTTAGTTTGATTATAACTCTTCATTCGTTGGGCTTTAGGAGTTGTGTCCAACATGAAAATGCTTAGAATAACTAGGAGAATAACGTGGTTAAGCCACATACGAAACTTACTATAAAAAGTAAATTTACTAATTATAGTAAGTTGCGAATTTCTAGGAGTTTTAGTATTAGTTTGCTTATGATTTCTTTCTTATTGGTTGGTATCCCTATTTAAAGGGTTGTGAACTCATTTTTATTAATTCATCAATCAATTTCGAATTTATTAGAATTTATTTCTATTTTTTGCTTTTTTTCCTCGTGGATTCGAGAAGTCTCTGTGAGGAGTCCAGAGAAGTTCCGTGGATTCGGAATAGTTATCCTCTTGAGGAAGACGGTGCTCGACCTCACGTCCTCTCCTGCGTCAGGAAGGAATGCCACCAACTCTGTCCCCATAAAACCTCTGTTGAATTTCTACATTTCCCTCTAGTAGATGAGATGCCCACCACCTGATGCGAGGGATCGCAGCGTTCTCCTCCATAGGATGCTCATTAAATCTGGCCCCATTTCGGCTCGTCTAGAGCTCCTACAAGATAAGAACCGGAACGACGCGCCTGACAATAGTAGAAGCTACCCCAGGTGCATCAGCACCCCTCTAATGATGAAACCTGTCCTCTACAGCAAGGTGATTGTAATAAGTGATACCACATTGAACAGAGAAATAGCTCTATATATTACTAGCCTACTGACCAAGCAAGAACAGATGAGGGATGGATTCCTCCTGTGGGCTGAAAGTGGGGCCAATCATACAGTAGGAACATCTGGATGCAAGGTGGACTCCTTTGCTCTGAACCCGATTGTCCACAGGAAGAGCTCCCTTTAGATTTCTCCAACTGAGCAGCGACATTTTTGGGGGGATTTTTGGATGCCATATCCAATTGTTCCACTAGAGACCCTGCCCCGTATCCCTACTCAGATGCCAAGCCGATTTAGTAGAGAACTTGCCTGTAGCGTCCAGAGGCCAGAAACAGGAGGGAGGATCCTCAAATGTCGCAAAACCAGAGCTAACAATGAGATTGTGAAGATCATCCACCAATAGAAGGTTGACAGAAGAGGGAGGGCAAGGCCCCGCTAGGCCTGTATAATCTTTGACCTTTAGGGATAATAGCGCCTGAGGAATTGGAGAGGGCACCAAGGACTGAAGAGGCCCCAACCCTGTCCAATTGGATGTCCAAAGATTCATATCTCCATCCCCAACTTGCCATTGAACGGTATTTGCTAAAATCGGGAGTTCATTTCTGACCTTTTTCCAAAAGGGGGACACCGAGGATGAGGGGCCCGCCGAGCTACCTTCCTCCAAATCCGTTTGCTGCCTTGCACGCATGTACAATACCCAAGGGCTGACTACCTGCCCATATTTGACTTTCCAGGCCATTTTCCTCCTCAGAGCCTTCAATACTTCCTGCAGTTTGCGAACTCCTAATCCACCTTCATCAATCGGATGTGAGATCTTATTCCAAGCAATCCATTGAACCTTTTTCTTGCCTTCCGCCCAACCCCAGAAGAATTGGGCAAACCTGCACTCAAGCTTTGTCACCAAATTGACTGGGATTTTGGTAGCAGCCATAGTATGGAGGGGGATACTTCCCAAAACATGCTTTATCAGCGTCAACCGACCCGCTTGTGACAAAAGCCTGGCATTCCACCCTGAAATTCTACTCCCCGTCTTGTCTATCAGAACTTTGAAGGAGGCCGTGGAAACTCTACCCTTGAAAAGAGGAATGCATAAGTAAAGCACCCCCGCACGAGCTTTAGAGATTCCCAAGGCCCTCTCTATCTGTCGGATTCTCCCCGTGTTCATCTTGGCTGAGCAAAGGAAGCTGCTCTTGTGGAAGTTAATCCGCTGGCCAGTCACCTCTTGGAAGGCCACCAAGAAAGCCTTAATTGAATGCAAGGAATCTTGGCTGCCATTCACAAACAATAAAGTATCGTCAGTAAATAGAAGGTGAGAAATAATAGGGCAACCTCGGTGCAGTTTGAATGGACTACACCATCCCCTCCACAAGCTGCTTAAAATTTCTAGAGACGACCTCAGCTGCAAGGAGGAATAATCCAGGGGAAAGAGGATCCCCCTGGCGAAGCCCCTTAGAAGATTTGAAGAAACCTGTAGGCTCCCCGTTGAAAAGGACCGAAAACTAGCAATTTTCCCAGCAATTTCCTCAGTGGTGATGACCTTATAAACAGTTAAGATGGCATATAAACATCTAGGTAGCCTCAATAATGTTTCAACAGTAGACATTTCTTCCCCTTCTTTTCACTGTCGTGTAGCCTCCATGAGTTTTACGTCCGCATCGTTTTCGGGTGGAACTATCAAAAGATCACACGGTGGGCCCCACCTACCAGCAATTCGCAGCAAATCCGCATCGGCCGGGACGTACCAACCCCTCATCCTAACGTCGCGCAATGAAATAGTGACACGTGTCATGCATTGCGTTTTCAAGCGTGTGGACACGCTCGTGCGTAAATCCACCATCTCCCACCGTCCTTTCTCTTCCATGGTTAAAAGCTATCTCCTCCCATTACCCTTCTCCAACAAAAAAAAAAAGGTAAAAAACAATGGCTGATGATATCAAAAATCCAGAAGCTCTCCTCGTGATTAAGCCACCAGCAGGAGACATGGAAGAGAAGAATAAAACCCAAAAGTCCATAAGCAAAGCAGCAGGAGACATGGAAGAGAAGGAGAAAACCCAAAAGGCCATAAGAAAAGCAGAAGGAGATATGGAAGAGAAGGAGAAAACCCAAAAGGCCATAACCAAAGCAGAAGGAGATATGGAAGAGATGAAGAAAACCCAAAAGCCCATAACCAAAGCAGCAGGAGATATGGAAGAGAAGAAGAAAACCCGAAAGGCCATACGCACAGCAGCAACAACTACAGTGTTGCTTTCTGCCGCCGGGATTATGGAGTATCTCTCTGTCGGGCTTCGTAGCAACACATACACCGAATATCTCTCTCTCATAGCCCTTTTCGCAATTTTCTCATTTGGGTCTGCTATGCTTTTTCTGTCCTTTGTTTTTCCATGAATTCCCATCTCGGGATCGTGACTTTGGCGGTAGAGAAGCGAGAGTAGTTATTTTCTATCACAACTAGTATCTGATAAGTAAGGTTTGATTTTCTTTATCTTGGGTGTTGTTTTGGTTTTCTGTTTCTACTATATATTAAAGGTTTGAATTCTAGTATAAATGTTTCAATATAATATTTTCTTTTTGTTGCAAAAAAATAAAATAAAATTGTATGGATGTCTGTGTTTTAGTTACAGTGATGAAGGAAAGCTTAGGGAACGACGGAGATCTAAATCAATCCAGACTGTTCAATCACAATCTGGATGATCTTCGAATCCATGTTGTATTACAGGAAGACCACGAACGTTGTTCTATCCGTTTTCGACGCTGTTATATCCGTTTGCGTCGGGATTTTTGAAATTCTTTCCCTGCAGCACCCACCGGAAAAAACAGATCTAGACCTTTGAAATTCTGTGTCCCCAAGTTCCGTCTTGATCATCTGAACCGTCCAGAAGCAGCGGAATGTCGAAATCTATGTTTTATGTAGAATTTCCCATATTTATGCCACCCATCTTCTCCAATCAAGAAAACCCACTGCAAGTTCTTGGATAAGAACTGATTTGAAATCAAAGCTTACCTTTGTGAGGCCTACCTGATCAATGTATGATCAGCAGATTTCAACCAAGATCCGATCAGTAACTCAGATTCTGGAACCGGAGAGAGAATTCTATAAAACCCATCGGAATAGGTAATGAGAGATCAAGCCAACGAGCAGAAAACGTAGAGAGAGTGAAATCCGGTGGACTGAGTTTGCACCGAGTCGAGCTGAATTGGTGGGTTTGTCAGTAATCTAGATTTTTTATAATTTTTTTTCCTCATAAGATCGCCACCGTCCATTCCACATTAAGATCATCTCTTTAAATTACAAGCTCTAGATCTCATACATCCAACTCCAACGCTGCCTTTTGCCGGTGCGATACACCATAATTTGGTGTATAGTCAATCGACACCGTCCATTCTACATCAAGATCTTGAGATTGATGTAAACCCATCTCAAATTGGTCCACCATCTATTTGCAGGCCGCTGATTGAAGGTTGAATCTTCCAATAGAAGGGTTTTCATCTACCGTGAAGCCTGTCAGATCAACGGTCAGTAATCTAGATTTATGTAGTTTTGAGGGACAGAGAATGAGAGTTAGGGTTAGGGTTTTGCATCTCGATTTACGTAGTTTTTAGGGAGATAGAGAATGAGATTTAGGGTACTGCATCTCGATTTATGTACTTTCGAGGGAGATATTGAATGAGAGTTAGGGTTAGGGTTAGGGTTTTACATCTCAATTTATGTTGTTTTGAGGGAGATAGAGAATGAAAGTAAGGGTTAGGGTTTTGCAAACCATACCACTAAAAGGAAGGAGATATTCGTTTTCCAAGAATCAATGATAGCCGCAGAATCGCTCAATGAAATATACCTTCACCCTAACAACATCTATCCGAGGGGTCACGCCCTATAATTTGATAATTTGAACAGGGGATATACAAGCCAGACTTTCACGTGGGCACCACGAAAACACCGGGCCTCACCTATCATATCAGCTAATCTGCAAACACAAAGGGAAAAAACAAAATACTACGGCCACCATGAAGAAGGAAAAACGCTTCAAACCCGCCTCTCCTACTTATATAAGATATATACACACTTTCTATCCACACGAAACATGGGACACCTTTGAAAGTTGCCTCTTCTCAAAAATGAAGAGGGCTCCATCATCAGATGGCCCCCACATAATTTCAATTTGAGCGTTGGTCGAGTCCTCTCAACGCTGTATATATCTTGTACATGTATCATGACCAACTGATTGGGCAAAATGACTGGCTTTTCAGAGGAAGCATCCAAATATTGGGTCCCATGTGATGAGTGGCTTGGATATTGGAAAAGTATGGACAGTTGCACCGTACGTACAGCACAGCTTCCTTCCGTTCCACCCAAAAAACCTGCGGCATGAAGGGGTTGGTCCAACGTGGACGCTCTATGGGTAGGGCTGTCAATGGGTCAAGCTGGCCAGTCGAAGTGCGGCATTGGCCTTTTTGTGATGCCCGCCCGAAGGCGCTGTAAATCCTTTTTCTGACACACACACACACACACACACACAGATATATATATATATATATATATATATATATATATATATATATATATATATATATATATATATATAAGTAGAAGTAAAAGAAGCTGGCCAGTCGAATTGGGCCAGAGTATTAGGCCAAGAGCTAGGCTTGGACTTAAAATTAATTAAGCTCGCTTATTATATGGGTTGGGTTTGGATAGTATACAATAGCTTGCCTGCTTAGCCAGCCTATTATTCAATTTGAGTGTTGAGACTTATTTGTATGTCTATCAATTGACTATCACTATCAATGAATCTATTGGTGAATTCAAGTGTAGGTTTAATGTTAATGTATCAATCACTTCAAACGTTAATCTTTCTTTTGATTCTATGGATTTTTTTGTCATTTCTGAAATTTCTATGTCAATTTTGAATTCTTTGTTACATTCCAACAATTAAAGCACTCAATTATTATTGACTTCATAAGCTGAAGCTGTTTGTTGTTAGTTAGGACCTTAGTAACTTCCTCTATGTGTGCGTATGCTCCAACTTTTCTCTACGCTATAGCTTTTGTTAGTGTGTGGGTCAATTGGATTGCTTGCACAAACTCTTATGTGTCACCTCATTTGAAGCCATTAGAATATGATATAGAGTTGATAATTGCCCAATGATCACCCTCTTTGATATTAAAATAGTTTAATCCAATTATTAAATTAACGAGATCTTGACACCCAAATTACAAGAAAATGAACAAAAGTACACCTATAAGAATATTAGAATGGAGAAAGGGGAGAACTTATTTAATATCAAATTTATTCTCTCATGATATTTAAGAAAAACTCACACTTAAAAAAATATTAGAATGACCAACTCCTGCACCAGTTTCATTTTTTTAATAGTCTCTTAAGTGAATCTCTAATGAGAATTTTTCCAACTAAGAGATTGATTCCAAATCATTCATAGATAGTTGACCTTTTTTTCTTTTTCTGGAGAAAGGGTGGGAGCTCACATGTATAAATTTGTTACTCAAAACAACAATAGTTATACATTCATTCAGGTGGGTGCCACAAAAAACTAATAAACAGACCTTGCCTATCATAAACCCACTATACAGCATAAAACCAAAGAGGACAAGAATTCAAAGCCGCAACGTGGACAAACAAGGACAGGGCTATCCCCAAAAAACCTTTCTCAGCCACACCAAAGCAGCCTCATGCACCACAATCTCACAGCACCTTTGCCTTAAGCATGCCATCCCATAAACAATCCACAATAATAAACCCTGAAGCATTCAAACAAAGTCACAAAACAGCCTCCCAACTCCATCAATCTCCACCAATCCAATAAAACTGCTACCACCTCCTCTTCACACCCATCAAGACCCTTGTTGCATCAAGGGCTAAGGCAATATGAAAAACCAACAACACTTTGGGCACCCAATAGAGCATCGGCAAGATCCGCGTCCGCAAACTCAACCTATACAGGGGCCAACAGTAAAATGACAAAAGAAACAATGCAGGATCTCCACAAACATATCCAGCATATATAGGGAGTACCTTCTTCGTATAGCTAGCCCTTCTCACTGATGGCATTAGCTAAGCGGGAGGATGTGAAAAACTTGTGCAACAGCCACTCCTCAACATACAGAATGACCCCAGCCCCTTCATCTGCTTTGTACTCGCTAAACAAAATTCCAAGACATTGCTGGTTGCTTGGGAATCTAGCATCGCCCAATTTTCAGGCCTTGAAACAGTCCGAAAAACATCCAACTGAGCTCCTGATCTTTGAGTCTTTCTTTTTTCCATGATAAAAGAGGATTCAGATAGATAATAAGGCCATAGCCAAGCACAGACAATGCTCTTCCAAGTCACAGACAATGCCGCCCTCACAACAGAGACCGCACCGGCCAACAGACAACAAAATTGCCATTGCACTGTAGTCTGACAACGAACCGCATCAAACAAGCAGCAACTCCACCTCAACAACTGCGCAACAGCTAATACAAAATTCTAGATGTGGAAACCAGACAGCCACCAGCGATCCACCTTTTTTTTTTTTTTTTGGGGTAGCCAAGGCACTGGTAGCCCTTTTTCCAAGGCCGAAGCTAGGGCATTGTTGGATGGCCTTTTCATCGCTGTTGCTAGATGCTTCTCACGAATTGTTATGGAGAGTGATTCCAAGAGCTTGGTGGGATTGCTCAACAAGGATAGCGCCCCGGGGTGGGTCTTCTGGTACGTCTGGGCCAGAGTTTTACATTTTGGAAGAAAGGTTAGTTTGAGGATTTCCTTTTTGCGTAGAGAAACGAATGGAGTGGCAGATGGGCTGGCCAGATTAAGAAACAAATTCCAACAGCACCAACCTTTTCAGTTTGCTTCCAAACTCCCTCTTTCTATTCGTGGAACTCTCCTCTTAGACCAGGTGGGTATAGGTCTAGTCAAGATGAGCTGACTACTGTTCGAAGTCCAGGCATCCTTCGATTGATGGCGCCTTCCCATCGGTGCTCGAAGGTCTCAGTAGCGGCAGCAGTTGGTAGGCCTGTTGGATAGTCTCAGTTTCATCTCCGCTCATCACAGGAGACCGGAGGGTTGGATGTATATAGGCATAGTTGTCTTTAGGTTTTGGATTTGCTTATATGATAGGTGTGGCCTCAAATTGGCCCACCTGAATGGTTGTAAAGCCTTTCTAATTCAATAAAACTTAGGTGGTGTGCTCCCACCTTTCTTTGAAAAAAAAAAAATAATGCTAATCCACTTAAAATAGTAAAATGAATATAGAAAATCATCTTAATTACATCTCTAAATCAACTCCTTATATCTTTAATTACAATTTTAAATTAACCTCCCAATCTTTCAAAATTAGTAATTTGTAAATTTTGATTTAGACTCCAAAATCTATAAATAAATAGTAAAAAAATGTAGTATTTGTTGGTCCCTAAGGTAGACCATAGGCCTATGTCATTGTTGGGCTCAACAGTGGGCCTAAGTGGGCTTAAGTTGGTTGTGAGCCTAAGTAAGCGATGAGCCCACATTACTTCATCTTGGATTTTGAATTGTCTAAGCCGGGCTTGGTGAGTCAGGCCTATTCAAAATTTTAATTTTAGGTATCTTGTGTCGGGCCCATTGATAGCCATACCATGCTCTCTCATCTTTCAAGCTCCAACCTATTCCCTCATTTCTCTATTTCTCTTAGTTTTCCATTCTATAACCCACACCCCCATCTCTCTCTCTCTCTCTCTCTCTCTCTCTCTCTCTCTCAAGCACTCAAGCTTGGGCTTGGGCTTGGGCTTAGGCTTGGCCTAAGGCTAGCATAAAAATTTTAGGCTAGACTATTTTAGCTTATCATAAGCTTGGGCTAAACTTGGGCCTATATTGTAAATTGCAGGCAAGGCTTGGACAGAGCTCGACACAGCCCTAACCCGTCCCGTTTGACACCCCTATCCGTGGGGTGACATTGGTAGTTTAATGGTGTGTGCATTTGGATTTAGTTTGTCCGTTGGAATGCCCCAATTAATTGTTCCTTAATGTTGGGGATCGCACGGAAGCAAACCCGAATGCAGTCAAACAAGACGAAATCAAACATAAACAAAACACAGAGAAAACACAAAAATTGCGTGGAAAAATCCTCATGGGAAGAAACTATGGCACAAAGCAATTAGCAATATACTATGAAACGATATTACAAGAGTTGGATAGACTTGCTGATCCGAACAACCCTAAAAATCATTTCTCAAAACCCATTCGATTGAAGTTAGACTTAAACAATGGTGGTTTGTTGTGTTGGGTGGGAACAGCAATGCAAAGCATAGAAAGTTGGTGCCCAACATCATAATTTGGGAGATATGGAGGGCAAGGAACTCTATGCGGATGGAGGGTAAGGCTGTCTCCAGTGCAGCCACCATCGCCAGGGTGAAATGGTGGTTGGTCTCCCTTTGCTCAAATAAGGCCAAACGCTTGCCGAAAGCAGGTTTTGAGGTAGTGAGGTGGATCAGGCTACAGGATGGTTGGGCCAAGCTGAATATTGATTGGTCAGCGAGAGGCAACCCGGGCCCATCTGGGGGTGATGGGATTTGTAGGAATTCAGGCGGAGACCTCATCTTTGGCTTCTCAATGGGGTTCAGGGTGGGCTCTATCAACAGAGCAGAATTACGTTCTATATGGCAAGGCCTCTCCATGTGTAGAAGCCTGGGACTCTCCAGAGTCATAGTGGAATCATATTCCAAATTTGTGGTTGATCTTGTGAATGGGCTCATCCTGGTTGGATTTGGGACCATTGGTGTAAGAGGATTGATGAGCTTATTATCGGTGGCTCTTTTTCCTTTTGCCACATCGCTAGGGAGGTGAATGGTCCGGCTAATGGATTGACCCGGCTAGCTAGTGCCACTCAAGGCAACTCAGCTTATTTTGTTTGGGCTGATCTCCCTAGGGAAATCAGAGGGTTAGTTTAGTTAGATAAAACTGGGTTAGGGGCTGTTAAAGAGAAACCATAAGGGCTGGCCAGTGGGCTAGTTTGTTGGTTTAGTCATATGATAGGCTCCCTTATTTTGTGGGAGCCCGAAAATCTATTAGTCCATGTATAGTCCATTTGGTATGAATATATCTTCTTTTGGTATTTAAAAATTAAAAAAAAAAAAAAAAAAACCTATCTTTGCTCTAAAACACCTTATGAATGTCTTACAATTCACTTAGAATATCCTAATCTCGATTACACCCAATAAACACACACACACACACACACACACACACACACACACACTATCACAATCGGAATTAGAAACAAATTGTGCACTTACATACTTTTGTGTGCGTCATTGATAGGACCTTTTGATGGCATCGACAGCCATCAAAGACCAGTCAATGGCATCGAGTAGCAATACTAAAACTATCCAGTGAGTAGAGCTAGGCATCGGACCGAGTCGGATCGGATTGGGTCCAACTCGATTCGGTTCGAAATCTACATAAGCTGACCTGAACTCAATTTGATCAGGGACCGAGTCCAGGACATCTGACTCAAACTGATCCATGCACATTAGCCTGACCCGAACTAAGTCCGACTCGGTCAGGGAAACCGAGTTGGATCGGGTTCGGTACGATTCAGATCGAATTTTTTTAACGGTGAAAATCATTATCCTTACTGCTATTTTCGGTGTGGTCCATTTGAGCTTTAGATATGATTCAATTTTTTCTTCAAATGCTCTAAAATGATCATGAAAAATGGATAAACAGTATGGATGTAATAAATACATCATTGTGGGGCCCATGTAATTTTGATCTCATTTGGGCCGTTCGTATAACTCGGAGCTTGAGCCGCGTCTCCGCTCGCCTTTACACAACACGTAGTGCAGCTATGCACAAAAGCACGGTGGCGTCCTGTACATGAAAGTGCAGCTGTGCTGTGCATAGTGCATTGCACTGTATTGACGTTAGCAAGTTCTGTGGGTCTGATCATGGGGTATGTGTTATATCTAAACCGTCCATGCATTTGGCGAGCTCGTCTTAAGGCTTGAGACGAAAAATAAGACAGATCTAACTATCAAGTGGACCACACGAATTGTTTAACGGTGAAAATCATTATCTCTGCTGCTATTTGTGGTGTGGTCCAGATGATCTTTGGATATTATTCATTTTTTGGATAATGCTTTATAATGATCTCTAAAAATATATGAACGGCTTTGAACCGTTCGTCCAACTCAGAGCTCAAGGAGCGTCAGTACTCGTCCTCGCAGGACGCGGATTTCCTGCGAAAGGCTTTCGCAGGAAGTTCCTGCGCAAGTATTCCGAGTGGGGCCCACTGCGATGTTCATGAGAAATCAAACCCATCCATCTATTTTTTGATCTCATTTTAGGACACGTGAGAAAAAATAAGGTGGATCCAAAACTCAAATGGGCCACAAGAGGTGAAAAAGTGGGGATTTAGTTTTCACCGTTGAAATATTTATATGGCCATCAAAGTTTTGTATTGGTCTAAGTTTTCGGTGTTTTCACTTCATCCCAGTAAAAATGACCTTATAAGCAGTTTGGATGGCATATAAACATCAAGATGGAGCCTAGGAAGGTTTCAACGGTAGGAATTCCTTTTCCCACTATTTCATCTTGTATGGCCCAGTTGAGTTTTGGATCCTCCTAATTTTTGGTCACATGTCCTAAAATGAGCTCGAAAAATGGATGGACAGGTTGGATTTCTCATAAACATCACGGTGGACTGCACCTTGCATCCCAGCACAGGAACTTCCTGCGAAAGCCTTTCGCAGGAAATCTGCATCCTCTCCGTCTTCGCATGACACGTACCTACAACAACTATATAGTTAGTGTGTGGTACACCAACAAATCCGGCTCTTTTATCTTACTAAGTAAACTCTATTGGGGCCCACTGTGAATGCATGTGGTTTGTCCACTCCAGATCGGATCGAATCCATTTGGAGTGGGTTTCGGATCGAATCGGTCCAGATTGTCCATGATCCGAACTCGATCCGAAAAACATTCGGATTTGAATGACCCAACTTGATCTGCATCGATCCAGGCCGTCGGTTCGGTTCGGATTGGGTCAGACGTGCCCTGCTCTACCAATGAGCAACTATGATTTTTTTTCCAGATTTTCTTGATGGCATTGAGCAGTTTATCGATATATATACTATCACAATCGGAATTATAAACAAATTGTGCACTTACATACTTTCGTACGTGTCATTGATGGGACCTTTGATGGCATCGACAGCCATCAAAGACCAGTCGATGGCGTCAAGTAGCAACTCTAAAACTGTCTAGTGAGCAACTGTAATTTTTTTTTCCAGATTTTCTCAATGGCATTGAGTAGTTTATCAATGGCATCAACAGATCCTTTATCTCAGTCAGATTGAAGACATCTGACTGTAATATCCACCATAGATTCAATCTTCAAACTCAATTACTCCACCATGTCATCACCATATCTAATCGCCTTCCATCCTAACTTCATCGTTACTTCTCATATACACTTTGTCTTTATTAAGAAACCCTAAAGTGCTTGAATAGGGCACACAATACATTACTTAGTTTTCTTTATCTGTAGTAGGACATAGATCTAAAGAAACCCTAAAGTGCTCAACATGAGGTGTAACATAACCAATACCTTCTCAAGGTATTCTGCTTATAATAACCATAGTATGCTCCTTTCTTTGTATCTATGAATACATGTCTATGCTGAGAGTCTTCTCTGTATCCCTCAGATCTTTCATTTCAAATATCCTTGACAACCGGGTCTTCAACATATCAATCTTTAACATGTTATGACTGATAATAAGTATTTCATTAACATACAATACCAACGATGAATTGTCCATCATTTAGTGTCTTGTAATAGACACAATGATCATGTTCACTTCTGGTAAATTGTTGACCCAACATAAAAGTATCAAACCTTTTATACAACTACCTGGGTGACAGTTTCAAGTTGTATAACGACCCCCTTAACCGGCAAACTTTATTCTTTGATCCCTTCAATTCAAACCCTTATGATTGCTTCATATAAATTTACTCTTGTAACTCTCCATGTAGAAAAGAAATCTTCACATACATCTGTTCCAATTCCAAGTTATATTAAGCAATTAGCATCAATAAAAATCTAATAGACACCTGCTTGACCACATACGTAAAATTTCGCTGAAGTCGGCACCCTTCTTTTTCACATACCATTTTTTTACCTATCTCGCATCGTATCTATTCTTTTTCCTTTTAAATTCACTTACAACCGATCGTTTTATGCCCCACCGGAAGCTCCACCAGCTCGCATGTCTCATTTTTATACAAAGATTTCATCTCGTCATACATGGTCACCACTTCTTAGCAACTAGTCCATCTAGTGCTTCCTGAAGGGTAAACGGGTTCCCCTCATTTGTAATAAGAGAAAATGCAATATTTGTGTCATCTTTGTATCTAACTGATAATTTGTGATCTCTTGGCTGATTCCTTCTGAAAAGTGGCTGCTCCACCTGCTCTTGTACCTCTACGAGCGGCTCAGGCTCTGCCTGTGTATTGACTTTTTTAATCTTAATATTAATGACCTTTAGTTTATTTGGTTCCTTGTGTTCGTCCTTATGGAACAAGAAATCTTTATCAAACTTGACATCTCAGCTAATTATGATTTTTCAAGTGAACTAGTCATACAGCCTGCATCCCTTCACTCCATCACTATACTATACAAAAGTACACTTCTTTGTCCTTTGGTCCAGCTTATCTCTCTCAACTAATTGTACATAAGAGTAAGCATCACATCAAAAAATTCACAACTATGAGTAGTTGACATTACGACCACTCCACACTTCTAGAATCTTGCAGTTTATGGACGTAGAGGAGGATCAATTCACCATATAACAAGTTGTGTTAACGGTCTCATTCCATAATTCCTTGCCTAATCCAGCATTTCTCAGCATGCTTTGGGCTCTCTCTAAAAGAGTATGATTTATTCGTTCCACCATCCCATTATGGTCAGGTGTGTGCCTCATTATATTGTGCCTTACAATCCCTTCATCTTTATAAAATTGATTGAATTCTTTTGACCTGAATTTACCTCTACTATCTCTCTTTAGGACGTTTAGTTTCTTCCACGTCTGCTTCTTAACATTGTTTTTCACACATTGAATGTGATGAATACATCAGATTTATTTTTTAAAAAATAAACCCATACTTTTCTGGAGTAGTCATCTATGAATGAGACAAAAAATGATGACCTCCCAAAAGAAATAACGAGTGAAGAGCCACATACATCTAAATGCACATACTCTTAAATTACGTGAGTTGCCACAACTATGCGCGGAAGCTTGACGGATGTATGGAATGAATGGTTATGTCCTAGAGGGGGTAATTAAGAACAAATAAAATTTATGTCTTTTAACACACAATTGCTTTCTTAAACTATTATGACAATTTAAACCAAGACAATTAACTCTAAGGCTTTCAATCTAATAGAGGGTTCAATCACATAAACTTCAAATGATATACTAATGAAGCAATTAGTCTATACAAGATACTATACATGTGTGTGAGATATACTACCTATTAACTCTTAACATCTATCTAATCATACATATATATAATTTTACAAAACAATCACATTAAGAATAATTAGACAAGTGCTTAAATGATAATTCTAAACACAAGCATGTATAGTGGTTCAGTTTCTCCGCTTCACTTGTGGTGAGTGCACTCTTCTTGAGTGTACCGGATATCACTATCAGAGGTTTTAAATCAGGTTCACCTTTAACCGATACAAGCGTATACTCCCGTTGAAGGCGTACACAAGAACTAACCTACGTACTCACTCATGTCGGTGGCCTACGCAAGGACTTACCATGTGCACACCCGTGTCGATGACCTACATAAGTACTTACTATATACATACCCATGTTAGTAGCCTATGCAATGACTTACATATGTACTCACCCATGTTAGTGGCGATATAATCATACACAAGAACATACGCGAGTTTGGGTTACAAACTCTTATCCTTAGTCCCACACAAGGAAAGAGAATATGGACTCGTACATGACACTTATCGAATGGAGTCCCGCTGATGCGCTGATCTTGAGTCACTTTTTCAAAACACTCATGTGGTTAATTTTACTCCTCAAATGCTCCTTAGATCAATGATGCCAATGATTGCCAATGCTTCAACTCTTATGGTCATTTGCTTTGCATATGATGTGCTAATGAGGTGATCAAGGCAAGGGAGGTTGAGGGAATCTCGTATAACTCATGGGAATGTTATAATCTAAGGGCATTAATCTATAAGGGTCTTTTAAAGAGTTTGGACAAGGATTTGACTATAAGCATGGTGTCCAATCTCTAAAAATGTAAGAGTTCATCCACATCTTCAAATAGGAGCATGGAATGCTTATTAGAGTAAAGTATAACATGAAGATTGGCATAAAACTATTTAGATGAAAGTTTAAGATGTGTAGTATGAGTGAAAAAACACCTAGCCTCTATTTAATTAAAAAAAAAATCTCTCAAAATGCCTAAGAACCGAATGTCATTTTATAAGAAACTGTATTCTAATGACTATAAAATGACTAGTTAACGATTCTATCGATGGAATTGAACAATGTGTCAATCCCATTGAGAAAATCTATGAATTTATCTATTTGGTTGTTAGACTCATTCTTCGATCTGATCAAGTAGACCTTCGATGGGATTAAAACCTATCAACAAACTGTCGACAAGATCGAGAACTGCTTGAAAATTACTGTTTTGGGCTATATATATTTTACTACAGCGTAGGACCTCTTCCAACATTATTTATCATATTCCAATTAAGCTTTTAAAGCAAAGGGATTATCAATAAGGACTACCTATAAGGTTAGGACCATCTAGAGGTTCAAGAATCAAGAGTTAGGGTCACCACGGCACCTCATATACCCATTCTTTGATCCATGATGCTCATGTCCACTTGTGTCGTTAGTCTTCAACTTCCAAGGGATCGATCAACCGGTTACATGACATATGGGCTCATGTAATGAACAAACAAAGTGCACAAATCAGTGCACTAATATACTCTAGTATACCCTTACAAAAACACTTTACAGTCTTTAAGGTTAGCCGTGACTTTTTACTATATATACAATGCTCATATATATGAAAGTCAATACTTTTAAATACAAAAATAAAAGAACGATAAAAAAGTATCTTCATGCAACACTCTCTCACGTGGCCTAGATGTGAATGTAACAAATGTGCAAATATAGACTCCGCTGCAGATGTTGTAGCTCCACCCAATACGATGTTCTCGATCAACTTGTAAATGTTATTATTTCACTATACTTTCGTTACTACGAGTACCCCTTTAGAAGGACCTTATCAAAACTTGTGAACTTATAACCAAGTACCATCCATCTATCTTTCCAGCTCGTTTTGGGGCATGAGCCCAAAATTGAAGCATATCTAAAGGTCAATTGAACCACACCATAGGAGAGTGGTGATTGAACGCTAGCCATATTTTGTTTTCCCTTCGTCTCGGTCTGTATGACCTTATGAATAGGTTGGATGGCTAATAAGCATTACTCTTGGTAAGGTTTCAATGGTGTGTGTCATTATCCTTATTGTGTTTCCTATGGTGTGATCCACTTGAGCTTTGGATCTTATTATTTTTAGGTTCATCTACTAAAATGAGCCAGCAAAATGGATTGATAACCTGGATAAAACACATGCATCATGGTGAGCCCCCAGAATATCATCACCGCTCTACACATTGGTGAGCTCCTAACTACAATATCCCACTTCCAACTTAACAACTTTCTAACATGCTTTACAATGGACCATCTCTTACATTTGCATGCGGTGGAATATCCATCCAACCCAAAATCAATAATTAGAGCAGGATCGTCTCCTAAATCAGAACCTATACTGTGATGCCCAGACATGGTGAGATTTGATTGGTCCAACCCATGTGAAGTCAGTGAGCACATAATAAACTGAACCACTTTCAAAAGGGAGCGGATTAGGCCAAGGAGGGTAACAGCATAGTGGGTGAGGCCCGGACCATGGGCCCACCTTGTGTTGTATGTCCATGCCATTCATCTATTTTTCCAGCTCATCTTAGAGTGTGAAACCAGAAATGAAGCAGATCCAAATCTGAAGTGGACCACACCACAGGAAATAACGGTGATTGAACACCCACCATTAAAAGCTTTTTAGGGCCCACCGTAATGTTTATTTACCATCTAACCTACTGATAAAGTCACACAGACCTGGATTATGGAAATCAATGACATCAAGTTGATTTTAATGGTCAATCACTATTGTTTCCTATGGAGTGGTTCACCTCAGATTTAGATCTACTTCGTTTTTGGGCTCACGTCTAAAATCATCTCAAAAAACGGATGGACGGTGTGGATATAAAATTCATGCATCAAGTTAGGCCCCATGGCTGGAGCGGTACCTAATCTGCTCCTTTCAAACATGGTTTTGCATGGCATGTGGCCAATAAAATCTCACCACGTCAGGGCTTCACCCAACTCTCATTTCCCCAGTCTCACCGAATACGCTTCCTCCTAAATCTAGTTTGTGTTTACAACCCACTTACCGAAGGGAACGCCACCTTGAAGATGTCTTCTGGGCTAGCTTCATGTCTTTGATTTCTCCCGCAGGCGCCATGGAGACCGACATCTACGTGATCATCTGGAACGTTGATGACAGTGGCCCACCGTAATCTCAGCCACTGTTTTTGCTAGAGGGATATGGCCATGGAGTAGATAGGATGATGAGAGGAGGAGAGGTTTTGTGGTGCAAGGTGAGGCAGAATACGTCTTTTGTCTTACACGGAGACTTTTATGAGTTTGGGCGTCGGCAATTTGAGTCTTGACTTATTATGTTAGTTCTGCACCATTTAAAAATTGATGTTAACTATTAAATTATAAAGATGGAATAATTTTATGGCAATCTAGATCGTCCAAATATCTGAATCAATGTTTTGGGAAGAAGAGTTAAACAATTACAATTGGAAGATAATATTAACCGTTTGATTTTATTTTTTTTCGTTTGAATAAGGACTAATCACATAGTTCTGATTTCTTGATCAGTGTGATTTTAGAGGCATGAACCATCCACAGTGAGACCCTCAGTTTTAATGGTCTGGATGTCTTATGTATGATCTTATCTGAGGAGGATGAGCCACAACCATTTTCAAAATGGCACTCAACGTACGCGGATGTATGTGTCCTACCCCGCAGTATCCAGCTGGGAACGGGCAGGAACTTTGAGCGGCCATAATGATGTATGGGTCTTATCTACACTTTCCATCCTTTTTTCGTATCATTTTAGGGAACAAGCCCAAAAATAAGGCAGATCCAATGCTCAAGTGGACCACACCACAGGAAGAAGCGGAGATAATGATTCTCACCGTTGAAAGATTTCTAGGGCCCACCGTGACGTTTAATTTCCATCCAACCTATTCATAAAGTTACATAGACATGGATGAAGAGAAAACACAAGTATCAGCTCCATCCATAACTTCTGTGGCCCTCAAGAAGTTTTCAACTATAAGAGTTTAATCCCATTGTGTAGTTCACTTGGCCTTGAATCTGCCTCATATTTTAGGATTGTAACCTAAAATTATACGAAAAAATGGATGGACGGTGTGGATAAGATCCATACATCACGGTGGACACTCAAAACCTCCTGCCCGTTTTCAGCTGGAGATGGGCGGGGTAGGACGCAATCCGCGTCTGCGCTCAACTTCCATTTCAAAGGCGAGACGTCCGGTGCTAAGGTGCCCGGATTCGTGAGCGGGGGAATACCTATTTCCGTGGCGCGTTGACCTTTTTACTCACATTGATGTACCTTTTTTTATATCCAAACCGTCCATCCGTTTTGGAAGATCGTTTTAGTATATAAAAATACAAATTAAGTAAAAATATTTCTTACATGGTCCGCACCATAGGAAAGAGTGTTGATTGAACGATCACCATTAAAAACTTCGGACGGCCCACTGTAATGTTTATTTGCATCCAACCTGTTTATAAGGTCATACGGACCTGAACGAAGAGAAAACACAAATATAATCTTGATCCAAAACTTTTTTAATCTCCCACAAGAAGTTTTTAAAGCTTTTTAGTCACATAGAGTATCTCAAATAAAACCATCTACGACGTGGAATCGACCTGTTAAAAGTCAAGGTCGGAAGATGAGGTTTGGTCGAAGAATCCCGTGAATGGTGGGCAATGGACAGGGGCTTTGAGGGCCCACCTGATGTATGGGTTTTATCCACACCGTTCATCCATTCTGCCATTTCATCTTAGGGTAGAAGCCTAAAATGAGTCAGATTCAAGGCTCAAGTGGAGCATACCGCAGGAGGCCTGGGTAATATTCATACCTACTGTTGAAACCTTCTAAGGGCCTACCGTGATGGTTAATTGCCATCCAACATGATCGGGTCGTGTAGCTCACTTCGGTTTGGGCTCTGGCTAATTTTTCGAGTCCATACTCTGGCCTTTAGAAACTGATGGATTGAGTGGATCCTGAGATCGAGTGCCCGTGTGGTGTGGGTGCGTGAGTGTGTTGAAAAAAAAAAAAAAGCAAACAAACAAAGAAGAAAAAGAATGGGCCCACGTTCCGGTCTCGATGGCCCGTAGTGTGACTTGATCGTGGCAGGAGCTCATATGGGCACTTTAGATTTTGTATACTTGAAATCACTTTTCCATTTTCTTGGTGATAAAAATGTCCTTTTGCCATAGTCACTACTCTTGCGGCGGGGCTCTTGTCTTAAAAAATGAAAGGTCCTTTTAAAAGATGACTTTGGCCCCACTAAAAATTGAAATTAGCCCAATCCTTAGTTGGTTTGATCTGTTCATTTTAATCAAAGAGCCATAAATTCACAAAAGAGATTTTTCAGTATTTTATTTGAAGTTGTATGTGGCTTAATGCTACACTAACTTTGTGTGTTAATTCTGAATTATTTCCTTAGGTGTGGTGTATATATAATAAGATTTTTTTTTCCAAAGTTGGGAGATGACATGAAATTAAAACCTCTTGCATATGGAAGGGATGAATTTGCTTCAGTACAACCTATTAGGGCCCACGTTAGACATGGATGCGTTCAAAACGTCGGGTCCTTCCGCAGGAGGGCCACATCGTCATTTCTTCTTTCAACTAAACTCAAAAAAGCTTCTACGACAACTAGCATTCGTACGGCCGAAGTCCACTTCCCCTATAGACGTAAAAAAAAAATTCCATCCAACCTTCAATGAAATTCGGATCACTCCCGCATTAAAAAAAGAGTTTTTCTTTGAAGTTTTTCATCTACAATCTCCACAGTGGAAATTAGGGTAAATAGAAGTAAGTTTTTTTTTTTTGCTTTATTGTCTTTATTGGTGTGTATGAATGGTGGGAGTTTGTGAAAGAGAGGTGGGTGTGGTAGGTCCTTTTTAGATGTTGTGGATTTCTCTTATTGTATAAATGTTCGAAATTTGTTAAAAGGAGAAGAGTGTGGGCTCTCTTTTTTGTTGTATGAATGGGGGGACCACATGGATCGCATATATTCAATACAGATTGGTGATATCTACTGTGGACCACAATTAATAACAGTGGTCTGTTGATATTCACTGTGGACCGCGATTATTAATAGTAGTCTGTTGATATTCACTGTGGACTGCAGATAATATCAATGAGCCATTGTTAATATCCACGGTCCACATTGAATATTGGTGGAATGCACTGTGTACCACGGATATTAACATCGGTCGCTGATATTCATTGCGGATCGCTGATATTTTATGCAACCCACTGATATTATATGCGGCTCATGGTGAATATTAATAGATTTCATTGTGGACCACGAATATTAACATTGGCCTACTGATATTCATTGCGGACTGCGTATAATATCAGCAGTCCACTATTAATATCCGTGGTGGAATTCATTATGTATCGCCGATATTAACATATGATTGTTGATATTATATATTGTTTGTAATGAATTACTGGGCTAGTGTTAATATATGTAGTCCACAGTGAATTCCAATACTAATATTCATTGTGGACCGCAGATAATATCAACGAGCTACTTTTAGGATTGGTGATCCACAACGAATATCAGTAGTCCTTTGTCAATATTAGCGGACCTATGTTAATATATGCAGTGCTCCCTAAATATGATTATTTTTTAAGCTAATATTTTGTCTTTCATATACTATAGAATCCTCTTGCGAGGCGAGAGAACGTGGCCCTTACTTAGAATACTCCAATGAGGGTCACCACCAAGTACTCAGTATGGTTTCTACTTATTTTAGCGAGATATTTAAAAGAACCCAATTTGGGTATTAGTTTAATTTTTATGAAGGAGGATGGAGGGAAAATGGACTATTACTCTAATGCCTAATGCAGAGGCACCTTATTGACCTCTGATTTGATTTCGATGGCACCATTCTCTAATTCAGAGAGATGGGCTTTACCTTGATTATCGGTGTGAAGTGGGAATACCAGACAAATTGAAGTAGACCGATCAAGGATTGTCAAGAAGAAAGAATATTAGCAATCGAATGATCCTAAACTGGTTTGCAAATTATCTAAAGTCTTGTATTCCATGGAGTGTTAACCTAGGTTGGCTATTCCCAAAGTCAATATGACTCATCACTATTTATTCTCGAGATTAGTTTAGGTCTTGTTGTTTTATTGGTCTATATATGTTGATGATATTCTCATAACCGACAGTGACGTAC
Source organism: Magnolia sinica (assembly GCF_029962835.1). NCBI lineage: Eukaryota > Viridiplantae > Streptophyta > Magnoliopsida > Magnoliales > Magnoliaceae > Magnolia > Magnolia sinica. Next base: position 4,143,823 of record NC_080584.1, on the reverse strand, counting down.
ATGCAAGGCATTGCCAATCTCAAATCATTACTCCATATCTCATTTCATGTGAAGTAACTGGGGCCATCAATGTATTTTTTAAAACTTGAAATATCTCATACATCTCGAGGATATCTTCTTAGCCAAGGGAAGTATACTTATAATTTGATTAAGCAAGCAAACATTACAAATTTCAAGTCCTATGAAACTCCTATAAAATTAAATGTCAAGTATGGGAAAAAATGATGGAGATTATCTCTCATATTTTACAACCTATAAGCAGTTGGTGGGAAGATTGGTCTATCTCATTATGACTTGTCCTAATATCGCACATGCAGTTCATGTTGTTAGCTAGTTTATTATGACACCTTGTACATTGCATATGACAGCAGTTCATCGCATTATTCGATATCTTCGAGGTACCCTCAATAAAGCGCTTCTCTTTCCATCATCAAATGATCTGCTCTATTAATTATGATGTTGACTGGGCATGATGTCCCACTTCACGACAATCTACTACTGGATATTGTGTTTTCTTGAGACAATCATTGGTTAGCTAAAAATGTAAGAAGCAAACCACGATATCTTGATCCAGCACAGAAGTCAAATATCGTGTGATAGCAGAAGCTTGTAGTGAAATTATTTGGTTCAGAGGATTGTTAACAGATCTTGGGATTCATTTATCTTTGTCAACTTCATTATATGCCAACAACCTAAATGTTGTTCAATTAGCTTCCAATCCAATATTTCACAAGAGCACTGAGCACATTGAAGTTGACTGCCACTTTATGTGAGAAAAATACACGGCTAGAATCATTTCGTTGCCTCATGTGACATCAAAACTACAACTTACTGATTTATTTACAAAATCCATAACATCATCCCGACATAAGTTTCTCCGAAGCAAACTAATGTTTGTTCGTTCTCCCACATTAATTTCAGGAGGGTGTGAGATTATATTAGATGTCATTAGTTGTATATTTGCCATGTATAGCATTAGCTATAATTAGCCATATATAGATATACTTTAATTAAGATTGGTTCTAATTAGATTTCCTTATATACACATGTATATTCTTTATTTAAATCCAATTTGGGGTGAAGAATAATACAGAAAAAGCAATTGAAATTTCTTCAATTCCAGACGTTATTAGATATGTCAAGGATTAATCTCATATTACAAAGAATGATTTGCTGAAGATATTTTGATCTCCCCAAGAAGGGAGTATCAATGATGTAGTCACCGTACAATTGGCAATATTGATGTGTAGAGAATTTACTTGTTAAAACGTTAAAAAAGAATACGTGTATAGATAAGTATATATATTTATTAAATAATTATGATGCATTTAATTATCAACCCTGAAATAGTGTGGGTTACTAGATCCTAAAAGAAGAAGAGAATATTGTACTTAAGAAGCACATTCTGAACTCATACGACTTCCGCAAATGACCATATGCTCTATAGGTAAAAAAAATTTCTATGAATTTTTGTAAACTATTGTGTCACTATAATGTACTTTATTTTAATCTTCATTATTTCTCTCGTCCAACAAGTTTGGGCATATGAGGTCATCTCCAATTTTCATTGCCCGAAGGGCTGAGCCACCCGACGTAATCCATCAAAATTTCACAATTTCTAAATTAAAACGAGACTAAGGTGGGAAAATATAGAGATTTAACAAAAGTTTTTACAAATACCATGATAAGTTGAAATATTACTTCAAACTTGGTTTGTTTATGTTGTATTTCAGCATTTCTTACATTGCATACATATTATTGCATATTAGTGGCGAACTCATCCCCTACAATGGATAAAGAAATTAAATATCATTGCTCTTCTACGAAAGGAAGTCGTCAAGAAGATGGAGGTCATGAAGGAGGGGATGAGTATAAGGAAGATAGTTAAGGAGATGAAGGCGGGTGAGAGGAAGAATAAGGAGAAAGAGCCACTATCAAACTCAGATAGTGGAATGAGAGATTCAAGGGAGGAGAGTGGGGGAAGAAGAATAAATTTGTGTTTGAAGATGTTATCAGAAAATTTGAAGTAGGTGGCCATCTGATTAAACTAATCAACAGATGAAGTTAGTACTTTGTGTACGAGTTAGAAACTGAAACTCAAGTATGAGGGTGCACATTCTATACCCAAATTTTGGAGCGTGACGTAAAAGGAATTGATTCCTTTCTCTTGCTTCTTCTTTTTCTTCTTTAAAAAAAATAATAATTATAAAAAAATGTTTTGCGTGTTGGTCTTTTTTTTTCTTCTTTTTTCATTTTTGTTTAAATGAATTGGTTTTTTTTTTTGTTTTTTAAAGATTTAATGGTGAATTGAATTTATTTATCTGAATTTTTTATTTTTTTATTGACTTTTCATTTTTTTTGTTGGAATTTATTTTTTATTGATATTGGGTACCTGAGTTCGTGTGTTCCTCGGGTGTTCTTGACTCGGCGCATATTTTTTTCTTTATCTCCTCGTAGTTTTATGTCTTTGAGTCTGACTGAATGTGTTTCGCAAATATCTCCGAGCGAAAGCCGAAACTTGGAGCTGGCGCTTTAGCTCGGATTAAGGATCTGAAGGCGTTGAGTTCGGAGCAATAGTCTTGGAAGAGACTTCTCCAGCCGAAGCGTCTGCTTAACTCGGGTTTGGACTCGGCTTTAATAGGTACTTTCTATTTGTTTAGTTGTGCTTCCTTCGAATTCTTGTCTAACTCGTCTTGCTTTTGATGCAGAGATGGCCGAGGCAAGGCCCTTTCTTCGTCCACCCTCCAAGATGAAGGCCCCTCCGAGATCAAAGGCTCAACCTCCACCTCCAAAGAAGCCGAAGACGGTTTCAAAGGTTAAGGGGCAAGCTGCCTCAGCCATCCTGATCGTGATAATCCTTGACTTTGAGGAGGAGGCAGAAGTGGCGGACGCGATGGCTCCCGAGTCTCAGGTAGCTCCTGAGTTAGGACCTATTGCCGAGCAAGTTCTGGAGCAGAGGAGAGGGAAGCCCTTAGGAGGGGAGATGACTGAACAAGAGATGTCGTTCTTCCAACAGGTCGTATCTGACATGGTCCCTTGGGCAATCTCCCATGGGAGCAAAAAAGAGTTCACTGCCCTCTTCGAAGCTCCCTAGAGGCAAACTCTCTCTCATGCGGCGAAGATACTTCTCGAGGTAAGACTTGAACTTCACACTTATCTTGTCGATTCTTTCGAGCTTAATCTGACTTTATGTTTTCCCATTGCAGTTCGCTCCTTGTTTACTCAGGGCCAACGTGGATCTGGCTGAAGCTTAGAAGTGGGCCTCGGAGGCGAAAACAGCTCAGAAATGGGCAGCGGAGGCGGAAGCACAACTCGCTGCTGCCATGACTCGGCTCAACATAATGACTAGAGACTTGAGACTTGCTAGGAAGGCTATTGACGATTCCAAGGCCGAGAGTGCTAGTTTGGTCTCGCAATTGCAAGAGGCCTGGGAGGAGAGTCGGTTGAGTCGTCAAGCTCTATTATCTTCGGAAGAGAAGTTATCTCGGCAGAAGACCGAGACTAAGACTGTCATTAAGCAGGCCAAGGTCTAAGCCATAAAGGACTTTCTTGAGTTCCGAAAGTATTTGGAGGAGCGGGATCGCTTGTATCAAGATAGTTACATCAAGTGTATCAAATTGATGAAGCAATCCTTTCCCGATCTTAATCTTTCGGGAGTTGATAAAGGTGGCTCTGGATTCGAAGGTCCGGAGGCTGTGGCAGCTGGGTCTGCTGATACTGCGACTGATCTCGAGGTCGCTTCTGGGGAGGCTTCTGAGGCTGCGCCAGAGGTTGTTCTAAGTGGCGGCAACAGTTGAGTCCGAGACACCTCATGAGTTAGCTCCTGATGAACCTTAAAGCTTGATTTTGGATTGTAAAGCGTGTCAAGCACTTCAAGCATACCAAGCTTCAAGCCGGGCTCGAGAGCATCAGCAACCGAGAAAGGACATTGTGTGTCAAGGCCGACTCTTTTTGCCTTTATTTTTATTATTCCATCAATGTAATTCAAAAGTAAAAACTATTGTAATCCGATGCAAAAATCATACTGATAAATGAATATACTCAGTTTTTTTATTCATTTGACTCAATTTACATGTTTCTTATTATTTGCTTGATCGATTTCCAATTGCTCAACGACCGACCTAGGGATAATAGATTTTTAGATGCTCGGCATTCCAAGGATGGGGAAGTAGTTGCCCGGTTAGATCTTCCAACTGATATGTCCCGGGTCGGATGGAGCTTGAGATAACATAGGGTCCTTTCCAATTGGGTCCTAGTGTGCATACACCAGCTTCCTTTGTATTCAGATACCCTTGTCGTAAGACCTTGTGTGCGAGTGATCGTCCTCTAGAGTGATTTCCACAAATCCCTTTGTGGATCTTCCGCAATATATAATCGGCTTCATGATGATTCAGGCAGCGTAACAAAGGAGTGAAAAATCCTTTCTTGTACAACATCCCGTTGAACATGGTGTAACGAGAGGCGCAGATCTTCAATCGTCGGGCCTTGGCATGATCCTCAGGCAACTTTCCACTGATGAGATATTCAATGATTGGGTCGAGCCAAGTGGGTTCCAAACATATCGAATGTACGACCGAGCTAAGCGGGTCGTCAATACTCGGCTTAGCGATGTACTCGATTAGAACGGACCTGAGTATAACATCTTCATCGGTAGAAGCAAGTTTCGCTAATAGGTCAGCCTTAGTGTTTTCTGTTCGAGGGATCCGAGTGACAATACATAGTTGAAAACCATCGATCAACTCTTTAGCTTTCTTCATATATGTTTTTAGTTGCTCTTTATGCGTTTGATACACGCTAGTGACCTAATTGATGACCAACTGTGAGTCGCTGAATATATTGAGATGAGTGACACTCAAGCTGACAGCTAGTCGAAGACCCAGTAACAAGGCTTCGTATTTTGCTGTATTGTTCGAGGCTTGAAATTCAAGTCTTAAGGCATATTACATAAAGGTTTGGTCAGAAGTTTCCAAGACGACTCCAGCCCCGCTTGCCTTAGAGTTGGATGAGCCATCTGTTCACTCCCCAAGTGTAGGGTTGTGATGTAGTAATAAACTCAGTGAGACCGAGGTCGAATCCCAAGGGACTGATACTTGTACGCTATCTGAAACTAGGTAGAATTAAAATTAGATTAAGATGAAATCTAAATAGAATGACCTTTTAGGGAATAATTGTGAAATACTTATTTAAATCTTAAGAAAATTAGAATTAAGAAACTAGGGATTCAGAGGATCCACTTGTAGAGATCAGGGAGATCTTATGCCCGCTTCAAGAATTATGGAAATTGAACTGAACTTACTTGATTTAGTTTTCAAGAGATGAAAGGTATATGAATTAGAGTGGATTCCATCACCAAACCATGCCCAGGAGACAAAGCAACAACAGAATTAAACCAATTACCAACCAATCAACAATGCATGAAGGTTAGGAAGGGTACCGTCATCCGACCATGCCCATGAGACGATGGTGAACAACAGGGCTTCCTGACGTCATAAACATCAAAAGGAGGAAGAAAATATTCAAAGCCATTGCAGACCCATTGTAATTTCAGTCACAACAGACCATTAAAGACTAAAAAAAATATTCCTTCGATAATCAACTAAAATCAAATTCAATTCATAAATTTAATAGTCAAATCAAGGCATAAAAATAGAGTCTTCCATCTCACTACAAGCTTCACCTCTTAGCCCTAGCTAAGAGGTTTAGCCTAGCATGATCATGCTAGAACCAAAGAAAAAACATCAAAGGAAAGAAATAAAGTAAAAGGAAAAGAAAAAGGAAAAAACTGGATATCTCTCTCTTGTGCAATCGTCTAGCCACGTCCTTGCCAAGCTTCCTTCTTCACCTCTCTTTCCTACCTTTCTAACTCTCTCTCTCTCTCTTCCTTATATATTCTGCTAGCAGTCGCGGAGAGGCCTGGCTGGAGTCGGTTTGTATGCTCCGCAACCCCCTCTGAAACTCCTTCCGCAAGTCCATTTACGCAGCCACGAAAACAGCAGCGCCTGGGCTCTGCGTGGACGCACGGCCTGCACTAGGATGATGGTGGGCCCATTTCTTGGATCTTCTAGCAAGATCAGGTCCGTTCATTGGACTGTACACGGAAAACCGGTCGTACATGACCGTTTTTCGTCTGTTTTGGTGTGGCCCACCTGAGCTTTTTAGACCGCCGTCCGAATTGCGTTTAAACGATGAAAAACTGATCACGCAACTCTCTTCAAATTCGCTCTCCTAGGTCTACATTAGCTGGGTCGTTGGAGACTTCTGAACGGTTCAGATCATCGAACCGATCCTTGCCATGAATGCGAAACGGCCCCGATCTTCCGATCACGTGCGAACAGAGCTTTCGCTCTTCGTGCGCTGAGATGATGGTGGGCCCCAATTAGATATCTTTTTGAGAAATCCACTCCGTCCATTATGATCCTCTCAAAAATCCATTAGGGAATGGATGGTTTTGAATTGTTTTATGTGTGGCCCACAAGAGTTTTCTCACTGCCGTCCATCTTCCGTTTTGACAGTTGAAATATGATATACGCTATCTCCTAAAATTCCGTCACCTAGGCTTGAGTACTAAGGCCTTTGAAATCCTAATGGACGGTCCGGATCTTCTAAATACATGATGAGTGGGGCCCACAAAGCAAACCCAATGCCGGATTGTTAACGCTGTTGCATTTTTTTGAAGAATCTGAGTTTTTTTTTTTTTTTTGTCGGTCAGCGCCCGCTGACCGACTTTAAGTACATGGGTGCACGGCTGGTGCACATGCACAGTGTACATGCAATGCACACGGGGGGTCCATCATAGTGTATGTACAAAATCTCCTCCGTCCATCTGGTTCTTCATATAATTTAAGGTGTTGAGACCGAAGATGAGGTATATCCAGAGATCAGGTGGGCCCTAGATCAGCAAATTGTGGGCTGATCTGTCCGTTGGGTCACTTTCACAGCGATCCAATGGATGATTTTTGATGCATACGGTTAATTCATGATCATCAGGCCTCATATAAAGTTTGGAGCCAATCAGATGGTGGGAACCCCATGATCCTGCATTATGGATGTCTTTCAGGCTTGTTTGAAGTGAGTGGCTAGAATTTCTCCGATCTCTGACGTGTAAATCCTCGATCATGGTCCCATGGGGCCCCGTCCAATGCCTTGGTGATGCCTGAGCTTTAAATCCATACTTTTAGCATCCTTTCTAGTCCATGCTCGTAAATATACTCTGCATCACAAATACGATTAAATCAGGTCATTAACCGGCATCATGCTTGTAAATTCAGGAAATAATTGGAGTCTAATATGCAATATTTGACCCTCAACACCATCGATATAAAGCTTCCAGGGGATTAGGTCGAGCATTGACTCAGGAGAAGCAATCAACTGTTTGGTTGGCTCATCTGTAAACTCGGTAGATGACTCGACTTGCAGTGTAACTTCGGTTATGAAGTCGGTCATAGCCTGTCCTTTAATTGGTACCCTCGGCTTGTATTGGATGTCGAATTCACTGAGCTCGATCGCCCACTTTTTCAGTCGGCCGGAAGCTTCTTGTTTTTTAAGGATCCGACGTAATGGGAGGTCAGTCATAACGATGATGGTGTGAGCTTGAAAGTATGGCTAAAGTTGCCGTGAGGAGACAACTAGGACTAGGGCTATCTTCTTTAGAGGCGGATATCTGGTTTCTTCTAACAACAACGCTTTGCTGATGTAATAGACCGACAATTGCTTTCCCTCGTGCTCGCATATCAAGGCCGAGCTTACAGCTGCGTCGGAGACTGCCAAGTATAATAACAAAGATTCCCCATGCTCGAGTTTTGATAAGAGATGTGGAGATCTAAGATACGACTTCAACTGTTAGAATACTGCTTCACACTCTTCCATCCAATCTACTATTTGTCATCCCTTCAGTTGTTTGAAGAACGAAAGGCATTTATCGGTAGCTCGGGAGAGGAAGCGGTTGAGTGCGGCTACTCGTCCAGTCAGCCTTTGTATATCTTTGATCATTTTTGGAGATTCCATGTCGAGCAATGCTTTGATTTTTTCTATGTTTGCTTTAATCCCTCGTTGGTTGACTAAAAATCTGATGAACTTACCCGAGCTTACCCCAAATGCACACTTGCTCGGATTCAACTTCATCTAGTATTTTCAAAGGATGAGGAACATCTCTTCTAGGTCAACAATATGATCAGCCTCATGTACACTTTTGACGAGCATGTCATTAATGAACACTTCCATGATTCGGCCGATCTGTCAAGCAAACATTTTGTTTACTAATCGTTGGTAAGTCGTTCCAACATTCTTTAGACCAAACGGCACCACATGGTAACAATAAAGTCATTTGTCGGTGACAAAGGTAGTCTTAGATTGATCTGACTTATGCATTACAATTTGATTGTATCCAGAGTAAGCACCATAAAGCTAAGAAGTTCATGTCCTGCTATGCTATCCACCAGCTGATCGATCATTGGAAGAGAGAAGTTGTCCTTCGAGCAAGCTTTGTTTAAGTCGGTATAGTCAATACAGACTCGCTACTTCCCATTGACTTTCTTAACGAGTACGACATTAGCTACTATGCCGGATAGTATATCTCCTCGATGAATTTAGCCTTGAGGAGCTTGTTGACCTCTTTTTCAATGATGGCGTACCTCTCGGGGCCGAGTGGCTGTCGCTTTTATCGGATCGGTCGGTAGGTCGGATCGATGTTGAGTCGGTGAGTCATCACCGAAGGATCAATCCCAAGCATATCTTCATGGCTCTATGCAAATACATCAGCGTATCGTCGGAGTAGGGATATCAGCATATCCTTTAGGAGCGATTGTAGGGACGAGCCAATCTGAACTGTCTTGGACTCGTCTATCTCGATCAAGGGTATCGGGATAAGATTTTCTACCGGTTGCCCTCGTTCATATGTCTTAGCTCAAGGGTCCAACGATTCAATCGTAGTAACCTCGGCCAGAACTTTCACGACTGTTGCATAGCAGCGCCTTCAGTCTTGCTGGTCACCTTTGACGACTCCTACTCCCGACTCAGTCAGGAATTTCATGGAGAGATGGTATGTCAATACTACAGCTTGGAGAAGACAGAGAGGGTTGGCCAAGCATGGCGTTGTAGACTGATAGTTAATCGACTATCAAAAAGTGGACCATTACTGTCGCCTGATGTCGAGAGTTTCTGGCAGTGAGGGGTAGTGAAATGAGTCTTTCAGGGAGGATCTGTCTACCTGAGAATCTGATTAATAGGGTGTGAACTGGCCGTAAAGCCGACCGTTCGACACTCATAAGGACTTGCTCTCGTGACTTATTGAGTGGAGTATAGGTAGAAAACTTGTTATCAGGCCGCTTATTCGTCTTGCGATTGTCGCGGGACCAATCCTTATGCTTCTTACCACCAGCCGAGTCAACTTCCTTTTTTGCTGACTCTTTAGCCAGAGTTTTTATATTTTGAGTGGCATCACGCAAGATCCTGGTTTCTTCGGCATTTCGTATTTATCTGACCGAGTCATGAATTCTGCCAAAGTAGTCAGCGGGTTCTTATCCAAAGAAGCCAGAAACGACTTGTCTCTCACGCCTCGCATGATTGAGTTAAGTGTCATTTCATCCGAGTGTTTTCGGACCTAGAGCGATTAAAAAGTTGAAGCGCTTGATATAATCTTTCAGTAATTCTCCATCCTTCTAAACTATTTTGTTTATATGCGTAGATAGCTTTAGTTTTTTCTTTCCACCGATAAAATTGGTAAGAAAGGCATCGTTGAACTCCGTGAGCGAGCTAATGGACTTTGGTTTCAACTATTTAAACCAAAGCCGAGCTACATCGGCTAAAGTTAGGGAGAAATTAAGCTCGGCACATAACGGCATCTGAGGCATTATGCAACTCCATTTATGTTCAAAAAGATTCGATATGCTCTGTTGGGTCGGTTTTGCCGCTAAAGAGCGTAATCTGAGGTAGATGAAATCGCTCTGGTAACCGAGCTTGCATGATTTTCTCTGTAAATGGAGATGCCTTTGCCTCGGGCCTCGTCTGACTTAAGTTTTAGTTTTGTCTCATATCAGCGATCTCTTCCTATACTTCCCTCTTGAAATCCTGAAGGTCAGCTTTTTAAGGTTCGTCACTCTTGGTCGTGCCCTCAATCAAAGGCCTGCTGTGCCTTCTCCGATCTATTTCGTGTCATAGATCGGTGGCAGGCAGCGGGGCGGTCATGGAATGAGCAGGTGTAGGATCGGGCAGACCCTAGTGCTGACTTTGCTAAGGGACAGATCGCGGAGCGACAGACTGAGGATCGGTGAATTGTTGCGGAGCATTTACCCGGGCACTGTCATATTGAGGCGGAACTTGCTAGCGATGGATCTGCTCCAGCATCTGCTTCATATAGTTCAAATAGATCCTGAGTTCTTGGACTTCTTTGTCTAACCAACCGTTCCCTCGGTTCCGTTGAATGTGCCTGGTCGAAATGGAGGTTGTTGGACGGGTGGCAAAACCTTGTTGGTTATTGGGCCGGTTCTGTGCCCCTTGGGCTCCATTCATACCCGGCGAACCTTCAGTTGCCGGTGGCCTAGTGACAGCGACCTCATTAGGCTCATTTTGAGTAGTTCTTCTTATTCTCGCCATTAAAACCTGTTTAAAGCTTTTCGATATAGCCTGAAAAATGACTTTTCGTATCGTTTCCCACAGACGGCGCCAATCTATTGGTGTAAAAAATTGATGTGTCCTCTTCCACCTTATCTCCTGCACAAGAAGGAAACAAAGAAGACCCTGGCTAGAGCCGGGGACCCTCCGATGCTTAAGTCAGTGATAGGGTCGTATGAGAAGGGTGTTTTTAGGAGAGTTTTCTGCGTGCCTTTCATCTTGCCGGTCTCATGCATTTATAGGAATGAGAGGGTCCTGTTGTGTAGAGATTCTTCTCCTAATATCTCGGAGATTCGGTATCAATATGTTTTTGGTCTCCATCTGATTTCGAGATCTTCAGGATTGAGGATCCTTTTACTAGATTTTCAAGACAATGTTTTCATTTACACCGTCTTTTCCTTGCTTGGCTCGGTTTCAACTGACTCTAATGATGAGTGAGTTTTGGCCGGCTTCAAGGATAAGCTCGTTTGCCCTCTGTCGGATGAAATGGAACCGATCTGTAATCGCAACTGTCTCTTAATCCGATAGCCGACTCTGTATCTGACCTAAATATGGGTCGGTTTTATGGTCGGTCGGGTGGCTTCTAAGCTTGGGCCTTAATCAGCCTCTTTGGATGTTGCTGCTTCATTGGCCGAGTCAACTTTATACATCTTATATACTTTGCCTTGTGGCTCATGACTTTACAAGTCTCGGTCGGAATTTATTTCCTGCAATCCAAGATAAGTCTCTCCTTTAGGTATTTAGTTTATTTGCCTCGTCGGACTTGTTGCCTCAAATTTCGGGCGGTGTTAGTAGAGTTGGTCCATTCCATATCCGAGTCTCTAAACTTGTTATATTTTTCCCCCAATAAGCTTTGTTGCATGCGTGCAGATGCACTCACGATCTATAACCGGTTAACTGTCTAGCCATATAAGTCGACGATCTGGGGTTAAAACTGAATCGTGTTGAACAAAACTTCCGTAAAACCTAACCACTAACGTGGATGAGGAATCCGGAACGGTGGATTGAGAACGTCCATCTACTCAGCCCTATAATTGGTGGCCGACAGGTGAAAAATCTGCACACTCAAACAATCCCAGCCATCTGATCAGTGGCCGTAATGCGGTTAAAGACAGAAAATAAAAAAATAAAAGAAAGAAAGAAAAGTAATTGGCATCCGTTGGAAGTATGGGGAAGCCACCGTTAGGGCTGTTTGGTAGGTAGGTAGTGCATCAAGGAGTGCACGGTTTTATACGGCGCCCATGAAAATACGCACGCTCTTTGGATCTTTTATGTTGTATACTTGATATCCACTCCGTCCATCAGGTGCAGTCCTTGATTCTAAGACTAAGGTTAAAAAAGTTCATCCATGTCAACAATTAAGGTGGATCACACCACAGGAAAAAGTGTGATTATGTGGGTTATCATCTGATGGACGAGTGGTTTTCACATAGACAAAATGGTGAGGCCCAAAGAGCTTGGATGTGCGTAAAACAGGTGTCAGACGGTTTAGATCGGCGTGTGATGGTGATGATCCACCGTCCCCTGCCATATGTACCATGAAACTCGGAAGATACGGAGTATGTCTTCTCAGCAGGATACCGACTCAGAGTCGTGGGCTCGTGATGACACGTGGACTGTAACCATCCATCTAGTCAGTCGTTTATTCGAATTTGGTAGTGACCCCTCCGCCCATTCATATTCCAGTTCATTATAGGGCGTAATACTGAATAATAAGGCAGATTGAAATCTAAGGTGGACCACACCACAAGAAACAGGGTGTTTGAAGATAGGCCATTAGAGACTTCTTAGGCCCACAAAAGTTTTGGATCAAGCTGATATTTGATTTTTCCCTTCGTAACCGTCTACGTGACATAATCAACCGGTTAGATGAAAAACAAACATTGCTAAGGTCCCGAAGAAGTTTTTAATAGTGGGCGTTCATTCATCACTTTTTGAAATAATTCTACTGATTATGGTCTACGTGAGATTCTAGTGAATTTTGAAATAATTCTTTAATGAGCCTGTGGAATGGATGGACGGAGTGGATAAAACACATGTATACCATGGTGGAGTCTGGATAATTTTGATTATTTGCTGTGGGTCGAAGCGTTGAATATTGGTAGAAGGGTACTCTTTACGTTATATCGGCGAAGGATATGGGCGTAAAATACGAGGCAAAAGATGCCGCGTTTAACGGACGCGGATGGCAATACAGCGGCAATGCCAAAAATGTATCCGCAGCCGTGTGACGCGCAGGACCTTACATCGTTCTGTATCGACTTCTAAGGCCTTAACAAGGCAACTCCGTGGGGCCCATCGTCAATTACACATTTTATCCACTCCGTCCATCCGTTTTACTAGTTAATTTTAGGCCGTCATCCCAAAAATAAAGCATATCCAAAGATCAAGCGGACCACACCACCGGAAACAAGCTGATATTTGATTTTTGGTGGTGTGGTCCACTCGATCAAGCTGATATTTGATTTTTCACTTCATCCATGCCTCTCTTTTATTTTTCTTTTTTTTATTTTTTATTTTTTTTATCTTACTAACAGGTTGGATGACAAATAAACACAACTAGAGGCCTTACAAAAGGTTTCAATGCTGGAAATCAATACTTCCACTGTCTCTTGTGGTAGGCTCTATTTGAGCCATGGATGTGCTTCAATTTTGCTTTCAACCCTTGAACTGTTCTGAAAAACGGATGGATTGCATTGATAAACCTAATGCATTTATGGTCAGTTCAATTGAGTTTACTTGGTATGATGAGGGCATTAACTCAGTGAGCAATCTGATTTCCTTAGGAAGGAACAATTCTGTGTCCAGGCTTTCGTCATGTATCAGCTGTTCATCTGTTCTCTCAGATCATTTTGAGGTATTTACATAGTAGCATCTAACAAATAAGTGAACCACACAAATAATAAGCCTGAGTTACATTAAATGTAAAAGTCAACTATGACGTGGTTCAATTAATTGTCCAATATAACTCATTTTTGTGCACATACCTTAAAATAATATGACAGGGACGGATACAAACGGCCGCATCCGTGTTTAACAACCGGTGAACAAAATAGACAAGCCGAACAAGGGTGGGCCTATCAATTCGCCACGATCTATGGACCATTAAATCCTACATGCCCCACATCATTCCTCTTACTTCAGTGGACCGCATATTAATAAGCACATAACGAATGGACCTCACAGGTGCTGATGTGGCACACGTAGAAGGGCTTCAGAGGATCCATGCGGCACGTGTGTTACCGTTCGTTCATGAGCATGACCCGAACATGAAAAAGCATCAAGATGCAACCCAACGGCACAAAAGTGGACATTCATAAGCTGTATCCTAACAAAAGCAACGCACGGCTCAAAAATCAAGCCAACCGATTCATTAAGTAAAGCACGTGTAGCAAAACATGGACACCTAGACAGAAGAACACGTGTGGTCCACATGATCAGTAGACCAGCATGATTTCTACATTAGACATGAAAATAATTAACAATCTCACTTTTTCCCATTAAATATGAACCTTTAACTATCGATTTGGTATCCATTTATTGGACGGTTAGATTTTCTGATGAGCGTGATTTCTGAGCTATTTTCCATCAATGTTGATATGCCCCACAATTTTGATGGCTTGGATTGCTATAAACGTGTGACGCGTGTAAGAATGAGTCTTGTCGGACATCTTTCGGTGACCACACCATCTGCAAAACCTAGGCAGCTGCCGAAAACAAACAACTCAATTATTAAAGTTGTGACAAAACGGAAATCTAATAGAAACTGTTGCCGAGATACACATCTTTACGCTTTCGTATATACAACTCAAGGAAGAAAAATTGGAGGAAATCAACGGCTGTGATATCTGGAGGCACTAATTTTTACATAAGAGCGCATGATCATATACACACACACACACACAAACAGCTAGTCGTGGGTCTAACTAGTTGGCATGTGGGGGCCACTATAGTACTCGTATGACATTTTGTCCATTGGGCAAGGTTGCTCCACAATAAAAATGAGATGCCCCGAATATCAGGACAATTCAACCATGAAAATATAATGATGTACATGACCGTGAAATTTTGAAGTGTTGTTTCCTGACTTTTTACAGTGTGCCTCACCTAAAGGTTGGATCAACTTACTTCTTGGAGCTCTTATTTTTGTGACGAGATAATCTAAATGGAGGGGAGGAGCAAGATGTTGTACAAACACCATGGTGGGTCCCACACGCCAGGTAGTTGGATGTACAATAGTTGTGTGTGAGCATTACTCTCACACACACAGAACACGTGTGTGTGTGTGTGTGTTTTTGCAGCCTCTACAACAAGACCTACGTAACGTAGAACTTTCATGAATTGGTCAAGAGTATGAACTCTAACTTCTTAATAGATTAGCCCTAAAATGAGGGTCACTTAGTGCTAAAGCCAATCATTTCTACAAACCTTGTGGACCACATCATAGGGAAAAGTTTATAGCCATTGATAAACATGAATGAATATATTTAATTTTTTCAATAATTTTGTAGCCATTGATAAATAGAAATGGATGAATATATCTTATTTTTAGATTAAGTGATCCTTGTGATAAGGCTAACTTATTTGATGGAATGAAATGTTAGAAGTTAGCAGCTCCCTCGACAGTAACTTCTAGTCCAGGAGATAGGTTATTATTATTATTATTATTATTATTATTTATTTATTTATTTTTACACACACTCGCCCATTCCACACATACGCACACTTTGGTGCACTTGCACTACAATATTTGCTCGAACCTATGGCTTCATATTGAAACTCCAGAAAGTCCATAAGGTGGGGTCCACCCAGCGTATATCTTCATCTCTTATTGGGATCATACATAAGTTACTTTAAAAAAATAAAAATAAAATTCATCTAATGGATGTAAGTGGTAAATGGGAGTGGTTTCAAGGAGCTGTACATTTGCACCGTTTGAGGATCAAGATCAAGGCTAATTAAGGTATAGTAGGGGTCGAACACATGGACCTTGCAATCTGCTCTAGTGTTCATTTCCATCAGGGGGGCCACTTTCTAATTATTAAAACCGTTAATGATTGAATCAAGCTGAAATTTATGTTTTCCCTTAGACCAGGTCTATGTGACCTTATGAACAGATTGGATGGCAAATAAAACATGACGTTGGGCCATAGGAAGATTTCAACTGTGGGCATTATTATCACCGCTAGCTGTTTCCTGTGGTGTGTTCAACTTGAGCCTTGGATCTGTATCATTTTTGGGCTTATAGCCTAAAATGATCTTAAAAGGTGGATGAACGGAACGGATAAAACCCATACATCACGGTAGGTCCCACGGAGCCCCAGCCTCGAACGAACTCCATCCAGCGGAGGCAGGATGCAATCCGCTTCCGCATACTCATAATCAGAATCCAGGCTGCTGTCAACGGCTATATATGCTACGTGCGCGCGTGTGTCGTTAGACATCATGCAGGAAAGGGAAGCGTATTAGGTGCAGCCCTTACTATGGGCCCACCTTTACACCTCCATCCGTTTTTCCTTGTCATTTTAGAGCAGGGCTACAAAAGCTTTGGACCAAGCTGATATTTTGTTTGCTTGTTTTGTTTTGTTTTTTATTTTATTTTTCTTTCCTTCAACCAGTTTTATGTAACTTCGTCAACGGAATGAATGTACAAAAAAAATATTTAGGAAACATTATAGTGGGGCGCCCTAGGAAGTTTTTTAACGGTAGATCGTTCAATCAACACTGTTTCCTGATGTATGGTCCACCTGGGAATTTTATCCGCTTCATTTCTAGGCTCATGCCCTAAAATGATCCGAAAAAAATAAAAATAAAAAATTGATGGATTGGATACGGAATAATGCATCAAAGTGGGCCCACCATGATGTATGTTCCTTATATCCACGCCGTTCATCCGTTTAGAAACCTCATTTTAAGGCATTAAATAAAAAACGATGAAGCAGATTCAAATCTTATGTGGAACATACCACAGAAACAGTATGGATTGAATCCCAATCATTAAAACTTTATAGGGGCCACCGGAATGTTTGTTTTCCATCCAATCTGTTGATAAGGTTACAAAGACCTAGATGAAGAGACCACACAAATATCAGCTTGATCCAAAACTTTTGTGTCTCACTAGAAGTTTTTAATGGTTGATCACTAATTTTTCCTGTACTATGGCCCACCTGAGATTTGGGTCTGCTTCATTTTTGGGATGGTACCCTAAAATGAACTATCAAAATGGATGAACGGTGTGGATGTAAGGCACATACATCACAGTGGCAGTGGATCCATCCAAACTGCGCCTGTTATGATCATTCAGCAAAGCACAGAACGCTGTCTTTTATAGGAGCAGCTGAAGCTTTGGTTTCAAGCAAGTCTCTATATCCCACTGCAAATCCTCTGCAAAAGAACAATGGCCGACGAAATCAAAATCAAAATTCCAGACGCGTACCTCGAGATTGAGCCTGCGCTTCCTCCACCGCCAGATGCGTACCTCGAGATCGAGCCTGCGCTTCCTCCACCGCCAGCAGGAGATATGGAAGAGAAGAAGAAAACCCAAAAGGCCGTGCGCAGAGCAGCAGCAACTACGGTGTTTCTTTCAGCCGCTGGGATTGTCGGGTATCTCTCCGGCGGACTTCGTACCTACACATACCCCGAATCTCTCTCCGTCATAACGCTTTTCGGAATTTTCTCATTTGGGTTGGCTACTCTTTTCATGTCCTTTCCATGAAGTGGGTTAGATGAAAGATCTAAAAAGAGGCTGAAGGATTCAAAGAGACGTCGTGTTGGTGCTTTTCATCCCGTAGGTATGCTCTTTATTTGGAGTGCTGTTATGATTTTCTCTTATTAGTATTAAATGTTTTTATCTGTTTTTTTGGTTATGGTTTGGATACAATATTTTGAAACATTATAAAACAAAAACAATATATGGATGTTTGTGTTTTAATTACTGGATTGGTTTTGGTTTGATGGCGCCGATGGCTGTGTTCTATCTGGGATTTTTGCAGCATAGAAAGAAGATCTTTTCCTGTAGAATTCACTGCAAAAATAGATCTAGACCTTTGAAATTTTGTGTCCCCAATTTCTGTCCTGATTATTTCAACTGTTATGAGGGAGCTTAATGTCGAAATCTATGCTGTATGACGAATTGCCATTAACGCCACCCATCTTCTTTAATCAAGAAAACCCAGTGCTAGTTCTTGGATAAAAAGCGGTTTGAAATCAAAGTTGACTATCCGACCCACAAACCGAACTTTCACGGCGTCAGAAGCACGCTGCTGGAACGTCCTTCCAGTGTAAGAACCGACGCTAATTCCTCCTGTAACGAGAGAGAGAGAGAGAGAGAGAGAGAGAGAGAGAGAGAATTCTATAAAAACCCGTCGGAATAGGCAGACAGAGATCACGCCAACCACGAGAGAGAGAAAAAGAGAAATCGGGTGCAATGAGTTGTGTAGTTTTGAGGGAGATAGAGATAGAAAGTTAGGGTTATAGTTAGGGTTAGGGTTTTGCATCTCAATTTATGTAGTTTTGAGGAAGATAGAGAATGAGAGTTAGGATTAGGGTTAGGGTTTTGCTTCCCGATCTATGTAGTTTTGAGGGAGGTAGAGAATGAGAATTAGGGTTTTTTCAAACCATAGCACCAAAAAGAAGGAGATCGATAATCGTTTTTTACTTCCAAAAACCAACGATAATCTGCAGAATTACCCAATATAATATACCTTCACCATTACAACATCCATCCAACTTCTTCATAATACAGGTATAGCCAAGATGAAGGGAGAAATCATACATCAACATGATTGAAATTTATTATTATTATTTTAACCTTATTTATATAAGATATATACACAAACACACTTATGTTCAAAATTTATGACACTCTCTATCCACACGTAATATGGGACACTTTTGAAAGTTGGAAGCCGTTCATCAGGTGTATCTTACCAATTAAATGGATCCTCTCATAAATGAAGCTGGTTCCATCATCAGATAGGCCGCATATACTTTTCAATTTGAGTGTTGGCTGAGTCCTCTTAATGCTATATATATTTTGTACATGTATTACCAACTGATTGGGCAAAATGACAGAGGAATTATCCAAGTAGTGGGTCCCATTTGATGAGTGGCTTGGATATTGCGATAGTATGCATGGTTGCACCACATTTGAAAATAATAACTACACAACACAGCCTCCATCTATTCAGCTCAAAAAACCTGTGGCATATAAGGGTAGATCTTACATGGAGGATCTGTGGGTGGGGTTTTCAGTGGGTCCACAAGAAGGGTTGAAGTATCGAGCCAAGAGCGGGGCTTCCACTTAAAATTAAAGCCGCTTATTATTCAGACCGGTCTTCTATTGTATACATCAGCCTAACTTCCTTATCATTCAATTTGATTATTGAGACCTATTTGCATGTCTATCAAAGTGAACTATATAACCAATGTCAATACATCAATCACTTCAAATATCAACTTTTCCTTCAATTTCATAGATCTCTTTCTTGTTTTGGAATTTTCCATGTCACGTTCCAACAATTAAAGGATTCAACTATTTAATGTCTTCATAAGCCCAAGCCACTGGTATTAGTTAGGATCTTGGTAAAGGCCTTACTCTATGTGTTCATATGCTCCAACTTCAGTCTTTAGATTTCGTCAACGCCAAAGCTTTCCCACTTAATTAATAAGATTACCTATTATATGCATGAATTATCTATCACAGGTATCAGCCGGACTCAACCATGGAAACCTCGATCCGAGTCAGCAAAAACAGATCCGACATCCGTTCCTATACAGAGGCCGCCATGCTTCCTTCCCCTCCACCGCCCAGCAGCCATAATATCATTGTGCCTAAATGGATGTCGGATAAGGGAAGAGTAGAGTTTGCCAACACCTTGATTGGAGAAGCGATGAGTTCAGTAATAAACTGCTAATCCATTCAAGACGCGATCAAAATCTCCAATTTCCGGGCCACCCAGGTCGAGGTATTCCTCTTATCTGAATATGCTTATGCTCTAAAATTTCTCACCAGGGAGGCGGTCACGGCATTTGCGCTTGACAAAATCCTCCAATGCAAGCTGGGCCTTGCCAATGTGAGACCGTGGGGACCAGCGATGGTGCTACCGGGCAGAGGAGCATGGATTCGCATTCACGACATCCCATTGCATGCTTGGTGTGAATAGACTATCGGCCAGATTGTGGAACATGTTAGGGAGATTTTAGAACTGGACCCTCTATCGCTGAATGGTCCAACAGATGGTATGCTAAGGCCAGGATCCTGCCCTTGCAGGACCAGAACTCGAGCCACATGATAAGCCTCATGGTGGATGGGAGGCCTTTTCAGATTTTAATTTTCTTCGAAGGGCCGCAGGCGACGGCAAAGAACTATGCTCCCCGACAGGAAGGGACGAAACAGTGGGTTATCAGATCATTTGGACAACCGATGGTGACTCAAGAAAGGCCAAGGGAGTCAGCCAATCCGGACCTTCACCCAAGGAATGGGGAAGAAGGACCACCTGTTGTTCGACCTAATTCCTCCCTAAACCATCCTCATCAGTGGGACCAGCAGTAGCAACCATATCAGGTCAATTATCAAGACACTATCTTCGCCTCAACTCGAAACCTCCCGGCTCAACCAAACCCCCTGATAGTGCCTGAGCCGACACGAGGCGATCAAGTTGCTACTACCACTGATGAGCAGGGGACCGCTCTCCAACCTCTCTGCTCAGGTGCAGCCTCTCAGTCCCCTCATCTCAGTCCGGACCCGGCTTCTTATCACAGTAACTAGCAACAGGAGGAATTGCAGAACCTGCCCAATCAGGCTTCCTCCTGCTGCCACTTCCTACCCCAAACCTCCCCTGCCTGTCACCAGAATTTGGCCACTCATGCTACCACTCCCTACCATCAGTCGTCTCAACCCTCCCCTGTCAACCCCCCTCAAATAGCTGACCCAATGTCTACGCCTTTCAAGCAGCCGAGACCTGACAACCTCCACCCTCCACCCTCACAGCTAACCACCAAACATCTCCCGCCCTTCATGCCCCTAGACCTCCCTAGAATTCCTATTGACAGAAATGTTTTGGTGGAATGGGAAGGTTGGTTATCAGGTGTTCAACAACTATTCCGGAAAGGATCACCCATGCAAAATCTTCATACTTGTCCTCTCAACCTGCCTGGCCCATAGCCTCATAACAGTGAAGAACATCAGATCCTCCTCACGAGGGAGAACCGCTCTGTGACGACCTTAGGTACAGCAGAGCTAATGGAACCAGTAACTGAATTCAACCTCCATGCCAACAGAGACTCTGGTCAGCCTCCTGATCGCGCAATCTCCCCTGACCTGTTCACGATTCGCAACATCAACCATCCACCTGCTGAGGTTGTCCAGCGCGTTGCTACATACGATGAAAGAGGAATATCTCTATGGGTAAATATTGAAGTTGGGGCAGATTCTGATGAGTGGGAACCACCTGATCCTGAAAGGAAAGCTGACAACAACACAATCATCCCAGTCATGGTTGCCAAAAGGAAAAGCAGGTCAGCTACATCTATGCTCCACAGGAAGAGTCAGAGGCTGAGAAGCATCCGCAGAAAGGCCGAGCATAAAGAATGAGTTTCTAATGTTTAGCATCCTTTCTTGGAATGTGAGAGGGGTAGGTAATGCCTAAACTACCCATCATCTGAAGCAATTGATCAAGAAGCATAAAGTTGCAATTCTCTTTTTTCAAGAACCCATGATCAGAGAGAACAAGAGGGACTCAGTGGTAGCTCCCTCCCGAAATACTGTAACTTCTTCCCACATGAAATATATCAGCTCAGCGTTTTTCCAAATAAATTTTTTATTTTTTTTTAAAGCAGGGGTTCAATTTCTATTAAATGGATGATGCCACTGAGGGCAGAATATGGATTCTTGCCAAGCCGAGCATTCATGTTCAAACAGTTTCTGCATCCAGACAATGCATCATGCTTATGGTTTCTAATGGTAATTCCCCCCCAGTGATGATATCGGCCATTTATGCAAGCTGTGATCGGGAATAAAGAAAGGAATTGTGGGAGGAGCTGAGATCGACCTCCAACCAAGCTCAAGGGCCGTGGCTGGCTTGTGGGGATTTTAACTCCATAGTCAGCATCGACGAAAGGCTGAGAGGAAGTCCTTCTTTCACTCTGGCAATGAGGGAGTTTCTTGATTCTATAAACGACTCTTGCTTGATTAACACGGGATTTTCTGGTTCTACATTCACTTGGTGCAACAATAGGTCAGGCGGGGGTCGTAGTGGGCCAGATTGGATAGGATGCTTGTCAATGCAAATTGGGTGAGCTCCCTTCCTAAGTTCAAAGTCAGACACCTTACGCGGGCCTATTCAGCTCACTCTCCTATGCTCATGTGCTTCACAGATGCTTTTACGGATTTTCTGCGACCCTTAAGATTCCAGCGCATGTGGACTACTCACGATGACTTCAATAGGGGTCGTCAAGGAAGTAGCCTGGGAGATTGACGTTGCTGCAGCCCTTATGTTCAAAGTTCTGATCAAGATGAAGCACCTAAAAAGGATTCTTAAGGAGTGAAACAAATCCACGTTTGAAGATGCCCACAGTAACATGCAAAAGGCCGAGGATGAGATAGTGAGAGCCGAAAGTTCCCTCTAATCCTCTATAACATATGATGGTATAACAAGGTTGAACTCAGCTAAGGCGAGCCTCAAACTGGCCCAACTTCAACAGGAACTGTTTTGGAAACAAAAATCTAGGATAAAGTGGCTTAAAGAGGGGGATAGAAACACGAAGTTCTTTTATGACTCGATGATGGACAATCGTAGGAGATTAGCTATCGACAGAATTAAAACGTCGGCTGGTGAAATTTTGGAGAAAAGCGAAGACATAGGCAGGGTGGCAGTGGACTTCTTCTTGGAGTTATTTTCAGCACAAGGGAGGTTGAAAAATGATCATATCCTGTCATGTATCCCGGCGTTAGTTACTCAACAAATGAATGCCGACTTGATGACTATAGTCACGATTGAAGAAGTAAAGGCTGCGGCGTTTTCTATTCCGATCGACAGCGCCCCGAGCCCGGATGGGTTTGACAGTGCTTTTTTTCTCCTCTTATTGAAACGTCATAGAAGCTGATATTTTTGAGGCAACGAAGGACTTTTTCTCAGGTGGGCCCCTTCCCAGATCATTCCAATGCACCCATATTTGCCTCATCCCAAAGAAGAGGAACCCGGAATCCATAACTGACTATCGGCCTATGAGCCTGTGTAACGACATCATGAAGATCTTTTCCAAGATTTTGGCTTCTCGTCTAGCATCTATCATTTCAGACAAGCAAGGGGCATTTATTAAAGGTTGATCCATTGTGGAAAACATTTCTATTGCTAGGAAAATGACCCACGATTTAGATCGAAAGGTATTTGGTGGCAATATGATTGTCAAGTTAGACATGGAGAAAGCTTATGACCAGGTTGAGTGGTCGTTCCTCGCTCAGGTGCTAAAGAAATTTGGTTTTGACTAAAGGTGGATTCTCCAAGCTCAGTGGTATTGGATGGGCACTTGGTTCTCGATTCTTATAAATGACAGATCCTTTAGTTTTTTTCCCTCGTCAAGAGGCTTAAGATAAGGAGATCCCTTATCCCCATTGCTTTTCATCCTTACAGCGGAGGTCCTCGGCAGGGGTATCCAAAACCTCTTCCTGTTTGGAGCTTGCCAACCCTTCAAGCTCCCCCAGAACTGCCCTATGTTAACATATTTATTTTTTGCAGATGATACTATCCTGTTTATGAATGGCAGGCTTCGGACGATGCATGCCCTTCTAAGGTTCATAACGGCTTATGAACAAGCATCTGGCTAGAAAGTTAATATCAACAAGACATCTTTCATCCCCCCTAAGAAAGTGACTCAAGCCAAAGCTCGTAAAATTAGAAATGAGACGAGGTTCAAGTAGGCATTCCTTCTGTGCACATACCTGGGTGTCCCTCTGATGAAAGGTAAAATCTGATCTGCTTCCTTGCTCCCGCTGGTTCAGAAGATTTTGGGCAGGATTCAAGGTTAGAAAGCTAGGATCCTCAACCCGGCCGCCAGAATGGTTCTCATTAAACATGTGCTATCTAGCATTCCCATCCATGTTATGTCAGCGGTGAATATCCCAAAAGCAATATGCAAGCTGCTCGAATCAAGCCTATCAAACTCTTTTTGGGGGAATGCAAAGGGAAAGAAGAAGAAGCATTGGGTTAGATGGTCTGAGCTTTGTTTTCCTCTGCAAGAGGGGGGCCTGGGATTTAGAAGCATGGAGGACATCATGTGTGCCTTCAGGACTGAAATGAGTAGAAGTTTTTTGAAAGGGAGATCCCTATGGGCTCGTTTCAGGTCAACCAAATACATTCGTAAACTCATCAGCTCCAGAGGTTTGCATTCAGCAGGCAATTCAACTATCTAGAAAGACATGTTGAAGACTCTCCCTTTCGCCACCTTGTATTCCAAATGGCATCTGGGGGAGGGCAAGGTCAATTTCTGGTCGTAGAATTGGCTTGGGGACGGCTTCCTTGCAGGCATTGTGGAGGGCCCCATCCCGACTCACCTTAGAGAAGCCTCGGTTAGGGATTTCTTCTCCCTGCTAGCCAGATTCAATCTGAATAATATCAGCCATATCCTGCCTGCTCCAGTTGTTCAGAGCCTGAGGGACAACCTTGTCCTGCTGTCTAGTAAGGAGGACACGCTGGCGTGGGACCTCAATGCAAGCGACAAATTCTTAGTGAGCTCAGCGTGGCATGGAATCCGGCAACATCGCTAGAAACATTGGTAGTCTATGTGGGTGTAGAATAAGTTTCTTCCTCCCAAAATCAGCTTGTTCATCTAGAAAATAATGCACAATGTCGTCCTAGTGGATGCGACTGTCAGAAAGTCAGGTGTGCATCTCGCATCGAGGTGTGAATGCTGCTGCTGCGAACCTGACTCCAGCACGGGCATCAGTCACTCGACGTCATCTATTGCTCTAAACCCCCTTCTCGTCCCTCAACAGGGTGGGTGGAGATCACCCCATTCTTAGCAACTGACTTCAGTTCAGGTCAGTCCGGGCGGTCAGGCCATTCCCAGCGTTGAAGTGCATGCGCATCAAACGTCATTGAGCTCTCCTCCACAGCGACAAGCCCCTGCTTCTCTGCTGCAACAAGCCCCTGCTTCTCTACACTTTGCTCTTGCTTCGGTCTTCTCGGCAACAGACGTCAATCCTAACGCCAGTCTCCCTGCTTTCCAAGAGGAGAATTTGGACCATCTATTCTACTTCGGGTCCACAGCCATTGCAATCTGGGCCCATTTCCATCCGATCTTCGATGTTCCCCTCATCCTCTCTCACACCATTCATCAGCGCATCAGGTTCTGGGCCTCAAGGGCTTCCTTCTCGCCTTGCCTGAAGCATCTTCTTGGTATGACTCTCGCACTAATTTGCTGGGAATTATGGCTCAGCCGGAACACCTCCTGCTTCGAAGGTATCAGAATGTTAGGTCGTCGGATTACCGCCAGAGTCTCCTCGTGGCTTCAGGAATTGGGCAGTCCTCTGTCAACCAATGTCTCTTCCTCCCTCTTTGTTCCTCTGACTCGAAATCCCTTCTTCATGGTCTGGTTCAGCCGTGTCGTTTGCTCCACCTCAGCTAGTACTCTGGAGAAGACCTTGCTCGAGGTGGGTTAAATTGAACGTTGACGGCTCGTCTCGAGGGAACCCAGGCGAGAGTGGTGGTGGGGGGCTCTGCAGGGACTCTCAGGGCCGTTTTATCTTTACGTTTCATAGATACTGTGGAAATGCAATGAACACGATTGTGGAGGCTCAGGCAATGCTTGATGTGGCATCATTCTTTGCAGTAAATTGGGCTTCTCCAACGTTGAAGTAGAATCTGATTCGAAGATAGTTGTGGACGCTACTATTGCCCCTTTTGGGCATTGCCCTTGGAATATATGGTACAGGATGGGAGCTATCCACCAGTTTAGCTGATCCCTTAACATCACATTCAGCCACATATTCTGCGAGGGAAACACTATGGTGGATGCACTTACAAGAGCGACTAGTGAAGGCTGCTCTAACTCCTTCTTTCGACTTTGTTCGGACCTGCCAAGGCATATCAGGGGCTCTCTAGTACTTGATAAGGCAGGTTTGGGGAATCTCAAAGCTTGATTTTGTCAGTCCTCATTTGGAGTGTTCTGTCTCTGTCAGTTGTTTGTCCAATGTGTAGTCTAGTATATGATAGGTGGGCTCCGTTGCTTTTTGTTGGAGCTTGCTCGAAGGCTTGTATAGCTCCTTTTTGACATTCAATTAAAAAAAAGGTTTTTGCAAAATAAAAATAAAAATGATATGCTAAAAAAAAGAAAGAATTGATCCACTTACTTTGTGCTTATGTTAATCAAATTGGATTGCCTACACAAACTCTTTTATGTCACCCCATTTGAAGCCATTAGAAGATGATGTAGAATTAATAATTACCCCAACAATCACCCTCTCTGGTACTAAAATTGTGTAACCCACTTATCATATCAATGAAATCTTGACACCCAAATTTAAAAAAGAAAAATAAATAAATAAATAAATAAGAAGGGACAGGAGTACACCCGCAAGAATTTTAGAGTAGAAAGTGAGTGAACTATATTAATATCAAACTTCCCAATACATAAAAATAAAAATAAAAATAAAAAAATTTTAAAAAAAAAAAAACTTACACTTAAAAAAGAAATGTTAAGATGACTAACTCTTGCACCATCCCCTTTTTGTAATAGACTCTACAGAATTTCTAATGAGAATTTTTTTAACTAAGAGATTGACTCCAAATCAATTGTGGTTGACTTCAAATCTAGCCAATCGATTTAGAATGATAAAAGCTTTATAATAATAAAACACATATAGAAAATAATCTTAACTAAATCTCTAAATTAACCCCTCGTATCTTCAATCCCATTTTAAAATCAACCTCCATATTTTTCATAAATAGTAAATTGCAAATCATGATTTAGTCTCTAAAATCTATAAATAAACAGGAAAAAAAAAATAGAACATATTGGCCCCTTCCGTGGATGGCCTATGTCATTGTTGGGCTCTATAGTAGGCCTAGGTGGGCTTAAGTTGGTTGTGGGCCTAAGTTGGCCATGGGCCTACATCACTTCAACTTGGATTTTGAGCTGTCCAGGTTGGGCATGATGAGCCAGCCCTACTAAAAAATTCTAATTTTGTGTAGCCTATGTTTGACCTATTCACAGCCCTATCATACACCATCTTCCAAGC
This sequence comes from Magnolia sinica, assembly GCF_029962835.1. Classification (NCBI taxonomy): domain Eukaryota; kingdom Viridiplantae; phylum Streptophyta; class Magnoliopsida; order Magnoliales; family Magnoliaceae; genus Magnolia; species Magnolia sinica. The sequence goes on along the minus strand of NC_080584.1, from coordinate 4,116,978 downwards.
TCTAACCCACACCTCCCTCTCTCTCTCTCTCTCTCTCTCTCTCTCTCTCTCTCTCTCTCTCTCTCTCTCTCTCTCAAGCACTCGAGCTGGCTGAAAATTGTGGGCTAGGCTTGGACAGATATTGGCACAGCTCGGCCAACTTGACACTCTATCCGTGGGTGACATGGGTAGTTTGATGGTGTGTGGGTTTGGATTTGGTTTGTTTTTCAGAATGCCCGACTGCCCCCTTTAGTTGTTCCTTAAGAGTGCACCCATAGGAATTTTAGAGTAGAAAATGAGAGAACATATTAATATCAAACTTATCTCATAATACATAAGAAAAGCTTACACTTAAAAAAGAAATGTTAGAATGACTAACTCCCACACCATCCACTTTTTTAATAGAATTTGTGTGAATTTCTAATGAGAATTTTTTTCAACTAAGAGATTGACTCCAAATCAATTGTAGTTGACTTTGAATCTACCTAATCCATTTATAATGATAAAAGCATAATAATAATAAAACACATATAGAAAATAATCTTAACTATATCTCTAAATTAATCCCTCCTATCTTCAATCTCATTTTTAAATCAACCTTCGTGTCTTTCAAAAATAGTAAATTGCAAATCATGATTTAGACTCCAAAATCTATAAATAAACAGAAAAAATAAAATAAAATTTTACACATGTTAGCCCCTTCAGTGGACTATGGGCCTATGTCATTGTTGGGCTCTATAATAGGCTAGTGGGCTTAAGTTGGTTTTGGGCCTAAGTGGGCCATGGGCCTACATCACTTCAACTTGGATTTTGAACTGTTGTGGCTGGGCATGATGAGCCGACCCTATTGATCACAGCCCCACCACACTCCATCTTCCAAGCTCTAACCCACACCCCCATCTCTCTCTCTCTCTCTCTCTCTCTCTCTCTCTCTCAAGCACTCGAGCTTGGGCTTAGGCTAGGGCTAGCATAAAAATCTCAGGCTAAACTAGTTTGGCCTATCACAGGCCTGGGCCAAACTCAGTCATATGCTGAAAATTGTGGCCTAGGCTTGGACAGAGCTTGGCATAGCCCGGCCAACTTGACACTCTATCTGTAGGTGACATGGGTAGTTTGATGGTGTGTGGGTTTGGATTTGGTTTGTTCTTTGGAATGCCCAACTGCCCCCTTTAGCTGTTCCTTAAGAGTACACCCACAAGAATTTTAGAGTAGAAAATGAGAGAACTATATTAATATCAAACTTCTCTCACAATACATAAGAAAAGCTTACACTTAAAAAAGAAATGTTAGAATGACTAACTCATGCACCATCCACTTTTTTAATAGACTTTGCCAGAATTTCTAATGAGAATTTTTTCAACTAAGAGATTGATTCCAAATCAATTGTAGTTGACTTCAAATAAAGCTAATCCATTTAGAATGATAAAAGCTTAATAATAATAAAACACATATAGAAAATAATCTTAACTACATCTCTAAATTAACCCCTCATTTTAAATCAACCTCCATGTCTTTCACAAATAGTAAATTGCAGATCATTATTTAGTCTCCAAAATCTATAAATAAATAGGAAAAAAGTTAACACATGTTGGCCCCTTCAGTGGACTATGGGCCTATGTCATTATTAGGCTCTATAGTAGGCCCAGGTGGGCTAAAGTTGGTTGTGGGCCTACATCACTTCAACTTGGATTTTGAACTGTCCAGTCAGGGCATGATGAGCCAAACCTATTCAAAATTTCTAATTTTGCGCAGCCTATGTTTGACCTATTCACAGCCCTACCACACTCCATGTTCTATACTATAACCCACACCCCCAACACTCTCTCTCTCTCTCTCTCTCTCTCTCTCAAGCACTCAAGCTTGGGCTTGGGCTAAGGCTAGCATAAAAACCTCAGGATATGCTAGTTTGGCCTGTCATAGGCTGGGCCAAACTCAGTCCTATGCTGAAAATTGCGGGCTAGGCTTGGACAGAGCTTGGCACAGCCTGGCCGACTTGACACTCTATCTGTGGGTGACATGGATAGTTTGATGGTGTGTGGGTTTGGATTTAGTTTGTTCTTTCGAATGCCTGACTATCCCCTTTAGTTGTTCCTTGAGAGAAAAAGTTTGATACTTCAGTAGAGTGTAATGTACGCATGTAGCCTATAAGTAATTCAAAATTTTAAATTAAATAGTTCAATTTATAGCTCCTTGTTTAGATGTGTCAAGGACCACAAGTCAATTATCCTACCCTTAGATTGCAGACATTTATTGTATGGTCAAAAATCAAAATTATCAAATGGTCCTATTTCAACAAACAAGTCATGTCCACCATGCATGGGATTGTTCAGAAAATCTTGTCTAGGACAGTCGCTTAAAAAAGGTAGAATCCACACCTATATGAAACATGGAGTTTCTGGGTGCCTAAATACCCAGCAACATACTGTTATAAGTATCAAATATTTGTTGAAACGTCCAAACCAAATGGACGGTTCAGATGCTACAGTTTTCATGGCATTTGAAACAGCCACACGTTGTGGTTATTGGAATTTCCACATTTTGCACGTGTTGTGGCTGGTGGATTTCCAAACGTTTGAAACTGATGATTAAATGTAGTTAATGGTATAGAATGAGGGCATATTAGGTATTTCACATTAGGTGCAAAAGCCTATAAAAGGCACATTGTGTATAGCCGATTACAGTAAGTGTGTGCAGCAACAGTGCAGCAAGTGAAAAGCAAGAAAAAAATAATTAAATAAAAAAGGTTTTTATTTTTATAGCTTTGTGGTGTGTATGGTTCCAAGGCTTTGTAAGGCCAACAAATTAGTATCAGAGCAAGACGATCCTGTGGACCAGGTATCATTTGAAGGTTCAAATCGTGTGATCAAGGTGTTGCCACTGCTACGCCAAGAAAAAGGCGTTGTTGATCCGTAGTGTGAAAAAGTGATGGCGTCCATTTAGCCGCAGATTCCAAAGTTATCTAAGGATAACTATGAAAACTGGTGCATCCAGATGAAGGCTTTGTTCGGATCCCAAGATCTATGGGATATCGTCAGTGATGGGTATGTAGAACCCACAACGGAAGAAGAAGCTCTCTACACCGCTGATCAAAGGGCGGTCCTCAAAGATCAAAGAAAGAAGGACAAGAAGGCTCTATTTCTTGTCTATCAAGGGTTGGATGAGTCAACCTTTGAACAGATCGCTGAAGCGACAATATGCAAACAACCATAAGAGATTCTTAGCACAATATTCAAAGGAGTTGATCGTGTGAAGAAGGTTCATCTCTAAACTTTTAGAGCTGAATTTGAGACCTCACACATGAAGGAAGGTGAGACCATTTTTGATTTTTTTTTTTTTTTTTAAGGTTACTTGTTGTTGTTAACAACTTGAAAAGAAATGGTGAAAAGATCGAAGATGTACAGGTTGTTGAAAAAGTACTTCGATTCCTCACAACCAAATTTGAACATGTAGTTGTTGCCATAGAAGAATCAAAAGACTTAGAAAATCTGTCCATTGAAGAATTGATGGGCTTGTTGCAAGTACATGAGCAACGAATGCAAAAGAATGCGGGTTCAATGCTTGAACATGCCTTAGAGTCTAAGTTGACTCTAAATGAACAAAAGAATGGTCATACACAACGAGGGGGCCGTGGCACTAGCAATCATGTAAGAGGCAGAGGGCGTGGATATTATCCAAGCCAATCACAAAATCACTAAAAGATTACCAATTTTTGTGGAAGAGGAAATGGCAGAGGTCGATCCATACGTGGACGTGGAAATGCAAAAAATATTCAATGTTACAATTGTAACAAGTTCGGTCATTATGCTTCAGACTGCTGGAGCAAACCAGTAGATCAAGATGAGCATTCTAATTATGCAGAAGCATCAAATCATGAAAAAGAAGACTCCACACTTCTTCTTGCACAAGAAGAAGCATATGATCAACATGACGTGTGGTATCTCGACTCTGGTGCGAGTAACCACATGTGTGGAAAGAAGGAGTTGTTTGTGGAACTGGCAGAAGATGCTCGTGGCAATGTAAGTCTAGGAGACTCATCAAAAGTTAACATCTATCAGAAGAATGGTGTACTGAATTTTATCTTCAATGTGTATTACTTACCAAACATGAAAAGTAACATCCTCAGTATCAGCCAACTCCTTGAGAAGGGGTATGACATACATATGGAAAACCATTCTCTCTCTATAAGAGATGCACATGGGAGACTTGTGGCTCAAGTCCATATGGCAAATAATCATATGTTTCCGCTCCATATTAACACAAAGGCTGAGAAGTGTCTCTATGGACTCGTGAAGAATGATTCATGGAAATGAAAAACTTCGCTTTAGGCATTTCTATTTCAGTGGCCTTAAACTCTTATCCTCATCAAGTATGGTGCATGGCTTGCCGGCTATTAAAGCTCTAGAACATGTGTGTGAGGCGTGCACACTCGGCAAGCAACAAAGGAACTCCTTTCCGAGTGGAGTATCTCGAAGAGCAAGAGAACCATTGCAGTTGGTTCACACTGACATCTGTGGACCATTGGAGCCAATCTCTCTTAGAAGTAATAAATATTTTATTACCTTCATTGACGATTTTAGTAGAAAATTGTTGGTGTATGTAATCAAAGAAAAGTCTGCTATTTTTATTATTTTAAAAAAATTTTAAGGCCCTTGTTGAAAAAGAAAGTGGTCTTAAAATCAAAACTTTTAGATCTGACAGAGGTGGAGAGTACACTTCAAATGCCTTTCGAGAGTATTGCAGGGAACAAGGCATTAAGCAACAACACACTGTAGCCTACACGCTACAGCAGAATGACATTGCGAAATGAAAGAACCGCACCATCCTTGACATGACAAGAACCATTCTCAAAGAAAAAGGTCTGCCAAAGAACTTCTGGGCAGAGGTAATTGCATTTACTTGCTCAATCGGTGTCCAACCAAGAGCGTAAGAAACATGACACCACAGGAGGCATGAATTGGCTACAAACCGAGCGTGGCGCACTTAAGGATCTTTGGGTTTGTCGCCTATGCTCAAGTTCCAGAAGCGAGAAGGAAAAAGCTTAATGATCATGGTGAGAAGTGCATCTTCATCGGCTACAGTGAAGTATCGAAGGCGTACAAGCTCTACAACCCACTAACCAATAAAGTGGTGGTGAGTAGAGATGTAGTATTCTGCGAGAAAGATGCCTGAAAATGGAACGAGGAAGATTCAGCCAAAGAAAATCAAGTCACGGTTGAAGAACATGAAGAAGAGAAACATGAGAACCAGGAGCAGACACCTGCAACACCCTCTTCCGTCGAAACGTCTGCACGCAGAAGTCCAGCGATACATTCCATTTCCTCTAGAAGTATTTCATCAAATTAAAATTCAACCAGCACGTCATCATCCAGTTCTCCTTCACCCTTGACTCCTATCAAAATGAGGAGCATAAACGATATCTACGCCGAAACTGAGGAAGTAAAATTGTTTTGCTTGTATGTGGACCACGAGCCTCTTACATTTGAGGAGGCCGTAGAAGAAGAATGCTGGAGGACAGCTATGAAAGAGGAGATCCAGGCCATTGAGAAGAACAATACATGGGATCTAACTTTACTTCCTCAAGGTCAAAGAACTATTGGCGTCAAATGGGTGTACAAGATCAAGCGAAATGCTGATGGTGAAATATATCGCTACAAGGCAAGGCTCGTAGCAAAGGGTTACAAACAGAAATATGGGGTGGATTATGAAGAAGTCTTCGCTCATGTTGCTCGCCTTGACACTGTAAAGATGATTATCTCCCTTACAGCCCATCATAATTGGATGATCTACCAACTAGATGTGAAATCTGCATTCCTGAATGGAATTCTAGAAGAAGAGGTCTATGTTGACCAGCCTGAAGGTTTTGTTGTTCAAGGGGAGGAACACAAAGTGTATTGACTAAAGAAACCCTTTATGGGTTGAAGTAGGCTCCTTGTGCCTGGAATGCACGCATTAACAACTATCTTCAAGAGAACGGCTTCACCCAATGTCCATATGAGCATGCAGTCTATATCAAGAAAAATCCTCATGGCAACATCCTCATAGCATGCCTATATGTTGATGATCTATTGTTCACAGGAAACAGCTAAGCGATGTTTGAAGAATTCAAGCATGCTATGTTCAATGAATTCGAGATGACTGATGGTGGATTGATGTCCTTTTTCTTGGGCATCGAAGTAAAACAATAAGTCGGCAGCATTTATATATCACAGAAAAAGTATGCCAAGGAGTTGCTTAAAAAGTTCAAGATGGCAGACTGTAATGCCGTGAACACGCCTATAACAACGGGCCTGAAGCTGACAAAAGAAGGAGAAGGAAGAAGCGTGGACTCAACTTTGTTCAAGAGTTTGATTGGAAGCCTAAGGGATCTCACAATCACAAGGCCAGATATCGTATACAGTGTTGGACTTCTAAGCAAGTACATGGAAGCGCCAAAAGAATCACACTAGCTAGCTGCAAAAAGAATCCTCCTGTACGTCAAAGGAACAATGGAATTTGGTCTTTTCTATCCGTACGAAGATAAAGCAATACTATATGGATACTCAGACAGTGATTGGGGAGGTGACCAAGATGAAAGGAAAAGCACCACAGGATATGTTTTCTATCTTGAATCGACTGCTTTCACATGAAATTCAAAGAAGCAAAATGTGATTGCTTTGTCCACATGTGAAGCAGAGTACGTGGCAGCATCGTCCACAGTTTATGAAGCAATATGGTTGAAGAACATGCTAAAAGAGCTAAAACATCCACAGGGGGAAGCCACCATTATATATGTGGATAACAAGTCGACAATCGAACTTGCCAAAAATCCGATGCAGCATGGAAGGAGCAAGCACATTGATATTAGGTATCACTTCTTAAGAGATCAAGTAAAGCAGAAAATGGTGAAATTGGAGTACTATCACACCACTAAATAGGTCGCAGACATATTCACCAAGGCATTACTAACTGATACTTTTAGACGACTAAGATCGATACTTAGAATGAAGCCTGTTTTGGTTTGAAGGGAAGTGTTGAAACGTCCAAACCAAATGTACGGTTCAGATGCTACAGTTTTTATGGCATTTGAAATAGCCACACGTTGTGGTTATTGGAATTTTCACATTTTGCACGTGTTGTGGCTGGTGGATTTCCAAACGTTTGAAACTGATGGATTAAATGTACTTAATGGTATTTAATGAGGGCATATTAGGTATTTCACATTAGGTGCAAAACTTTATAAAAGGCACATTGTGTAGCCGATTACAGTAAGTGTGTGCAGCAACAGTGCAGCTAGTGAAAAGCAAGAAAAAAATAATTACATAAAAAAGGTTTTTATTTTTATAGCTTTGTGGTGTGTACGGTTCTAAGGCTTTGTAAAGCCAACAATAATTCCCATGTTGGAAGTAGCGCTCTCAACAGGCCGAGCGTAGGTTGGCTTTGGCCCGGATTTTGAACTGTTCGGATGGAGCCTGAGGGGCCCATCCTATTTTAAACTTTGATTTTGCGTGGCATGAGACCAGCCATTGACAGCCCTAGGAAAGGGGGCGTGAATTCATGATTATAGAAATCACAGGTCTAGTCCGCATGCGGGACCCACTTCGTGTCCCTAAATTCCAAAACCCACCCTAAGTGGAAAATGGGGATGTGGATTGTGCCGTAATGGTGTTGGGACATGGCAAGATTTAAATAGGCAATGCGCCGCTGCAAGAGATGTGAATGGCCCGGTGCCGTGATAGTGAGGAGCATGGTGTGGATGCTCTTTGGGGCCCACCATTATGTATATGTTTTATCTACACCGTCCATCAATTTTGCGGATCATTTTTAGGCTCATGAGCCCAAAAATGAAGCATATCCAAAGCTCGAGTAGATCACACCATAGAAAAGAGTGGTGATTGAACGCCTGCCGTTAAAAACTTCTTGGGAGCCACAAAAGTTTAGGATCAAGATGATATTTTTGTTTTCCCATTGTCCAAATCCACGTGACCATACAAACAGGTTGAATGGCTAATAAACATTAGCCTTAGGAGGGTTTTAATGGTGGGTGTTATTATCCTTACTGTCGCCTTTGGTGTGGTCCACCTGAGCTTTGGATATGCTTTAATTTTTTAGTTCATCCACTTGAGCTGCCAAAATGCATGAATGGCCTAGATGAAATACATATATCATGGTGAGCCGGCCCCATAGGATATCAACCCTACTCTACAGCTAGGTGAACTCCTCACTACAAAATCCGCATTCCAACCTAACAGTTTTCTAACATGCTTTACATGGGATAATACCCTAAAATTATTTTGAAAAACGGATGGACGGCGTGGATGCAGAATCCATACATCAAGGTGGGCCCCACACTAAGGACCGAACCGTCTTGGGTGAGTCCAGGGTCTCACCTGATCCGCTCCCCTGCGTGGCCACCCAGCCAATGCCATGTGGCCTAATGAAATCTCACCACGTCAGTCTAGACTGAACTTCCAGTTTTACCGGCCTCTATTCGACCGATTAGACGCGGATTTCCTCCTCTGGGATGCTAGGTGGGTTCCACCGTAATGTTTGTGAGAGATCCACACCGTCCATCCGTTTTTATAGATCATTTTAGGACACGTGACCAAAATTGAGGTGGATCAAAAACTCAAGTGGGCCGCACAAGATGAAACAGTGAGGATTTAGTGGCCACCGTTTGAGACATTCTTACGGCTACGAAATTTCATATCAGGCTAAGTCTTTGGTGTTTCCACTTCATCCCAGTGCGAATAACCTTATAAACGGTTTGGATGGCATATAAACATCAACGTAGATCCCATTAAGTTTTCAAACGGTTTGGATGGCCGTTTGAGTTTTGTATCCACCTCATTTTTGGTCAAGTGTCCTAAAATGATCTGAAAAAACGGATGGACAGTGTGGATTTCTCACAAACATCAAGGTGGGCCCCACCTAGCATCCCAGCCCAGGAACTTCCTCTCCTTACCGAATACCCTTCCTCCAAAATCATAGATTGTGTTTACAAAACACTTACCGAAGGGAGCGCCACATTGAAAATGTCCTAATGAGCTAGCTTCATGTCTTTGATTTCTCCTGCAGGCGCCATGGAGACCGACACATCTACGTGATCATCTGGAACGTTGATTACACAATGGCCCACTGTAATCTCAGCCACTGTTTTTGTTGGAGGGAAACGGCCATGGGATAGATAGGATTATAGAGAAGAGGTTATGTGGTGTGAGGTGAGGAAGAATACGGTCTTTGTTTTATGAGACAGCAGATTAGGTGAGACCCCGACCTCACCCCAGACGTTGCAGCTCTTACCATGGGGCCCACCTTGATGTATGAATTATGTATCCACACCATCCATCAGTTTTTATAGATCATTATAGAGCAATATTCCAAAAACGTAACAGATCCAATTATCAGGTAGATCATAACCTCAAAAACAGTGGTGATTTACTATTAATGGACCACCAAAGTTTTGGATCAATATTATTTTTATTTTTTTACTTAATTAAATATTATTTGACCTTATCAACAGCTTAGATGGTAAATAAACACCACCAAAACATTAAGGTACGCCCTAGGAAGCTTTTAATGGTAGAACAGTCAATCAACACTGTTTCTTATGTTATGGTCCACTTGCTAATTATATCTATTTAATTTTTGGATTAATATCATAAAATGATCTATAAAAACTGATGGACGGAGAGGATATATAATAAATGGATTAAGATAGGCCCCACGGAAAGGGTCGCACCGTCTTGGGTAAGGCCGGGGTCTCACCGAATCCGCTCCAGAGAAAAAAGGGGCCTGGCTGCGTACCACGCCTACCAGTACCAAGCTAGAGATGGACGGTCTTGGCAAGGGCTCTATGTGGCCCAACGTGATATTTTTATTTTATCCACGCCGTCTATACATTTTTACATACTGTTTTATATAACTTTCCGAAAAAGGAGACATATCCAAGTCTTGAGTCGACCACACCATAGAAATAAGTGATCACAATGACATCTACCGTTGAAACCTAGCTAGGGCCCACCGTGATGTTTATTTGCTATAAAACATGTTCATAAGGAAATAGATACATGGATGAAGGGAAAACATATATATCAGATTGATCCAAAACTTCTGTCGCCCCATGAGATTTTCAACGGTAGGCATTCCATCCCTACTGCTTCCTGTTTTGTGGTCCGTTGAAGAATTTTATCTATCTAATTTTTCTCATGTTGTTCTAAATTAATCTTTAAAAATTTATGGACGGCATGGATAAAATATATATAAATTAATTATAGTCCCAAAGATACTCTACCAGGACCGTCCATCTCTAAGATGGTACAGTGGGGGTGGTGCGCAATCCGTGACGAAGAAAAAAAAGTGGTCGATGGACTTGGCTGTGGGCAAGTTGACTCCAAAGTCATTATGTTAGTCCTGCACCATTTAAAAATCAATCTTGACTATTAAATCATAAAAATATCATAATTTCATGGCAATCGAGACCGTCCAAACATAACTTCTTAAAGAAGAACTGAACAATGGAACTTGAAAGATAATATTAACGGTTTGATTTATTTTTTTTCCTTTGAATTAGGACTACTCACTTCACATAGTTCGAATTTCTTGATCACGGTGTGATTTTAGTGTCATGCACCATCTAAAGTGGGACCCTCAGTTTGAATGGTCTGGATAGCTTTATATATATATATATGTGCCTGATTTCATCTGAGGAAGATGAGCCACAACCATTTTCAAAATGGCGTTACACTACCATTTAAGTTTAAACTTTCGGTGGGAAGAAGTTTTTGAGGCTAGTAAGTCAGTCAAATATACATGTGGCATATCGAATCTCGAATAAAACCAACTACGGCGTCGAATATACCATTTTAAAGTCACTGCCCTTAGATTAGGTTGTTGGAACAAACCCGTGAATGGTGGGCAACGAACAGGGCGGAACAACCGTGATTTATAGGCTTCATCCACACTGTCCATTCATTCTGCCATGTCATTTTATAGTAATAAATTAAAAATGAGGCAGATCAAGGCTCAAGTAGATCACACCACAAGATGCAGTGGTGATAATGATATCAACCGTTGAAACCATCCTAACGCCTACCGTGATGGTTAATCGCCATCCCACCTGTTCATGTGGTGTGGCCCACTCCGTTTTGGGACTTGTCTGAATTTTGGATTCCTGTCCTATCATGGCCTTTAGAAAGTGATGGACAGAGTGGATCCTGGGATCGAGTGCCCTCGTGGTGTGGTGTCGGTGTGTTTTACAAAAATGGCCCTAGTACCTTCTGACCACTGGTGTGGTGTGTATATCCACGACGTTCATACGTTTCTGCAGCCTATTTCAGGAGGTGGTCCCAAAATTTAAGCAGATCAAAATCTCAGGTGGACCACAACACAGGAAACCCACTGCACCGGGGACAATGGTGATTGAATGCCTCAGCATTTAAAAAAATTCAAAGTACCATTGCAAGGTTTTCATAATTTCTATTTACCATCCAACCTATTGATAACGCCAAGAACACCTAAACGAAAGGAAAATATAAATATTAGTCTTTCCTAAAACTATCGTGGCCCATAAATTGGTTTTAATAGTTTTATTCATAGGTGTTTTTGGTTTTTTAAGGTTTAGGAATGTGTTTTAAAATAATATGGAAAGATATAGCATGAATATACAAATACATTAATATAGGCCCAATATATTTAAGGTAACACTTAATTCAACAAGTAAGGTTGTTATTTGTAAAGTACATGTACATTCCTTTATGTTGGATTGAGTGTAAGAGTTTGATTGTCCAGCTTGATTAGGTTTGTGTAGGACCTAAATCAAGTCCTTATATAAGCCACCAACACAAGTATATATGTGTAGGTTCTTGTATAGTACCGAGGTTCGTGACTACACTATAGAAAATCAAGTAAGTCTCTGAGGGAGTCGATTCTTTTGTATGATTGTAAAGGTTAGAGGTAAACTTGATTTAAAACCTCTGATAATGAAATTCGATACATTCATGGGTTGAGTAATTCCGCTGGGAGTGGAGTAGGAAAATCGAACCAGTATACATGCTTGTATTTGAGATTTTTATTTAAACACTTATTTAATTATGCTTATGTGATTAATTAATGATGTATGCATCAATAAATGAATGTTAGGATTTGATAGTTAGGACATCACACACATATATGTATACTGTCATGTTTATAGACTAGTTGCTTCATAATAATATGATTTGTAATCTATGTGATTTGACCATTTATTGGCTTGAAAGCTTTAGAGTTAATTATCTTACTTAGCTTAAATTGTCACATTAGTTTAAGCTAAAAAATTGTGTTTTAAATTAGCTAAAATTTTATTTAGTCTTAATCATTTCCTCTAGAACATAGCCTTCATTTCATAGTTATGCTAAACTTTTGTGCATAGCTCATGGCCTAGCACCACGCGCAATTTAAGAAATCAAAATAAAATAAAATAAAATAACTAACCTTAGGCAAACATCTAGTCAAACCTAATCAACTCATTGAGCCAACTCACCCTGTCAACCTACTTAATCAATCTACCCAGCCAACTCACCTTATTAGAATGAGCCCAAAACTTTCCTGAACCAAGCCTATAAGCCCAAGCCCACTTGAAACATGGAGTAAAATAGCAACCTAATATCCCTAGAGGTAGAACAAACACACATGCAGGAGAGCACATATGCCAAAATAGGAGACCCCATTTGTGACCAGCGGCCCCTAGGGGCCACCGGCCATGTGGCAAGTCTCTTTTCTTGGCAAGAGTTTCGTAACTTTTCTCCCTTTGCAACCTTTAAACATGTGACATTGTGAATTGACTCTAATGACCCTTCCTTGCAGGTCTTAGTGAAGTCAACACATTCTCTTTGAGCATATCCCTTCATTACCAATTTTGCAATCTTGTTTCTTCTTGAAGATCCACTTGTACTTGATTACTTTTCGACCGAGGGGAAGCACCACCAGCTCATATGTCTCTTTCTTGTAAAATGAGTCTAGCTCATCAAAAGCTTCCTGAAAAGTATACAGATCTCCCTCATCCATAATAAAGGCAAATGCAACATTTGAGTCATCCCTGTATCTCGCCGGTAATCAGCGATCCCACGACGAATTCCTTCTTACGAGTGTCTGCTTCACCTTCTCCCATATATCTGTTTGTGTCTCTGTATCAGCATGTGTCCCATCTCTGTCTATCTGAATGTCCACAAACAACTTTTTCACTTCCTTATATATGTTCATCCTTACGGAATAAGGATCCTTTGTCGAATTTAACGTTATGATTAAGGATGATTTTCCGTATGACATAGTCATATAGCCTGTATACACCCAGATCCATATATAGCTCAACTGACAGACTGAGTGGAGATACCTCGTTTCAACACTTGAGGTCTTGGTATCGATCTCTAGTGGGGGTGGCTAACATGGAGTGTGTGTACTGACATAGGTGTGTACTAACAAGCTAACTGAAAAAAATAGTCATATAGCTGTACTCCTTTACACCACCACTATAGTCGACAAAGATGTACTTTTAAGCCATTTGGTCTAGTTTATCTCTCTCAACTAATGGTACGTGAAATTAAGCATCGCAACTAAATACACGTAGCCCCGAGTAGTCCACCTATTGACCACTTCACTTTTTCTCCGGAATCTTACAATCAATAACCATAGAATGAGACTGATTCACAAAGTTACAAGTCGTGTTAATGGCTTCAATCCACAATTCCTTGCCCAACCCAGCATTATTAATCATGCATTGTGCTCTCTCCAAGAGAGTTTGATTCATTCGCTTAATCACACCATTCTACTCTAGTGTGTAGCACATTGTGTTGTGCCTCACGTTCCATCCATCCTTACAATATCGATTGAACTCTCCAAAAGTGAATTCTCCGTTATTATTTGTTATCAACACTTTCACCTTTCGCCTTGACTGTTTTTCCACTACTGCCTTCCTCTACTTAAAGTTGGTGAAAACACCAGCAAAATAAATCCATACTTTTCTGCAATAATTGTCAATGAAAGTGACAAACCATGACAACACTCTAACAGAAACCACAGGCGACAACCCTCGTACATCAGAATGCATATAATTAAGAATACTCTCACAAACATGTTTACTAAACTTAAAAGATAGCATTGATTGTCTACCATATATATAATTCTTGCATATACTTAAATTAATACTTAATTTTTAAAAATAGAATTAAATAATAGTCAAAAAGTACTTTCATGCCCCGCTTGCTCATGTAGCCTAAGTATGCATGCCACATATGTGCAAACATGGTATTCGCTACAAATACTACGGCTCCACCTGATGAAGTGCTCCGTATCAATCTATAAAGATTTTTGTTCTTCCGTGTCTTCATGACTATGAGTGTTCCATTTGAAACTTTAAGTACACGATTGAAATCGGTGCATTTGCACCCAAGTGCCTCAAGTGCTCCTAGAGATATTAGACTCTTCCTCAAATTAGGAACATGTCTCACTTTGGTCAAGATACACTCTATCCCATCAAACATCTTGATGTGCACCGCTTCAATGCTTACAACTTTATAGGCATTATCATTAGTCATAAATATCTAACGACCATCGTACTCACTGTAACTGGTGAACCAACTCCAATGATGGGTCATGTTGTACAATGCTCCCATATCCAAAATCCATTCTTCATCGAAGTACCTATATTTTAATGCGGTCAGCACGCCGTTCATCTCCTCATTAGATTCCTTAGTGTTGGCTTCCTTAAAAGAACCCTCTGAATTTTTTTTCCTCAACTTAGGATTCTGACAATCATTCTTCATGTACCCAGTCATCCCATAATTTCAATACTTTAACTTGCATTTACCTTTGCCCATGGATTTAGACCTCGATCGTAAAGATCCATTGTTCCGCTCAGAATTTTTTTTTCTTTCGTAATTAGTGCATTTGTAGAAGCACCCACATCACTGTTTTTCTTTCTCATCGTCTTTGACTGAAGGGTTGAGATAACGGTCTCTATCCCATCAAACAGCTTGATGTGCACCGCTTCAATGCTTACAACTTTATAGGCATTATCATTGGTTATAAATATCTAACGACCATCGTACTCACTGTAACTGGTGAACCAACTCCAATGATGGGTCATGTTGTACAATGCTCTCATATCTAAAATCCATTCTTCATCGAAGTACCTATATTTTAATGCGGTCAGCACGCCGTTCATCTCCTCATTGGATTCCTTAGTGTTGGCTTCCTTAAAAGAACCCTCTGAATTTTTTTCCTCAACTTAGGATTCTGACAATCATTCTTCATGTACCCAGTCATCCCATAATTTCAATACTTTAACTTGCATTTACCTTTGCCCATGGATTTAGACCTCGATCGTAAAGATCCATTGTTCCGCTCAGAATTTTTTTTTCTTTCGTAATTAGTGCATTTGTAGAAGCACCCACATCACTGTTTTTCTTTCTCATCGTCTTTGACTGAAGGGTTGAGATAACGGTCTCTATCCCATCAAACAGCTTGATGTGCACCGCTTCAATGCTTACAACTTTATAGGCATTATCATTGGTTATAAATATCTAACGACCATCGTACTCACTGTAACTGGTGAACCAACTCCAATGATGGGTCATGTTGTACAATGCTCTCATATCTAAAATCCATTCTTCATCGAAGTACCTATATTTTAATGCGGTCAGCACGCCGTTCATCTCTTCATTGGATTCCTTAGTGTTGGCTTCCTTAAAAGAACCCTCTGAATTTTTTTTCCTCAACTTAGGATTCTGACAATCATTCTTCATGTACCCAGTCATCCCATAATTTCAATACTTTAACTTGCATTTACCTTTGCCCATGGATTTAGACCTCGATCGTAAAGATCCATTGTTCCGCTCAGAATTTTTTTTTTTTTCGTAATTAGTGCATTTGTAGAAGCACCCACATCACTATTTTTCTTTCTCATCGTCTTTGACTGAAGGGTTGAGATAACGGTCTCTATCCCATCAAACAGCTTGATGTGCACCACTTCAATGCTTACAACTTTATAGGCATTATCATTGGTTATAAATATCTAACGACCATCGTACTCACTGTAACTGGTGAACCAACTCCAATGATGGGTCATGTTGTACAATGCTCTCATATCTAAAATCCATTCTTCATCGAAGTACCTATATTTTAATGCGGTCAGCACGCCGTTCATCTCCTCATTGGATTCCTTAGTGTTGGCTTCCTTAAAAGAACCCTCTGAATTTTTTTTCCTCAACTTAGGATTCTGACAATCATTCTTCATGTACCCAGTCATCCCATAATTTCAATACTTTAACTTGCATTTACCTTTGCCCATGGATTTAGACCTCGATCGTAAAGATCCATTGTTCCGCTCAGAATTTTTTTTTCTTTCGTAATTAGTGCATTTGTAGAAGCACCCACATCACTGTTTTTCTTTCTCATCGTCTTTGACTGAAGGGTTGAGATAACGGTCTCGATGCTAATTGTAGTATTACTAATACACAACAAATACTTGAACAACTCATAAAAAGTCGGGAGAGAATTCAACAGAATGCATGTCTGATCCTCATCTTTAATGGCATGGCATCGAACAACTTCGATGACATTGAGTAGAAACATCAAAATGTTTCAACCACAAAACATGGAATTTTTGAATTTTCTTGATGAGACTTTGATGGCATCGACACTTGCTCGATGGCACTTCAATAATATAGAAATATGGATTGTCATATTTAAGACATCAACAACAATTTCATTACCATTTATAGCTCTACTGGCTTTTTGAAATTGATGCTTCCCTGATGCAGGGATGAATGTGATGAGGATAACTACCCCGAATCCACGAAGCTTCTCTGGACTCCTCATAGAGACTTCTTGAATCCACGAGGAAAGAAAGCAGAAAATAGAAATAAATTCTAAGAAATTCAAAATTGATTAATTGATGAATAAAAACGAGTTCACAACCCTTTAAATAGGGGTACTAAGCAATAAGAAAGAAATCAGAATCAAACTACAACTCAAACTCCTAGAATCCGCAACTTACTATAGATAGTAAACTTACTATTTATAGATAGTTGTGATGTCTACTAGTGCGCAAGGTTTTCGGCCAAAAATAGTAAGTGTCCTATTTGGCTTCACCAAACCATTCTCCTAATTATTCTAAGCCCTTTTCACGTTGGGCGTAACTCTTAAAGGCCAACGGATGAAGAGTTATAATCAAACTAAAACTTACTATTTATAGTAAAAACGAAGTTAAAACAGGGAAACGACCGTCGATCCAGGGGTTTTTCGCAATTCCAGGCTGCACAACCCAGCATAGCGGGGTTGGTTGGCTAAAGTAGCTCGTTCTACCCCAAAATCATATATTTTACCTCAGGTAACTCATTCCAGATTGCGAGATATGCCCGATCTAAGGCCCGACGGTCTGGATCACTTCTGTCGTCGACGGGGCCTTTTCTGATCCATCTTGGCTATGAAACTGTCCGCGACCTGCTTTACATCATTCCCACCTCCAAAGGTACTTTATTGTAATGAAATGGGTACATTTTCTCAATCTTGGTATTGTTTCCCTTTTTATCTTTCTGTTTTAAGACTTGACTGATACTGATACAAACCATCAAGTAAAGAAGGTAAATGTTGTTTTGACCTAGTTAGAGAAATACCCTGATTTCAAGTGGTGTAAGGGTAACTCTGCCATGGATAGCTCTAGAGCTTTTAAATGGCTGCAGTACCTGCTACTGGAAAGGAAAGTCACCATCCTTTAAATAATACTCTACGTGGCACACGAAAAAAAAAATAGCATGCTCTATCTGTTCTTGCAACTAATATATAGGAAGTTCATCACTTTCTTCAGCCTTTTTTAATTACGATTAAAAATATGAAAGTAACAAACACTTAATTTTATTAAGCTTGAAAGGGCTTATAGATGTTTTCTATATCATTTTCCTTCGAATCCAAGTGGCTGAAATTACCTGGGCTAGTTGGAGTACTGACCCTAATTGCAGGTTGATGTATTCTCACATTCTGCATTGTCATGTGGGAAATTCTCACAAGAGAAACAGTCAGTGTTTTCAGAAATTCAAGTGGGACACACCACAAGCAGCAACGTGCAATCATGCCTAAACCTATATATCAACTTCTTGTGGGCCCTCCTAGATTACGGAATGGCTTGAGCTTCGGTGTCCCTTCATCATGGTTGTATCTCACCTGATTAGCGGGTTGGATGACATATACACAACACAGAAGTTTCTAGGTGGGCATGCATCCCCTCCCAAATGTCACCGTTGTTCACTTTGGCTATTTGGTGTGGCCCACCTGAGTTATGGATCAGTCTAGATTCTTAGCTATAGGCCTAATATGGGGTGGGACATCTAATCCATACGTTGCATGGTACTTCATCATCTAATGGTTACACACCTCCCAACTGATTATTGGGCCAGGCATGTTGAAGGTGGGCCCCACCTGATTGGTACCACAGATATAGTCCAATCACATCCTCCCATTTCCATCACAAGCAGATCTCGGTCAGACTCGAAACGTATCCCACGCCGGTTTGGTCTCAATGGGCCTTCCTGGCTCGAAGGCGCCTTCCCAATCCACTGCCCTACAGTCACGCCTGGGTTAGATTTTTCAGTGGGTGAACTAATTTCGTCCATTAATTCAGGTGGCCCACCACATAAATAACCTTGCCTCAAGTCTGCAATTTAACAACATTTTCTACTAAGGCCCAGTTCAAGTGGAATCTAGCCCATTTGTGAATTAGAAGAATATCGTAAAACCATGTCTTGATAGTACACATATTGTGGGTAATGTTGTTTCGTACCGTCCATCAAGTGGGCCCTATAGAAGATGTTGTAGAGAATTTGGTCCCAAGGGTTAAAAATCTGATTTGATGCAACGTATTGGGACAGTCATGAAAACTGACCGTCCAAATGACCAACCCTATTTTGGATGGATGGAATGCAACACAAAATTGAATGCGGATTGCCTGCCACACCCACTTCCTGCATTCCGAAGCCAGGTGGGGCCCACTACGATGTTAGTAAGAAATTCACCCCATCCTTCGGTTAGGAAACTCAAGTGGACCACGCCTTGGGAAAAAGTGGGGAGGGAAATCTCTACCGTTTAATCTGGCCTTCGTAGATCCACTTTGACGTCTATATGCCATCCAAACCATTCATAAGGTCATTTCCACTGGGATGAACTGATGGGATGAACTGAAGACACAAAAATATTAGCCTAATACAGAACCTCTATGCCCCACAAAAAAATAATAATTTAATGGTGGGTGTTCAATCCCCACAGTTTCCTGTTGAGTGACGCACTTAGTTTTGGATCCACCTAGCATGATATATGGCAAAAGGGATGGACAGTGTGGCTTTCACACAAACATTACAGTGGCCCCACCTAGCTTCCCCGCAGTTGGGTGTACACAAACGTAGCAGGTTCCTTGGAAAAGCCTTTCTTTCCCATGAACTCTATGTGAAAGAAGCTAGATGGGTCCACCGTAATGCTTACGATAAAACCACACCATCCATCCATTTCTGCGGATCATGTTAGGGCATGGGCCTAAACACAAGGCAGACCCATATCTCAAGTGGGCCTCAATTTTTTCAGTTAGTATTTTCATCGGCTGCTTGAGTTTTGGATCTGTTGCATTTTTGGAGCCATGATTTACAGATTTGAACAGTAAGCATTTTCTAATTACCTATTTTTTGTGTGTGTGAACTGACTAAGTTTTGGATTTGCCTCAATTTTAAGCTCATGGACTATTATGATATTAAAAAATACATGGATGCAATGATTTCTCACAAACATTATGGTTTACGTGTTCTACCCGGCAAGGTTTATGCAGGCAATCTATCTCCCAACAAAATTTTCACAACGGATCAGCAAGAATCATGACATGGGTGCCACTAATAATGTCTGTATTGTATCTATACCATCCATCCATTTTGAGAAATCATTTTAGGACATAAGCGGAAGTATGAGGATCAAAAGCTCAAGTAAACCCATTACATAAAACAGTGAGGACATAGACATTTACCCTTGAAACATTCCTAGGGTTACCATGATGTATATTTGAAATCCAAACTACTTATAAGTTAACAAAATATGACCAAAGGAAAACACAAATATAAAAAACTTTTATGACTCTTAAAAAGTATTAATGATATAAGCTCAATCAACAGTGGGAAGATACACTTAAATTATGTATTTATCTTATTCTTTAGATAAGCCTTAAAATATTCTCTCCAAATGAATGAATGATTGAATACAACACATACATCATAGCGGGGCAATGAAACTTGGTGATGTCACTTCAGTAGCAAATCTTGCTAATCCTTGTCCCTGACCAGCTGATTTTACCCTTAAAATTTGGACCACCCACTATTATATTTTTAACCATCTATTGATAATCATGATTTGGATGATTCGGATTTCTTGACAAGTGTTATTTTATAGATACCCTACATAAACAATGATGCCATTACAATATTACACTGGATGCTTGTCAAGGAGGGGCCCACAAACTTTTAGCTTAGATTTTTCTTCTTTTATAAGAACTGACTTCATTCATCTTTGGCGCCTTTTTCTTTTACGTATCTTTAGCGCCTTTGTCTTTTCCTCGTGAAGGTGCGGATCAGGTGTTACCCGTAACACCTTAGTGGGTGTTACTCTTGCCACGTGGGGCCCACATTGATAAAAATTTTGTATATCCATACCGTCCATCCGTTTTCCTGTATTATTTTAGTATGTAATCCCAAATTTAAGTAGATCCAAATTCAACGTAGACTACACCAATGACCATTAAAAGATTTTTTAGGCCACAAGTTTTGGATCAAGCTGATATTTTATAATATTCTCTCTTCATCCAAGTCTGGTTGACATTATCAACGGTTTAGATAGAAAAGAAACATTACAATGGGCATTATTGTGGCCCATGACATTTTTAATTGTGGGCATTCAATCACCACGGTTTCTTTTGGTATACTCCACCAAATATTTGGATCTGCTTAACTTTTGGGAACAAGCCCTAAACTTGGCTGGTTAAAAAGATGGACGGGGTGGATATACAGCACATCATTAAGGTGGGCTCCACGGTGAGGGTAACACCTTAGCCGGGTAACACCTAATTCACTACCCCAAATTAATGAATTCTTCCATCTATTAAAGAAAATTTGATTTTGACTGGATCCACGAAACATGAGTTTTATCTGATTTTATTTTATTTTTTCTAATGTGGACCACTTACTATAATTACTCTCGACCATCCATTTGATATCTATTAATTGGATGGCTAGGATTGCTTGATCCGTGTAATTTTAGAGATACTCTACATCCACAATTGGACCTGCAATTTGGATGGTCAAGATGATAGTGCGCAAGTTACACGTGAGGAGGATGAGCCACTTCCGGGCCACACCCAACAAGTACCGGTTTGGATTTAAGTAGGTGTGGGGGCAGTTAGAGCTCTTGTAGTCGTGGAAATGAGATGCGTTGTGCGCTGTCTCGGTACGTGTGGGATGAATACTTTGAGTGAGTGTTGATGAGTGGCCCACCGGACTGGTTATCAACGTAGCCACAGTGGCCCATTTGGGTCCGTTTGAATTTTGATATCGTGACTGCCACGTGTCAGTGAATCTATGCTTGCATGTAGGATTATCAGGAATCATACAATGGTGTTGATGATCGATCGAACGGTATATTTAAGTATAGAGTTTGTAGAAGTGGGGACCATTGCTCACGATCCAGACTGTTGATCTAGTGGACCATGATCTGGGTAGAATATCACTCCTATAAAACAATCATTTTAGAATTTTTGGAGCCCTTCAATCTTTGTTGTTTCTTGTAGAATGTGGACTGACGCCGTGTTTTCTTCCTAATCATCCATCTGAAGTTATTGATCGAAGGGCTAGGATCATTCCTTTAGCAATAACACATAGTCACTTATTCAAGGTAATGGACGGTCAGATCACCGAGCCATGGCCCCACACTATACATACTCCGGGCTCCGAGATCACATCATTCCACTGTAATATTCGTATGATATTCGCGTCATACCCGTCCACGTGTGAGAGACGATTTCAAATGAGATCAGGTGCTTCGATACGGGTGTCATGAGCTCAGGCTACCAAACACAAAGGAGGATTCCAAATCCATGGGATTCCTATTCAGAGGGTTCCAAATCCTAACTCCCAGACAGGTTAGTTTGATGTAATTGCATGTATTTTTATGTAATTTTTCTCAAATCAGCATTAAATGTATACAACAAACTATATTACATGTGTTTGAAAGTAAAGAGACGTTGCCATTATTTAAATTTCATGATAATTATAAGCCAGAATTTGATGGGCCCCAGTATGATGTGTTATACCCACTCTATCCATTCATTGGTACAGGTCATTTTTAAGGTATGGGCCAAAAAATAAAGTAGATTCAAGTGAACTACGCTAGGTAAAATATTGAAGATTGAATGCTAGTTATTTAAATGTTCTTCCCGTAGGGTGGTCCAGTTGAGTTTTGGATCTATCTTATTTTTTAGATGGAACATATACATCATAGTGGGATTCACATAGGACATATCATTTTCGGTGCCTTAAAATTACTGCTATCAATGTCATCCAGCATCTCTTCCCTCACAAATTTCTGCAGTACGTAATTAATTCTTAAAAAATATAAAATTAACTTTAATTCCCCTGAAATACATCCCATTCATACTATTCTGCCCACAAATCAAGAAGATTCACTGACGGCCTTTTACGTTGAATGTTGACCGTTGGTCTTCGTTTTTCTGACCGTTCACATTGTAAATTGGCTGACTCGAGTCTTGCTTGTTGCATTTTTGTGCGTTGTAGTCGCTGGATGTGGGCCACTATAATGTTCATGAAATCCAACCAGGCCATCAGCTGCATTACCCAAAGAAAACTTTCTAGCCCACAAAAATCAGCCGATTCAATACTCAAGTGGGCCACAGTAATGGAATATGTCGACGGGGAACACCCACCGTTGGTTACGGTATAGGCCTATCATGCATATTGTATATATAGTTATCTAGGCCAGAAGAAGGGTTAAGCCGAAAAAATCTTGCTGTTTTATGACTAAGTGACCCTTTGAAATTGAAGGGTGAGTGTTCTCTTTCGGACGGTCAGACGTTAGCTTTGTTTTAGAAGCGAATTGCCTGTGACCCCGGGCCACAGAGACATTCCTGTGACCGGGCTGTGTGGGGCCACAGAGATGTCCGTGACAAATCTTCTCCGTCCATCTGTTTTGCAAGACTATAATAGGTTAGGATTCTAAAAACAGGGGGGATCCAAAACTCATGTGGACTACCCCACATGAAACAGTCGCTTTGCCTAGGAGTGACATAAGTTTTGTATAAGGATGATATTTCTGTTACAGTTTATCTGAGGAGGTAATAACTCTATGAACGGTTTGGATGGTATATAAACATCACGGTTAGCTCCAGGAAGGTTTGAACCGTGGACCTATCCATTCCTCCTGTTTTGTTGGTGTGGCCCATCCAAGTTTTAGATCTACTTTATTTTTAGATTGATATCTTATTATGCTCTGTAAAAACATATGAACGAAGTGGATTTGTCACATACAATTGTGATGGCTTCTTGTTTTTTTTTTTTTTTTCAGGGACGCATGTGATGAATGTGTTGAACGCTGTGAATACACCATGTGGACCCCACATCTGGTTCCACCGTTAGGTTACCACGGGAGTGCACCCTTTTGTGGTGGCCCCACTTGATGAACGGACGAGATCCATCACCCGTGTACTAACGTTGGTGGGTGGACCAGGGGTCTCCCCTACGTGATGCAATTCTCAGGGTGAAGATTCCATGTAATTTTTTATTTTTTTTCGGTGCTAGTTGTGGTATTACACGCAATTAGCGAAGCTCCCACGAAGCTTCGGATAGGAAGCTTCGTGGAAGCACACACACATGCATTAATCCACGAAATTTCAATCAACGGCTCTGGAATATCTGTGGGACCGAATTCCCAACAGATATTTCATACCTTAACAGTTTTGCTGACTTTACACACATGTGCAATAAAACTCCTACCCACGTCACAGATGTGCCAGCAGAGCGGATATGTATAAGATCTAGTCCGTTCATCTTCATCTGACCTTCTACATCTTTTACCAAAAATATAATCTTCTTATCCAATCATTTAAGTTTTTCAGAACCCTACATTTTTTTTACAAACCTATCTCACCTTACCCGTTGATTAACTAAATCCTGTGGTCGGCATAAATAGAGTCATGCTATTCTGATGGATGGATGGGATCTTGACCAAACGTACCATGTTGGCACATGTGTGGCATTTCCATAAGTTTTATTGCACCCTAGGCCAGCATCAGCGAGTGCACGTGTTTTATGCCCCGCCCATGAAAACACGCAGGCTCTTTGCATGTAGTTACGTATACGTGATAACTACTCTGTCCGACAGGTGCATTCATTCAATAACGCATTCATCAGGTGCAAAATATCATCCATGTCCACGAAGGGAAAAGTGTGGATAGAATGCCAACCATCAGTTTGTTTGTGGGGCCACCGTGGTGTGCATCTCTCATCAAATCTCGTTCATTGGATGTGAGATGAAAGGAATATATAGAATATAAAATTTAGCTGGGCCACATCATGCAAATTTAACGGTTTTAGATTTAATTTTATGTTGTTACCATTGGTGTGGCCCTTCTCAGCTTTTTACGAGACTGATTTGTTTTATGTTTAAGTATATTGGACCCATTTGATGCGTTGGATTAAATGGTATGGAATTAATATCATTATTTCACAATGATTACATTTATGAAAATATCATTGTATTTTGGCCATTCAATTCCTATCATTTGAGATTAAATTTTTTACCTAATAAAACCATGCTACATTAAGAGCCTGTTTGGGAGCATGGATTTGAATTCCATGCATTTGAAATCCTCCTACTCTGTTTGACACCGAAGATGGGGATCAACTTTAATCCAAAAGTAGCTATGCATGATATACGTAGAGGGGTTTGAATTTAATTACTGAATCAACTTTAATATTTTCAATTAGTTACGTATGTGATGTTTGACACAAGGGTTGTAATAAGCCCACTGAAATATATGATTTCCCCAAAAATGATGAAATTCTAAGTCTTGGATGGGCCGCAAGCACAAGATCAAGTCCAAGTGACTAACCAGCAATTTCTAGTCATTGATTTACATGGATGGTGTTTGGACGGTGCTGATCATCATATTAAAATAATTATAGTGATGCAATTGATAATCTAATTGTTTTTGGATATCATTAGTGGGCCATGTGCCCAATAGAATAATAGTACGGCAACACACATGTTACACATGCAACTATAGAATTGATTTTAGGTGTAATCCAAGCTCCCATCATGGATTTCAAATCCCCTCTTTTAAGGGATTTCAAACCACCTCCAATTGAAACCAATTTGAAGCCCTCGTGTACTTTATGCGGCTGAACACAAGAGCCAACCTCCCACCCCCCAAGAAAAAAATGGTGGCAAACGACTCTTGAGTGAAAACTCCTGTTTGATAGACTTTGGTGTTGTAATTTACGGATTAGACTGACAACTAGCACCGTCAATTATACACATATATATAACTCAAATGTCATATACAAAGGACAAGAATGGGCGCTGTGGACAAAACACATCAATTAATGTGGAGTCCACATATGTATTAGATTTCAAAATCGGCCGGAAATATTAAATGAGACCAAATGCAATTCCATCACTAAATCTCCATATCTTTTTTATCGCATCCGCCCCATCGTATTTGCATGGGACCAAATACAATTCCATCCCAATACCTTTATATTGCGGATGGCCAATCAGGGCTTTGTTTGGTTATCAGGTTGACACGTGGACTGGGACCACTCATCTAGTCAGTCTTTCCTCGGATGGCTAGAGTACGGAAAAACCACAGGTTGTGGTAGGTATGCGGTTTAAGGGACCACTAGATGGACGGTCATGATCCACATTAACCTGCCATGTGTACAAAGGAACTTGCAGAGTAGGCTGTGAAACACTCTTGCATGGATGAGCGCGGCTTCGATGCACCGAGGTGGGTCAATCCCTGACTCGGGGCATATCATGATGTAGGTACCTTACATCTACGCCGTCCATCCGTTTTGACAGCTCATTACG
The DNA here is from genome assembly GCF_029962835.1 of Magnolia sinica. Classification (NCBI taxonomy): domain Eukaryota; kingdom Viridiplantae; phylum Streptophyta; class Magnoliopsida; order Magnoliales; family Magnoliaceae; genus Magnolia; species Magnolia sinica. The sequence continues at coordinate 4,090,863 of NC_080584.1, read as the reverse complement.
TGAGTTTATGAAAAATGAATTAGACCGAATCTCAGGTGGACCACACCACAGGAAACAGTGTTGTTATAGGCCACAAAAAGTTTTAAATTAAGCTTATATTTGCGTGCTCCCTTCATCCTTCTCAACAGGTTGGATGGAAAATAAACACCTAAGAAGTTTTTAATGGTGGGTATCCAATCTCCACTGTTGCCTGTTGTGTGGTACACCTTAGATCTGGATCTTCCTAATTTTTAGGTTCATACCATAAAATGAGATGCAAAGACGGATGGACAGCGTGGATTTAAGTCACATACATCAAGGTCGGCCCTACAGTGAGGATACACCAAAGCGGCGCCCTGCATGGATACCTCCGGTGCACGGATATGTTCGTTTCATGCGTCGCGAGTTTATGTCAGTTTGTGATGCAATAATATACGTCATCAACCACGCCAACGCTCCTTCGTCACCGTCAAAACGTCATCGATTACGTCAACACTCGTTCTCGCCCAGCTGATTGCCTGTAACCGGAGCTGCGTCGGCCCACGGATATGTCCGTGACAAATCCACCCCGTCCATCTGCTTCTAAAGAACAAAATGTAAATTTTCTAGCATATTTAAAACCCAGTGGGCCATTGTGAAAACTTCCTCCAGCTGACCATGATGTTTATGTACCATCCAAACTGTGTAGCTGACCAAGATGTTCATGTACCATCCAAACCGTTCATGGGTTATCACCAATCAGATAGTATCACCCCCAAGCGTTCAATCCTCACTCTTTCATATGGTATGGCCACATGAGTTTTGGATCTGCCTGATTTTTATATTCAAGTCCTGTTGTAGTCTGGTAAAACAGATGGACAGAGTAGATTTGTCACAGACATCCCTGTGGTCCCCATGCATCCCTGTGACGTGATCCATCTGATATTTGGATCATATTAGTTTTTTGTAATCGGGCCCTAAAATGATCTGGAAATTAAAAATGGATGAAAGGCGTGGATACACAATATATACATCAAGGTGGGCCCTATGATCAGGGACGCACCCCGATCCGATACGACCACGCTTGTATGCGAAACACTTTTTGACTTTTGAACGTCGGCAGTATTTTATTCTTTAGCCAATAAAAAACAACAGCGTTAAAGACAAGGAAAGAAGGGGCGTATTTAACAACTGGTGATGAAAATCCATGGTGCGCCCATCAATTTGCCATGGTCCATGGAGCATTATCCCCACATCATTCCTCAAGCATGGAATGAATGGGCCTCACAGGTGCTGATGTGGCACACGTCGAAGGGTCTGAGAGGATCATGCGGCACATGTGTGTTACCGTCCGTTCACGACCATGACCCGAGCATGGAAATATCCAAGATGTAACCCAACGGCACACACGTGCAAGGATCCGGTACATTCATAAGGTGTGTCTGAACTCAAGCATCGAATGGCTCAAAAATCAGGCCAATCGATTCATTGAGTAAAGCACACGTGTTCCAAAAAATGGACACTAAGAGAGGAGAGCTCTTGTGGTCCACAGGATTAGTCGACCAGCCTGTTTTTTTTTTCCCCCATTAGACAGATGAAAATAACAATCTCACTATTTCCATTAAATATGAACGTTTAACCGTTGATTTGATATCCACTTATTGGACGGTTAGATTTTCTGATGAGCGTGATCTCTTAGCTATGCTCCATCTATGATGAGATGCCCTCCACAACTTTGATAGTTTGGATTGCTGTAAACGTGTGACATGCACGTGTAAGAAAAATTGTGAGTCTTGTCTGGACACCTGCTTAGTAGAATCACCTTAGTAGATTCTTTACCCGTCAACAAAAGTTACCCACCTACGGAAAACACACCACATCTGTGAGGCCGAGCAGATGTGTGTATCATATATCCAAGCCATCCATCTGTTTTTCCATATCATTGTCCGTCATGAGCCCGAAAATGAAATAGATCCAAATTTTAGTTGGACTATATTATAGAAAATAGTAGTGATTGAACACCACCATTAAAAAATTCAACAATAGACCCTTATTCCGTAAGGATGAGTACAATAGAAAGGAGATATGTGCTGATACAGAGATGTAGACAGAGTTATAAGAGAAGGTGAAGCAACCACATGTGAAAAGGAAGGGATCCATACCAAGACCTCAAGTGTTGAAAGAGCTATCTCAACTCAGTCTGCTAGTTGAGCTATGGATTTGGTTGTAGATACATGGATGACTTGAATATTATATTTGTTCTCATTATAAATGATGTGGATCTTTCTACTTTTCAAGAGGTTCTTAATGATGTACATGCCGAAAAGTGAAAAATAACAATACATTATGAGATGTACTCCCTGTACAAGAACGAGACATTGAAGCTGGTAAGGCTTCTTGTTAGCCGAAAAGCGATCAAGCACAAGTAGATTTTCAAGATAGATACAAGATAAAGTTAGTAGCGAAGGGATATGCTTAGAAATAAGGTGTTGACTTTACTAAGATATTTGCGTCTATAGTGAATATATAAAGTATCTATCATATTTTTATTGGCACTGGTTGTCCAATACAATCTCAAGTTAGAACAGATGGATGTAAAAAATGCTTTCCTACATGAAGAATTAGAAAAGTAGATTTTTATGAAGCAATTAGAAAGTTTTGAAATACAAGTGGTAGAAAACAATGTTTACAGGTTGAAGAAGTCATTGTACGGCTTGAAACAGTTACATAAGCAATAGTATAAGAAATTTAATTATTGTGTCTATTACAAGACATCGGGTGATGAGAAGTTCATTTTCTTGGTATTATATGTTGATGACATGTTTATTGCTAGTCATATTATGTCTGAGATTGACATACTAAAGGCTCTGCTATCAGGGGCATTTGAGATGAGAGATCTGGAGGTTGCAAAGAAGATTCTTGGCATTGATATATGCAAAGACATGAAGATGAGTTGGCTATGATTATCTAAAGGTATTTTTCCGGTGAGGGTTCTTGGCATTAACATACATTAAGACAGAAATTTCATTATTTTGTTATTGTATATATGTTGATGATATACTTATTGCTAGTCATAGCATGTTTAAGATCGACATACTGAAGGCTCGACTATCAAGGATATTTAAGATGAGAGATTTGGGGGCTATAAAGAGTGTTCTCTGTATTGACATAAACAAAGATAAAAATATAAGCATACTATGCTTATATTAGGGTCTGTTTGGGCGGTGGGATTAGAAGGGATTAGGTGGGATGAGATTCATTTGGTCCCGTGCCAATTCCACTCCATGTTTGGGAAGAATGGAAAAGCTTGCAATTACATTAAATATAATTGCATTGGGTCCCATGCCAATTTCACTCAATGTTAGCAAGTTGTTGTAGGTCCCACCATGATGTGTGGGCTATATCCACACCGTCCACCTATTTATCGAGATTATTTTAAAGCATGGGCCAAAAAATAGGTAAATCTAATGCTCAAGTGGACCCCACCATAGAAAGCAACGGGGATTGAATACTTACCGTTGAAAACTTCTTTGGGGCCACATAAGTTTTGGATCTACATCATTTTTAGGCCCATGCTATAAAATGAGGTTACAAAACAAATGAACAGTTTAGATATAACACGTGTGTTATTCTCAGTAATTTCAAATGATGGTGGCATATCCATTCAATGTACCACCGTATTATCAACAAAGCAGGGCATTAATCTTATCCCATGGCAATAGGGGACAAACCCTGCCCTGGGTAATAATTATGTTTTTTGAATCCCATCCCACCTAATCCCTTCTAATCCCACCGCCCAAACAGACCCTTAGGTAGAATACCTTGAAATGGTATTAATGAAGTATGGGATAGACAAGATAAAGTCGATCAACTTTCCCCATCTGACCATTTTAGTCTTTCTTCTGAGCAGTGTCGTGAAATAAATGAAAAAAATAGGTTATGTCTTGTGTACCTTATTTGAGTGCGGTTGGAAACTTGACGTATGTTATAATTTATACAAGACTAGATATTTCACACATTATCGGTGTTGTTAGCAGATATATGTCTAATTTCAGTAAACAACACTGAGAGGCAATGAAATAAATACTTCGTTATATTCGAGGTATACAGGACTATGTCTTGATATTTGAAAAATAAGGAGACAAGTTACTAGGCTATGTGGATTCATATTACGTGAGCAGTATGGATAATAGAAGGTTAACTTGATGCAAAAAGCAGATGTCGATGCCATCGTAGGTGCTCGATTCTATCGAGAAAATTTAGAAAATCATATTTGCTTGCTAAACAATTTTGGAAGGTGTTACTGAATGGCATAAAAGGATCTTTAATGTCATCGATGGGGCTTCGATGTCTATTAATGTCATCAAAGGTCCCATTGAGTGCACACGTAGAATTGTGTAAGTGCAAAATTTCTTTCTTATTTCGGTTGTGATTGTATATATATCGGGTGTAATCGGGATTAATGTGTGATTAAGGTGTATTGGGGCTTTCTAAAATGTTCCTAAGGGTTTAAGGGCATAACTAGGGTTTAAAGGAGATTCGATGCTTATTCAAATTGGTAAGAACTCTATCTCTTGTAGTATTTACTTTCATAATGCATTGCTCATCGCTTTATACTGTGGTTTTTTTTTTTTTTTTTTCATGGGGTTATTTTCACGTAAATTTTGGATTGTTCTTACTTAAGCTTGCTTTTACAATTACATATACTTTGCTTAATTCTACTCTATGTACTTCCTTGGTTCACAATAGGATTAATTAGCCCATTATTTTAGTTCTTACTCTAAAAAATGTCAATGCATGATTTGGATGGGTTAGATGTATTACAAACAGCTAGAGGGTGCACAATGTGTTGACTATAACACCTTTTAAAGAAAATAATTGAGGGATTTGTATTCATTTTATTCACGAAAAGTTTAGTAAAATTACAGGTCATGAAGAAATTTTTCATGAAAATTCTTAAAATTTTCTATTAAAAACCTCTTAATTACTAAAGTTTTGATAAAATTAATATGAGAATATAATAATTGTTGCCAAAATACACCTCTAATTCCAGTATGCAACCGATGGAAGAAAATTCAAGAAAATCGAAACGCCTGTGATGCATTCAGCTGAGGACAAAACACAACAAATGTTGTAGATTATCACAACTATTACGACAACTTAGCCTTTGGATTTTATTTTTATTTTTATTATTGTTTTACGAGGACCTTTGTCAGAACTCATCTCCTATCTCTTGTTACATGAATATAAAATCTAGACCGTCTATGTGATCCAGCATCCTATGAAACTCACCGGACCAACTTTCACCTTAATCCAGAACTTTGGTGATCATGGCAAATGAGCGACAAATCAAAGGAGGAAATTGTTTTCTTTTGCCATGGCTACCAAAGTTTTAGATCAGGGTGAAAGTTAAACCCTAATGGTTTTATTGGGTGCTGTATTACGTGAACTGTTTAGATTTTGCTCTTATACCATAGAAGATGAGTTCTGAAAAAATTTTATGGTAGACAAGTGAGCATATACACACACACACACACACACACAGTTGAAGCTCATGGGAACTCCCCATGAGGTCGAGCTGTGTGGGCCCCACCATGATGTATGTCGAACATCTACTCCATCAGTCAGATGCACCATTCCATGGTGGGCTTAGGGCTTAAAAATCAAGTCAATTTGTGACTTGTGTGGGCCACACCACACACAAAAGTTGAGAGGGGTTACCCTCCATTAAAACATTCATAATCATTTTTTAGGCACACCAAGATGTTGTTCACAAATCAAGCCCATCCATTATGTGTGTCCCACTTGGATGAGGGGTCAAACCAAGTTTCAGACGCATCTAAATTTTAGGTGGGCCCCACTAAGTGCTTTTATATGTTTTAGGCATGTCTTCATATGATTTTAGATGGTATGGCCCACCTGAGTTCCGTATACGGCTGATTTTTGGGATGTCCCATAATTTAAAGGGGACCCATCAAATGCACGGTGTTGATGTTTGACATACATCATGGTGGGGCCCACACAGCTCGACCACATGGAGAGTTCCCATGAGCTCGAACATATATATATATATATATATATATATATATATATACACATATATATATATATATATATATATATATATCTTTTGCACACCTTTTTAGTGAGAACTCATGTGTGTGCACGTCTGCACGTGTCATAAGAGCAAAATTGCAACAGCCCATAGTCATGCGCAACCTATGAAACCCAAGGTTTAACTTTTAGTTTGATCTAAATCTTTGGTGGGCCGTAGCAACAGGATGAGGCTAAAATTTGAGCTATAAGACTTACACGGAGTGTCACATATCACGTGGACTGTTTGAATTTTTTTATTCATGGCATGGGTAGAAAGAGCACACGAAATCTCTCTCTCTCTCTCTCTCTCTCTCTCTCTCTCTCTCTCTCTCTCTCTATATATATATATATATATATATAACCTCAGCGACAAAACCTTCTACATAACACATAACTTTCTAATAGTTTAAGTAGACATGAAATCCAACTTTCTTGTGGATTCGCCCCAAAATAAGGCTAACTTGGTGCCAAAATCAATCATTTTTTACATATATTATGGGCCACATTACGGGCAATATATATTTTCTAGCCAATAAATAGATGAATCATTATATCTAATTTTTACAAAAGGCGATAATTGTGATGAGGCTAACCTATTTGATGGATTGAAAGGTTGGAAGTTAACCGCCTGGTGGACCCTAAGTTATAGTAAATAGGGTAGGGTTGATCCAGCGTGCATCTTCCCCTTTTATCCTGAACGTAGATAGGCTACTCGACCCACTTGCTTTTTTTTTTTTCTTCTTTTTTATCTTTTCATTTTCTAATGGGTGCAAATGGTCAATGGAAATGGTATGTTCTAGGATATTTAATTTGAACCAATCAAAGGCTAATTAATAAATAGTAGGGGTCGAACACCTGGAACTTGCAATCTGCTACAAGTGTTCATTTTCATCAGTGGGGGCCACTTTCTAATGATCAAAACCGTTAATGAGACTAACGTCACCTTGTAGTAGCGGAGGCCACGGAAGTTTTAGATCAAGCTGAAATTTGTGTTTTCCTAACATCACGGTGGTTTGAAAGAATGTTTCAACGGTGGACATCATTATCACCGTTGGTCCTGTGGTGTGGTTCACTTTAGCACTGGATCTGCATCATTTTTGGGGTCATAGCGTAAAATGATCTGAAAAAATGAATGAACGGCGTCAATAAAACCCATACGCCACGGTGGGCCCCACAGAGCCCCAGCCTAGACCGAAATCCATCTAGGCAGGGGCAGGACGCAATTCGCTCCTGTAAACTCATCATCAGAAAATCTGGGCTACAGTGAACGGCTATGCTAGGTGCGCACGTGTCTAGTTAGACATAACGCAGGAAAGGGGAGGACATCAGGTGCATATGCCCATCCCTTTTCCGTGTCATTTTACAGCATTAGCCCAAAAATATCAGGTGGACCGCACCAAAGGAAACAGCGGTGATTGACCATTATTGGAACATGAAAGTTTTCGATGAAGCTGATATATATTTTTTCTCCATCATCCAGGTTATGTGACCTTATCAACAGGTTGGATGTTAAAGAAACATTACCGAAACATTAAGGTGGGCCCTAGGAAGTTTTTAATGGTAGATCGTTCAAGAAACACTGCTTCCTAATCAATGGTCCACCTGAAAATTGGATCTGCTTCATTTCTGGGCTCATGATCTAAAATGAGATGGAAAAACGGATTGACGGATTGGATATGGAATACATGCATCAAGATGGCCCCACCGTAAGGGCCGAACCGGCTTGCGTGAGGCCGGGGCTGCACGGACGGGATTTCCTGCACTTTCGTAGTAAGTTAAAGCGCCAGGAAGCTAGACGGGGCACCGTGATGTTTTTTAAAAATCCACACCGTCCAGCCATTCGCAGCGAATCTGCGTCCGGGCCGTACCAACCCCTCTTGAGAGAAAGATGAAACTACTATTTCTTGCAATCTAAATGGTCACATCATCACACATGGCATTTGCAAGTGATGACTCTCATCTGACGTCGCTCAACGATGCCACGTAGCTTTTTTCACGCAAGTGGACACGCCCGTGGTTAAATACACCATCTCCCACCGTCCTTTCTCTTCCATAGTTAGAAGCTATCTCCTCCCATTATCCTTCTCCAACCAAAAAAACAATGGCCGATGATATCAAAAATCCAGATCCTTTCCTCGAGATTGAGCCTCTGCTTCCTCCACCACCAGCAGGAGACATTGAAGGGATGAAGAAAACCCAAAAGGCCATAACCAAAGCAGAAGGAGATATGGAAGAGAAGGAGAAAACCCAAAAGGCCATAACCAAAGCAGAAGGAGATATGAAAGAGATGAAGAAAATCCAGAAGGCCATAACCAAAGCAGCAGGAGATATGGAAGAGAAGAAGAAAACCCAAAAGGCCATACGCAAAGCAGCAACAACTACAGTGTTGCTTTCTGCCGCCGGGATTATGGAGTATCTCTCTGTCGGGCTTCGTAGCAACACATACACCAAATATCTCTCTCTCATAGCCCTTTTCGCAATTTTCTCATTTGGGTCTGCTATGCTTTTTCTGTCCTTTGTTTTTCCATGAATTCCCATCTCGGGATCGTGACTCTGGTGGTAGAGAAGCGAGAGTAGTTCTTTTCTATCACAACTAGTATCTGATAAGTATGGTTTGAATTTCTTTATCTTGGGTGTTGTTTTGGTTTTCTGTTTCTACTATTAAAGGTTTGAATTCTAGTATAAAGGTTTCAATATAATATTTTCTTTTTGTTGTAAAAATAAAAAATAAAAATAAATGTATGGATGCCTGTGTTTTAGTTACAGTGATGAAGGAAAGTTTGGGAACGACGGAGATCTAAATCAATCCAGACTGTTCAATCACAATCTGGATGATCTTCGAATCCATGTTGAATTACAGGAAGACCAGAACGTTGTTCTATCCGTTTTCGACGCTGTTATATCCGTTTGCGTCGGGATTTTTGAAATTCTTTCCCTGCAGCACCCACCGGAAAAACAGATCTAGACCCTTGAAATTCTGTGTCCCCAAGTTCCGTCTTGATCATCTGAACCGTCCAGAAGCAGCGGGTTGTCGAAATCTATGTTTTGTGTGGAATTGCCGGTATGTATGCCACCCATCCTCTCCAATCAAGAAAACCCAGGGTAATTCTTGGATAAGAACTGATTTGAAATCAAAGCTTACCTTTGTGAGGCCTACCTGATCAACGTCTGATCAGCAGATTTCAACCAAGATCCGATCAGTAACTCAGATTCTGGAACCGGAGAGAGAACTCTATAAAAACCCATCGGAATAGGTAATGAGAGATCAAACCAACGAGCAGAAAACGAAGAGAGAAAGAGAAATCCGGTGGACTGAGTTTGCACCGAGTCGAGCTGAATTGGTGGGTTTGTCAGTTATCTAGAATTTTTTTCCTCATAAGATCGCCACCGTCCATTCCACATTAAGAGCATCTCTTTAAATTACAAGCTCTAGATCTCATACATCCAACTCCAATGCTGCCTTTGGCCGGTGCGATACACCATAATTTGGTGTATAGTCAATCAACACCATCCATTCTACATCAAGGTCTTGAGATTGATGTAAACCCATCTCAAATTGGTCCACCATCTACTTGCAGGCCGCTGATTGAAGGTTGAATCTTCCAATATAAGGGTTTTCATCTACCGTGAAGTCATTCAGATCAACGTCAGTAATCTAGATTTATGTAGTTTTGAGGGACAGAGAATGAGAGTTAGGGTTAGGGTTTTTCGTCTCGATTTATGTAGTTTTTAGGGAGATAGAGAATGAGAGTTAGGGTATTGCATCTCGATTTATGTTAGTTTTGAGGGAGATATTGAATGAGAGTTAGGGTTTGGGTTAGGGTTTTACATCTCGATTTATGTTGTTTTGAGGGAGATAGAGAATGAAAGTTAGGGTTAGGGTTTTGCAAAACATACCACTAAAAGGAAGGATATATTCGTTTTCCAAGAATCTATGATAGTCCGTAGAATCACTAATGAAATATACCTTCACCCTAACAACATCTATCCGAGGGATCACGGGCCTATAATTTGATAATTTGAACGGGGGATGTACAAGCCAGACTTTCAGGTGGGCACCACAAAAACACCGGCCTCACCTATCATATCACCTAATCTGCGAACACAAAGGGAAAAAAACAAAATACTACGGCTACCATGAAGAAGGAAAAACGCTTCAGACCAGCCTCTCCTATTTATATAAGATATATACACACTTTCTATCCACGCCAAACATGGGAACCTTTGAAAGTTGCCTCTTCTCAAAAATGAAGAGGGCTCCATCATCAGATGGCCCCCACATAATTTCAATTTGAGTGTTGGTCGAGTCCTCTCAACGCTGTATATATCTTGTACATGTATCATGACCAACTGATTGGGCAAAATGACTGGCTTTTCAGAGGAAGCATCCAAATATTGGGTCCCATGTGATGAGTGGCTTGGATATTGGAAAAGTATGCACAGTTGCACCGTACGTACAGCACAGCTTCCTTCCGTTCCACCCAAAAAACCTGCGGCATGAAGGGGTAGGTCCAACGTGGACGCTCTATGGGTAGGGCTGTCAATGGGTCAAGCTGGCCAGTCGAAGTGCGGCATTGGCCTTTTTGTGATGCCCGCCCGAAGGCGCTGTAAATCCTTTTTTCTGACACACACACATATATATAAGTAGAAGTAGAAGAAGCTGGCCAGTCGAATTGGGCTAGAGTATTAGGCCAAGAGCTAGGCTTGGACTTAAAATTAATTAAGCTCGCTTATTATATGGGTTGGGTTTGGATAGTATACAATAGCTTGCCTGCTTAGCCAGCCTATTATTCAATTTGAGTGTTGAGACTTATTTGTATGTCTATCAATTGACTATCGCTATCAACGAATCTATTGGTGAATTCAAGTGTAGGTTTAATGTTAATGTATCAATCACTTCAAATGTTAATCTTTCTTTTGATTCTATGGATTTTTTTCATCATTTCTGAAATTTCTATGTCAATTTTGAATTCTTTGTTACATTCCAACAATTAAAGCACTCAACTATTAGTGACTTCATAAGCTGAAGCTGTTTGTTATTAGTCAGGACCTTAGTAAGTAACTTCCTCTATGTGTGCGCATGCTCCAACTTTTCTCTATGCTATAGCTTTTGTTAGTGTGTGGGTCAATTGGATTGCTTGCACAAACTCTTATGTATCGCCTCATTTGAAGCCATTAGAATATGATATAGAGTTGATAATTGCCCAAGGATCACCCTCTTTGATATTAAAATAGTTTAATCTAATTATTAAATTAACGAGATCTTGACACCCAAATTACAAGGAAATGAACAAAAGTACACCCATAAGAATATTAGAATAGAGAAGGGGGAGAACTTTATTAATATCAAATTTATTCTCTCATGATATTTAAGAAAAACTCACACTTAAAAAAAATATTAGAATGACCAACTCCTGCACCACTTTCATTTTTTTAATAGACTCTTAAGTGAATCTCTAATGAGAATTTTTCCAACTAAGAGATTGATTCTAAATCATTCATAGATAGTTGACCTTTTTTTCTTTTTCTGGATAAAGGGTGGGAGCTCACATGTATAAATTTGTTACTCAAAACAACAATAGTTATACATTCATTCAGGTGGGTGCCACAAAAAACTAATAAACAGCCTTTGCCTATCATAAACCCACTATACAGCATAAAACCAAAGAGGACAAGAATTCAAAGCCGCAACATGGACAAACAAGGACAGGGCCATGCCCAAAAAACCTTTCTCAGCCACACCAAACCAGCCTCAGGCACCCCAAGCTCACAGCACCTTTGCCTTAAGCATGCCATCCCGTAAACAATCCACAATAATAAACCCTGAAGCATTCAAACAAAGTCACAAAACAGCCTGCCAAATCCATCAATCTCCACCAATCCAATAAAACTGCTACCACCTCCTCTTCACACCCATCAAGACCCTTGTTGCATCAAGGGCTAAGGCAACATGAAAAACCAACAACACTTTGGGCACCCAATAGAGCATCGGCAAGATCTGCGTCCGCAAACTCAACCTATACAGCGGCCAACAGTAGAATGACAAAAGAAACAATGCAGGATCTCCACAAACATAACCACCATATATAGAGAGTACCTTCTTCGCATAGCTAGCCCTTCTCACTGATGGCATTAGCTAAGCGGGAGGATGTGAAAAACTTGTTCAACAGCCACTCCTCAACACACAGAATGATCCCAGCCCCTTCACCTGTTTTGTACTCGCTAAACAAAATTCCAAGACATTGCTGGTTGCTTGGGAATCTAGCATTGCCCAATTTTCAGGCCTTGAAACAGTCCCAACAACATCCAACTGAGCTCCTGATCTTTGAGTCTTTCTTTTTTCCATGATAAAAGAGGATTCAGATAGATAGTAAGGCCATAGCGAAGCACAGACGATGCTATTCCAAGTCACAGACAATGCCGCCCTCACGACAGAGACCGCACCGGCCAACAGACAACAAAATTGCCATTGCACTGTAGTCTGACAACGAACCGCATCAAACAAGCAGCAGCTCCACCTCAACAACTGCGCAACAGCTAATACGAAATTCTAGATGTGGAAACCAGACAGCTACCAGCGATCCACCATTTTTTTTTTTGGGTAGGCAAAGCACTGGTAGCCCTTTTTCCAAGGCCGAAGCTAGGGCACTGTTGGATGGCCTTTCCATCGCCGTTGCTAGATGCTTCTCACGAATTGTTATGGAGAGTGATTCCAAGAGCTTTGTGTGATTGCTCAACTAGGATAGCACCCCGGGGTGGATCTTCTGGTACGTCTGGCCCAGAGTTTCACATTTTAGAAGAAAGGTTAGTTTGAGGATTTCTTTTTTGCGTAGAGAAACGAATGGAGTTGCGGATGGGCTGGCCAGATTAAGAAGCAAATCCCAACAGCACCAACTTTTTCAGTTTGCTTCCAAACTTGCTCTCTGTTCGGGGAACTCTCCTCTTAGACCGGCTGGGTCTAGGTGTAGTCAAGATGAGCTGACTGCTGTTCGAAGTCCAGGCATCCTTCGATTGATGGGGCCTTCCCGTCGGTGCTTGAAGGTCTCAGTACAGTTGGTGGGCCTGTTGGATAGTTTCAGTTTCGTCTCCGCGCATCTCAGGAGACCGGAGGGTTGGATGTATAGGCATAGTTGTCTTTAGGTTTTGGCTTTGCTTATATGATAGGTGTGGCCTCAAATTGGCCCACCCGAATGGTTGTAAAGCCTTTCTAATTCAATAAAACTTAGGTGGTGTGCTCCCACCTTTCTTTGAAAAAGAAGAATGCTAATCCACTTAAAATAGTAAAATGAATATAGAAAATCATCTTAATTACATCTCTAAATAAACTCCTTATATCTTTAATTACATTTTAAAATTAACCTCCATATCTTTCAAAATTAGCAATTTGTAAATTTTGATTTAGACTCCAAAATCTATAAATAAATAGTAAAAAAATTTAGTATATGTTGGTCCCTAAGGTAGACTATAGGCCTATGTCATTGTTGGGCTCTACAGTGGGCCTAAGTGGGCTTAAGTTGGTTGTGAGCCTAAGTAAGCGATGAGCCCACTTTACTTCAGCTTGGGTTTTGAGTTGTCTAAGCTGGGCCTGATGAGTTAGGCCTATTCAAAATTTTAATTTCAGGTATCTTGTGTCGGGCCCATTGATAGCCATACCATGCTCTCTCATCTTTCAAGCTCCAACCTACTCCCTCATTTCTCTATTTCTCTTAGTTTTCCATTCTCTAACCCACACCCCCATCTCTCTCTCTCTCTCTCTCTCTCTCTCTCTCTCTCTCTCTCTCTCTCTCTCTCTCTCTCTCTCTCTCTGAGGCTTGGGCTTGGCCTAAGGCTAGCATAAAAATTTTAAGCTAGACTATTTTAGCTTATCATAAGCTTGGGCCAAACTTGGGCCTATGTTGTAAATTGCAGGAAAGGCTTGGATAGAGCTCGACACAGCCCTAACCCGTCCCGTTTGACACCCCTATCCGTGGGGTGACATGGGTAGTTTAATGGTGTGCGGGTTTGGATTTAGTTTGTCCGTTGGAATGCCCCTATTAATTGTTCCTTAATGTTGGGGATTGCGCAGAAGCAAACCCAAATGCAGTCAAACAAGACGAAATTAAACATAAACAAAACACAAAAGTTGCGTGGAAAAACCGTCATGGGAAGAAACCATGGCACAAAGCAATTAGCAATACACTATGAAACGATATTAGAAGAATTGGATAGACTTGCTAATCCGAACAACCCTAAAATCATTTCTCAAAACCCATTCGATTGAAGCTATTCTTAAACAATGGTGGTTTGTTGTGTTGGGTGGGAACAACAATGCAGAGCATAGAAAGTTGGTGCCCAACCTCATAATTTGGGAGATTTGGAGGGCGAGGAACTCTATGTGGATGGAGGGTAAGGCTGTCTCCAATGCAGCCACCATCGTCAGGGTGAAATGGTGGTTGGTCTCCCTTTGCTCAGATAAGGACAAACACTCGCTGAAAACAAGTTTTGAGGTAGTGAGGTGGATCAGGCCGCAGGATGGTTGGGCCAAGCTAAATATTAATGGGTCAGCGAGAGGTAACCCAGGCCCATCCGAGGGTGCATGGTGGGATTTGTAGGAATTCAAGTGGAGACCTCATCTTTGGCTTCTCGGTGGGGTTTGGGGTGGGCTTTATCAACAGAGCGGAATTACGTTCTGTGTGGCAAGGCCTCTCCATGTGTAGAAGCCTGGGACTCTCCAAAGTCGTAGTGGAATTAAATTCCAGATTTGTGGTTGATCTTGTGAATGGGGATTCTCATCCTAGTTGGATTTGGGACCATTAACGTAAGAAGATTGATGAGCTTATTATTGGCAGCTCATTTTCCTTTTGCCACATCCCTAGGGAGGTGAATGGTCCGGCGAATGGATTGGCCCGACTAGCCAATGCCAATGAAGGCAACTGGGCTTATTTTGTCTGGGCTAATCTCCCTAGGGAAATCAAAGGGTTAGTTTTGTTAGATAAAACTGGGTTAGGGGCTGTTAAAGAGAAACCGTAAGGGCTTAGTCATATGATAGGCTCCCTTATTTTGTGGGAGCTCGAAAATTTGTCTTGTCCTTGTATAGTCGATTTGGTATGAATATGTCTTCTTTTGGTATAAAAACTAAAAAAAAAAACTAAAAAAAAATTTAAAAAAAAAACCCTAACTTTGCTCTAAAACACCTTATGAACGTCTTATAATTCACTTAGAATATACTAATCTTGATTACACACACACACACACACACACACACACACACACACACACACTCTATCACAACTAGAATTAGAAAGAAATTGTGCACTTACATACTTTCGTGCATGTCATTGATGGGACCTTTGATGGCATCGACAGCCATCAAAGACCAGTCGATGGCATCACGTAGCAACTCTAAAACTGTCCAGTGAGCAACTGAGATTTTTTTTCCAAATTTTCTTGATGGCATTGAGCGGTTTATCAATGGCATCGACAAACCCTTTATCTCAGTCAGATTGAAGACATTTGACTACAATATCCACCATGGATTCAATCTTCATACTCAATTACTCCACCATGTCATCATCATCTCTAATCGCCTTCCATCCTAACTTCCTTGTCACTTCTCGTATATACTTTGTCTTCATTAAGAAACCCTAAAGTGCTTGAACAGGGCACATAATACATTACTTGCTTTTCTTTATCTATAGTAAGACATAGATCTAAAGAAACCCTAAAGTGCTCCGCATGAAGTGTATTTAATTAGTTTTGCCTTTTCCATACCAAACTTAACCAATACCTTCTCAAGGTATTCTACCTATAATAACTGTATCCTCTCTTTGTATCTGTGAATGTATGTCTATGCCGAGAATCTTCTTTATAGCCCTCAGATCATTCATTTCAAATATCTTTGACAACCGGGTCTTCAACATATCGATCTTTGACATGTTATAGCTAATAATAATAATTTCATCTACATACAATACTAGTACGAAGAATTATCCATCATTTAGTGTCTTGTAATAGACATAATAATCATATTCACTTCTGGTAAATTACTAACCCAACATAAAAGTATCAAACCTTTTATACAACTACTTGGGCGACAGTTTCAAGTTGTATAATGACCTCCTTAACCTGCAAACTTTATTCTTTAACCCCTTTAATTCAAACTCTTCTGATTGCTTCATATAACTTTACTCTTCCAACTCTCCATGTAGAAAAGAAATCTTCACATACATTTGTTCCAATTCCAAGTTATATTGAGCAATTAGCATCAATAAAAATCTGATAGGCACCTGCTTGACCAAATACGTAAAATTTTGTTGAAGTCAGCACCCTCCTTCACATACCCTTTTTCTACCAATCTCGCATCGTATCTATTCTTTTTTCTTTTAAATTCACTTACAACCGATTGCTTTATGCCCCACCGAAAGCTCCACCAGCTCGCATGTCTTATTTTTATACAAAGAATTCATCTTGTCATACATGGCCGCCACCTACTTCTTAGCAACTAGTCCATCTAGTGCTTCCTGGAGGCTAGACGAATTCCCCTCATCTGTAATAAGAGAGAATGCAATATTTGAGTCATCTTCGTATCTGACGAGTAATTTGCGATATCTCGGTGGATTCCTTCTGAAAAGTAGCTGCTCCACCTGTGGGCAGCTCAGGCTCTGCCTGTATATCGACTTTTTTTAATCTCGATATTAATGACCTTTAGTTTCTCGAGTTTCTTGCGTTCGTCCTTATGGAACAATAAATCTTCATCAAACCTGACATCTTAGCTAATTATGATTTTTTAAGTGATCCAGTCATACAACTTGCATCCCTTCAATCCATCACAATACCATACAAAAGTGCACTTCTTCACCCTTTGGTCCAGCTTATCTCTCTCAACTAATTATACATGAGAGTAAGCATCACATCAAAAAATTTACAACTATGAGTAGTTGACATTATGACCACTCTACACGTCTAGAATCTTGCAGTTTATCAACGTAGACGGGAATCGATTCACCATATAATAAGTCATATTAACAGTCTCATTCCATAACTCCTTGCTCAATCCAACATTACTGAGCATGTTTCGGGCTCTCTCCAAAAGAGTATGATTCATTTGTTCTTCTATCCCATTATGCTAAGGTGTGTACCTCACTGTATTGTGCCTTACAATCAATTCATCTTTATAAAACTGATTGAATTCTTTTGAAGTAAATTTGCATCTACTGTCTCTCTTTAGGACATTTAGTTTCTTCCACGTCTGCTTCTCAACCATTATTTTCCACACATCGAATGTGGTGAATACATTAGATTTATTTTTTTGAAAATAAACTCACACTTTTCTGAAGTAGTCATTTATGAATGAGACAAAAAACGATGACCCCCAACAGAAACAACGAGTGAAGAGTTACATACATCTGAATACACATACTCTGAAATTAAGCGGTGAGATGCCACGACTATGCGCGAAAGCTTGACGGAGCTATGGAATGAATGATTATGTCCCAGATAAGGGTGATTATGACCAAATAAAATTTATGCCTTTTAACACACAATTGCTTTCTTAAACTACTATGGCAATTTAAACTAAGTAAGGTAATTAATTCTAAGACTTTCAATCCAATAGAGGGTCCAATAACATAAACTTCAAATGATATGCTAATGAATTAACTAGTCTATACAAAATACTATACATGTGTGTGTGGGATATGCTACCTATCAATTCTTAGCATCTATCTAATCATACATATATACAATTCTATAAAACAATCACATTAAGAATAATTAGACAAGTGCTTAAATGATAATTCCAAACACAAACATGTATAGTGGTTCAGTTTTTTCGCTTTACTCGTGGCGGGTGCACTCTTCTTGAGTGTACCGGATATCACTATCAGAGGTTTTAAATCAGATTCACCTCTAACCATTACAAGCGTACACTCCTGTAAGCCCCGTATCCTAGACCGTACCTTTCCTTAGGCTTCCGCGATCTTCCCGGTCGAATTCCGGCAACCTTCGACCCTTAATCGGTAATTGCGCGCGACCTGGATTCTCATGCCTTCAACCCGAGTCGACTCAACCCAGGACTCGTACCTTAGCGACCGCGTCGTCGCCGCGGTTCCGATGCCGCGACTCGCGCGCTGATGCGATGCTCTGGTTGGGAGATGTGGGCCAGTGTTCAGTGCGAGGAAACGCCGCGCGTGCGAATCCCGAGAGAATCTCTACGAGGTGTCACATCAATCAATCAATCCCATCAATCCCATCATGTCAAGTACACATCAACTTTCACCCTTTTCCAAGCAAGCCCCAAAGTCAAAAAAATTTCTTACAACCCATGCTTTTCTTACACATTTTGCCAAAAAAGTCATAAAGTTCTTACACCCCCATCCCTCTCTCCCATCCATCACTCCATCACCCATCATTCTCTCTCTCTCTCTCTCTCTCTCTCTCTCTCTCTCTCTCCCTTACAAGTCTCTCTCTCATTCAAACTCTCCCATAGCAAAATTCATACGTATGGTCCTCCCATGGTGAGAAAATTGCATTTGTGAGGCCCACCTTTCCCACCCCTTCATCTCTCATCTCAACCATCCATTTTTCATCTTCCTCCATCAAAGAGGAGCACAAGGAGCTAAGGAAGCCAAGGGAGCAAGAAGATCAAGCGGTGGGTGTTTTTATAGGGTAGATTTTAATGTTTTTAAGATGGGCCAAGTGAGGCCAACCGATCAATGGTTTGGATCTCACTTTGGACCCTAAGGTGTGGCCAATGGCCCACTTGGATCATCATGATCGTTCCATGATGGGGCCATTCTCCATGGACCCCATCATGATGTTTATTTCCTTGTATGTTTAGGGTCATCTAGACCATCTATTTTAGTGGAGAAAGGATCTCCACCGTTGGATTTCAGTTCCATGGACCCCACATGTAATGGGACCAACTTGATGTATGATTTAGTGCAAGGGAGGGCCCATAGTGCCGGGGTCCCTCCATCACACGGTCTCACTCTCTATCCCTCTCCCTTTTTATTTTATTTTTATTTTTTTGTGGTGATGATAATGAAGTTGTGTGGCCCACTTGAATGGACCCCACCATGAAGTAAGTATTTTACCCAAATTATTTATAAGTGGGGACCCACCTTATATATGTAGTACCATGCCATCCATCACTTGGTGGTCCACCTAAGCAGGGCCCACCTCCAACCAATATACAAAGTCCAGCGTCCAGGGACGCTGGACGTTGCTGGAAAGACACTAATATCAGTTTGTTTCCAAGGCTATGGGGGTGGTCCGTTTGTGTAGGCCCCACCTTGATGTATGTATTAAATCCATGCCGCCCATTCCTTTTTTCAAGACTATTTTAGGCGTTGAGCCAGAAGATGGGACCAATCAGACTTCCAGGCTGGCCATAACATGGCAAACAGTGCGCTCACCATTGAAACATCCCCTATTGCTTCTAGATATTGAAATATGCCCAATATTGGGCTTGTTTTGCTTGTCTGGAAGCATGGAGGGCCATTGGACGGAGTGGATTATCGGACGTGGGCCCCACCTGTGAAAAACCTCAAGAAATCAATTTTAAAAAAATATATATAAAATCAACACAGCAGCGTTGCTGCTGTGTCAGAAAGTGCAGCAGGCGCTGCCTGCGCGCCAGCGCCCAGCGGACGGGCGGACAGGTAGCCACCCACGGCTGTGCCGTGGGCCCCACCTTGATGTTTGTATGTCATCTAACCCGTTCATCGGGTGGGCCACTCTCTGAAGTGGGCCCACCCTAAAAATCAACATGATCTAAAGCTCAGACGGCCCACACCGTATGAAACAGTGGGATTGAACATTTACCTTTAAAACCCTTTTTGGGTCCACAGAAGTCTTGGATCAAGGTGAAATTTGTTGTCACCCTTCATCTAGGTTTGCTTGACCTTATCAATGGTTTGGATGGAATATAAATATTGTGGTGGGCCCCACATGGAGTCCACAATGATATATGTGTTTCACCGTCTGGACAGTGGACGTGGAGCCCACTGTGAATGTGGAGCCCACTGTGTGGGTGGGTGTACGTGTGCGTGTGTGTGGGTGCGTGTGTGTTGGTGTGTATATATTTATTATATATAATATAATATTATATATAATATTATATGTTATATGTATATATACAATATTATATTATATATAATATTATATGTTACATATATATATATATATATATTATATAATTTATTGATGGTGGGAGGCCCATTTCAGTTCACTTGTGGGCCATGGTTGAGACCCACTTTGATGTATATGCAAGGCCCACTTTGATATACATAAGGCCCATTTAATGCATTAGGGGCCCATGGGTGGAGGTCCATTAAGACGTAATGGGGCCAATGGGTTGAGGCCCACTTGATGTACATATGGGGTCCAATTGGTGTGGCCCATTTGATACTCATAAGGCCCATGAGATTAGGCCCATTTAATGCATTCTAAGGCCCACGGGTTATGGCCCATTGCAATGCACATAGGGCCCATTGGTGCGGCCCAATGATGTGGCCCACTTGATGAATAGAAGGCCCATATGATATGACCCATTTGACGTATTTAAGGCACAATGGGATGTACCTAAGGTCCATTGCAATGTACGATCCCAACATGATTTATGTAATGATGTTTACGTCAGGGCTATGCCTTGGGAGCAATGGTGGTTTGACGTCCACATTGCAAGTATAGTGTGGTTAAATGTCCGCATTATGACTTTTCCTAGGGCCCATTGTTAGGCTCGTACGTCTGATGTGTAGGCCGTCTAGGCCCATCTTTGTCATGATTATCATCCATCCTATATAACATGCTTAGTTCCATGATTCATGATCATATGCATCATACGTATGCTTGATATGAGAAATGACTGATCATAGCATATGCCTTCGGGCAGATGGTTTAGGGGCTCCCGTACAGGGGGTGTTGCCCTACATGAGCGCACGATACGCGCAGGATTGCTGCATGACTGGATAGTGTGATTCATGCATTCGCATTGTGTGATATGGTTGCTGTACGCCCTAGTGACATCAGGGTCGTAGCCTCCACAGACGTATCGTGGTTGGCAGGATTGGATATCGGAAATACTGTTCTACATGGGGTGCGATAGATATCCCTGGGTGAAAGTCCCTAAACCCTTATGGTACCAGGAGGTTGCTCCAACGCCTAGACCGAGTGGATGCATGAGCGCTGAGTGCCGATTACCAGACGGTTGCGCTTTCCACTGTGTCGTGGTCGGTTGGAAGGGGGTGCGGCCTTACCCGCCCGAGAGTAGGGGGCAATGCTAGGCTGAGTCTGACCAGCTCGAGGAATGGGTCCGCTATTGACGAGCCGAGCCCGATATTGGCAGGCGGATAGTGAGGTCTTTTCCACTCACCTTATTGGCGCGATGGGGCAGCAATCTGGCTTGGAGTGTACTAGACCCCGATGATATTCCAGATTTGAGCCGTATTGACATGTGGACTTAGATGAGGATTTGTATGCTTGACTTGCATTTCGCATTGCATGGCCTTGGTATGGCCGACATCATTCTTTGCACCGCATGGCCTTGGTACGGCTAATGAGATTCTTAGCACTCATCAGCATGTTCCGCATTACTCTGATACTGCATAACTACATTACCACCTTGAGCATACACTTCCACCACCCTCTAAGCTTTCTATAAGCTTATGCACGACCGTTGCGTGCAGGTGACGTTGGATCGCAGCAGCGCTGAGTCTTGGGCGCGTGGCTGATCTTTTTGGAGCTTTTGGTCTATCATCATTGTATTTCCCTTATGCTCATTGTACTTGTAAAGTTTTTGATTATAGTGGAAATGTGATGGAGTTTTTGGTTGTTGTTTGTGGGTTATGCCTTTAGTTATGCTTGTTACGAATCAAACTGATGTTGAAAATCCTCCTTGTAGCATCCCAGGATCGGAACCTGGCGAATGGGCGCTGGGAGCCGAGAATGGGGTTCTACGGAGGCTGTTGGCGCCGGATTCGGCGATCGGGAATTTTGTGAGCCCGGTTTCCGAGTTTGGGGCGTGACAACTCCCGTCGAAGGCCTACACAAGGACTAACCCACATACTCACCCATGTCGGTGGCCTACGCAAGGACTTACCGTGTACACACCTGTGTCAGTGACCTACATAAGTACTTACCACGTACACACCCATATTATTTAATTAAAAAAACTCTCAAAATACCTAAGAACCGAATGTCATTTTATAAGAAACTGTATTTCAATAGCTATAAAATAGCTAGTTAACGGTTCTATCGATGGAATCGAATAATGCATTGATCCCATCAAGAAAATCTATAAATTTATTTATTTGGTTGTTAGACTCATTCTTCGATCTGATCAAGTAGACCTTCGATGGGATCAAAACCTATCAATAAACCGTCGATAAGATCTATCAACAAACCGTCGATAAGATCGAGAACTGCTTGAAAACTGCTGTTTTGGGCTATATATTTTATTGTAGCTTAGGACCTCATCTAGCCTTATTTATCATATTCCAATTAAGCTTTTAAGGCTAAAAGATTATCAATAAGGACTATCTATAAGGTTAGGACCATCTAAAGGTTCAAGGGTTGTTTTGAGTCATGAGTTAGGGTTACCAAGGCACCTCATATACCTGTTCTTTGATCCTTGATGATCATGTCCACTTGTGTCGTTGGTCTTCAACTTCCAAGGGCTTAACCGGTTACATGACATATGGGCTCATGTAATGAACAAATAAAGTGCATAAATCAGTGCACTAATATACTCTAGTATACCCTTACAAAAATACTTTACAGTCTTTAAGGTAAGTCGTGATTGTTTTCTATATATATATATATATATATATATATATATATATATATATATATATATATATATATATATATATATATATATATATATATATATATATATATATAATGCTCATACATATGAAAGTCAATACTTTTAAATACAAAAATAAAAGAACAATAAAAGAGTATCTTCATACAATGCTCTCTCATGTGGCCTAGATGTGTATGTCACAAACATGCTAATGTGGAATCCGCTGCAAATGTTTTAGCTCCACCCAATATGGTGTTCTTGATCAACTTGTAAATATTATTATTTCACTATGCTTTCATTACAATGAGTGTCTCTTTAGAAGGACCTAATCAAAACCTATGAACTTATAACCAAGTACCACCTATCTATCTTTCAAGCTCGTTTTAAGGCACGAGCCTAAAATTGAAGCACATCCAAAGCTCGGTTGAACCACACCATAGGAGAAAGTGGTGATTGAATGCTTGCCATATTTTGTTTTCCCTTCGTCTAGGCCTGTATGACCTTATGAACAGGTTGGATGGCTAATAAGCATTACTCTTGGTAAGGTTTCAATAGTGTGTGTCATTATCCTTATTGTGTTTCCTATGGTGTGGTCCACTTGAGCTTTGGATCTTATTATTTTTAGGTTCATTTACTAAAATGAGCCGGCAAAATGGATGGATAACCTAAATAAAACACTTGCAACATGGTAAGCCCCCAGAATATCAACGCCGCTCTACACATTGGTGAGCTCCTCACTACAATATCCCACTTCCAACTTAACAACTTTCTAACATGCTTTACAATAGACTATCTCTTACATTTGCATGTGGTGGAATATCCATCCAACCCAAAATCATTAATTAGAGCAGGATCGTCTCCTAAATCAGAACCTATACTGTGAGGCCCAGACATGGTGAGATTTGATTGGTCCAACCCATGTGAAGTCAGTGAGCACATAATAAACTGAACCACTTTCAAACGGAAGCGGATTAGGCCAAGGAGGGTAACAGTATAGTGGGTGAGGCCCAGACCATGGGCCCACCTCGTGTTGTATGTCCATGCCATCCATCCATTTTTCCAGCTCATTTTAGAACGTGAGCCTAAAAAAGAAGCAGATCCAAATCTGAAGTGGACCACACCACAGGAAATAATGGGGATTGAAGGCCCACCATTAAAAACTTTTTAGGACCCACCGTAATGTTTATTTACCATCTAACCTACTGATAAAGTCACACAGACCTGGATTATGGAAATCACTGACATCAACTTGATTCAAAACTTTTGCAACCCACAAGAAAATTTTAATGGTCAACAACTATTGTTTCCTATGGAGTGGTTCACCTGAGATTTAGATCTACTTCATTTTTGGGCTCATGTCCTAAAATTATCTCAAAAAACGGATGGACGGTGTGGATATAAAAATCATGCATCAAGTTAGGCCCCATGGCTGGAGCGGCACCTAATCTGCTCCTTTCCAACATGGTTTTGCATGGCATGTGGCCCAATAAAATCTCACCACGTCAGGGCTTCACCCAACTCTCATTTCCCCAGTCTCACCGAATACGCTTCCTCCTAAATCTAGTTTGTGTTTACAAACCACTTACCGAAGGGAACGCCACCTTGAAGATGTCTTCTGGGTTAGCTTCATCATGTCTTTGATTTCTCCCGCAGGCGCCATGGAGACCGACACATCTACATGATCATCTGGGACGTTGATGACAGTGGCCCACCGTAATCTCAGCCACTGTTTTTGCTAGAGGGATATGGCCATGGAGTAGATAGGATGATGAGAGGAGGAGAGGTTTTGTGGTGTAAGGTGAAGCAGAATACGGTCTTTGGTCTTACACAGAGACTTTTATGAGTTTGGGTGTCGGCAATTTGAGTACGGACTTATTATGTTAGTTCTACACCATTTAAAAATTGATGTTAACTATTAAATCATAAAGATGGAATAATTTTATGGAAATCTAGACCGTCCAAATATCTGAATTAATGTTTTGGGAAGAAGAGTTAAACAATTACACTTGGAAGATAATATTAACCGTTTGATTTATTTTTTTCGTTTGAATAAGGACCAATCACATAGTTCTGATTAAGAAATCAGTGTGATTTTAGAGGCATGAATCAATCACAGTGGGACCCTCGGTTTGAATGGTCTGGATGTCCATATCGATATGTCTGATCTCATCTGAGGAGGATGAGCCACGACCGTTTTCAAAATGGCGCTCAACGGACGAGGATGATGTCCTTACCCGGCTGTCTCCAGTTGGGAACGGGCTGGAACTTTTGAGTGGCCACCGTGATGTATGGGTCTTATCCACACTTTCCATCTAATGTTTTTGTATCATTTCAGGGTATAAGCCTAAAAATGAAGCAGATCCAAGGTTCAAGTGGACCACACCACAGGAAGCAGCAGTGATAATAATTCTCACCGTTGAAACTTTTCTATGGCCCACCGTGATGTTTATTTTCCATCCAACCTATTCATAAAGCTACATGGACATCGACGGAGAGAAAACACAAATATTAGCTTCATCCATAATTTATGCGTGGCTCCTAAGAAGCTTTAACTATGAGATTTTAATCTCCATTGTCCAGTCTTGGCCTTGGATCTGCCTCATTTTTAGATTTATATTCTAAAATGAACAGAAAAAATGAATGGACGGTGTGGATAAGACCCGGCCCATAGATCACGATGGACACTCAAATCTCCTGCCCGTTCCCACCTGGAGATGGGCGGGGTAAGACGCAATCCGTGGAATATACCATTTTAAAGTCAATGCCCTTGGATTAGGTTGTTGGAAAAAACCAGTGAATGGTGGGCAACGGAGGGCGGAACAACCGTGATGTAGGGGCTTTACCCACACTGTCCAATCATGCTGTCGTGTCATTTTAAAGTATAACATAAAAATTGAGGCAGATCGAGGCCCAAGTAGATCACACCACAAGAAGCAGCCGTGATAATGATATCAACTGTTGAAACCATCCTAACGCCTACTGTGATGGTTAATTGCCATCCCACCTGTTCGCATGGTGTGGCCCACTCCGGTTTGGGACCTGTCTGAAATTTGGATTCCTGCCCTATCGTGGCTTTTAGAAAGTAAAGGATAGAGTGGATATGTGTAGGTTCTTGTGTAGTACTGAGATTTATGACTAGATTATATAAAATCAAATAAGTCTCCGAGGGAACCGGTTTTTGTGTATGGTTGTAAAGGTTAGAGGTGAACTTGATTTAAAACCTTTGATAGTGAAATTCGATACACTTATGGATTGAGTGCTTCTGTTAGGAGTGGAGTAGGGAAATTGAATCAGTATACATGCTTGTATTTATGATTTTTATTTGAGCACTTATTTAATTATGCTTATGTGATTAATTAATGATGTATGCATCATTAGATGAATGTTAGGATTTGATAGTTAGGACATCACATACATACACATGTACACTGTTAATCATGTTTATAGACAAGTTACTTCATAAGAATATAATTAATTTATAGTCTATGTGATTTGACCATTTATTGGCTTAAAAGCCTTAGAGTTAATTACCTTACTTAGCTTAAATCGTCGTATTAATTTAAGTTTGAAAATTGTGCTTTAAATTGGTTAAAATTTTATTTAGTCTTAATCACCCCCTCTAGAACATAGTATTCATTTTATAGTTAAACCAAACTTTTGCGCATAGCCCATGGCCTAGCACCACACATAATTTTAAAAAAAAAAAACCTTAGGAAAAAGTCTAGTCAAACCCAATCAACTCATTGAGCCAACTCACCCTGTCAACCTACTCAATCAATTAACCCAGCCAACTCACCCTGTCAACCTACTTAATCAATCAACCCAGCCAACTCACCCTGTCAACCTACTCAATCAATCCACCCAACCAACTCACCTTATTAGAATGAGCCCAAAACTTTCCTGAACCAAGCCCACTTGAAACTTTTAGTAAAATAACAACCTAACATCCTTAGAGGGTAAAACCAGCACACGTGCAAGAGAGCACATATGCTAAAATAGGAGACCCTGTTTGTGACCGGCGGCCCTTAGGGAGCCGCTGGCCATGTGGCAGGTCTCGTCTTGGCAAGAGTTCCGTAACTTTTCTCCCTTTTCAACCTTTAAACATGTGACTTTATGAATTGACTCTAATGACCCTTCCTTATCAGTCTTAGTGAAGTCGACACATTTTCTTTAAGTATATCCATTCACTACCTATCATGTTTCTTCTTGAAGATTCACTTGTACCTGATCGCTTTTTGGCCGAGGGGAAGCTTCACCAGCTCCCACGTCTCATTCTTGTAGAATGAGTTTATCTCATCATCTATCCTAGCCTTCCACCATTGGCATTCGGCTCATCAAAAGCTTCCTGAAAAGTATACGGATCTTCCTCATCCGTAATGAAGGCAAATGCGACATTTGAGTCATCCTTGTATCTCGCCGGTAATCTGCGATCCCACGGCGAATTCCTTCTCATAGGTGTTTGCTTTACCTGCTCTTGTACATCTGTTTGAGTCTTCGTATTAGCATGTGTCCTATCTCTGCCTATCTAAATGTCTACAACCAACTTTTCTGCTTCCTTATGTTCATCCTTACAGAACAAGGATCCTTCGTCGAATTTGACGTCATGACTAAGGATGATTTTCTATATGACATAGTCATATATCCTGTACCCCTTTACACTGCCACCATAGTCGACAAAGATGTACTTTTTAGCCATTTGGTCAGCTTATCTCTCTTAACTAATGGTATGTGAAACTAAGTATCGCAACCAAATAAACACAGTCCAGAGTAGTCCACCTGTTGACCACTCTACATTTTTTCTGGAATCTTACAATCAATAACTATAGAAGGGGACTGATTCACCAAATAACAAGTCGTGTCAACGGCTTTAATTCACAATTCCTTACCCAACCCAGCATTACTGATCATGCATCGTGCCCTCTCCAAGATAGTTCAATTCATTCGCTCAGCCACACCATTCTACTTTGGTGTGTGGCACATTGTGTTGTGCCTCATATTTCATTCATCCTTACAATATCAATTGAATTATCCAGAAGTGAATTCTCCACCATTATTTGTCTTCAACACTTTCACCTTTCGCCCTGTTTATTTTTCCACCACTGCCTTTCACTGCTTAAAGTTGGTGATAACATCAGTAAAATGAATTCATACTTTTCTACAATAGTTGTCAATGAAGCTGACAAACCATGACAACACTCTAAAAGAAATTACGGGCGACGACCCTCATACATCAGAACGCATATAATCAAGAACACTCTTACAAACATTTTTACTAGACTTAAAAGATAACATTAATTGTCTACCATATATACAATTCTTGTATATACTAAAATCAATCTTTAAAAAAATAGAATTAACAACGGTCATAAAGTACCTTCATGCCCTGCTTGCTCATGTGGCCCAAGTGGGCATGCCACATATGTGCAAATATGGTATTTGCTATAAATGCTACGGTTCCACCTGATGGAGTGCTCCCGATCAATTTGTAAAGGTTTTCGTTCCTCCACTACGTGAAAAATGAAAAAAAAGGACGGATTTTGAGACGGTTGTGGACTGTCTCTAAAATTCTTTGGTTTAAAGACGGTTTAGAGACAGCCGTAAACCGTCTCTAAAATTTTAGATGGCTCATGACTGTCCTTAATATTGTCTAAAAATGTTGAACATCTACAAATCATTTAAGATAGTCAAAATCCGTCGTTAATTGCAGAAAAACGACGGCTATCGACCGTCTGGAATAAGAGACGGTCCTTGACCATCTTATATGCGGTCATTTGAGACGGTCAAAGACCGTCCATATTAGAGATGGTCATTGGCCGTCTTTTACTGGTAATCTGAAACTATCAAGGACCGTCTCAATTAGAGACGGTCATTGGCCGTCTTTTACTGGTAATCTGAGACCATCACAAACGGTCTGTATTAGGGACGGTCCTTAGTTGTCTTCATTTGAGACTGTCAAAGACTATTTGTATTAGATATGGTACTTAGCCATCTTATAGCGGTCATTTGAGACTGTTAAACACCGTCTGCATTATAGAGGGTCCTAAACCGTCTCTAATGCTCGGGTCAAAAATTAAGAAATTCAAAAAAATTATGAATTTTGAAAAAAAAAGTTAAAAAACTTAGAAAAATAATTAACAATGTTTAAGAAAAATTTAGATTTTGAAAAAAAAATGTGCTTTTATAAAAATCTAGATTTTGAAAAAAAATAAAAATTAAGAACTTTGAATAATGTTGATAATTTTGGAAAAAAAAAAGATTTCAATAAAAAAAATGATATTTTGAAAAAGAAAATTTAAAAAATTAAACAAAATTGTGAAAAAAATTGACAAATTGTAAAAAGATATATATTTTAAAAAAGAAAAGTAGATTTTGTATTTTGACAAGAAAAATTAAAAAGTTATATAACAAAAGTGATATTAAAAAATGATATTTTGAAAAAGAAATTTTAAAAAATTAAACAAAATTGTGAAAAAAATGACAAATTGTAAAAAAATATATATTTTTTTAAAAAAAGAAAACTAGATTTTATATTTTGACAAGAAAAATTGAAAAGTTAGATAACAAAAGTGAGATTTTAATGATGTGTTGTATATCTTTGCCGCCCATATGTTTCTCCAACCCATTTTTGGGCCGGGTATAAAAAATTGTGTAGATTTAAATCTTAAGTGGGCCACACCACTGGAAAGAATGATAACATAGTACCTCGCCATTAAAAATTATAAAGATCCCATCGTAAGGTTTTAGTAATGTTTATTTGCAATCCAACTTGTTGATAATGTAAAGAAGATCTAGATGAAGGTAAACTACAAAGATCAAATTGATCCAAAACTTTTGTAGCCTTCAAAAGGTTTTTAATAGTTATTCATCATTATTTTGATTGGTATGGCCCACCCGAGATTATTGAGTTCTTATGATTTGAAATCACATCCTAAATATATGATGGAAAAATATATGGACGATGTCGATATACATAAAACATATCAAGGTAGGCCCTACATGGTCAGAGTAACACCCATGAAGGAGTTACCTAAATAGTGAAATGGTACTATAAGGTCACCTCATGGGAACTTCCTATGAGGTTAATCTGTGTGCGCCCCACCATGATGTGTGTAGAACATCAACACCATGCATTTGATGTGTCCCCTTTAAGTCCAAAAATCAGTCATATACGAAACTCAGGTGGGCCATAGCATCTAAAACTATGTGAAGACATTCTAAAAACATATAAAAGCATTTGGTGGGGCCCACATGAGTTTTGGATGTGTATGAAACTTGGTCTGACTCCTCATCCAAGTGGGACACACATAATGAATGGGCTGGATCTATGAACCACATCCAGGTGGGTCCAATAAATGATTATGAATGTTTTAATGGGAGGGTAACCCTCTCAACTATAGTATGTAGTGTGGCCCACCCAAGTCATGGATTAACTTTATTTTTAAGCTCGTGGCCTACCATGGATGGTGAATCTGACTGACGGGGCAGATCCAAAGTTCAAGTGGACCCACACCATAGAAAGGAGT